>NC_058148.1:8991080-10251305 GCF_011075055.1 Mangifera indica | reverse complement strand
TCAACACAAACAAAAATTCCCCAATTCGTTTCCTGTTCCAATTATCCTAATGGCCTTCTTTTTCAGTCTTTGATGGCTTTCGCTCTCCTTGTGCTCGCTGTAAGCAGCACCAATCTCAACTCTCTACAAATTTCTATTCAAAGACTTGCCCAAAACTCTTTCCAACTGTCAAGTCCACCGTGCAGTCAGCTATTGCAAAGAGGCCCGTATGGGTGCCTCTTTGCTTCGCTTGTTCTTCCACGATTGCTTCGTTAACGTACATATTTATTCTTTTCACTTTAATAAAGCCTCTCTCTTTGACATGTGTGTGGTGCCAAACATTGACAAAATGGATAACTAACTAATAGACTTGTTGGCTTACCAAATTCTGAAAATATTATATGTTTTCATGTCTATAATAATCTAATGTTTGTCCATTGATTTTATAACAGGGATGCGATGGATCACTTCTACTAGACGACACATCTTCCTTCACAGGAGAGAAAACTGCAATTCCAAATCTCAACTCGGCCCGTGGCTTCAATGTGGTTGACAATATCAAGTCAGCTGTTGAGAAGGTTTGCCCTGGTGTCGTCTCCTGCGCTGATATCTTGGCCATCACAGCCCGAGACTCAGTGGCTATCGTAAGTTTATATATATTGACTATTTAAGCTCACTTTCAAGGTAATCATCAACAGAAAGAATTTTAACGTATTGTGTTGTTGTATTGGTGTAGCTTGGAGGGCCTAACTGGATGTAAAACTAGGAAGAAGAGATTCCAGAACTGCTAGCCTATCTGCAGCCAACAATGGAATTCCCCCTCCAACTTCTGACCTTAGCCGCCTTATCTCTCGCTTCAGCAGCCTTGGGCTCTCCACCAGGGACCTTGTTGCTCTCTCTGGTAATTTCTCCCCCCTCAGTTTCATCAATTTATATACTCTTTCAGTAATAATATCCAAGTGGTATATAATGTTATCGAATTGCTATCAGGGCTCACACAATTGGGCAATCAAGGTGCGTACAATTCAGAGCTCGTATATACAACGAGACAAACATCGATGCTTCATTCGCTAAAACAAGGCAAGGCAACTGCCCCAGAACCAACGGCACTGGTGACAACAACTTGGCGCCACTTGATCTGCAGACCCCAACATTTTTTGACAACAAATATTTCAAAAATCTGATCGGAAAGAAGGGATTGCTTCACTCTGACCAACAGTTGTTCAATGGTGGGTCTACTGATTCAATAGTGAGCACCTACAGTAACAGTCCAAGCACCTTCACTTCTGATTTTGTTGCTGCCATGATTAAGATGGGAAACATTCAGCCACTCACTGGATCCCAGGGTGAGATCAGGAAAAATTGCAGGAGGGTCAATTAAGAAAGGATCTTGATGAAGAATAATAAAGTCTTTCGAAGTTTGGTTCTCTAATTCATGTAAAACTTGTTCCTTGTTGTAATGCTTTTAAAATTCTGCATTTGTGAGTGCAATATATTTTTTTTGGAAGAACAGATGTTATGATGAATTGGATCGTGGATTGTCTTTTTTTTTGGGCTTGGCCTTGGGCTTGCAGTTTAGTTTAGTTTGTGTTCTATTCATCAAAGAAAATAATAAAATAATGCTTGCAGCTTTGTAGGTCAGAGCTGGGGCTTTATAACTCAGGATCCGCATTGAGTTTAACCAAGGTTAAATTCAAATTGAGTTAGTTCAGTCTCGAAAGCTAATTCAGTCTAGTTTAAATTTATTTAATTTAAATTTTAATTAAATTAAAAGATTTAATTTATTTTCTAAATTGAGTTATATTTGAGTTAGAGAGTGTTCAATTTAATTCGATTCGAATTTAACTCAAATTTATAACTTAAATCTATAATTCATATTCATAACTCGATTTTGACTTGAATTGATTATTTGAATTCGTGATTCGAATCTATAGCAAATATTCTATTACAACAGAATATTTGGTATAGCCTATATAATCTATCATCTATTGTGCAATCAATATCAATTCAATAAACAGGTTATTTTTAACTTCTTTCATAATTCAAATTTTCAATATGTTTCATAACTCATATATAGGGAAAAAGAAAAAGAAAAATTATATTACATAGATTTATAGGAATGGATAATTCATCAATTATAAAACTTTTTTATATCAGACACTCTTAAATATATGAATTTTTTTTTACAATTTTTCTTTGAAAAGATAATTAAAGGATAACACAACTAATTTTTTACATGAAAAAAATATATATACGGATCTAACAATTTACTTAAATCCAATATATTGAAGATGCTTATTCTAGTCAACTTGCATTAAAAATTAATCGATTTTGATTATATTAAAATTGTTTAACCAAATAAAGTTTCATTTGACCCTTAAGGGATAGTTTGAGTGACAAAAAATGATATTCATGTATAAAAGAATATGGGTTCAAATCTTCTCTGGCAATATATCAAAATCAAATTTTTAACTTATTTGGTTCAACAATTATAGAATCGATCACTAGACGTGAAATTTATTCTACTCAATGTGATTAATTTAACTTTGTATGGACAGTTTGGTTCAGATGGGGTTCTTTGTTATAGAAAAATAAATAAAATTTCATTTGCATCTTATAAAATTGACTTCTTTTCATCTTATTCTAAGAAACTTAGAGTAATAAAACTTATTTGGAATCTATAAACTTCTTTCATTTTTCATTGACTGGTTGATAAGAATATTTTGTTTTCGCACTTTCTAAAAATGTTTTGAAAAGTGAAAAATGAAGAAATTTATTATTTTATATTATATATTTATTTATTTGTATATATTGGACTAGTTAGGTGATACAAATATTTTGTTTTATTTTTTTTCAATTTAAAAAAAAAAAAAATTAGTTCTGGGCGCCATCCTTTTGGGTTGGGAATACTCTTTAAAGTGGAAATTGGGCTTGCTCTTATTTATTTGTTTTTAATTTCAACTTTAAAAAATTACTTGTGGACTTCAGCAATTTAGCTTGGGCATAATTCTTGAGGTGGGAAGTGGACTTAGATATGTTCTGGAATTGAAATGGGCTGCAATAAAGTGAAATGGGACATACATTCTTTTTATAAAACTGAGGTGGGGGCCTAGACAAAATGTTCAATGCTTTTTGTAAATTGAGGGCGGGTGTTATGAAAATTTATGTTAGAAGAGATAGAGATGAAAAAAAAAGGCCAAACAACTATTCCCACCCAAACTATGTCAAAATGTCAAAGTTTTCCCCGTTAACTATGAAAATATCATTTACCCACTCATGATTGGTTAAATTTAACAAAACACTAACCCCTGAAAATTTAATCTCATTTTTCCCTATAAAAGTTTAAAAACTAATATTTTTTTCCTAAGCTAAGTTTGAAAAGACCGCATTTCCCCCCCCAGAGTTTAGTTTCCAAACCCTTTAACTTTCTCTGACGCGATTGTCGGTCGTCTCTCCTCTCTCTCGACGGTTCTCTTCTACCGATGGCCCCCTCAACTCTATCTCAACCCATCCGATGCTGAGAGATATCATCTGGGAAGAGAAATAATCTTTCCAGGTGATTGTTTAGGAAGACAATCGTGTTTCCAGATGAAGACGACTTGTCTTCCTAGAGGACCACGAGTCGTCTCGTCTTCGTCTGGGAAGACGAACTTTGTCTTCCTCGACGAAGTTCTTCATCTTCCATGGCTTCTCTGACGTCGATCAAGAGTCTAAATGGGAGGAAAGAGATCACCGAAAAGAGAGAATGCTTCAGGATGGAGAGGTCATTGGCAATGGAGCCAGAGATTTCAAAATGAAACCCTATGGTAAAACTGTCATTTTTAAAACTTAGGTTGAGAAAAAATTTTACTTTTTAAAATTTAGAGGGGCAAAAATGGATTCTATTTTAGTTTATTTTTAATATTATAGAGAAAAAGATGATTTTACTCTTTCATCGTTAATTTTAACTACTTATGGGTGGATAAACGTATTTTTATAGTTAATGGGCGAACTTGATAAATCAGCATAGTTTGGTTGGGAATAGGTGTTTGGCCAAAAGAGAACTATAAATGAAGATGTGATGGATGCGTGAACTTGTTACATTCTTTTTTTAATATGATAAGAGAAAATTGGTTAAATCACTGCTGAGTGTCAGACATTGACGGGTCCTGTCCTGTGCTCAATCATCCAAACAAGAATCATTAAATGAGTTAAGACTTTGATGGATTTAGGCAAAATTTCCCTAATATTTCCGTAATTATCATTGTAGACTTTTTTGCTCTCCCGGCTTTTTGTGCGTCCAATAGTCTTGATCTCCAAGAGTCACAAGTCATAACTATAATATTTCGAGAAAGTCTGTGCTATACTGAAATTTAAATGACCAGAAAACCCAACAAAATTTATCAAATATTGTTCCGACCAAGATAAATATCCTGAAACATTGTAACTCTATTTTAACTGTAAATATATATTTGATGTGAAAGTTATAGTGAAACACCTTTAGGGGCTTTGGTTTTGGTTTTAAGATTATCTTGATAATTTATTTTTTATTTTTTTGTTTGATTTGTCAGTAATAAAATATTATAATAATCTTTTATTATCAATATCGACATAACAGATAATATAGGTGGTAATCTAATTACTATTTTCACTTTAGGTATTTAAAGATTACCAAAATAATATTGATTTTATTATAATTATATTATTATTTATTAATTTTTTGAGATAAAAAATAAATTTATTTTTAATTAATACGACAAATAATATAAAAAAATTTAAAAATAATTATATTCAAGGGTTTTTAAGTAAAATAATTTACTAGTAATTTTTTATTACCTTTAATCAAACATAATATTTATTTATATCTATCAAATTTTATCAAACATAGTAATTATTTATACCCAATAATCTCTTAAGTACTCTATCTTTAAAGTAATTTTTCTATTTTGATAATAAAATATTACACAAATCAAATATTCCCTTAATGGGTGTTGATAAATAAAATTTTACATAAAAATTACAAAAATTGAGTAAGTATTAAAACTTTTCGACAAAAAAAAAGTCTGGGTCACACTTGATAAACGTTTTTGCTTTAAAATGCAAAAGCAATAAAAACGCGTGTAATATAGAGATAACAATGCTAAAATTTTCCAAGAGAGAAAGATCAAAGATATTATTAGGTATGCAAATGGTAAAGAATATTTCAATAAGTCAGAGATTTCATACCGCCATCTGTGTGTGTGTGTATATATATATATATATATATATATATATATATATATATATAAATATATATATATATATATATATATCATTTATTTCAAAATTTAAATAAATATACTACAACAATACTCTACTTTTCAAAATATCTCTTTTGAAATGACTCATGCAGAGATTTTTTTCTCTGTAACTTTTTCTTTTTTCTTCCTTAGTTTTCAAGTAATGAATGAAATCTCTATAGCATAAAAAAATAAATTATTAATGGAAGATGACACGTGATTGAACAATAAAACTCGTGAAAAAACCATTATAAAATATTCAATTTGAACACAAGGAAGGAAGAGACAAAAATTGTTAAATTTATTATGAGAATTAACATCTGCTGTAAAAACTTCATAGCAAAATCATCCACATTTAGTTCAGTCTTGACTTAAACTCATATATTATGTGTTTTCTTTATGAACAATTGAAAATAAAATAAGTATGGTATATTCATGTTTATAAGTTCATGTAAAATTTAATTTTATTATGATTTCATATTGTTAGATTGTTTAATGTTATTATTTCATGTTATTTCTATTGTTTAAAGTTGTTATAATATTGTTTGATGTTGTAATGATAGTTGTAAAATACTGAAATATAGGTCAGGAAAAATTTCAAATGAAGAGCAGGTTGATGTTAACGTCAACCCCTCACGCCCCAATGAATTTATTTATTTTTTTCTATTTTTTTCATTACATTCAATTCATTTATTTTTTATATTTGTTTATTTCAATCTGATACTTATATATGTATAATTTTCCTTGTCTTAACAGACCTTTTGAAAAAGGGTAGGCATTAAGACTTTTAAAAAAACAAAATTTTTAAATTTTTAAAAAGTGTTGGCGTTGTGACTTTTTTTATTTATTTTTAATTTAAAAAGTGTTGGCCTTGCGACTTTTTTTAACAAAAAAATTCAAAAAACTTTTTTTTCAAAAAAATTGTTAAAAAAGGTTGGCGTTGAGACACCAACCCTTTAAAATGGAAAAGAGTTGGCATCTCAACGCCAATCCTTTAAAATGGATGCCAACCCTTTTCATTTCAATGAGGGTAAAAGGGTTGGCGCGTCAATGCCAAGAGTTGGCGTGACGTCAATTTTTTTTTTCAATAATTTTTTTATTTTCAGTGATGTCAACCTTTGTTTTTCATCTCTCTTTCTCTTGTATTTAAATTGAATCTTTTATAATGATTTTTTTATAAATTTTATTATTCAATCACGTATCTTTTTTTATTAATAATTTATTTATTTTATGTTACAGAGATTCCTTTCTTATTTGAAAGCTGAAAAAAAAGTTACAAAGAAAAAAATAGAATCTCTGTATGAATCATTTTGAGAAAAATATTTAAAAAAATAGATTACTATTATGATATATTTGTTTAAATTTTAAAATAAGTGACATATATGTATATACGCATTAAAATAACACTAAAAATTTTAATTTTTCTAAAGTAAATGAGGACCCCAAATTTGACAAATTGTCACAAATCACTAAGAACCCTTGACAAATGGCAACTCAACACCTTATATATTTTATTAGTTTACCATTTCAAGCCGTAAGGACGTGTTCTCACTCTTTTCTCTTTAGGATATTATTATTTTTAGGCCAAACGACTATTCCCACCCAAGGTTTAGCGTTTTCTCAAATGTCCCCCCTTTAACTATGGAAACACCAAACACCCATCCATGACCAGTTAGATTTAACCAAACCCTAACGGTGGTAGGGGTAAAATCGTTATTTTTGCTATAATATTAAAAATAAACTAAAATAAAATCTAATTTTGCCCCCCTAAACTTTAAAAACTAAAATTTTCCCTCAACCTAACTTTTAAAAAATTACAGTTTCACCCTAGGGTTTGGTTTTGAAATCTCCGGTGACCGTTCCGGCTCCGTTGCCGACGGTCTCTCCCTCCCGAAGCAGCCTCTTCTTCCGGCGAATACTTTCCTCCCATTTGGAGGCTCCATCGGCGTCGAAAACTGGAAGAGAGACGAAGAACTTCGTCTGGGAAGACGATCGTCTTCCCAGTGGGAGGACGATCGTCTTCCCAGACGAAGACGACGGCTTCGTCTTCGTCTCTCTTCCCGTTTTCGACGCCGATGGAGAGGCCTCCAAATGGGAGAAAAGTATTCGCCGAAGAAGAGGCTGCTTCGGGAGGGAGAGACCGTCGGCAACGGAGCCAGAACGGTCGCCAAAGATTTCAAAACCAAACCCTAGGGTGAAACTGCGATTTTTTAAAACTTAGGCTGGGGGAAAATTTTAGTTTTTAAAGTTTAGGGGGGTAAAAAGAGATAAAATTTTTAGGCGTTAGGGTTTGGTTAAATCTAACCAGCCATGGGTAGATGTTTGGTGTTTCCATAGTTAAAAGGGGGACATTTAAGAAAACGCTAAACCTTGGGTAGGAAATAGTCGTTTGGCCTTATTTTTACTTCATACTTGTTGGTAATCTTTGGTGTCATCTTTATTTATTGTCATCGTTTACCGATCTAAACTCGATGTGTGCCATGCACAGACATGACACAATATTCTACGTGTTAGGTTACCTGCAGAGCCGAAGCGCCTGGAGAATTCATCTCTATATAAATCAAACATCGTTGCACTTCTTGTTCATCATCTCAACACGAACAAAAATTTCCCCGCTTCGTTTCCTGTTCCATTTATCCTAATGGCCTTCTTTTTCAAGTCTTTGATGGCTTTCGCTCTCATTGTGCTAGCTGTAAGCCGCACCAATGCTCAACTCTCTACAAATTTCTACTCAAAGACTTGCCCAAAACTCTTTCCAACTGTCAAGTCCACCGTGCAGTCAGCTATTGCAAAAGAGGCCCGTATGGGTGCCTCTTTGCTTCGCCTGTTCTTCCACGATTGCTTCGTTAGCGTACATATTTATTCTTTTCACATTAATAAAGCCTCTCTCTTTGACATGTGTGTTGTGCCAAACATTGACAAAATGGATAACTAACTAATAGACTTGTTGGCTTACCAAATTCTGGAAAATATTATATGTTTTCAAGTCTATAATAATCTAATGTTTGTCCATTGATTTTATAACAGGGATGCGATGGATCACTTCTACTAGACGACACATCTTCCTTCACCGGAGAGAAAACTGCAATTCCAAATCTCAACTCGGCCCGTGGCTTCAATGTGGTTGACAATATCAAGTCAGCTGTTGAGAAGGTTTGCCCTGGTGTCGTCTCTGCGCTGATATCTTGGCCATCACTGCCCGAGACTCAGTGGCTATCGTAAGTTTATATATATTGACTATTTAAGCTCACTTTCAAGGTAATCACCAACAGAAAGAATGTTAACGTATTTTGTTGTTGTATTGGTGTAGCTTGGAGGGCCTAACTGGGATGTAAAACTAGGAAGAAGAGATTCCAGAACTGCTAGCCTATCTGAAGCCAACAATGGAATTCCCCCTCCAACTTCTGACCTTAGCCGCCTTATCTCTCGCTTCAGCAGCCTTGGGCTCTCCACCAGTGACCTTGTTGCTCTCGCTGGTAATTTCTCCCCCCTCGGTTTCATCAATTTATATACTCTTTCAGTAATAATATCCGAGTGGTATATAATGTTATCGAATCGATATCAGGGGCTCACACAATCGGGCGATCAAGTGCGTACAATTCAGAGCTCGTATATACAACGAGACAAACATCGATGCTTCATTCGCTAAAACAAGGCAAGGCAACTGCCCCAGAACCAACGGCACTGGTGACAACAATTTAGCGCCACTTGATCTGCAGACCCCAACAGTTTTTGACAACAACTATTTCAAGAATCTGATCGGAAAGAAGGGATTGCTTCACTCTGACCAACAGTTGTTCAATGGTGGGTCCACTGATTCAATAGTGAGCACCTACAGTAACAGTCCAAGCGCCTTCACTTCTGATTTTGTTTCTGCCATGATTAAGATGGGAGACATTCAGCCACTCACTGGATCCCAGGGTGAGATCAGGAAGAATTGCAGGAGGGTCAATTAAGAAAGGATCTTGATGAAGAATAATAAAGTGTTTCGAAGTTTTGGTTCTCTAATTCAAGTAAAACTTGTTCCTTGTGGTATTGCTTTTAGAATTCTGCATTTGTGAGTGTACTTTTTTTTTTTTTTGGCAGAACAGATGTTATGATGAATTGGATCGTGGATTGGCTATTCTTTTTGGGCTTGGGCTTGCAGTTTAGTTTAGTTAGTGTTTTATTCATCAAAGAAAATAATAAAATAATGCTTGCAGCTTTGTAGGTCAGATCTCGGGTATTGTGACTCAGGATATGCATTGAGTTCAATCAAGGATAAATTCAAATTGAGGCAGTTCAGTGTCAAAAGCTAATTCAGTCTAGTTTAAATTTAATTAAAAAATTTAATTCAATTTTCTAAATTGAGTTATATTCAAATTACGAAGTATTTAATTTAGTTTGATTCAAATTTAACTCAAATTTATAACATAAATCTATAATTTATATTCATAACTCGATTTTAATTTGAATTGATTATTTAAATTAGTGTTCTAGTACAACAAAATATCTGGTATAACCAATATAATCTATCATCTATTGTGCAATCGATATCAATTCAATAAACAGGTTATTTTTTTTACTTTTTTCATAATTCAAATTTTCAGTATGTTTCAAAACTCATATACAGGGAAAAATAAAAAAAATATATACTACATGGATTTATATTAATGAATAATTCATCAATTATAAAACTTTTTTATATCAAACACTCTTAAATATATGAAAATTTTTCACAATTTTTGTTTGAAAAGATAATTAATTAAATATATGTGGAAAATAGAATAATAAATACTTAGAATGGGAACTTAAAATCTACTAGAAAAATTAGATGCAGCATTTGAAGCAACCACACATAGGGCTTTAGAATTTTTGTCAAAAGGGAGCCTCCATGGCTCTAGTGAAAATTTAAAGAAATTACCAAACCTTAAGCAAAATAATTACACAACTAATTTTTTTCATTAAAAAAAATATGGATCTAACAATTTACTTAAATCCAATATATTGAAGATGCTTATTTTAGTTAACTTGCATTAAAAATTAATCGATTTTAATTATGCTAGAATTTTTTATTTGACCCTTAAGGGATAGCTTGACTGACAAAAAATTATATTTATATATAAAAAAATATAGGTTCTAATCAAAATTTTGATTTATTTGGTTCAACAATTACAATATCAATTACTAGACGTGAAATTTATTCTACTTAGTGTGATTAACTTAACCCTGTACGGATAATTTGGTTCAGGTAGGGTTCCTCATTATAAAAAAATAAATAAATAAATAAAGTTTCATTTGCATCTTATAAAATTGACTTCTTTTCATCTCATTCTAAAAAACTTAGTAATAAAACTTATTTTGAATCTATAAACTTCTTTCATTTTTTATTGATTGATTGATAAGAATATTTTCTTTTTATACTTTCTAAAAATGTTTTGAAAAGTGAAAAATGAAGAAATTTATTATTTTATATATATATATTTATTTATTTGTATATATTGGACTAGTTAGGTGATACAAATATTTTGTTTTATTTTTATTTCAATTTAAAAAAAAAAAATTAGTTCTGGGCGCCATCCTTTTGGGTTGGGAATACTCTTTAAAGTGGAAATTGGGCTTGCTATTATTTATTTGTTTCTAATTTCAACTTTAAAAAATTACTTGTGGACTTCAGCAATTTAGCTTGGGCATAATTCTTGAGGTGGGAAGTGGGCTTAGATATGTTCTGGAATTGAAATGGGCTGCAATAAAGTGAAATGGGACATACATTCTTTTTTATAAAACTGAGGGTGGGCCTAGACAAAATGTTCAATACATTTTGTAAATTGAGGGTGGGCCTGGGCCTACCCTCACAAAGCCCAGGTCCGCCCCTCAAGGCATGAAGATCTAAAATATTTCATATAATAAGAGAAAGTAATAAAAACAATAATACAATTATGCGAAAATATTTTTTATACACAATTTTTATATATATATAATGTATTATTATATGATTAACTAATTTTGAAATAAATATAAAATAATATCTAATTATATAATAACACATTATTTGTTTATTTAAATTACGTATCAACAATATGTATATATAATATTAGAAAATGTGAGATAAATTGAGAAACATTGGAATGAAGTTCCTCATATGTAACTTGCTTGTTAATAAAAATGGATTTGAATTTTTTTTTATTCCCCATTAGGCTTTAAATTATTTTTCAAGTAGATCTATATCTTAGTGAAGATTTTGATTGAACAACAAGAATGACAATAAATGACAAATACAAGATTTACATGGCCAAAATTTCAATTGAATATAAGGGTGCCATGGGTTTTTGTAATGTTTATTACTGAAAATAAAAATTACTTTGAAGATAAGATTATTGGGTATAAATTATTATATGTTTGGTTAGAGATAATAAAAAATATTAAAATATTATTTTAATTTATTTTTTATTTTACTGGTTATATTAAATAAAAATGAAATTATTTTTATATTAAAAAATTAATAGTAAAATGTAATTATAATAAAATCAAAAGGTATTTATACCTAAGTGGAGGAATAAATTACCTCTTATATTACTTATCATGTCATCATTGGTAATAGAAAATTATCAAATTATTTTATTATTTACAAATTAAATAAAATAATTTAAGTAATAAAAAAATTATCAGAGTAATGTGTTACTACTTTAAACCAAACATTACCTAAGAGAAACATTTACAGGCTATGAGCAGAAGGATTTTATTGAGATTTGTTGATTTGAATTTATGCACACTAATAAGACGCTAGACCAAGCGCAAGTAAAATAATAATAATAATGATTGGAATTTGTGGGATAATTTTGTATCCACTATGGGTGACTAGATCATCAATGCAAATAAAGAAGCTCCCATAGAAATAATTTGTGTAAATTTCATATTTTGATTTCGGCATATCTCTGATTGTGAGGAGAAGAACAACGATGAATAACTATTTGAGAGATGAAGAAAATACTTATAATTGTGTTGAGCTTTTAATGGAGAAATTAAAAAGCTTATTGTTAATTGTTTGAGAATCTGGATGTAACACTTTATAATTATAATAAATAATGGTGTATGGAGATGGAGTTGTGTAAAAAGACGAAGTAAGATGCCAATATTAGAAGCAACCACGACTGGAGACCAAATTCAATCACGTCGAGATAGGATTTTAGAGATGGTGACATTGACATGATGAATCTCAATTCATTTATTTAATGAGAACAAGATATTAAAAACAATGGAAAAGATGTGATACCGATAGTGAATGGAATGCAGTTCTCCATAACTTGCTTGTTTCTCCCTTCCAACTCAGGCTGAAACCCACACGCCAAGGAAACCCTCAACGTTCAGAAAAAAATTTTAAGTTTATAAGATAGCTGGCTCTGCCATTGACCATCCAACAAATACGTACACATCTACTACTTAATTTAATTATATATTATGCTCTAGCTAGCTTCACTAAGTGGCAACTTCATTCTTCCAATTTATCCAATCATGGGTTACCCTTTTTGCGACAAATTTAATTAAGACAAGCATGCAATTAATTCATAACTTAAACTAAAACTACTGATGCTTTGCTAATTAGTTGCCCAAAATTCTTAACACAAAAAATTTATATATCCATTTATTACAAGAGAGTTCGAAATGGAAAGTGAAAGGAAAAAGGAAAGGAGTAGAGAAGTGATATGATCGATAGAATTGGTTTAATGCATATGCTTATAATATAGGAAGAATTCCCAAATATTCATGGCACAGACTTGCATGTTTAATTGTGCTAGATTTTGAATTGACTTCACTTCTTAAATTCTAGGGTTTTATTTTAAATTTATTTATAGAAAAAGGGGGGAGAAGAAGTATTATTATAAAGCAAGAAATATTTAATTTCATCTTGAAAATTGAGAAGAAAATAAACGTATTAATCAACTGAAAAATCCCATATAAGCCAATAATAATGGTATACTCTTCCTCATTTTATTCCTTTTTTTTTTCATTATATAGAAAAATACATGGGATAGATTTCTTAATCTAGGAATATTTTAATTTAACCAAAGTAGGAAACGTTTTCACTTGAAATGGAGTTATAATCTGCAACATTAGATGGTTGTCCGTACACGGAAGGAGAAGTGCAGGAAGCAGAATGAAGAGAAGGAGGAGGTGGCGGTGGAGGTGGTGGTGGAGATGGAGCTGATGATGGTGGTGGTGGTGGAGCAGCAATAGAAACAGTTCCAGAAGAGAGCAAGGCAACGTGAGATGATGGCATAATATTAGCTTCTCTATATTTGTATTTCAATATCTCACCCCTTACAGCATTGAGCTCCGCCTGCAACGATTGAATTTGTTGTTGCAGAGCTGAAATTGCACCCATGCACCCATAAACTGGATCTCTTAGCCTTACATTCGCCTCATAAACAAGGCTATTTGCAGCATCCGCTCTTTGGCTCTCCGGCACCTCCTGAAATATAATAAAACCATAAATACAGAACTGCAGTAATTTATATTATTATAGAGATGATATTTAACTAGGGATTTAGGGTTTGAATTACCATGAGCATTTTGGAGACGTTGCTGGCGCCGAAGATTTTGTGAACAGAAGCAAACTTTTGAGGTTCATGAGGGGAGAAATATGGTGAAAAAGGGCATTCTTGTGCACACCTACGTCTTAAGAGTTTACAGGCTGCACATGGGGTAATAGTATTTAGGGTTCCAGGAGGGCCCAGCATGTGTCTTCTTCTCATAAGAGAAGAAGCATCTGCTTCTCTTTTGATCTTCTTTCCTATCTCATCAAATCTCTCCCTACAGATGATATAATAAACAACAACAAATTTAAACAGTGATGGCTTTGTTAGTTATATACACGTCAATGGAATTAAAAACAAAAAGAGGTTAATCATGAGAAAAAGAGAGAGAGGGAGAGAGATTTCTACTTCTTACCTTTCTCTGGACATTCAGGCATGCTCTCATGAATGAAAGTGGAGTTGCTCAAAGAGAAAGAGAGAGAGAAGAGAAAAGAGTACTTAAAAGGCAAGATATACAGCAAAGAAAGGGATGGTCTAGTGAAGAAATTAATGATATAAAAAAGAATAATTGACACACTAAAGGGATGTATATAGAAAGAAGACTGAAATTGGAAGCTAATTAACTGATAAGCGTAGAAGGAGGAAATATAAATTATTTCAGAAACTTTTTATGGAGTTGTTCCAGAGAAAGAAAAAGAGAAACACAAAAACGCAGTGAGAGCATCAATGGAGAAGATCAATTGAGAGAGAAGATTCAGAGAGTTCTATAAATGCCAGCTCTCTCTCACTGCTTGCCCACGTGCGTTGTCTTCAAATGTGTTGACTTTGTAAATCAAACCATCAGGTTTTGCTTAGATTGCTTAGTGATTAATTTTTCCTGCCCGCATGTGGTCTTTGCTTGATTCTTAGGAGAGACCTAAATGTGGACTTTGATTATTTTAATCATCAATTCGAACAATCTAAATCCTAACCAAATTTTGAACATATTTTGTGTTGGAACCTTAAATTTGATAAATTATAAAGTGATGAAACTATTTATATATTATACAAATAGATACAGATAGTGCTTTGATAAGAAGTCCTGCCAGCAAACAAATTATTGTTTCTTGTCAAAATCAAAAATCCCATCTTCAATCTTCTGAAAGATTGTATCTGGGAGTTAAGGATAAAGACTCTAAAACAAGCAACCAACTCTGAGAAACAGTGTTTGAACAAAATTGCTCAGATTTAATTAATGTTAACACCTCCCTCAAGCTCCGTGTAGAATCAGCAACTATCCTTTGGAGATCGCTAAGACCAAAACTAAAACTAGAGCCATTAATTCTCTCTTAATACTTCTGATCTTTTTCATTAACTTGCTAGCATAAATTCATTACTTTTATGGGGTATAAGGTTGATTGATGAACTATGGTAATTGAATCGTATACCACATCATATATTAAAAACTTAATTTTTTAATCGTATATAATAATCTAGAATATTTCTTTTTAAAAATATAATAATAAAATATTAATTGACATATCATTATTTTAAAAAATATTATACACCTTTAAAAATTTAAATTTTTTCATATACTCCCCATTATACCATCAGTTTCTGTAAAAAATGTATAAATTTATATCAATAATATATATCGTATCGTGTGATACGTCTATTATATTATATTAATTATATATATTTTAATATATGTATCATTTTTTACCTATATCATAATGTATTATAGAATATCTATTGTATATTATAGAATACCCACGAGGTTAAATATATATATATGTGCAAATTTAGGTTCATAAATTCAGTGATGAAACTTGAGCGTTAAATATTTGTACTACATAAATGTAAATTTAGGTTGATAAATTCTGTGGTGAAACTTGAGCGTTAAATGTTTGTACTATATTTTCATTGATGTTCGTAGAAAAAGATTGGACACCCTCAAGAAATGAACCTACTTTGAGGAGGATCCATACTCACATGTGCTCATATTAAAGACATCTCACCTACAATTTTTTTTCCTTAATATAATTATAGAAAGCATTACAATAAAAGGGTCTTCCAAAAAATTGTGTTGTGTCAATTTCCCAAATATTCGGTTGCTTCTATTGATTACCTGATTAGTGTTATATGGGATTATTAATTAATAATTAGCTTATTAACTGATGTTGTCGACTGGTTATCTCATCTTCCTTTTATCATATTTAACATAAATTAAGTTGTGATCATCAGTTATTCATTACAATAGCCACAGAGTAATTAATCCCAATGTCTTTCGATTTGTGCGCCACACATGCATGCTAGCTTAATCTTAATTTCTCCATTGAAGTACTCGATCAAGCTTCCAATATATAAAACCTGCATACAGTTACAATTAACATATAAAATTAATCACAGATTACACTAAATTTATATTAAGTTCTACAATGGGAGATGATTTTAGAAGAGAATCAAGAGGGTTTTGCTTGTGGTTTTTCAGGGTTATGTCAAAGTGGGTGATGAAAGGGAGGGAATTGGAGAGGAGAATGATAATATTAAAAGTAATATTATGTATACCAATTTTGAATATATAAATAAATATATGTTTATGTATCATCATAAAATTTGGTGTAATTTTATTTTTAATTCAAAATTAACCGATCATATAATGGTATAAATTATTCAAAGTGGATAGATATAGTTTTATTGTAATGTTAATATGGAGAGGGTTAAATTCATTAATTTATTAGAATAATTATGTATGTGTATATAATTCGCTTAGATTGTAAGAAAATGGCACCATCCAATCTTGTTTGACCCGTATCTTAAGGCTAACAAGTCGCCCCGTTGTCCTCTCATCAGCAACCTAACTTTCTATCTCTTTCATTCACTCTCTCTTTATTTTTTTACAGCACCCAAACCCAGAACCAACTGGAGTCCTCCATTAGCGTGTAACATGCATGCAGTCAAGAACTAAATTGACCTTCCAATAAAACCCTAAATAAACTATTAACCCTAAAAGGTGTTCAAAAGCAAAACTCCCCCACATTTTCAACTCTTTATACCAAACAAACATTCGTTCCAAATCTCTATAATTAGGTCAAAATATGCACATATGCTTGGTAGTCATATCAGAAAAAACCTGTAGCTGTAAATGATTATCAACTAATTTCACTGACCTAACTGTATTTATCAATACTGCGTTAACTTTTTGAATCTTTCTTACTGTCTTTCCCGTTTCTTCGCCTTGGGGTTGGTGTGATGGTGAGTGATCAGTTGAGTCAAATTTGGCACTAACTGTACAACTAAACTTGGCCACTGTTGTTGTTCGTTTTGATTATAGTTTTAATTAGGATTGCATTTACTTTGAGCAAAAAAATGTCTTGACTTTCCTACAATGCGAAAATTTGACTTTTCTGTATAACTAATTTCATTCAAACACACAATGTAATGAAAATATATTTATTATTTGTGTTAATATTGATCCCTGAAAGCCTTGTAAATATGTATGCATGAATCAGTCACCTTGAATCACGTCAAATGCTTTGGACTTTGATGATAGAGAACAATGAATGTAGACAGTGATTTAATTTTGACATGGGTGTGCCAATGATTCAGGCTCCGTCACCATTTAGTGCTTGTTATGAGCTTAGCAGCAATCAAAGAAAAAGTACATTAAATGCATTTTGTGTCAATGAAATTCATATAAAGTAATATTATACATATCTATTTTAATATATAAATAAATATATATTTATGTATGTCATCATATGATTAGATGTTATTTTATCTTTAATTCAAAATTATTCAATCATCTTATGATACACATAAAATATATATCTATTTATATACTCAAAATTTCTATAACTTATAGATCAAATAATCTATTATACAATGTAGAAATTATATCAATGTAAATCAATTTATGGGTGTTATGTTCAGTCTTTTGTGGGTGTAATTATTATTTTTCAAACTAATAAGAGGCATATTGAAATTTGAAAAATTTTAAAAACACTCTCAATTTTTTTAAACTTTCAAAAGCCTCTAAAAATTCATCAATACCTCTAACATTTTCAAAAATTATAAGAAAATTATGATTATCTTTCAATAACAAATCTATCTATACTTGTATTAGTAATTTTTTTATATAATATTAATTAAAATAAATATAAAAAATTATTTAATAAAATATTGGGATAAAATGTTGTTTAATTTTGGGATTTATTTAATAAAAAATTTAACAAATGAGAAAATGGTTTTTTCATCTTGAACCTCAACCCAAATGAAAAAATGATTTCTCAAAATTTTTTCTAAACTTAAACTGTAATTTTTAAATGATTTATACTAATTTTATGATTTTAACCAAATTAAATAGGCCCTTATAATCTACCTCAATCTGAGGCTTCGTATTTGTCCTCTGAAACTGCAACCTGTAGACTGTTGTGTACTATTGGGCTCAAATAACTTCAATATGATGAAAATGACCCAAGCCCACTGGTTTTGTCAACTTAATTAAAAATACTGTTTGTAGTTAAGAGGTAAAAGTCCCAACATTAAACCCCCACATGGAGTACGATATAGACATTTACTCCACAACACGAACAAATGTTAGCCAGCCATAGGATTGATGTGAATATTTGTGAAGTCGGTTGAAAAATCATTTATTGAAAAGATGCCTGGGACGAAGGAAATATGCACATTCATTTTTCTGAAATATAGTACACGTACAGATGAAGGCATTTACTAAATGGAACCCAGAAGAGAAAACTTTAATGCCTACACATGCTGAATGTATATAAAAAGCATGTTATCTTCTTGTGAGCTGTGAAGATATGATCAACTGGTTAATCTTCCCTTAACGAATTACTAATTCAGCGGGGGTCGTTGTATTAATTTAATGAATACACCCTAACAAGCACCAGACTCCATCGATCAAGATAATTACTTATAGACAATGTTAGATGTATAAATAATAACGTATTATCATATAATTAAATAATTAAAAATAAAAAAATATTTAATCACATTATAATATATAATTATTTATATATAAAAATTATATATATAATTTTATGGGTTGTCTATAAATAGAAACCAAAAAACTAAAAATATACAAATAAAAACTATTAAACATATTTTTAAAGCACTATTAGGTGTACTAACTTTGAGTATATAAATAAGTATATACTTATATATGTTATCAAGTGATTAAATTTTTTTTAATGTAAAATTATTCAATCATAAAATGATACATTTAAATATATATTTATTTGTGTACTCAAAGTGAGTATATATAGTTTTATTGTATACTTTTAAGTAAATAAATAAGTATACAAATCATATGTAATTAGAATATTTTAAATTAAATATAAAATAATATTCAATCACATAATAATACATTATTTATATATTTAAAAAATATTTATATATAGTATTATTTAAGAATATATTCAATTTAATTTCTTTGAAACTTATATTATTTCTTCTTAATTGATTGGTTTAACAATTTTCTCTAATATTACGGAAGTGTCAGGCAAACGTACATTTAAAAAATTATCATAAAATTTGAGTTGAAGTTTTCTATTCTAGTTCATACCAAAAAGAAAATTATTTAATACAATTAATACTTTTTTTCATATGATCTCTGTCTAATTAATCAAGCGGTACCTTGATGATTTGATCCATGGGTGCCTACAATGGAGAAGAAAGTATTCTTCATATTCACCACAGAGAGGAACCCTCGACCGCCATTAAAACTCTTAGCTTTAGCACCACCAAAACACAATGTACAAGTAGGGGGTCCACGGCCATGACCTGAAGCTTGATGATCCTCTTCGTCTTCCATGTTATAATGTACACGTGTTCTTGACGAAGATGACAAGCATCTTTTCTGAAACTTGGAGCTGATTGATCTTGAAGACGACCACGAGGAAGAAGAGGAAGACGAAGACGATGAAGCGCACGACCAAGAAGAAAATGAATTAGGTGACACGTGGCAATTCTTCTTGGTGAACCTCGAGGGGAAGATTGCGTTCAAAAGCTTTGGCTTGTGGGTATTTTTGTGAAGATTTTTTGAATTTGAGCTAGGCTTTGACAGATAAGAAGGCGGAGGAGTGAGCGGCGGGAGAGCGGTGTCTCTGCACTGATGTTTGGGAGTGCCGGGGCGAGACTCCCACATGAATGGCACAGAACCGGAGGCGCGGCCGTAGTAAACCCTGGAAGATGAGTTGGCCATGGAGGTTTCTTTGGACATAATACGGGAAAAAAACTTGTCGTTTTGTTTGAATTGGAGAGACTTGTCATGGCTACCTGCAGTCAGCATTTTGGAGGATCTGATGAAGGTTGTAGATCCGAAGATGAAGCAGGAGTACAGAATATAGAAGAAGACCGAGTGAATACTGTACTGATGCTTGTTCGGGGATTAATTTATTTATTAAAAAAATATTAAATTTAATCTTATAAATATGAATTTAAATGAATGAGTGGCTGCAATAATATGGTGGGAAATTAATAGGGTGGATGGGCTCATAACTTGTTGAATAAATTACCATTTCCCACCAAAGGTTTAGGAAAATCAAATGCCACTTCTTCAATTTCTAAACTACAAATTTTGACCCAAAACTTAATGCAATTAAACACATTTCCAAGACTCTTGACACAGTGTTAAAAGAAAGTAAATTATCATATTACCTTTAATTTTCTTACTTTTAAAATATATTAAAAGATAACCAATGAGTTGTCAGATTTGACAACTAAAATCACGTAAAAAAAAAAGTGTGACATTGTTAAATCATATAAGCTAAGATGTGACCTTATAGAATCCAATCAAATTACACTCTTTCGATATGAGTATAACTACTATCAAGTACTTATTAGATCACATATTGTTTACTATGATTTTAGTTTAAATGAACATTTTTATGTTTTATTTAGTTTGAAATTACGATTATAAGAGTTAAAATCACATTTATAAGATCACACTTTTTTTAATGTGACTTAGTTTTAATTGCACCTAAGGAGACGTGATTTTGACTGATTGCACTTGTCCTGATACAATTCGATTATATTGCATCTTTCTTGGTGGTCGATAGTTTATTTTTTTAATTTTTTTTAGTTATTTCAATACTTTTAAAAGAAGTTGGCATTTATTTTTTTATACCGTAAATTGATTTTTTAATAAAGTTAGGTGTTTTTATAACAATCTATAGTTTAGGAATTCAGTGTTGGAAATGTGTGGTTTTCGCAAACCTTGGATGGGATCATGGGATATTATAATTTAACCTAACATGTTTTAATTAAGAACTAACGCACTTTGGTCTCTCCCATTTCATTTAGCATAAATAATGTAACGTTTAATAGAATCTAAGGTGGCATTTGGTCGGAGTCTAACAAAATTGTTTCAGTAATATATTTTTTATTATTAATATTATATTATTTGTTTTATTAAGTAATAAAAGATTTTACTAATCTTATATTATTAATGATAATGTAATAGATAATATACTATCTCCACTTTAAATATTTAAAAATTATTAAAGTAATATTAATTTCATTTGTATTTATTAATTTTTAAGATAAAAATATCATCATTTTTAATTAATTTAACAAGTAATATAAATAAATTTTTTTTAAGATAATTTGAGGGTTTTTTTAAAACGACATTCAAACAATAGGTAACTGAAAAGGATCTAGATGTTACTTTTCATACTTGACTGGATCTAACTATCTTAGACTAAATATTAGGGACCAAGAAGGAGGTAAAATAATTCGCAAAAACAAAAAGGTGAATTAGAGGCGCCTATGAGTGAAATATGAAAAACAGTTGAGAAAGTGAAGAAATAGGCATAATAAATGAGAGCTTATTGTGGGGCATGAAAAGTAGTTTAATTTTTATGGTGAAATTAAAAATTAATGGACCCTGATGTATACATTTTACAAGAATGTATGTTTTCATTTCACATTGGAAATTAAGTATTACCTATAAAATACCATACACAACTTTATTTTGCTTTTTGAAATTGTGATGCTTATTAAAACCATGCAGAAATGGAATTAATTTTAACCTTTCATTGCTTATTATTATCACGAATATATTTTATTTTATTATTTAATAATATAATTTTTCATAAGATGTTCAGAGTAATAAAACTAACTCCCAACTAATGGATTTCGATTTAAATCTAACTAACTACTTTGTTTTCTTTTTTATGATATATCAAGATCAAATTGTTAATTTATCTGATTTAATGATAGATTTAGAGTTTATCTTATTTAATATAATTAATTTAATCTTAAAAAAAATCTAATTCAAATAAAATTCTTCATTATTAAAATTAAAAAAAAAAAAAAGAGAAAACTACCTTGCTTAAAACACACAATAGATGATTGAAATGTCAAAGCTTGACACAGAAATATTGTTCTTTATTGTTTGGACTCGACTAGGGCTGGATTCGAGCCGAGCCGAGCTCGGCTCGCAGCCAGCTCGGGCTCGGCTCGGCTTTTTAAGGGTCAGCTCGAGTTCGGCTCGAGCTCGACTCGAGCCGAATTCAACTCGGCTCGAGTTCGGCTCGTTTTCAGCTCGGCTCGGTAACGGCTCGGCTCGTTTATTATATCAAAACGACACCGTTTTGTATATATATATGGATCAAAACGACGCCGTTTTGTATAAAAAAATTTTTAAAAAAATATTCCGAGTCAACCCGAGCCAGCTCGGGCTCGGCTCGAGCTCGATCGAGCCGAGCTGAGCCCGGCTCGTTTCGGGCTGGATTCGAACCAAGCCGAGCCGAGCTCGAGCTCGAGCTGGCTCGGCTCGAATCCAGCCCTAGACTCGACCAAACCCTAAAATTGAATTTTGTGCTTCAAAATGAACCAAACTCATATGCAAAACAAAAGTGGATGGCTAAGTCAAGACCCCACTACTTTAAATTTAAAAAAAGACCAGAAGCGAATTTAATGCATGAAATAGCATTAAATTATGTGCTTACTTATTTATTATGTGGTACTACGAGTTGAAATTGCAAACCCTAGATTCAATTGAACATTACGAGGTGACCATGTCTGATTGCGGATTTTATGAAAGCTTGTCGCCTCGCCTCTACTAGGAAAATTTTTAATTTTTATGTGAGATTAATTACATTGATTTTAACGATAATAATAAAAAAATTTTAAAATGTTTTTTTAATAAAACAACATAAATAAAGAATAAATTTTAGATTATTATACTTTTAATTACAAGATATTTATTTACATGTCGATATTTGATAGTGTTGTTTATAAATCATGATGGTGATAGAATTAGCACGCCACAAAAAAGTATATGAGATTATTAATGTGGTTGGATTTGAAAACTTAGAGGCCATGTCTAAAATTCTTTTATGTGAATTTTGTTCTATAATACCAATATACAAAAGGCAGAGAGGAGGAAGAAGAGTTTTGGTTTTTAGTTTTTGTCTTTCTTGCGTAACAAATGAATAACTAGAGTATGTCGTAGTTGGGAACCTTTAAATTTTAAAGTTTCAACTCCTATTAATTTCTAATAACTATCGTAGAAAGTTTAATAAATTAATATACAGTTTGGTAAATTAATACAATATTGAGCTTAGGTCGGATCAACCAATCATGGGTAAACCAGGTCCAATATAATTTATACTAATGGAAGTTAAGATTTGTTAGATATATATTAATCAGGATCAACAAAAAATTACGGGTACCCAATTGCAGGTTCTATGCGTTTTGATGATGAAACCGATGCTTGTATCTTTTCTACAACATTGTTTGCACTTTTATGTATTGTATTCTTTTCTGTGAATTTTGTTCTGTAATACTAATATAGAGAAGCCAGAGAGGAGGGAAAAGAGTTTTGGTTTTTGGCTTTTGTCTTCCTTGCGTGACAAATGAATAGCTATAGTATGTTGTAGTTGGGAACCTTTAAATTTTGAAGTTTCAACTATTGCTAACTTTTAATAACTGTCATGGACAGTTTGATAAATTAATGTAATTTAAACATAAGCCAGGTCAATCACTCATGGGTGAATTAGAGCCAATAAGATTGCACATGTAATTGTTCAAGTAAAATACATAATTATGAGATCTAATGAATGTCATTCTGATGTCTATATGGTAAAAGAGTGATTGCAGATGTTATTGTGGTATCGATACGGTAAAAGAGTGGTCGTACTTAATTACAGTTGTTAAAATTGTGACAAATAGTTCCAAGATGAAATTGTCATTTAATGTTGGGGGAATGAGCGAGTCATGGCAAGTACAGTGTAATTGTAACACATTTCCTTAGACGGATACCCTAAAAAGGAAATATGCATATGTTTTTTTATATATACTGGCCAAAATAACATATTTTTATTCGATTCATATTGAAAATTTAGGTTTACAAATTTAACGAGTTAAACAAGTTTAAAATTCAATCTTTAACTTGAAAACATATTTAACTTTCATACTCAAATTCAAACTCGACTTTGATTAAATTGAGTTTATTTCAAATTCGTTTAAACTAAACTCATTACCAAACTTAAATATGCTCTATTTGTATCCAGCCTAAACACTACTCATACTTACTCCTACAATTTTAGAGTAGTGTAGATATCAAAATCACAATATAAATGTAAGAAGGAAATAAAGGGTCCCCTTCAATTTATGATTAGATCTATAGCTTTATAATTGAGACATGGTGGTTGAAAATCATAATAATAAATCATTATCATTTATAAGATATAATTCCATTTTCAGTAGAAATGAATGATACAAAAATCATATCAAAGATTAGCTGGGATTAGTGAGGTTGATTGACAACTAAGATATTTTGGTCAAGTAACTATAAGAGCAAATTACATTTTCCCACTCGAGGTTTGATTTAAAAACATTTTTTTTTGGCCTTAGTCGACATAAATAATACTTTTACACTTAGAATCAAACTTTATTAATGATAAAAACGTTAGAAAATGAAATTACCATTTTATCATTACTATTTCATTTTTAAAGTTATCATATAACCCCAAATTAAATAAATTTAAAAATAAACTCTTTAAATATTTAAATTACGTGAGAATCAACTTATTTTTCTTTCCTTTCACCTTCATCTTCTTATTCCTCTCTTTTTAATTGTAAGTCAAGAATGATGACAAATAAAGTAATAATTATATTAGTAGAAATATAAATAATAGTGTCAATAACGTATAATTATATATTTTGAGGTGGATTACAATTTTTAAAAATGTTAAGGGTGTTAATAAAATTTGTAGGGGTTCTCGAAAATTCAAAATAAAGTTGGAGTGCTTTGAATATTTTAAAATTTCAATATACCCTTTTAGTAATTTCAAAAATAATAATTACACCCCTAAAGAACTGCACATAAAACAACAAATTAGGGATGCTAATTTCATATACAAACTATTGGGGTCATAATAGAATTTTCATAATATATAGGTTTAATATGTAATTTTAGGGGTTTTACAATTTCAAAAAAAAAATTAAGGGTGCTTTTGAAATTTTTATTAATTCACTATCCTCTCTTTAGTAGGTTTAAAAACTAAACAAATCTTAACAAATTAAATGTGTAAATGTTATATTACAAACTATTAGTTTATAATAATATTTTCAAAATATATAGGAGTGAATAAGGTAATTTATGAAGGAGTGACACTACAGTTAGGGTTTTCAAAAGATTTCAATAATTGATTTGTGAGTTTCAAACATTTTCAAATATTAAATTATTATGTTTAAAATATGAATTTGATATGTAAATAAGTTATTTTTTTTAATTTTTTAAATCATTATATAGTAAAATGAGTATTTTATCTTTATACCAATAGTTTTTTTAACAAAGTTTAAATTTAAGTGGGAAAATATTATTTATATCAATTAAATATAGAAAAGTGTTTATAGGTCAAACCTTGAGTGGAAAAACGTAATTTACTCTTACTAGAATTATAAAGTTAGGAGAAAATGTTAATTAGTGTTCTAATTATGACTAGAAATAATGATGAGACAAAGGAATTTGATTTGGTGCACATGTACCCCAATTTCATCAAGGTAAATTTTGCCTTTGTGCTTTCATCAAGAAGCATGTAATTGTTTTGTTAATTTGACTTTGAGAACAACTAGATTATTGATATAATGAAATTTGGTAATGAAATTGCAAGCCAGTAATCATCCATACTCATTATTGCCATTCCAAACAATGTATTGTTGGTAAGAATTTTTTATCACCGATTGATTGACGTAATTCAAGAGTTTTGTGTAATATAAATTATGATAATAATATTGAAGATTTCGTTACTAATTCATAATATTCATTATGGTATAAACTATGATAAACATAAAGAGAATATTGCAAAAGTGATTTTTAATATGGTTTAACCTGATAATAAAAAAAATTTCTGATTCTCTCTTTTGTTTTATAGGACGAACAGAGGAAGTTATATCCAAATAATAGAATATGATTATTTTTTATTTAAATGTGATTATCTAGATTTACTTATTTTCTAGTTGAACTTTAGACATAATAATCACATTAACAACATAATCTTCTTAATTTGCTAGAACAAACAATTGATAGAGAAGAGATGCATTTTTAGTCATTATTATTGTAGTTAGCCGTTCATAATAGGGTACTATAGAAGTCATTCGTGATGATTCAGATAAGAAGAAGCTTATCTGAAAACAAATACAAGACTAAATACAAGTCATTTTAGCTGTTAACAAGTACAAGACAAGCCGCCGAGCCTATAACCTCTATACCCACACACACACACACACACGCACACACACATGCAGGGGTTAAAGATGAGTTACAAATGAGTTATACGTCGTCGTTTAGGGCATGATTTGACGTTCTAACTTTCACTAAAGTCAAGCACAACCGCAACTGCCGTTCCCAAAACCTTTACATAAAACCGTAATCAACGGCCAAAATCAGTGGACCAGTCAACCATATAAACAAAACCCAATCTCACATACATCCGCCACGTGTAAACATACAATTGGCAAAACTCTTGTTGACTTTGACCTCCACCACTTCATCCGCCTATCATTTGCCACAGCAGCATCATCCCCTACACCCGCCCACACAATCACAAATAAAAAGCGAATAAAAATTAAAAAGCTCACTCTGCCACCTTTTCTCCCTCCTGAAAACACTATCATAACGGAGAAGGTCCAGACACTCACTTTTAATCATGTCCCTCCCTTTCTAAAGTGGTAAAGCTAAATACAACACTCTTTAAAAGCAATTTCACTTGAACATTTCTCTCCTCAAGCTCAACAGACGTTTAAACTTTTTCTCACTGTGAATGGCTGAGAGAGCTTTCGACTTTGCAGCATGCGAACCCGTTCCAGGGACGCCCGGGATCCGGGAAGTCAGACCCGACTCTGGAGCTGACAGTTTCGTCTTTGCTTCCGAAGTGGGTGCTGCTGGAACGATAAGGAAAGTGGGTTTAAGAGCTGAGATTGACACTTCGCTGCCGTTCGGCTCCGTTAGAGAGGCTGTCACCCGGTTCGGTGGTAGCGAGTCCTGGCCACCGCTTTATAAGCTCGGAGAAGCATTTGTAAGTAATTGTATTAACAAAATTTTCACTTTACAGTTTATTTGCTAATCTGCTTTTGGTTTGAGTTCGTTAAAGTTAAACTCTTGTTTAAATGTGCATTGGAAAAATTCATAATTGATGCAGAAGATGTTGTTCACTGTACGAAAACGTTGATTGTCTTATGTGGCTTCATAAAGACATAAACGATTAAAACGACTTGTCGTCTCATTTGTGAGGGGAAAGACGACTGTCTTTATTAATTGTTTTAAATATGAAAGACGACTAGAGGAATAAAACGAGCACTATTATAATATATAACATGAGGGATTGTTGAATTGAGATATGTAATGTTATGTACTTGTCACATGACTCACATTTTGAGTATTTTTGCATCTGCCACATGTTTGAACAGTAGTTTAGATATGTTCTTTTTCTTTTTTTACTCTATTTGACTGTGACAAATGGAGACCCAAATCTCGATTCATCAAATTCTTGTCAAGTTATCTAACTGAATGGAGTGTGATAATTAAGCAGCAAGGTGTGGAGGAATTTGATATAAAGAAAGTGGAGGAGCAAGCGGCAGAGTTGGAGAAGGATCTGATTGTGAAAGAATTGGAGACTCTTGATGTCCTGGAAGAACTTGGAACAACAAAGAAGATTGTTGAAGAGTTGAAGCTGCAGCTACAGAAAGAAGCAATGAAATGTCTGGTGACCCCGGATGAACAATTTTCCCCTCCGGCTATTAAGGAAATTAGTAAAGAACATTGCAGAAATTCAAGCCCTTGTCCTGTTTCTTCTCCTGATTTAATCTTGATGGAGTTGAAGCAAGCGAAATTAAACCTTGGTAGAACAATAACTGATCTCGGGATGATTCAAAATTCTGTTGAATCTCTCAATAAGAGAATGAAGAAAGAGAAAATGTTGCTCGAAAAGACTCGGGAGAGGCTTACTTCAAAGTTTTCTGCAGAGGTTAAGAAAACTACCAATGTTTCAAAGGAGAGTTCTCAAATGAATTCACAAGGGGAGCAGTTTAAGATACTGGCTGAAGTTTCAAGAGCGATGTCGGCGAATGAGCAAAGCAAAGCTTGCATTAAGACAGCTGAAATGAGGTGGATTGCCGCTAAAAAGATGGAGGAAGCCGCTAAGGCTGCAGAAGCACTCGCTTTTGCAGAAATTAAAGCTCTATCGGGCGGTGACAACACTTCAGGATTTTTACTTCCAGAGCCTGAGAAATTTACTCCACCCTATGAAGATCCCCGCCAATCTCCCCTGCATAAAAAGAAAGTGTTACATACCATGTCGCAGCTTGATGAAGCTAACATTTCTAAATTTTCTATCCTGAAGATGATGGAGGATGCAGCCGCAGAAGTTAAACACTCTAAACAAGTCTTGGAAGAGGCATTCAGCCGAGTTGAAATCGCAAACAGAAAGCAACTCGCAGCCGGGGAGGCACTTCGAAGATGGGAACCGGATTATGACAAGAAGGGAGAAGGAATAATGTACAGTCCTCACAGGCTCAATATGTTCAGACCATGTGAGTATCAACAAGGTTCTTCTCCATTGAATGTAGTGAACAAGCCAAACTTTGCAATTGACGAAGAAAAGCCAGTTCTAAGGCCAACAGTTTCAATGCGGGACATACTCAGCAGGAAGCAGCAGGTCCATCAGGCGGAAGAATGTGTAGTAAGAAGGCAAACTGAAGGCCATAACGAGAGACAAAAAGTGGCTTTGAGTCAAATGCTTCAGGAATTGCGAGAGGATCTAACCTTTCCAAAGAAACCTGACATAAATGATTGTGATGATCAGCAAAAGCAGTTTTTTGCACAAAGAAGGAAGTTTGGGTTCATCCATATTTCCCTTCCATTAACAAAGCAAAGTAAGAAAAAAATGCAGCCTCTAAATGCTATATAATACACTATAATTTTAAAAAAAGTTGTGATTAAGGGTGATTTTCTATATGATGTTGTGTGATCTTGGTCGATCACAGCTTTATGGTTTGGTTTGTATTTTAATGTATTGTGTGTATTTTAGTGGTGAGAGGAAAGATTGTCTTCTTCCTCAGCTTTTCAGCCACGTTTAATTATATGTTGTGATTTGGGTGTATTCCCAGGGGTTTATTTGGTCTGTAAACCGATGCTGTTGAAAACTATTATAATTAACTGTTATGATAATTTTAAAAACAAAATCTTAAAATTCCTTAATTGTTTGCCCAACTAGATTTGATTGAATCACACTTTCTTTAATGTGATCCAATGACATATATAGATGAACTCTGTTCAAATGTTTTGGGAAGAAAATATTTTATTACTCTTCTACTTTTAATTTTACTTTTTTTTTTTTTTTTTTTTTTTACTATTCTAGTTTCAATCTTTTTTCTCTAACGGAATTGTGTTTGGGTGAGTATTGTTAGTCCAAGAATTCAATAGTTGAATAACTTATTGTTTGCCCAACTTTGTGTGGTAAATAATAATTTACTATTCATTGGATGATGGATCACTACAAGTGCTGAATGATTTTTTTTTTAAATATCCGAAAACACAAAAAAATAATCATTAATCTAAGTATGAAGTTTCAATACTTTCTGCTAAAATGATCATTTATAACTCCGTTAGTGTATCTTGATAGTATATCAATTCATTAGATGATTCTAAAACAAATTTAAACATCTAAACATTAACTTTATTTGCTTTCTGAAACACATATATAAACCTCATTTGCTGATCCCCATAGGATATATTATTGATGTCGTTGAGAAGTTTAATTAAAGAATCTTTAATCTAATGTGTAGAATACACTAGATGAATCACCACTTTAGAGTCAGATTCAATTTGAACATTTAAGGCTTCATGCTTTTTAACTACTTCAAGTCCTAGTTTAATAGCCCATAATTTAGATTCTATTACTGAATAAGTTTTCAAATTCGTGATGAATTTCCTAAGATAATTAGAGCTTACAGGTTTGAAAACTTCCCCGACTTCTGCAATATTAGTTACTCTCAACACAACAATGTTGACATTTAACTTTCAAGTCTCATCAACAGGAGGCAACCACTGAACATCCCCAGTAACAAAATCCTCAATCGATATTTTTTTTAGAGAATATTTTATAAGCATCTACAAAAGAAGTAACATAGCAAAAAATTAATATAAAATTGTTGTAAAATTATAAATTTTTTTGTAATAACATGTGCATTTCACGATCAACTTCGGGGCAATAGCAACATATGTATTTCATGCGCAAAAAGATGGCTAAGTTATATAAATCTCTTGTAAAATTATAAATTTTCGTGGGCAATATTGTCTTTGCATAGCTGACCTATGAGCTGTGAAATCAATTCAATCCGATAGAACTTCCCGTCGCTTCAATTACCTTGATTACTTCTCCTGCCAATTTATTATTTTCCTGTTTTAGTAAAGAAAATGAAATTAGCTTTACGTCACTCAATCTCACTCTTTAAATTACCAAAAAATACCCTCTAAAGGACAACTGACTACGACTGTAAACCCATCAAAACACGCAACCTGTCACTTTACGGGCATTTTCGACATTAAAGAAAAAGAGGATGCTCTCGCCGGTTGCTCGGCCTTTATACGTGGCAGCCTCTGGTTTGTCTGTCACGGTTTTTCATTATTTTAATTGATTGTGCGCCATTCACTTTACCCACTTTTGCGTTACCGCCAGAAACTTTTTTCATCATTAAATTATATTCATAATATCAATTGTCACGCGCGAAACAAATGTTACGGCGCATATTAGCATTATCATTTTCTAGTTAACTTATGAGAGAATACGTAATGTAAGGTAGATTTAATGACCCTGACTTGTTATTATGGAAAATAATAATTACTAAAACCATTAAAAATTAAGAATATAAACAAAAGTTTTTGACAATTTTAACTGTTTTATTTGATAATTATAGAAAAAATTAATTAGAATAAATATAATTTTATATATCGTAATTATCAATATTTTATTATACACAATATGTACTTTATAATATGAGATAATATATATTCAAAATGATACGTTTTATGAGATAAATTGAATTAATTTAATACAATAAATGTATTATATCATATAATATATATTATCATCAATATGTTTTTTAAAGAAAATGATAATATTATGAAAATGTATGTAAAAAATTTTAAATTTTTGATAATATTTGTAATATTTTTTAAAATGATGATATGTTAATTATATTTTTTATTATTTTATTTTTGAAAAAACTTAATATATGATACAATATTCAATACACGATATAAAAAATTAAATTTTTAATTCTCAATTTGACTACTTTAATATATATATATATAAATATAAAATTCTCCTCAAACCATAGTTAATTTCATTGTTAAATGAATTTATATTTAAAATCGTAAAAATAATTGATACTTATAATTAAATAATTATAGAATATTACATTTGTATGTTCTAATACAATTATATTCGAATTTTTTATATTTAAACATATTTAAAGAATAATTAGTCTTAAATAACAAGCGCAAGTTAGCAAGAAAATGGCCAACCTCATCTTCTTCTTATTCTCGTTAATAAATTAAAACCCTTTTTAAGCACAAGTTAAAAAGATCCATGGCTTCAAAAGTATCTCCATAAATGGTGAACCCAGCAAGGACCCGCAAAAGAGTCCGCGCATTGCCTCGAGCTCCTGATGGTAGCGCTTTTCAAAAGTGGTAAAACACTCTTTACTCTAAATACCCCATTGACACAATGCTTAAAATCGAGTTTATTCTTAGTTATAGATTTTTTTTGGTGCGATTGTTTTTTGATATGTTGCAGCCAGAGTTGTGAAGTTTTGGTTCCGATTGCATTGGCTGATATGCACGAGTGTGAAAGGAAGAAGGAAGTTAAAAGATTCAGGGGCGTTTGTGAGAAACCAGCTGTTTTGAAACGGGGCTCTGGCGATCACCAAGTTCGATCGCCTTTCCGGTTCTTCATGTAAGTTCTCTAATTCGTTAAGTTCATTTATTAGATTTCTTTAGATAGTTAGAATATAGTTAGAATGTGTTGTGTGTGTGCGTGCGCGCGCAAACATTTATTTATGAATTATTATTTGACATTTTGGAATGAACAAATTTATGTTGTATTTGTGGGTTGTTTAGGGAAAGCTTTGTCAAGATGTACGAGAACGGAAACTGGATTGATATTGATCGAAAAGGGTTTGAGGCTTGGAAGAGTATGTCCATGGAGGTAACAGTTAAAAGAAAATTCTTTTGGGTTTGAGCCAATCGTCATGTGCTAATACTTAGTACTTTGTCTTTCTATTTTATTGTACTCATAGGCTTTTGATTTTTTCTTTAAAGGAGAAACGACCGTATGTCACTCAAGCTCAAAAGGTGATTGCAGCTAATTTGAGGGCTATGGTTGAAGAGGTTAACAATATGCTAATGGTAATTGGAAATCTGGGTTTTGGAGATGTGAATTATGAGTTAAAAACATCATTGCCATATATTCTAGATTGCTGTTGTATTGATGTTTATATCATGCATGTCTTGTTCTCTCAAGCTTCATCTTTACACATGTGGATATATATATATATATATATTTCTTGTTTTACACCTTTCTTTGATATTGCCATTATTGAGTTTCCCTCTGTCTTTATAGTTCTTGATTTTTTAACAGGTTGAGTGTTTAGTTCTTTGCTCTTCTCTATGTTCCAACTAAACCAATTTTCTTATATCTCTATTGTCTGCTGGATGAGAAATTTTGCATTTTTTCCTTTCCAATTTAACATTTCTTGTAGTGAAATAACGAGATGCTTGTTTCTTAAGGTGGATGATGAAGCAGATTCTGCCACGGTTGGGATGTTGATGAGGTTTGTACCTTTGTTTGAGTTTCATAAACATTTACATTTGCTGGCAAATTCCATGATTTTCCCTTAGCCTACATGTGATTTCCTGTTTGTCTCTTGCTTACAGTTCTATGAGTACTAACATATTCGCATGGCTTAAGATTCAAAAGCTTAAACACTTATGAGTGATATGTTTTTTTCACCCTGTGCATTTTTCATATCTGACTTTAAATTGTTCATATTCTTGAAAGATTTAAAGCCAGTTGACCTTGCAAATCCACATAACTGAATGCCATGTTAATAACTAATTACTGGAACATCCCTTGATGAAACAGAGAAACTGTTGAATCATGGATTTTTGAGAGCTCTGATTCTGAATGAGGTTAATGCTTTTGCTCAAGGGTTCCCTCTGTTGGCAAAGGTAAAGGCAAGTCTTTTGTTGGCTATTGTATAGTAGTGGTAGGAATTTAGGATCCATTCAAGCGAAATTAAATATTTATTGTAAATTGGAGGATCTGTTTTGTCCATGTTTTGTATTGTTCCTCCGCATAGATTAGCCTAGTGTTTCCTGATCCTCTTGGTTGTTAAAAGAAGATTGCTTGCAGTAATAGATTTCACCTTTATCAGTGTAATTGCCAAAAGAAAAGTTGGCATCGTTTTCAGTGCTCATTTATCTTCAGTAACTTGCTTCAAATTCATTTTTTCCATGGATAGTCTCCTAATCTTGTTAAGGCTTGTTTGTGTCAGCAGCATCAGTATTCATGTTTTTGGATAAATAACCGTAAATGGGAATGCCAAATCACATTACATTAAGGGGCTTTAGACAGGGGGTTTTTAAGATTACCTTGGTAATCTACCTTTTATTCTTCTGTTTGGTTTGTCAATAATAAAAAATTACAGTAATATTTTATTATCAATGCTGACGTGGTAGATAATATAAATGATAATTTGATTATCATTTTTACTTTAGGTATTTAAAAATTATTAAGGTAATTTTGAGTTTATTATAATTATATTATTATTTATTAATTTTTTGAGATAAAAATAAATTTATTTTTAATTAATATGACAAACAATATAAAAAATATTTAAAAATAATTATATTTAAAGACATTTAAGTAAAATAATTTACTAGTAATATTTTATTACCTTTAATCGAACACAATAATTATTTATATCTAACAAATTTTATTAAACATAATAATAATTTATAACCAGTAATCTTTTAAGTAATCTATTTTCAAGATAATCTTTCTATTTTAGTAATAAAATATTATCCAGACCAAACGAACCCTTTTAAGTCTTTATGCCATGTTACTTTTGATTTTAGAATGACTTTTTTTGTCCTTATCTTTTTGCTAGTCAAAGATTTAATCCTCTTTTCATCTAGCATGTACAAATTATATATTGGCCAAAAGATTTATTTCCATCTAGGGAATACTCATCAACTTTTAAAAACTTAGTATTCGATTCATGAGTCAATTTCTATTAAAATTTTTAGTTAGAATTAAAGATAAAATTATTATTTAATAATAATATTTAAAAAAGTTTATATAATTTCTTTTCTTTATTTTAAAAATTAATAATGTGTTTTTAAAATCAAGTTTTGAAAAATAAAAATTTTCTTTTACCTAGTGTTTTAAATTTCTATGGCGAACAACCATTCTCTCTCCCTCCTACGTTTTTTCTCTGTCAGAAGCTTTCTCATTTTGATAGGTGACATTTAAAGAGAAAACATTAGAAGAAGAGACATTGTCAAAAAGAGGAGAGAGCCATTGTCGTTCATCGAAAAATTGTTGACAAAATTTGAAACTCTTGGTGGAGAGGAAAATATTATTTTTTAAAATTTAATTTTAGAAAAAAATTATTAATTTTTTAAATTAAAGAAGAAAAATAGTATAAACTATTATATTTTTTAAATTGGCCATATAAGTTTGAAATTACATTATACCTTAGGTGGGAATAAGTCTTTTTGCTTTATAAATTTCAACCATTTATATACTTCTTATTTTCACTTTTATGTGAAAGTTCATGAGCCAATAATTTATAAAATCAAGGAATTTCATAATCTAGATTAGTAATTTGGAATTTAATTACAACTGTCAACACTGTTTCAAAAGAAAACTGATTCAAAATATGTTTAATCCATTTCTATTGCAAGGTAAATATTTTTAAATAAATAATAATATATTATTATATAATTAAATAATTTTAAATTAAAAATAAAATAATATTTAATTATTTAATAACATATGATTATTTTTACGTATTTATCTTAATAAAAAAATAAAAAAGCGGGAGAATCCAGGAGAGTCAAAGGGAAAGCTATAAAATAGGATATTTTTATAATAATGCATAAGAAAAAGAAATTTGCTTTCACTTTTATTTATCCTCATAAAATTTTTCTTACGATGTTTATATTGAACATTTACTTTAATATATTATGATTAATATTATATGTTATTTTTTATTTATGTATCAATTAGGTTGTGCCAGTAGGCATGGCTGTTGACACCTCTGAATGTGTTGGAGGCGGAGCAATTAAGGAAGGTCAACGGGAAAAAGAAAAAATTTAAATAAGTGAAAAAAAAAAAGAAAAATAATAAAACAACATCATTATAACTAATATTTAAACTAGTTTAAAGTATTAACTTTATGAAAATGAGTTGCAGTAATCGATATTTGTATGCAAATTGTAATGTTTACGGATGCTAGAGTTGACAGATCACTGGACAAACTTATTTTTCAGACTTAAAGGCACGCAATCGTACTGTCGGCGAAGTTCAGGTGGGCAAAGTTCTTTTGCCTTACTTATTTATATTAAGTCTGAGGCTATAAATAACTTATTTTTCAAACTTAAAAGGCACGCAATTGTAGTGTCATCGTTTATCCACTCATAAACAATAAAAATTAATAATTTTAAGTGTAAAATTATCATTTTATTTAAAATATTAAGAATAAATCAAAATTTAATCTCTTTTTTCTTTCAAAATCCTAAAAACTAACTATTTTTTCTTTGATCAAAATTTAAAAAATCACATTTTCTCTCTTAGGGTTTAGTTTTCAATCCTGGCTCTAAATCTTGTGTCATCGCTGACTACAAAGCTTCTCCAAAATCATCACCATGCTCCAATGGTCTCTCTCCCCTCTTCTAGAATATCGATTGATGCGAATTTAGCCTAGAAAGACGGAGAGCCTCATCAAAAGATGAAAGCTCTTCGTCTTCTCAGAAGAAGACGTCTGGGAAGACGAAGAGCTTCATCTCCCAACAAAGCTCTCCGTCTTTCAAGATTAGATTAGTGTCGCTTGTCATTCCAAATGAGGAGAGAAAGACTGTCAGAGCATGGTGATACTTTGAAGAAACTTCGTTGTTGGCGATAACGTCAAATTTGGTGTGAAGGATTGAAAACTAAACCTTAGGGGATGTTATTTTTTTAAACTTGACTTAGGGAGAAAATAGTTAGTTTTCAAAGTTTAGGAGGGAAAAGAAATAAAATTTTAAAAGATTAGAGTTTCGTTAACTTTAATAGTTTATAAGTGAATAAATGATATTTTCAAAGTTAATAGAGAAAAACTGAAGATAACAACATACTTTGGATGAAAAATATTCCTTTGGCCAAAGTTTTAAAGAAAAGTAAATCACCTTTACCCACTCAAAGTGTGCTCTAAAACCTTTTTCATTTACATAAATAACTAGGGCTAGATTCGAGCCGAGCTCGGCTCGCAGCCAGCTCGGGCTCGGCTCGCTTTATTTAGGGGTTCGAGTTCAGCTCGTTTTTGGCTCGGTTCGACTCGTTTTTCATATCAAAACGACATCGTTTTGTGTATATATATGGATCAAAACGACGTCGTTCTGTATAAAAAATTTTTAAAAAAATCTGCCCTGCAAAGCCGAGCCAGCTCGAGCTTGATCGAGCCGAGCAGAGCCCGGCTCATTTCGGGCTCAAACCGAGCCTAGCCGAGCCCGAGCTGACTCGGTTCGAATCCAACCCTATAAATAACATCACCCACCTAACCTTACACTTTATTAATATGAACAAAAATCTAGAAAGTGAAATAATTATTTACACTTATTTATTTATTTTTAAAATTATCATATAATCTTAAATTAATAAAAAATATAAAAATAAATATTTAAATATTTAAATTACATAAAAACCTTTTAAATATCTAGATAACCCCTTTAAATATTTAAAATATATTTAAAAATTATATTACAAACTATTAAAAGCATAATCAAAAATTTCAAAATATATTGAATATGAAAATTTAGGGTTCTTTTAGAATTTCAAAAAAAATTAGGGTTTTTAATTACTAAAATTTCAATAATTCTTTTGATAGTTTATAAAATAATAATTATACCTCTAAAAAACTGAACACAACACAACAAATTAATGATATAAATATTTTATTATTAATTTTTGGGGTTATAAAGTATTTTATAGATATGAAGTGAATATGAAAATTTGTGAAGGAGTGTTATTTTCAAAATATTTTAAGTATTGATTTGTGAGTTTTTAAACATTTTAAGGATTAAATTATCATATTTAAAATATTTGAGTTTGATCTATAAAAAAAATTTATTTTTAATTTTTTAAATTGTTAAATGATATAATTATTATTTTGCTCTAACACTTATAGTTTTTTAAGATAGGTTTTGATTTTGGGTGAAAAAATTATTATGCCAATTAGGGGTAGAAAAGTGTTATTGGGCCAAACCTTGGGGAAGCAAGTGTAATTTGATCTTTAAAGAATAGAAACGTCTCCCAAATTAAATAAATAATAAAAGCCTACCTCTTCTTCCCAAATGCTGTTATCCTCTCTGATGGACTGCGCGTATAGCAGTATCAGAAGCACTTCGTTGTTACGTACTTTTAAACCTGCCTTCACCTCGAAAAAATCTCACCCTCTTTTCCCTACCACGTTCAAATTTTCGGTATGTTACTCAATCCTTTTTTTTTTTTTTAATGACAAAGTTTGCATATTTATTGAGATTTAATATTGTTGTTTCAGCATGATTCTCAGAAATTTAAGCCTCTATTGCTCATAAAGGCATTTGGGTTTGGTGAAAATGGATCTTTTGATGCACCCAGCAGGGTTTTCATGCAAGAGGTATTAATTCATTTCTGGGTTTATTTTGCTCTTGCTTCTATTTTTCATTTTTTTTTTTTTATATATTTGGTTTCTGTTAAGGCTATTGGAGCTGAATATGGTGAAGGTTTTGAGACTTTTAGACAAGATGGACCTCTAAAAGTTGATGTGGTTAGTAGTCAGTTCTGTTCATACTTTTTAAAAGTGTTGCATAATTAGTTTGAATTATTAATTTATTGTTTATGTTTACTGGTTAATATGTTTTGGTTAATAGAGTTTTGTATATTGACACTCTTAAATGTTGCCTTTTGTGAATAGGATTTTCTGAATGAGAGATTGCAGGATGGTTTTCTGAAACGGATACGGTATGCTATGAAGCCGGATGAAGCATATGGGCTCGTTTTCTCCTGGGACGTGGTGGTAAATTCTTTATCTTTGCTTATGTTTTGAAAGGATTTATATTATGTTTGGTGGATTTTCTTTCTTTCATTTTTTGGTGGGAAGTTTAATGACCTTACAAGTCAAATGGGAAACATAAGATGTGTATCTGTCGCATTTGATATTAGTTGAAAATTATAAGCCATGCTCCGAAATCCTGTTCTATTGGTGGTTTGTCTTGTTTCTTCCATATAACTGCATATATAACATGTTCAGGCCGACACTCAAGCTTTGAAGTTGAATGCGTGGAAGCAGCTTGCGTCTGAAGAAGGTGTTTAGCCTTTATCTCTTTCAGTTTATTCTCTTTAGTTTTTCCTGAATGCATATTTCCTCATAGGTTATACCTTGTAGCTTCTTTGATGTGTCATTATTGTTTCTAGCTTGTTAATTCTGTGTCTATCTTGAGGAAATGGGGAAACCGCGGCTATTTAGCTTGACTGATCTAGGATTGTTACCTGATTCCATTTTTGTAATGTTGGGACTTAAAAGAAGTTAAAAGGAGACCACATTTCTTTTCCCTTGGTTATCAAGTATTCTTAGACTCAAATGAAGTATCTTCTTTATCTAAATGTGTTCTTTGGATTAGTTTTTGAAGTAGAGAGAGTTAAACTCTTCCTGCATTCTTTGTCTGAAGAGGGTGAAGATGAAATTTTTTTTGCCGTTTTGCTGGTGTACATGTTGTTATATTCATTTTTGTGCAGGAAAAGAAGTTCCTGAAGATGGCGATGTGCAAAGACTGATGCTTACTGCAGGTGCTGATCAAGTACTGCATAAGGTATGGATTTTATGTTCTTAGGATTTTGATTGTTATTTAATAGCCACATTCAAACTATCATGACATAAAGTTCTGTCTTTGACATGCATATTATGATTTGGGTATCTTTGATATAATTTCCAGTGACCGAAAGGTATGGTTCCAAAGAGTTGATTTTGTGTGTGATTAGATTTGAACTAATGTATAGGGTTAATTAAGCTATTGTCTAACTTTTCTTGAATGACATATTCTTGTTATTATGTCATTTGAATTATACTCTGAGGTTGGTTGTCTCTTGTACTTCTGGGGGAAAAATTTACTCACCTTTTTCTTTCTCCTAATAAATTTAAAATCTTATAATAGATGGAGGAGAGAAAATAAAGAATTCATAGTGAAAACCAGTTGTATTATCTGTGTTAGTTTGAAAGATGATTTATCTTCCGCATTGTGACTACCATCTGTCTTCGACCATTTCAAATATTATTCAGGTGTTGCTCTGGGCTAAAGAAGAAAGTGAACTGGATAGATTGAAGTTAAGGCTTTCACAATTATATTATGATAATCTCCTAAGAGTAAGAGCTTGCTTCTATTGGTTCTGTGTGTGCAATATTTGCTTGTTAGATGCTAAGAGAAATAAACAAACAGTTTTCATCATTCAGGTTAGAGAACCTGTAGAAGGTTTGCAAGAATGGCTAGATGCGGTCTCCACAGCTCGCATCCCTTGTGCTGTTGTTTCAAGTCTTGGCCGGAGAAAAATGGTTGAAGCCCTTGAATGGATGGGACTTTTGAAGTATTTCCAGGTTGGTAAACTCAGGAAGACATTTTACTTCACTTATGGAGATAATCAATGAATTTGAGTTGTGATGTCTCTATAATCATGGCCCAAAGAATGATAATACCATATTTGGATTTTCATTTTGAACATATCATGGCCAACCCATTATATATTTATTTACTAATGGATCTGATTGTCACTCTTCATATTTCATTTTTCTCGGTCATTCTGTATTGTGATTTCATGGTTGCTTTTTCGGAAGCAAACAAACATATTTTAGATTAAATTTTCAGCTAATTGAGTACAATAGTTTTGTTATAAGCATATTTTCTACTTACTATAAAGAAGAGCAGTTGCCGAAGTTCTATCTATCCCCTGATTGATGGCTTTGAGGTTCATTTAGATGTCTGGATTGAAACTCCATGTGATGTTGCCTGATTGAATGAAATGTTGATATCTGGATTGTAAGTCAATTTAATCTTGCCTGACTGAATGAAAGGTTTGTATAAGATTTTGGATATTTTCCATGCTCATTTAGGTCAAACATCTCTCAGCTTACAGCTTTGGTTTTTCAGGCAATAGTGTCTGAGGAAGATGGCATGGAGTCAATAGCTCATAGATTTCTTTCTGCTGCAGTTAAGGTATACATAATAACTTGCCTTTGAGATCATGGTTAACATAATTTTCCCGTTTGTGTTTGAATTTTTTTAGCATTTGGGTCCTCACTTGATTAAATGACACATGCATACTTTTTCCAATCAACTTTTGTAAGACTTGATGAATTTATTGGATTATCATAGTGCAAATTATGAGTGTCGTGCTTTCAACCTTCAAATATGCTGTGTAGTTCTTGAAAGCAGAATAATATGAGTAGCACTAAAAAGAAAACAGAAAGGAAATTAGAGAGAAATAGAAAATAAAATCATTGTGTTGAATGAATTGTACAAGAGGTTGTACTTCCGCCTTTTGCATGCATATTTCAACTCCAGAGTTGATCAATCAGTCTGCTGCGGCACTTCTGGCTTAAAACCTATTTGAGTATTTCTGTGTATGGTTACGAATTTGCCTATGTTAAACACTTTGAATATTCTACAAGTCTTCTACTCTTAACATGAAAATCTCATCTATAATCTTCATATATACATGATGTAGTTTTCTGATATAACTTTAACTTGCTTGATGCAATAATTCGCAGCTAGATAGAAAACCATCCAAATGCGTGGTATTTGAGGACAATCCTAGAGCGATTACTGCTGCTCACAACTGCACAATGATGGCTGTGGCACTGATTGGTACTCATCGCGCGTGAGTATTCACACAATCGATTCCAGACACAGATAACTGTAAATCGATTCATTGGATTGCTTATAAACACATTCTTGAAAACATGCAGGTATGATCTAGTCCAGGCTGATCTTGCTGTTGCCAACTTTAATGATCTTTCAGTGATAAATCTGAGGAGATTGTTTGCCAACAAAGGATCTACTTTCATGGACAGACAAAAACAAATTATAGAGAAAACTCCTCCCAAGAGGAAACTTACTATTGATACCCTCTTCTGATTCATTTTCAGTCTCTTGTCTCTCTTTTACCACTTAATCCCATTGCTGATTGTAAAAGAATCGAATGTATTCCTTTCTAATTGTGTTATATAATTCAGTTTAGAACTATTCTTTATTTTTGAGGCAGTATCTAAGAAAAATGAAATTTATTCAATTCAACTGTTGAATGTGGCATGTCTTTCTCATTTTTTTATGTTAATAGTCAAATGTTCTCACTATTTGTTATATTACACAAATTAATTCTTATTGTAGATGCACATTAATTTATTGTCAATTTACCTAGCAACTTTTAAATAGCTAGTAAAAGGGTTTTATCAATAGAAACTCTCTGTTTTAACAAAAATAAATGTCGCATTAGGTAAATTAGGGTTTTACGGGCATGACAAACACTTGAACTTAAACTTTCTCTTTATAAATTTTAGTGTTCCATCAGTTTTGTTAACTTCTAAGATTTCTTTTATAGATAATTTTTCATATGTAATTTTTGGAGGTATAAGTGGATGGTAAGTGATTGTTTTGAGAGAAAATGGAGGTCTTTGGCCAAGAAAGGGAGGGAAATTTGATGTGGGCAGAGGAAAAATGGAGTTTAAACTAGGAAAAAAGAGGAAGGAAAGTGGTTTTTCTGAAATTTTTTAAAGTAAAAATGATACTTTTATCCTTTTATGTATTAGTTTACACTGATAAAAGAGTAATACTATTTGTATAAACAAGTTTTATATAGTCTAATGTAACATCTAATTGAGGTATATTAAGATTGAAAGAAAAAATAAGTAATTATATTATTTAGTTACATCTTATTGTATAAGTTTGTATAAAATTAGTATGATTTATTAAGAAAAAAATAGATATTATCAAACTTGAATAGTAAAAAAATTTAATTTCAGCAAGAGCTGATGGGAACTAGTGGCAATTTCATCTAGCATAAACTGCAATGACAGAGTATTCAATTTTTGAGGGTTTATTGTTAGTGAAACAGTACAAAATTTTAAAAGGCACTCTTATGATGACATTCTGTAATGTAGGTCAAAGTCAAAGTTGCCACGGTGGACATAATAACGAATCAAGATTACATTTTTCCTTATCTTTCTATCTCTCGAGAAATTATCAGTTGAAGTTGTTCACAAATTTCCAGCATATGCCTAAGAACTGGAGTTACTTCAAACCAAAAAATTTTAATCAATCCCGCCAAACTTGAAAAATGTCTTGCTCTTGCACTTCACCTTCCATTTTAATTTCTCCGACTAAATCTTCTGTCTCCTTCAATTCTAGATCCCGATTCGTCCGCTGTGCCGTCGGAGGTTTTTCCTTTGTGCTTCTTTTCTTACATTTTCTCCGCTTCCAAGCAGAAAGAAATTTTTTATTTCATAGTTTATTTTACTTTTTTGAAACTTATTTTTTCAGACATTAAGAATAGCTTTGTTGATTATGGTATAATTTGTATTTTTACAATTGGATTGATTTGTTAGAAATTTTGCTCCAAATGGACAGTGGTCTTATTTTTGGTTCTTTATTTTATTCAACGCTTTTGTTTTAGAAACTAAATATTCGTGATAAAGAGATGTTAGTTCTAGATTGTTTGTGTTGATCATAAAATAACTTAATATTTATTGATTTCACTTTGTTAGAGAATTTGCTATTTTCTGCATTTCTCTGCAGCCAAATTGAAATTAACGTCAAGTTTGTGCTTCATTTTTCAGCTTGATTATGTTAGATTGTGAATAAGTTGGTATTAACTATTGAATTCTGCTTGTTAAAGAAACCTTTTTCATCGATTGCTTTGGAGATTTGTTGTTGATTGTAAACAGAGGGTTTAAGGATTATACATTTAGCATTATTATAATTGTTAAAAGAGATGACGAGTTTGAAGTTTTGATAACTAAGATTGGGAATCCAGGGACTGTTGCTGAATCAAAAGCTGTATCTGTTGCGGAGCCCCTTTTGCTTAAGGCTGTGAGAGGAGAGGATGTTGAAAGACCCCCGGTATGGCTTATGCGGCAAGCAGGGAGGTACATGAAAGTAGGTCTATACTTCAACTGTTTCACTGTTATTATGAATTATAACTTTTTACTTCTGAATTCATATTTGGTCCTCTTTTTTTAATCTATTATTTTAAGGCTTGTTTGACATAAAACTTTAGTACTGCTTTTGTTTAAAACAAGAGATACAAGAAATTTTATGAAAATGGAATGCATTTGATTGAGATCAGTTGAAATGTTTTCAGATAAGGTCTTAAAAACTAGTGTAAAATCATCTTTATGTCACCTGAATGATGATCATAGGTGTGTGTAGGAATAAACATGTTGGAACGGACTTGGATTTATAAGCAGCATATACGATCAATATGACCTTTTTTTGCATATTAGATTCGGTATGGTTCTTGTGCTTGAAACTGGAAATGCCCTAAAAAATTTGTTCCTGCTGGTTCTTGTTTTATTGTTTGCTTTACCACTTTTGAAGCTGCTTTTATACAAATTAAGGGAATTATCTTCCTCATTTATTTCACAATACTTCCAGGCATCCCATTCTGCTTCTGTAGATTAACTCTTTTTCACTCTGATTCTGATACTTGGATATGAGTTTGTGTTGCACCTAATTTGGATCATTATTAAGTGTTTCTCTGTTTCTCCTTGATGACAGAGTTATCAAATCATCTGCGAGAAGTATCCTTCATTTCGTGAACGATCAGAAAATGTTGATCTCATAGTAGAAATTTCTCTGCAGCCATGGCATGTTTTTAAGCCTGATGGGGTTAGACCATTCTTAATCATTTGGAGCTTGTTATCATGCATTCTTACTACGTTGTAATATTGTGTGCCTAGCACATTGTTCAAAGTTGTCTCACATTTTGAAATATTATCTGTAAATCACCTCTTTAATGCAGTCTGGGCTTGTCAACAATCTGCCTTCCAAGTTCTTTTATTTGGACAGGAAATTTTCACATAATGTAGATTTGTGTTTTAATTGCCTGGTATCTCTTCTTAATTATTGTGACAGGTCATTTTATTCTCAGACATTTTAACCCCTCTTTCTGGGATGAATATACCTTTTGACATTGTGAAAGGTAAGGGTCCTGTAATATTTGATCCTGTATGCACACCTGCTGATGTTGACCAAGTGAGAGAATTTGATCCCAAGGAGTCAGTCCCTTATGTTGGGAAAGCGTTGACAATACTGCGAGAAGAGGTTTGACTTTTTGTTACTCTTTCAAGTTCCAATTACAATTGTCTATGTGCTCATCATTTTATTTTATTTTTGGATTAATATGTTCTTATTTTTTTAGATTCTTCCTCTTATAAAAAATGCCTCTAAGTTGTGTCTTATGAACATTGTCATTTGTTTTGTGATGTGGTCTGACCACATTACCATTTTTGAATGTTAATCCCGCCTTTGGACCAAATTGAATTAATTACATGTCTTTAAGGTTTAATGAGATGAATGAAAATTTTGATAAATTCAACACCTGAATTAAACTTGGTAGATTATTAAAAATGAAAAGTTAACCTTCGTTTTGTTTATTAGCTGGGATCATGGCTTATCTGAGTTGAAAGTGAATGCAATAAGTTAATTGAATCAAAATAGTGTCAGTATGCTATAGTACCATTCAATTTTATGTTTGTGGTCATTATCATTCTATCTCTATCTGCAAATTTGGTCTTTATGTATATTTTAATAGGAGGTGAAAAGGTTCCTGAGTATGAAATGTTGTTTATACATTCACTATTTGTAAGTTCAACAGTACTTATAATTCGCCAGGTTAATAATGAAGCAGCAGTTCTGGGTTTTGTTGGGGCTCCTTTCACCTTGGCATCATACGTAGTTGAAGGTGGTTCATCAAAGCACTTCAGCAAAATAAAGCGACTGGCTTTCTCTGAACCCAAGGTACCAAAATATTATCTCTCCTATTGGTTTGCAAGGTTCACTATCATATCATATTTGTGCTCGCATTACTTTCTCATGCCTGCTTTCACTGTTGGCTATGTGGTAAAATATACTTTCAGTAACTCTTTTTTTTCCTTCAGGTCCTTCATGCATTGCTTCAGAAATTCGCTACCTCCATGGCAAAGTATGTACAGTACCAAGCTGATAATGGAGCTCAAGCAGTTCAAATATTTGATTCCTGGGCGACAGAGCTTAGCCCAGTGGATTTTGAAGAGTTTAGTCTGCCATACTTGAGGCAAATTGTAAACGCTGCCAAACAAACTCATCCAGATCTCCCTCTGATCCTTTATGCTAGTGGATCAGGCGGATTGCTTGAGAGGCTGGCTTTGACAGGTGTTGATGTCATTAGCTTAGATTGGACAGTTGACATGGCTGAAGGTAGAAGGCGTCTGGGAGCAGATGTGGCGGTGCAAGGAAATGTTGATCCTGGTGCTCTATTTGGTTCCAAAGAATTCATCAGCAATCGGATAAATGATACGGTGAGGAAGGCAGGCAGAGGAAAGCATATTCTAAATCTTGGCCACGGCATTAAAGTAGGTACACCTGAAGAGAATGTAGCTCATTTCTTTGAGGTTGCTAAAAATCTTAGATACTGAAAACACAAATGAGGACTAATCATTACATGCTAGATTGAGTTTTATGCATGATTAGCTCTTCTTTTCGGCAATTTGATTTTTCATTTGTATATCGTTTCCTCTGACTTGGAATTGGGATAGGATTCGAGTTCATGTCATTCACTTTCTAATGCAGTTACCTCTTGTTTTAGATGGAATAATGAAATTTGTTAACCTAACTACCATTTTGTTTGTGAATTCGATTCGGTTGGCATATTTAGAATATTAAACCAAAACAAACTAAAGAAAATTGAGTACTTTTATCTTGGTAGGTCTAAAAAGAATATTCATGATTTGTTCAATGCGGCAAAACCAGTGGGCTGTTGGAGTTGGTTCAGACCAGTCCACGGTAATTTTTGTATTCAGGTTCTTGCAAAGTGTTTATGGTAACAAATTAAACTCAATGGAAGATTTATTTTTGGATAATACTATATGCATAATTTTTCACACAAATAATGATGTGTTATTATATGATTGAGTGTTGTATTATTTTTAATTTTTAACTGTTTAATCTATAATAATATGTCATTATTTGTGTATAAAAATTACACATATAACATTACTCTTTATTTTTTAAGTAGAAAATAATCATCCATCTGTACAAATAATTAAACTAAGATGGCAACAAATCCTTTGAACTTTCAAATTTTAAAATGCCAAAGGGTATATTTTAAACAGAATCCTCAACAATGATCAACTTATAAAAATTATATGTATATTTTTTTCAATAAAATTATATATTATTAATACATAATTTATATATATAAATAATATATTATCATATAATTAAATATTATTTTTTAATATGATAATATATAATTTACCATCACTTAATTATATAATACTATATCATTATGAACCAAAAATCGAATACTCCTAATATTTTCTTTTTCAATTAACAGTATAGATGGAATGAATCCAAATAGGGTACAGAGGCTGAAATATATAATGACGATGTTTTAAAAGTCGGACTGGACCGGACGGTTCAACCGGCTGGACCGTGAACCTGATACTGTAGCGATTTTTTAACAGAAAAAAACGGTCCAATTTAAATTTTCGGATTGAACCACGGTTGACCCGGTGGTTCATTGGCGGTTCACGGTCAATCCAGTTCACAATTGTAAAAAAGCTCAGCATAAAATTTTCTCCAGCTTCAGTCCTACGTTGTCGTCAACTTCGTTGCTCCAGTTGTGGGTTACTGCCGACATCTTTACTCTAGTTTTTCTGCATAGTGGTGAGATCTTCTGCGTTGCCGCCGACAACATTGATTCAGTTTTGTGTTTGACTGACTCTCATAATGCAACTGCAAGCTTGAAAGTTGAAACCATGGAGGAACTATAGTTCAGTCAAACGAGTTCGTATTTGAAAACTATTAATTAATAGACGTTCTGGTAGTAGGTATAGGTGGAGATGGAAAAGTGGAAACATGTACTTGAGAAACAAGCGAGCTGCCAGAGCTAGAGGCTTATTGTAATGGACATTTCTTAGAAAGTTACCCTCTGATGGAGAACAACTCACCCACGTAACCAAACCCACTTGACATGTTAACATAACCCTTTGTGGAAGTATGTTGGTCAGTTAATTTCTTACATTTCTCATCTTTATCAAAGCCAATCTTTCACAGCTCATTCTATTTCTTTATACTATTTATCAAAGTGGAAGTATGTTGGTCAGTTAATTTTATATTTTATTTAATGTATATATTAAATTTTTAATTTGTTTGAGTGTTCAATAATTAATTGTGTATATGTTTATAGAATTGAATTTATTTAATGTATATGTTTTGTTTTGATACAAAATTAGTTGTTATTACTTATTAAATTTATGTTCAATAATGCATATATTTTATTAATTGTGAAAACTGAAAAATATATATAATATAAAATTTACTGTGTAAAACACATGTAATTAATAATTAGATATAATATTTTTAGGTTTTTACGTAAAATTATAAGTCCGGTCCAACCGATCGGTCTAAACGGTTTAACCGATCTGATCGAAACCAGTACTTAAAACGATTTTTATTCCGATCCGGTTTCGAAAACCTTACCAAAAGACCCTTTCGTCTCGCGAAAGCAGCGGATCGCCTTTCTCCTTGTACATCTGCATAAACAGACCGGACTATATTTCATTTATATACCATCATCCCTTCTGCGTTGTGCTTTGACACAGAAGGTATTAGCTTTCCCTTCTTTCTACCTATTTCTTCATCGGGTTCGTTTTGTTACTTTATTTTCACGCATTTTTTGCATGTATGAATCTAACCTATTGTTGTTTCTTAACATGTGGCGGTATGGTTTTCGAGTTTTGTCTTGTAATTAAATTTTGATTTCTGGGTTTGTGTTTCCTAACTTTTGATCCCATCTACTAAAGTTTGTAACTTTATGTTTGTTTGTTTTTTCTCTGTTCATGGCTTTTGAGAGGAATGTGGTTGTGTTCATGATTTGTTGTTAAATGGGATTGAAACAATGTAGATAAACAGAATCAAAGTGGCCTTTTGAGTGTTGAGACAAGGGTGGTTGAGTATATAAAGATTTCGGATTTAGGAAGAAAGATTCATTGTATTGTTTGAAGAGTGCCTTTATGTCTCTGAATGTGTTTTACATGTGAGCCGTTCTTATTGTTTTTCAGGCTCTTACAAAAACTAAGTCTAAATTTATAAATGAAGTGAACCTTGTGATACAATATTTTATGGTTGATAGCCAAATGGTTCCAGGTTCGATCTGGGTGGTGAAAATTTAGAGTGGGTTCAATTTGAGTTTGACTATTTTGATCCAAATTATTTTGGAGCAGGTACCAGGAAATAAGAAGTTATGAATAAATAACTAATTTATAATATTTAACATTAAAATTATATGTATTATTTATAAAAGGTTATACTACCTTTTTTATTTCAAACAAAAGAAAACCCTACCCACCCCAATCTTATTTCTCAACTTCACTGTAAATTGATTTCTTTTAATCTTTTTCCCTTGTGAAGCTGAATTTCTGAAAATAAGGTTTGTAATTAAATTATGTAATATATAATTACTAACATCACATTTTCTATTCAACTTTAAATTGTATAATTTTAAGTTTGTATTTATTTTTTTCTTTTATATTGTTGAATTAAATAGTTTAGGCTATGACTTATTTTATGATTTACGATTTTATATTATTTGGAATTAGATTTATTATAAAATTATAATAAAAGGTTAATTATATATTTTTAATGATTTGTTTTGATAGTTTTTGTGATATAATTATTAAACTTTGAATATAGATTTGATATTAGACATATTGATTAATTTGTCTAAGAAATAGTTACATATATTGCATTTTTTTTTTTTAACATAAAACAAAATGGATTAAATGGAATGATCCAATGGTTTCCTCTTAAAAGAAATTGAAACCCAAACTTGACTCATGTTTTAGAATGACATAGATTTATTGAAAGTAAGGTGGACATGGACATAGATTTCTTAGCGTCCAACCCAACCAGCTTCATTACATCCTTAGCTGCCACAAGTAACCAAATCTCCTTTTTGTATTTGCAATGCCAGTGATTGGCAGTGTCTATCCTTTATCATTGTCTATTCTAGATGATAATGCCCATATGCATTTTGCTCCTTACAAGCATGAACTGGATTACATTATTTGTTTAATAAGATTTTTTTAATATATGCTTGCTGACATAGTCCATTCCCTTGTTCTTCATCATTTTTCTGTAGGATCAATTTACAATCCCAGGGAATGCAGAAAGATGTACTTTACTGCTGACAAATTCTTTTCACAATTGTGTGAGGTTCCATCTTTAGGGTTACCCTTATTCGTCTTTGATGGGGTCCAATGCTCAACACAGAGCTCATTTGACCACTGGTTCCCAACAAACGATGCGACCTCATATGGAACTTCTACTGTGCTGAAGCAAAACTTTTGTGATGATGGCTGAGTTCTACCCTGCACATCATAATAGAAATAGTGTATTAGGAATCAGTTCATTATTAAATTTGAAAAGTAAAATGAAGGTGTTGCAGCAAAAGTTTGAGGTGGGTCGATTATTAGGCCAAGGAAACTTTGGTAAGGTGTACTATGGGAGGAATCTTAACACTGGTCAGAGTGTGGCCATTAAGGCAATTGACAAGGAGAAGGTTATGAAAGTAGGGATGATTGAACAAACTAAGCGAGAAGTATCTATTATGAAACTGCTGCAACATCCAAATGTCATGCAACTCTATGAAGTCATGGCCAGCAAAACCAAGATTTACTTTGTCATGGAATACGCCAAGGGTGGTGAGCTTTTCAGCAAGGTAGCTAAAGGAAGGCTGAGGGAAGACAAGGCAAGGAAGTATTTTCAACAGTTAATCAGTGCTATTGATTTTTGTCACAGCAGAGGTGTCTATCACCGTGATTTAAAACCAGAAAATTTACTGCTGGATGATAATGGAATTCTAAAGGTTTCAGATTTTGGGTTGAGTGCATTTGCTGAATGTAAGCATCAAGACGGATTACTTCACACAACCTGTGGAACCCCTCCATATGTAGCTCCTGAAGTGATCTGTAAAAAGGGCTATAATGGAGTGAAAGCTGATATCTGGTCTTGTGGGGTGATTTTATATGTCCTACTAGCTGGTTATCTTCCATTCCATGATTCAAATTTAGTGGCCCTGTACAGAAAAATAGCCAAGGCAGAGTATAAGTTTCCTAGTTGTTTTTCATCTCAAGCATGCAGGCTGCTGTCTAAAATCCTTGATCCTAACCCACAGACTTGGATTTCCACTGTGGAAATAATGGAAAATCCTTGGTTTAGAGAAGGAGCAATATCATGACCTCCTAAGAACAAAACAGAAATCAAGGAACTGTCTCCTCTAGATGATGTTGCCGCTGCTGATTCCACCAATAATATCGATCCACTTCTGGCACAGAAAGAGTTGATAAAACCTGCTAATTTAAATGTTTTTTATATCATCTCTCTTTGAACTGGTTTGATTTATCAGGCTTACTTGTTGGAAATGACCAAAAGGAAGAAATAAAATTTACATCCATGCATTCAGCCTCTGCCATCATAACTAACTAGAGGACATCGCCACACATTTGAGGCTTAAGGTAAAGAAGATGGAGGGAGGGCTCTTGAAATTAGAGGGATCAGAAAAAGGTAGATTGGGGATATTGTCCATTGATGTGGAAATATTTGAGGCAAGTCCATCATTTCATTTGGTAGAGATTAAGAAGTCTGGTGGTGACATTGTGGAATACCAAATGATGTTGAAACAGGATATAAGACCAGCTCTGGAGGACATTATTTGTGCATGGCAAGAGTGAGCGGCACCAGCTCCAGCTGCAACACCAACGTCTTCATGCCCCCTGTGTGTGTTCACTTTGTAAGTTTTCTTTTGTATAATGTGTTCATATTGGTAACCTGTCAAATGGACCAATTTGATACCTCAAGTTGGATGTATGAGATCTCCATATGGCCCTTCACAGAACACTGTTTCCACCTAACACTGTTGGCAGTGTTGAATATTGTTTAATTTTAAAAATTGTTATGTAATTTCTAATCTTCATAACCATGGTTTGTGGTAGAATAATGGATATTCAATTTGAATATTGTGGTTCTCTGATTATGGTTGATCTTTATTGATAGAGAAGTGTTGTCATTTTTGCTAGCTTAATTTAGGAGAATCTAATTGGTAGAATAGTTTTATGAGGCAGAATTTGAAAAAACTAAAACTGTTTAGCTAAAGGAAGTACAAAGTTCTATTAGAGATTGGTTTCTATAAAACTTCTAGCATGTATGGTTTAAGCAATTCTGGGCTAAGTTTTGAAAACTTAGTCTTGCAAAAGCCCAGTATTGTTGCTGCTTTTGATATTTAAAATGAGATGCACTAACATGAAATGGACAAATAATGAATTAATTCTTGTTCAGATCTTGTCTTGGGCTTGATTAAACTTTGAGTCCGAGCTTCACTATGAACTATACGAGAACCAAATCCACTCCATACTGTAGGTGCATGTTCCAAATTGAAGACCTCTGAGAATCTTAAGTTGAGATAGTTTTGCCATACTCAAGGTCAAGAGTCTTCTATTTTAATGGGAAACCCACAAGTGATAAAAGTAGTGTGTTAAAAGTATACCATAATTGATTAGGCTATTGAACTTTCCATAAATTCTTGAATTTGAATGACAATATAAATATGTAAGGCACTGAAATTTATTCTATGTTGGTGGGTTTGAACCCTTAATGTTGGTCTTCAGATTACTTAGAAGTCTTTGATATAACATTGACCATAGACTAACTGTTTGTCATATAAAATTTAAGTGACCCAATATTCCTTGTCCAACAGCTGGCATGGCATCCAATTAGAGCATATTTTTTTCCTCCTTCATGCATGGCACTACAGATGACAAAGCACAAGGGTGGAGCATATTTTTGTTTTATGACCGTTCTTTCTCTAACAACATGCTGGCAACTTTTTGATACTCCTGAACCTAATTTGGAAGATGTCTCTCCAAGCTGCATATCTATTATATCAACTCACTCTAACATTCACACATTAACTTTACATCCCTTACTTATCCCATGTCATCGATTGCTTGGCCAAGCGAGAATATTAATGTCATAGTAGATAGAGTAGTGATGTTATACAGAAATTTTTTACTGGTATATTGTGCTGGCAGTTTGGCATTTGCACCTTGAGCAAATTTGGGTATGAGTCCTTTTTCTTATCTAATTCAGATTCTGTCATCTTGTAGCATACGAATGAATTGGATGCGTTCTTGCAGATGGGGTGATTAGTTATGTGATCTTTCTGCATAGATTGGTAAATTAGAAGTAACGTTGATTAGTTTATAATTCTATAATTGTATTGGATCACAACACAGCCTTAAAGTTCAAAAAAAATAGATAAAGTTTTTAAGTTGTCCCTATCCCGTATTCAGTATATCTCTAGTGGATTTTTCTATCATTTCCACCCTTATTATTCTATTTTCTTGATTGTCTATTAATATTTTTTTGCTGGGTATGATTTGGGTGATGATCATTTTCTGTTGAAAGTTTGGAACGAAATGAAGAGCCCACATGGCTAAAAAATGTTAAAAAAACATTCCATTAGGATGATAAACAAGACAAAATTGTTCTCCAATGTCCCATTCAACAAAAGAGAGAGATGGCCTCTATTCCATTTGTTAAAGCATCATTGAGGCCCTCAAACATATAGATCTTGAAAAGACTTGCCTAATCTCATATTGCAACGTATTTCATCTCCCTACTTTCTTGATAACTACCATTCTTATACTGTATTTTTATATGCATTTATCTTGCTCTTTCTCTCTGCACAACATAGCCAAAATAATTAATTAAGTTCTCCATCAAAGTTGGCCACTTGGATTTGAACAAACTGCTCCTTCTTAGTGGGGTCTCATCCTTCTTTTAAGTATTATACTCCTCCATTTTAATGCCTATAATGTCCATTTTTTATGCCCCTTTACAGCAAAACAGATTCCACCTTCAGGTTTCTTGCACATTGTTCATAGATTTTGCAGACTATTTTTTCCCCTTTCCTAAACCAATTACTCGCAAAGTTCAAGTTTCAGGTGAATCTGGAATATGTACAATCATCTATAACAACAACTTATTTTACATGAACACTTTATTATGAGAGGTTACTATCAACTTTTAATTTGATTACAAACCCATAGGCTTTGAACTTCTGCAAAGTACACTACAGTAGAGGGGCAAATTTAGGTGCGGAAGCACTTTGAAGGCGGAAAAGGATGTAAAAAAAGTGAGAAAAATTCACATGATGCCTGTCGAGCATTTGATGAAATATAAATAAAAAATAGAACAAGAAGATAAGATTGGATATTTTGGATGCCCTGAAGGCTTAACCAAGAAAATTTAATGTGACAATGAGAAACAGATTGAAGCAACTTATACTTTGATGAACCTCACATCATCTTTCACTAAGGAAAGGGAATTGCTTTGGAACACATAATAATAATAATAATAATGCAAAGAAAAATGCTCTTCTTTCATTACTTAATGACCATTCAAAGTTGTTGAAGAAGATAAATCATGTGGACCCTTAATTTTTATTTTCATTAATTTATTATTATTGTGTTTTATTTTTGCCCTAATTGTGTCATCATTTTGAACTGAATTCTCTGGCTTTTTGTTTAAAGTTAGTAGGGATTGGGTGAGAGCCTTATAATTAAGGAATAAGAATTGTTTCAAGAATCAATTACTATTTGCTTACAGTAATTAATTATTAATTATAAACCCATTTCTAAAGCTAGTCAATTTGATCATATGTTTAAGGTTTTTTATTTTCAAGATCATAATTAATAATATTAAGGCAAGTTCAATGGATGATATCATCACCCAAGTGGGCAAAATTAATTTTCCCATAATTAAACTATAATCCATTTTTTCAACTTCTATTTACATAAAATTCAGAATTAGGTCTTCAGATTATGACTTTTAAAAGATACAAATGTTGTAATTTTCCTTTTTGATCATACTTTCTTACTTAATTGCTAAGGTTTATCATGCCTTTTAAAAGATGAAAAAAAAAAAAAAAGATAGAACTAATGTTTTTATACCAAATCCAATTACCAAAAAATGTTATTTATAACTTAGTGGTTACCTCTCAATCACCCAAAAGAAAATTTGACATCAGTAATTAACATAGCTGGCTTCTTAAACAATCTCACATTAGTGGTAACATAATGTCTTCAAGTAAAGGGGCAAGTCATGCTTGAAAATATTATTTTTCAATAATTTATAATTCTTTCATTTGAAAAGATGACAAAGCTAGGTTAATTAGTCATTAGTGATACCATGCCAAAGCAATTTGTTAATTTTTTTTGGTTGCCTAACCAACACAAAAGTAGAATTATTATATGTTTCATGTATTTTTTTAACTAATGGAGTTCCTCAATTATAGGTGTGATGAAGTGGGTATAAGATTCAGGAACTAGAAAACAATTACTCATGAAGAAGTTGACCCACTCTTTGCTTGGTCTGAGTATTGGGGAAAATTGGAAGCCAGTACTGAGCTTCACCATTCACTCTTATCCTTCCTGTCCATGGAAGTAGATGAAGCATTCATTGCAATCAACAGTACAATGTCTACTTAATGAAAACACTCTTGAAAAGTCGGCAACCCCTTTGGTTCAGTCAAATTTAATGGCTTTTGGATTTTAGATATTTTAGGTATATATATGTGTGGATAAAGTTCAAACCCCATGTTGTTATTGTCAAATTATAGGTTGAATAAAATACTTTTTGTTTTTTCTTCAAAACTATCGCTTAAATTCTTCTATGTTTCGTATTTTCTTCTTTGTTTTTTTTTTCACAGTGTGGAAAGAGAAAGACAATCAAATATGAATTTGTAGTTGACTTTTTAGAATTGGCGGAAAACTAAACCAATATTGCAAGATGGTTTTGAATAAAAGCTTCAAGTTGACCTAAAATAAGGTGGAATCTACTTGTTTTAAGATCCACTCTGGGGGGGATTCAGTTTGACCTTAAAAGTTGGCATTCCCAAGTTTAAAAGCAAGAGTTTTCAAAAACCCTAGTTGCCAACAGCCAGATAAGATCCTGTGAGTTGTATCATCGACCAAGACTACAAGATTATCTGCAAAATTTAATTTAATAAGCCAAACAAGCAAATTTGTTACGAAATTTCGTCATCCAATAAATGGGAACATTAAACAAAAAACAACCAAACACATGGGTGACAGTATCATTGCGAGTTGCAGCCAAATCAAATTTGAGAAATCAAAGCCGCAAACTGTTTAAACCAGAACAAAATAACATAAATTTTGTACAACGAAGTCCACTCTAGTCTAATTCGGCAACTCCAATAAAAATCTTATATGGAAAGGATCATGAGAAGCTTTATTATCAAATGCATAGGCATGTACCCATCATACGAATTATCTTCTAAGTAAAATGGTGTTCACATATAAACTTTTGGATGTATTCATAGAAATTATTCAATATGAGAATTAATCAGATAGATAATTTTTCAAATATGTGGAATTAATGTGTTTCAGAAGTCTCTATAGACAGTTGTCATCGTTATCATCACGCATATTAATGGAAGAAATATATGAATTTCTTACGCCTACCTAACATGTCTGCGCAAAATAAAGAAAATTAGTTGCAGAATAAGCCTCAGTTTTCACATTGAGAAACCCTATTTGACTCCTCCATATACTCAAACTCACCCAATAAAAACGCCCACCTTTCCCTGGAATCTATCCTACTTTTCTTATATATATATATATACACACACACACGCACACACACACATAAATATCTCTCATCCTCTTTAGTAAATATATATACGTGTAGAGAAAACCAAACTGGGTTTTCTTTACTGGCTTGAACGTTTTTTGGTTCACTGGCTTTCATCATGGAGAGTAACTCCTTGCCCCAGCAAAAGCCGAAGCCTTTGACACGTCTCAACGCTTTTGTAGCCAAGAGCCGAGTCGGCAAGCGATTCAAGCTCGATGAACGCAATTCATCTTTCACCACCGAGTTACGAGCCGGCACTGCAACTTTTCTCACCATGGCGTACATTTTAGCCGTCAATGCTTCCATTCTCGCCGACTCTGGTGGCACCTGTAGCGTTGCTGACTGCGTACCGCTTTGTTCTGACACTTCTATCCCTGTCTCCAACTGTACCGGGTCCTCTCTCCGGGTCGTTCAGCCTGATGAGTCATGCAAATTCAACCCGGTTAATCCGGGTTACTCTGAATGTTTGGATAAAGTTCGTAAAGATCTTATTGTAGCCACTGTGGCTTCTTCTCTCATTGGATGTTTAATAATGGGTGTCTTTGCAAATTTGCCCCTGGCCTTGGCTCCTGGTATGGGCGCCAACGCTTATTTTGCTTATACTGTTGTCGGGTTTCACGGGTCGGGTAATGTTTCTTACAAGAGTGCCTTAACAGCTGTTTTTATTGAAGGTTTAATCTTTTTATTCATTTCTGCAATTGGGTTCAGAGCAAAACTTGCTAAACTGGTTCCCAAACCGGTTCGGATCAGTTCCTCAGCCGGTATTGGGCTATTCCTAGCTTTTATCGGGTTACAAAATAACGAAGGAATCGGGTTAGTCGGGTATAGTTCATCAACTTTAGTGACCCTTGGAGGCTGTCCCAGCTCCGCTAGAGCTGCACTGGCTCCCGTTATAACGGCAGCTAACGGAACAGTCAGTTTAATCCAAGGCGGGTCAGTTTCCGACGACATTTTTTGCCTCCGGGACAGGATGGAAAGCTCCACACTGTGGCTTGGCATTGTTGGGTTTGTTATAATTGCCTATTGTTTAGTGAAAAACATAAAGGGGGCAATGATCTACGGGATAGTTTTTGTAACGGCAGTTTCTTGGTTCCGTAACACAAAAGTAACGGCCTTTCCTAATACCGAGGCTGGAAATACTGCTCATGAGTACTTTAAGAAAGTGGTTGACATACATGTAATTGAAAGTACAGCCGGAGCACTGAGTTTTAAAAGCATAGGCAAAGGGTATTTTTGGGAAGCTTTAGTAACGTTTTTGTACGTAGATATATTGGACACAACAGGGACATTATATTCAATGGCTAGATTTGCCGGATTTACAGACGAAAATGGTGATTTCGAGGGCCAATATTTTGCCTTCATGTCGGATGCCATGTCAATTGTTGTGGGTGCGCTTCTTGGCACGTCACCCGTGACAACATTCATAGAATCGTCAACAGGCATCAGGGAAGGAGGACGAACAGGATTGACAGCATTAACGGTGGCGGCGTATTTTTTTCTAGCATTGTTTTTCACACCGTTGTTGGCATCGATACCCGCTTGGGCAGTAGGGCCGCCATTGATATTGGTGGGGGTGATGATGATGAGATCAGTGGTGGAGATTGAATGGGATGATATGAGGCAAGCTATCCCAGCTTTCATAACATTGATGTTGATGCCTTTAACGTATTCAATTGCTTATGGGTTGATTGGTGGAATTGGTACATACATTGTGTTGCATATTTGGGATTGGGGTGCAAATTTTCTTGCAAAGCTTGGTGTTGGCAAGGAGAAAACTAGTGGGCCAATTGAAATTGGTAGAGAAGTTCAATTGAATGGAAAAACAAATGAAATTGTTTAGGTGAAAATAATGGAATTATGTATACATTTGGAATGTTTTAAACGTCTTGGTCTCTTTTTTTCAATTTAGATTTCTTGTAGAAGGAAGACATTTGAGCAGATGGGTCCATAAAAAGATTGTAAATAATAATATTTTATGTAATTTTATGGGTTCTTCCTTTATAGGCGGAATGATTGTAGTGATTAATTTTTCAAATTAAACAAACAATATCACTTATTGGCTAAGAAGAAATTTTGATTCCAAAATGAAGTTAGAATAATGTGTATTTGTCACACAAAGGGGATACAAAATAAACTGAAAGCATCATTAAGTTAGAAAAAACATAATTTTGAAAATTAGATCAAATCAGATTGATCAATGTAACTGATTGAACCGTCATCTGTTAGCTTAATCGCTTTCGATTTGCTTGAAAATTGCTTATGAGATTAACCAGGTACTATTAATAATCCTACGGGTATTAAAACCATTAAAAGAACACCCAACGACTTGTTGGATATTGTACGAAGTATTTGAAATACAGAATGGGACCATTTCAACTATCTAATTAAATTAGATAAAAGCTAGATTTACCCTGGTTATAATAAAACATGACCTCAACTATTATTATTTAGTATACCTACTACCAAACTAAATTTATTTTAATACCAAAATAAATCAAATTATATATATAATGATAAATTATACAAAATTATTTTAAATATTATTTATAACAATTAACTGGTCTAATTACTGGTTATTCAATTTAACCGTTGATTGAATTAGATTGTCCTTCACGTTAGGTTGAAATCCAATCCGATTATGAAACATCAAGTAGGAATAGGATAATTAAAACGGCAAGTGCTTTTATATTGATACATTGCTATCAATTTAAGAATGGGAAGCCCAAGAAATTAACTCTTTATCTTATTTAAACATTTATTTCAATGGTGGTAGTCGTTTTCCCTCTTTAAATTATTATCCCACCTGGGCAAACCATGGCTTTAGTAGGTATCTTCTCTTCTTCTGGTCCTAAAGAAGGGCCACCAATAATATAATGCTCGAATAAAATTACTCGTATGAATTATTGAATACAATGATTTAGGGAAGAGATTAATTTGATAAAATGACTATATAATATAATAATCTTAAAAGACCTCCCAAACTATAACAAAATTTGGAAACTCCAATGTTCCAATAAGATAATAATATATGGCTGTCCTGGCTAGTGTTGTGAGATTAGGTTTAGGATCTTGCTCTTTTAACTAGTTTTTATATTAGTGTAATTATGCATCTTTGAATTGAATAAAACTATATAATAAAAATTGTCTATAAGATGGGTATCAAGCTACAAAGTATAAAAAGTAATGTTATATCTACACATTTTTAGTATATAATTAGATATATAGATAATGTGTCATTGTATGATTGGATGTTATTTTATTTTTAATTTTAAAATATTTAATTATATGATGATATATTATCTGTATATATTTAATTATGTATTAAATGTATACGGGTCATTTTATTGAATTATAAATAAAGTGAGATTAAGAATTGATGTGTCAAGGTGCCATCAAATCTTTGTATGTGAAAGCACTTAATTTTGTTAGTGGGGAATTAAGAGATAAGAAGCTGAGACCACACATTTCTCTTGGTGTTGTGTTAGTGGGCAATCAAGACACTTTCAACATTCTAAATACCAAAAATTCTCTTCTCATTGCCGTTAAAATTAAAAAAAAAAAAAGACTATCAAAAACAGGTAAAATGACTATATCTCGTCCAAGGTTCGGCTAAACGATAAATTTTCATTTTTATAAGTTTGAAAAAATCAATACCTAAAATTTAATGAAATGATAGAATCTTATCTGATGAATTTGAAAAAGTCAATACATGACCGTGAAAGAAGAGATGATTAGGCTAAGAAGCTCCATTGATTACCTTCCAAAACATAGACTTATTATTCGCTTAGTGAGCAGGCAGAGGCAGCACATATTCTTGCCTTATCGCCCAACTGACTAGGAACATATATAGTGAACGTGTCAGTTTAAAAGCTCATTTTTGGAGCTTTTTAAACTTCAATATAAACTAAAGCTAGCTCTCCTGCTAATAAATCTCAAGTACAACTTGGGATCTTCATCTTCTACAGAGACACGTATGGAGATTCTTTATGCACAAAGTCAGTTGGTCTTGTAATTTTTCTAACTTTTTTTCCTGCACTTTGTGTCACTTTAAGAATTTTTCAAATATGCAAGAAATTTAACAAATAAAAGGAACCCTTTTCTATTTGGGAAGTATGTATACATCAACGACATCAGCCATGGAAAATTTTGTATGTAATTTAAGTCTTTGTGACTAATTTTTCAACAAGATATATATACATATAAACATGCCCCCATCTAAAAATATTACTTTCAATGTGAAATTAGTGAAATTTTTATTGAAACAGAAGTCAAGAAGGCCCTTGTCAAAGTCTTTGAATGAGATTGAAAGTGTTGTAATAAGGAAAATATTTTAGTCCATATTTCAATTAGATTTTTTTATACTTTATCTTAGGTTGAACCATTCTTCTAAATTAAACTTATTTCTATATTTCCCAAAATTTAACAAATAACTTAATTCTGAGGACACTGGATTTTAGGCCTTGTTTTTGGCAGCCCATTACTGAGTGATTCGTGTTAACAGGCCCAAAAGCCTAAAAATATTAACCTTAAAAAATCAAGGGGCATTATGGTCAAATAACTGGTACGCTATAAAATCTTCCGCTCAATCTTGGTAACAGAACAGGAGGCAGGGAAGAAACAAGAATGAGTTGTGTAGATGCTGCAAGTTGCCTATCCTCGGTCTTCAAATGCCCAGTTGAAACTGAAGGGAAGAAGAAATCAGCATACAATCTCATTCTTTCCAACTCCTACTTCTTCAAAATGGCTGGACTTTCTTGCAAAGTATCAGACAATGAAACTCAGGGAAGCCCCTCAAGCGAACAAGTCTTACTCAGAAACAAAACCAATAGAATGGAAGAGTACAACATTGCCATGAAGAAAATGATGAGAAACCCTTATGAGTATCACCATGATCTAGGTTGGTTCAGTTTACTTTTTTGAATCTTTTTGTTTTGTATCTCTTTTGCTATTAAATTTAGTATATTGTGTTTTAATTATTTCCTAGCTGGCTTTGTCTAGAAATGATGGATAAAATGCTATTATATTAGTGTGAATACTATAAAGCATGCTATTTTTCGTTGGTTTTTGTTGGATCATGCGACTTGGCTTTTAGAACAAGATCCCCATTAGGTGGCTAATTAATATTTTAAATGAAATTGACGCTTTTGGAAATCCTGAAAAGAGAAGGTTAATTTAATGTCAAATTTGGGTCCACGGACAAAATTCTAGCTCTATTCATGATTAGTGGAGCTTTAGGCGCCTCAGGAGTAAGTGGGGAGTTAATTCTGAACAGTGTTTCCATCTTGACGCATGATAAATGTACCATTTGATAAAGTTTGTTGGCTATTGAACAATCTAATACGAGGCTGTTGAAATTCATTCTTTAATACAATCTAATATGAGCCATTTTGTTGGGACGAAAATAAATAAATAAATGAGTTCTTAAATTAAATACTTGCATCATAGCTGCTTGACTATTCTAATCAATCATGTACTGTTGTCAGGCATGAACTACACTTTGATAACTGATAATTTGATAGTGGGTTCTCAGCCCCAGAAACCTGAAGATATTGATCATCTGAAAAACGAAGAGAACATTGCCTACATATTAAACTTGCAGCAGGACAAGGACATTGAGTATTGGGGAATTGATTTTCAGCCTATAGTGAAAAGATGTCATGCAATTGGAATTCGTCATATGAGAAGGCCTGTAAGCAATTTTTTTTCCCATTTGCATAAGCAATTTTGACAGAAGTATGCAATTTATATCTGGATGAGTGTATCATGGGAATAAGATTCTTCATAGACATTTTTTTAACCAAATTTTCTACTTTTTTGGGCCATTTTATGTTTTATTTCCAGTTTCGATGTACTAACAATGATTTTGTGAGACTTACTGAATGTATCTCTGTGGAAGTTTCAGGACTAGAAACTTTTCAGGGTCAATAATTTTTGTATTCTTTTCATTATCAGGTTTTTGTTTTTGGGGTATCTTCCTTTCCATGATTCTAATATGCAATTGTAGGCAATAGATTTTGATCCAGATTCTTTGAGAAGTCAATTGCCAAAAGCGGTTTCATCATTGGAATGGGCCATTTCTGAGGGAAAAGGAAAAGTATATGTGCATTGTACTGCCGGATTGGGAAGAGCTCCAGCTGTTGCAATTGCTTACATGTTCTGGTTCTGTGGCATGAATGTAAGTTCTTGACTCCATCCTTACCTTATATATGGTGCCATATATTTCAAGCAAGTTTGCATTGAATGAATTTCATAGAAAAAAAAACTCCTTAAAATTCTATTCGTCGGGTTAGACTTGAGAGAATGAATCTTCCAGTGTTTTTCTAAGTTATGCCACTTAATCATACTTAGGCTATTGCTACTCTTTTCCGTTTTCCTGCTTGATTATGACCTTTGGCTATGGTCTTTTGGCAGCTGAATACAGCATATGATATGCTAACTTCAAAGAGACCTTGTGGACCCAACAAAAAGGCAATACGAGGAGCTACCTATGATCTGGCAAAAAATGACCCATGGAAGGAGCCCTTTGATAGTCTTCCAGAGTACGCTTTTGAGGACATAGCTGACTGGGAGAGGAAATTGATTCAAGAGCGTGTCCATTCTCTCCGTGGAACTTAAACATTTAAGTACTTTATCCTAGAATTCATCCAGGACCCAATGCTTTACTCCCAATATGTGGATCTCTTCAATGAATACATCTTACCATTCAGTAACTAATTAGTTGATTCCCATAACAACTTTTATGATAAGTTTATGTTTGCTTGGTTATAAGCCATGGTTATCCAACGAACTTCGGTCTTGATCACTATTAGACCCTTGATAAGCCAAATATCAAGTGAAGCAGTCCACTTTGGTCCAAATTTAGGCTAAAATTATTATTTTTAGAGCAATATTATGTGTATACATTTTTAATACACAATTTGTGTATATAAATGATGTGTTATTATATTATTAGATATTATTTTATTTTTAATTTAAAATCACTTAATCACATTATGACAAATTATTTGTATACCCAAATTATATACAAAAAATGTGTAGACATTGTTTTATTGTTATTTTTATTTTTTGAATTTGAAGGGATATCAAAGTTACTTTTGTTGGTGTTGTGTAATTGGGGCTTTTGTTACTGTTTTGAAATAATTTGGATACTTGACAGGTTTCCCTGTTATCGGAAGTTTAAAACATAATGAAGCTACTAGAGATTGATATGTGAAGCCTACAGCAGAGTAGGAAGTTGGAGGGGCAATTTCAATGGCATTGTTGAAACCAGAGAATAGCCAGAGCCAAGAGTAGCTGCGGTCAATCCAAGAGGAACTCTGATTATATAAATCAAACATATATAGCCACATGATAAGATTTTCAAATCATTTTATGATATCTTGTATTGTTCTTTTAAATAAAACTTTAGGCACAATCATCTGTAACCTTGAGTTATAAATGCGCATTGTGGTGGGAGAAGAATAGCTCATGGCCTCTTTTAAAAACCTTTTAAGTGAGCTTGTAGCATTTGCGGAAGTATCATTACAATTTAATAGAAACTGCATGTTTAAAAATTGTAAAAATTCTTCTCAACTTTTAGTAGCCATTGATCTCTGCAACCGACAATACTTGATTAATGAGAAATAAAGCACGTATATAAATGGAATTTCAATCAAATTTACAATAGAAATCAGAGGTGGTTTAAAAAACCCAACATACATTTCAGAAAATAGAGGCTGCTTTACCTGAAAATAGAAGAATGAGACAACTGCACTCAGCCACAGGAATAATTATAAAGACACACACAACAGATAAGTTGGGGAGAGTATAAGCCAGAGTTCAGCTAGTGCAGTTGGTACATCAGCCTCACTTTGTTAATCAGAATCGGCTTTTCTAAATGCAAAAGCAACCAGGTTAAAATCTTACACAGCTCTGAGCTTGTATGAGTTGTGTCTCTGTGAATGCATGCGCAGTTCATCTTCCATAATGTGATCCAGATGTACATAAATTGCAGTATATTAAATATGGTATTGAAATATTCCTTCTTTGCTTTTTCCCACAAGAAAAGAGAATTGACACATTTAAATTTGTAGAGAATGCATTTCCAATTTATAATCCAAATGGCCAAAGGAATTCCATACATATTAACAACATTTATACACAGACAACTCAGATGATCCACATCATCTCATAATGGCTTATATCTGTTTAACATCTTGCACTATAATCGACTGATGACCAAATTCTACTTTACTCTCTCCATTCTCAGCCTCTCCAATTCCTTTACCATCTGCCATTGCTCCAATGTCAAAGTTGTTTCCCCAAAACTTGCAGACATCAGCTGCCCTATTGTCACCAATCTGTCAATGCAATCTGTCACTTAATAACAGATTTATAATTAACAATAATATCACTTAATAACAGATTGTAAACTATTAAACCTGCTCAAATCTTGGCTGTTTAGGCTTCTATTAGTTTGTCTTGCTGCAACCAAGTCATTTTCCACCACCTGTTAATTATCACCAATCTCTCAATGCTCGAGAATGTTTGCCTAAAAGAAATGCTGGCCATATATTTCACATACCTGCTGCATTTCTAATTCAATAGAATGTGGCAATGATTTAACAGTAGTCAAGTACCATCTCCAAGCTTCTAGTGTTTCTCTAGGCACAACTTCTAGGGAACCTGATGAAGATGGCTGAAAAGGTATGACCAAATCAGCAGGTACTATGTTTGATTTCCCTTCAGAAAATACAAGCAACTGGATGTCAGCTGCCATTTCCATCTTGTAGTACTCAAAGTCGTACACCACCTGGGACATACATTTCAACCACAATTCAGTTCAATGAAGATCAATACGGTGATGCCCAACTGTAGTAAAATATAAGAGTCTAAAAAGATCTTGCTTGAGTCAACAAGGCAAGATAATGTTTCACCTTTTGAAATTCCATTAGCTGTTTCAGTAACCTTGCATTCTCTACCCCATTGGAGTTGAGGGTCCCTGCTTCCAACCGGGTTTCATCAATAATTAAGTGCGAACCCTCAGCTAGCTGTAGAGCTCCATGTATCAATCTGGTTCATTTAATAAATAAAGCTGTCAAGCAATTATTCAAAAACCAACTTGTTGGAAATGTCTAGATTTCCCTGGTTATAGGCAACAATGTTTCATAGTTATAACATATAAATCTGATTACCTATTGGTTTGGTAATCCTTCTTGGGGGCAAGTGAGGCAGTATTAAGATACTCCACTGTAAGAGGTATGTAGTGTGTGAATGGTAGGATATTCTGGAAAGCAAGTCTAAGCTGATTGCCAAACACAGACACACTTTCTTTGCTTAAACCAGTGAGATTCAAAGAAAGTTTCCCCACAGCAAAATTGTCTGCTCTAGCATGTACCTACATGACAAAAGACTATTACATTATTCCACAGGCACTATCAAGAAGGAAATTATTAACAACTTATTTAATAATATGAGACAAAAATCATGGCACACATTACATCGATCTTAAACAAAGAACATGAAAGAACAATTTACCTTGGAAAGAAGATGTAACAACATGAAATGAGCAGCTATCCCATCATTCCCAAGAATTGCTGTAAGATGCCTCAACAGGGATTCCCTTATCTCTTTTACCAAATGGGGCTTTGGCTGCAGGATCAAAGATTAGAGACATGGATCAACAATGGTTGAGGATGACCGTTTGGAATCCATAACTAAAAGAACAAATGTCAAAACAAGTAGATCGACAATCCATCAATCATAAGGATAAACAAGACTAAGAAAGCAAATAAATCACCTCCGTCATGGGTGAAGTATGTAAAAAGTCGTGAGGTTCGAGCTTCCTATGGATTAGACAATGGAGTCGTGGCACCTGAAACAAAAAAGATAAAAAACTGATGCAATACTGGACTATCTTTTTTAAACAAGATAAAAATAAAATTACGCAATTTATCACAACCAATAAATCTTATGATGAGTTCATAATGCTTATCAAATGCTTTCCAAAATTTTGAAACGAAATGAAGAAAGTTTTGATCATGAAAAGTGCATGGAATCAATGTCAAGCACAAGGTGGTAAGTAATGTAAAAGGATTGCAAAAGTGGCCAATATATGAATTATCATTAGAACTATAAACATACTACAGAAATTTCTAAAAGGACATAAAGTCAGAGATTGATGACTGCTATATAATATCTAAAAAATGACAGTGAGGAATCTTTTGCTCATCAAATGAGACAATGTTGAGCTGTTTAAATCTGTAGTAAATACCTTGTCAGGAAGCGAATGAACCAACTCCTCTTCGAAGAAATCATTAGAGAACTCATTATTATCATGTTTATCCATAGTAACATCATGAGTCAATGTGAGTACACCAATAAACTCATAAACATCATTAAGCTTCAACTCATTCTCTGGACAGTCATAAATCTGCATCATCAAATTCAACTTTCATCAATTAAGGAGAAAAGATGAGCAGCTATGGTCACAATAGTTCTAATTAGAAGGACTTTGTGCATTAGAACAACAAAAGGAGTCATGCATTTACCTTTACCAGACACGGAAGAGAATTTCCATCAATATCTGGTACTGAAATTAAACTGGAAGAGACCTCAAATTTGGAATCCTTGGACAGTGAATTCTCCCTCTAGAAAAGGTAAAAGAGTGTAATTAACATATAGTAATCCCCCAAAAAATAGAAAAAATAGAAATAAAGCATGCATTTCTATTCTACAAAGAAGAAAGACAAATGCTGAAGGTTAATTTCTAATGTCTGGTAAGGCCTTTCAGAGTTACCATATCAAAAGACATACTTAAACATCACCTACAATAATCATTATATTCCAATACACAAGGATAAGCTATGGACTAAAAAAATTCCCTTCTTACCATCTTCTTGGCACTGGGAGAACTTTCAAAATCATCATCTGAAACCTGCCATTCAGACAGTAGGTAAAATCAGGTAAAGTAAGAATCACATAAATTATAAATAAAAAATGATCAGGTACTTTCACATGCAGGACTCAATCTTCAATCATTATTCAGGGTTCAATTAGAAGCACATGCTATGTGCTAATGATGATCCAAATGAAGTTTAAGCAATCAACATGTATCTTCCAATGTTTTCTTTAATGTTCACCCTTGTTGTAAGTGCAGAATGTTAATGAAAACTAAGTGCCAATAAAAGCAAAATGACATAGGAAAGAAAGTCCAACCATATCCATGCGTTCAGAAGAATCATCATCCATCCTTCGACGCTTCTCTCCCTGTTGGGATGTCCCATCCATGCAGCGGTTCATCATTTCTTCAGACGAAGATTCAGTCCACGAATTCTGTCCTGGAACCTACAACCAAGGAAATTGGGCGATGACCAATATAACTAACCGATCATGGGCAAATCAAATTTCTAGTATCTCAAACATGTTTTATTGACAATATTTTCTTGACAGAAACAAGAAGAATACACGATATACATTTAAGTTACAGTCAAGCATACATGTTGACAAGAATCATAGATAGCAAATATTCCTACTCATCTCTACTGAAAATTATTAACAAATCAGTAACTCCAACATCCAGCACGTCTTTAAAAAGAAGGTGCTAACAATACTAACCGGAATGCAGTACAACAATCGACGTTCCCAGATTCGCATGTCAGGTGAATCAAGTGAAGTCATAGGATACTGACAAATATCCATGAACTTGTTCGTCCTCCATATAGAGCCATCCTACAATAACACAACAAATCTTTTTAGTAGCAATAAACATTATCAACATGGTGATGGCGTGCTATCATCAAAGGCCAAAGACTACCTTATAAGCACCCACATAGAACTCATTTCCCAACATATCTTGTATCATTCCGCGAAAGCGAACCAAAGTATTGGGCTGAACCCATCTCATAGTTTTCGGATTAAGAATCGGAACCTACACGTAATAATATCAGTAAATCAATCATTGAGCGCTTCAATTTTATCAAACAATTAATTTTAAGGATAATTCCACAAAAATACCAAAAAGTTTCAATTTTTTACAGTGGTGATTTATTATAAAATTATATTTATTATCCACAAAACATTAAGGCGGATCTCAGGCTCATAGGTTCGATTTCGCTTAAATTCCCTAGTGATCTAGCGTGCGTTTGAAAGCCTTTTTTCATAAGAGGTTTTCTTACCTGTTATATTCAGCGAAACAGCGTTGGAAATAAATTCAAATTTACTGAAGGGAATCAGTTAACACAAAAACAAGATTTAGGATTTACATGTGGGAGGCCGCCTTGATCAAAGAGAAATTGACGGAAGAGTTCGAGAGCACCCCAATCTTTGCCGTCCAAAGAGGCGGGATCGGATCCTGATGCGATCGTCTTCTCGAAGGTCAATCGGACGGCTCCAAGCGGATTCGCAAGACAATCGTACGGTGGTCCGACCATTTTGATTCTCACTCTGCGCCACTCTATAGTCTGAGAAACTGTGGCGCCGATCTTCATATGTAGGAGAAGGTTTTCGCGCCAAATATTTGTAGGATTCCCGCCAATTTAGCAGATGGACCTGGGCCATCGAGAATTATGGGCTTGGCCTATATGTTTGAGGTCTTGACCTGCTTTAGAGAAAGGATGGGCTGGATAATGCTAGTATAACATCATGCTAAATCACAACCTTCAGAGTGTTTGTGTTTGATAATTGAAACTCATATAAATAAAAACGCAAATTATTTGTGTTTAATTTAAAATTTAAATATATTATTTCAAATTTTTTTAAACTTAAAATATATTGAACGTATATTTTATCTTTTTTTTGTATTAAACATATATTTTTGTCATTTTTATGAAAATATTCATTACATTTTAAATTAATTATCATAATATCATAACTATATAAAACAAAAAACTCAACTTTCTATCATTCAAATCTCTAACTTTTTCTGATAATTTTTTTTTTTGTGATGATTGAATTTTAATTATATTAAGTTTAATTGTTAATTAAACATTTTACATTTGAATTGTTAACTAAAAAATCTATAAAAAATGTTAAAATTATTATTGATATTATTATATTTTTATAAATATATTATTGATGATGTACTTTATATTTACACATTTCTTATTTTTTCTATATCTAAATTTTATTACCGATTTTTATAAACATATTTTTCCTATTTATCTATCACACCTGTATAATTCACATACTGATTTAATTTTGTTTCTTATCATCAATTTATCATTTTATCGTTCAATTTATGATATTAAGAAACGACAATTCAAATCAATAACATTGTCAAGATAAGAGACTTATTATTTTGCCAATTTTATATCAAAAAATTTTGGTTTCCATTGTTTCGTACAAAGATAATTTTGAATTTAATTGATAATGGTACAATAAAACTTCTTTTATTGCAACCGTTTGACATTAGAGTTCAATCTCGCTTTATTTAAAAAAAAAAAAATACAAACTACGTTAATTTTTGTGGTATGTGTGATCTTCACTTGCATCTTTACACAAAATTAAGACAGCTTTTTTAATTTTTTTTTATTATTACATGATCATTGGCCTCTCCTCTTCCTCTTTATCTTCGTGTTCATCCAGAGAAGAGTCTGGTAAAAAAGTTTCCAGAATTGGCTTTCTCCAAACAAGCAACATGAACATATCTTCCAAACTTGTCCACTTGCCTTGCCTCACCCCTTGTATCTTTCTTGCACACCTTGCATGTCTTGTCAACCCACCCTTCTTCTACGTATTGCCCATCCACTGTTTTCCACCATTCATTAACATAAATTATATTAATTAATCACTTTGAAATTAATACAACTACTACAAAAAAAAAAATCTTAAGTAAAAAGTTTGTACCATCAATGTAGGATTTGAAGAAGTCCTTGTATGTCCCTCCAATTTTCCTTCTAAGAGCTCCGTACTGTTCCCAACGTTGATAAACAGAAATAAAACACATCAACCGCATAATAAACAATCTAATACATATTTTATTGTCAGAAATGAGCTTAAAAAACCTGCTCCCTGCTCATCCTGCCGCCGGACTTGGTGGCTTCTCTGGCAGCCTCAAGAAGTTGAGCATCTTCTTTAGACCTTACTTGAGAGAAATCAAGAGCTTCAGTTACACTGCTAAGCAATGATTGCTTATTCTTCTTCTCCGGCTCTTCCTTCTCGGCTGAAACCCTGAAACTGGAGACCTTGCTAGGCCTGAAGTTAGACTTAGAAAAGTGATGCTTAACCCCAACTAGTGAAGTGAGGCCATTAGGTGAAGGTGACAAATGAAGAGCCCGGAGTCCCATATCTACTCTGTAATTCTGAGCACACAACTGCAGCCATTGAAACTTGGTCTTGGTATATATTAAGGTGCCTGTGTGTCTTTTTTTTGCCTAGTTGGACCACTAACTTGCAGACAAGTGGATATTGCTACTCATAAACTTAGTGGTTGGTGTATGACTACGTGGTCTATTGCCAGACAGAGGAGTATGCATTTTGTTCTTGTTTTTGGGTCAGTCGTGTTTGACAAATATCTTCCTTGAAAATTCATGGTTAGGAGGAAAAGAGGTGGATGTTTTCAGTTCAGGTAAAAGATAACGTTTTGTGAAAGAAAAGCTGCATATTATATAGTAAACTTGAGGATTTCAAGATAAAAGAGGTGCAATCATAGTATCGAAAAATAAAAATTGGGGATTTGAGATTATTTTTAATTAAACAATAAAATTATAAATATATATAAGTAGATAATTTTAAATTAAAAATAAAATAATATCAAATTATATAATATTATATTATTTATATATATAAATTATATATAAAAAATATGTGTAGATAAAATTATTTATAATTAATTTAGAGTCTTCAATAAGCGCACTGGAGTTTGTACTTGTGTAACTTTACTCCCCAGAAACTTTTTACGGGAGAGCTAGCATTTTTGTGAAGATTTGTTAGCTGAACCTGGGCGGTGACGCGGTCCGCCCTATCCACATGCCGAGTCGGGCCCAGGCTCATCACTTAGTTGGCTTTCGTGCCGGATATTGACAAAAGTTTAGGGCTGGGGACATGGTCTAGGCCTCCATAGGCCTTAATGGAGTGATACATATGTTTTTGCAGGTTAACTCACTAAATCATAAATTTTTTATATTTTTTAACAGGTGTTGTCAATCCATCGTATGGCCTTTATTTGACAGCCGGGGAAATGATTTTGCTAAGCCTGCAAGCCTGACATGATCTGCTTTTTCCAGTATTGTAGTGGGCATTGCCGAGCCAACACGAGGTGTATCAAATTATACGGGTCCGGGCAGGGCTAGGCCAAGCCAACCACTTTGACACCTCTAGACTGCATGGTGAACCTGGTAAGTTATTTGAGCAAGGTAATATCATCTAGCTTCGGTGTTATTAACACGATATTAGGCTAAATGGCATACTAATACAACTATGGAAAGATAAATTTTTTACAGGCAATTCCAGTTTCTCATACCATCATATATGTAAGGTAACATCTTCATCTTGCTATTTCTAGAACCTTTTTAACCTACACATTTCGCTTAGTTTAGTTCACCTCTATAAGGGTTGACAAATTTACACAACATAAACCATTCCAACCTCTAGCAAAGATACTGGAGGTACCTTCAGTGCTACATCTGGTCCCCTGCAGTTTCTTCTCAAGAAATTATACCCAAAGTTAATGGCCAAACTCTTTAGGAATGATGACCCTTGTTTTGCTTTAACATGTGAGTGTCCAAGTATAAATGCAGCACCGGCTTGTTGAGCTGCAAAAAGATCTTCTAGCTCTTCTCGCAATTGCACATTTATCACAGAACGTGTGTCTGTATCAGACTCGTCATCGATAGCAAATCTTACCCTTCTCTGAACTCCATTGACAGACCGCATCTCAATAACATCTGTTACGCTCTCTACTGAAGTAAAACCACCTGAGACACTTGCTGGCTGCAATGTCTCCTCTATTTCAAAAGCTGGTATGCCGGCAAATGGCACCATTCCAATCACAGCTAATCTGCATTCGCTTGATGATTCATTTGATCGAGCTGTACCATCCTCGAAAGATGAATTAGCCTCATCAGTTTTATACCAATCATAGCGGATGAAATCTGCCAGCCTATCAACCAATTCAGATTCAAATGAATCAACATCCTGATGCACGTCACGGTATCCATATCGAACAATGCAGCGGTAAGATCGGTGACCTCGAGGACCCACACGGCCCACAAGATACCGCTCAGCAGGAGGCACATAAGGGACAGGTACAGATTTTATGCACACAAAAACAAGGACACGATGGAAGGCTGGCAGGTTGGTAACGAAGCGGGAGAAGTTAGCAGGTATGCCAGAGGTGAGATCAGTGAAAACCAAACCAATGCCAGGAACTCGAGCAATTCCCAAGCTTGGACCCAGTGCTAGAAGCCATTCTAATGATACTTTATTGTGGAGATCATATTCATACTTCTTAATGGTGGCATAGTGCCAAACAAACATGATGGTGGTGAGGAAGAGAGCTAGGAGGATGGGAAGCCAGGCACCCTCACGGAACTTGGTTAATGAAGCTGAGAAGTAAAGCAATTCAATGAAACCGAAAAACAGTAGAAAAGTGAGTGCTAATATTGGGGGCTTGTGCCAGCAGAGGATAATGACCAAGGAAGTGAGGCATGTGGTAACTAGCATCACTGTCATTACAGCTAAACCTGCAATAAATAACAGTGATGTTATAAAAGAAGCCTCATCAAATTTAAACCTATAAGCAAAGGGAAAGCTTAATATTCTTCCAAGAAACCAGTTTTTACAGTCAGGGCAATGGAGGCAGGCTTTCACAGAAATCTAAACCTGAGTTTGTCATAGCACAAGAATCATATACTCAGCAACTTACCTGATGCATTTCCCATGTGTTTTGTGTCTCTAAATCCAATGGTCACAGCAATACACAAGATCATGAGAATCCAATTAATTTCAGGAATATATATCTGCCCATGTATCTTGTCTGACGTGTGAACCACCTTGACCCTTGGGAAGCAGCCAAGTGATTGGCTCTGGTTAATGATAGAGAATGTTCCGCTTATGATTGCTTGGCTTCCAACAACAGAAGCAAGAATGGCTACTATAAACACTGGCCACCTGACACTTTCTGCACCCAAAAACTTAAAGCCATCATTTTTTAAAACTGCATATGGGAAATATCCCAGTTAATCACACAAATATTGGCTTTCACTTTTAGGGAAAACTGACAAAGGCATACCTGGAACTGAGACATAGAAACTGATCTCGTAACTAGATTGATGATGTTGTGACAAGTAAGCAGCTTGCCCCATATATGCCAATATAAGTGCAGGATAAACCAGAAGCGTGAAAGCAATCTACAGAACAGAAAGAGTCTGGAATTATTATATACAGCTTGGGACTTAACCACACAAAAAAAGGTTTAAAAATCAAAAGTTCTCAAACAAAATCATTGTCAGGAGTACCTGGATTGCTACATAAGAGAAGTGACCAAGATCAGCAAACATAGCCTCTGAGCCTGCAGATACAAACATACCATTAGCATCCTTGTTCATTGAACTCTATAACATTAAAAAAATTTTAAAAGCTCTAAGTCCTAGTTAAATTTTCATCAGCTTTTATTCTTGAATTACAATTCTAAGATGGTTTACCACCACCATACATTGGTGGTAAATATACAATACATAACACTTGTTTCCTGCACAAACCCTTACATCATCAATGCAAGCAAAGTTATATTGGACTGTGGCACCTGCTTCTCGATGTTGCTCAGGATTTAATTCCTTGAAAGATATGAGAATTCAGTTTACTTGGACGTTTTCCAAATTTACCTGTAATGCACAACAGTATTCCACCCAAAGACATCCACCCTCCTTTTCTTGTCTTCTTCAGGAACTTGAACATGTAATATGGATAAAGGGCTTCATATATTTGAGGGTTCCAGTGGAAAATATTATATAGGCCAAGTGCACTTATGCAAAGTAGCCATATCAACACAACCGGCGCAAACAAAAATCCAACCCGATGTGTGCCATAGTGTTGAAGTGCAAAAAGGCATACTATGATTATGCAAGTAATTGGAACCACTGCATCTGCAAATGAGGACAACCAAAACTCACAATTAATTACAGTGCAGCACATTACATAAAAATTTTAACCCATATATTCATGGAGGCTTTGATACCTTTACACCACATTGTTTAAAATATATATATATTTTTTTATAGTTACTGATAAAGTGATGTCCTCAACTATTTAAGTAAGCCATTGTTAAAAAAAACATCACTCTCAAATTGCGGACTTTAGACCCACATCCTTAAAGTATTTCCATTTATTATCTTCTGTATTTCATTCAGCATATACAGACATACATAAACAATGGAAACTTGCATTCATCAATCATACCATAGTATCAAATTTGAAATGTTATTCAGAAGTGTAACAGATTTCAACCATACTTTCCCTCTAAATGAGTCGTCCAGAATCTTTTTGCCACAAGAAAGATTTTATTATCAAAATGATCATTCCCTAGTGGTACAGCATTGTATTCTCCATTGTGTATATACATGTCTCCTTACAGCTCACTCAACTTAAGTTATAAACATAAATATGCAGTAACAATCAAACTATAGAAAGGGGTATTTTTTGCCTAACTTTCTAGTGAAGCAGGATCAAGGGAGTAGACAATATGACTGATTCCACACCACAACTTGAGAAACTTGGATAGTCCCTACTCTTAGGAGTTAGGCCAACTAAACTTAGTTCACTAGCAGAGTTATTGACCAGGTTTAGCTTCTATCAACTATCCCTTTGAATGACCTAAAAGAGACAGCAACTCACTTCTATGAATAATTTACATCACTTTTTGAATATTTGCTAATTATTCTATGAATGAAAGTAAATCTACATATAAAATAAACTGTCCAACTTCTAAAACCACATGGTTCTCTATATCTTTTCTTTCTCATAAACAGTTGGCAAAAATTAAGGTCTTGTTTGAACATAATATCACAACAAAAATAATTAGGCAACTAATTCTTAATATTGACAAAATCCTTGATGACTTGTCGCCATGCTTCAATGTCTTCAAATGAATGAACCTAGCATTTATTCTCGTTTACTTCCTCAATTATGATTAAGTTCGTATAATAGGTCATAAAACAGACAAGAAGCTAAGAAACTTACACTGGTGATGTTCCTTGGACATGAAAAACTCAAGACCAGACACTGCAGAGAAAACTACATAACAGAACAGAAATTCATGGTTAGCAAACTGGGAGAAATCAGCTGATAATTGTAGTTTTATCAATAAATTTTTATTTACCAGATATGGCTGGAGTAAGAAGTCCATCTCCAATTACCATACAAGTGCCAAGAAGAACCAAGAGAAGCAAAGCAGTGTGCAAGAACTTGTGCTTCTCAAGATACATTTTCACCCTCGAGCTGTTGTTCTTCTCTGGTGGTTGCTCCATTTTATATGTAGAGAGTTCTTCATCAGCAGCCTGTCCGTTGGGCAGAAGGCTTACTTTGGCATGTCGGCATATCAATGAGTACAAGGCAAAGGTACCACCTGGAAATGCATGTAAGGTTGCAATCCCAAAATCAGTCGATATATGCAGTTGTCAATCAATAAGGCACTTACCCTCCCCATTGTCGTCAGCTCGAAGGACTATAAAAACATACTTGAATAAGGGTACCAAAGTTAGTGTCCAAAAGACAAAAGATAAAACCCCATAAATTTCTTCATTTGTCTCCGAATGTTGAATGTCGTCTGCAAATGTACTCTTATAAACATAGAGTGGGGAAATGCCCAGGTCCCCATATACTACACCAAGGCTTTGATAAGCTAAAATCAATATTGTCTTCCAAGAATCCTTCTGCAATGCAATTCAACAAGCAAATTTACCTAAGAATTCACCTCAGCTACAAAAGACATATTTATAACCAAGTTACAACTATACACTAAACCCATTATAATAAACCAAATAGCCAAAAGCTCCATATCAGTAAGGCCAACACACACACACACACATATATGGAATTTGAATGTACATCACAGATCCAAATATTAAACTGAAAAACTTAACTGTACTAACCTTTGAAGCATCCCGGCTGTTCCCATATTCAAGATCCATGATTATTGTTCCTCAATCTTCACAAGTTTCTGCTTTTGAACACAGTTATCAGCAGATCTGCACTAAAACAATAAAACCCTTCATAAAACACTCTAAAAAAATGAAAACTTTCAGAACAAAACTGAGATAACCATTATGAAAATTTCAAAACTCATTGCATATCCCCAGTTTGCACCCGCTCATAGAGGATATAAAAGCAGAGCACATTAATCCACTTTCCAATAATAAAGACACATGCCAACCATACCTCTACCACATGCCTACCAAACTCCTGGAAAACTGAGCAAATCCTTTTGTGAAATTTTAGGGATAAAAAAAAGAAAAAAGAAAACATAAAACCAAGTTGGAAAAAGAATCTTGAACCCTGAAAGCTCGAACTAAAATAACTGCAAAATTATCTGGAAAAGTCCAGAAACCATATATGCACAAAGGACACTCATTTATTTTGCTCCATATACAGCACTTGGTGTTTTAATTTTACCCTTAGCTTTTTTCTTTCCCCACACCTAACTTCCATACAGTTGAATCCAGCAAAAAGTCCAAGAACAAACATTGAGCTCATGGACTCAACTGAGCAGCTATAAAAAGACAAAAGTTACTGATAAAAACAAGAATTAGAAACACATTACAACACGGTCGGCAACCACCACCGCCACCACTGTGCAAAATGTATACATTATGAAACAGTAAGCGACATCTTTGAAAGAGAATCTTTCGTTATATGAGAGAAAAGGGCACAGTCAAGTGATTTTAAACATCAGTCTCTTTCTTCAGCAAACAAAAGAAAACCTTCACATCCCGCCTCCACCCTCGCCTGCCATAAGTGCCCACGAAATAAAGCTGATTTTAAAGCCCATGTTTTTAACGCCCCACTTTTCTCTCTCCCTCTCTCTGCCCACGAAATCAACTTCATTCACTTTAATTATTCATTCGAGGAAAACAAGAATTGGGTGTTTTCCAAACCACCACCTACCTGAAGCAACCCTTTTCACTCTCTTTTGCTTGCAAGAGTTTATAACTTAAAAGCAACTAATATGATATGAGCATGCTCCTACTTAAAGAGTAGCAACACCATGTTAGTACTAATAATACTCCTAAACTCCATTACCTTAACAATAAAAGCTCAGCCTTTTTTTAGAGTTTTGGCTTTCTAATTACAGAATTGGCCCACCCTTTTATGACCCGCATTTACTTTGTCCTATTAATAATTCTAGCCAAACAGCTTTTGGGTTACATCATCTTCCATCACGTTATTAGGTTTTCCACCATAACTGATAGTGACCTCCAGCCTTCTATCACCTTTTTTCCCCTTTCATCCAAAACATCATTACATACTTTCAGAAACTGAGAAAACAAGGAAGAACTTCAAGCTGTAACCTGTAAATTAAAAAAAAAAAAAACTTTAAGGTACCTCCGACTTTCCATGGCATTGGAAACTATTTCTGATATCTTCTTGAAGGGTCGCATGTATCTGCCGTTCAACTGATACTAAATGGCGTTGGAATTTTGGGAAACTAGATGAGCTAGCCAGTCACGAGTTGTTGTCGTTTATATTAAAGTCTATCATATAAACCTAAGTACGTGTAGAGAGATTGTAAAGACAGCAAAGAACGGTCAGTCAGTCTGGTTTTGAAGGCAAAATGTACAAGACACAAGGCTGTTTAAGCTTTTTCAACAACCGACATTGGTGGCGAATGTTGTTGAGTGATTAACTTATTTATTTGAGAATAAAAATCAAGAAAGACAAAAGCAAATCCTCAAAAAGATCTCCGCACATCCTATGTATTGACATTTCCATGACTATTACCAGTTCATCAACATTATCAAAGGGATGGAACTCATCTTTTCCATACCATACAAATAAAGTGATGAAATCATGGAATTAATTTAATATAGAAAAGCGTGAAAAGACGAGGAACAAGTGTAAATGTTTGAATGTAGAAAACAATTAATAAAAAATCATTGAAAAGTTAAAATCCATGTGACGGGATGTAGCCAGTGTGTAGGAATGGCAGCCAAATCTGAATATGCAGGCAGCTTTCTCCATTATTTATTGGCCAAACGACTATTTCCCACCCAAGGTTTAGCGTTTTCTCAAAAGTCCCCCCTTTAACTATGGAAACACCAAACACCCACCCATGGCCGGTTAGATTTAACCAAACCCTAACGGCTGAAAATTTTATCTCCTTTTGCCCCCCTAAACTTTAAAAACTGAAATTTTCCCCCCGCCTAAGTTTTAAAAAATGACAGTTTCACCCTAGGGTTTGGTTTTGAAATCTCCGACGACCTCTCCGGCTCCGTTGCCGACGGCCGCTCCCTCCGGAAGCAACCTCTCCTTCCGGCGATCTCTTTCCTCCCATTTGGAGGTCCGATCGACGCCCAGAGACGCCGTGGGAGACGAAGACTTCGTCGGGAAGACGAAGTTCTTCGTCTTCCCAGACGAAGTTCTTCGTCTTCCCAGACGAAGCCGATGCCGTCGTCCTCGTCTGGGAAGACGGTCGTCTTCCCAGAGGTCTTCTTCTGGGAAGACGATCGTCTTCCCAGACGAAGACGACGGCGTCGGCTTCGTCTGGGAAGACGAAGAACTTCGTCTTCCCGACGAAGTCTTCGTCTCCTACGGCGTCTCCGGGCGCCGATCGGACCTCCAAATGGGAGGAAAGAGATCGTCGGAAGGAGAGGTTGCTTCCGGAGGGAGCGGCCGTCGGCAACGGAGCCGGAGAGGTCGTCGGAGATTTCAAAACCAAACCCTAGGGTGAAACTGCCATTTTTTAAAACTTAGGCGGGGGGAAAATTTCAGTTTTTAAAGTTTAGGGGGGCAAAATAGATTCTATTTTAGTTTATTTTTAATATTATAGCTAAAATGATGATTTTACCCCTACCACCGTTAGGGTTTGGTTAAATCTAACTGGCCATGGGTGGGTGTTTGGTGTTTCCATAGTTAAAGGGGGGACTTTTGAGAAAACGCTAAACCTTGGGTGGGAAATAGTCGTTTGGCCTTATTTATTTATTTATTTGGGTGGAATATAATATTTTTAATAATTTATTTAGTTATTAACTTGATAAATTAATCTATAATACTTGGGTGATTACCAATAAAATATATTTGAATTAAATTTATTTAAATTTAAATTTGATTCAAATAAATTTAAAATAAATTCAATTTAAACGAATTCAAATTTGAGCTTGAAGAATATTCAATTTGTCAAGTTCACTAATTTAAAAATTTAATATAAAACGACGTTATTTTAGTGATAAATTGAATTCAAAAGTCTTAATAAGTTCAAACTTGGTTTCATATAAATCAAATCGAATTTAAACTCAAATTCATTTAAATTGATTTGAATCCAATCCTATTTACCACTATCTTCAAAGATGCCAATTTTTATGTTGCATGGAATTTATACCATAAAACTTTAATCCAATTTAATTAAAATTATTAATTAAATCACACTTGTAATATGACTAGGTGACGTGAAAGAACTTCAAATTGACATTATTTCGAAAGAAAATTTAAAATATATATATATATATATATATATATATATATATATATATATATATATATATATATATATATATATATATATATATATGTTTGTCAAAAAGCATACACTATAGCATTGTAGTTATTTGACTAAGGCGACTTTATATTGATTTCTAGGAGACTTCTTTAGCACGATATCATTATTCTCTCAATATGGTACAGTCTTCTTCATGTTATAATTGACTTTTAATTATAGTTTTGAATAATAATAATAATTTATATATAACACTTTGTATGAAATTATATTGCCATTTTTTTAATTTTGTATGAAATTAGAGATGATGGAAGCAGCTCAATTAACAGCCATAAATGAAGTAGGATGTGGCGCCAACTTTGATGTTGATGAGACAGGGTCAGGGACCATACTAAGCCCATAACTGGCAACATTATCAAGTAGGCTGCAGCCTGGAGCCATGAGGCATGTGCAGATGGGGACTTTAGGCCGGGCCCTGGCTCCAGCTAACAGGCCTGCTTTGCCAACCCACAGCTTCAAGCACCTTCCAATTCTATGCCACCGTTTTTGTGGTTTTCAACAAACCATGATCCTCAAATGATTTAAATTATTGAGAAATTATATTTAATGAACTACTGAGACCATTAAGAAGAAAAAGATTATGTATTATACAAAATGAAGTAGTAGTATACGATTCGATAATATACGTAATTAATTTTTTTTTTCACTTTAAAATTATTTAATTATATATTATCATATCAAATTTTATAAATAAGTTAATAAGATTTGTTTATAAATGTAATATTATTCATCGTTTGCCTAAAATTATAAATTTACCAAATTACCATCTCTCAATATTTTAAAACCAATTTCACCTTTGAAGATATCATCATGAAAAATCAGTCTTTTTATAATTTCTTGAAAACTCGTGTCTTAACTAATGGGTAAAACCAAAACTTTGATTCAACTCACCATCATCATCAAAATCAAACTTTGATTATGAAAGACAGTTGTTGAAGATGAGGCAAAATTCATAAAATCCAACGAAGGAAAAACATTCCAAGAAGAAATGGAGCAACTTGGCATCGCAAGGGGTCAAGTGCGGGACAAGTTAACATACTAATCATGCTTATTAACGGTAAAAATTTTGTCAACAAAAAGTAAAAAAAATTATAACTTGTAATTTTATGTCAACAATAGTAATGAAAGAAACGTTTTTAAAATAGTTCAATTTGTTATTTGGAAGTTTACATTCACCATTATATTATTAATATTTTTGTGTGATTTTAGTAGAGTAACAATGGTGATTATAAATTAAGTCTGTCGATTTGCATATGTACAATCTTGTACTTAAAGAACAAGAAAAATATGATAATAATATAATTAGATAATTGAATACACTTATATTATATTATAGTGTGACTAAACATTTAAATATAAGTTACTCGATAATTATGTCATCTCATGATAATAAGAAATAAATATGAAATATGATTTTCTAAAATAGGAAGTTGAAAGGGCATGTTAAGAAGATTATAAGTATGAGTAAAACTACTAAGAGTCTTTTTTCTCTATGTTTCTAGATAAAAAAGTTTTTATCTACACTTTATATTGATCTTTGTGTAAATGACGCAACTAATTACTAATTTGTGTAATTAGTCATTTATTCAATGTCACTTTCATGTATTTAACTAAGGTAAAATTTAATTGCATAACACATATCACCTAACTTTTGCAATGTGAGCAAGGTTTTATAAATTCTTTACTTTTCTGTACGAATGAACGACACATGGATGGTGGGGATCTCGACTTTAAAACATGTTGTGAAAATGATATTTTCACTTTTCATTTAATGCATTGCAGACTTGCATTGTATACTTCTCATGACGATTCAAATCCCCATAATTTCTTTTTGGACACGAATCACGTACCTCATTCGATCGAGGGCAAATCTCAAGGATTTAACTTGAAGGATTGAAGTTGATTCTTGCTCAATCCCAAATTGTTTATAAAAAGGACTATTGAACCGATTCTTCAACTTTTTTTTCTTTACCCTAAACCAACCTTAAGATTAAGTGCACAAACTTTACAAGTTGTCAGATAGTGCTCATGACACTAGGGAGTTACTATCAATCGTTAAGCTTCAAATACAAAGTTTTGTCTCACTAGCATTTTCATCTTCATGTCAATCTAAGAGATCTTCGTGTTAGTTATTAGCCACTTTAGAGTTCATAGTTATTCAATAAGAGTTACCTTTAATTTTGATTTCTTAGTTGAGTTCTACTTTGACTTCCTTGATATTTGAGTTCTTATCATTGTCTTTATCTCTAACTACCAAAAGTAATTGTACGTAGATAACAACTACAATATCTATGATTGGGTAATCACAATATATGCCTCCCTCCCAAATCCAAGTAATAACCATGCAAAAACAAACACAAACCAAACACACCAAACCAAAATTTGAAAATTCCCGCTCTAGTTATTGAAACAAAAATCCAACACCACAAACCCTAAAAAAGTAAGGAGAGAAAATCTAAAATCTTGAAAAGGAGAAAGAAGAAGATGAGAGGTGGCAACAATGATGAATGTAAGAGAGGAGAGGTGGTGACATCAAGAAAGGTTTCAATGAGAGAGTGGAGGAGAGGTGGCAACAATGGAAAAGGTGGGAGAGGAAAGGTGGTGATTGTTCAAGGTGTCTAAGAAAGGAAATGAGAAGTGACAGTAATGATGAAGATGAGAGAAGAGAGATGATAACAATGATAGTTGTGTTGGAATCTACAAAAAAAGAGAAGTGGTGGTGGTGGTGATGGTGAAGGTGAAAAAGGATAGGTGATGACTAATAATATATGAAGTTATTTTAAACCTTAAGGAGAGGACATGCAATTATTGAAAGATTATTTACTTGACTATTAATTATTTATAAAAAATTATAACTCTTTACGTATGCATATGATAGGTTTAACTCTAAATTTTGGAAAGTTTACTCCTTTTTTATTTTTAATTTGAATAATTCAAATACTTATAAAAACGAATTGATATTTTTTATTTTTTATTCTCAAAATTTTTGTTAACAAAATTATGTTTTGTGTGAAAAAATGTGTTATATGCCACAAGGAGTGAAAAAAAAGTTTAAGACTAAATCTTTATTGGAAAAATACATGTATAACCCAAGAATTAGTTAAAGTAGTAAAACACTAAAACTTACAGTGATAAAATTTTAATTCGAATCTCTGTTACGTTTATAAAACTCTAAATTATCTGATACAATAATTATGAATCCGATTATTGTATCCCAAGTTTTCTAATTATCAAAAAAGAGTCGTGTCCCAAATTTCTTGATTATAAAAAAAAAAAATACACACCCAGATTCATGGTTTTACAAGGGTATTACATCTATTTAGAGCAATAATAAGGTGGGGAGTTAACCCTTGTTGTGTGTACAAGATCGGTTCAGAAGTATCCATGTCAAATTCTTCACAGATTGAACCCATGTCATTTCTAATGGCCTACATAAAGCCCAATAATCCGGCTTTGAAATTTCATGCCATCTTCGGAGCTTGACTTTGCAATTGGATTTTGAAAATCAAGGCTTACCTCTATTATTTTTAAAATCAACCTTAGACGAAAATAAAGCTAATATCATGAAGCGTGCTCTAGGAATATAAGCTACAATCTTTCATGGCCCAAAAAGACAAAATTATACTAATTTATCATTGAATTGTGACAAATAAATATTGATTAGCCAAAATGCAAAATCATTGTGCTGCACTAGGAATTTGCAAAACCCACAAAACTTTATTATGATATCGAGTAAAATTCAATTATTTACAATACATATCTTACAGTATAGCACAAAACAACGTATACATCCATATTGACCCCCCCAAAAAAAAAAAAAACATAATATATGATTCATGAACATATCATCAAGAAGAGAAATATATGTATATATCTAGTCCAAGTACTTAGAATTTCATATATAAAATTTGAAAGTAAATAGCTAGCAATTTCAACGACCTTAATTTTCTGTTCAGTGCCCAATACCGGGGCTTGGAACATCACCTTGTCTTCTATAGTAATCATAATCATTCTGGGGTGGAGTTTCATCTTTTGAATTATAATCACCTTCCATGTCTAGAAGCCTTCGCGTTTCGGAGGCAGCGACGGTGGCAGCTTCGCAATTACATAATCCGGGGCGAAAACTAGAGCCAAATCTGGTGGCTTCTTTGCACTGAAGCATCAAGGAGAAAAGAAGTAATGAAATTGTCAGAACAAGACTGGCCTTGAGGTCCCTCCGAGCCATTGTTTCTCAAACCTGGTATTAGTGGAGATCAAAGTTTTGAAGGAGGCAAATGTGGACAGACATTTGAATTATTTATAAGGCACGACTATGCATCATAATTTTTTAAAAGATAGAACAATATCATTGCCTTTTATAAATGGAGGGCCACGGTCATATTGAATTCATAAAGTATGCTAACACATAAGGAATTTTAATTGCTTTTCTCGTCTTTGGTAATGAGCAATATCGATTGCTGTTTTTTTTAATTATGTGAATGAAATCTTCTTTATGACTTTCATGACTCCAAATCACAATTCGATTAATGTAAAGTAACATTATATATAAAAGATTTAATGTTAAATGTTATCATTTTATGTAGATTTTCATTTGTTTAATAATAACAAAGGTTTTTGCTTTAAATGCTCCATTTAGAGTTCAAGGTATGAGTTCATTGAAACTAAGTGTGAAAACCCATGCCACCTTTTCCTAACAAAAATATAAGAGATAGTTTGAATGACAAAAAGAAAGAGATTCTAAGTATGAGAGCAAAAGTTTAAATCTTACTGATAATATTTTAAAATTAAACTCTTAATTTACTTGATATAATAATCATAAGATTGATCATTAAACTCGAGATTTCACATATTAAATGTGATTAATTCAACTCTAAATGAATGGTGAAACTCTAATAAGTTTCTACCTTACTAATATATATTCATGGCACAAAGGATCTTATAATTTAATTGCCTAGCATGTAAACTTAGATATAAAGAAAAAATTAACAATAAAATTATGTGTATACACTTTAAGTATATAATATAGTACACATATGATATGTCATCATGTGATTATGTGATTTTGAATTAAAGATAAAGTAATATTTAATCAGAATATGACACATTATTTGTATATCTAATTGTGTATTCAAAAGTGTGTACACATTATATTGCATAATAATTAATATGCATATTCTAGTTTCTAGTTACTACAAACATTTTGATTGCTTATAAGTCGGTGAAGTCAGTCGTGCAATTGTTTAAAACGACAGAATGGATCCCCCCTTTATTGCATAACTAATAATCATGCCTGGTCTTAGTTTGTTCAATAATATATCATGTTAATTTGTATAGATTACGCTGTTGAATACTTAATTACAACAATTAAACAAATATATAATCAATTATAATGAATTCTCTTTGTGATCATTGAGAAAGGAAGGGAAAAAAAAAAAAAAAAGCATGAAAATGCAATGCAGTGTCTTCTTAATTGAATGGATAAGAACTAGATAACCACAAAGTAAGATATAGGAGGTGATGATGAGTTGGGGTCACCATTTTCATTTGGTCTGGTTCTCTTCTTCAAAAAAGGAGCTTTTCATATGATATCCATGCTCAAGCACTTTCGGTTACAAGGCAAAAACAGTCAATATCAGAAAAAGGAGACCATAAAAAAGAAGATGCTCAGTCTGTGTATAATCAGTTATGAGTGGGAAATTTGCCTTTACTTCCACTAACTGATGTGGAAAGCTTGCTACAAGGCTGAATTTGGTCACCCTTTGTCATGTTGACATCAAGATACCTGAGACTTGAACAGTGGTTGGTGAATCTTCTAGTTAAGTTAATCCACACATTGTCAAAGGAATCACATTTTCTGGGAAAATCTTTTTCGCAACTTTATTATCATCCAAGACATGAATCATGTATCAGCTAGCAAGGCGTCTGTATTCATTAATGCTATCAAATATCAATTCCTGTATGTTGCCTGATTATCAGGCAAGCTTAATTCCTAGATTTGGACCATTTACCATCTCATATGAAACATAAAAAATGGAACCAATTTGACCAATTGTACATTTTATAGCGATAGTGAAACTGATGAAAAAGAGGTGGTTTGGCAATCGTCAACTCGTTTTTTGGCTATTTTGGAGGCGCGTCTGTGAAAACATGGTCCAAAGGCACATTTAATAAATGGGTTGGTGAGTGTTGAGCTCATCATCTCTCTACTCTTTTTCCTTCCTTTAATCATTCATCTCTCTTCCCTACGCCTTCAATTTTTCAACACACATCACCGCTTACATGTTGCATGTTCTTATCTGCCTTCCATTAAACTAGCAAACATGATATACTGCCGACACATATATTTATATATATATAAATGTATTCATCATACTAAAGATTTTCTTCCATTTCAAATAATTAACTATATATATGTAAGCCATATTTTGAAATTGAGTGTTATAAAAAGGATAACATTAGTACTTGAAAGACCACCAAGCATAAAATAATCAGACATCACTTGATAAAATAATTTAACATTGAATTGTAATCACTGATCAAATGACATGGGTTCTACTAAAAATGATCTATAAACTTGCCTAATTGAAAGAAACGGGGAAGATGTCGGAGAGAGAATAGATAGACGAGATGTTGGTGAATTTCAATATATAGATAGAAAATTCAATAAGTGTTTCTTTTTCTACGACGCGTACTTGAATTTGCACAGGTGTTTCCAACTTGAATTATAAATGTTGCCAACATTAGTCAAAAAATGACGCCTTCGCCTTGTGCTTGTGATTCCCCACTCTACTTTTCTCCACGCCCTTAAACACCACCACTTAATATTACACTCTTATAGTAGTTGGGCAATAGTCATTTGGCCTTAAATATAGCACTTGGTTAGCGCGTGAGTGTTGGATTACCTCAAGGCTCATGCGTTGACAAATCTCAATGCGTATGTCTTTTATCAACTCAAGACAGAACGTTGAGTTTCATATGTTCCTTCTCTTTTCCATCTCATCTTCTCCCATATAAATTCTCTCCCCACAAACCCCATCGCCAACCTCAACTTTTCTCTCTGCTATTTTCATCAAAATCTTCCCACACACAAATCTCCATTGATGGCGAAACCTTTACTAATTCTTCTCTTCATTGTATTATTATCTCACTCTTCTTTATCATCGGCTAGGCCACTTCTCGACTTCGCGCTGCAAGCCATCGATAATGGAGAACCTGCAGCAGCGGCCTACAGTCTCGCTCTTCCAAGGGACAAAGTAAACAGCTTAGAGAAAGAAGATGACGCAAATAATGGTGAAGTTAGTAAAGTACCATGCCATAGCAAGGCACCCGGAACGAATATGAAGAATTCGGACAAGGAAATTTCGGCGTTGTCTCAAAGAATTTCGGCGAAATATCGGCCGTTGCTTTTGAATATTCTTCCGAAGGGGACGGTGCCACCGTCGGGGCCAAGCAAGGGAAAAAATGACGTGAAGAATTGAAGATTATTAAGTATTAATTAATAGTATAATTCTTTTACAGAAACATCAGTTTTGCCTTTTATCCAGCTGATTATCATGTGCAAAGACCAATCATACAATTCATAGTGGGATAATTATTCACGTACTATAATAATTATCAGTTAGATTACTATATTTTAAATTTATTTGTTTGATCAATAAAGATAAAATACTGTATAAAAAAACTGTTTATTTCTTGATTAATGCCTATACTCTACCTTATCTTACTTTTGTGGTTATATATATATATATATATATAAAATCCGTGTGATTATTAAATAATTGAGATGAAAAAATGTATGAATTTTCTTCTAATATTAATGCTTGATTGATTCCTAACCAGCTCTGATTAATGTAGGTTTTATAAAGAGGAAAATAATTTAATGTATTGCACAAAATCAAGGTGTGTCAGCTTGAAAACAGGGTCAAAGAGAATCTCAACTGCCCAAGACATTTTGTTGTCATTTACATATGGTGGAAATGTTTTGTCATATGATCATAACATTTCACCTAAAACATTTACTTATGATCACCCCCACCACTCAGCTTCCTCTTTGAATTGAAATTAAGCATTTCAAAAATCATATTTTGGGTCTCCACGGAGTTGCTTGAATGGTTACGAAGAAGTTTCATACATAAAAAGATAAGGGTTTAAAGATTCTCCAACCATATTTCAAAAGTGAGATTTAAAAAATATATATATATATATATATTCTCTTTGTTGAAAAATATTAAATCATAATTGAGAAGAAAATATTATTGATATAGAGATTATAAATAGTGTTTCATTATGATGCCAAGAGACTTTACTAGTTGATATGAAATCACTCAAAATCCTTTTAAATTAACTATGCCTAACCTCAATTATCTCTTGAAAACTGTATTATATTTTTTAATGTAATGTTGATAATAAAAATTAACCAATCTCATAAGCAGAGTCAGAAATTGACAAGCATGGACTTGGACCCTTTTCACGTAGAAATAAATCAAATCGAGATAATGAGAGGCGTCGGGTATTATTTATTAATTATCCTACAAAACTATTAGCTGTCTTAAATAGTGTTCTTCTTGACCGAGAAATTGTCAATGAAATGCGACACTTGAAGGCCCACTACATTCCTGGCCAATTGGTCCTACCCAGGCCCAAATGTAATTAGGCTTCTGGGCAGTTACTTATGGCGGTCCACAAACGGCCTAAAAATGTACACATGGCCAATGTCAAGTGCTAAATTAGAAGGCTCATGTTTGGACACTGACAATCGATGTTTAAAAGTTGAACTCAGACAAGGGATTATTTGTTTGTTTGTTTGTTTGTATTGTATCGTATCGAATATCAATGAACAGATGCGAACGCTGTGATTTCATATGGCTGACATTGTTAAGGTTTAGCCATGCACTTGGACACCACTGAAAATGACTCTGATGCTTTTGTTGCTGAGAAAGGACAAGAAAGTTGCACTTGCATGAAATACAAATTATTTATAGGCCAAAAGACTTGATCCCACCTAAGGTTAGGTGTGATTCCAAAACCATATCTTCTAAGGTTTAAAAACTTAAACTTTTATTTATAAATAAAATTTTGTTAAAAATTTTAATTAAAATTAAAGGTAAAATTATAATTTAATAAAAAATTTTAAAAACTATAATTTTATTAAATTTTTCTCTCTCAGTTTAAAAATCTAATAATTTTTTTCATTTAAAGTTTGAAAAGTGATAATTTTTAGCACCCAAATTTTGAAAAATGACGATTTTCTCCTTGGGTTTTGAGGTCTCTTCTCCGGCAACAACCACAGTTTTGGCCAATGGACACTATAATCTTCCTCTCTCATTAATCTGTCTGCATCACTACGGTTGGATTCGAGTCAAGCCGAGCTCAGCTAGCAGCCAGTTCGAGCTCGGCTCAGTTCATATATGGGCCGCTTGAGTTTGACTCGTTTTCGGTTCGGCTCGGCTTGGCTCGGTTCGGCTTGTTTTTCATTATCAAAATGACATATATTGATCAAAACGACGTTGTTTTGTATAAAAAATTCTTAAAAAAAATCTACCAAGCCAACCCGAGCTAGCTTGAGCTCGATCGAGCCGAGCCGAGCTCGAGCTGACTCGGCTCGAGTCCAACCCTATGCATCACCATCCATTTTTGTCAGACAAAGACAAGTTTGTCTTCGTCCGTCCAAACAACAGTGGAAAAAAGAACATTTTTCGTCTTACTGCTGTTTAGACGGACAAAGATGAATATGTCTTTATTTGATGAAAATGGACAGTGATGCGGGTAGTTGGAGGGAGAGAAGGATTATAGTGCTCTTTGTCCATCAATCGAAACCATGGTTGTCATCGGAGTAGGTAAAGAAGAAGGATCAAAAGGGTTTGTAATTAGAGAACAAACACCTTAAGATTAAGTGTTGCACATACTATTTAGAACACATATTGTTCATTGTATTACTCATTTATAATATACACATCAACTAATAACTTCACTGTAAATGTAAATATTTTAAGTATCAGGCTAAATCATCATAAAAATATATGGGTGATTCTTTTTTTATTTTTTATTTATTATTTTTTTCATTTATATTAAATTTTAATTAGTAGTTATAAAAAACTATTCAAATTTTAATTTTGTTATCATAATTTAACATATGCAAGATTTTAGATAATATACATTAATTAGTGATAACAAATCGTATATGATTTAATTTTCAAAATCACAAACTAACTTGGTTAGATCCAAAGTTTGATAATATGAAAAGTCAAAGACTTTGAAGAGTAGAGTAGAAAAAAAGTTTGAGATGAAGATGATAAAGATTAAAGAGAGAATATAATGTTTTTAATTCTCGTAGTTTGGGTTGGGCGGTGAATTGTGATCGAATCTATAAGAAGTGTCCCACAAGGCAATGTCTTTTGTCTTCAGAAATAATTCATTAATAGAAAATACAAGTCAAATTTCATCAAACCAGACATTAGAACCTATTAAATTAGACACTTTAACAAGCAGGATCAAGAAAAAGCCAAATGTCTTGTGAATTGGTCTTTCATTTCGGCATATATTTGTTATTTTCTTGGACATACAACAGAGAATATCCATTTTCTGGATACGTCTATTGCCGTATACATTGTCTACTTGCACTAATCCTATCAGTTGATTGACCGGATAAGATATTATTCTTGCTGACCTGTGGAAACTAAATTTCTGACAAAACAAGAGATTACCTTCCAAGATTTCGTCTTCTGTTAAATGTTTAGCTACTTGAACTTAACACAATTGCCCAAGAAATGAGAGTTGAAACTATAGTTCCATCCATGGCAATGACGAAAGTTTTCATTTTTACGGTAATTTTGTGCCTGCTGCACGTGGGAATTGAAGGAAGAGTTGTGAATTCGTTGCAAAGTTTTGATGGACCTAGAAATAATTATGGGTTTAGTAACTCATTTGATCGTATATTTGATACTTCCAAGTATGGTATTCTTCAACTCAACAATGGTTTGGCTCAAACTCCTCAAATGGGGTCAGTTTATCGTCTCTATCTTCTGTTGTGCCTGATTGAATTTTGTAGGATTGTGATTTTTCATTTTTCTTTATGTTTAATCAAAGACCACTCATATATATCTTGTGAAAAAAGAAGTGCTTTTGAGGAAATTTTTGGGTTTCCGATGAAGTTTTCATGGGTAGTGTTGACCCTGAGTGAGTGCTTAGGTGTGGAATGGTTGTGGTTTTTGAGGGAAAAAATAGGTGAATTGTGTGATTTGCTTTGTGAATTGTGATTGTTTTGTGAGTATTTTGCAGGTGGAATAGCTGGAATTTCTTCGCTTGCAATATCAACGAAACAGTCATCAAAGAAACAGGTATTATTTTTGTGGATTACCTGGTATATTTGCTGTTGCTTTTGCTTTTCATTGATATTGATTCATTGTGCTGAAACGTTACTTGGGCAGTTGATGCATGTAGAAATTGAAAATAAGTATTTATGTTTAATTTCTTTTTTGACAGCTGATGCTCTTTTATCAACTGGATTGGCTGATTTAGGCTATGTATATGTCAATATAGGTAATCTTCTGGCGTTTTTAAGTCTTTGCTTTCACCTTTGTTTTGTTATGTTTTTTTTCACTAATGGATCTCAATAATCGAATTTAGATGATTGCTGGTCTGCCACAAAACGAGATTCAGAGGTCAGTGATGTCCTATCACTTTCAATGCACAAAGCATCACAAATCACAATCTTTATGATTTGTGTAATCAATAATTGATATTGTGGTTGATGGAGAATACAATGTCTATCTTATCAGTTACCATGCATTCCATGAGACTTTCTTTATAAATTTTGACTTGTTAATGGATTACCTGCTTTTAGTGGCATAAGGATTATACCTAAAACTTGTTTTGTCTCTTTGTTTAGCTACTTTCTATATGAAATTGTTTGTTCAAGAAATCAGATGCATTTACCATTGACAAGATACAACATAATTCTTTTCTGTGGGTTGTTTGCTGGTACAGGATCAATTGGTTCCTGATCCAGAAACTTTCCCATCAGGAATCAAAGCTCTTGCTGATTATATTCATGGGAAGGGCCTCAAGCTTGGTATTTATTCAGATGCTGGGTAGGATGAGATTTCAAACACCTACTCAGAATCTTTGAAGCTAGAAAATAATTAGATTGCCAATTATATTTTAACAAGTACTAACTTTTAGATCTCCTTCTCCCTCTTCTTGATCGACCGAATTGCACCTTGTAGGGTGTTTACATGTCAAGTTCGGCCTGGATCTCTTTACCATGAAAAAGATGATGCAGCTTTATTTGCTTCTTGGGTTAGTTTCTGGCACTCTAACTATTTATTGTTGAAATTTTATTAGACTTGACAGTCATTTGATCACTGAGTCACTATCAGTACAATTTGTGGAGAAGTAGTTAAAATCAGATTCATAGTCCAATATCAATCAACCTTTGATGTAGTGGCTTGAATAATGTTGTACTTGCTGCTAAATGGATCTATCTCAATTGCTTTTACTGAGTCTGGTTTGTTACTTACCAGGGTGTGGATTATTTGAAGTACGACAACTGTTTCAATCTAGGCATTAAACCAGAAGAGAGGTTCATCTCATTTTTTCATATTTAAGCTGGGAGAAGATCTTTATTGGATAGCTTTAAATTGACTTGTTGTTCCATAATTTGCAGATACCCACCGATGCGTAACGCTTTAAATTCAACGGGGCGTACCATTTTTTATTCACTTTGTGAATGGTAGTATGCTTTCTTGATTTGTCTGCAAGTGTTGGAGCTGATTTTCCATTAAACTGAGACTAGTTTTATCCTTCTGTTTTGGTTTTACAGGGGTGTTGATGACCCTGCCTTATGGGCTGGCAATGTTGGAAATAGTTGGCGAACTACAGATGACATCAATGATACATGGGTAAGGTAAAAGTTTTTCACTCTGCCTTTTAGATGGTATATTGGACATTCTGTGAGGTTTATGGTTCAGGAAGCATTTCATTGCTATGTATGCCTCATGTGGTATTATTGCTGTGTTGATTGTGTCTTTATTTCTTTGTCATGAAGCATGACTACTATTGCTGATATAAATGACAAGTGGGCATCATATGCCGGACCTGGTGGATGGAATGGTAAAATTGTATAGCTTATGAATACATTATCCGAAGAAACTAGTACAGCTTTGATTTTGAAACATCTAAACATCTCTCCCACCTTATCTTTCTTTGTAGATCCGGATATGTTGGAAGTGGGCAATGGAGGCATGACTTACCAGGAGTATCGTTCTCATTTTAGTATCTGGGCTTTAATGAAGGTCTATCTTCAATATCTGTTTCTTCATTTCTTGATTTGTTGTCAACATGTAGTTCAATAGGCTTTATTGAGTTGTAGATGTTTATGAAATAAAGCAATCTTATATATCCGCTTACAATAAACTGTCTTGTACCTGGTTACCTTAAATATGCATCTTTTTTCCTTGATCTCTGTCACTTTCTGGCTCAACTGCCTGATAATAGATTGGTTGTAACTTGTATCCAGTATGATCAAGTAGGACTTCTTGACTATAGTGAACTGGTTATTAGTTTGGGCCAATGAACTGTTATATGATCTTTGCTTCAAAAATTTTACACAAGTAAATTTTCCAAAATATGTCATTTGGGTTCTACCACCCTACATTAATGGACTTAGTCCTACATTTGCAGGCACCCCTTTTGGTGGGTTGTGATATAAGAAACATGACTGCAGAAACTTTTGAGATTATAAGCAATCAAGAGGTCATTGCTGTAAACCAAGGTAAAGTCATATATTATTGTTCTCTCTCATTTCTTTAACACAACCTGTGTAAATGAGAATTTGCAGCCTTTTTTCACTGGTTTAGTCAAAGATATCTTTCACTCAAAACTGTTACAATTCATATCAATTTTGATTCTTTCTGCAGATCCACTTGGTGTTCAGGGAAGGAAAGTTTATGTCTCTGGAACAGATGAATGTCTTCAGGTCTATCTCTTTTGCACTTATAACATATGATGTGATGTGTTTGTAGTTGTGTGTGCTTGCGTTTTATTTAAGAGGTGAACATTTTTCTTCCTGCAGACAAAGTTGTTTCTACTTAACCATTTACGTTGTCAGGCTCTTACATTGTGCTAATTATATATTTCTTTCACAGTTTCCATGGTATGTTATATGTACCATAATCCCTTAATTTCGCTCCTTTATAATTGTGACTCTGTCCTGCAGGTTTGGGCAGGTCCTTTGTCTGGACATCGCTTGGCAGTTGTTTTCTGGAATCGATGTTTGAAAGCAGCAACTATCACTGCTGGATGGGGACCACTTGGACTTGAATCTACTACTAGTGTCTCAATAAGGGATTTATGGCAGGTAAGGATCTGACATACATCATGATACCTGAATGATAGTTAAGGCATTGCTTTGAAGACTTAGTTTATTCAATCATGGTTTATCTTTAATCTGTTGGCAAATACCTACTGTATAATATTTCTTTCACAGTTTCCATGGTATGTTATACCAGTCCTAAAAACTGTCTTTCTTTTGGTATCTATCAACTCATCTAAGACTTTTTAAAAATTTGAGTTGTAAACTCGCTAGCGACAGTCTGGCAGGTAAGGATCTGACATACATCATGATACCTGAATGATATTTAAGGCATTGCTTTGAAGACTTAGTTTATTCAATCATGGTTTATCTTTAATCTGTTGGCAAATACCTACTGTATAATATTTCTTTCACAGTTTCCATGGTATGTTTTACCAGTCCTAAAAACTCTTTCTTTTGGTATCTATCAACTCATCTAAGACTTTTTTAAAATTTGAGTTGTAAACTCACTAGCGACAGTCTTTTTGAAAGGGTGTTTAACATTACATTGGCCTTGAAATTTTCCAAGCTTTACATTACATTTCTTTTTTATAAATTATGCACTATCCATGGCGGACTTATGTCATTACTTTTCTTTATTTTTTTAACCTTATTCGATCCTGACTTTGTATCTGCACTATCTACAGCACCAAGAAGTTGTTGGAGATGCCGTGGCTTCGTTCGGTGCTAGTGTGGATGCTCATGACTGTAAGATGTACATTTTCACTCCTCAGACAGCCACCCGCTCTGTAATCTAGTTAATTACCCCCGAACCATCTGTAGGGTTCAAGCTCATCGGACAGTTTCACTCTTGGATGTTTTCCTAAGTAGACAGATTATGATTTCCATTAAAAAATGATCAATCGGCAAGTATTATCTTAATCAGATTTCTCATTTCAATGCAGTTGTATTCAAGTGTTGTTCATGGTTCCAGTTGTCTAATGGAACCGGTTGTAATATGCGAATGTTCCTAATTGATTTTATTTTACAATAAAGAGCTACTGGGTCATTGATATGATGAAAGTTCCTTGGTTGTATAAGAGAGTAATGTTGGTCTACTTTTTGCTTAATTTCGGTGAGAGCCACAACACACTGGTATGCCAATTGCAAGAGTTCATGCTTTGATGTCCTTGAATAATTTTAGATTCTAATCAGACTCAAGACACCACGGAAGAAATACAATTGATCTGCTTGAAAAAATATAAATATAAAGGTCGTCTTTGGATAGATTAAAGCTTATCCAAATCTTCATCTTCACCATGATCTAACATGTGAGAGCTTTTACCAGAGAATAATATATTTTACCTAAATCGAAAAAATAAAAAAATTATGATAAAATGCTTGGCAATAGATTATAGATGTTCAAAAGTCCCTGACAGAGGCTGGAAGTCAGACAGTTTCTGTCTAAAATCCATCCTCCAAAAGTGTCACTTAATAATTAGCCTTTGGCAGAAGACGGGAAAATGCAAAAAAACTAAAACAAAACTATTCCTGAATGGATTTAACTCTTGCAAGAAAGGTCGGAACAGAGCATAGGCTTGTATTCATGCTGTAACTGTTGCTTCCACTCTTAAATGCCTTCATGAGGACAAGGGTGGGAAGTCTTCATCCTTCAGATGGTATGACTGTATGAGAACCCTGCAGCACCAAACCAGCAAAGTTCAGAAATATCCAATACACTTAATTTCTTATTGATTTTCATATATTTTCTAGAATTCCTTACATTTCTTCATCACTTTCAGATGATTTATGTTTGGACTCTGAAGTGGTTGAAGCACCCGAAGTTTTCATCTTCATCACTGGTGATGAAGGCAACCTTAAGAGTGGTACTGATTTCTCATAAGTTCCAAACTTAATACATAGTGTAGAAGGGCAATCCATGCCCTGCATTGAATTAACAGTGGACTGATCGAACTGGTGATTGGCTTCCGATGGTGTTGGCTTCTTGATGACTGGTAAAGGTGGGAATTCTTCCAGTGAAAGATCAACGGAACAACCGTCTCTGCCCTTGTTTGTTTGTGACAAATCTTCACCCTGACCAGTGTTTCTACAAGATTTCAGTGTCAGAGCATGTGTCTTACGTTCTGAAGCCCTTACTCCAACTGAAGCATCTGGTTCTTCGTAAGAATGACACACCTGCAATTCTCAAGTAGTATATTTTTGTGCTAAATGTTATAACAATTTTCTGACTTCAGGCTTTTACAGCCAAACAAACATAATGCAAATTGAATAAAATGGAAGGCTTTGAATTAATTTACCATGTCACGAATATATGCACCAGTTCCTCGTGATTTCTCAACTTCATTGACATTGAATGTAGCACCAGAGAGATGGGAAGCATAAGGATGGCAGAATGGTAGTCTAGGGACAAATACCTCTGTTCCCCATTGATAACAAAAATTTTGCTTGCAATGCACAAACTGGAGCAGGCTGTCCCATCCGCCTTTGTTACAGATTTCAGAAGGTGGCAATGAAGGATTCAACTGGGAAGGAACAGGCAAGGTATAATCATGATACCACTGGCCATACAGTAAACCATTATAGTAACTATTAAAGTCTCCACTGAGATCAGATTCTTCATATCTTCCAGTACCAAACACAGAGACAGGAACTTGTGCATCTGGTCTATGTCCCTTCCCATTCCTGTCCAAAGTGTTCACAAAGAACTTTTCGAGCTCCATACCAATGCTTTCACCTGGTAGCATAAGGATAGCTCTAAGCCTTTGAGCCCCATGCAAAAGAGCACATCTGATCCGGTGGAAATTTCCTGGGAATAGAGTATGTAGAGAACTTGTCTTAGTGCTCACACAAGTATCCTAGCAATAAAAAATAAGAAAAAAAAGAGGCAAATAAAATGTTCTAGCACAAAACATTATAATTTCCATTAATCAACACAGGAAGAAACTTTCAAAAAGTATAGTCTATGTCTGTGTTTAGCAGCGTACAGAAACTTCAATTTCTCAGTTATGATAATCTGTGGAGTTAAAAGTCCATTTGAGAAGTATCAAGAACGACAAATTTTGGTCATAGCTCTTTAAATTCCAGAAATGACCTAAAACCAAGTCCATGTTGGCTTATGGATGCTAGCATCACCCTAGTACTCAAAAACAATCCCCTGAGAATTGGATGTGTAGGGAGAATTTCCACTAGGGCTGGACCTGAGCCAAGTTGACTTAAACTCGAATGTCGGCTCAGCTCAAGTTTGTATGGATCGAGCTTGAGCCAGGATTCTAGGATCAGCTAATAATCAAGCCGAGCTCAAGCTGAAAGATTAAGATTTAAGAATACTTGGTTAGTAATATTTATTATCTCCTAATGATCAAGGGTAAAAACAATCAAATACCTTTGCTAACACTTCGCCCTAAGTTGTTGTTGTCCTTTAAAGGATCCACTATATTGAGGTGCTTAACATGAAATTCATGTCCCGTAGTTTCTAATGCCTTAATTGGAGCAGAATATATTTCCCTGCATCCCCTCAGAAATTCCTGACTGAGCAGTAGTTCATCTCCATCATTTCCCAGAGTGTCTGCTGCAACAAGCAAAGGGAGAAAGATCTTCAGCAACCATGTCAACCCTTTAGAAGACTTGCATTCTGTTTATAACTACCTACCAATACTTTCTGGAAGTGAAGATATGGCAACTGGGCCATTTATACTAACACAGTAATTTTCCCAATCAAATGTGCTGTAATAGTCCAAAAATCTATATAGGACCTGCAAACAGAATGATTAAAGTTTGAATCTTTTCATGCACTGACAGAACCACATAAATATTCTGAACTGCAAAGAACTCACCGCTAAAGGGCCACATAAAGATGAATGAAAGAGATTGATGATGCACAAAACCAGTATTTCTAATGCATACGTTGAAATCAAGCCAGAATGGGCACCAAGAATTCGGCTCTCATAATAACACCAGGCTTTAATCAAGATAATACTTCTTTTGAAAAGATGGTTATTCCCAATAAGTTGATCTATCTGCATTAAAGAAGCAAGACATTGCAGTTTAATTGTTGCCACTATGAGAATTGTGTAATTTATAGATAAAGTAAGAAAGAGGGAAAAAAAACACTTACGCTAAATATAAAAAGCCAACTCATGAAAGAAGAAAAAAGGAAAAAATTACAGAAAAAGAACAGAAAGCTATAGATGAAAAGATTTATTATAACCATTACACACAAGTTCTTTTACGTCAGAGAAGAAGACTGAAAGAATGGATGGGGATGCTGTCAAATCAACCAATAGATTAGTAAAAAGAAGCTCAAAATAAATAGAAGGAAAGGCCATCCAGAAAACTTGAAACAAGTGAATTTAGAAGAATGCAAGGAAAAGCATCCAATATTATTACTCTACCAAAAATGAATGTTACTCGCTGCTCCTCTGTGCATGTGATTGACATGAGCTTAGTTATTACTCTTAAAATACATGAGATCTTACAAAAATCTGAGGTAGGCCCGACATGGATGTGCAAGTAGCCTAGCTTAGGAATAAGTGAGATTGTACCTGCTCCAGAAAGCATAATGCAGATAGCCCTGCCATTTGATTGAAAGATATGTCCACTGGTATATCCTTCACACTGCATTTTACAATCTTAACCTGCCAATGAAACTCAAAAATTCAAATGATGAAGATGAAACCTTTTATGGTTACGTGAGTATGATAACAATGTGAATACTTGCAACAAGAAAGAGGTATAGCATATAATATACTTCTTATGAAGACAAAATATTGGAAACTGCTATTTTGCAAGCTCGAAACAAGTGGTGACAGATAATTGGATGTCAATTAAAACTTTTTGACCCATGGAATGTGCACTGAGAGATCAGATCACGTCCGCACACATACAGTCTCAGACACAGCAAATCATAAAACTAGACAAGAGACCAAAGTTACATTTGTTTGTTTTGTTTCCTAAATTTATTACAAATATCAAATCTAGTTATATCTGGATGTGAGAAAAAATATTGATCTTTAAACTAAAGAAGTACCATTATGCTTCCTCCAACACAATTTTTGACCTAAAAACAAGTCAACCCTTTCATAACTGTTGGAAATGTGCATACATGGGCATTGAGAAAAATTGCTGCAAGCTAATCACCAATATGGCAAACCATCATAGAAGAGTCCCAGAATTTTCATTAACCCCCATCACTTATATTTCTGTTGAGTTACTACCAACCTACTCCAAATTGGGTGCACATCTCAGCCAGTTAAAAATTTGCATTTTTAAGTTTAGAGCAACATAAATCAGTCAAGTGGGAATAGCTGAAATTTAAAAAAAAAAAAAAGGGTAATGTATGGTGCCAAGGCATGAATTAACAGTAAATTGAGTTTTGAAGTCATCACTTTAAGTGTTGCTACTGTATGGTGCCAACACGAGTTAACAATGAAATGAGTTATGAAGTCATCACTATGTGGTGAAAGATCGAATTGAAGAAAGCTAAACCTGCGCACAAACATATTGAACATCATTTACTCGGAATTCAGAGTCCAGCTCTTCACTTTCAAGGATTCTACAGACATCTCTAGCCAATTCCACTTCTGCATTTTGATGGCTAACCACAGTCAAATCAATATCACCGTCTGGAAGATAGGTTTTCAACGGTACTGACCCAAACAGGAATGCCTGCTAAGAAGTACAAGGCAAAATGAAATTACTTCACATTAGTTGAAACTATAAACTTTTTATTAATATAAAAGAGGTGAGTACAAGAATTCGTTGAACTGTTACTGTTAGTACCCTAAGAGTTAACCAAATAGTGGGAAGAATATTTATTGAATAATAGCCAAATACAACAAAAAGAAAAATAACCTAGACACTACACCTAAATCAGAATGGAGGTGCTTCACCTATCATAACCAAGCTCCTCTGCCAGCAATGTTCAGAAAACAATCAATGTCTTTCCCTAACCAGATTCTGTTTGTTAAATAGAAAAATCTCTTCCCTTATTAATCCTATGATCAATCTTGAAATCTTGCTCTTGTTGAATCAAAGTTGATCCAGTTAGCTAAATGTAATCCTCAATCAATGATTCCCCTTAATTTCCTTTTGTAGACATTTAATGTCTTGATCTTCTTTAGTCTACTATGGTTAGTGGCAATAATTGGCGCTCTAGCAATACTTTCCCCTCAACACCTAACTTGTCCTCATGACAAAGTAGGAAATTGCACCTTAATTTCATAAGCATTTTTCCATGTTGACAAGTTCGTTTTCTGTTTACAATATGTCAACCACGGGTGGATTCCGTTGTCATCAATGGTTATCAATACCCTCAAATGGGCATTTGGGCAAACATGATTTGGGTATTGCTTCTAACAATGAAAGCATTGATTCCTAGCTTGTTGAGCCTGCATCTTTGCCTGAGTCAAATTTAGATTGTTGCAACCCATTCGAAATGGAGGTGGTTAGTTTGTCTGAACTACTAGAGGAGGTTAATTCACCAAAGTTGTTGTCTCCCTCAAAGGACACATTGGTTGTTGTATTACAATCGGCTTGCGAGAAGTTAGGTTTGAGGCCTTATAACCCATTTATCGTAGGTTATATGAAGCAGGTTGTGCAACCCAAGTGATGACCTAGTCCGAATTCTCCCTATTTATCTCCTTTTCTAGATCTTGAGCCAACTCCATTGCCTGAACGAGCTCTTATGGGTTATGCGCTCTTATTCGACATTTAATTTCTTCTTGTAGCCTATTAGTGAATTTCTCAAATATGTTTGTTCCAACAACCCCGTTATCATTCCTATAACATATTCAAATTGTAGGATATAATTTTCGAAGGAGCCCATATGATGAAGTTACCATTTTCTCATAGAGAGTTCTAGTCTTCCCCTAGCTGAACCTTCTCATTAATTTTGACAATAACGTCTCCTAACTTATTGTTGGCATTCACCCCTCATCTATCTTAACTAGTGAGTTACGATTCCCTCCATTGCTATAAAAGCTAATCTGACTTATGCTCAACTTGGGTATATGTACCTCAAAGAACTGCTCGACCCAATATACCCAAGTTATTGAATTTGGTCAATAAAATTAGAGCGTTCAACCTTCTTATAGTTGGAACTTGTCCCCCTGTTGGAGGAACAGAGGCATGAGCGATGGCAACACGACTTGGTTTGTTGATGCAGTGGCAATAGGTCAAACATGGGTTACAAAAAGGGAGTCAATATTGCTCTTACTTCATATCCCTCCTATAGACATTTTAGTAGGGCTGGGTTCGAGCCGAGCAGCTCGAGCTCGGCTAGTAGCCAGCTCGAGCTCGGTTCATATATGGGCGGCTCGAGTTCGATTTGGCTCAGCTCAGCTCGTTTTTCGTTATCAAAACGACATCGTTTTTAATATATATTGATCAAAATGACGTCATTTTGTATAAAAATTTAAAAAAAAAAATCTACCGAGCCAAGCCCGGCTCGTTTCGGGCTCGACCGAGCCGAACTCGAGCTCGAGCTCGAGCTGGCTCGGCTCGAGTCCAACCCTACATTTTAGCATACATCAAGTAAATCCTCATCTAGGTGGTCAACCTCTCATTCACGACAACCAACATGTCTTAAATCGATGAGATTTTTGATAGCCTCCCATCAAGCATTCGAAATTGCCCATTTCATTCTTCATGCTCATTCTATAACAAGCCCCTTCAATCATTCACCTCCTTCTCCAATGAATCCACTTGACTATTCATCCATGTGTTGACCATATGCTAACAAAAAAATGACTCAAGTTTTTTCTCCTTAATTATCGCTCTAATATTAATTTTTTAAACCCTAAGATGTGTTATATAAATAGCGTGAAGAATATTTATTAAATAATAACTAAATATAACAAAAAAGAAATATAACTTAGACATTGTCCCTAGATAATAGAGGTGTTTCACCTATTGTAACAGAGCTCCTTTGGTAGCAATGTTCAAAAATTAATAAATGCCTTGCCCTTACAAGAAATTGTTTATAAAGAGGTAAATTCCTTTCCTAATTAATCTTCCAATCAACATTGAAATATTCCTCCACTTGAATGAAAGTTAATTCGGTCAATCTCGTGTAATCTTCAATCATTGATTCCCTTTAATGCTCCTTCTATAGACTTTTAATGCTATTGTATTTTTCATCCTCCTATGGTAAGTGGCTATAATTGGGGGAACATAAAACAAATATCCACGAAGTTTTGACTTTGTGAAAGTACGGAGTTATAAAACATTAATCACCCAAAAAAAAAAAAAACCATCCGTTTCAAAATGATTGGCGTTGGCGCTCAAAACCAAACAACAATAAGTAACAAACTCTATGAATATGCTATTAAGAATTTATAAGGCAAATGGAATTCATTCATAACCATGCTTGATCATGTCAGTAATATATAAGAAAAGCTAAATTTTCACTAATATTTCAATGAAAAAGTAAATGCACACTGATTATTTCAAGCAATGTCTTCATTTCAGCTTCCTATTAAGCAGTAACAACACGGCAAAGGAAAATGAATAAGCATGCCATTTGTTTCGTTGAAACAGAAAATCATATAAATTACCAAGATAGCTACTTTCTGCGGTCAAACAAACTGTTTAGATGGGATACCATGGATATCACATCATAAAGGGAACACACAGAGATTATGTGAGCTCCTTGCCAATCAATCAACACAATGAACATTTTAAACCCTTGAAAAAAAGCCAGAGATCCTGAAATAACATTTACAATACTCAAATGTCTCCTTTTAAAGTAACAATGCTAATTTCAAATGATAAAAACTTTCATGAGCTACCAATTTATATAGTAGCCTCTTAGCAGCTCTAGATGGAACATGTGAAAATGGGCTCGCATCCGTCATGAACTTCATATGATGCTTATATATATTATTTCAAAGGTCCAACATAATAAAACTGTTAGGAGAATGAGGCAGAATTTATAAACTTAACCTAATTTAAACAAAGAGAGAAATAATAACATACATTAAAGAAAACAAAAAGAAAGATACCACTAATATTGGCAACATTTACAAATTTTAAGAATCTAGAAAGTAGGATACAGTAATTTTTCACCTCAACTCCATAATAACTATTAATTAGTCGCTGAAGATAATCGATGACCTCCTTCCTTTTTTGCTCAGAAACCATAGCTGGTTGGATAATACTCAATATCTCTTGGATCCTTTCCTCAGCCATCAGCCAGAGCTCAGCATCAATTGCCAATGGGAGTTGAATAAGTGAAGAGGAGGACGACGAGCAGGAGATTAAAGAGGAAGAAGTTGATGAACTCTGTTGAAGATCTTCCATAACTATGAAAGCTGAAATTTTCAGCATCAGAAAAGGAAAACCAGGGCTGCTCACCAGCACACTGCCCTATTCTTGATCTCAACTGATCACACAATAACAACAATAAGAAACCTTCGGAAGTAGAAATTTGAAACAATAAAAGAACATTCAGCAGACACTAGAATCTGTGAGTGAACGGGGCACAATGACAATATAAACAGGTGAAATTTTGAATGGATGATGGGAAATAAAAAAATGTTGACAAAACAATGGAACTTAATCTAGTGTCTGCCAAGTCACCTCAGAGGTCAGAAGCAAACTAGCTCCTATAATAGGTCCAAAACACTTTCATTCTGTTACAATCTCTAATACTGTTTTCAACACAACCCCTTGCATATAAATAAAAAAATAATAATAACAAATGTTCTAAAACATAAAAAGGTCCAATATCAATAATAAAGAAACTATTAGGACTATTCGGATAGTCTAGGATATATCTCTTTCAAGTGCAGGGACAATATAGTGAGGATACATATCAATAAAAGTAGATCTTCAGCCAGAAAAGGTGCAAGACTTCTGAGCTTGGAAGTGTGATATTAACAAGAAAGAAATCGAGAATACCTTTCCTTTCTTTTGTTTTACTTTTTGGTGTTTTATCCCTTAAAAGGATGTTTTAATAGAGGATTCAAACAAACAAGAGTGATAGAAGTAAGACAAACAAAACAAAACAGATAAATAAGAAAAAATGTGTATTTTGCTGAAGAACAAAGCCTGACTTTTGAACAGAAAGGTCTTACTTATTTCAATTTTGCAGAGCTTCTCTGGAAGAGATGCAATTCTTTTCCATTAATGAGTCAAGCAGTAAAAGATTAAATGTAATAAGGTCATAGTAGTAAAGTTTTCCAATTACCACATAACAATAACTAGCATTAATGACAGTTAGTATTTTTAGCAATTTCTCATATTACCTTCCAAATTCTTACCTAATTGGTTCATATTTTTAGATATCTAAAATTGAAAGTTTCTCTGTGTTACTAAATCTGAGCTTCCATTAATAATTTTTAATTGCATAGATGTTAAAATGAGTCATACTAACTAAATATTGACCTGGAAAGATTTGGAAATTTCAAGAAAATGACAAATAAAATCTGTCTGCCATTTATGAAACTAATTGTACAGTTAGACAAGTCCAAATCATTCCAGGTCAATGCTACTTTCAGCAAATTAAGTAGCTGGTTGACTAGTTGCGGACCCAAAGGGTGTCAAGGAGGGTCACTAAAAATTAGTAATTACCTCCCTTGGGTTTGAAAAATTAGTAGTTTAATACTACTTTAGGTTTGAAAATTTGGTAGTTTAATATATTGAAAATATCAAAATAACCATTAAAATTTTACACTGACTCTTCTTATATTTCATTACTCTTTAATTGACCCTTTATATTTTTACTTATTTAATTTTAACCCCTCATATTGTATCTCTAGGTTCCCCAAGATGTGCTAATTTAGAACACATTTGAGATTAATAAACTTCCAATTTCCACATCTTAACAGCACCAAATCATCAATCTACTATCTGCAAAAATAAGCATAATTAATACTCATGATTTATTAGCCTAGGCTCCTTCATATAGGAAACAGGCCACACTTTAAATCTTATTAAACAACAAATTTTCAATTAAATATGGCAAACAGAACTCTGGTGAGCATACAAGAATACACCTGGAAAAAGAACCTTCTAATTGAAAGCATCCACCGCTTTTCAGTATCTTCTTTAACTGTATTTACAACTATCTCAAAAGAAGACATCAAGCGCCGTAGGTTAAAGTTTGGAAAAGAAAAATTTCCCATTGAAGCACTGCTTCCCAACCACATGTGAGAGATAAAAATGGCACAAATGTTAGACTATGGTCTCAAATTCCTTCTGTTGTTGCAATTACTTCACAAAATAATAACTCTTTCATGCTGACCTTAAATAGCTCTTCTCAGGGCTCAAATTTGTTTATTATTCTTCATCCACTGAGAATAGGATTTAGCCTCCAAAATCAGTGGGCCTTTTTCTTATATGAATGTATTGATTATGGTGCTCCTAGTTTAGCCACTGATGCAGTACCATGATTGGCTATATCCGTGAGTGGAGCTGAGAAATTTTTTATGGCATCTTGAATGTACAGATGCACTGTCATTATCAGTTATCAATGCTACTTATTAATCATTTTCTCCCATGTACATAATACTGTCTATAAGAGAATCAATTACTAAGCAACCACTTCACATTATATATTCTTGTGTGATGTTCTCCCTATTTTCTTGCTACCTGTTCTTTTTTACCTCTTGACATTTTAAATGTCCCAATTTAGCATGCCATCCAATCTAAGTCAGGAAACTAAACAAAGTCTTAAGATTGTGGCCAAATTCTTTTACAGAAACTCATGCATGTATGAGAATGCTAATAGCAAAATAGACATCTATGAAGTCAAACAAAAAGTAAAAAACAAAAACACAGATAAATATTGATGACGTGTGCTCAATCCAGAAGGTATTTTTAACATCAGAATCTTATCTTATCAAACAAAAAATGCCAAAAAAATAACTCCTCCATGCTCTTATAGGTGTTAAGATGATGCATATATGTCTTCCAGATCAGTTATACACTTCTAAAAATCAGATTTTGAATTTGTTCAAGAAAAGATAATGAAATCTACATAACTGTGTCTCAATGGAAACTGAAACTGAGAAATGCAAAATATGCAGACTCTTGCTTCAATTTTCGAATGATTTGATTGATTTTCCAGGTGATTGCATATACACAAACTGGTTTTATAAAGTTCATTAACTAAATTATCTAGACAGGAAGTATAATTAATACTCCAAGCAGAAATATAATTGTTTAAGATCTTCTTGTCGTAGGATACAGCAATTAAGTTAAAAAAGATATTTGTATAAGTAGAATTGCATCCATTGTATTAGTTAAAGCTTTCATAACTAGAGTTGACATACAAGACACTAGGCTAACATGACATTCAGGGGCGTTTGGTTAGGGTCTTTTAAGATTACCTTGCTAATTTATCTTTTATTCCCTTGTTTGGTTTGTTAATAATAAAAGATTACAGTAATCTTCTATTACCAATATTGACGTGGCAGGTAATATAGGTGGTAATCTGATTACCACCTTCACCTTAGGTATTTAAAGATTACTGAGGTAATCTTGATTTTATTATAATTATATTATTATTTATTAATTTTTTGAGATAAAAATAAATTTATTTTTAATTAATATAACAAATAATATAAAAAATATTTTAAAATAATTATATTCAAGGGCATTTAAGTAAAATAATTTACTAGTAATCTTTTATTACCTTTAATCAAACACAATAATTATTTATACCCACCAAATTTTATCAAACATAGTAATTATTTATATCCAGTAATTTTCTAAGTAATCTATCTTCAAAATAATTTTTCTATTTTGGTAATAAAATATTACCCAAACCAAACGCCCCCTTAGAATGTTATGGTAAAACCAGATAATCCATCACTGACTTATACAAAGGGGGCAATCACTTCTAACTTTGACCTAGGTAAAATTTTCTTAATTTAGCAGGAAATATGCCACATAAACTTTTGAGAGTATAAGATGCCAAAATTAAACACTTTATTCACCTCAACCTACAACAGCAGAAGTCTCACAGATTCAATGCAATAACTTCCATGAAAATCAAAGGTTTACCTAAATGAGTGTCCATATTGCTGCTTTCATCTCTTCCGTTTTGCCCTCTTTCCCTCCTGCTTTGTTCAAAGCTCAAAACTTTGGAGGACTCCGTGCCCTCAAACAAGTAGAAGCACAATAGCTTGTAGCACAACATCTGTCTAGATCAATCAGATAAAATATTAATAACTCGCAATCCAAAGAGAGAAGAAAAAACCCTAACAAACTCAAAGTACAAACCCCAGAATGAAAGTACCTGTAGAAGAGTTCCAACCCAATAAAACATACAGTAGTTTAAAAACTTCTAAGGCTTATCAATTTAATAGTGTGGTCCCGCCATCCGTTATCCAATTACAGAAGTGGCAACTAAAAAAAAGGTAAAAATCCATCGACGACCCCATACGAAAAAACCTCGGGAAAATCACTTAAGAGCCCTACAATTTCCCCGCACTGTTTACTATGGCACCCAAAACCCTCAGCCCTTCCCCATCTCCATTACTCCATAACCCATTATCAAAACCTCAAAATTGTAGCCCTAAAGCTAAACCCCCAACTTCACACCGAACTTCACACTTTAATCCACTAATCCTCACAAATGAGGACAACCCATTATCCAATTCCCAAAACCCTGATCATAAACTCTTATATTCAAACCATGTTCCAAACTTTAGCCCACCAATTATCACAAATGAACTCAAATCGACTTACCAAAGCGAAAGGGGTCTCAAATTTGAGACCGAAGATACCTTCTTTCGCCATGAGAGCGCCACTGGGCGTGACCTCGGCGTGCTCTCAGCGACACTTTACAAGCAATCAAAGGGACAATTACGTGTGCTTGACGCGATGTGTGGTTGTGGAGTTCGTTCCCTCCGATACTTGGCTGAAGCTGAAGCCGACTTTGTGATGGCCAACGATGCAAATGATGACAACAGGAGGGTTATTGTGGGTAATTTGAGAAGTATTGAGAGGGGTTCAGGGGAGGACAAGAGATGGGTGGTTACACATTTTGATGCAAACAGAGTTTTATCTGAATCTTATTTGAAAAGGGAATTTTTCGATTTGATTGATGTTGACTCATTTGGGAGTGATTCTAGTTTCTTAAGGAATGTCTTTAATGCCATAAAGTTCGATGGATTGCTGTATTTAACGTCCACCGATGGCTACTCTTCCGGCGGTCATCGGCCTAATTGGTAAATGGAAGTTCATTTCATTAAATTTGGTAAATTGCGAGATATGATTGTTAAATTTTTTATCCTTTCATGATATTATCTTCCCTCGTTGATTTTATTAGCACTTTTTTTTTTCATAATTGATTTCTCTGAAAGATAAAAGACCTCTGCCATCCATATGAAGGAGTGGATAGGATTTTCAAAATCTTGTCTTTCTAGCAAACTCCTTTTCTGAAGTTTGAGTTCAGATTTCTAAATACAAACTGTCATCGAAGAAGAGCCATATCGTTGCTCTTGATTTTATGAATTGTAGCTCTGTATTGACACAGAAAATTTTGATAAGTTATAAAATTGGAGTTCTGAATTCTTCCCTTTCTAGTACTGTTACATGTAAAGTAGAACTGAATTTGGTTTTGTTTCAATAACTTGAACTGTATATAATTTCTCTGTAAATTTCGATAATGTGATTGGTTGCATATTTTGCTATTTTATTGCTTCTCTTGTTATTGCATATTGTGCCATGTTTGTTTATTGATTCGAGCACTGGCAGATAAGTAACTGGCTGTGTTTTTCATTTTATAGTTCATTAGCTGCATATGGAGCATATATTCGCCCTATGCCATATTCAAACGAGATTGGTTTGAGGATGCTTATAGGTGGGGCAGTACGGGACGCTTCTGCTCAAGGTTATTATGTTACTCCTCTTTTTTCATATTATTCATACCATGGACCTGTTTTCAGAGTCATGTTCAGAGTAAATCGTGGCTCCTTACCAGATAACAGGTAACATTTTAGTCCTTTATTTATTCCATCTTCTATGAATCTTGTTGCTCTTGTTAGTCTCTATCAATGACTCAACATTCATGACAACAGATGTTATGGTTTCGTTAGCTACTGTACCAGTTGTGGGAATTCTCAAACGTATTCCTGGGAAGAACTTGGTCAAATCTGCTGTCCCTGCAGCAATAATATTGTATGCCTTCATTAATGTTTCCTCAGTTTTTGTGGCTATACTCAGTACCATTTTTACTTGGAGACTTGGAATCTCGAGAGTATTCTAACTTGTTGATATCTTCTCCAGGGTTCTAGCTCCCTGGTTGTTTCAGGGCCCCTGTGGACAGGCCCTCTTCACAAAGCTTCTTATTTAACAGATATGTTAAATTTGGCTGAGCAGAGGGGATGGGTGGGCAATGGTACAGGAACTAATCTGGAAAAACTTTTAAAACGGATGATAGATGAAAGTGACCCCAGACTACCAGTTGGGTATATCAAATTGGACGAGGTACAAGTAGATTCTCTACTTTTTGTTATCATTAATCTTTCCAGGATGTAGTGGTTTGATGAATTTTTAAACTGTCCCAGATGGCAAGCAGAGCAAAGGTGGATTCTCCTTCTCTAGGTATTATTATGAGCGCCATGCACAGGGTAATTCATCGAACAAAATTCCATTATGATTATCTGGGCAGCATTCTAGTGTACTTGTTTCAGACTTTTAACCTTTTTTTTTATATCATCTCTGGACTGAGTGGCTAGTGTGGAAGTTGCAGGAAGGATATGCTGTTAGTAGGTCGCACATTGCCTCCAACGCAATCAAGACTAATTGTTCCATGACACAATGCATCAGGATTGCCAAGCAACTTCAAGGATGCTCAGGCTAATATTTTTGGTATTTAATAGACTGACAGTCACATTAGAAGCTGCACATTATTACTTCTTCCCAGGAAAAATTTTGCAGATTGCTATTCTGAAATGATTTACATATCGTTCATCTATCAAGTTTAATCATTCAAACAACTGGCTGCACATTGAAATACTATGTTACTACAAGCACCGAATGAAAGAGTTGAAAATCAAGTTGTAGTCAAACTCATTTTTGAATCAGAATCCTTGTTATTGTAGTAGTCTCCTCATTGGTATATGATGTTTAGTGAAAGTGCAGCATTATATGCACAAATCAATGTCATGTTATTATATACACAATCAATAACATATTATATGATTAAATAATTAAAAATTAAAGATAAAATATCTAATTATATGATAATACATTTTTGTTTATATATAAAAATTTTACACATAATTTTGTTATTAGTAAAATATGCCACCAATACCAAGTAATCAATTTATCAGAAGTGGAAGCTCTACTGCCACTGGATTTTCACTCACCGACGGCACCAGAGATAGCAAGCAGTAAGTCGTTAACCCTCAAACATTTCATGATGTTTCAACTAAAAGAAATTTTGATTTATGGTCGTAAAGCTTGAATCATCTAATATTTAATCCTAGATGTTAACACAAGAATTGTTCAATTATTCTTCATCGGCCAATGGTGTAACAATTGCCTGTTAATAAACCAAAAACATATGAGGATGTATGTATATGACATTATTTGCCCAAATCACTAGGCTACTAAATCAAGATGAGAAGTTAGAAACTCCATTAAATAAAAAATAAGACAACCCATTACTGAAAAGAAATGGTGCCAATAAGAAATCCAATTAAAACAAAATATCAATTGTGATAGCCATGAAACTTGCAAAACTCAACAGTAATGATCAAAATCGTCTTAAGAGATCACCATAAAATATTAAAAATCCCTACACAAAAGTTCTAGGGAAGCATAATAGCAAACAAAAGAAAATAAGACTCTTCATGGACGAAGGGGATTCCCGACTCCGGCAGCTGCACGAGGAGCGCCTCCAGGAGGACCCTGGGCAGGCTTTGGCATATCATCCTGAAAATGTCAAATAAGGTCATTAGTATTATCCCAAAAAAAAAAATAATAATAATTTCATGGTAAAATAGCATTTAGAAATAGCATGAATAACAATAACAATCTGATACAAACAAGCAATCACAAAGTTCATATATCGACAAGGTACAGTACTCAAGCAAAACTTAACAGTGCTTGATGTGTATCACTATCGATCATACGTGCAAAATTAAGAATCCCCATTAAACATTAATTACCTATTTTAGACTCTAAACCCTAATAAAACCTATCAGAAACCCTAATAAAACCTATCAGAAACCCTAATACCATAGAAGGCCAGATAAAAACTTAACCATAAAAACCCTAATTAAAAAGAAAAAAAGTACCCTGCGTCTGATGAATCGCTTTGGTGGCTCACGGTTCCTGCGGTCAGTGCGAGAGCGAACCCTCACGACACGGGAGTGAATTGCACACGAAACGCAATACTGCATCTTCGCATACAACTTAGGCAGCACATACCCTTCACAAAAACCAAAACAAAATAAACAAATCTAACATTATTCAACCACACCAACCAAAACAAAACAAGGACTAAAGATCAGATCAGAAATCAGATTATTTACCGTCATAGACACAGGCCTCTTGCACATCTCTGACAGCGGCTTGCTCCACGATGTTTCTCACCAAAAACCTCTTGATGGCCTTATCCTTTGGACAGCACTTTCCGCAGTTTGAGCATCTCACGAAGTTGACGTGTCCACGTCCGTGCTTGTTACGCCCACCGTTTCTGCGCTTGAAAGTCTACCCACACAAGACGAAACAGAAAAATCAGTAGATGAATAACACAAAATCTATATGAATAAACACAAATCAATTTATATTAGTTGATAAACGTTATGAAATCCCCAGAAAGAGTGACCATTGTTGCTGCGGCTGTAACTTCGGGCTCTCAAGTGCTGTTGCGTTAGGGTTTTTTAGACTTATCTCATTCAACCGTTTTATACAGAGGAGCCACTGAGCCTAAATTTGAAGGCCCCTATGTAATTCTAATATTCTCACTTAGGTCCCATTTTTGCAATAATTATTTTTGGCCCAACATAAAGTAAAAGTTTTCGCTGCACACCCACATGGTGACGGGGTGTGTTATTACATTGACAGTGTGAATAAATTCATACATTTGTATCACTTAATATTTTTCCATATTAATAGAAAGGCCAAAGGACTATTCCACCCAATGTTTGATGCAAAGACAGCACATACTACAGAATTTTAAAAACTTAAATACTTACCCAAAGTTTAATCTATTTTCATACACTTAATAATTTTTTTTAGAGTAAGAATAAAATTATTATTTTATCAATAATATTAAAATAAATAAAATTATATTTTATTTTCTTCTTTTGATTTAAAAAATAATAATTTTTTTATAAGATTAAGTTATAAAAAATTCATTTTTTCCCCTAAAGTTTGTCATCTAAACAAAGGTTTTGTCTGTTGTTCTCCAGAGAGAGAGGTTGAGGAGGGAGAGAATTTTTCAAACTCCAAAACTTGAAGAAAAAAAAGTGAATTTTTTAAAACTTAATCTTAAAAAAAATTATTAATTTTCTAAATTAAAAAGAGAAAATAAAATAAAATTTTATTTATTTTAATATTATTGATAAAATTATAGTTTTACCTTTAATTCTAACAGAAGATTTTTGAATATATAAAAATAAATTAAATCTTATATGAATATTTAAGTTTTTAAAATTTCATATGTGCATATTTATTTTTGCACTAAACTTTGGGTGGAAAATACTCCTCGGCCTAATGGAAAATACCACTTCTAGACGGCCCAAGAGACTTCACTCATCTAATAATCATAATATATTTAAGATTTTTCGTACATAAAAAAATGTTTCAATTCCAGAAAACCTTCTGGGTATATAAGAGGAATTCAAAACTATGAACATCAACTTTTTTTTTCTCAAGTAGGCCTAGATATAATTTGAGCTGACTCAGTTTTAAAAGTTGATTCGATTCAATTTAATTTGACTCAAATTTGTTTGATTAAAATTCAAACCGAATTTGACCAAAAGATTTGACTCATTTTTTAATTAGAGTCGAATTTAAGCCAAAGAGTGTTCGATTCATTTTAGTTTGAATTCAGTTCGATTAAAAAATGTCTTAGTGTAGTTTCTTGTGTATGTACTATTACTCTAGTTACAAGAGGCTCAATTGTCATTACGGTAAAAACTCTATCAAATTATCTTCAAATCTGTTTTTCACATTTTCATATTCTCCATATTTCATTTATGTTTTACCATCCTCTAAATAGGGAAATCATTTTTGGAATATTCTAACTGGATGTAAAGATTAGACGATCTCTAATTTTTAATACGGTCTAGATATAATCCAAACCAATTCAGTCTCGAGAGTTAATTCAGTTCGATTTAGCTCAACTCAAATTCGTTTAATTAAAATTCGAACCAAACTCAAATCAAAATATTTAGTTCATTTTTTAATGCAAGTCAAACTAAAGTTGAGAGGTGTTCGGGCTTGACTCAATCCGAATCCATCCCTATTCTCAACTATCATTTAATTTATCATCAAATTGATAGGAACAATTTATTTATATCATCATCAGTTGAGTTAAAAATAAAAAATATGTTTAGGAGGCTATAGCTAGAAAGAATTATTGAAAATGATATCTTTCACTTGAATGATATTAAAATGATAATTGTTATTTTGAAGATGAAAAATAACATTTTCTCATATTTTGTTAAAAAAAAAAGATGTTAATTTAAATCGGTCAAAATAGACTTTTGTTAATTTATAAAATATACAAATATTATTTTATTAATATCTCTTAAATTTCAAACATATACTAAAATTTTATAATTTAAACTCCTATCTTTAATTAAAAAAATAAAATAAAAGTCTAACCAATTTCAAACTCGTAATTATATTAATTTCAATTGAAATCTCACAATTTCGTTGTGATTCTTGTTTAATCACATTATTTTAGTGCGATTCTAATACAATTTTATCCGGTATGACTTCAAATGAATAGCACTAGACCATTGAAATCACTCTGGTCTATTGCAGTTAAAAGCAATGAATATTTGTTGAACATTGCTTAAAACTTTAATATTTATTATTTTATGAAAGATTATTTAACTTTAACGATTATGAAGAATAATAAAAGACGTGTTTATCTTAAAATTTGACAAATTTTATTTCCTGTAGAAACTGTCGAAAGGTGAAACATATTTTATCCCTTCGACATAATTAGGATAGAAAATTAGTCATTATCCCACAGAATTTCTACCCAAAGTTTATTGAAGGCAATATTATGCATATACTAAGAGGATTTCGTCCAAAAGCTTTTCACATCTGAGCCTGATAATAGCTAGTAAATTGCATAGCATACACACGCCCAAACAGATTCAAACCATAAACTTATCGTACTAGAGAAGGCCGATCAAAAGATGGGTACAAATGATCAATGGTGCCATTAATAGCAAGTTACAAAAGAGTAAGAGCTGCACACTAAGACTCATTGCAGAAAAGCATGGGGGGCACCCAACTCAAACAAACTGCACCTACCTCAAGGGCATTCTTTCTCGTACAGTTCATTGGCATACTTCCAGTTGACGACTTTCCAAATGTTTTTCAAATAATCTGGCCTCACGTTCTTGTACTGTAAAACACGAGATGAGAACATAATACAAACAGGTGTTCATAAAAGGATGAAAGTAATAATTCAATCTATTCTGAAAAGAAATAATCTGTTTACACAAAAACTTATATGATGACGTTTAACTAATATACACCAACAGCAACTCATGGCTTTTAAACTGTTGAGAGAATAATGAATCGCTAGCCAAAATGGAACTAACAAATTTAATGCTATGTTAAATTTGAGCTTAAATGATGCACAGAAAACAATTCTAGTTTTCCTGATGAGGGCTCCAAAGTACATATCTACCATCTATGTCATCAATGCAAGTGATAATAAAGCAGCCACTTCTTAGTCAAGACAACACTGAAAAACTGGGGACCATTTTCAAACACTGTAAAGAAGTCACATTCTCTCTATCGGTGGTCTAGAAAACCAATGATTTGAAATTTACCTGTAAGTAGTATGCATGCTCCCAAACATCTATGCCAAGCAAAGGAACCAAACTTGGACCTTTAGTTACCAGTGGATCCTGCAGAATAATTAAATAACTAGTTAAATTTTACAACAGAATGATGAATCAATTTCACAGGTTCCAGACAATTAGAAAGTTCTTCACTCACTCATGCCTCCAGCAAACTTTCTCACCATTTACCTGATTTGCAGTTGTTTCAACCACAAGCTTCTTCAACTCCTTGTCCACGCCAAGCCACTGCCAAAACATGATGTGGTAAAAGCCAGATAAAATAATAGCATTAGCATTGCTAGACACATCCAGGCGAAATCCAAACACTAACAGTCCCAACAAATTCCTAATTGGAATTAGAGGATCTTTTTGAATTTTAATTGATTGTTTTATGACATTGTGATATTTCCATTGTGAAATGGACCCATTCAAAAACAATTCAAAGATGACAAAATCATCAATGATTGGCATTCCATATTTCAGTTCAACAACAAACAAATAGTTCCTTGATTTTGGCTAAGTAATTTTCAAACCCTTGCATTGAAATAAATGCAATAAAATGGACTGACAAATCTGGAATTCTTGGACATTAATCAACTGAAAAACTTACCACCCATCCAGAGCCCTGTAAAGCTGCTCCTTCAGCATTCATCTTTTGTATCAATGCTTCCATCGAACCAAAATGTGTGTCAATAGCCCAACCAAGGGAACCTTTTGGTGGCTCACCACCTCCTTCCTGCCATAGCAACATGTTTAAAAACATTGAATAACTTTTTCAGAAAAAAGACCCACAAAAACTTTTAGAAGTATAACTTACATGAACAGGGGTGAGATTTTTCCAGAAAATTGAGTGATTGACATGACCTGCATGAGATATACCCATTTGATAAACTGAAGTAAAAAACTGACACCAAACAATATTGGTTATTTTCAGAGAGAACCATAAACACAAGAAGAAGTAATATACCCTCAAGTCTCTTATTAAGTAAGCTACCTATGAAGATGCCATCAACTTTGATCATAAATGAAAACACTACAGGATGTATAAAGCCACATTTAGTTAAGTCTCCATCAATGTACTTCTCACACTAACTTCTAAATAATAACTTATCATCCTAACAATTACACTAAGCAAAAGCTCTACGATCAACTCCATTATCGAACTAAAAATTTTCACACTAGATGTCATCAGATTGAAACCGGAAAAGCTAACTTTCCACACATATACTAAATAATAAATCAATTTTATTCCAATTCTGTTATCCTCATCTTGTTTTCACAAAACAACTAAATATCTTCCAACTAAACTTAGAACCAAAATTCATGTAAAAGTAAAACTTGTTTCAACTCAGCTACATCGTTCAGCTGAAGAGTCAAACAAGTAAAACTTACCAAATTTCGGCTTCAAACTAGAACACACTCTAGTAACCCTAAAATTAACTTGGAGACTATAAATCACTAACTACAGTTAAGAGTCACTTATATAACTCAGAAATAATAATCAAAACCAGCAATCGGACACGAATTTATACCAAAATAGCCCTAAATTTCCTTGAAGAGTATACATGCCACGTTGTGTTGGTTATTGACACCTAGAAAAGTCAGTAGAGCTAAGTTGACAGATTCTTTTCATAAATGCATTAACAAACTCACTTGTAAAATACTATCTTTCCATGCAAGAATAGAACCTTTTTAAGAAAAACGATGAAGTGATAGATATGTTTCATAAATGCATATAGAGATAGTTTGACTATATTAAGAGTAGAACATAAACCAAATTTATCTACCAACCTGGTGATAAATAACTAATTCATGAAGATTCCTTTTGTTCATTTCCTTATTAATGTCATTATCTATTGACTCAAAATTTAGTCTTTAATTTAAGTAATGACTATGTAGACTCTTGACAAATCCTAAAACACAAAATAATTAATTATTATAGCATTAGTCCTCATCTGGGCTTATAAAATATTGTTGGACTACGTAAGTACTCTAGGCAAAGAGGTGTCTTGCACAAATAGTTGTGTTGTACAAATTTGGTAGATTCTGAAATGGGAAAAGATGAACATGGGAGGGCTCTATAATTTAATATAATAATGTGGCATGTCGATGATTACAAGATGCAAAATTTTAATGAATCTCGTCTTAATACTATAATTTTAAAGTCACTGAGTTATTCTTGACACATTGATGCATGCCATCTTCTTTACAGAAGTTTAAATATATTCAGCATGTCATTCGCTTATGATCAATTTAGGGACATTGTCTGGCTTCAAGCAAAAAATTTCAGATTCTGCAAACAAAGAGAAAAAACACGATAGTAGAAGAAAATATCCAAAGCAGCTGACTGAAAGCAAGTGCATAATGTACTTGTTTTCAGAACTACCTCCGCCTATCAAACATTTTGTCAGCATATACATAAAATGGTTCTAACTGGAGAATTATTTTGATCAATCTAACAAGTAAACTACATTTCTAGTTATCATTAAAATAAAATTGCTTTCACATGTTCATAATCAAACATTTGATAAAGCAATAACAAATGTTAGTTAAACACATTTGTCACTTTTTGTAGTGTCATAGCAAAAACCAATCAACTTGTCAAGAATAACTTAATGACTTTAAAATTATAGTATTAAGACAAGACTCATTAAATTTTTGCATCTAGTAATTAACGACATGCCACATCATTATACTAAATTATACAACCCTCCCATGTTCACCTTTTCCTATTTCAAAATCTAACAAATATGTACAACACAACTATTTGTGCAATACACCACTTTGCTTAGATTACTTAAATAGTCCAACAATATTTTATATGTCTAGATGAGGACTAATGCTATAATAATTAATTATTTTGCATCTTAGTATACGTCAAGAGTCTACACATTCATTACTCAAATCAAAGACTAAATTTTGAGTCAATTAATAATGGCATCAATAAGGAAATGAACTCCTTTATGAGTTAGTTATTTGTCACCAGGTTGGCAAATAACTTTGGTTTATATTCTATTCTTAATATAGTCAAGCTATCTCCATATGCATTTATGGAATATATCTATCACTTCATCGTTTTTCTTAAAAAGGCCCCTATCCTTACAAGGAAAGATAGTATTTTACAAGTGAGTTTATTATTAATTCATTTATGAGAAGAGACTAACTTTTCTAGGTGTCAATAACTGGCACTACATGACATGTATACCCTTCAAGAAACTTTAGGACTATTTTTTGTATAAATTCGTGTCCAATGGCTGGCTTTGATTATCATCTCTGAGTTATATAAGTAACTTTTAACCGTAGTTAGTGATTTATAGTCTCCAAGTTAATTTCAGGGTTGCTAGAGTATGTTCTAGTTTGAAGCCGGAATATCATCTTGGGCAGGCTTTGGCATCATTTCCGATTTTAGGGTTGTTACATTACTAATTTCAGGGTTGCTAGAGTATGTTTTTTACCTAACAAAAAAAATCGTTTCCGATTCCTGTCTCATCATTTCATTTGGACAAAAGAAAACAGTAAACAGCCAAAACAATGAATTCAAAAGAATTCAAGCAGACCTCCCCCGTTGAACTTGATGGCACTCTGCAACTTGACAACAGTGGAAGCGTCGCCTTTGTTGATGGCTTGGTCGAGCTGCTCAAGTGTTTTGTTGAAATTAGTAATATAAGTCTGGTGGTGCTTCTGGTGGTGCAACTGCATAATCTCGCCGCTAATCGCGGGCTCCAAAGCGCCATAATCATAGGGGAGATCCGGCAACGTGAAGGTCTGAAGTCCACGGACGTGTGACTTCCATCCAAGCCGTACGGAATCAGTTAGGGTTTTCCTGGTCACGTGAAACAGGAGTGCCATCGCGTGGGAGAGAAGAGACGACGAGTTCTAGAACTTAGAGAGAGAAAATGTGGTTGATGTTGCGGAAATCAGGCTGCGACCACTAGACGGCGAGGTGTTAATAATTTATATATTAAGACTCTCCTGGTCAATTTGATGCAACTGTTACATTATAGTAAGATTGGTATATTGCAACGTAATTTATTTGATGATATTAATTAAAGTGAATTACATTTCCACAAAGACAGACTTTTTTACTTACCTGATATTAGATTTTGTTCAAGTTAAAAAATCATGAAATGGTATCCCAAAGCCTCTAAGTTCTAACTATTGAAAAATTAATTAATATATTTTATTTTTAATATATTTAAATGATTTTAACTAATTTTTATGGATTATATGGATATAATAATAAATAAACATAAAATTAAAATATTCATCTTCAAAATCTGTAATGAATAATGATTAGGTGTAATCATATTTATTGGATTTTTTACAATCAAATATATATTTTTTTTTATACGATAAACCGTTTATTCACCAAAAATCATATTAATAAATTATTCACATCAATTAACAACCGTTGTCATTGTTGTTAATTTATTTTTTGTTTTAATCTTAATTTTATTATTCGTTTAGTTCATATAATATTAGTTAAAATTGTTTAAACGCATAAAAACATGTTATTTTAATTAATTACACAAACGATACTATTTTATCACATAATATTTAAAGAAGTTATGTATCAAATTTCCATCAACACTGTATATTTATGATTCGCTTGAACCACACTCAATTTTTCCTTCAGTATTCTAATTGAACCCCACTGTCACCACCAAGCCGTCACCCTCTTGCCCCAACAAGCAACCCTTGCAAAAAAAAAAACTCATTCATCCTTAAAATATCTATCTTGTGCCATAGATAGAAAAAATAGGATAAAAGATTTTTTGATAAAAATTAATTTAGATAAAAAAAAATAAGATAAAAGATATTGTTAGAATAAAAAATAAGATTTGTTTAAAAAAATAAAATTATAAAAATTTTGTCAAAAAAAAATTCACACGATAAATTTTATACGTAGTTTAAAGCTTATTAATTCTGGAAGATCAAAGAGCAAAAGATCCTATGAGATCTCTCTCTCTCTCTCTCTCTCTCTCTCTATATTTTAATCAACAAGATAAATTAGAAAACGTTTTTTAAATGGCAGCTAAGCACTGATCAACCGCCAAGGATAGTTTCCCATAGATTTTTTCTTTTTAATTTTTGCAGTCGGACATCGCCTGCATTTATTAGAAGAGTAAATTTAAAATATAGTGATTTAAGTAAAAATTTTATAAATATAATAAAGATTTAAATTTAAATATTTATCTTAAAAATTTTTAATATTTTAATAATTTTGTTAATCCTTATATAAACAGCTTCTCATAGTTAATAGAGACAAAAATGGATATATTTTAGTAATCAATTATTAAATGAGGGTTTACCCTATAATTTATAAATGATTAAAATTTTATGATGTAAAATTCCATAGTACTCCTTGTTTCAAAGTAAGTCTAGGAAAAATAAATAAAAATAATTACATTTTATAATATTATTTCTGAAAAAAAATTTCACCCCTAAGAGATGATTTGAAAATTTTGGAACCCATGATGTTTAAAAAGTACCATGAACACCCCTGAGAGAACCCTTTAATTATTATTAAATCGCCCACTGGAATTAAATAAGGAACGCTGGTTGACGTCGCCTCTTGATGAAACTGGCCAGCGCCTCAAAATTTTAACCTCAGTGCAACCGGTCTGATCTAGAATCTATAAATTTGAACAGGTAAGGTTGGTTGAAATCCATAAAATTATTTATTATTTTTTATAATTCGCCATGGATAATTTAGAGCGCGATGGAGAGGCGGCTGCTCCAACTAGTTCATTGGCTTCATCTCCTTCCGGTTATAAGTTATTTAACCGAAAAGGTTCCCTTCACCAATTCATGGGAGGCGGCAAAAGTAATTTTCTTTTTTTTCTTTTTCTATTTATTGTTGTTGTTGTGGTTTATTATTTTTTCTAATTTCTCTGGTATTCTCCTTGGATTTTCGCCGGTGTCCTCCTGAATTAAGCGGTGTAGTTATTTTGTTGTTAATGTGATGCTATGAACATTGGAAGCAAAAATGTTAGTGAAATAGATTGTGAACAACAACATAATGGAAAATTATGAGTATAATTCTAATTGTTTATGTAGGAAATGATTTGCTGTTGAATTTAAAGATATGATTTTGAGATTAATGGAAACGAAGATGTCTTACTTTTTTTCCTTGTGAAATTTTGTTCCTATTTGATGAAAACAGTTAAATTTGCTTGTTCTGTTCTGAGGTTTGAGGAAATTTTACTTTGAAATTTTATTTAAGGCAAAGGTAATCTGGAATTTGTCTCCTGACTTTAAGGGTCAGCTGAAAGTAATACGCTGAAAACTTATTGCGCGGGGCACGTCAAATTTTTAATTTGAACAAAGGCAATACTAAGCTTAGCTTTATAGTTTATTTTGTTTTTTTTTTTTTTCGTGATGATATCTTTTATGAGATTTTGGTTGTTGTTTTCCTTAGCTGCGGATATACTCTTGTGGAAGCGATGGCAGGTTTCTTTTGCTGTCATTGTTGTTGCGACTGTTGTGTGGCTGATATTTGAGCGATCTGGATTACCTTTATTGTCTATTTGTTCAGATGTTTTGCTGTTGTTGATTGTCGTGATGTATGTTCGTGCTAACTTTGCTGCTTATAGAGATAAGTATGCCTAATTTCAATTCATGCTTCTGTTTCAGCTTTTATTTTTCTAATATTTGAACTTTTTGACGATGATAGTCATTTTTTACACAGACAGACATTACCGGAGTTAGTATTATCAGAGGAAATGGTTAATAATGCTGCAGCATCGTTTCGTGTTAAAATAAATAATGTGCTCCACATGGCTCATGATATCACAGTTGGCAAGGATTTTAGACTGTTTTTCCAGGTCTGTGTAGGTTTACTTTGTAAGTATAACAAAATTATGCAGCCTGTTATTGGAGTGTTAGTATTCTGGTGAAGCAGTATTGTGTGGCACTTGAGATTTGTTTTTAAAATTCTTTTGTTTACCCACATCGAATTCATCAAAAAATTAGTGGGTAAAGAGAGGGGAAAAAAAGGCCACATAGTATTTCAATGTGATTGCCTATAAGATAAAATTTCCCTGGCCTATCTTGGTTGAGGCTAGTTAAGTTGTGATGAGTTTGATCCGCCAATGAGGAAAACTGTTTTGTGAGCTAAGGTTTGATTAGGTAGAGTTAAGTAAGAGAATGGGAGGCAGGAGGTTCACTCTTAATCAAAGTTAGGGTACATTGTTGAATTTTCTTCCGGTTGTAGTATCTGTTGTAGTGAATTCACAAAGTAGTATATGAAATGTTATATATGGGGTTCCAACTCAGGGCTTTAGGTCTCTGCTATTAAAATACAAAACTCAGGATGAGTTCCACTGAATTTGCAACTTTTTTTTTTCTCTTAATTCTTTATTGTTGCTGGCTGATTTAAATTGTTTATGATCTTACCAATCTATTGTCAACATGACAGATGGTGATCTGTCTTTGGCTGCTGAGTGCCATTGGTAGCTACTTCTCCTTCTTCACTCTAGCCTATATTGGTATGTGCATTCATCATTTTACTACTGTTCTTTTCAGTATTTGTTTAATTTTTCATTTTTAATCTTTTAAATTAAAAATGTTTAATTTTTTCGTATGATGTAAGGGAGTAATTCTTAGGTTTGAACATTTGTTGCCATGGGAATTAGTCTCCTAGCCCGAGTCTGCAAATACTTTTTCTGAAGATCTTGTGTCACTAACTACTGGCTTTTTAAAAAAACATTTCACTTATGCATTCCTGCTTTTGTACAACCTTGAGTTGGTATTGTATTGTATCAATCAATTTCCCAAATGGCTTATTGAAAGTCAATTGAATGATATTATTTACAAATTTGCCTATATTTTGGTGACAGGAACTATCTTAGCCATTACTGTTCCAGCCTTGTACAGCAGATTTGAAGAACAGGTGGATAGATGCTGCGGGTTGATCCATAACAAGTTAAGTCAGCAATATAAAATAGTGGATGATAATGTTATTAGCAGAATTCCAGGGACTTTATCAAAGCAAAAAGATACATAATATCGATATTTTTACCAAAAGCAAGAATCAAAACTTAACTGGTCACGAGTCTGTTTCATAATGGAGTATTTGAGTGTTGGGAACTGACATGAAATTGTCAGAAATGTTTTATCACCTTTCATGAATTGTAGATTGGTATGAAATCCGAGTATCTTAAAGTCATTTGCTGTAATGTCGCACCTTCAATGAGCCAAAACTTTGAAAATTTTCTAGTTTCTGTAACTCCTGCTCTGCTTCCTACCCACATTCTTTTAGCATCTTCAAAGTTGTGCTTTCGGAAGTACAAATATGCAATTCTGAAGTTACTGCCCTGGCTATTGTGGTCAACCATTATCAGTAATTCAGAACTAAAACACTTGGGGATGCTGTAAATTTCAAGTCCTGTTTGTGTACTTCACGAGCTGGAAAATGCAGTACATTTTATTTTTCTGGTCTGTTGTTTTCCTTACTCCGGTCCAGTGTTTATATTGATTATGTTTAATGGCAGATTAAAGGGCTGTTAATTCTTCTGACTGGTAATAAAGAAAAGGTGATGGCTGTTTAGTTATGTTTGGCTATTTAATTCAGTGCACAATGAGTGAGAAATCTTCAAATTATGTAAAATTTGTCTCAGTAATGTTGTGTTCCTTACAAGGTAAAATGCATAGCTACACTTTGGCACCAGAGAGTTCAATGGACAATGCACAAGCAGAGTCACTGTATATATCACAGAGTAAACACCAACATCAATCCATTCTCTCAAAGAAAACCATGACATGTTATATAATAATTATATAATATGACACTTGCACCAGTGCCTCATAAGACAAAATTTGGGAGTTTTACATGCTCAAAGATGAAAAGATTGGTTTAATCTAGCTGCTAAAACACACTATACCCAGAGCATTTCCTTTGCCCTGTTCAACCAAACACTATAGATATCATCTGAGAACAGAACAAAGTGCACCTGCAAAGATCAACCAATGTAAATGGCATCTAGTATTTAAACTTAAATGATCTAATTTTGGTAAATCCCAGTTTCAAATTCAGGTCAGAGAGAAAACAAGTTTTAGGGAAACTAGGGTCCATAAATATAATTGTTTGAAGTACTGCAGAGGATGATCTTTCACTAAAATGGTCATCACAACATAGTAAGGCCCTGGTAGCGGACTGATGTAATTGAAGCAAGAAGTTACCCGGGTTTTTGCAACCTAAACCACTTTTTGTAGCATATTAAAAGAAGAAGCTTTTGACAGAGTTTTACTAAACTAGCAACCAACCATGCAAAGTCCAAAGAAATATTACTATAGGAGATCATGACTGCTTCAGTGAAACTCAAAATGAATCCTATAGTGTAAAATTGTTTGAATCAATATAAACAGTGCAAGAGTTTAGAGCAGAATCTGATACCTCTTTAAAGTAATTTGCAAATTCTTTGACGGTAGATATAGCTATAGTGGCAGCTTCCTCAAAAGGATAACTGATAAATGAAAGGAGAAAATGAATTAGAAACTTATCATAGACATGCACACTGAAATTCTAAATCCATAGTTCCCATTCACACACAATGCTTAGAGTATCATCAAATACTTTTTGTAATGAACTTGCCTATGTAAAGGTAAAGATAAGTATGACTTAGCCGACATTAAGAATGTGAAAAAATAATCCAATAAATTCAATTCATACAAAGTGCAATAGGCTATAATGCAAGTCCATGTGACCTTAGGAGTCAAAGTCTTCAATCTTACCCATATGCACCACATGATATGGCAGTAAAAGCAACATATTGAATATTGTTCTCTTTGGCCACACTCAAGCTGTTCCTGTAACAAAATTTGGATAAAAGGTGGATTGAATTTGAAATGAAAAACTAAACTATTACAGGGTAAAAAAGACAAACCTTACTTATATGAATTTTTTAGGAAGGTTTCAGGGTTGCTATCAGAATCATATATGGGACCAACAGTGTGAATCACATGAGATGCAGGCAATTTAAACCCTCTGCATAGTTTCAATATGTTAGTATGCTCATTATGCCTGATACTGAACCGATAGTACAGGTATCAAGAACAGGCTAGTTGGTATAACATACGGGGTAATTCTCGCTTCTCCTGTGGGACAGCGTACTCCACGTCGGACTTCTGGGACTTTATAGCAAGCTTCTACGAGTTCTGGTCCTGCAGCCATATGTATGGCTAAAACACACACACACACATATATAAAGTTAATACAGTTTGTTTAATGAACAATCATGCACAGAAGATAAAAATAAAACTAAAAAGGGAGTTGTACCTCCATCTGCACCTCCACCTCCAAGCATCCTCTCATTGGCTGGATTAACCTGCAGTAAGTAGCCACAAATGCAACAATGATTATTTCCAATATTGCAATCAAAGGACCACTATATTTAGAGAATAAGAACTAGATTGTCCGTGAAACATTCAACAACTCCTGTTTGTATCAGATAGGAAAAAGTCTTCAGTTGGATGATATAATTAGGGCTGTTGATGGTCGATAACCAGTTCATGAGCCAACCAAAAAAAAAAAAGATCAGAAAGTTTCAGATTTGTTTTGTTTTGAACTGTAACCAATCCAATACCACCAGTAACCCGTTAACTGGCTAACAGTCACATGTTTGGTTTTTTAACCACTCAAAAATTATTTTCAAAGATCAATTAAAGCTTGCCAAAATTTTCATTTTTTGTATTAAAAAATAGAAAATTCAATATGCAAAAGTCATTCATGAAACCTTAATAATTTCAAGAAAACAAAGAAAAAACTATTATACATAGTCTTCCAAACATACAAGGATCGTAGAATACATAACCAAATTAAAAATGGTAAATGGCTGTTTCATCCTTCATTGGTCATATTTGTCCCAAACTTGGCAAAACTGTGACCGAATTGAGGAATGGGTGTTCCTTCTTCATTAATGGTTAATGGTCGGTTAATCGAAGGCCACAATTTTTCACAATTAAAAAAATGAAACTGAACTGAAAAGCGAAAAAAAAAATGTATACCGGAACCAGAGCTGATGGATCGGTTAATCATTTTTTTCTATTCAATTTCCTCGGTTTCTGTTCGCTCTGTCGGTTTTCAGGTTCTTATAGCAGTCCTAGATATAATATATGTCACCATTTGCCAATCCAACAAGATCTGATCACTTCAACCATCACAATGATAGGTAAATTTTGAAGTAAAAGAGTTGGTGGTGGGATCTTAAAGGATATGTTCAACAATTACTTTGCTCTTGATAATAAAAAAGTTCCCCTCCACCAACCCATTAAACAAAATGAAGACTACCAAAAATCAGTTGCCTTAATCCAAACTTTCAACGGAGTTGGTAGTGATCCCAACAAAAATTTTTAATAAGAAACAGTACAGCTTTGCAAATCCAAACAAAATTCACATTCGAACTCACACCCAGAATTACTTGCATAAATAACATGAAATTAAGTACAAAATCCACAGGAAAATAACAAAAATATACTCAAACTTCTTAATCCACAATATCAAACTACTCAAAACCAGGTAAAAGAAAAACAAAAACCCAGAAAAATATCCTTACTATAGCATCAGAAGAGCCATCAACAAACCACTTAGTGATATCCCCTTTCTCGATGACGAGAGTGCCGCCGGACTCAGACAACTTAAAATGAACATCCTGACCCCCTTGATCACTGGAAAACGACATCTTCACAATTCTAGTTACAATAGCTAGGGATGGTGATGAAACTAGTTGTCGAAAAGGGTTGTTGGTAAATAAAGTTCTGGGTTTTGGGTACAATCTGAGTGAGGAAGGTGTACTAAAAGAAGTTGCTTTGTCCCACAAATGAGTTTTTTTTTTTTAAGCTGGATAATGTGGAAAATTAATTAAATTAAGGGGTTTGTACGATGAAAATCAATTATACACGTATAGGTATTATAACAGGCAAAATGTATACACAAAACATTTCCCGCTGCACATGGACGTTTGAAAAATTGGGAAAACTCTGCAAAAATGCCTTGAACACCCATTCCACCTGCAAGGCAGGCTCATACAAAGGAGGAACGATCTCGTTCTCTTGATTGTTTATGACTCTGCCCAATTTCGAGTAATTTTATAGAATGAAACCCAAGTTCAAATGATAATGTGGTACTCTCACATGATCACATAAAATATTTATATATTTTTTTTAACCAAAAAAAAAATACATCATTCATATTTAACATTGTTTGAAGTAAGTGTAATATTTTCAAAAGGAAAGTTTAATTTTTTAAGCTGAATCACTGTTTTTTATTTTAAGTTTAACAGAAGGAAACAAATGAAAATATACCTTTCTGTTTGTCTATTACTATCCATAAATATAGTATACTGAGGCCATAAATATAGTATACTGAGGCCTAGCGGGTGCAAATATAAGCACCACGGCAGCAGACTTCCTACCCTCATCACCATTCCCTCTCACAACCAAATTAACATATACAAATACAAATACAAATCAAACCCAATTCCCAATCTAAAACTGACCCCCCTCAAATGTCTGCCCAAATTGCCAATTACTTGGTGCCACATTGTAGCTTGTCACAGTCCTCCCATCGCTTGTGGTGACTTGGAATGACAAACTTTGGCCATTCATGTAGTTGTTGCTCTGCCAGTTTTGGCCCCAATTTCTTGACAGTGGCTGCCATCCTGTATTTGACCCTTTTATTGACACTGCATTCACATCTCCAGCTCCTCCCACATTTGAAATCAGCACCAAGTTGAAGTATGAGTGCCCATTTATTGTGAACCTGATTCCTCCTTTCTTCACACAGGGGACCCTGTCAAAATACAATATGTTCGTTACATTATTTGTTAATTCTGAGTATTTTTGTGACTTGGATGAATGATTATTCAATTTTATTACCTTTTGAACGACACCGGGACGATTCCAGCCTTGTATTGAGCAATCTGTAGGAAAGCAGGCTCGGCCAAGTCGAAGTGTTGGAGAGGGGGATTGCACCAGCCTCCATTGTCATTAGACAAGGCTAAGTTAGGGGGACAGAAGTTCGTTGCAGTAACAATAATGGATCCAGGGAGACACCATTTAGGATCATTATCACATTTCATTTCATAGCATGAGCCACAGCTGAGGCCATTGTTGAACAAAGCAGTGCTCAGTGCTGCAGTGTTAGTCCCATAGCCTTGGCTATACAAGTTTCCATAGCCACAAGCACCCCCTGGAAACATCATAAATGTTAATTAATTACATAATGAACTTCAAGCATTTATTAAAAAGATGATTTGCTTTAAACTACTTACCCATTGTGCCAGAAGCATCACCCCCACCATAGAATGTCGCATGGCCACTTTGCCAACCTCCAGAGTCGCCATAACTGCCCCGGAGGCACAAATTGAGCAAAAAGAAGAGAAGGGTCACTGAAGAAATTGCTGAAATGGCCATTGAACTTGTCTATTTGGGTGCTGGAGAAAGAGAGAGAGAGTTGTGAGGTGATTTGTGGTTGGTTGAAGAAGAAGGAAGGCCAGTTATATAGAAAATGTGAGATGTGGACTTGTAAATGTGAAGGGACAAGTTAACAATATTGAAAGAGAGGGCAAAGCCACACAAATAGAATCTCAATTGCCGGCAAAATTACGTGTATCAGACTGCACATGCAAATGTTTACTTGAGTTAGACTAACTAATCGCCTCCACCCTCACATGCTGCTGATGTTCTCATTTTCTTCTTCTGCCATCTTTTTACTTGAAAATTTTCCCTTAAACTAGCTGATTTATCGCTAATCAGTGAAACATTTTAGCCTTAGTTCATGCATGATGGCGTCTTCAAGTCCAACTTTGCAGGCGATGGATAAAAAATCACATTAGAAAGTCATCTCCAGATTTAGTCAGAATTCAGTTTTCTAAGTCTAAAGTACTGCCTGTAAAGAAGTCCAAACGTATGTTTTTCACATTAAGCGAAAAGCGTTAGGGGGGTGTTCAATCAAACTAATTTTGAATAAAAAATTGAACTAGAAAAAAGTTACTGAAAACATATGTTTGAATGCCTATTTAAAAATATAGTAAAATCAGTTTTATTTTTTAAAATCGATTAATCAAATTGAACTAATTTAAAAGAAATTAAACAAGGAGTTAATAAATTACTTATCATATTTTCAAAAAATACTAAAATTAGATAATACTTTAAAAGTCGGTTAATAAAAAATTCAGTTTAGTTAACTAGTATATTTAACCCTTTCAAAGTAATTAATCTTTAAACTAATTCAATTTCAATTTACGATTTTTCAATAAAAAATTTGATTTGATTAAAATTATTATCATCCTAATTCGGTTAACTAAACAAAGGATTGGTAGGTGCCGGCTTGCAAAGCAAACAAAAGAGCATCTAAAATTGAAGCGTTGCTTGTGTAGTTCAATGTGCAGCTGATTTGGTAACTTAATCAACTCTTTAATTAATAATTATATATTAATAATCCCAATTATATTTTAATCCTCACCTCTTTAAAATTCATGTGTCGGTTACTATAATTAAAATATTTTTTGAGCTTAGAAGGAAATTTGGGATTTGTTGAGGGACCTACCATGTTAGAGGCACATGGAAGGTCCGATTATCGCGGCCCATGTATTCATCCATGCATCACTTTCATATGAAATTCATGGTATTATTTATTTTTTTTATAGGATTTATTGAAATTAAGGCATAATATAAATAAAAATATGGAAAATGAGAAACTGACTTGACAATAATGAAGATGGTTTTGGGTTTTATTAGTATTAATATGATATATTAAATTCAATAAATTTGTTCAATCTATTTAGATTCCCTAACCAAGTTCTACTTGTATAAATTCAAGATATTTCTCACTTTGATTTACAATTCAACAAATAATAATTATCAAAGTTTTAATTGAATTAATTCATTTGTTTCATTATTTACTAGAAGGGATTTTTTTTCTAATCCCAAAAAAATTATGAACAATTTTGACTCGGAGTAAATGAAATTAACCTGTTTGCAGTAAAATTCAAGTAAAAATGCTTTTTGTTAAGCAACTCCTGTTATTCGTATTGCTAAATAAATTTACATGAGCAAAAGAAATTTTTAAAATTATAAATGGGGTGGCCTAATCATTAGCCCCTATAGCTCAGTGGTAGAGCGTCAGTCTTGCAACTGAAGGTCTGTAGTTCGATCCTGCATGGGGGCAATGTGTTTTCTTTTTTTCAGTTTTGTTACTTTGTTCATATATGAAGCCTTGGGACATATATTTCCTATTTTCATATATATTATGGTTTCAGTTCTTTTATATCAATATTTTTCAATTCTTATCATTGCATGATGATAATATGTGAACCTAAAGCTCCAAGGAAAAAAGACCATAATCGTGGGGACAACATAGACCTAGACCAAACTTGAAAGGAATCCACAAAGGGCAGGACAGGGGAGGGCAGACATCGTGGATATTTTATCCAAATGTTGTGTGATGTCTACCCATGAAAATGGCCTTCACAAGGGACTGTCTGCAGTGTTTGCTCCAGTTGTAGGGACTAGGACTAAGATCCCCTTAACAGGGCAAGGACCATTTTGCTGAACAGTCACTTTCACCTGTTGGTTACAATTTAGGGCACCCACAAACAAACCCATTTGGATGCTGGAGTTTCCAACTCTCCACAATTTCTGATCACCACAAATATGCAATCCCCACCATGTGCGGTTTAATTGCAGCTTGGTGGTGTAGGCCCTGTTGGCCATACCTGACCATTTGTAACACTACAAGTCGGTTGTGTTTTCAGGCAAAATTACTGATTTTGTAATCCTCAGGAAAGTGTTGTTGCGTGCGAGAGAAATAGCTGCAGTTTTCTTTAGTAATTGATTGATTTCCTTTCTGCATTTAAGGCAAAACTGGTTTTCTAGTTCTTGTTGAACTGCCATTGATGCAAAATTTTATTTGTGTCTAATGCTCTTTAGTGATTTGGTGCGGAAATTCATCTTAAGCATTACAAATTGATATGGGGGATTCCATAAATTATTGGACAGAAGGAGATGCTTCACCATATCTGTTTGTAAAGCTTAAGATTAATAGAGTTTAAACCACCATGGCATATTGTGTTGATATTTACAACTAATGAATATAACGGTGGCCTTACAGGCGGGTTAAAGGCCACCACCATTCATAATTCCTGCAATCACATTTGATGTTTGAGGAGTAAGGAAGCTGTAAACCAAAGGCATGAGGGAACAGATAAGATTTAAGAGAAAGGGGGGAGAGAAAAAGATAGAAAATATATATAAAAAGTAAGATTATAAAAAATTATTCTATGGTGATCAGAGAGTTTAAACAGTAACAAACAGACAATACAATGATGGATTCTGGCAAGAAAAGATGCACTTCTACTCCTTAAAAAGGAAACTTCTATTTCCTGATGAATGCCCCAAAGAAATGAAATTTGAATCGGACAGGGAAAGAACTCACCAATATCTTAGAAATGGCAAAGCTACTGAAAAACCTAACTCCCACTCACAAAAAAGAATTGAAATCAAATAAACAGTACCTGTGGCTGTCAATAAGGTCAGACTATGAACAATTCAACAAACACGGTGGACAGAAGATTGGCAACCTTTATCAGAATGTGCTGCTGCTTTCACTGGCAGAAATTGAGGGGCCTTCAGACTTAACTAGATGAGAACTTCTGCTATTGATATCCAGCCCCTGCAATCTGCCAAGGGGATCCTGCTGCAGCATATCTGAGAAGGCACGTGACTGGGCTGTGGCTAGCATAGGCTGAAGGGGCCCTGATGTGTTAGCGTGAAATGGATGTAATTGTGGCATTTGCATGTTCTGAGAGTCTCCTGGCCCAGATTGTGATGGGTGTTGGTAAAACAATGATTGACTATATGGAATGTGTTGCATGCCTAAGTTGTAGGTATCTGTGGGGGTCATTATTTCTCCAGTTGCAATCTTCAGCCTCTCTACTTCCTTCTTTAGTGCTTCATTCAGAGCTGTAATTCAATGACATAGTCATGAGAAGGTAAAATGGTAAGATATCAGAAAAAAAAAAAAAAAAAGGGAGAAAAATAATATGAGAGATTATATCTGTTAAGAGATGGACAAAATGCTGTTACAAACAGGGCATAATGATTAGTCTTCAGATTTTTCAATCCTCTATGATAGGGTCCATACCCTAAAGTTAAGCATTGCATTAATGGTGTGTGAGGTGGGGTTGTGGCTTTAATTCTTACCTGGAACAAAAATAGGGGTAAAAAAAAAAACAAACCTTTCTGCAGTGCAAAGCCAAGTGAGGACCAATTTTGATGCATTGGTAGACCCAAATTATAATTTGAAAGTATATTGATAGGCTTAAATTAGATGAAGCACACAGTACATCATAGAATCTTCAACTTTATTGCATTATTTGTAAAGGTGCATTAAGACAATATCCTGAACTGGGCCAGATAATGCAAAGGCTTGCTTATACTGTAATTGAATATTTTCATGCTTTCTACTAAGCTTGACAGCTATATTTTGCCCGGGGGCAGTAGATCTTCAGTGTGGTTTGAGTCTTACCAAGATGATAAAAAAGGGGAACATGCACCTTGGCATGTCAACTATAGCAAACATTGTTCAGAAGACAAATGGACAGAGATTATAATTAAAACGGGGTGTGTGTAAAACATACCATCACGTAACTGAGCCTGTTGTTCCATAGCCTGTAACCGAAGTTTAAGCTCTGTGTTCTCAGTAGACAAATCTGTTGTGTCTCTCTGATGAGAACAAAAGAATAGACCATAAGTTATTAGGTAGATGTTCCTAAAAGAATATATGGAAGCAACAAATAGAGATCAAACGAACTAACATTAGCATAACCATTCTCTTTTTTAAAGTTTTATCTAATTTATCAGGAGTAGATGCTTTGAAAGATAACGTAGAAGCAATATTGAACACCAAAAAGAATTGAAGCCAATGAAAAGAGAAAAAATAGTCACTAAGTTTTCCTTTACAGGAATCATCAAATACAGTTTTGTTCTTATACAATATTAAGGAAATTGATGTAAATCTGCACAATCATCAATTTGTGTACAGTTTTTTCTACAAGCAGGTTCCACATTATGCAAAGGACGCCAAGAACATCTTTTTATTCCTATAACTATAATATTTAAGTCAGAAAAGTGTAAAAAGGAAAACCTGGAATAGTGTGAGTTGTGCAGATAGGGTAGTGGCTTCTGTTTGAAGTGTCTGGACCTTTCTCTCAAGTTCAGTTATATAGCGTGCTTTCCTCTCTTTTGAACGAGCAGCAGACTGCCGATTCGCAAGAATCCTGTTTTAAAGAGTGATTTGCAAGAGGAAATATTAATAACAATAAACACAAGGGATGAAGTGCACAATGCTGTGAAGCTCCATAAACACGTTAAACTACATCTAATAACAAAAGATATTTTGACTCAAGAAAACAGAATTAGAACTCTAAGAACTGTCTGGTTAATCCTTCATATTTTTTATTTAAAAGAAAACAGAGGATACACTAAATCATAGGTTAGAGCTCTATATTTTAATAGTTTCCTACGAAAAACGTATGGCATTACCCAAATGTAGATTAACTGTTTGAATGTTGATCTAACTATTGCTGAAACTTGAAAGGGAAATTTCAGCAATTCAGCCCATGTAATAAAACAATGTCGTCCCGTGTAACCACTTAAAAATGTTCTAACTATTAGGCATGCAGATTAAAAGGTTCAGCAAAACCTTATTTTTACGTCCAGAGGGCACAGTTCTATATCATTCACCAAGTGAAAGATATAACAGATCACCATATATGCTTTTTTTGGGAAGCTGAACTTGGCTAAATTTACATGGATTTGTCAAATCTTAACATTCAATGAAACTGAAAATCAAATAGATATCACTCGTCGTGTAAATGGTGAATCCAGAGTTCATTTACAATCCCAAAACACATCATCGAAGTAACCAAAGAAAACATAAATCAAATGCAAAAATAAATTACAGCAAAGAAAAGTTACTAACTCTATCGGCTAACATTGCCAAATTCAACAAAAGGTACTTAACTACGTTTCAATAAAGCTCAAATTATAAATCCCAACAATTAATCTTCTCTTTTACACACTAGAAATGAAAAAGAGTTTTCAACTTTAACCACCATAACAAACATTCGCAAAAAGGGTCTCTAGCTATTCTCCAAAACTTAAATCTTCTCCCTACATTCTTCCTTTAACTAGGGAAATGCTCTGGCATTGCACCTCTAAAAAGTCAATATCACCAAAAAGATAGCAGCTATCAAAGTACGTCACTAAACTTATACTACATACAATCTAAATTTCATTATTACTACTAACATAAATGCACATAATTCAAAAGAAAAAAACAAATCTTTTCAAAAAAACAACTAAAAATATCACACCTTTTAGCTCGTTTTGGATCCACGGTCCACAGCTCGGCTAACTTATCAGGATCCATAGCTTTCTTAGCTTCAATAGACTCCATAATTGAGGAAGACGAAGTGGAACCATCAACTGAATTACTGTAACGATGGCGTGGCTTGGATGGGACATTGGCATTGGCGGCATCGGGTTTGGGCGGGTTGTCTTGGGTGGTGGGAATGGAGCCAAGTTTTTCAATGTCCATGTAACTGCAAAACAAATCGTCCTCTGATCCTCCAAGACCATCGAACAATGGATCCGATACCAGATCCAGGTCCTCGGGTAACCGGTACTGGACTTCGGATTGTGCTCGGCGGTGGTAGGGACCACGTGGAGGAGTGTTTGACGGATCTTGGTTCTCCATACTTCGAGTTTTCTTGCAGATACAGAGAGAGAGAAAAGAGAATGAAGAGTTTTGTTTTCTGTACTGTGCTCACGTTGAGACAAGCTCTTTGTCACCCCCTTTTATTTAAAAATATTAACTTCTCAACTACGATGTCGTTTTAATTTCTCCATCTTTCTACTTTTCATTTCATCACCCTTTGTCTACATCCTTCCTGACCCATACAAACTGGTAAGCAAATTTATATTGTTGGTTTATATTTAAGAATTTAAGCGCATTTCTATTAGGTGGCTTGCAAAGTAGGCACAAGTGTTTTCTTTAGCTAGAAATGCTCAATCTTAATACATTTATGTTCTTTCATGAATCCAATCTTCAAAATGATAACCCACTTACCCATATAAGGAGAATAGTCAAAGAGAAAGACTTATACTGGATCCAATCCAACCCATGTTAAGAGATGAAACAATTGGCAGCTTGGCCTTAGCCTAAGCCAAGTCTAAAGAACAAAATTCCAATCATAGTATTTCTGTCACTGAAAAGTTGATGTGATGTACATAGATTTGGAACATTATTGGAGAGATATTAAATTTTGTTTAACGACACTAATGCCTTAGTCAGTGGGTATTGAATTGATGCGAGCACATTTTCTTACTTCCTCCTGCTAATGTTCAGCCATCTATCAGTTCCCTCTTGTGGGCTCCTCTGTTTCTTAGACCTTGATCCTAATGTGACTCTGCACTTTCTCATATCGTTAAAGAATAAAAATTTGGAATTTGATCAGAGACAATTTCAGTATTCTTTAAGTTACGAGTTCTAAACATTTATAAGAAACTTAGAAACAAAAAACTTTGTTCTCAAGTGTTTCTTCATTTGCTGTACCCAATAAAGCTGAAAATTTTATGAGGGTTAGTTGAGTGGGTGGGTGACATGACATGACATGAAATGGTTTCAATGGAAGATGTATGGAGAGACAGGTGTTGTCGAATCAAAGAGTTTACTGTGGTAGTAAATTTTACCAAAGACCTGACATTTGTGCGGCTATCAACTTTGAGTCATGGAGGATTTGCCTTCACCACATGATTCCCATGTGCCAATCCTTTCTTTACACGCCACTTAGCCTCTCTTTTTCATACATTAAGTTCACCTTCACAGAATTCTCAGGAGCATAAACAAGTCCCCATCACATATTAATCATAGAGAAAAAGACAGAAAACTTTCCCATTTATTAATCTAAGTTTTCTAATCTAATCAGATCGCCATACAGGCTCAAATAAGATAATATTGATGCTGGGTGGATACTGTCATTTTGGCAGCCTCCCTTCAAACTGATAGGTTTAACTTTCACTGTTTCATGTTTTATATGTGATACTATTTCTGCAGTGAATATTTTGTACAAATAAAAGGACGGCAAGACATTAACAATTTATCAGTACTAGGGATTTGACGGTAGGCAGTGGCTGAAATGAGAGAACAAAACTTATTCATCTTCTCATTAAAAGAAGAGAGGGAAGTGTGCGAGGAGGATTTTGTGCTGAAGAATAATTATTTTTTAAGCTAATTGAGATTAGGTGGGATCAGGTACCATAATCAATATTCTCTCTCACTTTTTCTCTTCAGTTTGATTCTAAAGATTAACCATCTGTTTTCATTTATCTCAATTATATTGCTTGTGAAAAGACTCCAAAACATCTCTTGCTCTCATTTGGTATCTAAATCTCTTCTGTACCCCAGTGGTTCCTCTGCCATATCCAGACACCACATGCCCCTTTATTAGACCCTCCATATTCAACTCAAAACATTAAGAAAACCCTCTCTCTCTCTCTCTCTCTCTCTCTCCAAATTTGGTTTTCCTCTCTCTTCTGGTATTTATTTGCAAGCACAAAAATTTCCCAAAACTTCTTTTTTTTTTTTTATTTACATGTAATTTTCTTTCATGTTTGATTTTGTTGGAAGGATTAGAGATTCATTTGCTTGTGGGCAACATTTTGTGAACATCACACTTTCAAGTCTCCGATACTATTAAATATTTTGCTTTTCTAATCCTAATCTCCTACATAGATGATGCCTTTTGTTTTTGTTTATTGAGGTTTTTGTGTAGGCGAAACCTAACAGAGGTTTTCATTAACTTAGAGCCACATTTGTCTTTCTTTCTCCTTGGTTGAAAATAGAACAAGAAGCAGAAGAGACAAAGCAGCTTCAAGCTCAGACTTTTGAGTGTGTTTCGTCCGTAAGGTACAAGCAACAAGTGGCCCTCAGGGTGAAGCAAATAAGGGAAGGCCTTACTCAATACATGAGTGTCATGAATTCTCTTCTGTCAATATCTTTTGTGGTCCGATTCATTAAAGATAACAAGTAAACTGATCAAGAAGCACAGTCGGTCAGCTCTTCTCAAGCAATGGAGAGACTTGATCATCCTCATCGTCTACTTCTCGATAAACAGTCAAGCCCATCAGCAAATAATGGAACTACCAGGACTCGGAATTCTTACCCAAGTGAAGCCAACTTTGACACCAACATGGTGATCATACTGGCGGCTTTGTTATGCGCCTTAATTTGTGCTCTAGGACTGAACTCGATTGTTCGTTGTGCTCTTCGATGTAGCAGAAGGTTTGCTTTCGAGACACCGGACGAAACTGCAGCACGTTTAGCAGCCACAGGGCTTAAAAAGAGTGCATTGCGCCAGATTCCAGTAGCTGTTTATGGCACTGCAGGAATAAAGATTAAGGCTACAGATTGTACAATTTGTCTTGGAGACTTTATGGACGGTGAAAAAATCAGAGTTTTGCCTAAATGTGACCATGGTTTTCATGTAAGGTGTATTGATAGATGGTTGTTGGCTCACTCTTCTTGCCCAACTTGTAGACAGTCATTGCTGGAGCAAACAACAACAGCAACAAGTTCTGATGCAGCTGATGTGGATTCTGAAACCAGGCATCATCCTGGAAATGCACCAGGGCAACAAGGTGATGTTTCTATAACTGTTGATGAGGTGGGTTAGGCCTAGATGATTTGAAAAATATTCGTCTAAATAGCTGAATAAATTAGAAAAGGAAGAAGGGTTCTTTTCCATGCGGGGTGTTGATTATTTGACAAGGTAGGATGCAATTTCAGGGTGAGAAATTTTATGTAATGAAAAGTTCCTGAGGTTATTCTGTGAATATATATACAAGCGTGGATTTGGTTGGAGGTAAAAAAATGGCTTTCAACGGTATATTAATCAGTTATATCCAAATCATTCATCAGCTATTCAATTCATTTTAAGATTTTGTGAAGATCTGGAGGATTACTAAATTGAAATAATTTTGATTTTTAAGTACAAAAGTTTGCTTTAAAACGTTTCACTTTTTCTTTTTCATAGCCATTTGATTAGGTTTGAAGTGGAGCTCTGCCTGTTAAAAGTGAAGAATGAAGAGGGTTTTAAAAAAAAAAAAAAACAAGGGACTCAACAAAGCAGATTGAATTACCTCCAGTGTGAGTGATGATTTCTTCTAAAAGCAAATTACACTTAAAAAAAATTCTCTTTCTATACTATAACTTGTGTTTTTGACATGTCTAGTATGTACTTCCTTCTGGTGTGCACAATGGTTTTGAAGTTTTTTCAGTATAGTTTCCTAAATTTGGCTCTGGGCTTCACAAATTGGATTTTTTTAAGATCTAGAAAACATACAAGGTCACAGCGACGGCAAAGTAAAAATTGAAATATCGCCAAACGTGATTTGAACCATTACTCTTATGTTTGAAATCTCATATTTTTGTCATTCAAATGATCTCTTTGAAAACCCAAAAACAATTTTTTTTATATATATAGAGTCAAGGAGTCAAGCCCAAAGTTCAGAAAATAAAACCATCAATATTTGTTATTATTAAGATCTAACATCTATTAAGTATGAGATTAAAACCACCCTTGAGCTCTTTTTTTTTTTTTTTTTCCAATAAAATTTGGTTTTAAGGGTGAATGACAACACAAAAAACATGCCCTCTCAATTCCCACTTCATGTCCACAAGCATTTGCTTCCTTTTTATTGATTAGATTTAAACAAGCAAATTTGGCTACTAATAGCAGAAAAGTGAACAAAGAAAGTAAAGTTAACAAGTGTTGTCTGAAAGCACTTCAAAAGGAAGCAACATCTTGTGGTGATAGAATGGAATCTCAACCTCTCTGAATAATACAACTTTAATCTCTCCTTTCACCTTGTGGGTCTACTTTGCCCACTCAATCCACAATTTCATTCATTCATTCATTTATGCATTGGCCCAAGAAAAATTTGTATAAAGCAATGAGTTTGAAGAAGACATCAAGCATCATTAACCATTGGACCACCCCCTTTCATGTACCTCTTTGATGGATCTCTCTCATACTTGGATTTTTATCCACACACTTCAAAAGATTGAAGCAAAGAATTTCTTTTTGGTGGGGAAGTCAAGTTCACAATATGCCTATTTGCCCCACTATTTTCAATTGGGTATTTTAGCCACTACATTTTCATCGTACAAGGACACATGTACCATCATTTGTACATAGTCTTTTCATGGATTTGTCAAGCTTGTGGTTAGAAACTTAGAAATAGGAAAAGGGTATATGGAATTAGCAGAGTTTTTTGTTTTGGGCTAAGCTAAGAACTGTGGGGAATCTTGTCAATTGCCTTTAGAGCTAGACATATTTGTGTTGTCATTATTACTTGTGCCGCTTTAAAGTTTAAACCATATATTAAATATTTCTTTTTAACAAAGGAACAGACTTGGAAACTATAGTAATATTCTTTTACTCAAAGATGTGGCTCTCGCTTCTCTATAATGGCCACCCATCATGCTCTGATTTGACCTAACAAAATTTAGATTATAATTTTTTTTTTCAATTATGCCACTCTTATGATTTCACTGCATAATCCATCCATTCTCAATCTTTTTCAACCAATAATGTTTAAAGTAATATCTCAAAAATTTCATCCAAAATTTGTTAAGACTAGATTGTGCAGGACAAAGAATTGGTTATAAATAGAGCCTCAGCCCATACAGAGAGCTTTCTCAATAGTAGCCCATTTGTATCACTCAATTTCTTACTATCACTCCAATTTATATGCATAAGTTAGTAGGATTTATTTGTATGCTCTGTGAGCTAAATTTGGCTTTTTAGACAGTTCTGTTTTAGATAGCAGGTATACCAGCCTCCTGAAGTCATACAAGTTCACCCAACATTTCAACCTAAATTTGCACAATTATATAAAAATAATAAAACTAAATTGATAAATTGTGAAAATTCAAAAACAAGCTCAAGCAGAAACAGTTATTTCAAAAAAAAAACTTACATTTTTATTGGTAAAAAAAGCATACCAGACTCATTCAAGCAATAGTTTCCAATGATCCCACAAAACCAGAAGAGCCAACAGTAAAGCTCTTTTTATTATCAGAAACTATTTAGCTACTTCATTTTGATAGCTCAGCTGAGAGATTCTTAGCCAGGCATGATATGGTTGTAGCAGACACTCCCCTTGTTCCGCCCAAGTACCATTTCTGGATCATCTCAACCACATTTGCATTCTCCACTGTGATTTTAGACTCTTTTCCTTCACTTGCAAAGCCAATCTGCACCAGAAGTCACCAATAGGGGTCAATATATAATGAGAGTGATGTCATGTATACAAAATCACTAATAACATAATGATATATTAACTGTGTGTTTAAAAACATGTAGTTTTTATTTATATATAAACATCCTCATCATTAAGGTGTTGTTAAAAATTTTCAATGTAAACTAATATTAATTATATTCTGATTTCATAAAACCATATAATTGAATAGTTCAATATTAGCTTACAGATGAACTTGAGTGATTAATAAAAATAAGTCTAATACACTTAAAAGTTATTGATCTTCGTAGATGGTTTAATGTGAATTCTTGGATTATTAGACTTTTGATAGGAGAGTCCGAATACTCTCTTATATAAATTAACTAGGGCTCTACTCTCAAACTTAATTTTGATAAACAATTTTACCCATTGAAAGTCTTGCATTAAAAGATTCTGGTGTGGTAGAGTTGTCATAAAGTGTTTTCAGTTTTTAATTGATTTCAAAGTTCTTCAAAATTAGAGGCATGGCTTAAACAAGTTTTTTCATATTTTAATCTTGATTCTATATTTAAATTAAACATATATTTCGGATTAAGTTAAATAAGAATTAAACTTTACAGCTATTGGTCCTTGAGATTGATTAATACGTACCTCAGCTGTGGAAGAAGTCGCAGGGAAATGGAATGTGATAATGGAATTCTTTTTCAAATATTTAGATTGGAAGAATTCAACAACTTTCTCTAAGGCAGCTTCTTCCTCATCTTCATATTTGTCATCAGCAGCCAATCTGTCCCTAACAGCACTCTCTAGTTGCACCCCATATTGGGCTCCTTTAAGCTCCTTGATCACTACAACTCTCAAAAATTTCTCCACTGGGGCTGCACAGGATTCAAGAAATACATTAACAAAGGGAAAAGACTTAAATCTGATATGTTAATCTGCAAATCAGAGTCTTTTGAAAATTACCAGAAACAATAGCTTCAAAGAAGTCATCATCTTCAGCTAGAGAACTTCCAGCTTTCCCCTTCCATTGCTGAAGGTGGCTGAAAATCTCAGGATCAAAGTAAACTCCAATTGCTGTGAACTTGATTTGCAAGAAGTGTACCTCAACGTCTGTGATTCCTGTTGAAGCCCGACAAATTGAAATAAGACACCTTCTAATTAATCAACATCAATAGCATAATCAAAATATGACCCAGATGGGCTCACCATGACCAAGGAGGTTTAGTGGCTTTGTCTTTGTGATCTGAGAAGGAAAGGGGATTTCATCCACCTGTACTAGTTCAGCACTCATAACTGCAAATTTTATCGCACAGAACCAGAATTAAGTCATGGAAGTGGAACAATCAGATACAAGTATGAGATAGAGAAGCACTTACTGATAATTTTTCTGGGGAATTCTTTGTGGAAGAGATTGAAATTTTTTCAAACTAGTGTCAAGTCTTTGTGATGGCTATGCCATAGAACAATCCAATCTTTTTATATCTTTGTTTAAGGTGGTAGTTGGGGCGTGTGACCCAGCTGCCTCTGAAAATATTTGTCCAACTTTTATACCATTAATTAACAATTTCATATGCACAAGCTGTCTCAGAATTTCCACCTTACAAATTAGTTGGTTGCCCACTGTGGTCTCTGTTGGCTGTCTAAGAATTGGTCGTCAATAATATTTTTGACTGTTTCAACAACTGGGTTCTAATAGATTATTATTATTTTAGATGAACATGAAAACCCACGAACTAATAAAAGAGAAAGATAAAATAAATCAGTCAATGTTCTGAGGGCTATATTTTAGTATACAGTATTGACATACTAAATGTAATTACATAGAAACTTCCATCAGAGGATAATTTGACTGACTTAAGTATGGAATTTCCAGACATAATCTCCGAAGGATTTAGGTTTGAGATGTGTAGACGTCCCATCAAAATAAAACTTCTGAATTATGTAGTGCAGGTCTAAACATTACATCAGGATTTTTCTTGTTCAGAATAATTTATTTAACTCATAGAAACGATCTGAAAACTCGAATGAGATTTCTAAAATAGATCCATCAGTGAAAGGCCTTGGTTTCCTGAACAATAACGAAGGAGAAAATTAGGTTTGTTGTATGGGAAGACAGATTCAGCTCGTCACGTGCTCAGAAATTAGGTGGTAACTAACCGCCGCACGTGAAACCTGCCACATGTATTTCTAAATCAAACATAATCTTTTCTCTGGCTGAAATATGAATAAAGCTATACATAAAATCGAATTATATAAATTTATTTATATAAATATTTTTTTCATTTCAAAATTATTTAATTACATATTATCATATCAAATTATATAAATAAAATTATATAATTTATTTATATTTGTAATATTATACTAAAGATTAACAAAACTTTGAACAAAAAAGCACAGAACAAACCCTGGAAAATTGACATTTGAGTTGAATCTGTCTCATTTGCTGTCTTGTTTACCATCAATATGTTTACAGAAACAAATTAAACAACTAATATGTCTGTGGCTTTCTAGTGGTCCAAGGTCCCCTCCTGATCCGAAATTTTATTTGAAGAAATATAAGTGGTTGAAGAAAAGAAAATGATAAACATTAACAAAAAGCTATATTGTCCACTTACTCTTTTGAGGGTAGGTATGTGAATTGCTGGATTGAGGTTGAGATCTTTAGTGCAAGTTAAAATTTGCAAAGAGAGGATTTATTTGGAAAAAGTGGGGATTTTGGATGTCAGGTAAAAAAACTCTTTCAATTGGTTGGTTATAATTACATTAGAATTCACGACTCAATTGCCCTTAATTTAATGTTTGGATTCATTACGATGGTTTTGGGTAGCATATGGACAGAGACATATTTGAAGATGCAGAGAAGTTTGATTAAGGGCAGTTCCTCCATACCCTTTTGGAGAGGGACCAAGAATATGCCCACCCGGGGCTGAATTTGCAAGAATTGAAAGTTTTCTCATAATTTATTATTTTATAACAACAAAGTATGAATGGACACACACAACTCATCTGTGATTAGCCTATAGCTCCAGATCCCATGCCTAATCCTGCCACTGCCATGAGCCTCCCTGCCAAGCTTCATCTCAGAAATGATTTCCAGTTGTTAAGACCAAGAACGTGTCCAGAATTATTAGTTTCAACGCGTGCATTGCCAACGCTATTAGTGTGGGTGTGTGGGTCAATGAAAATTTTGTCTTCGAGTTCTTATATGTGGAATCAGAATAATTTTTTTTTTTTTTTTAGTGTGGGTGATAATAACAGGTTGGATTTACCGAATTATTAAATTTTTTTTTAACGAAATGGTTGAATTTTTTTAAATTAAAAAGATTAATTTTTATTTTTTTCTTAAATGAATTAAATTTTAAAATTTTTTCATTGAATTGAATAAATTTTAATTATATTTTATTGAATGTATTGAACTATCACTAAATTTTAAACAATGTTAAATAAAAATAATGTGATTATTTTTCGTTAAAAATATAACATTATCATTTTAGTACATTGACATAAATATTTTATGCAATAACGTGAAATAATTTATGTATTTAGCGAAGATACATGCAATTCATACAAAATCAAATTATATTTTTTTTTCAAATTTATTTCCATAAAAATACATGTAAAATAAACAAAACATACGCAAAATTAACAAAATCCAACTAGAATTAATTTATTGTTTTGTTTTTTATAATATAAATTTTGTTAAGTTGAAAGTTTGAAATTGTTTATTCTTCAAGCTCAAAAAGAAGCTCATATGACAATTTATTTGATTAAAAATATGACATTATCATTTTATATGATGACGTGGGATAATTTACGTGTACTTAATAAAGATATTTACAATCCATAAAAATATCAAATTATATTTTTTTTCCAAATGTATTACCACAAAAACACGTCCAAAATAAACAAAACCTATACGAAATAAACAAAGCTTAATTAGAATTAATTTATTTTTATAATATAAAAATTTTAAGTTGAAAGTTTAAAATTTTTTATTATTTGAGCTCAAAAAGATACTCATGTTACATTTTTTTTTTTTTGTTAAAAACATGATATTATCATTTTGGTGTGCAAAAATAAATATTTAATGCAATGATGTGGGATGATTTGAATGTACTTATTGAAGATACTTGAGCTTAAGAAGAAACTCATGGATAATGGTAAAATATATTTTCTTTGTATTTTAATCCAACGTCATCCTAATCCAACGTCATCCTAATTTAAAGAATTTAATAAACATCGTTCAAATTAAATAAATTTCAAATTGTGAGGATATATAATAGAAATTTTTAAGAAAAAATATTATGCATATTTAGAGGTTAAACTTGCTTTGTAACATGATATAAATTTGCTTCCTTTAATAATAAAATATGAAAATTAGTAAAATAAAATAAAATTCAATTAATCAAGAATTTTTCACTTCAGCCAAAACTTACTTTGGTCGTTATTTTTGAATTAAAACAGAATTTTCATATAATTAATTTTTAATAATATAAGATATTAGACTTATTTTATGTGATAGAATATAAATTTGATATTTTATGTAAGAAAATAAAAAAAAATTTAAAAATTGGAGGTGACAAGTAATTATTAATTATCATTTGAAGCGGTACGATATATAAGCTGACATGGACACCACGCGGCAAGACTTGAGAAGACGTAGTTGGGGAAGACGCGCAGCGTGTGGTTTCTTGGTCTGTGCATGCAGTTTTAACAAGCTACCACGTGCATGCGTGTTTTTTACATGAAGCCGTCACACTCACTACCCTCTACCGCCCGATTAGCATTGACGGCTTCGATCCAATTATGGGACTGGCCAACGCTTGCACGCCATTATTGATTTAGATTTAAGTCTCATGGACCTCGTGGCACTCAATTCCCCAGCAGTCACAATCTCCTACAACCGTTTCCTTTACACCCACTACAATCTTCCAATCATAAGTCCATTACAAGGCAAATTCTATTTATCTTAAACCAAAAATATATATATATGTATACCCAGTTTTAAAATTTTAATTGAATATTCAAAATTAAATTCATACAAACTAATTTTGGTAGTTTATGTCATTGGATTAGATTTGTGTGGTACCATTTTGGGTTTTGATTTTATATCAAAATAATAATTTATAATAAAGTAATAATCTAATACATAAAGAAAGGAATACATAAATAGGTTTTTTAAAATTATTTGGAAGTTTTTTTTATATTTAATGTGTAAATAACAAAATAATATTTGTATTTAAAGTCGATGGTGATGCGGAACGGTTGCATCAAACTCAATTCTATACGGCTGTAGATAAACACTACCGGAGTTAAAAGTAATGTAGCCCGAAGACAGAAAGCTTTTAACTCGTATAAATTCAACCATTCTTTTCTTCCTCCAATAAAACGGCCTTCTTCTCTCCGCCAATCACTTGACTCGTTCTTTGCCGCAACAAATTCAAAACTTCGACCAATATACTTTCGCTTTCGTTTCTGTTTCTGATTTCTGATTTCATTCTCTCGCAAGGCATTCATATTGTATCATGGCGTCGCTGAGCATTCGTTGCGGCGGAGGAGGAGCGATATGTTCACTGCGTCCCGGCGGAATCGACCTTCATTACGCTCCATCGTCTATGGTGGCAATGATCGGCCGAGGTAATGATAATAATAAATACACGATTCCGGTTTCTATGTCGTTGACTCGGACGAACAGTTTGAAAACGAAGAGGACGAATAAAAAACAAGATGAGACGGTTTCATGTGAGAATGTGGTCGACGAGTGGATGAAAAACTCCGTCACTGAGATTGTCAAGAACTTACGTGAAGCGCCATTGTTGGTCCACGTGTTCTCCGATAACGGTCATTCTACCAGGTTGAAAACGGAGAAGGCGGTGTCGGAGAACTGGCCGTCGGTGAAATCGAAATGGGAGGAAGGAACGATGCCCCTTCCGGAGGGCGTAATTTTCGTGGAACAATTAAAAGATGACAAAGCGGAAATAGAATCAGGCTCCTTGATCGGAGAGAGTGACAACACGCGCGCCTGGGGGATTGTGGTGCAAGCAAAAGGGGAGAGCTGTTCGCCAGCTTGTTATTTGTTGAAAACAAGTCGGGCCGGGCCTTTTGCGGGCTTGGGCTTGTGCTGTACACACTTTTGTTTGATGAAGGTTAAGAGTTTTAGAGAAACGGCTGAGGCCCAGCTTAGTAATTGCTGGTTATTGAATGGTCAATAATAAAAGGGTTAATTGTAATGATCAATGACTAAATTTGTAATTTTGTTGTGGATCCGATTATCCCACAGAGAGACAGATTGTATATATTCTAATATCTTTTCATAAAATTGATTTGTATTAGTAATCTCCTTCTCATAGACATACCATGCCCGTTAAAAGACTCAACGCCACTCAAGAAGCCTATTCTATTCTTATTTTGAGAAAATAAAGAAAGAAGGAGAGTGACAGGTGAGCTGTAGTCCCCCTGGAATGATTGAAATTTAGCAACATGGCCAAATGACTATTTGGTTTGTATAATTTTTAATGAAATTATAAAATTATCTTAAATTCTTTATATAACTATCAATTATTAGTATCCCTTTATTTTTTTTAATTTATACAATATCGTAAAATAAATTTAAATATTAATTATAATTATATTATTTTTTATTAAAATTTTTTCCTCTATCTTCACCACAAACACTAATATATATATTCTTGGTCATTTCAATCACTTTCGACATTCTGTCCCTTCTACTAGTTTTGTTTCACGTACTTACTCAACTCTGTGTTTATTTATTCACCTAGAGGCCCAGTATGTGCTGTGTTCATTCCAGTGACTATATGCCCACTCATTCCTTTAAGCTGAAATTAGATTTCCACAGTATTGAGACATCTTAGCCTTGGTTTAAGGGCTTTGCTCTCTCAAAACAACGAAAGCAAAAGTCAGTAGTAGTGGTTGACGTATGTGCTTGGCTTGTACGAAATTTTACCACATCATACTACCAAATGGAGTGGCACAAGATCAATCTCTTTACTTATGTTGAGATATTGATTTCTCCATACAACATTTTGCTTTTTGTATCAAAGAATAGGAAGAGATATCAATTAACAACTATTTCTGGAAACAACAATTCATTATCTCCATCTTTGGATAGAAATTCGATGAAGACAACAAAGATAAAGGAGAGGGAAAACAATAAAAAATGTAGAAAGAAACTTAACACCTTTTGCCTATTCTTAAGAAACGATAGGTTTTGAGATCAAGGTTAACAAAGTGAAAAGAAAATAGATGAATTATCGATACTAAATGTGATTTTGGGTTAAATTGGCATTTGTTATACGCATGGATTTGAGTTAAGCCAGCTCGATCTTGAAAATTGGTTTAGTTTAACTCAATTCGAATTTGTTTTATATAAACTTGAATCAAATTCGAGTTATAATATACAATATAACTGGAAAACGAGTTGAATACAAATCAAATAGGGTTCAGTTCAAAACAGCTCGTGAGCCAACCATTAACTCAGTTTGGTTTAAGTTAAGTCTTGACTTGACTTAAGTTAGTTTAATGAATTCAAATTGTGTTATTTTTAATTGATTATATAATTTACTTTTTTTTCTTATCAACATTTTTTCTCTCACTTTAACCATCACAAATGCAACCCAGACTATCTCTCCTTCATCTATGTCATCTCTCCAGCCTCCATTGCCATTTCTCTACATTTTTTTTTTTCTTTTCTTTTCTAAACAAACACGCAAAAATAAATCCATTTTGATCTCTCTCCTTTATAGATTGTTTTTCTCGTTGTCTCTCTAGATTGACAATTGTTATCGTCGGTAAAAGTTTGTCTCGGCTAGTCACAATTTTGATTACACATTTTTATCTTGATATCGTTGTCTAATGTATATTTTTTAATTCATTTTCAGTGATAAGAATCTTAACTAAAACCTTTATTTTTTTTGTTTATTGATTAATCTGTTAGATGTTCATATTTGTATTTGTTTGATTATTTTATAAGTTTGGTGATTGCATTTGACTAACGAGATGTTTGATTACATGAAAAAATGATGGTGAACTGTTAGGAGATATATATCTTACGAGAGATTGGTGAATTTGTAAAGTAAATTAATTTGTGGTTGACATTTTCTATTTTTTTTTTACGAAATTTGAGACTTAAAAGGCTACGTTGTTTTTACTTACAATTGATTCATTTACATTTTTGCAGATTTTAAGTCTCTTACCCTTAGACTAATGAAATATAGATTGACATTCTAGAAATTTAGTTATGAAATTAGGTCTTCGACTTGAGTTTTGAATTTGAGTTATAAACTCAAATCGAGCCACGAATCACAAATTTTCTTTTCGAATCGAACTCAAACCTTCTTTTGAATTGGCTCGCTAAATTCAAGTCATCTCAAAAATCTTTCAAGTCAAACTTGAACCAACATATATTCGGATTTGGTTTGATTTGAATATACTCTTAGTTTGGTGATGCCATTTTTGTGGGGTTGGGAGAGAGAAGATAAGAAATATGAAGATTTAGGTTTCCTGAAAATTAAAAAAAAAAAAAACAGATAACAAAGAAGTTAAACTAAAGAAATATTATGAGCCAATGAAATGTCACTCCTTTCACATGTCAGCATTGAATTGGTTATTTAAAAAATATTTTTTGGATGTTCGTTTAGTTTATGTAAAATAATCATTTTATCTTCATGCATAATTTTTATATTTAAATGAGTAAAAAAAATAAAATTTGTAAATTTAAAAGGCGAGAAAAAATATTTCATGAAAGTTGAGGTGGGCAATGATTGTTTGGTAAAGATAACACTCAATTAAGCAAAAAAGGAAGTCAATGTCACCAGGTTGATTTTAATAATAGCCTTTGATTAGCGAATCTGGCAGTAGATGGAATTGGCGGTCGATGATCAAAGGGAAAAAGAGTGGCAAACGGCAATAATTTGTCCCTCCAATTTGAGTTGTTTGAATTTGAAAACGACAGCTCGCATTTGTTTTGTTTTCAACTCAAGCTCAACAACTAAACTAAACTAAACTTAAGCCAAAACTAGTACGGAACTGACAAGTCTTCCTGCCCTGCGCGCTCTCTTCTCAAATTTCAAATCATATCTCCAATCTCATCTCCCCTCTCTTTTAAACCCTACCCTAAATTCACTTTCCCGTTTCCTCCCCTTTTATCCTTTTTCTTCTAACTTTTCTCATCACTCCTTTTCGCCAATACAATACTCTTCATTCTTCAATCTTTTGTCTTCTCTTTCACTTACTATTCAATTTTATTTATTTCTTGATTTTAACTAAAGATTCTCTGCAAAAAAAAATCTTGATTTGAATTGGTTTGTTAGATTATGGAGGATCAGGCTTTGTTGTTGCCCAAATCCGCTGTAAAGGTTGGATTTTTTTTGTTAGTTTCGGGTCAATTATGAGAGAATCTGTGTTTGGCTTTGGTGTTGATTTCGTTTCTTTGTTGTTGGTTTAGGTGATTGGTGAGAAGCGGATTGCTGAGGAATTGGATAATGAGCATGAAGCTGGTAGAAAACATGTTAAAATGATAGATCTTGATTCTGTGTTTCAGCCTGGAGGTTTATCCCGTCAATTTCTTTATTTTTATTTTGTTCAAATTTTAGTTGTCAGTGAATTAAGCATCTTCAAAAAAGTTTATAACTTTGGTTGTTTCTGTGTGCTTAATTGAAATTAGTGCTTAGCAAATGTGTCTCTCTGATAGAAACTTTTGTTCATATGATCATATTTTTTATTTTGATTTTGCTTTTGCTTTTGTATTGAACTCCAATGCTGAATCAGGAAACCTATATGTGTTTTGAATCTGTTCTGATTTGAAAGTCAAGCAGCTTGATGAATTATATTTTTTTATCAACTGTTGTTTATTTGAGACAATGGTTTGATGCGCAAACTGGTTTATTCTTGCATTTATGCCACAGAAATTAATACCCATCATGAAAAATCTTTGATAAACAAAGATGCAAGCGATCAACTTAAGTCTGATGGAGAAGAGATGTCCCAAGTAACTGACATGCCTATTACTCTGGATTTGGATGGTTCCCAAGTTGAAAGAGCAGTAAGAAATGCATCATCAGTTGTGGTAGATGATACTCCAACTGTGCCAGATCTTAATTCCAAAGTTTGCATTGCAAATAGTTCATGCTGTGCTGGTAGTCCTAAATGTGCTGAGAATTCAGACAAGCCATCATCTTTGCTGATGGAGCACAATAGGGAACCTAATACTAATTGTGTATCCTCAGTTCATGTTGGCTTGGATCTTAATGCAGAAGATGTTGCTAGCTCAGTTAACCAATATCCCTTATATCACTACAGGAATCATAATTATTCAAAAGGAAGAGATGTTTCTGAATGTGTGAGTTCGACAGCACCACGGGAGGAGAAAGATCCAATGAGAGTGTGGAAGGAGATGAAGCAAAATGGCTTCCTCTCATCATCTCATGGAGGCATATCAATGCAAAATAGTGTTCTCTCATCTTCTCATGGAGGAGTACCACCAATGCCAAAACAACGTGGGAGGAAAAGTAAAAGCGACACATTTAAGAAAAAGATGGAGATTGCAAAGAGGGAAAATGTTGATAGGTTCACCAAAATTGCAGCTCCAAGTGGACTGCTAAATGAATTGAACCCAGGGATTATTAACAATGTAAGAAATAGGAAACAAGTCTACTCCATTATAGAAGCCATAGTAAGGTCAGAAAAACATGAAACTAGTCATTCTGGAAGCAAGCAGTTAAACCATGTAAATTGTGGGAGCAAAGATGACATTTATTCCAAGGACCCAGAAAATATGAATGATTCAGGAATACATAGACTCTTCTTACATTGTCAAGATGATAGGCCTCCAAGTACTTTCAGCATGCAAAGAAGTGGGTCTGCAATGCCAATGCACAATTCTTATTCTTCAGTTTCAGAGGACAAAAGTGGAGATGGTGACTCAAGCATGGTAGACTGTGAAGATGATGCACTAGCACTGAAGTTGTCATCCTCAGCCAAGGCATCTGAGAATGCTGGTTCAGTTTCTAATGAGGAATTGGGTTACCTTAGGAGTGCAGCTTCTCTTTCTGTAAAAGGTCAGTATTTAAATATCTGGTAGCTATTTTACTCTCTTTTTAGGGAAGCTCTCTTCTTCATGTGGTCAGATAAAGAAGACCAAATATTGGAAGTATAGCATATAAAAAAGGGTTGAGAAAGCATTTATTTTCTAATATACAATTGAAAAACTGGGTAATTAGCAAAAATGGGTAGTGCTACTTGATTTGCACGTCAACAGGTCTAATTGTGCATCCCTAGTTATAGTAAGGATGCAATAATGGGAAAGGAAAGAACGTTTTAACTGATGAAATGGCATCTCCACTCTTGCAGCTGCAACTGTTGCTTTTCAATGGCTGGAACTTCTTCATCAGGATATTAAAGGACGACTTTCAGGTAAAGGTCATTTCTTACTGGATGTTTTTGAAGAAGAAGATACTTCTATATTTATACAAAAGATATTCTGTTTTCATACTTGCAGCATTGCGTCGAAGTAAGAAGAGAGTCCGGGCTGTAATTGCTACAGAGTTACCCTTTTTACTTTCAAAAGAATTCTCATCTGGTGTAGAGAATGATCTCAATGCCACAAAAATTTCTGTTGATAAATTTTCAAAAAACTCAACTGCAAATTTGCATCGAGAAAGATGGAGCATACTGTTTGATCAGATGGATAAAGCACTTACTGAAGAAGAGAAGCAGCTTGTGAGTATTGGCCGAAGTAGTTGCAATTCCTTCATAATTTTAAGAAACGGTATTCCAGATGTTTTTTTTCACAAAGTAAAATATGGGCGTTCACATCTATGTATATTTGGGCTTGATAGTATCAGGCCTTATAGTCCTACCTGAATGATTATTTTAAAGATTTGAAAATAAGGTTTTGCATTGAGTTATGTAGGCCTAAGTGATTTGTTTTTATTTTTTTTTGTGAAATAGACAAGTCCAGTATCCTATCTTAAGTGGTTTGATTTTGTTTCACTTAGGTCTGTATAATCTCTTTTTCCTCTTCTTATTAATATAAATTTTTCTCCTCAGTCCATTTTGGAATGAAAAAAGTTACTCTTAAGAAAGAAAAAAAAAATCCTCTCCAACATATTTTCAGCTAAAGTGGTTGACTTTGATCTTTTCCTTGTTTTTAAATTTCAGGAAAGCTGGTTGAATCAAATAAAGGAAATGCAACTGCATTGTGATCAAGGCCTGCAATTTAACCACTGGACTCCAGGATATGGTGTACAACATCTGGGAATATCAGAACAGGGCTTCAGGTAATGCTATCTGGGTGCTTTATATACATATACGGATTATTCATCTTGCCCGATGTATCTTTTATTAAAACATATTGAGAAAATTCAGTAAGGTTCACAATTGAACCTTAATATTGGCCTTTGAATAAACCTAACAATGGCAGAATAATTTTAACTACTCTTCATTATAAAATGTCAACTGGACTTCCATTGACCAGAAGGCTCACAGTTAGACAATGTAACTTTGGCTAAATCATGATTTAAGGCTCTTATTCACCATTTATAATTACATTGATCTCTACCTCCGAAGGTGGTATCCCGTGAGTCATTTATAAGCTTTTAATATTTTGTTCATTGTGCAGATCAGGGAAAGCAGTTAGCACAGAAAAGGATTTAGCAGTTAAAGCAGCTGCAGCTTCCATTTATTCAACATGTAATTTCTTAGCGTCAAAGGAGAATGTGTCCTGTTGCTGATCTTAATTCCAGCGGTTGACCTCTGACCCCTCTCAACATATTTCCTTTTCCTCACTATTTGCAGAGAAATCTGCCTGTTCATTCTATATAAAAATTAGCATAAACTTTTGCTGAATGACTATTCTGTAACATTAGAAATGGAGATCAATAATTTTTGAAATTCACTTATTAATGCGGACTAAATCTGATTTCAACCATAATGGTTCAGGCCACAAAGGATAATTGCAGAATTTTATCAATGAATTTGCTAGGGCAGCTGCCAATAATACAATCTTTATAAAACAACAATCACTTTAACATTTGCATAAATGTAATTCATATTTATAGCTACTCAAATGTTCAATCAAAAATTGATTTATGTATTGCAGAGACCTAAAATGCAATATTGCTTGACATTGGCTTTTTCTATAATTTACAAGGCATATTACAGGTATTTTCTTTACATCTGATTGATAGCCAGTTTGGTGCCATCTTGCTTGACATTGGCTTTGCAGCAGTTAGATCATCAGAAACCTTGGCAAGGAAACCATACTGCAGTTTTGCACTTTCTGCATTGTCCAAAGTCTTCACCACATACCTATTAAGGAAATTATGTTTGCGAAAACAGAACCATAACTGGGAGATGGTTAAAACTTAAAAGGTTTTCAAGGAATGCAATATTATAATCAGTAAACAAACAAAAAAATTGAGCATGTACTCAATTCTAAAGCAGTTGTTTCAAGTGAATTATGTGTCTATCTATACGCCAAATCTTAATATCTGCCATGAACAGAAAGGAAAGTGGAAAACAACTAACCATCCATTTAAGCATTGTGTAGTAACAACAGCCTCACGTCCAACAAAGCGCTGTGGTGTCCTTTTGTTCCCCTGATTCATTATTTCTCAGATTATGAATTTCCATACAGTAAAATACAACCATTATTTAGTAAAAGTTACGAGGAAACCTTTACGATAACCCGATCTGTCATGTCAAATGGAAACTGAACACCTTGTCCCCTTAGAGCTACAGAGGGATCACTAAAATTACCCTTGTCCTACAGTGGCAAAACATGCAAACATACACATTCAAAAGAAAGTGGCGTGCACAATGAGGGAGGTAAATCATAGAGTTTTCTACAGGAAACAAGAGGGCTTGTTGATCACTACCCGATCTTGAGGCAAAATAAGAACTAGTGACCCAATCTTCTTTCCTTCATGCATTAACATGCCCCCTAGGAAATTCATTTTTTTTTTTTTTTAAAATTTGAAACGTTAGAAAGTGACATCAAAGTGGCAAACCTGGTCAAACCTTTCTCTTCTTCTCTTACATGAGCGGTAATATTGTAATTCTTCCTCTCTAAGAAACGCCAAGTACCTGAGAACATTAGTATTCTATACATAATACCCTGATTTCATATGGTCTGCCTGAACTGTAAATCCTGATATCATTTTAACACCTATGCTGGCCAACCAATAGAAATTTCAACCTTTAACTAACTCACTCTAGGTAAGTTGACCCAAAGAGCAGAGACATTCAAATTTGTAAAAGGAAGGAATTAACTTCCATAACAATGATAATTTAAATGCATACACAGATTTGGAGATATTGAGTCTTCTGAAACAGGCTGTGAACAGGTGCAGCAAGCTTTCTGATAAAGTAAGAAAAAAATAAAAAATTCAGTAAGAATCAGACAGGGATAGCCAATCGCATCTAAGAAACTGGCCAGTTAGGATAATGCCAAGACAGTAAAATGTTACCAAGAGTACAAGAAAGAAAAATAGCTCACAAGATTTGAGAAAATGCATAGAAGGGCAAGAAAAGCAAGTGCTAATATGAAGGAATCAAACACCCAAATCTTCCCAAGATACGGTACAGAAACAAGGAAGAATTGCAGGCTTTGTTAAGAGATTTTTCAAGCTAAAAAAATAAACGAAACACTTGTTGACAGATTTTTTTTTTTTTTCAAGAGCAAGCAACAAATATTATTCATATTTTAGAAATTGGGGGAAGGGGTGGAGAATACTAAAAACTCACATTTCTAAGAACTTGCCGTATTCCAGCAGCTCCAAAAGAATGTCCACAAGGCAATATCATCGCATCATCCATGAGTGCTCCCCTGAATTTCCAGAATTAAGATAGATGCATTATACTAATTCGAAGAATCGGTTGAGAATGCAATAAAAGCCATGCAAGCAACAAATACCAACAGCCATAAACATCTAAATTCTTAAAGCCAAAATATCTTAAAATATCCCCATACCCTCATGGCAGCGAGGAGGCTATCGTGAGCAACTTCCCCAACAAGCTCACATTCACAATAAAAAAGCAGCAATCTCAGCAAAACATGACTAGCCTCTAAAACCCTAGAAAGGCTACCACCAAATCACACAAGTTCTTCATTTTCACACCAGTTACAGAACTATCGTATCTCTGGTAGTAATTAAAACTACTAAAATACACACTAAATCAACCTTAAAAAATAAAATAAAAATGGGTTTAGTTTACATGACAGGATCAGACAAAATGGCTCTTAAAGAATCTCCAGACCCACGGCCATTATCCACCACAACACAATCCTTCTGTCCACACCGAGACGAGCCTTCATTACTCACTTGCAAACACTCTGAATAGTACACGTCACCAGCCCCCTCCGTCTTCACCACACTATTATTAACCGTTTGCACCCCATTACCAATCTCATTAAACACACCCCCACACACCCCCCCCCATTCTTCTTTTTATCCACTGCATTCGTGATCACACAATAATTTGCACTATTACTTTTGTTAATATTATTACTCACAAGTGGGAACCACAAAATCAATCCTTCCTCCCTTACTCAAAATTTGACTACTTCAATCGTTTCTATCCATTACTCAGTAGTTTGAAACTTTGAGCAGGCATAAGATCGAGATATTGGGTTGTTTGTAGATTCGTGAACTGAAATAATCGATGACAGGTTCTAATTGGTTTCCAGAAAAACAGTGTATTTTCTTTGTGATTCACATTAAAATTACTCGCATTGTGACTGCATTTTCCATAATTTTTTTTTTCGTAAGCTGTGAATCATCAAACTAGCCCAGGAGAGAAATAGTGAGAGTCCTTCACATGCTTACCTCTATTTCAGCCATGCAAAAACTTTCGCTGTCACAGGAGATTGTGGTCTTATAACCGTATTAAACTATTTGAACTATTTTTGTCGAGGCTGTTTGTTTTCGGAGGCCTTCAATATGGCAGAGTGGAAATTTATAGCTTTCTGTGCATGTGGGGAATGCTTTTTCAGGAAGATCCACCGAAAGCTCTGGTTTCTATCCGAAGGAAGATGCACGGTTCTAATCATTCTAAAATTGTGGACTATCAAGCCTCATTTGTCCATTCTAATACAACACTTTCTTTTTATTAGGCGAAAAGTCTTGTTCCCACGTCAGTTATACTGAAATGCCAAAGCTTTATCCCTAAACTTAACAAATTTAGTCACTTATTGGGAACTAATTTTTATTAAAAATTTTAGTTGGAATTAAAAGATTTAAAAAATAAAAATTTTATCATATTTTTTTCTTTAAATTAAAAAATTTTATAATTTTTTTTTACTTGAAATTTAAAAAATAACTATTTTTTTTTCAAATTCTACGATTTTTTCTTTTTTTATCCAGTTATGGCGACAAATTAAAGAAAAAAGAAAGATGGTAACATTTCTATCTAAGAAAAGACAAAGACTGTCTCCATCTAAGGTTCCTTATTTCCTGTCACCAATGTTGCAACCTTGATTAAAACTATAAACCATTCTCATGATTTTTATCGTTGGTGGATAGCTTGGAAAAGACAAGACAAGACTGATGTTGACTTAGCTTAAGTGAAGGAGGAGACTCTAGATAAAGAGGATGTTAAAAATTGAAGTACCACATGAGTGGTGATAAAACTACAGTTTTTAAAAATTTTGAGGTTAGTGAGACTAAAAAAGAATGAAAACCCTAAGTTAAGAGAGAAGAATGTGAAAACTTTGACAGACATAAAATTATTTAAAATCTAGAGAAAAAAATAACAAATTATATATTTTTAATAATATTATTAAAATAATAATTTTAATCTTAATCATAATTAAAATTTTAATAAAATTAATTCATGAATAGATATTTAAATTTTTAAAAATTAAAAAATACGACTTTAAGATTTTCATTATACCTTGAATGGCAACAAGTGTTTTTGGCCTCTTTGTTATTATTCTGAGAAGTTGGACGCCTCACTTTAGTGGTAAAATTATAAGACAGCTGATGTGTAAGGGGGCCAAAATGTTTGTAGATCATTGAAATATTTCAAGACCTCTAGTTTTGATAAGTTAGAATGCTACTTTTGTTTCAGATAAATGTCTCAGCTGTTATTGGTGGAAGTCTATCAATACTGGTAAATGGTGGGAATGGGGACTCTGTAATTTACACGCGATCGTCGGTATTCAAGAAGCTTTCTATTTTTGGCACCCAAGGAACTCCAGTCTTTGGAGCTTACCTATTGTATTTAACAGTTTTCATTATTGGAGTGATATTGGCTTGCTGCTGCAAGTCCAGCAAAAGCAGACTGCAGGGTAATGGAGTAGTTTTCATGGGAAGCGGGCCATTAGAGCTGCTGGGTTAGTGATGATGGTTCAGACATGCATCCCAGCCTGCAGAATGACCCATACATGCATGGAAATTGCAGCCGTGCTAGACCCACAAACCATGCGGGCCATGCTGGGTTCTTGGGTTCCGATCATCTTTCTTCAACTCTACATGGTTTTTCCAGTTACGTCCTACATGTTTTTAATGTGAATATGTTCTTTGATTGAATGTTATTAAATGTTGTTATGTAGTGATGTGATGAGTCTCCAAACTTTCTTAATTAAGCTCATTCTTCTGCTACTAAGATTACTGGAATTTCAGAATTCATGTTAATAGGTAACCCAGTGATCGTATTGCAAATATCTAAAATAATAAAATTATGTATACCTAATTTGAATAAACAAATATATACATATTTATATAAATCATCATGTAATTGAATGATGTTAAATTAAAGACAAAACAATATCCAATCATGTGATGACACGTATAAGTGTGTATACATTTGTGTACTTAAAGAAGATACGTATGGTATTGCTCTTTTCAAAAGATCTTATTCTTGAATTTCTTTCCTTGGGGAAAGAGAAGGTAAATTGGACCATCCTCAGCGAGGTTTTAAAAGTGAAAAGGATTTTAATGAACTTAAAAGAGTTCCCTCCCTGAAGTTGCTTCTGAGAATGGTTTGTTTCATTTGATGAATATAATAAATTTCACCTACAAGTCAAATAGCTCTCTTTAAAGATATTAAAGTTGAAAATATAATCTTCATTTATTTGGGTACATAATACATTGTCTTCACTCACCAATCCAACATAGTGTGCTCTCAGGCATCCACTGCTATGTGCTTAACAAAAGCTGTATGGAGTATTTTTGGCTACTCAATAAAGCCAGGGTATCTATACTTATTTAAAAAGGAAAAAGAGCAGAACAAGGGCCTAAGTGTAGACATTTTTAAATATGGACAACAACAGTTCACTTTCTCATTACCCCAATAAAAAATGCTTTTTCTTTAATGTCCAATCTATGATCCCTTCTTTTTCCAGTCAGTGCAGTAGATTAGCTATCCCTTATGGCTTAACAAAACATATTTTGAATTTGATTGAGCAATGTAGCCTCAGAGCACTTGTTTGCATGCATCAGATATCAGAATCAAGCCTTGGTTTTAGGCTATGTGCTGCCAAGCATATTGAGTTCATGTTAATTTATAAAGCTTTGACAAACTGATGGGACATTGAAAAGGTTAACATATAAGACAAGGTAACAGATAACATGTTCAGGCATTTCAAGTTCCATAAAAAAATGTTCGTATTTCTTTGTCATTTCCATTAATCGAGAGAAGGCTTTCATATTCCTTCTCTACAATCAAAATGAAAGATAATTAAGTACACATGTGCCTGTTGATGATGACAGGGCTATTCTATTAACCTCTCTTGGGCCCAACACCCATTGTTATGAATAAACTTCTGGCTAAAATGCACTAGGGACAACGCATTGCTTGTAAATGCACATGCTCATCAAACAAGAGGGTCGAACACTTATATTTTTATTCTTTCACTCAGATTTTCTCCATGGACAGAAGGCTATGCTTTCTTTTTAGAGCTATAAAGAATGAAGTAGCCATGTGAGGTTAAAACTGTTAATCTGTGATTAACCCTCTAGAATTCATTGGAATAAGGGACATTAAAGAGAGTTCAAATGAAAGCAACAAAGTTTTCATTTAGAAAAAGATTGATTAGTAGAAGCTAAAGACATAGCTATTAAAAAAAGAGTGCTTCTATTCCGACAGCATCATGTTGTTTAATATTCTATTTCTATCTATACCTTCACAATTCTAATCTTTAAGGCACTACCTCTTCTTTCTTTACCCCACACGGCCACACCATTCACTTTTCTCAACTGATTTCTGCCTCTTTTTCATTATTGTGTTCAGCAGTAAAAGATTTATTTTCTCGAAGTGGGCGAAAAGAATCTTTGAGAGTCCTCATGCTTGGGTCACTTTTGACTTGTAAATATATGTATTTTAATCCCTGCACCATTGCAATCATTGGGACCACACGACTTTGATAATTGGGACGACCTTTCTTTATATCTTACACTGGCTTGGACACCCCTCACCTTTGCCATTCAAGCTTCGGCTTGAGGGCCATAATATGCTAAGTTAATACTATAATAAACTGATAATTGAAGCAGACACAAAACGTAGAAGAGGAAAGTTAAGTAATTGGGTAACAATATTCATAAAAGGTTCTGAATTGGACCCGGTGAAAAGGAATCCGGTAATCTAACTATAACACACAGAAAAAGTTACAGACAATAAAATGAAAACAAGCAAAGAAGAAACAATAAAACAGCACAGGCAAAAAAATCACAGCAATCAGTATTCTTCTCTCTAACCTAACAAACAAACCGGATTCCTCTTCCCCGGACAAGCATTAATAAATCCCTTCTCTTAATTTCTTGAAATATTAAGTAGATGATTCATCCTGATTCTTCTTGGCCTTCTGAAGGGCATCTGATCAGTTCCAATATATTAACTACCTCTCCCATGTCTGGTCGATTAGATGGCACCTGTGATGTGCATATCAAGCCTAACTTCATAACTGGAATTGCCTCCTCAAATGGGAACTTTCCCTGCAACCTTGGATCAACACATTCCTCTACTCTGCCTTCTTCCAGTGCTCCTCTTACCATGTCACATAGCACCACCACATCATCTTCCATATACTCCACTGGCTTCTTCCCAGTAACAACCTCCAGAACTAAGACACCAAAACCATACACATCACATTTCTCTGTGATCTTCACTGTTCTGCAGGCAAACTCTGGCGCCATGTAGCCAAGTGCACTCTGGATCTTGCTGCTTAATACATATCGGTCTAGCATTGGCAACAACCTTGCCAAACCATAATCTCCAACTTTAGGCTCACCTGAGCTATCTATCAGGACATTGCTTGATTTTATATTGTAGTGAATAATGTTTGACTGATGCAAGTGAGCGAGGCTTTTTGCAGTCCCTAGAATTATATTGAACCTCTCATTCCATGTAAGGAAATTTCCACCTGATCCCTCATGGATATGCTTATACAAACTTCCACCAGAGACAAATTCATATATGAGGAGCTGTAACGATTGAGTCCAATAATAACCATCAAGAGCCACAAGATTAGGGTGCCTGACTTTCCCCAGTTTCTTGACTTCTCTTTCAAAATCATCTTGGGATTTGACAAGACTTGAGACAGTGAGCTTTTTTATTGCAGCTGAGCGTCCATCTCGTAAGACTGTTCTGTAGACAGCTCCAAACCCACCACGCCCAAGCTCACAATCCTTATTGAGAAGAGCATGTGTTCCTGTACTGAAGTCGGGCTCTCCTGAAAACATGACAAGCTTGCCAGAGTTAACATCCATGGTGGGGGAATGACTAAAGTCATCTCCAGCAGATAATACGAGGGCTGCTGCAGATGGAGAAGTTGATGGGCGAACACGAAGATTGAGGACAGTGATGGCAATCACACCAATGACAATGACAGCAGCTGCACCAATGGCAATGAGAGCAGATATGCTGAGGATTATTCTTTTGTGGCCCATATTTGGAGCTACTGAACCAGGTGTGGCGTCAGAGGAAGAGTTTGGATTAAGAACAATAGGTTTGGGAAGGACTGCAGGGCAAGAGTTATTGACTGCAGAACCACAAAGAGATGGATTTCCAGAGACAGAGGAAGGTGATATGGTGTTAAAAAACCCACCAGCAGGTAGTTCACCTTTTAGATGGTTGTGTGAAATGTTGAAGGATAAAAGATGAACAAGATTAGCCAACGGTTTGGGGAGGCTTCCACTGAGGCTGTTAAATGAAAAATCCACATTTTGTAGATTCACAAGTTTTGCTATTGCTGCCGGTATTGGGCCTGTCAGGTTGTTCTTGGATAGTATCCTTTAAAATAGAACAGAAAAAATAAAAAACTCTGTTAAAAGAATGAAAATCTAGTCTCTCTAATTCATGAACTCTAGTAAACACAGCTCTGACAATTGTTCTTGGATGAATACTAACCACCAAAAAAGCAGTAAATAAAAGATAGAGTGGAGAACTTACAGAGATGTAAGTGTCGAACAGTTCTCAATTGATGACGGAATTTGTCCAACTAGGTAATTCCCCTCCAGTCTCAATTCCTTCAGAGAATATGCTCCACCAATTTCCACAGGAATAGCTCCGTTCAATTGATTCTCACTCAAATCAAGGACATCCAGGGCCTTTAGTTCTCCAATAGTCATTGGGATAGGACCAGCAAGTGAGTTCTTTGACAGATTCAATAGCTGCAGGCTGCTTAAGGCCCCAATGCCAGAAGCAATTTCACCAGAAAACCCATTATGTGATAAATCCAAAACTTGTAGCTTTTCCAATGTGCTCCCTTTCTTTGAAATTAAAGGACCATCCGTCCTTTCACCAATTTTATCCACCAAGAGAGAAGGTTCTTTTAAACCCAAGTTAAAAATCCATTGAGGTAGCCCGCCCTTAATCAAATTCTGGCTAAAATCTAAGGCCACAAGGTTTACACAATTGGCCATAGATTCAGGCAAGCTCCCAGTTAACTCATTTGCAGAAACATTTAACACCTTCAACGACTGCAGATTCCCTATTGAAACCGGTACTTCACCTGAAAACTTATTCCCAGAAAGATCCAGAGTCTCAAGACTCTTCATTTCTCCAACCCACCTCGGAACCTCACCAGAAAACAAATTCTTCCTGAAATTCATAAAATTACACAAGCTAAGTTCCTGCATTGTCTCAGGAAGATCCCCAGAAAACGAATTCTCACTAAAATCAATACTCCTCAACAGTAAACAACTCCCAATCCCATCTGGAATAAAACCAGAAAACCTATTTTTGCTTAAGTTAATCTCTCTCAAATTGTTCAAGCTTTCAACCCCTTTCGGAATCTCACCCTCCAATAAATTATCTGACAAATTAAGCGACCTTAAAGCACTCAAAACCCAAATCCCAGAAGGTAGTACCCCAGAAAACTGATTAGAAGACAAGTCAATAGTGGCAAGAGTTGAACATAAACTCAAACTACTTGGTATCTTTCCTGAAAACTTATTTTTAGCCAAAGATATTGTTCTCAATGACCCACATTGTTTAAAAAAGTCATCAGGAATAGAACCAGATAAACTATTCTTGCTTAAATCAATAGTTCTTAAATTTTGAAGCTCGGCAAGATTAGGGCTAATGTTTCCGGTAAGATTGTTACTTGAAAGTGAGAGCTTTCTGAGAAATTGAAGCTGTAAAAGGCCACGACCGATCCGACCCGAAAGTGACAACCCATCAAGAGTAAGCTCAACGACCCGGTTGGATCTTGGGTCGCACTTGATACCGACCCAGTAGCAGGGACTATCGTCATCTTCATTCCAAGACGCAAGCTTCAAGTTGGGATCTTGAATGTCTGCTTTGAACGCTATCAGCCCCAAGACATCGTCGTTAAAAGATGGATTCAGAGATCTTGAGAAAACCGGAGCGAGCAACAGAAATGTAAATACAAAAAACAAGCGTTTCTTCTTCAGCATTGTTCCCATTGTTTGCTTCGCAACAAACTTCAGACGCAAAATATAAAGTTACTACAAACCCATGTGATAATTTAGCTCAAAACAAGCTAAACTCACTGTATAACAGTTATTTGAAGCGCAAAAGTGAAGAAATGAGTTGAGAACTCTAGAGACTAAAAAACACAGTTACTTTAACAAAGTTCTAACATTTCATAACTTCACTTGCCGGAAAAAAACTTCAACGGTTCTCCGGGAAACTCAGGGTTCCAGTCAGACTCAACGGGAGTTAGAAAACAGAGCGAAACAAATTGTGAGTGTTTAGGTTTGTAACGTTTGTTTGTTGCAGCTGAGTGAGGAAGAAATGGAGTTAAAAGTTTTCATTAACGGGAAAGAAAGTGGGCCAGGAAGTTGGTGGGGCAATTTATGAGATTGTGGGTGACGTGGAGGGCTGTGGATGAGATTCCGAAGTGGCTTACACGTCATCACTGCTTCTTTTTAGCAGGGCTGCATCTCTGGCATCATTTAAAGCAATTTTTAATGTATATATTCTTTTTATCCTACTTATAATTTAAAATCATTTAACCACCAAATATTATCAATATATTTAAGCATATATTAAAAAAAATATAATTTTTTTATTATAATAATCATAATTAAAATTATAATATGCCCTTGTTATCTATTATGTCTGCAGATTAAGTATGAAATATTATATAAGGTTTTATATAAGTATATGAAAAATATAAAATAAATTTTTAACGTGATTCGACTTAAATAATTAATCACATGATAACATATTATCGATGTACAAAAATTGGATATCAAAAATAGGTAAAGATGGTTGTATTTGAGTACATAATATCTATCTTTATCATAAAAGAAGTTTCCCATTTCGCTCCCATCTTATATGATTTAATTAACTAAAATGGTGTGGTGGAATAGCATTGAATTGAATGGCAAGATGGGAAAATAGAGGCAAAGGAGAGGGAGAAGAAAAAAGAGCTAAAGCAATTAGGCGATGGGCAGTGCCAAGTGTGTGACAAGGATTCAACCCCCTTTACCTTTAAGCATCCATTCATCAGAAAAGAGAACAGGGTCCCCTTCTTTCCTTTTCTCCCTTCAATTAACAAGCTTTTTACTCATAACTTCTCTTCTGTTCTTTGCATTGATTATACCATTGGAATATTCTTACAATAACCTCTCGGATGAATTCTCATCATTATATTTTGAATTGATTTTACATTAAAGTTACTCCAATAAAAAAAGTTCAGTGATTTGTAATTGAAAATTTTTGAGTGTAGAGGGGTTGAAAAGATTGAATATATGGTATAGTTAGTCAAGTTTCAGGTGGGGTTGTGTAATTATATGCTCATGTATGCTTCTCCATGAATGTATGTGGTTGACTTTATGTTGAAATCATCAAATCAATCTTGTATGATATACAGACAATATGTACTTGCAGAAAGCTTTTGAATTTATTCGTTTATGCAGGTTTAATTACCGCAATTTGATCAAACCAGCTGAAGGAACAAATTTTTTCCTGAAGCTTTAGGGATGGTAAGAGGGTTTTTAAGGGAACAATGAATTGGGAATTTCCAAGTGGAGATTAAAATGAAAAATAAACAAAAAGGGAAGAAATGGCAGAGGAATTGCAGCGTCAAAATGGTTCTCTTCTCCCCAGATGTAAAGCCAGCAGTAAAACGACGCACCATTCATTCTTATTTTGTTCTCCACCTTTTGTTATTTTGTACCTCTTTCTTTCTTTTTATCTGGGTAAATACACTCTGACAGTGTTTTGACTTTTGAGTACAGTTGGCAAGATGGAATAAATTAACTTTAATGCCATTCCCTTCTGGTTCAGGGCACCCATTTAAAGTTTGATGGATTGGGCTAAAAAAAAACAGCTTTCCACTAACAACGGCCACAGCCTTAACAGCTTTTACAGATTTGGAGATTGAATCTTGTTTCTGACCATGCTTATGAGCTCTGTAGTTTTGCCAGTAGAAGTTTAATGAACTAATTAATTTTGCTATTAGAAGCCCAGTTATGCTGATCTCAATTCAGTCATTGTATGCTAATCCTAAAGGTAGTTTGGGTTACAATAGACATAATTTCAAGGATAAGAGAGTAAAAGTTTAATTTTTTTTCTAAAAATATCTTAAAATTAAATTTTTAACTTATTTGATATAGTACTATAATAAAAAGGTTTCCGATGCATAATACATTGTGATTGGCAGGGCATATATGTATGTGTCCTAATGAAGAGTTTTTATCATGAAACTGATATTGGTTGGCAAGGAAAATAATTGGCATCCCCAGATTGCTTAGGAGTGTCCTAATACTTCATTTTCATGGCAAGCAAGATAATTGGCATCCCCAAATTGCCTAGGAGGAGTGTCCTAATACTTCATTTTCATTGAAAGAAAATCAAAAGAGTTCAGTAGGGTGTTTAAGGATAAGCATCTTTAGCATAGCCTTACTGGAAAAATAATTCCATGGACAAATTTTGTTGTAAATCTCCCTTACAAGAAAGTAGAAAAAAAATCTTACAATGACAGACTATGTTGAAATTTTCTTCTTCATATATTTCACTATGCTTCAGTTGAAATTGGTAGACTAGGATACTTTCCATCCGGGAGCAATGGTAAGACAATAGACAGAGGCCCCAGGTTCAGACTTCTTCAACCTACAACAGAAAAATTAACGGCTTTATAACTAAGGAAAAAATTTTCCAGCTAAACCTTAATGCAAGCAGTATTGAACTTAATTGAGAGTTCAAATGACCTGAGGGAGATTCATTAATTCAAGGACAGCTTTTGTCGGGGTTAGTTCATTATCTATGATCCTAGCAACTGCTGTCAAAACCGGCATCTTGACCTTATATTTTTGGGCCAGTGCAATCACAGCCCCAGCAGTTGATACACCTTCAGCTACCTACGGTATAGATACCAAATAACCACACCAGTTACCAAAAATTTGCATAGCAACAGTTACTTCAAAAGTTCTAAAAAATACCTGATTCATGGAATTTAGTATATCTTCAAGCTTCTGTCCTGATCCAAGACGGACACCAACAGTTCTATTTCTTGAAAGATTTACAAAACACGTAAGCATGATGTCCCCTGTCCCTGATAGACCAGTGATTGTTGTTGGCTTAGCACCCATCTTCAAGAAAAGGGGAGTGGGAAAAACTGTGAGATGATAGCAATTATAGAGAAACAATATTTACTTGTAATAAGCGCCGTAAACAAATTGAAATCTATATGGTTAAAGTCTACAGATTGGTAATATAAAAACCAATTAGAACCGCTAGAATCAGTTGGGCCAACCAATCAAAGTTATGCAAAAATGACCACTAAAAAGGAAAAAAAATAAACGGTATCCTACAGCTTCAGCAGCATCCACTAGAAGTAATACAAAATAAGAGGATATAAAAAAATTGATCTTCACAGAAATCACAATTTATTGCCTAAATGATAGCAGCTAAAACACCATTTGAATGAGGGCATAATTTTTAAAGCATAGAGATAGAATATACCTTTGTTGCCAGCCATCGTATCTCAGAGCAACCTTGAGCAACAAGAGCTGCCATAGAATTATTGCCAAGATTCATGCCTTCCACAATCCCCGCTGCTATTGCAAGCACATTCTTTAGTGCACCTGCAATTTCCACCCCTGTAACATCACTGGAGTGATCAGGGGTTTATGAGCTGAGCACAATTCCTTATGGTTTCCAACTTACCATAACATAAACCGCTAGAACCCATATTACAACAACAGAGAGGTGGGTTGGAAATCCATAATATTTGCAGTTAAAAAAATGGTAGGATTCATGAATACATTGACATAGAATGCAGTATGTCTATGAATTAAGTGCTTTAGCTACTTATGAAAAGCAAATCATAGATTTCACTTAATTTAGTGAGCTTAAAAATCATCTACCTTGAAGAGCTGATTCTTAATTGATCAGAAGAAAGTAGCTGCTGAACAGAATTTGCCAATTTTTTGTCTTTTGATGCCACCACCATTGCTGCAAAAGCAGAAATCAATACCAAGACTAATGTTAGCACTCAACATCAGTGACTTGAATTACAGTTGCCACTCTCTGGAATGAAGGAATTTCCCAATAGATGTAGGTCACCTGTTGGTAATTTATTCATCAATTCCAGCGCAAATGATGGACCTGATAATGCAACAAAGGGTTGGCGAGGATTCCTCAATGATTGGGGAATAATCTGAGACATCATCCTCAACGTGTTGAGCTCTAACCCTTTACTAAGGGATATGAAAGGCAAGCCTGGATCAACATAATCAACAATGCCCTCAAGAAAAGACGAACTAAACTGCACTAACAGGGACAAGATTCAGGCAACCAGCAATAGGATCATTCATAAAATTTATTCAACATGCATAAAAACATTTTAATTCTACTTTTTCGGGTGAAAATTAATAGTATAAAAGACAGTAGAACAACATAATGTTTGAAAAAGCGAAGAAACATATCTCAAGTCATAAAAATTCTAGCTAAATGAAATATGAAAATGCACACAAATGAGAAAAACCTGCACAGGCACTGCATGAAGGCAATAGTCAGAGCCAAGTAAAGCAGTTTTGGCATCAGTTGTTGCAATCACATTTTCTGGTAGTTTGTGTTCTGGGAAGCACCGACTAATAAGAGATATTCAAGCAACACAATTAAGTCATAATCAAAGCAAAACAATAAATCTAAACAATGATTTAAACAAATTACCAATTACAGTGCTTCTCATTGATAGATTGACAAACAGCAAGATCACGCACAAGCATGTAAACCTCCAATTGAGCCTTTCTATTTGCAACATGTGCTGCCATTGCCGTACCAAAAGACCCTCCTCCAAGCACCACCACCTATACCAACATTTCTACAGTTTTTAACTCTAAAATAGTTATTTCAGTATCATACTAAACAAATTTTCAACCACTCAACTCCCCCCTAATTTTTTACAAAATGAAAAATCTTGTTACCGAACAAGGAAACAATGAATTAAATAAATAATGGGTATTCAAGATTGTGACCTAAATTTGAAGTTTTTATGACGGAGTTAACCTTGTTAGTGCGTTCAAGGACGTCAGTTTTGGCTTTGGAACGCCACGAGCGAGACCACCTGACCAATTTTTCCCATGCAACTCTAACAACTTTACGACGGTCACGGGTCCTCTCAGGGGCAGTAAGAGCAACCGGGTTTGAGCCAGAATCATCAAGAAGCGAAGGAGAGTGATCAGCAGCAAAACAACAAGTGGCAGTAGATAAAGAGTTGAGAGTTAAAATGAGAGCTGAACTGTTGGAGGGAGACTTAGGGAGTTTGAGATTGTGAATATAAAGCGGAGCTGGTGCGTAAGAGGTTTTTGAAGTGAACACTGGGTTCAGGTTCAACTTCAACAAGCGTGGCTCCATAAACGTAGTCATTCGTTGCGGAGTATCCGAGTGTCAGATGTTTTTGTTTATCTCTTCTTCGATCTTTTTGCTTGTTTGTATACCTGGTTTCGGCCCTCTATTGGGCGGGCCTTTGTCTTTGTTATTTGGGCCTTGTGATACTAGGGGAATGAGTACCCCTTTAATTTTTGGTTAATTTTAAATATATAAATAAATATATATTATTATATTTTATTTTAAATTAAACATAAAATATAATCTATTTAATATATATTATCATATAATTAATTATATGATAACATATATAAATATATATATAGATTTGATAGATTTTTAGACTTGTTGAAATATGTGTGATTTGATTGATCACATTAAAGAAGTTTTGTGAAAACTCTTTTGAGTTTTTAGTGAGCTAATGAATGATGGTAACTTGCTCATGCGAATTTTTTTTCGTTATAAAACTCATGGCTTTTGAGACTTGGAAGCATCAAATTACTTGCTACTTTTTAACAAATTCTTATCATGAAAGATGGATGGTGACTTGCTTTAACAACCATAAAATTACCACCTTAATAATAAGAGAAAATAACTTTTTTCCACCCAAATTATATGATAAATTGTTAATTTCGAAATCTAAAAATGTCATTTTTTCATGTTTAGTCAAAAGTTAAAAGTTATTTGTAACTGTTAAAGAGGATTTTGATTGGTTTATAAAATATACAAATATTATATAATTAATATCCCTAAATAAATAGAGTCAATTTCTTTTCATCAACTAAAATTTTATTATTTAGACTCGTATATTTAATTGAAAAAAAAATCAATAACTTATCTCTACCTTCGATTAGTCTTAAACTTATAATCGTACTGATTAATATTAAAACTAAATTAAAATTTCATAAGAATTGTGTGATTCAGTTAAAATTATAGTAGGATGTCGTGATTTAACCGTAATTGCATTGACATAGTGTGATTTTAATTAAATTGCCTCGAAATCATATGATTTTGGAAAGCATTACATTATTCCAATACAATTAAAGCATCAATAGCGGTGAATGTCCTTTGGTGACTGTTTTAAATTTAATTTAAATTTAAATTAAAGGGTTGAAAATGTGTTTAATGAAGTTGTGTGAGGAAATTTTATTTATTTAACTCTAATAAATATTATAAATAATAATTTTTCAATATATCAATTATAAAAATTAAAGAATTTCACCAAGTATATATATATACGTAAAAAAGGACGGAAAAATGTCTTTTCTTAGATTTTAAAAATGACTTTTGTCTGCATATTCTGGGTGGGAAATAAGTCATTCTCCATAATAATGATCAAAAGTCCAAGAATTTGTATGGTTGATGCCACTTTTCATAAATTAATTTATATAAAAATTGAGTCAAAGAAGCATAAGTTAACTTAATAGATTAAGCAGGCAAAGTTTTTGGAATAAGATTCGATATCAAACTGATAGGCAAGGTAATCTAATTCAATTAGTGATTGAATCGATTGATTAGTGTATAAGTTAATTAATTATTTGAAAATTTTTATATAATTTGACTTATTTAATATTAAAATTAATTTAGTTTAATAATATATATATTTAAATATGATAAATAAATTTTTTTTTAAAAATAATTTTTATATTATTAAAGTTAAACCCAATTTTACACTAAGTAAAATCAAATAATTTAACCCGATTTAATTAAAAAAACAAATTTTAAATGAATGAAAACTATGTAGGGAGGTTTCTTCTGGTTCAGTAGTTGAAGAAGGTTTCCAAAATTTCACGTCATTAAACTTCGCTAATTGGACAGGTATTGGAGAAAGAAGCTCAACAACACAAGCTACCCAGAGGTTTTAAATTGTCTTTCTAATGAGTTGCTGCATCCGAACAAGCCTCAGCTTTTTAAAGAATAGTCTCTATATTTCATATTCATCAATCTCTCACGCCAACTTCCTCATCTCCTCTCTTGTAACAACAGGTCAATATCTCATCTGGGTAGTTTTTGTTTTTGTTGATTTGCTCGGTGATTGAAGAAGAAGGATGAGTGAGTGTCAAATTCAAAAAACGAGAGGGAGGAGGAAGAGGAGGAAGAAGAAAGGATTGAGGAAGTGTTGTTTGTGGCCTCGTTATTTCATTGGTTCAGTGTGTAAAGGAGTAGGAAGATGCTTGTTTGTTAGTTGCTATCCAGTGTTGCAGTGCTCTGGATGTGATGATTATAGACATCAACACCACCACCACAGGCATTTTCATTAGTCATTTTCTTTCTTTCTATGCAGATTATTGTTATCTCAAGTTCTGATTTTATCAGTCTTTTGATGGAAATTCATACCTTTCTTCTTATGCAATGCTCATATTTTTCTAAACAACATGAAAGGAGAGAAAATATGGGAAAGTTGTACTAAGAAAAAATCCAAATTTGTTCTTTTTGGAATTTTCTGTGGTGGGTTTGTGTACTTTGAATTTTACAAGTTGCATGTGGTAAAGCAATTAAAGAGAAAAAGAAATCATTGAAACTATGAATCTTAATGCAATAATGATGTAATAGAGTCATGTTTGAGGGGAAAAAAATGGATTTGCAGCAACAGAAGCAAATTTATCTTATGAAAGAGTCATTTGTATGGAAGTTCTTCTGTAAATTATGAAGTTATTGTTTGCGGGTGTTTTTTCAAACTCTGAAAATTATGTCATTAGCTACCACTTCAATTAACCAAATGGCATGTCAATTTCTGCACATCTGATGCTTTCAAAGGCTTCAGCATGAACATTTGAGCTCCTTCCTCTAAGCACCTGATAATGTATGAAAAATGTTAGCTCCTCAAACCAAATCTGAGTTGAAAACTATAGGGAAAAAATTTAACATTCGCATATAATTACTTGTTAATACGAGTTGGGATGTTCTCTGATGAAACTACAACAACTGGAACCTCCTTTGTTGCAGAAGATTCCTGCTTGCAATTATCGATGTAACAGAGTTAGAAGATACAAGAGATTGTTTACATTATTCTTAAAGGCTGCTGAAATCTTGAAGATTAAAAGCTGTACCTTGATTTTCTTTAGAAGCTCATAACCTGACATTCCTGGCATACAATAGTCTGTTATCACCATACTCACCTTGGATTCCTACAAACGTAGAAGTCATCACTATGAGATTAATCTTGGATTCTTTCAAACTTAAAACCCCATAAATTTCTATTTATGCAAAATTTACTCACATTGCTCTCCAGGGCATTCTCTTGTTCATCAGCCAAACCCAGATACTCCAAAGCCCTCAGCCCATTCTCTGCAGTTGTCACTGCAATGTCAGGTAATGTGTTAATAACTTTAAAAGGCCTAAAATTAATCAAATTAAAGAGATTGGAAATGTACCTTTACAAGAGGACTTCTTGAGTAACATCTCAACCAATTTTCGATCAACAAGATTATCATCAACAGCTAAAACATGAGGCTTTGATGAACAGGATGTAACCTCCATGAACGAAATGGCACAATAAATTAGGGAAGAGAAAAACAGTACGTAAAGAAACAAAAATAAAGTCACAGGAGATGGATAAACGAAATGCAAGCTGGTGTTGTGGTGTATATATAGAGAATAGAGAAAGGCAAACTGAAATAATAATGAAAAAGACAGGTTGGTGGGTGAAAAAATGAATCAAGATAAAATTTTTTGATAATCCACAAGACATAAACGAATGGTAGAATCGAAGTAGATCACAGATATTTCGTGATCCTTTTTGGGTTCTCTTTACGATTTGATTCTGTCACATTCTTCCCTCCATATCCCATCTTTCTCTCTCTGCAAAGACTCCTTCCATCTTCTTTAATATATTATTTTCTCTCATGCATTGCTTAGCTGCCATTATTCATTACGTAGTAAGGATATTGTACCACATGTACAACGTTTCTCAGCTCACTTTACATGCCTTAATTCCAGCCTGCTTTCCCTGGTAAAGAAGATCTCTGACATTTGTATTTTATTTCATTTTAAACAAATTTACACAGAAAGGTGAAGTGGGTTGATAATGGAGTGGCGTGATTTGATTTTATATGATATGAAGATATTGCAATTAGTTTGTTTACAGAATCAATCTCCTCCTATGCAAAGAAAATAAAAATCCAATCTCCATTCTGATCTGAATGAGGCAACCGGGAAGATTTGCAGAATAATATATTTTTCCTTTGTATAATATATTACATTGCATATATTGTTGGAATATTTGGACATGCTTTACACATCAACAGAATCTTTGTCAAATTCTAGTATAGTCAAAGGCTGTACGGATCATGGAAATTCAGGACAGCCACGGTAATCTTACTAACTTAATCTAATTTTTTTAATTAATTTAAGATTAACTGAATCAATCTTTGATATCGAGAATATGGCTGCCTTTTATTAGAACCCTTTGATTGAGCAGGATTATAGATATACACTTTTAGCATGCACTTGGAGTTTGACCTTAAAACTTAATGGCTTGTCATTCATGAGTTCTTCAATGACAATTCATCAATTGGACTATGAGATAAAAGGAAACTCTGCAAAATCACATTCACTTGACCAATGTTTATATTTGTCATGTGTCCCTGATCTTAAGCATGTGAAAGAAATTACCAGCATTGCATAGAAATCACAAATCCAAATCTAAACCATTCCCGGGCAGTCGACTGAAACTTCTCTTTCATCGTATTCATATAACTCGATTGCATGAGTGACCATAAGATAAAGACTCCATACGAAATTGAAAAAAAAGAAAAATACTACAGCATGTTTATAACATCATCTTGCCAACCAGTGATATTTAAAGCTTGAACAAAAACAATATCTTGCAGCTGGTGTAATTTTTGGTTGTCTCCCACCGTATAATTATCATCACTTGATGCTAGCCTTAAGAATGGATGATGTACATGGCCCAGCAGATGTCATAAATGGTATGCCCTTAAATGTGGCGACACCCTTCTCATCAGTGAACAAATGCTGCAACCATGACAAAGCCATCATCAGGTTTTCTAGAAGTATAACTGACAACCCACTTAACTTAATGGACTTTCCAGTCAAGTCAACTAACATCAATATACCGAGTAAGCACTTGAAGCGTCTATGTATATATTCACAGACCTAGAAAAAGGAAAGCACATACCGGTGTAATCTTCTCCAACTGCTTCTTTTTTGGATTTAGGACATCCTCTGGTTTTCCATCAATCCTGTATGAAAATATTGACAATTGTTACAGGTGATACCAGATTTGCAACAACAAAACCTTAATTCCAAGCCACACTAAACAAATGGATGTGAAGAGAACATAATTCATTTATTGGTTTAATGAATGAATGTGTACAGTATCACTGTTAAGCTGAATATCGTTACTGCTGCTCATTTGATCTGAAATTTTTGCCACCTACAGTGCTAGTTTTATGTAACCCTAGTTCCTTCTTACCATCAGAGTTAATAGTGTCTTAGTAAGTTTCACAAATGTTAGGCAGAGTATGAAAGTTCTTATTTCTACGTAACTAGCTAAGCTTACCCAGAGAATGAAACACGCTCCCCAGGTTTGGCCCCTCCTGGAGGTAGTAAAGGCTCTACAACAGTGTGATCTTCATTCGAAGCACAAAGCACCTAAATGACAAGAATCATAAATAAAACAAATATCAACCTCATTGCCTTGGAATTATTAAAGAACACAAGGTAACATTAGTACCAAAAACTGAGGTTCCCCAAAATATATAAATAAAAGAAAATATAAAAAGCATATAATATTCTTGATAAAAGTGGTTTTTTTTTTTTTTGAATATACATAATAGTTATCCAGTGAAAGAAAAAAGGAAAAAAAGGGCTTCTTCTGAGGATACAATGGACTTATTTCAAATGCAATGTTTTGAGAGAATTGTGCATAAAACAAAGGTCCTTCAAAAAGTCAGGAATGCATAAATTATTTAGATATTATGAAAAGCTAGAATCAGCAAAACAATTTTAGTAACTAAAACTATTCCACTTAAGATCCAACTGGGTGGTGAGACAGAAATTTCAACCAGGATGCAGTGCATGGGTCTTGGAGCAAGAGTTTCAACCAGGATATAATTCAAAAGGCTTTCCCAAACAACAGTCATACAAGTTTGGTTTTCTCCCTTTCTAGGCTAGAAGAGTCTCTTCAAGGAGTTTAATTTTCTCCTTTTCTGGGCTAGAAGTCTTTTCAAGGAGCAACAGTTATGCTTAAGCCATGACATGAACCCAACCACTTCATTAAGCAGAATACAGACCAAACTCTTCTTCAAGAAACATATAAAGAAAATTGTCTATAGATTACCAATCCTTCTGACATCACATCTCGTAGCTTTCCAGGTTTCACATTAGTTATCAGCACAACACGGCGATTCTTCAAAGCACAGGCCAAAAAACATGGGAACATAAGCTTCAGAAATTAATAAACTTTAAAACTGGGAACATGAAACTGAGCCAATGTATATGCAAGTGCATGTAACAGATTATATATTCAACTCAGAAACTCATAATACCGTCAACTCATCTGGATTGCAATATTTTGCCAATCCACTAACCACTTGCCGCACTTTAGCTTCTCCAATGTCTATCTCCTCAACCAGTAAACTGCCATTCAGGTAAAGAAATTCGGTTAAAAATGATTTTGAATCTATAGTCATGCCAAGGAATTCGAAACTCCAAATTGAGGTTACCTTGATCACATTACATACACAATAAATTGTTATCCAGTGAATAAACTAGGGTTTGAGAAGAAAAGAACGAGTAGAGCTTGCAAGTATAGCATACCTATCAGCAGATGGATGCTTCCATGCTTTGCGGATTAAACCAACCTGTATATTAAGTAAGCTTACACTAAGTTCTTTGTCCTTCTCAGAAGCTTCAGTTTCAGATGATTTTTTCATTTCTTGTGTAGCATCCTTATCTCCTGTAGCCTTTTTCTTTTTGTCTTTCCCTACTGTTTCTGTTTCAATTGATTCCTTCTTCTCTTGAGTAGCTCCCTTTCCCTCTTTTCTCTTTAAGTTAGCAAGCAAAATGCAGACAAGTTATTGAGCAAGAACTTAAACAAGATGTACAATTGTACATCTAGAAACCTTATGGTATGATGGTATCTAATGGAATTCTCAAAGTTCAACAACAAAAAATTAGTCAGACATTCATGCCTAAAACATGGTATAATTAACTCATGCAACTTTAAAAGAGATATCATCTCTTTGTATTTTATTATCAATTAAGACAATTTCACAATGATTTCTTAATGGGGTGCATAATGAAAGGGTCTACACTCATATCAACATGTATTAAAATAAACCCAGAAACTTACCCCCACGTCTGTAGTTTTTGTATTTGAGCCAGCTTCTGACTTGTCAGCATTTTTTGAGCTCTGTGTAATCTTTTTAGCATTTGATTCTACTTCAACCTTAGCTCCATGCACCAAATATCCAAGAATGAATACAAAGAACTCAATCAATAACATATTATACTAGTAGTTAACTAATTAAAAAAATTGGTAAGGTAGGAAGAAACACAATGGTCCTAGAAAGAAGGATACAACACTGCCAGGGGGCACAGATTAGTAAGAGAAAAGAACTCACCGGAGGCTCAAATCTAGCCTTCTCTACAGAAACATTTTCAAATAACTCCTTAAAATCCTCAATGCTCTGTAACAATGAATGAAGACATTTATAAGCACAAGTTAGAATATTTGGATCTGGAAAGAAGCTACATTCAGATGTAATGCTATGCAGATCAGTACACCTGACAGGTTTCCTTCAAAGCATGTACACAACAAAGCCTAATGACTTTACATAACAGAAATTAATCAGGATCAAGGTGTCCCCACCTGAATGTAATCCATCCATCTCACAACATGTGGCAACTTTTCCTGGTGGGCTTTTGGAAGACCAATCTGGTAAAAAGTATCATTTATGAAGTTATTAGAATTTAAAGTACGTTGCAAAGGCAATTACTATGGAAACAGCAATATCTTTCCCCCAAGTTATTCACTGAAAATTAATGGAATCATCATAGTTCCCCTACAATTGTTGTCTAAACAAAAACTCTAGCAACAAATGAAAATATGAAGGTCCAATTAAAAATAATATATTTGTACAAGATGAAGAAATGCATACCACTGATGAATGTACTGTGGAAAACACAACAACATCAGCTTCAGAGGGTCTCAATCCATTTCCCAAAAGCACAGCTTTTGGAGTCAACTCTTCATTAAACTTGCTCAGAACATCAAAGCATGCCTTAGAATCAGCAATAAAACTCTCTGCAAATTCTATCCACTTCATCACCTAAACGAAATGCCGGAACTTTTAGATTATGGATCAATAATATGACCTTGTCAAAAAGAATCATAATAAGAAAAAAAGCCCAATTATGAGCTTGTGAAAAAGAATCATGCACAAAACAACAAAAAGTGCATACCAGTTCTTTATCAAGTAACCTTATCTTATTAATATGTTCTTTACTGGGACTGGGTAAGTCAGTCCTACAAGTCATATACACAAGTTTGCCACAATCTAACTCAACCCTATGAATCATGATTCTGTTTTCTCTGTCCAGGTAAAGAAACAGCAAGAACATACAAAAATTCCAACTCATATTTACCTCATCACAGAGTGCCGAAGAGGAATCCTTTCCTGATGCCTTCAATATGTTTGAGTATAAAGTCTTAAGATCACTCTCTTCAGCATCACACACAATTTTTTTCTGAACAACAAACCGATTATGCAAGGTACAAAAATATAAGTTTAGTATGCAAATTATCCACAAAACCAACAAAGTTCGGAAAGAGAAAAAGCTCACAAGCTCCCACTTAAAATTGGTATCCTTGAAAAAATTTCTTGCAACTCAAGCCAATAAAATGAGTTATATATGGAAAATGGATGAAAGCTCTGTTTAAAAATAAAATGAATGCAAACACACACCTAGCTAAGTAACAGCCAGCAAGTACACATCTATTCAACAACTGAAGTTAAGATGACACAAAGAAAGCAATTTGAAGCCAACCCACTGACTAAAACTGATTAAATGATAATAAAACGTGCTCATTATAGCAGAAAATAGAGGAAGAACATTTATGTAAAAAATGTAAGAATAGTATGGTTGAGCGAAGAAAAGAAACGGAATAAATTTGGCTTACAGGATCTAAAGAAAGGTGTTTGCAGAGAGCTGAAACTATCAACTGTTTTTTATTGGAGTTGATGCTTCCGTTTGCAGCCATGTCTCGTCTTCTTCTACGCCCTGCCCCTCTTCCTCAACTGCTGTTTGATATTAATAGGTACTTTGTATCTGTGTTGATGGGCTTCGAGTAAAGCCCATTATTTTAACGGGTACTTGGAAACTTGGGCCGGTGAGGGTAATTACTAAACCCCCTGAAGTTTAAGCTGATGACAAAGGGAAGTGATTTTTTCACCCCCACGGCCTCACTAATGTGACCACTAGCCTTGCCTGGTTTCAAAGTTAAATAAGAAGAAGGCCAAACGACTATTTCCCACCCAAGGTTTGATGTTTTCTCAAGTTTCCACTATTTAACTATGGAAATACCAAATACCCATCCATGACTGGTTAAATTTAACCAAACCCTAATGTCTGAAACTTTTATCTCTTTTTGTCTTCCTAAACTTTAAAAACTAAAATTTTACATCAGCCTAAGTTTTAAAAAATGACAGTTTCACCATAGGGTTTGGTTTTGAAATCTTCGACGACCTCTCCAGCTCTGTTGTCGACGGTGTCTCCCTCCCGAAGCATTCTCTCCTTCCGACGATCCCTTTCCTCCAATTTGGAGGTCCGATCGACATCGGAGGTGTCTTGGGAGATGAAGAACTTCGTCTTCCCCGACGAAATTCTTTGTCTCCCAAGGCGTCTCCGACGCCGATCGGACCTCCAAATAGGAGGAAAGAGATCGTCGGAAGGAGAGGATGGCTCGGGAGGGAGACGCCATCGGCAATGGAGCCAGAGATTTCAAAACCAAACCCTAAGGTGAAACTGCCATTTTTTAAAACTTAGGCTGGGGTAAAATTTTAGTTTTCAAAGTTTAGGGGGGTAAAATAGATTATATTTTAGTTTATTTTTTAATATTATAGAGAAAATAACGATTTTACCCTTACCACCGTTATTTTTAACTGACCATGGGTAGGTATTGGTGTTTTCATAATTAAAGGGTGAAAACTTATCATTACAGCATACCTTGGATGGGAAATACTCGTTTTGCCTAAGAAGAATTATAATATATATAAAAAGTCAATTATTAATTCTCAAGTTAACCTAAGTTTTAATAAAACTATGTTTTTACCCACTAAATTCTTAAATTACAAACAACCATCCAAAACTCAACTATTTTGGAAATAAAAAAAGGGGTCAAATGACCATTTCCCACTCAAGGTCAGTAAACTTCTTTATCAGCAGTATACTTTCCAGTTTCCACCTTCTCTCCATTTTCAAATTAACATCTATCAATATTCACTAGAAATAATATATTTTCTTGAAAGTCTTCTGTTTTTATAACAAGTTATCAGTTGTGACCCAAGATTTGAGTTGTTTCCATTCCATATATTAAAAACACTCACAAGTTGCATTTTGCAATTCAAATTCTTGTTGCTTCGTTTTGTGCCTCTATTTTTTTAAAATAAGCAATGTTTTATCATTTTTTAATCTCTGCCATAAACTTTGTTGGTCTTGTTCAATTTATGAAGTTCATTGGCTTTGTATATTATGAGAGAATGACTATGAACTAACCTTCGACTATAGATATTCTTCGTAAGATATGGCTGATCGTTATTTGTAAATTCTCAATTGCTTAGGAAAATATGATTAGACAAACAAAATTTGATGAGTTTGTCGAATGCTTCTTTTGTTTGTTAAATTCTTGGTTGAAACATAGAGTAGGCCAACTTACCAATGTTTTAGCATACACAATAACATGAGTTGAGTTTGGACAGATTAAGGAGTAATGTTAGATGAAACATAGATTCAACAAAAAGAAAGGGCTAAAATTGAGCCAATTTATCTATATGTTTGTATGCTAAGTACAACATTTTGACTATAACTGGGTTGTTTGCACAATTTTTACTAAATAAGGTTTTATTTTAGGTGAAAAGAGTGAAGACAGATAGAGTTTAATTTGAAAAAGGAGAGACGGAAAGATTGCCAAACTGACAACCATTTTTACTTGAGGTTTTATTTGCATTCAAGGAGACTTTTGTCCATGAGAATAATTATAATAAGAGAAATAAAAGAAGTGTTATTGCCTAAAAGAAAAGTGAAAAGTATAATTTTCAATTAAGGGTCTCAATTGTGCCAATATATAATTTGATTTTAAGTAAAACAAAAATAATTGTTATATGAATATTTTTGGATGTAAATAAACAAACATGAAAATCTAAATTATCTTACAACTTTTCAAATGATTTTTGAAATATAAAATAAAGTGAAGAAAATTATGTGAAAGACATCATTTACAAGCACATCCTTTGTTTTTGACAATTAATACAACAAAATCAACTAGAATCTTATATAATCTTTTGTCTCTTCTATACAAATGATAATTAGATCTCGATACAGTCCTGCTTGTTTATCTCACTGTGGGCTTGTTTTTGTCATTTCCACAAACTTCAATAGTGTTAATCCATCACTTTCTGTCAAACCTTATGCTTATAACAAGGATCAAAGACCTCTCTCACATTCCTCAAGTTGGTCTTGTTTTTGGAGAAGAAAAGAGATGTCGGAAGAGCTCTTTTCACTAAGAGCTATCTTATCTATCTCACGAAGGGCATTGATGTGAATAGTTGGAAATAACAAATGCATCAAAGGAACCAAAGATGATGATACAAGATTGGGCTTGATTTTCTCCACGGCTGACTTTATAAGGTATGGAGCTGGTACACTGAACCACTTAAGATACCATGAAAGTAGTACTAAATTTTTCTCTTTGGATTCTTCGTCATGCCATCTACCTGAGTTCAGATACTTACTCAAATCATTTTTCAATCCATCTGAACAACTTAGAATATCTTCTACTCGCTTCCTAAGAGACCCAATGAAGATTGGTTGAACAATGCCTCCTCTTGAAGCAGATAATCTTCCACTTAATAGAGCCTCATTATAGGCTACTACAAGCTGCAGTAGACGATGGATAGTGAATTTCTTTTTTCCAGATGGTTTTTCCACTCAACGTTTTAGATATTTTTCATAAAATAGAGTAAGCACTAAGCACCAGAAAAAAAAAAAAAAAACTTCGAATGTAAGCAATCATGTTGAATCAAAGGATAACATAAACTGACCTTCAAATTGGATATGAGGAGAGAGTCACTTATAATCACTTTGTCATTGGTGACCTGCTCAGCCATTGACCTAACCGTAGTGTACAATGACAAGTAGACCTACACAGATAAGCAAATGAATAACGATGCATCACAGGATTTTCAATTTACTTGTTTATTCACATCCTATCAGATGGTAAGCTTATTACAGGTATTAAAATGGTAGATTCATAGGAATTGTAATGCTTTTTAAGTGATCTAAATGCATGGAGATCCTATTTCCTGGTTACATCAGCATTTACCTGTAATAGAGCTGGTCTATCCTTGCTTATACACTCAAATAGAACTTGCAAACAAAACTCCTGGAAATCCCCATCAAATCTGCAACATGTGCAATTGCAAGAGTTTTTACAAAGAGTCACAGCTTGAATAAAGGAAAGAATGTTCTACATTTTGTATAAAGGACGATGGAATTGTCACTGTAATATATGATTCCATACATGATATTACATCAAGGCATCAAAAGCAGAAAAGCAAATTAGATTTGATATTGAATTTAACCAAAAAAAAAAAAAAACTTACATCTGCCACAACCCTTCTGAACGGTACATCATTAAGGTCTGGCCAAATGGATTATATAAACATACAGTTCCTAACCCAGAATTTGTTTCACTACTTGTTAAGGACATTTTTTTTTTTTGGGTAATTGGGAATTCCACCCGTATTGGTTGGACAAGTAAACCTGGGGCATAATGATCGGACTCACAACCACACCCGTATTAAAGACATATTTAGTCTGACAACATTAAGTAGTAACTGTCAGGATAATATTAATTAGAAAAAATAACATTAATTATAAAAATAAGATTAATTAGAAAATTAATACTAATTAAGATAATATAAGATATAAATTAGGAAGATAATATTTCATTTAGTTAATATTTGATTGATTTGAATAATATTTTATATGTAATAATATCTGGTATTTTGGACAACTTTTAGATGAGTAAGATACTACAGCCTTTGGGAGGAACTGACAGCTTTTATTGTTATTTTAATGCTAAGTCCCTAACATAAACTAAAAGATCCAAAAGTTAGTCTTCAGTGAGCATCGGGAAGCCACCATAAAGGAAACATAAATTGCTTCCACAAAATCATAACATGGAAAGACATTGAAACAGAACTAGACTTACCTGCTATTCCAGGAAGGGTCACAGCACAGTTGTGCAAAAGCAATTAAGCTAGGATCAGATGAAAAGGTACTGACCAACTGATCAACAGTAACAGAATTAGAGCCAGTGTTGTTATTGATACTTGGATCTGATGCTCCTAAACTTGTCAAACCCAATACCTGGATTGAGGATGACAAATTAAAATTACTCCATAAACTGGAAAAAATTAATCTAAGGACCAGTTTATAATAACTCTTATGACATTATCACCTTGTGCATCGCACGTGACATCAAGGACTGACACCCTACAGGGTCATCCACATACGAACAAGCTCCAACCTTCCGTTTGATATAGATAACACCAGAATTAAATGGGTCACTCTTATCTCCGGCACTCCACCAAGGTTTATCTGTTGAAGAAAAAAAATTGGAATGATCTAACATGTTGTATGTTCACACTATTTAATAGAAATGAAGCACAATAATACACTAACCTTCAGGGACCAGCTCTATCATTAGAGGCCAGTATCGAGGTCCACAGACACAAACTGTCTTCAACTGCAACCAGTAAACAATTGATCCGTCAAAAAAGTTGCAATTCTTCCAAATCAATGTGTCCATTTTAGAGCAATGTAGTTCTTCAATGAAACATAACAATCTCTTCTTATAACTGTTAATGTACTAGCAAAGCTATACCTGTGCAAGAGGGCTTCAGGTTCACTAACAAAGAAAGAAAAAATTCCCCCAAAATAGTTAAGAATATAGAAGAGAATACCAGATATCATGCAAAACCTAGCAGATTTGCAACAGATTCCAATTTCTCTTGTAGGAGAGAGAAAAATAAAGGTTCCAGGAATTGCAACTGTTTAAATCATTTACTCATGAATCTGTGAAACTTACAATAGATCGTTCTGGCAGAATGAAAGGAGTAACTTCACAAAAGCTTGTTTCTGAATAATGTTCAGTTTCTCTAACAGTAACTTCAAGAGGGGCATACACAGGCAGACCAGTGTCAACATCGACAGTCTGAATCCAGCGAGATTCCGTTGCAAGGACATACAAATGTCTGAATGCCTGAAAAGACACTTCATTAGAACAAGATGCAAAAAGGGTAACATAAAAACTGTTCCTAGCATACCTGAAGGTGGCAGCGATTATCGTTTGGCCCAGAAGGCAAGCGTGGATAAAGAGAAATCAATAAAGCAGCAATAGAACTGTTGCTTGTTGAAAATGTTCGCATTCCACCCCCAAGAAACAAGAAGCCAATGGCTAAGCTTACCTAAAATAAGCATGTCATAAGAACAAAAACCTACTCAACTGAATGCATTCCTAATAGGTACACACAAACCTTGAAGCATTCACTTAATGCAGGAAGCTTAGATGAATTAAAAATCATATAATCCTACATCCCTAGGCCCGGGGTCACAACCCACAGTGAATTTAGCATTATTGTAAATTTGAAGATTGCACATAGAAACTGTAGTAGTATGCACATGAAATCAATTAACATTTAATGAGCTCTAGTCCTGGCCTCAGTCTCTATTGCTTCGATTCAGCAACCAATTATGCTTTTGGCAGGTCACAACAAACACCATTGAAAATTTAGAGCATATTATCAAAACTCAAGGGGCTTAAGAATCTCTAGATCTTATTTTCAAAGTTCGAAAACTGTGAATAAAATATTATAAAAGCACAATCCAGTCAACTTTATCCTTATCAATTTCTAGGAATATAAATTACACGATAATATACTTTGAGAGTGCACATGAAAAATTTCAAGTTTTTCAGCATATTTTATAAAAAATCATATAAGACTATAAACAACTAGTGGAAAATCTTACTGCCATCTGGATTCCGTAATTTGCATGGCCATCAGCAGAATTTCGACTTCGAAGAAATCTCAGTAACCGAAAAGTTTGTAGGTGCCCAGAACCAGCCATAACCTGTGCTCAGACCAATCATTAAAAAATAAAAGAACAAAAACCTTAGGTGCTCCTGTTAATTATAAAACTGGAAATGGGAAGGAAAAAGAAGGATTTTTATTCTTTTATTTACCACAGACAAGGAAAGAACAACCAGGTGAAGGCATATTTCTAGTGTGCATCGATCTACATAGCGAGACAATCCCTTTGGAAAGGCATTTCCACTTGTAGTGGAGACAGGCTTGATCTGCTGACATTAAAGTATAAGTTTTTACAACTAAATAAGCAGTAAATTTATACAGAGCATGATCAAACTGTATGACCTCATTTAAGAAGTAGACAGCATAATCATAAAGTAACTCCTGCACATTTGCATTCTTTGTACCAGCAAATCTTAACCCTGCCAATAATAAATGACAAATATAATGGAATTAATACATATATTTTCTAAATGAAAGATACAATGAAGCATTAAATTATCTCCACCAATTTGCGGCAAAAATAATTAAACGTGAGCTTAACTTAGAATTCCAAACACAACAAGTAAACAAAAAAGATATATGAACTCAGAAATTCAATATAAAATAGGCCATTATTTTGTTCACTCTAAAAATTTACCGCACATATATGTGCGTCTTTGATCATTGAAAAACATTATACTTTCAGTGATGGGACAAAATCTGAAAACTTATGGATCTGTTCCATGCAGCTGTTCTTTGCCTTTATACAAGTTCTTATCTTTTATATGCATGTAAGGGCATTTCCAATATTTTCACACCTCAATTAAGATTTTACCATTAAAATATGAATGCCAGGGTAAGTTTGAAGAGTGTTTTTAAATTTCAAGAAATTGCAGTGAAATTTACTCAAACCTCAATGGAGGCTACTGATATTTACCCTAACTCTAATTTGTAATTTTTTTTTTAAATTCTTTTCAGTGATTTCAATTACAAAGAAAACATACACGTGAAAAAAAAAAAATTCAATATCATGCATATAGCATGAATCAGTAGAAATAACTTACCAAGAGAAATACATGCCCCAGCCACTATATTGACATATGCCTGGACGAAGGTTTCTGCATCCATTTCATCAACATCACTGTTATCATCTCTAAGGGCATTGACACTGTGTTTGACAATATCAGGAATCTGGGACTGAATCCAATCTTCAGAGGGGTGAACCCTGATAAGATAAAGCTCATTAATTTAATAATAAAGAGTACCTAAGTAGATGAAAGTTAAATCATTAGATAAGTTAAACAGACTAGCTCTACCTGTTCCACATTATCAAATTCCGAGCAATGACACGAAGCATAATGAAATCAGGTCGCACATATTGCAAATCAAAATGTGTTTGAGGGATGGAAAGCCTAGAAACAACTGCCTCTGATTCCGTCTGTTATTCGTACAAATGAGGAAAATGTAAGAAAACCCTGACACACATATATGAGAATGTGAAGCAATCTGTACATAAGAACATTGACAGGCAAATGCACCGGTTGAAAATTTTCATATGAAATACCAACTAGCAGGCCTCTTTACCTTTAAAAACATTAAAGAAAGGGCAATAATAGCTCCAGGTGCAGTGACATCAACATTGACCATGGTTCCATCCATCATCTAAAAAGCATCAGTTCCCAACAAAAGGATCTCAATATCAATTGCTTCAGCAAAGAATAAGTCCAAGTGGTACCCCCCTTGAGACAATTTAAAAGCATGAATTTTCTAATTACAAAGGTAGCTGACAGAACCTGTCCAGCACTACGGTTTTGCTCATCCGTTGATGGTGATACGAAGTGTGATCTTTCCTGCTGAAGAACTCAAAATAAAAGAAAAAATTCAGAGAGAACAAATTAAATAAAGCTCCATTCTGTAAAAAACTACAGACAATTCAGTTCTTAATGCACAAAACTTACAAAACATGGTGCAACCATAAAAAAATTTATTCACCCAGCAAAAGTAAAATGAGAAAGAACAGAAGTCAACAAAAGTTCAGTTTACTTTATGAACTTCTTTACCACCAATGTAGTGGAACAATCGACCAACTAAGGTATCTGTGAAACCTAGTGCATCGTCTCCTCGACCTTCAGTTATAAAATAGAACGATCAATAAGGTCACTGCTTTACAAACAATTTACTAATTTAAATATCCGATTGCTTATACCCAATGCAACAAGGCCCAAAGCAAATCCAGCAGAAACTGCATGACCCTCCCTTTCAAGAACATTATCACCTCCACTTCTGCGGCCTATTTCACCCTGTGACATATCACAAACAGGGTCAACTCAAGGCATCTAACATCTAACAATGAATTTAGGAATAAGATATTGAAAACCCAATGCCATAGAAATCTATGGCATGATTCATACATAATATTCAGCACTGTAATAATAAACACTCAATGACGTGCAGTGATCATCAGTACTTGATGTAATTATAGTCTCAGGAAGAAATATAATCAGCTAAGCATCCCAGGAAGAGCTATCTCCATCTGGTGTAGAATAAAATAACATTTTATTATTCATGGACTTGTGGTGTAAATGATTCTGAGGCACGAAAAAATCTGTGGATTGCCCCAAGTAGAGAAACCTTGGACTTGTTGACAAAATCAGAGCAACTTTGTAAATGAACTAAACAATCAAAAACAAGAACGTAATATGTAATAAGTAATTAGCTACTAAGTATTACTAACAATCAACTAAGGGGAACTATTCATGCTATAGCTCGCTTTCAATTTTCACCTATATGCATAATACATCATATGCATTTCTTTGAATGGCTCATTACATTGAAAAATGTTGATAAATTTTGGCATCAAAATTTATATGGATAAAAACACTGAGTAAATCAGAAAGCAAACAGGAAAACAAAATACCAGAAAAAGTTGCATAGTTTGCGGATGAGCTGATCCTTCATAAAGAAGTCCCACTGACATTAATGCTGCTGACTGCAGAATAAGGCAGGAGATTCCATTATTGAAATAAATATTAAGAAAATCACTGAGTGGTCTTAAACATTAATTTTTCGTATGGATTAGTACAATTACTCATTTGCATGTTTTAGGCCATGTAGCCTGTAAAAATTAATTTAGGTGAACTGTATGTGTCCTAGGGAGTAGGTTTTGGAACTAGGGCAGCTGGTGGTCAGAACTTGAAAATCCGGCGTTTGTATATACTAAAAAATGTAACCATTTGAAAATATAATGAAAAGTAATGAGAGGAAGAAGTTTTTCCCTTCATTTTTCTCATTATGGTATCAAAGCTTCGATCCAAAGCATAATCAACTCTTCAAGGTCACCAATGACACCATGACCTAATTGACAACTTCATCAATAGTCTCAAATTAGACCGACAACTAGTTATCATGCTTAGATCTCTACAATCACCATCTATAATAGATTAGTGATTGGTGACCTCTCCAATGACCTTAAATTTCTTCTGTGGCCTCAAAACCCTTCAAAGACCTCAGGAATAGTTGACAAGACTGTGAGCTTGTCAAAAATCTCTCTCATGCCTTAGATTTTGCCAACAAGACAGTAAGCTTGTCAGAAATCTCTCAGACCTCACTAGAGACCTTAGAAATAGTCGACAAAACTGTGAGATTGTTGAAATCCTTTCTCGGACCTTGGATTTGATTGGCGAGATAGTGAGCTTTTCACCGTATTCTCATTAAAGACAAAAAAAAGCCTCCAAACATAAGTAAGTCCTTCAACCACCCTATGGTTGTGTTTATATATAAATTATGTATATCATGTCCCATAAACTGATCCTATTGATAGTCATAATGAATATTGTGTATTTAAAATTGTAAATTTCAACTCTGCAGTACTTATGATATTTTGAGTATGTGAATAGACACTAACAATATGTTCCATCTTGAACGAGAGTGTCAGCTATTTAGACTGTAAAAATTAATTTAGGTGAGTTGTAGGTGTCCTAGGGAGAAGATCCTGGAACTAGGGTGGTTGGTAGTCAGAAATTGGAAATCCAAAGGTTGTATATACTTGAAACTGTAACCATTTGAAAGTATAATTAAGAGGGAAAGGAGGAAGAAGATTTTCCCTTCATTTTTCTCATTACATATGTTATTTCCCATGATGGTAAGCCTACTCTTCTTTCCATCTATATGCTCAGAAACAACTTTCTTTTTCTCATGCCCTTTACCTTGAGTGTCCAGAAGTCAAATTTACTACTACAATGCTAACTATAATAGCACCATGAGAAAAATAAAATCTCAGAAAGATGGCAGCCAAACAAGATATTTAAGGCAGGTACATGGGGTTTTGATGTTCTACAGTGGCAAACAGAATCATGCGATGCATTTATTTACTCGAAAACACAAATAAAGATGCATAGATCAAGTGTACGAAGTTTATTTTTGTACACACTCCTGAAGGATAAAATCTCAGAGGTGAATTTAAAGAGCAATAATCTATACCTGCAGAATTGTTGGTACCTCCAACTCCACTGAAGATGGATGCCTGGCAGGAATATGAACGTAAAGGGACTGCCATGGAAAAATTTAACAAATTAGCCTCAAATAACAAGCGTTGACAATAAATAATATTAGATCCTTGAACAAAAAAGAGAAAGAAATATCAAACTTTACAACTTAATAGGAGCTTAGGGCGCCATGTTCAACTCGTAGAAAAGACCAGAGACCCTAAAAAGGTAAAATCTATCTATAATGTGAGCCACTAAGTTGCAACACATTGGCAGTAAGAGGAATCAAAACAAAACATATGCTATAAAAGGGGCTATGAAACATATTTAATGAAAGGAGACCATAAATAAACTGATTCCTTATGATATGCTAATTCCTCCATTAACAAAGAAGACAAACAATTTTTTTATACAAAGGGAGCAACATGCTATCACCTTTGATATTACTGGATGCATGGTCCCTCTATGAGAAGCAGCTAGGCCAAGCATTAATCCGACAGTTGTGCTTTCATGTTCCTATAACAAAGATACATTAGGAGGCGAAATAAAACAGTGAAACTTGAAAGAAATACAAAAGATAATCAATTATGATGATTTTAATATTACAGGTAAAAGGCAACACATTGAACTTCTACACTTGATAACTTCAAAGAAATTTATTTGTTTGTTTTATAAGAAACACAAACTTCAATAAGGAGCAAATTGCAAACCAGAGGTCCACAGCAATAGAATAAGCCTTTTCAAAAAGAAGGCTTTAAGAGAAGCTTTTATTTATTTTTGTAATTTTCAGTAAGAAAACTTTACAGGAATGACATGAAAAAAAAACTTCAAGATTTACAAATGTAATAGAAAATAAAATTAATTTTAAAAAACGGCCTGCAAAAAACTCATAAAATGGCATAACTACAAATTCCAAGAACAAGAGAGTATCATTGAGTGCAGAACCTGATAAAAATATTTATATATGTCACTAGCATTTAAAGTACGCAGATGTCCATGTAACCCTAAAGCAAGGAGAAGTCCAGCATGAATAAAGTTTGGCTCCTCAGGTTTGTTATATGCTATCCAAGTTCTTGACATTTTACCCTGCAAACGAAATGTCTAAATGAATGCACAAAACCAAAAACAAATCAAAATCACAAACATATTTTGATAGAGTTCAGTGACATTGCAAGGTGAATATATATGAATCAAAATAATTAGCAGGGAAACAACATTTTTTTTGTTTTTCGCTTTTGCAAAATGGTAAAACCTGTGGCAAGACTTGGCATTAAGAAGTATGAATGCACTTATGACCATAATGTACAAAAAAAAAAAAAAAAAAACCTGAAGGGGTGCCAATCTTAGTCCAGCAGCGACAGCATTGTGAAACTCCGGCCAGGATGTAAGTTCTTGTATATTCCTTATGTTTGGATCCAGATTAACCTAAGAAGGGCAGAAATATGCTAGATGAAATTTATTGAATGGTAAAATTTTGAAAGCCTAAACAGTACTGATACATATAAAATCAAATGTCGTACTGCTGCATTTTTATAACATCATTTAATTTAATTTTTTTATTTGCAGTTTTAGTTTTTGCTCTTCCAATCATATCATGTTGCATCATTTTATATGAGCTATTTTGAATAAAGAATTAGTACTTGTAGTAATAATACATCACTAAAACAATTTAAAGTGGACATACAGTTGCATTTTGTTGGGCAGGCAACCGACCTGCTAAAACAAGCTTCGGGACTGTAAAGGCCTACACAATATTTCAAATGAGTCTTTAGAAAGAGAAATGTATCTCAAAACAATCAATTTAAGAAAATAAAAATCATTTGAGAATATAAAAAGGAATTTAATAATGGGACTACCTCGGTTAGAAGAGTATATATTGTTGCAAGAGTAAATGCTCCACGTCCAAGAGGAAGTGCAGTAGTCCTTTGTGCAAGGTGCCACAGCTGGGCCTTCAGCAAGAAAGTAGAACAAGAGCATCAGAAAAAGACACTGAAACTTATAACATGATGAACCCTTCTGCACATATTTCAATCTCCTATTTAAAGATATATATATATATAGAGTGATCTGAATACAAAATGAACGACAACTAAAACTTCATAATGTTAAGCATGAACCCTGATAAGAGCTATAATATCTATAAAAAAGAAATATTGAAACAGTATTTAAATCAAGCAAAAAAATACGTATACCTGTTGCAGGTCCTGATCAGAAGCACCAGGGTTTACAGAAGTTTGAATAACCACAGGCCTTGAAGAGCAGAGAATGCGTCTAACCTACTAGAAGAGCAAGTAGCATCACAAACACAAAAGAGATGCTTTTCAAAAACTGACTTCAGAAGAACTGCAATTATGAGTCTGGGCAAGAATTTTAAGTTTTCCAGCACATAACATTAAGAAAAAAAGAAAGCCTGACAAAATGAAAGATTGTATACTGTAAGAATAAAAATAAACTGAATAAAAAATTATTTAATATGAAAGACCAAAACATACTTCATTCAGACGTAGATCCCGACCGTATCTCAATTGTGTGCTAGAGTTGAAGATATGTTCCATGCCATCTGTCATGGACCCATCAACAGAATCTGTATCCTCAAATTTGGTACTATCCAAACCTATAGTATCAGAAGCTGAGGAAGGAACTGTAACTGGATGCAAATGTAGCATGTAAGGTGTAGACATAGATATTAGGTTCACATTGGTGTGGGTTTCAAGTTCCTTAGATTTGCATGAATGCACTAAACTTGACAGAGCCAAATCTTCTCGACCAAGAAGAACATATGCAGCCGCAGGCCAGTCAGTAGGAGGAGATTCACGGCACTTGTCCAATGCCTGTAAAGTGCAAAAACAATCATGCAAACAAAGAGAACTCAGAATGCAAGAATTTGGTTACAAGGAAACAAATGCTAGCTAAAAAAGAATGCCAAGAACACCCCAGCAATGGTATGATAGCAGCGTACTGGCTACCAATAAAGAAGAGTAAAACTTCTTTAAATAGAAAGGTGAACAAGAAACAAAAATAGCAAGACATTAAATGGATGCCTTCAATGTTATAACAAACATATTTTACAACTTAGCAAAGTTAGTTTGATTCAAAGAACAAAATACTAAAGCCTAACTTACATGTCGCAGAGGAAGAGATACACCACAAGGTAGTAAGTCAAGCTGTTGCAGTCCAAATTTTTCCCCCACCATTGCCAAGACAGTAAGTTCCTCATTGGTGCAGTATGATCCAGAGGCAATATTGCAGAAAACACCAGATGAAAGCTTCTTTCCTATAGGTTTAACACCCAATAATAAACTATAAAAGGAGACTATCTTCCGCGCCCAGTTCACAACAGAACTCCCATCTTTACAAATTAAAGGTGGAAGGTCATGAATATCACAAGAACTACATCCATGTTGTAAACAGTTTTCCAGCCAACTGAATATGCTTAGAGGAGTTTTCGAGGAGAATGAGCTTGTACAAACCCCAACTCTCTTGGAAAGACAAGGAAAATCACGAATATAATGATCCAAATAGCATTTCTCACCCAAAAACTTTGCAATATCACATAATAGGACTGACAATAGCTCCAGGTCCCTAGACTCCACAATTGAGAAATAAATTTAGACAAAAATAACACCAAAAACTGTTCAAGAAATTTTTAGAAGCAAGCACATGTATAGAACTTCATCCAAAATGCATAGAACAGCCAAAAATAATCTGCCATTACTTAAAAGAGTAACAGGCTAGTGGTGTCCGACACTAATTTTTCCCCAAACACAGTAGAAGCCAGTCATTTGCCCAAGATTTTGAATCTTCCTTTTCTACTCATGACATAAAAGAAGAAATAGAAAAAAAAAAATAGATTTACATGGGCAGAGCACATGAGCCCAAATTAGCAGTGGAAAATAATTCAAATGATTCTGGCAAATCATTTAGCTCAGTAGAAGTTCTTCACCTCATGCTCTTTCTGTGACAGCAAGAAAGAGTTCGATGGAAAATGTTTCATCATCTCATATTCCTTCTGTGACAATAGCAGACAGTATGCTACTAATGTTTCAATTTTTGGTCCAGCATACATCACCATAAGCAAAGCTTTTACTGAACCAGTCAGTGTAAAGTACAGTGAACGCACAGAAAAGCAACAAAACAGAGAACTTTCAGGCCAGACATGAAATTAATCAGAAAGAGATTTTGATAGAGATAGATTGATCAACAGGAATACACTTAGGAACTAAACTCACCGTTTTCGAAGACAATCAAGTTTCAGACTCTCATATACCGCATGCAGTGAATCTAAAGTTGCGACAAATAGCCCAGAGTAAAATGATTCCTCCAAGATATGTTTACCATCTAATTTTGATTTGGAGGAATCCAACCTCAGCACATCAATGGATGTTCCACAAGAAAGACCAGGATAAAAGTTAAATTTGCAGTAGTTCTTGTGAAAGTTACTGTTAAGAAGAAACTCCCAAGATGATTTACGCACTGGATTCAAGGACTCTTGAGCAGTAACACTAGATCTTCGACCCATTTGCATAATTATACCACAAAATGAGTTCCATTCTGAATCCACTGTAGAATTTGCCTCCGACAAGTAGGCAGAGTCACCATCTCCCCAAAGAAGAGCAAGGAAATAATTATACAAAGTGGAACTAAGCCCCTCAGCCAGTGCTGTGATGCAGTCATTTGTCAGTGAAGATGAAGGGTTCTGTCTTAATGCACATCGAAACATCTGGACATACACCAATTACAAGATTGTTAAGACCACAAAAAAGTATGAAGTTACACCGATAAATGGAAACATCTATATAAACCTAAGAATGCACAGGTAAAACCAATTTAATAAAAATCAAAACCTGATTACTCATGAAAGCTCCAATAATTATCAACCACTACAGGCAAAGTGAAAGAGCACTATGGAATAATGCTTATCTAGCATGTAAAATCTCCATAAATCAGGAGAGGTGACAAAAAATTAAGAACATTGCAGAATCATTAAAGATTGAAAATAAATTTACTCAAAGTACTAAAATTAGACGCTGCCATACCTTCCCATTGCTAACTATAATATTGATGTGCCCCTCAACTGCATCAGCAAGGCCTAAAATCTTCAAGTCATGGGAAACAGATGCTGCTTCTGAGAGCTCCAAACCATGTGAAAGTTGATCCTTATGCAAAGAAGAAGGCAACAAATATCTACAGAGACATTTCTGACCTGACTGATAACATACATTGGTTTCACAAATCTCAGAACCACAAGCAAAATTTCACGGTGTCTTTTTAAGGAATCCAGAGTTACACCACGAGAAGGAAATCAAAGAAAGAAAAGATGCTTATTGATGTGATTGTCAAAAGATTAAAAAAAACATGGATAGCCCATTGTTTAGAAAAAAAAGTATTTGATATGTGAAAAGAGCATCTGCAAGAAAGATTCCAATCTCCATGCAAAAACCAACTTCTGTACAAGCACTACAGATGCATCAAGTTATCTCTGAGAGAAGACTTATCTCAGAGAGAAGATTTTCATAATCTGCCTTAGTGTCAAAACACAACATTAAATTCATGTCCAGAAATCACTGCCAATGATCAAAGAAACAGATTTTTGCAACAAGAACTTAGTGATAGCATTAATAAAGAAAAGCAACCACCCAAAACCTCAGACAGTAACATCCCTTACCAACATATATACATGTCCAACTTTCAAAAGAAAATAATAATCAGAATTATGAAAATTAAAAATTAAGAATCAACAGAGGATAATTTAATAAATAAGCCATATAGATACAGCTTACATAAAGGAGAAGGGTGTTGTCTGGAGCCAAAACAATAATGTCAGCATATGGCAGCAACCCTACTTTCACTCTAGAAGAAAAAATGGAGAATAAAATAGCCAGATTATTCAACAATCAATCCAAATAAAGCAAATAAAGAAACAACAAAGAAAATGACTACCTTGGACGAGTTACAACAACTGATGCGGCACTAATTGCCGGGATACTCCAGCTCATGTCAGGTTTAATGTCATAGAGAATCTCATTATTAATTTCAACACTCTGAAGCCTTACAGACAATAACGTTTTTTGTTCAAGAAGAAGAAAACAAATTATAGGAGCTGCATCATCATCAGTTGCGAGAAAAACCTGGAAACATTTCAGGCCACTTCAAGTCAAATGTAAAGACAAATAACACATAAGATATGACACTATATCACCACAAAGCTGACAAAATGTGCAATATCATAGAACAAGATCAATTTTACCATAATTCAATGCAGACCACAAGCAACTAGAGAGGAAGTAAATACAGGGTGAAAACAAAACTGTGAACACTTCTGGTGCAAACTATAACTGGAATATCACACAAAAAAAATTTGGGGGGAAAAGCTTAGAAAAGAAATACGAAATTTGTAAGTGAGATTACCAATGATTTTATAAATTGGAAATGGAAGATAAAAAGATTTTCAACATCATATCAATGTAGTTTATGGAATTGAGTTTGGAAAGGTTATTAAACAGGAATGCACCAAAAAAAAAAAACAACACCTGTCCAGCAAAACCTTTATAAGTGTCGGTAAAAGAAACTTACAGTGATTTTTTTAACTCCTTCAAGCATTTTTTACATCTTACGAAAAATTCAAAGAAAATTTGATTCATGCAAATTAGTAACTGGATTAAAGAAGAATTTTCCTACAGAAGAAAAATAGCTAAGCTGATATGCAATACAACAGAAAAAAGATACAAAAAATGGGCAGTCCAATGCTAAATCAAAATTTTAGTACAAATAACAAGGAAGTATGGCCAACATATTTTATTCTGGATACAAGAAAGCACACTAGACACAGCAGCTCCGCTTAGTGGCTCTATCCAGTAGCAATTAATAAAAAAAGTCTGGAAAAAAAAGAAGTGACCAAACACAAAAAAAAAGTTCCTACTGAATACCCATACAATAGATGATATAAACTGGCACCTTAGAAGCAGCCATCTGGGAACCTTTCCCCTGCCATATTCTACGGAAGGAAAATTGTTTGGGTAATACACCGGCAGGAACTATGTCGCACAAGCTAGCACTTGAGACTTCAAGGTTAGAATTAACAACCTCAGCAACCCAAACAGAATGCTGCATCTTTCCTGTGAACCAAGTGACAATGTCAAAACATGGTGGATTTGGGAGAAAAAGATGATCGAAAAAGAGGAGGGGCTAAGGTAACACTTCAGATTAATTATTGTGAAGGTAATCAGATGAACCTTTGTTGTATGATGCCATCAGAGGAATTTGATCACTAGTCCAAATTGTTCTTTCCTCAAAGTCCTTCATTATGTTTAATTTTCCTCTTTCTTCAACGTAAGTAGACTGATCATTCAACAAACACAAATTCTAACGAACCAATAAAAAACAGATAACCTAAGCTCGTAAATGCAAGAAAGGATTGAAAAAAAAGGTAGAAAATATGGTATTTAAATGAAAAAAAATAAAATAAAATAAAGCAAAAACTGATAATTGTGAAGGAAACTATAACACAACCATTGGTTCCTCCAGCAAGTCGCTAAGAATTAAATGAGAGGACAACGAAGTTGTGTCTCCTTTGATCATATGACTGTAAGCACTCAGATAACTGTAATTATTTTGTCGGCTATGCCCACTGTCCCTTCTAAAACGGGATATATCACGCTCACTTAAAAAAGGGTTTGAAGATGAAAAAGGAACTTGAGTTGGTGGATTCCCTTCAACTGCCTGGAGCAGTAGACCAAATGGAAGAGGCCATATTGATGTGACTGTACGAGGTAGTGGAATGGATACCACTTCACCTGGAAAAAAAAAAAATGGAGAGAGATAGAATCTCAATTCTATTGTGCAGTAAGAAAGCAGGTTTCTACTCCTATACAATCTAATTAATAAGATAAAAAATGACATTCAAGATTCAGACATAACAATTCAACATTTAAAAACAAATAGATAGCATTGCTATGTGTAGAAAAGACAAATGTAACATAATTTTAAACAAGAAATAAGAAAAAGAACCAAAACCAACCAATTGATGAATAAATCAGAAATTCATCCAACCAAAATGCACCTGGTATCATACATTTTAGCAGTATATTTATTCTCTTAAACACATTATATGTCATTTCAAAGTGATTTTGAAACTAAAAAGGCCAAAATATTGAAACCGATATTTTTGGCTCAATAAGGCTATTCGGTGGAATCAATTTATTTGTAAGAGCTGACATGGAAAAATCTTAGCAGACATAATGTATGTACAGTATAGTTGTGCAACGAAGAACCTAGTTTAAAATAAAATGAAAAAGCGTTTTTGCGACTTATACTATCAAAGACCATATCCTAGTCAGCTCACCCGATGTGTTGTAAATCGTCAATGATTCCAACTGTAAGACACAAAGAAGAGCTTCTGACATATCACCTAGACGACACCAGCATACCTAGATACACCAAGTACTCGTCAAAACAATTAAAAAATAGGAAAGAGCAAAAATCAAAATTGAAAATACCTTGCTATTAATAAGACATTAAAATATATAATGTACAGAATTTTTGTAAGTTAAATTGAATTGAGAAAATTGGTTACCATGATAACAGGTGAAGGTAAAGTGAACCTCTTAAACACTCGTGAACCAGTTGTCCATATAATGCTGTTACACAAGAACTATCAAATTAGAAAACTACTTAAGATAAAATTTTCACTAGGTTTTTTTTTAAATATTAAGCTGAAAACTGATAACTAAATTACCGATTCCCTCTAACGAAAACCTCGTGATCGAAGCTCGGTTCAGTGTGTGAGTCGCCAACATTTCTATCAGCTTCGCCTCGGTCTCTGACGAGCTCTGGATCGAACAGGAAGTAATCATACTTATCTGGAATATTGTCGGGAGGTTTTCCGTCGAGAGTTTCGGCGATTAAGCCGAAGGGCTTGAACTCGCCGAGAACTGCTAAGTGACGAACTCCAACCGACATTGCGGTGGTGAGTAGAAGAGATTAGCGAGCCAGTGGAAAGAATTGATTGAGAGAAGCAAAACAAAGATTCAATTTCTTTAGTGTTCGAGTCCCGCCATTTTTTAGTACTCGAGCGTTAAGTAAAACCCTAGTGGGTTTATTATAACTTAATGGGTTTATTTAAAGGCCAAATGACTATTTCCCACCCAAGGTTTGATGTTCTCTCAAGTTTCCACCCTTTAACTATGGAAACACCAAACACCCACCCATGGTTGGTTAGATTTAACAAAACCCTAAACCCTGAAAATTTAATCTCATTTTTCCCCCTAAAAGTTTAAAAACTAACATTTTCCCCCGAAGCTAAGTTTGAAAAGATCTCATTTCTCCCCTAGGGTTTATTTCCAAACCCTTTCACTTTCTCCAGCGCCATCGCCGGCCGTCTTCCCCTCCCGATGGTTTCTCTTCCACCGACGGCCCCCATCAACTCCACCCTAACACATCCGACACAGAGAGAAGTCATCTGGGAAGAGAAATCGTCTTCCCAGACGATGACGACTGGGAAGACGAAGAACTTTGTCTTCCCCGACGAAGTTCTTCATCTTCCACTGCTTCTCTGACTCCGATCGGGCGTCCAAATAGGAGGAAAGAGATTGTCGTAATGAGAGGATGCTTTGGGAGGGAGAGGTCATCGACAATGAAGCCGGAGATGTTGCCAGAGATTTCAAAACGAAACCCTAAGGTGAAATTGTGATTTTTTAAAACTTAAGCTGGGGGGAAATTTTAGTTTTTAAAGTTTAGGGTGGCAACATTATATTCTATTTTAATTTATTTTTAATATTATAGAGAAAATGATGATTTTACCCTTACCACCATTAGAGTTTTGTTAAATCTAATCGATCATGGGTGGGTGTTTGGTGTTTCCATAGTTAAAAGATGAAAACTTGAGAAAACATCAAACCTTGGGTGGGAAATAGTCGTTTGGCCTTATTTAAATTTCAATGGTAATATTCCTACTTTAAAACATAAATTTAAACATGAAATGTCAATACATCTAACTATTTAGGATTGGTTTATCATTTTTTTAATTTCAAATGTGAAAATATACCAATTTAATATAATTTGGATAGAAAAAAGTTATTATCCCACATTAAAGTAGGCCAAAGGACTATTTTTCATCTAAGTTTTATTGGAAGATAAATTCTCATATTTTAAATTTTAAAAACCTAGATTTTTATTTATTATCTATTTTTGTTAGTAAATATTTTGGAGAAGGACTATTTTCCACCAAACTTTTGATGCGTTTTCAAAATGTCACCCACGATAGATGAAAATCTATTTTTCCCACCCATAACCAAACTGTCGTCCAATTTTTTAGTTAGAGACAGGGGTAAAATCGTCATTTACTATTTAAAACCTTAAAACTTTAAAATTTTACCGTTTCCCCCCTCCAGGTTTTAAAAACTAATAACTAACATATCTTCAAAGTTTGAAAAGTTTAGATTTCACCCCTAGAGTTTGCTTCCTTCTCCGGCCACTACCGACGACTGATGCAATCGATCGATCTCCCATCTCTGACTACAAAGGACGACCCTTCGTCGCCCAGATCTGGACGACGAAGTGTCTCCCAGATCTGGACGACGAAGTGTAGCCCAGATCTGGACGACGAAGTGTCACCTAGATCTGGAAGAATAGATGAAGGACGACCCTTTGTCGTAGCATCTGGATGACATGACGAGCGATGAAGGACGACGAAGAGTCATCCTTCGTCGTCTAGGTGGAGCGACGAAGAGACCTCTTCGTCGCTCGGTGGTGTGACGAAGAGATCTTTGTCTCTTCGTCGCTCGGTGGTGCGACGAAGAGATTTTCGTCTCTTCGTCGCACCATGCGACGAGGAGATGAATATCTCTTCATCGCACCACCGCCGTCCCACCAGGAGAAGGAGGAGGCCAGTGACAATGTCGGAGACGACGTCAAGAGATAAAGTTGAATAATGGGGGTAAAACTGCTAGTTTTGAAAGTTATGGGGGCGGCTGTATTTTAAAAAATATAGAAACCTTAGGTTTGGGGGTGAAAAAGTTAGTTTTTAAAGTTTAAAAACTTTAGGTAAACTGAAATGTTAGTTTCTAAATTGAGGGGTATTTTTGTCATTTCATCTAACAAGGGTAAAATGGATATTTTACCCTTATGCAAACAAATATCATCTATATTAACAGCTCATGGGTGGGAAAAGTGGATTTTTATCTGTCGTGGATGACATTTTGAAAACGCATCAAAAGTTAGGTGGGAAATAGTCCTTCTCCCTTAATTTTTTTATATAAAAAGGTATAAATAGCATTTTATATAATTTTTTTATTTTTTTTATTTTTCTCTTATTATTTATATTTTTTCTTTTCAAAAGTTTAAGAGTGAAATATAATTTTTTTAAAACATTAAAGATATCAATAAATTTGTCTAGAGTTTTCTTGGACATTTGAAAAAGAATTGGGGGTGTTTTAATTTTTTTCCATTTTTAATATATCTTTCTATAACTTAAAAATAATAGTTATATCCAAAAAAATCAAAAATATAATATTTTAAAGTTATTTAGAGTTTTGATTCTTTTAAGTGTATATAATAAATTTTTAAATTGATAAGGGTATATTAATAATTTAATATTTATATTAAATATTAATAATAATTTTGTAATTTCAATAAAATAACAAACAATTATTTATAAAAAATCAAATAATTCATTAACAAAAGAAAATAAAGACAAGAATTTGATTTTTCAAGAATTTACTTCCATCAAACCTTATATACATTCACTCGGTGGAAAATTTCATTTGGCCAATAAGAATGATGATAAAAGGTCATTCAAATATAATTTACATTTATATACAGGACAACTATCACATAGAACCCTATACTTTTACTTCAAATTTAAAGCCCAATTTGAGGAATAGTTAATGTCTACTTTTTGTTTTACTCCAATGAATGCAGGAGAGCAAACGTAGTAAAATTGATTTCAAAGCATATCAAGAGAAAGAATTATATATAATTCCTAATGCCAGAATATTTCCCTTACATTTGATCCAATACAAATTCATGTACAATTGTTGGATGTCAACCAATGGCAACTTGTAGTTGCAGGCATAATCTACAATGCCTGGAAAAATTACCAAAAGAAATATCCTCAATAGGAGTTTAATAGCTGAAGATGATTTTTGCATAGATTAACTCATTCCATGTGTCTGGCAATCCAGGGAGACACCAATGAAGGCAATCCGGATTGATCTTTTCGTCAGGAGAATCCGATCTGTGTTTAGCAGAAGAGCCATAAAGAGAGGTGTGTGCATCTTTCCTGTATTCAGAGAGCGTGGTTATATTGAGGAAATGGACGGGCCGCTTCATTGATTGAGTCACATTTGCCGCAATCTGAAAGAGCTTATAGTCTGTGCCAACATCAACTGGCTTTGACATGTTTACAATTGGTGTTGTCTCCTTAGAGCATTTGGTGCCTTCCGGGTTGTTCCAATCTGAACTCCTGCAGAATTATTTGAGCGGTTATGATTTCGAATCCGAAAAATTTCCCAGAAAAATCAAGATTTGAGATTCAGTACCTGGTATGTTGAGGAGCCATGCTGCTGAAGAAAACAGAGGAATTAGGATTAACATTTTCCTCAACCCAATTTGCCCATGTCCTCAAAGTTCTATTATATACTGTGTACATATCGATTTCATCATACTCTGTGGCTCCTTCATTGAAGGATCCTCGTCTATTTTCATATCAGTTTCAACAAGGAATCAGTGACAAGATTAGAAAACAAAACCGAAAGATGAAAAACACTTACAACACTTTCATGGTTGGAGATTTAATCCACCAAATGTAAGTGTTGAAAACGAGGTAGTCTGCATCCTTCCATATATCTCCACGGTTTGAGATTGATTCAGGCATGAGTATGGAGTCCCTTTTGCCATCCCTCATATCTGGAGGGTCTGCATTGGACTCAACCAAAAAGGGTGCCCAGTAAAACTCAATAGAAGCATTATAGTCCTGGAAATTCAATTGATTAACAGTCAGATCAGAAGCAAAGCCATCAACATTTCTGTGTGAGATGCAGAAACAAATTAAGGGAATCCACCTCTGCCTTGAAGCGATAAATGTATGCTGAAGGATAGCTGACGCTCTTCTTCCCCGGCGGCACAACAGATTGAACCATACAAACCATAGACTGCCATTGGTTATAATGCAAAGAGTCTCCAACAAACATAAGCTTCTTTCCTCGAAGTTTATCTAGAAGTAATTTTCCATCAAACCTTAACCCACAACCGGAAACTTCAAATCATTAACAAATTTAACTACTTAAAAAGAACGTGTTGTGTTTGTTTAAAGCTTGTTAAAATCTGCAACTTACTTGGGCAAAAAACAGTCTCTGGGCTGCCATCTCCACTTCTGGTACAGAGAATCCTGCCTTCCATTTCTCAAACATCTCACCCAATCTGTTAGAAACTCACATTCATCTTCTTTGTATAAAGGGTGAGTCACATTATCTAGAACCCACTCTCCTGTGAAGATGTCACATTTTTTAACTTCTTGATCAGTTTCTCTGTCAGCTTGTATGATCTCTGGGTGTTTAGAGAATACTGTTGTGTGTTCATTGAACAAAACAAATGCTAAAACTGTCGCCGAAAGAAAGGTTATGAATACGAGAAGTACTGGGAAGTAATTGCCGCTACGGCTGTCACCAGTGCCCTTCATTAAGGCTATCTTCTGCAAGATTAGCATTTAGTTAATTACCTCCTAAATGTTTGCATGAATGGTGGTGTAACATTAAAGCAGGAAAAATGACTGCTAATAATAGATTGACAATTAAATTGAAAAAGCCAATTCAATACAGTGACTAAAATATCGATATTAACTTGGTCATGGGTTGGTTCGGCTAAATTTATGCTCTAAAGTCTAAATTATTCACATTTAACAACTTACAATTACAATACTTGCATAAGCCATTCAATCTGGTTTCTATAAACTTCAGTGTGTGAGGAAGAACTGAGCTGGGTGAAGAGTCAATTGAGTGTGGCTTGCATCTCTTTGAAAAGTAACAGACAATGAAGAGATAAAGCAGGTGGATTTGAAGATTTTTTCTTTTAAAAAAAAAAAGCCCTCCAAAAAGAATGCTAAATTAACTATGAATTTTTGCGTCTACGTTGTTGACCTCATGCCGATGGAATGAATATTAGTGGTGCAGTTGAAAAAACTCTGCCATGGCCCACAAAGGATTCGTAGAAAAGTTGACTACTTGGAGTAGCAGGTTTAATGATTAATGAAAAAAATAATAATATTACCACCCTTTTTTATCAGAGATGAATTCAACGTGATCGAACCGAACAAAAGCGGCTCAAGCTTGTTTTAAACTCCGAAGAGTCATATCAAGTTTAAGTTTAATTTAACAATGATTTCACTGATGAAATAGAGCTTCCCGTTTAACTGAAAGAATTAATATCTAACTCTGATATCTAAATAAAAAAATTTGACTTTTAAAACTTAAAAAATAAAAAATTATAATTTTAACAAACTTGAAGAAAAACTGGTCATTCCGTCCCAAATATTATCTCAATATTTAAGTTGGAATTGGTAATTTTTAATATAATTCATTAATTTGATATGATATAATATAAAAAAAATTAGATTAAAGTTAACTTTTTTTAATATGGTATTTATTTTTGGCCAATTCAATACGATTTGAAATTAAATAAGATAGTAATATGATTTATACAAAAATACCCTAATATGATTTAAATATTTTAAAGAAATATTATTTTAATAGAATTTGTTAATAATAAATTATAGAAATATTGAAAGATAGTATCAACAATAATTAAAATCTTTATAGATTGTATATAGTTATATTTTTATATAATTACAAGTACTCATATTATTTTTTTATTTAAATATTTTATTTCATTATTAAATAATAAGAATATGATTTGGTTAGTTAGATCATTAATATGTTTCAAAGGTCTTAGATATAATTTTTATAGCATTTATAATTGAGACAAAATATTATATTGTGTGTTTTATTAATAATTGGTTGAAGTAATTTAATAAAAAAATTAAAACAGTAAAAATATTTTAGAAAGTGAAAATAATATATAATTTTATATCAATTTAAATCAGATTGAGTTAACTTGAATATTTAAGGATTATATTAAAATTAAACGATTCTAATTTAAATTAAGTTAAAATTGAAAATCTCTTATACTAAACTTAAACCCATATGATATAAATACGGTCTGATGACCTAAACTGCTAGAACTAATTTCAATTTATAAACTGATTAGAACAATTTAACATGTGCGGACAATTGACATTAAATATGGATCGTGAGGGACAAAATATTCTGGCACAAAAAAAAAAAAAAACAGTGGGTTGACATCTTCGTGATATATTATTTTTATTTGTAAATTTGAACAAACTCTTGTTCCGCAGCAATGTCAGAAACAGCTCATATAGTTGCGTCCAGTGCAAGGACCTGCTACCTACATTCAAACTCGAATTGCATGCACTAAAAAATTTCAACGAGCCGAGCCAAAACGCCAAGAAGTTTACAAATTTTCATCACTTTCATCTGTTGTAAGATATTATTAATTCTCTTTTGTCCTCTGTAAATGAAAGCATCGATCAATAATCGCTTGATGATCACAGGCAGAGTGGCCTTGGGAGAAATAAACCAAGAACTACCTCACGCACGAACGATATCACCATCAAAATAAAAGAAAGCGAGAGAGGCAAAGAAATATTTACGTACAGTTTGTTGAACTAATTTTATTGCCCTTCGAATATATGCATTATACAGTTCAGTGTCTTGTACAGCCAATTTTTTACCACGTACTTTGTCCAATGTCAACAATGAACCAAAAAAACTTGGTGGCCCATCCCTGTCATTCACCCTATAACAGAACTAAAACGAGGGAACTGAGAAGAAAAATTACAGGAGAACTAGAACGAGGGAACTGAGAAGAAAAATTACAGGACAACCGTAGAAAGTTAAACGACGAAAAAGAAAGATGAGATTAAAAAAATTTAAAAAAAGAAACGTCGCAGTGAGTCACGTGCGAATGATACGTGTGTAGAGGAACTCATTCCAAGTGTCTGGCAATCCAGGGAGACACCAATGGATACAATCAGCATATGTTGTAGGATCGGCCTTCTGTTCCGGCGTCAACATTTTGCCTTGGCGAATTGTGTAAACCGAAGTATGCGCATCTTTTCTATATTCTGAAAGGGTTGTAATGTTAATAAAATGGACTGGAACTTTCATGTGTTTTGTCACATTTGCTGCAATTACAAGGAGCCTTCGATCTGTGCCCACATTCAAATACATGGAAGTGTTCAAAATTGGAGTCGTTTCCAATGCACACTTGATCCCATCTGGGTTCTCCCAATCCAAGCTCCTATTTGACAATAATTAAGTTTAATTAATCTTTGGGATATTAATTAAATTGATAGATTAAATCCAACAATGAAGAGATAGAAAAGACTAGTTTTTGAAACACATTATGATTAGATTAGGTGTGAATATATGTAGTGGTTTACCAACCAAAGATCAAAGTAACACCTAGTTTTGATTAATAACCAAAATATCACAGGCCCACAATCAACCACCTTAGATAGGCACAATGCAGGTCATATCGGATCGAATTTGGTGTAATTTATTATGTTTACGGGTAGTGTCAACCTACGACATGATAAGATTAATCTATTATATTATATATTTTTTAATATTTTAATTTTTTTAAGGTTATATTAGAATGATTCATAGATCAAACTCTAAAACTTTTGATACGATATGTAATACATTTTTTTCCAATAAGCCATGTTGTATCATAAGTCTATCCAACCTTTTAGACAATTTAACCATAGATTGTGATAATTGATTAAACTAATACTAATAACAAATTAAATATGTATTTAGGTATGAAGTATTTATTTACTTGATGTGAAGAGGTGACATGCTACCGAAGAAGACTATGGTGCGATTGGGATCTATATTTTGCTCCACCCAGTTAGACCAAGTATTCAATACTCTTGCATATGCTTTTGGCCGTTCGATCTCATCATATTCTGTGTCCCCTTTATCGAACGATCCTCGTCTGTGCACAATCATGAAGCATCAAATTGAATTTAAAAAGACTGTTTTAAAATTAATAATAAAATAAAGGGATCTATACTTACAAGACTTTCATGCTGAAAGTATTCATCCACCAAATATATGTATTAAAGATCAAATAATCAACATTTTTCCAATTAACTCCATGCTTATCGATTGACTCAGGCATAATGATTCGATTCAGAATGCTGTGCATCGTCGGATCATCCGAATTCGACCGGACCAAGAAAGGAGCCCAATAAAATTCCACTGTCGCATTGTAGTCCTACAAAAAAAAAATACATACAAATAATAAATCAATGGGGCAAATGAGCAACCTGTAGAAGGAGAGGTCAAACTTTTCCGTTTATTTTAATTAACAGATTTCAATGGCAATACATCATACAAGCAAAAATCTTATTAGTGGCTCAAACATCACCATCTTTATACTTCCATTCTAACCTAATCCTATTCATTATTACTCAACAGCTTTGCAAAATAATCCTTATTTAGTATTTTAAAAAAGATAAAAAAATAAAAAAGCAACAAAAAAATGACACCATGCCCACCGAATATTGCTTTCGTGTTTGAGTGAGAGATAAGCAGAGAGAGCTTTCATTTACCTCAATTCTAAACACAGCAAGAGATCCCGTTTTGTTCAAGCTTTTTCTACCACGAGGAACCACAGATTGAACCAGACAAATCATTGATTCCCATTGGTTTCGATTCAGTGAGTCTCCAACAAACATAAGTCTTTTGTTTCTTAGCTTCTGTAGCAGTAATCTTGACTTGAACCTGAATGAAGAAATAAATTTATAAACTTTAAGCCCCAGATATGTGTAACTAAAGAACAAAAAACGAGGAGATTAAGCAAAATCTTTACTTGGGCAAAGAGCAATCTCTGGGTTGCCATCTCCAGTTTTGGTACATGGAGTCTTTTCTTCCGTTTCTTAGGCAAGTGACTTGGGCTGTGAGAAATTCACACTGATCTTCTTTGTACAAAGGGTGTGTTTCATTATCAAAAACCCATTGACCTGTGAAGAGATCGCATTCTTCCGGGGGCAATTCAACATCTTCATCATCATCTTCTTCAATGACTGGCAACTCAATCTTTTGCTCGTCTTCTTTGGTTTCTTGTGCATCATCAGAACTTTGAACTTGAGGCTCTTCAAGAGAGGTTCTTGAAGTCACAGCACTGCCCTCTTTGTCATTCTTAGTTTTTCTTCAACTGAGTCAACGTTTGTTTGCTTACTGGACTGCTCTTCTAGGGTTTCCTGAGTTTTAGGAGCACTTGAGGAGAAAGGAAACTCAGCAATAGACTTCACGTCTTCATTGTACATGAAGACCCCAAACAGAAATATAGAAAAAACCACAACAAATATTGAAAGATTGTTGTTCTTTCTGTGCTTCATCGATTCACTAGTGAAAAGAGAAGCTTTGCGGCGAAGTGGCTGCATTAGAATGATAAGAACAAAGAGAGAAGTGGTGAGAAACTGAAGAAAAGATTGATGGAAATATAGAGAAAGAGACCAACAAAAGAGATACTTACAATGCATTAGTATTTTTTAAAAAATTTTATTATTTTCTGTTTGTTTAATTGAGGTTTGGTGAGATGGGGTTTTCTTGAAGAAACTGGTTAGGCTTCTGGTGGAGGGAGAGTTGTCTTTCTCAGACTAAGTTTATTTTTATTTTCTTTATAATCCATTTGCTAACTACTTTCTTGATTCTTCAACGAGAGATAAATAGTGAAAGAGTGAATTCAAAGATTTGTTAAGTTGGTCTTAATCCACAACCTAAAATTTGGAGCAAACTACTCAATGTTAGATATGGGGTTACTGTCTCTTGGATTCTGAAGAAGAAGCTTCAGCTTGCAGTGTTTTTATTTAGGCTCATGTCGGGCCTTCCCAACATCCTCTCAGATCAATCAGAAAGATCACATAATACAATGTATGCTCATCAGACGTTTGAGGTTCCTTACTCTGATTTATCAAATAGTTTCTTCTTGGTGACAAAAGAGAAGATCATACCACTCCAATTTTCAGGTTAAACTCTGTAAACAAGCAGCATGCAAGTGCAATACTTCCCCACCCCCAACAACTTCTACAAGCATAGTTTGATTTATTATGAAAATTAATTATTAGTAACTTTATGTTTGAGAAAAGTAAAGGCTAAGAAAGAAAGGGCTTTCAACGTGTAGTCAGTACAACAACATGTAGAGATCCACTTTGTCACTTCAATTTTCTACTTGCTTTTGCTTTTGGCAGCAGTTAATTTTATTGGTAAAACATCGCTTTTTTTCCAGGCTAAGGCAACCATATATGCATCATTACGGGTGGCACAGTAAGCTTCAAAATAAGCTACATATATATTAACTCTGGTTCATTTCAGTTTCTTAGCCACATGAACAACTGTCATAGTCGATAAAGACAACTTTTATGTCCACACATTTTATAGTTTATAAAACTATTTACAACCCATTTTAAATATTTAATTAAATATTTAAATAATATATCAACATTTTTTTTATGACCAAAATTAGGTGAGGATATAGACTAAATGGAGGTGACAAAACTTTTATTTAAGTTTTTTTGAATGATTATTCAATAGAAATAAGAGCGTTATAGCGATATAGACAATGTTTTTTTTCTGATTGACGAGCAAGGGAGTGATTAAACACTAAGCCTTGCTTAATTACTTACTCAATTTTGTTAATAATATATTTTCATAGATTAAGGCCTTTCAGCATGCTTCATAAAATAAGAATATTAATCAATTATTGATGATGCTTGGAAATAATAATGGCTAATTGACTTTTATACAGTAATAGATTATAGATGGTCTATAAGTTTAATTACTGTTGAATAGTAAATGTTTATGTTTGACTTAATTGAATTACTTTTAAGAGATCCACACTAAGATATATTATCATTAAGAATTTCTATTATTAAGATAGATGAGATTTGAACTTTATGAAGACGACTAGTCAATCCACCTCAGCTTTTTGGATTCGATATTTTAATTTTAACCATCATTAAAATATAATAATTTTTAAGTAATTAAAAAAAAAAAAAAAAACAAATTACTTCATTTTAATACCATTGCGACTCCATAAACTAAAACCAGTAGAAAGAAAACTTCAACTCGAAGATCTGAATGCGGTATCTATCAAGTGTGTCTTTGAGATCATGTTTCAACCTCCATGCATAATCATCAGAATCAAACGACTCAAACATTAATTCCTCTTCTTCCTTCCCATGGATTTGATCGTCTTCTATAATTTCATGTTGACCAATGTCGCTGTTCGTCAAAAAATTTGCCTTGAGAATGAGAGGAGAAACCCTGCTGTCTGCACCAAGAGTGAAAAGTAGAATCACTGATACCAAATGTGAATTGTTATCTCCATCTCCCAAACATGCCGCCGCTCTCCACTTTCTTCAACTTCGCATTGCTCCATCTATACCTATCATACTTATTCATATTCAATTAAAAAAAAAATGGCACGAGCCAACTAGAATCAACGTGATTTGTTTGAAATATCTACTCTTAAGAGATTGGTTGAGTCATAAAAAATTTACCAAGAAATATATCAAACGCCACGTGTGTTAATATTATTTGATTTGTTTTACCATTTACAAGCAAAGTAATTTGGTATAGTAATATGGAGCATTCCACGATTTAAATAATAAGTCAAGCCCAATGTATTCAATTGGGTGAAACCTCCTCAATTGGGTTAGGGTCAATCCAACTAAGTGAAAAAATTAAGCCCATAGTAATTTATATAATTTTATGTTTTAAAACTATTTATATAGTGGAAATCAAATTATATAAGCAAAAACAGCATCAACGGCTCAAGCCATCTCATTTTTGGCAAAGACAAAGTTGTTAAGAAGGTGATTGACAAAGTTTTATATCCATGATTTGAATTCAAAATTTGTAATATTTTATCGTTTGTTGAGACTATTACTTTTTGATAAAATATGTTTTTTTTTTTTCATTTTCTAGCTCAGAAAGGGTGAGTGATTCAAACTCATCTGAGCGAGAGAGTTGAAATGATATTTATGGTTTGTGAGTTGAAGTAACCAAGTTGAGAAAATGAAAAGAGTAAACGACCGGTAAGGTTTAAGGTTCAAGTCAGAGAGAGAGAGAGAGAAAGAGGAGAGGAGGAGACGTGACACAGGGGGATTACGCGTGGGAACAGAAAGATTAGGAGGGGGACGGTGGAGAAGCCTCGATGTGAAGGTGGCTGCGACACAATCAAATATAGAAATATGAATCGTATAACCTAGCGTGGATATTTTTATATACAAACAAAAGTTGGCGGATTACACGTGTGAGCTTTGTTTGTTAAAGTGAAATTTTAAAAAAAAAATTACTTTCCAATAAATTAATGATATTTGTTCTCCAAGAAACAAAAAAAAAAAAAAAGTTTGGAGAAGGCCCAGCTGGCGTCAAATTTACGTGGATACGGCATAACCCAGTATGATTAAAAAACCCGATAACCAAGTCATCTGTGGGCCCCAAATTACCTCACTTATTCCACGTCAGCTCAACACATCTAACCGATTCCGTCACAAATCACTAGTCATCATTTTCCCGATAAAAATTCTTCTCCAGCATCATTTTATCATCCTGAATCGCGCCAGAACTGGAAAACGAAAAAGCATAACAATTTTTTCATTGTTCATAAGTAAGTTTAAGAACAGTCGGATTATTCGTCTACGTTTCCAAAGATGTTCAATTTTTTTCGTAAAAACTCCAACCAAGAGCCACCTCCTCCTCAGGTACTCGCTCGTTTTGTTCATATGATATTGTTCTTATTCTCTAGCTAGATTGTTTGTTGTTTAAATTTTTAAGACTTTGTCTTTTTGTTTAAATTGTTGCATTTTCAGCCTAGCTTAATTTAATTTATGATGATATATAGTTTATTTTTCAATCTTTTAAAGATGCATTTGGAAGTTCTATGTAATTCATAAGTACTTTTAAATACATTTGTTTCTTTGTAATGTTAGCCAAAATAGACAAAACTTTTTTTAGAGCAATGAAAGAATTTATTGGACAAATTTCCACTGAAAGAACACATATATTAATCGAAATACAAGTTGTCTGAATGCAATTTCAAGTTTCATCAACTTTCTTATTGAAATGGCTTGAGGAAATTTGTATCGAAGAGCAACTGGTCAGGGAGGGTTTTGATATTTTTCAAATCATACAAGTCTGTGTATAGACTATACCTCAAGGAAGGTCAGCTGCATTGAAGTATGGTAGAATAAAATTAAAGTTAGGTGTTAGGTGAATAGCTGGGTTGCTTTGATTTTTTTTTCTGTCATGTGTATGTTCTATTAATCATACTGAACCATTTCTGCTATTTTTTCACAAAAAAATGAGATACAGGGAAGTTTGACACTGACAGACTTGAATCCACGCGTCACTCTTCATTATGGAATACCGTGTGCAGCATCTATTCTAGCTTTTGATCCTGTTCAAAGTCTATTGGCAGTAGGGACATGGTCAGTAAAACCATTTTTTTGAGTAATAGTTACTGATATTTCCTAATTAGAGGAATTTCTTATTTAATTTGGTATATCAGAGCATTTCTAATATGTTCGATACTAGTATGAATGATAAAAGTCTTGAAGAGGTTTGCAGTTGGTAGTTGACTTAGGGAATAAGCATTTTTACTTTACCTGATATGGTACAGATTTTGGATTCTTGACCTTGATTGCTGTTCCTTTCTGATTTTAGGGACGGTAGAATAAAGGTGATTGGCGACTATAATGTTGAAGGGCTTCTTGTATCTCCTAAGCAGTTACCTTTCAAAAATTTGGAGGTTTGTAATCAAATTGCTAAAATTTATTTGTCTTTTTCAAAAATGAAATTATTTATGTTAGATTTCATTTGACACAACTTTTGGCACCATTTTGTTTCTTAGCTATGAGTATCATTTTCTGATAATCTAAAATATTGTGTTTATGTTTGTTTCTTCGACAGTTTCTACAAAATCAAGGTTTCCTGGTCAGTGTCTCAAAGGAAAATGAAATCCAGGTACTGATTCTTCGTATTCGGGCTGCAAGTTCTTGTTATAAGGTACTCTAGTATTAGGCATTATTTGCATCTTGATCTATTGTCTTTATTCCTTGCCAGTCTTCTGCACTTATATTTTTTTTTCTTTTTCCATTCTTGTGGGCATATCTAATTGGATCATTAACAACTTTTCGGTGTTGGCAGGTTTGGGACTTGGAACACAGGCAAATGACATCTAAATTAAAATGGGAGTCCAACATAACTGCTTTCTCTATTATTTATGGCACCAGTTACATGTATAATAGTTGATTTTGTTTTTTTCTCTTGTATACATTTTTGTTTGACAATGATGAGTTGCATATGCAAGTCAAATCTTCATATTTGGCTTTTAATGTTGGGACCCTATGATTAAGTTCAGGTATCTTGGAGATGAGTATGGGTCGGTGTCTGTGTTGAAGTATGATGCTGAAGAAGGAAATCTCTTGCAACTGCCATATTATGTTCCTACAAATATTATAGCTGGTATTGTTATTTTTTTGTTATCGGTTGATATAGTTTGAGTGAATATGAATTCCCTAGAAATTTTCAGGCATAAAAAATTTTAATGATTGCAGTCCTAAATTAGTCTCCTAATCATTTATTTCCTTTTTATATAATTGATTATGGTAAGCAAAGGTCATTGAGCTGGTAAGACAAGCCCTGTTGTTGAATTTCTTAATGTTTGACCTGTGAATCTTGCATTCCGAGTATAAGAAATTTTCTATTCGGGCTTTTGTGTCTGTTCTAACTTTGGAACTGATTCATTTTTCTAGGGAAGTGAGTTAACTTTCTTACGTTATTTGAATCCTAACCCCAAAAGATGCTTCTTGCAAAATTATTGTCCTTCACCATTTGCCCACTTACCTATCCAAATTTAAGAACAATTAGGGATGCTAAGTTTAATTTTTACCTGCTGATAATTGTATTTCTGCTGTTTTCAACTTCAGAATGATTCCTTAGCTCTACCCTGTCCAAAAACCAACTAATGCTTTCCTTTTTCCCTCAATTGTGCAGAGACAGCTGGAATTCCGTTATCTTATCATAATTCTGTTGTTGGAGTTCTAGCCCAACCTTATTCACTGGGAGAAAGGCAAGATGGATTTTACTTGAGAGTTTCTCTTTTTTGTTGCACTGTATAAATTATAATTAGTGTTCTTTTCCAAAAGAACCTAAAACAGGAAGTTAGCTACTTAATGTCTGGATAGTACCTTTAATTTTTTTTTCAACACCTTAGAAAATTCTGTTCTGCAGATTGCTGATTGCGTACGAGAATGGCTTGGTTATTCTTTGGGATGTTTCTGAAGATAGAGTTGTTCTAGTTAGAGGGAACAAAGATCTCCAATTAGTAAGTAAAACAGTTGTTAATTCTTCAAAAAGTGCAAGACAGGAGCCTTCTGAAAGTGAATCAGACCATGGACAAGCAGAGAAAGAAATAAGCTCCATCTGTTGGGCATCTACCAATGGATCAGTTCTTGCTGTTGGTTATGTGGATGGGGATATAATGTTTTGGAACATACCAACTGCTGCCCCATCTAAAGATCAGAAAACTGAAAGTTCATCTAATAATGTTGTTAAGCTACAATTATCATCAACCAGGAAAAGACTCCCTATCATTGTTTTGCATTGGTCTGTTGATAGATCAAAGAATGATTGTGGTGGCCGACTCTATGTCTATGGTGGTGATGAAATTGGAACTGAAGAAGTCTTGACGGTGTGCTATTTACTTAGATTAGTGTTTGTTACATTTTACTCATAGTCAATCTTTTGTTCTTTTGGTAATTAACCAAATAGTGTTAGAAGGTTCCTATTCAATCGTTTAACTTTAATGACACCATTAATCTGAGTCTTTGGTGAATCTAATGAACTTTCAAGTCTTTCTCCAGCATATGACTATAGCCTATTAGCAAGTTGTTTTTTGAATCACAATTAGAGATGAAAATTTTTTATGGAACTATTTCTTTTCATTCTCTTTTTCTTTAAGGTTTTTTGGATGGTTTAACTTTTATAATATAGCTCAAGAGGTCGCTTAAAAGTGTGTAAGAATAGATTTTATAAATCATGTTGGCATGCCGATATGATGTGACATGAATACATTTTTTGTTTGAAGCTTGTTATACATGCATGTAGAGCTTGCACTTGTGGTCTTGTGTTAGTTGGCTCTCAAATCATAATCTTAATGTGCTATGATTGTCAGTTAATATATTTATTCTCCATTTTTAACACTGAATGTAGATTTCAAGCTACCTAGGAATCAAGAAACATTAACAATAACGTCAAAAGTCTATTTATTATGAAATGGATATGTAATCACTCATGTTATACACTAATAATTCTTCTTTTGTCTTCTACAGATGCTATACCTTGATTGGTCTTCTGGGATAGAAAGTTTGAAGTGCATTGACCGTGTAGATATTACACTTAATGGTTCTTTTGCTGATATGGTTTTATTACCTATTGCTGGTTTGGTGGAAGGTTTTGGCTTTTTGCTATTTGTATTGACAAAGCCAGGACAATTGCATGTTTATGATGATGCTTGCTTGTCTTCTTTAATCTCTCCGCAAGAGAAAAAAACTTCTACTTCTCCATTACAATATCCTGAGGTCATTCCCACCATTGAACCATACATGATTGTGGGAAAGCTTGGATTGGTACACAGAGATGGAAAATTTTCGAGGGATTTTTCTAAGGTAACATGTATTTATTTTTGGAGGAGCTTTTTAAGGATAGCATATTTGTACTAAATTCTATTATTAGGTCATTACCACTACTAATTTAGAGCCATTTTGTTCAATTAGATAGTTTTTGCTGTAAAAGCTCGAGCATCCCATGTACTGGTGACTCCCATGACTGGGAGAACAAAGTGGCCTTTAACTGGAGGTGTTCTCTGCCAATTTCATGGAGCTGAAGATTATCTGGTTGAGAAATTATATGTAGCTGGTTACCAAGATGGATCTGTTCGAATATGGGATGCTACATATGCTTCTTTGTCACTTATTTATGTTTTAGGTTCTGAGGTTAATACTATATCACAAAATTTTAAATTCTAATGTTGGATTGTTAAGTGGCAATGTCATTGTATCAATATCCACTACTTTGATTGGGACTGTCTTGCTAATGGAACAAATACTATGTGATGGGCAGCTTTTAGGTACGAAAATTGGTAGTGCTAATGCTCCAGTATCAGCATTGGACTTTTGCACAAACTCATTAAATTTAGCTGTCGGCTATGCAAATGCTAGGGTAAAGTAACTTATTTCTGTTTTTTAAGTGTCTGCTTAGATGGTCACTATATTTTTGTTGCTTATTGACTATGTTGCAATCTTTTGAGAGAATGTAGGTTTTATTGTATAAGCTAGTGGGGAGTGCGAATGAAACGAGTTTGAACTTTGTGACAAAAACTGGAAAAGAAGGTATAGGATTGTAAATTTCTTGTACCATAATTTCTTTTAGTTGTTGACCAATTTCTAGTTTGGTGAATGAGAGGGAGAGAAAGCTTCTTCTTCACTTTTCTTTGTATTTCAATATATGATACAATTTAGAGTATAAAGGGAAAGAACAAAAACCAAAAACTCTGATGAATTCTAACTACCAACCACACATAAATGCCAACCGCATACAATACAAGTCAACTACTCTCTTAGTGTGGGGGTTGCTTAAAACTAATTAGATCTATCAGTATGTGACCAAGAAAACACAAATAAAACCCAAGATCTAAGAATATTTGAATGAAAAAAGAAGAGAGAGAAAGATAAATGTTTCTTGAGAATTTGAGTAAAATAAAAAATATTAAGTTTGTTTATATAGGTAAAGGACATTGACAGATCTCGTTAGTGTCAAGATTGTTTTAACATTTTTCGTAATGACTCACACAAAATGATTTGGTTGCTTTAACAGGTAGCAAGAGAATTATTTGTGGGGATTAATTATTATAATATAACTAAAATTCCAAGTGGCTGAGTTTGATATGGGTTTAAACCATGGTTCCCTTTTTTTCCTTTTTGAAACAATTGACATTTGGTGATGAGTTTATTCTACTCTAGTCTTTGTGTGACATAGTTTTGGTATGTCTCATATTCTATATTTAGAATGATTATATTTATAGGAGAAGTTTTTGCCTTCTAAAAAATTTCTTTTCAAAATCCATGTTTGGCTACCCAGCTTTATGATGGCTTAGAGATTAGGCTGCTAGGCCAACACAAACTTGTGGGTGTCTGCACCAACTAAAGATATTTTTGTGTAAGACTTACTTGTGAATAGGGCTGCAATCAAACCGAGCCGAGTATTATTGGGCTCAAGCTTGGCTCAATTGGTTTTATGGAAGGCTCGAGCTCGAGAGAGAGAGATTGCTGAGTGGCTGTTGGGAACATTGATGTGTAATGTTCAAACACATGGAGAAGTTGGATGGAGCTAATTGGATGGTTATAGCTATAAAATAATAAATCTTCTAAATGTAAAGTGAACTTTAAAGTTCATATTTTCTATCTCATTAATATATTCTCATTTTCTAACTTGCTTACAGTCTACAGTTTGCCCAAAGGGGATGGGCCTCAGTGCACGGCAGTTTTTTCCTTCATCGGTTCTCCTGTTTGCAACCTACAATTTTCAAATACTGGAGACATACTTGCTGTAGGATTTGAATGTGGCCAGGTAAGAATCACCGCTTTACTTTTGTAGGGTGACACTGTGTTATGAGTTTATGCAGAGTTATTGACCAGCAATGTGGCCCACAATTCATTTTTCAATTTTGCATTTCAGGTTGCTGTACTTGATATTAGTTCATCATCAGTCTTATTTCTTACAGATAGTGTATCAGATTCAAGTTCCCCTGTCATATCATTGGGGGTGAAATCATTTCCCAATACCAATAACTCAATAAACAGTCTAAAGGACTCCAATTTAGACACTTCGGAAAATCCTACAAGGAATGTGGTATTTTTTATGACAAAGGATGGACATATTGTTGTTTGTGATAGCACCACTGGAAAAATTCTTGCCTCCCAGTCACTGCATCTGAAGGAATCAAGTGCAATTTCTATGTATATTCTAGGTGAGTCTTTCTGTTTCAAAGAGAATAAATTATCTATCATGCCATGGAATTGCAATTTTCTATTGTATTTGTGCAGAGGATGATGGCAGCTTGATCTCTGAATTGTCCAGTGCAAAGCATTCAGTGAGCTCACCTCAAGACAGTGAACCTAAAAATGAACCTACACAAGTTAATGCTAAACATGGAAGTATTCCACTGGTAGCTGAACTCGAAACTTCCACTGAAACCACATATTCTGGGCAGAGGTTAATGGAACTATTCATATTACTTTGCTGTGAGAATGCATTGTGGTTGTATTCTTTGAATTCTGTAATTCAGGTGCCTCTCACTATCTCTATTTATTTCAGTTTCATCATTTATATGTCTCCCTCTGCCAGTAAGTGACATTGCCTTATTCTAGGGGGATAGCAACTCCATTCGGAAGGTGCATCTTTTAAAGCCATGTTGTTGGACCGCAACCTTCAAGAAAGATGAGAAGTACGGGCTATTTATAGTCTATCAGACAGGGGAGATTGAGATAAGGTAAAGTTCCATTTTGTTCTCTTCCGTTACTTTGATGGTGCAAAATCTGATTTGGTACAAATGACCCAAATTCCCCACAATTTGTTGCCATTGGAAACAGATGTTCATTCCCAAAACTTGCAATATCCGGCAGAAATCTTTGGAAGTAATATTTAAAATCTATGGTTGATTTCATCTTTGAACAGGTCTTTGCCATCTCTTCAAGTGGTGGTAGAAACTTCTCTAATGTCAATACTAAGGTGGAACTTCAAGACCAATATGGAGGAGACAATGTGTTCTTGTAATGGACAAATTGTGCTGGTTGGTTTCTTTTTCCTGTTGATATAATTGAGCCAAGCAATTGCTTTTATCTTTTTTCATTTATAACTTTGTCAGCTCATCTCTCTATTTGTGGCATCTGTATATTTTCTACATTCACATCCACACTGTGATTTTTGTTTATTGCCTTGTTTTTACTTGCTCTGATGGTGAAATCATGTCAGATAGTCTTCCAACAGAACTGTTTTGATTTTTTTATTTTTTCTTTAAGTGTTGAGGGCTTCTTGATCTATTATTCACCGCCAAGTTGTAGCTTGGAGTTATGTTTTCTAAAATGAGTTACAAATTTCTGCAGATAAATGGGTATGAATTTGCTTTCATATCATTGTTAGCTTCTGAAAATGATGTCAGGTTTCTCTCTCTCTCAATCTTCTCCACCCCTTCTCTTTATGTGCATGCACTATTTTATCATCAGAATATCAGTATTAACGATAACTGCAAGGTGAAGCTCCTTCTAATTTTCATATTATCATTGCCTGGTCTCAGGATTCCAGAGTCTTTGCCTTGTCTTCACGATAAGGTCCTTGCAGCTTCTGCCAATCCTGCCAATATATTCCAAGTCAGAAGAAAGTAGAGGTTCATCCTTAGGATCTCTGTTTTCACTTTTATAAATGAGTCAGATTTTCAAGCTTAGTTTCTGTGGCAACAGGGTACTGTCCCTGCATTTTTCAGTGGACTTGTAAAGGGCTTCAAAGGTTTAAAGAGCACAATGTGGATTTGCCTGGCCCTGAAGTTGGTATCCATAATTGTGACCACCTAGATACCATATTTTCTTATCCACCATTCTTAAAGCCTTCCAAGGATGACCAAAATGTCGTGGAGCTTAACTTAGGTTCATTATTCACTATCTCTTGCTTTGATTGTCCTCCTGTGTCCCATTTCTTCCTCACCTTTTCTGACTTCATAATTTATCTGGTGCAGATGACATCAAGATTGATGAACCTCTTGTTGTCTCATCTTCATCTCGAAAGAGCAAGAATGATGAGAAAGGTATGCTAAATATTCCTCCCATCTTTTGCATCGATTTTCTGACCTTTTAGCATACACACATTTTCAATGTTCTGCAGATAAGAGAATGAAAAAGGAAAAATTGTTTGAAGGTGCAAATACTGAAACAAAACCAAAACCAAGAACAGTTGAAGAAATTAAGGCTAAATATAGAAAACCTGGGGTAATTTCCTGGAAACTATTGATAAATTCTTTACATTCCTGCAGTACATTTTCTAACATTATCATTCCTTCCAGGATGCATTTTCAGCAGCTGCAGAGGCAAGGAACAAGCTTGCAGAACGCCAAGAAAAACTCGAGGTATGTTGCTTCTTGCATATCTTACGATCTGATCATATTATGCTGAACAAAGTTTACAAGAGCAAACTTCAAGTGGACAGTTTCGGAATTTGTAACTACTAAAATTTGCCTTGCGTGTATGAATTCCTTTTTCTAAGGTATCGAAATAATATAAAACTTTTTTTCTTTTATTTGTTATTGTACATCAGAAACTCCGTGATAATACTGAAGAGCTACAGGACGGAGCTCAGAATTTTGCTGATATGGCAAGTGAACTTGCCAAGGCAATGGAGAAACGTAAATGGTGGAAACTATGAGAATTTGGTAGAAATGGTGGTGCTTTCAAATCATAAATTTAACAGGTTTTCCTCGTGGGGTGAATGCAAGAAACACAAATCCACTGTACTCTGATATTTGATTAATTGCTTTAAAAGTTATGCACTTATGCATCTTGATACGAAATAACTTATGGGTGATTATCTTCTGATGTAGAATGTCTTTTCTCCCACCAAGGAAAGTGCCAGGCAACTTGTAAGGAAGAAAGTATTGTCCGTTCATTCACGTTTTTTCGCCTTTTGATTAATGAGATTATGTGACCGTGTCAACTTTACTTTCTGTGTACGGGGACGAACCATTTTTATTTACTTGGCTGCTGGCACGTTTTCCTTCTTTAATTTTTCCTTATTGATAGTTTAATGGATTGACAAATGGTTTGTTAGACGAATTGGTGAAAGCCACGAGAAAAATGCCGAGAAGAATTACTGGCTGACTGGTTTTGCTAGTGGACTTGGTGGCCATCCCATGTTTTACCTGAACGGACCAAGCACACCACGAACACAATAAAAAAACACTTCTTTAATTGACGTATGAGAAGTGAGTCTGTGTTTTAAAATACTCAACCATAAATTATTATTTTTATGAGAAAAATATTTTTTGCAGAAAAAAAACATTGTGTGAATCACCGTCCACAACGGCAGATGAAGCGCGTGATGAAATCAATTTGAATGGAATTCTCATTCAAAAATCAAAAGTTGAAAACGAGGGAGAAATGAATTGACTTATCATGGTACGCAACAAACGAACGACATCACAGACCACAAAAACAATCCTCATCACAGAGTCGACGCTCGAGATTTGACCACGTCATACTCATTTTCTCCGTTCACACATGTGGGACCTCCTCCCCTGATATCCCTGGTCAAATTGCGTTTCCAAATCCAATTCATACTCCCCAATCAGGTCAAGTTCGGCAAATACAGTATTAAACAATTGTAAACGAAAATCCAAGCGTCCAAGCCTCCCATGCAAAGCAGGGAATAAACAGTTATGTACATCGAGATTAGATAAATATAAGTACAAGTAACGCGAATCACAAGTTGAGAGAAGAAGCCCTTGTTTTATCTTCTCGACTTGTACTTCTATTCACAACCTTTTATTTAAATCTCTCTATCTTTATTCTTTAGCTTTAGAGATTCACATTTTTCGCATTTTTTAGCTTTTGTTTTGCCGCTTTAATGGCGAGTTTGGTCTTATCAGAATGTGGCGTAAGACCACTGCCAAGAATCTTTGCAAAGCCCAGAACTGGGTTCTCCAAGTTTGGATCATTTCAAGTTTCTAAAACTCACAGTTTTGCTTCTTCATTAAACTTGTTAAATGGGTTTAATGACAGAAAGTGGTCGTTGAATGTGAGTGTTCCATTGAGGGGACATGAGATTTTGAGTGAAGAGAAAATCAATGGATTTAGAGATGCAGAAGAAGAAGAAGAAGAAGGTGGTAATGAGTTTGACCCTGGTGCGCCTCCTCCTTTTAAATTATCCGATGTTAGAGCAGCTATTCCTAAGCATTGTTGGGTTAAAAATCCATGGAGATCAATGAGCTATGTTGTGAGGGATGTTGCTGTGGTTTTTGGCTTGGCTGCCGTTGCTGCTTACTTCAATAATTGGGTTGTTTGGCCTCTTTATTGGATGGCCCAGGGAACAATGTTCTGGGCTCTCTTTGTTCTTGGCCATGATTGGTAATCCTGCAATTCTCTTTCTATGTTTCAGTGCCATTGAATTATTGATGCATATTTCTCTGTTTATAACAAAAAGTTGTGGTTGGTTTTGATTGTGCAGTGGTCATGGTAGCTTCTCAAATAACCCAAAACTGAACAGTGTTGTGGGTCATCTCCTCCATTCTTCAATTCTCGTTCCTTATCATGGATGGTTAGTTTCCAATGAAGCCAGGCTACTGCTAAATTATTGCACAGCTTTCTTTCCATATGAAATGATTGACGGTCAATTTAATAAAAACATTAATTTATGGTTTCTGCAGGAGAATTAGTCATAGAACTCATCACCAAAACCATGGACATGTTGAAAACGATGAATCATGGCATCCAGTAAGTGTTCTGTTCTAATTTTAGGGGACTAATTTGGTTTCTTTTTACAAACATGCAAATAATTGAATCCAAATTCTATGTTTATTGTAGTTGTCCGAGAAAATTTACAAGAGTTTGGATGATGCAACAAGAATGTTGAGGTTCACCTTGCCTTTTCCTATGCTTGCTTTCCCTATCTATCTGGTAAGCCTTTTGTTTAATTCTTAACTACTTTGAACCATTATGTTTTGCGAACTTCTAATTTGTGTTCTGAATTTTGATAGTCTGTGTTATAATGTTATGCTGGTTTCAATTATAGTGGGCTAGAACTCCTGGAAAGAAAGGGTCTCATTTTCACCCAGAAAGTGATTTGTTTGTGCCAAGTGAACGGAGAGATATCATCACTTCCACTGCTTGTTGGACAGCAATGGCTGCACTGCTTGTTGGTTTATCCTTCACCATGGGTCCTCTCCAGATGCTCAAGCTCTATTTCATTCCATACTGGGTAAGTTCAATTTCTCTGTGCTAAACTGTTTCTATGATTCTATCTTTATAATTTTCATATGCGAATAATTGAATTGTCACATAAATGCAGATATTCGTCATGTGGTTGGATTTAGTAACTTATCTGCATCACCATGGCCACGACGACAAGCTTCCTTGGTACCGTGGAAATGTATGATACTGCACTCTTGTCTTCTCTGATCATTCTAACAGATATAACTGTTTCATCTATCTAGTGTTTTAACAATTTATTGGTGTAGCTGATCTTAGTTCTGTGTTTAATAAAATAGGAATGGAGTTATCTGAGAGGAGGGCTTACAACAGTTGATCAAGATTATGGCTGGATTAATAACATTCACCACGATATAGGGACCCATGTGATTCATCATCTCTTCCCTCAAATCCCACACTACCACTTGATAGAAGCAGTGAGCATAGTTATGCTTTTACATCCTAATTTTCTTGATGGTTTTGCTCTCCATCCTGATTTAATTGTAATGTTTTGTATTCGACTTTTACAGACTGAAGCAGCTAAACCTGTGCTTGGGAAGTACTACAGAGAGCCAAAGAAATCTGGACCCCTGCCGTTTCACTTGTTGGGAAGCCTCATAAGAAGCTTAAAACGGGATCACTATGTTAGTGACACTGGGGATGTTGTCTATTATCAAAAGAACCCTAAATTACATGGACCAAAGACACAAGAATGAAATCCTATCTGAATTATTTCAATTTAACTTCTGACGATTATCTCACTCTGTATCACCACAGATAGATAGCCATTCTGCCCCAAATATGTTTTCTTCCTGATGTATTAGAAAACAGCTCCATTGAATGGTTGTATCATATTACGTTGTCACGTGGGCAAAAAGGTTTTTGCCTTGTGATGTTAGTGAAAGAAAAATCTGCCATTTGAGATGAGAAATTGTGTAGATTGGTTTGTCTAAATGTTGTATTTTCGTTTGTATGTTACTGCATTACACTGATAGCACTGGACTAAAATGGTCCCCGCTAGAGCTTTTTGTTTTTGGTGTCATTCTCTCTCCCTTTTAGTAGCACAACTATTTGCACGCTTACAATAAAGATATGGAGATGGCATAAAAAATACAAACCATTGACGAGAGGCTGTCGCCATGCCACATGAAACCACTCAGAAATGCATGAATCTAAAGCATGGTCCAAACAAGTATTTATTCGTCTGAATCTGTTGCAACAACAACCAAAGTTATTCTAATCTTTCCATGCAATGAACATGACTCTGCTGTAACAATAACAAAAGTTATCCTACTCTTTCAATAAAATGGACATGCCTGATTGATAAGGATGTTTAAACAATGCTTAAGATGCTTACATAGATAAAACTCAAAATGTAGACATCTGCAGTTCAAGTAGCTCATAGATTCAGTCTTCAAGTGATGTCGAATGGATCAAATTGAATGAAATCAAATGACTTGATATAACATTATCAAATAATTTAGTTTTTATTACACCACAAAATTTGCATGGATACATTAATTCTAGAGTAGGCGATAAATAAAAAAAGATGTGTTTGATATCCCTAACATGATACCCTCTTATTCTTGACTCATGACAACTTCTGCTACTAAATAGACAAAATTGAAGAAGTAATGTACACCAAGATAAATAGATTTATGTCTATATAACAATTTAAACAGTTCTTCATAGACATGAAGTTCATTATTTTTTGCTTTTCTCTTCTTCAATCAAATAATGCACAGAATGTACGGAACTCATGAAGGAAGATATTCGCGATTGATCCTTGTTAATACCATCTGAGCCACAGATGCCACTACTAACATCAATTCCATTAGGCTTGAGGGTGGAAAGGGCTTCAAAAACATTCTCAGGATTGATCCCTCCTGCCAAAAGCCACCCATTTTTGCTTCTAATCGGTGGTAAAGTAAACTGGGTCCAGTTAAATCCTTTGCCACTGCAGACAGAGTTACAATACCAAAAAGAAGTTCACAAGTTCAGATGTAGGTAGAGGCATGAACTTACAAAATTTCCTGCACTCCCGAGTATAGATGAAACTTCAATTCTCAAAGATATATATACAAGCTAAGAATTTAATACTTCAAATGATTAGAGAAGTTAGCATGCAACAAATAAAATTTGTTTGGAAGAAGGTAACATTTGGCCAATCTATGGTTCAAATAAATCAAACTTACTATTTAGACATTTTGTTAACATTGTATGTTTCAAATCTTTGTCAAACATTAAAATTAATCATTTTATTAGGGAATCCTTGCTTTTGGCTAAGGTTTGGACAAAAACAGCTGCAAAAGCAGCATCAAGTAACTAATGAATTCAGATCATCCAGTCCCATAACATCCTAATCTATTTTCTGAACAATGAAACTACTATCGAATAAAAAAAGAGTGGAACCATAATGATTGCAACATGATACTGTTCTCAAAGTAGCATAAGCAAAATTTATATGGCAATTCCTATCTCAAACTGCAAGACATACAAAATATGCTTGGATAATTGGAATGCATGAATATGTATATATTTTTTTCTATTTACCTGCCACCCTTTGCACTATCCACAAGAATCCAATCGACCAAGGAACACTCTGTATCAGAAATCTGGTTTAGAAGGTCTCCATTTTCATTTGCATGAAGAACATAAATTATTCGGTTTTCTTTCACTAACTCTGGAAATGCTGCTCGGGAACCATCTCCATGAAGCTGCAAAACCTCAAAAAATAACACAATTATTATTATACAATGCCACATTCAAGGAATTCAAGACAAGAAACAGATGTATACCTGCACAAACTCAAGCTTTGCTGAGTCAGCAGCTCTTAATATCATCTCAGAATCATCATCCACAAACACCCCAACAGGATCTGCCCCATAATCTCTTGCAACTTTTGAAATCTCCTTAGCAACTGCAAGTGAAACCGAACGCTTGGAGTTTGGCCAAATAATCATTCCAATAAAATTAGCACCAGCTTCTGCTGCCATAGCAGCATCTTTAGCTGATGTAATTCCACACATCTTAACCAAAGGTACATTCTTTTCACGCTTCTCATAAGAAAACTTATCCTTCTGGGAAGAACAGCAAGTAATATTTTTTTTCACAAACAACCCCTTTCTCCCCAAGCAAAAGTTTCCTCCCCTTATGCCTACAATTACGCAATCTTAACATGATTAGTGATTTTTAAAACAACAATCTACGATTAAGAAGAAGTTCAACATTACCTTGGATTTGCCTGCTGTGGAAGCCAAAAATTTTGGGCTGAAAAAGGCCACCAATACTCAATCCTGATGAAACAAAGAATTGGCATCAATGAAGAAACACAATGTGAACAAAAGAAATACAAGATCATGAATGCAAAAATAATAAACATTTTCTTAACGGGAAATTCACCGAACAGTTTGCGTGCACAATACCTGCGGACATGTTTTTCAGCTCTTTACATTAATCCAGGGGAGCTCAAGTTTTGAAGGCTGGTGTGTAACACTAAATACATCCCACTTATTTCTTAGAAGGCCCCAATCTTAGGTTCAGACTACCATTGAAGCAAAATCAGAAACGGTTGAATTATTTTCCTCTTTTTTTTTTTTTTTTTTTGGGTCTATTTAGAAATAATTGAGTATATTTAGAATCACTCTGGGACTTTTACAAGTCCAAAATACAAGCCCATAATGGCCCAGTTTCTTGATCTTTAGTAGGCTGCCGCCCAACTCCTTTGATTTTAATTAGGTTTGACAATTCGTGTCATCAGATCGTATTCGTATCGTATCAGTTTGGATTTTGTGTTAAATGTCTTCAACTCTATCCGATTTGAATTAGAATCATGTCAAAACCTTTAATATTTGAGTTGACTTGACCAACCCAAATTAACCCAAAATTATCTATTGTTTTCACTCTTCAAAGTATTTTTATCGTTTTAATTTCTTTGTCAAATTACCTGAATATACTATTTATAAAAAACAAAATATAATATTTTGTCTTATTGATAAATGGTCTAAAATTTACATACTAAGAGTTTTAAAACACGTCAATAATCTGATTAACCAAATAAATTATTATTACTTAATAATAATAAAATATTTAAATAAGAATTAAAAAAATTATATGTATAATTATACAAAGATATAATTATATATAATCAGTAAATATTTCAAATTCTTACTATAAAAATATAATTATATACACTATAAATATTTCAACTGTTATTGATATTGTCTTTTAACATTTTTATAATTTTTTCTTAATAAATTTTATTAAATTAACATTTTTTCAAAATATTCGAATTTATTTGGATCGTATCAAATTATTTTTGTTAAACTCTAATACTATCTAATTTAATTTTGAGTCTTATTAGGTTGATTCGAAATAAATTTCATATCAAAAAATTCAAACCTAATATAATATTTTTTAAATCATATCATATCAAATTAACAAATTGTGTCAAAAATTGTAATCTCAAATTCAATTATTCGACGTTTTTCGAGGGATTTCTTTATTACTTTTGGCAATTTCATTAGAATAAAATTCAATTGGGGTTCATTTTGTTCAATATAGGTGGTCAATTTTGTTGACTGACTCTGCACTCTCTTTCTTTCCCAATCATTTCCTATGTGATTAATCAAGTAATTATTCATAAATTATAATATGAGGGAGGACTCATAATTCATAGATTGTAATATCAAATGTTGCTTTAGTCAAATTACTTTATATAAATAATTCAGAGTCATGATTCATGAGTAGTTTGAATGCCACATACTTTTGACTTGACCAGATTGAAATAATACAGTGATGTAAGTTGCGTGTAAAATTAAATCTTTAAAAAATAATAAAAATAATATATATAAATAATTATAATATTTATTTAAATATAATAAAAAATATTAAAATATTATTTTATTTGAATTTTTTTTTTGTTATAATTATTTTTGGATGTTTTACCTGTTAATTATTATATTAATTGGATAATAAAACTATACATATATATTTTTTATATATAATTTGAGTATATAATATTATTCTTAATTGAAAATAAAAATATTATATCATAAATAATAATAAAAATATAATTATAATAAAATCAAAATTACATTAATTAAATTTTAATATCAAAAATAAATATAATAATTATATTATAATTATATTATTTCTTATATAATATTAATAATAAAAGATAAATTATCAACTTATTTTTATATACTCCAACATAATGGTCCTTATGAATCTTTTAATAAATATTAACAAGAATTTAGTCATATTAATTATGATGCTCCTTGAGTGGCAACATTCATGAAACAACCTTTGTGGTTGTAATGTAGACTTTTGGCCCACAGACTTACTCCCACCCAAGATTTGTTGAATTATCAAATTCATATTCATTAATTTTTAAAATTTTAAATACTCACCTTTATATTAAAATTCACTATTAATATTAAAAATAAAAATATTATTTAATTAAGAATAATAACTAACATTTGAAAGTATCAATCTTTAACCAGTCTTTCTCTAACAAAAATAGACGTCATTTGTTGGGTTTCAATGAGAGAAGAGATCTGGAAAGATCAATCGTTAGTTAGAGTAGAAATGGTCATTAAAAAAGAAGAAATAATCTTACAAAAAAATAATCATTTTTCAAATTTTGAATAAAAAAAATGATAAATTTTTAGTTTTTAAAATATATTTATCTAAATAATATTTTTATTCTTAATTTTAATAAAATTTAGTATAAGAATAAATTTTAAATTTTTAAAATTAATTCATGTGTTTAAACCTTGGGTGGGAAGAAGTGTTTCGGCCTAGATTATTTACAATATATGGCTCAGAATTTGGCAAATTCGTCTCGTGGGCGGCCAGTTACAAACAGAAACTCATGCTTACCCACAGGACTTTTCCCATTCTGCGATATGAGGAAAATCCCGAAAACAGATAAAGGACAAGACCCCACGCTGTCATCTTGGAAAATTTTCCAGTTTTCTCATCTCAAATTCTAGGAAAATCCATAGCATTCGGCTTTCCATGAGCACAACTTTATCAGCAATTGCATTATTTTCAACAACTATAATTGCCCACTTTCTTTTCAAATTAAAGGATCCAGCTAATCGCCTCAGATATATCCAACTCTATTTATGCAAATCTTTTGTTGATTCTTGGTCTCCAGCAGACAAAATTTGGACTCAAAATGATTGTTGATTGACTTAAATTGATGATATTCACTTTGTATAGAAGGATTTCTATCAAGTAAAACACCCATTTGGCCATTTCTCTGGTGGGAGATGTCTCAGAACAAAGATATCGAAGATCAGATTCAAGAGAACTGAGAGAAGTATGGAAAGGAGATTAATATAGTTCTGTAAGATGACAGTAAACATACAAATCAATCTTCCTGAGGAATGAGAAATTAATAATATAAAAAAAAAAATAACAAATTTTTGTTTTTCTTTTTGGATCTTGCCTAGTCTCTGGACTAACCCACGAATGATATGAGCAGTGGCTCATTCATTGTCATTCTTCCTAAACCACAACAACGATCGAGGAATACAAATAAGAATACGAAAGAATATCAATTTAGTTAGAAATAAAGTAGGAGCAAATTTATGTTCATTATGCCACCGTCTGCTCCTGTTCTATGTACAATTGTTCCACCCATGAATTATGTTGCTGCCTCTGGGTGCCAAACACTCCGGTTCCTGCAGGAGGAACATCTCTCACCAGGGAATTAACCCAAGATACATCAGGCTCGTCAACATTTGATGATGGCATTGAGCCTGTCGCTGCAGTTGCAGATACTGTTGTTAGATTGTTGTTACGAAACCCAAATGATGCGGACTTCTTGAGCTTGCTCAGCTCATCTCCTGGAATTCCCCAATCCAATTTCCCATCAGGAGAGCCCCAATCTGATAGATTGGACATCCTCATAGATGCAGGGTTAGAAGGGGCTGTAAGGCCAGCACGACTGGTCACTGCTCCACGGTCAACAAAGCTGTGACTTCGGTTTCTGAAGGCAGAAGACCTTGAATTCATTACAGATGAATCATACCCAAATGTTGAGGGTTTCCTCACTGGAGAAGATGAGAGGGTAGTAGCTGGATAGCTTGCACGAAGTTGGCTCATGTTTTGGCGAATTTGAAGTTCAGTTGGTGACTGTAACTGGGTTGAAACTCCCTGCAAAGGATCAAGAGATTCAAAAGAATCATCAAGGTTACGCTTCAAATCTCCAATCCTAGTGTATTCCTTGCTCCAACAAGATGGTGAGGAGAGACTCGATATCTCCTCCCCTAATTGTTGTTGCCACAAATTGCTGACATGGTTCTCTAGCCCAAGCAATTCCATTTCCAAGTCAAAATCCCTTGCACTAAAAGCAGTCTTCAGCCGGCTACCAGGCAACTGCAAGGCAGGTGGGGTGAGATTAACTTTGTTCTGCCACAAATTTCCACTCTTGGGAGACAAACAAGTGGCCAACGGAGACATTGGAGGAGTCGAACTTGCAGGCAATGACAGAGATGTGGAACCAAGTGACAATGGACTCATAGCTGCCATGTCAACTGCACTGACAGAAATAGAGGTTGGAGAAGGCATAGCTGAACCAGTGGATGCATATAAAGGGCGCAATTCTTCCGGCTTGTGTGCAAAGAAACAAACTTTGCGGTTGCACCCAATCTCATCCTTGCAAAGCCGGGTTCTGTACTGGGCAGGATGTAGCCAGGACTCAAAAACACCATGTGCATACTCACAACCATCTGCCTTTGGGCACGATCCCTTGCGGAACTCAGGGCAAGGGACACAGCTATAAGAGTACTTCTTAGGGTCTCTTCTCCTTGCATTCTCACCTGGATGAACAAACGGGCACTCTGTCCAATCATGTGAATAAGCCCTTGAGCAAGGCTTCACCTTAAAAATATACATTCTAAACTCATCAGTTCCATAAATACCATTATTTATATCAGGCAAAGATGTATCAATAGGATACTCTTTCTTCTCAGCTCCTTCTTTGGATAATTGCGGCATTGTGATCTTTTCCAACTCTTCCTCTTGAAAAACAGTTTGATCACCTTTCAACAATAACTCTACTGCCCTTCTTCTTGAATTGTGCAATGACTTCATAGCTAAAGCAACAAAATCTATTGGTTTATTCCCACTAACATCAACACAATTAGCATCAGCAGAGGCATCAAGCAAAAGCTTAACAATCTCAACCACGGTGTTGGCACCACCAGCGACAGCACAGTGAAGGGCAGTGCTTCCATCAGAACCACAGGCTCTTTTAACATTAACCTTGCCAGTTCCGATGATATACTTCAAAACCTCAAGACTTCCGAACATGGCAGCAATCATAAGCGGGGTCCTCTCTTCAAACCCCATCTTTTTCGACCCAATGTTTCTAACATACCAGAAACCCGCCTCATCAACATCAGAACATCTCACTTCAATTTCACTTTTGAAGGCAGCAAGATCATCAGAAGCTGACAATTCGAGCAAAAGTGAGGACTTGGTGTACAAGTCAACATCCTTTTGCTTGCGTAATTCACCCTCCATGAGAAAATTTGAGGAGCAAAGCTTACAGTTAGAACCACCGCACGTACCCAAGTCCTGCAAAATAATTTTAAACCAAAAAAATTAAAAAGAAACCTAAAAGCATAGTAAAATATAGATTTATGCAATACACGCAGTTCTGTTTGGTTGCTGAGAAAGTTCGAGGAAAAAACCTGATGTATTACTTGGACAGTTTGACTTATCACAAACCGAGTCTCTTTATATCATAAATCCAAACCTTTTTCTAAATCAGTTTATATACCTCAATTATCTCATAGATTAAGATAGTATAAAAATCAAGCAATCATTAAATATTAGTCATGCTCCAACCCATGGACTTGGTCTCGAAAGACTAATTCCTCTCTAAATTCTAAAGAAAGAAAGTACCAAAAAAAAAAAAAAACTAGAGCCATCGAAGAATCCGTCAACAGAAGCCACCCCAAATATTAAAATTAAAAATTCAACTAAAAAAACCCACCAAAGAAAGAACCCAGAAACCAAAACTTAAAGAGTTTGAAGAAATCAAAAGCTAAAAGCTTTGTTTGAAATTGACCAAACAGAAACATACCTATGAAGACTTGTGACTTCTAGTAAATGAGAAGAAGAGGTTTTCGCTATAGTTTAGAGTGTGAAGTAGGAAGAAGAGAACTCTGCCGAGGAATGAGTTGCTAATGGAAGAAGCTGGAGAAGGGGCTTTATGTGTTTCTTTGAAGAGAAGAAGGAGAGAGGAAAGGTGAGACTTTTCTTCCTCGTCTGTGTTTCCCCCTTCGGTCAAAGTCAGCACTTCAAAGGGTGGGCCAGTGCTACAACAGGCTTGGTTAGTTCATAGTTGGTTGCTTCACTAGAAAGATACTCAGATTAAAATGAAATCCAAATGAAACTTTTTTAATTTCATTTCAGATCGCCAACTGGCTTTTTGGTTTGTCAGACACGTGTGCTGTGACATTACCTTTCACCACACGCGCGCTTTGCTGTCTGTCTTTTACTCTCGCATCATATCTGTTTTTTATTTTATTTTATAATATAGTGGATATATATTTTTTATATAATTTAAATACATAAATAATATATTATTTTATTTTAATTTAAAATTATTTAATTATATAAAGATACATCATTTATATATTTAAATTATATATAAAATATATATATACATATTTTTATTATTTTTGAAAATTTTTATTATATTAAATCCTATAATTTTTTGGTATGATTTTGTTCATTTTAGTATAATATAATGTGCTCAATCTAAGTAATTTTTTTATTAATTTTTTTATTTCTCATTTATATGGTATTATAATTTATAATAAAGTTATAGATGCCTTAGCTCTTCAATCATATTACAAAATTACGCTATAATATTATCATATAAATTCATTATTTATTTGCTTTTCTAATATATCTTGAAAATTTAAAAAAAAAAATCTGAAATGTATAATATAACTCTTAACCCTTTTAAACTTGTAATTAAAAAAGAAAAAAACAGGTTGATTTAAAAAATATAATAAAAACAACTTTTAAAAAGTAATTTAAATAGTTAAATATAGAATTTTAAAAAGTTTCAAGAGAGTTTAATTTGAGATCCGCACTTATTATATTAAAATTAAAATTAAAATTTATTTTATATAAAATTATGGGATTAATCAAGAGTTTTACCTATTTAAAATAATTAGTTTCAGATTCCTTATTATTAAAAGACCAAAAAACATAGAGTTAGTGAATTTTAAAAAAATGGGGCGAGTGTTATAGGGTGGGAGTGGGAGTGGGCGTGGGGGAGAAAGTGAATGGGCCGTGTGACAGATTCCAAGCTGTAAACGAGTCAAGACGCTTAACGCGTTCTCTCCATTTTGGTGGGTGACAGGATATGCCTGAGTCTGACTCAGCCTCCCACTGTGGAGGGATACTATCACTTTTGTCCCCAAACTTAGATTTAATGCCGCAGACTTAAATAATGTTTTTACAATACAATATTTAGTCCCCAACTAAAACGTTACATACTGACAGTCTGACAAGGCCTAAGAGACTACTGAATCAATTATTCTATATATCTATGATTAGGGAGGATTTAAGCTTGATTTTAAAATTTATCATACATTTGATATTTTATAAGGAAGAATTTTAATTTTAAAAAATGATCATATTTATAAAATTCAGGAGATTTTTGGAACTTCAAGTTTTTAAAACCTTTCAAATCTACGTGTTTTAATTGAAATATAATAAAGTGGATAATGTTGGCTCCCAGTTCTCATGGCACTTGCTTTGCATGAAGCTATTTTTGTAATTTAAGTTCCGGGGGCTGAATCAAGACGATGTGATTTCTTTCAAAGATTCTGTAATAATAGAAATTTTAGATAAATTTATCTATATAAATTAATATGATAATATCTAATTAAATAATTTTAAAATAAATTAAAAATTAAAAATTTATCATTATATCATAAATTATTATTTTAATTTATATAAATAAATTTATATAATTTATTTATATATATTTTTTATTTTTTATATTTTGCAGGTTCGCGACGAGTTGATGGGTGTCAAGATAATATAGTCACAATTTGAGCCCAAATTTGAACCACAATAGGCCGGATTCCAATGTAAGGCAGGGTCATGCTCCAGTTTCCGGCTAGAGAATATTAATGGGCTTACCATGAGATCCCATTTCAATGAAGGTCCGGCTGGAAAGCCCATGAAAGTTGAAAGATTTTCAGGCTTGGGGAAATTCTCTGGGTTCAAGGATAAATTGTGGGGTTGTTGATATTAAGTTGCAAACAATATAATTTGTACCAAATTTGTGGGCTTCATCTTATAATAAAACTATATTAATCTATTTTAAGTATATATATAATATGTATTATTAAATAATTAAATATTTTTAAATTAAAAATAAAATAATATTTAATCACATAATGATACATCATGTATATATATATCTGTGTACTTAAAAGTGGGAACACTTAACAATCCCTTGTTCATAGATGTGGGAATTACAACAAATATATTTTTGAAATTATAGTGTTAAATTTATGCTTCAACTTTGTGACAAAAATGCTTGCTTTTGTGTAAAGTAGTTTTGGTCCAAAACTTAATTTTCTATAAATCAATGAAGAGATTTGATGTTAAGCCTATAATTCATTACATTTTAACAACCAAATATTAAATGTTTGCAAAAACAAAAACAATTAAAACGTGTTTAGTACTTTTTGCTTGAAAATAATATTAAAAAATGTGAACAATAAAAATATGTTCGATAAGTTTATCTAAAAAATATAAAAATTATCACACATATAATCAATAAAACTATATCAAATAATTACCCAAAAATCTCCTTTTTGATAAAATTTACGAAAGGGCACTCAGACGTAACTAACTATATGAATAATAACTAATAAATCAATATGCAAATAGACATTTTTTGCTCTAAGGAGCCATCTACCAACGTGTTTTCCATTCATATTTCTTGCTTGTGATTAAAAATAATAACTTCATATTATAATGAAGCATGATTGATATCTTATTCTTATGTAACGTAATAGAAAATTATTTTTTAAAATGTAACTTTAAAATATAATCAAAAAGATTATAATGTTCATTTTCTATCCTAAAAATAAAAAGGATTTGTCAAAGGAGAGTGAGATAGAGGAGATGAAAAAAAATCTATGCAAGGCATATAGCTAGCAACATTTATGATCAAATAAGTTTCATCTATGACTTGTTAATCTTAGGTTAAACATCTTTTCCCAGAGTCTTTGTAAAAATGATAAGAAAGACAATCTTACATTGTAAAAGTGTTCTCTTGTAACACAATTCCAATTTTTGGACTGAAGAGGTTCTTCAACCCTGAGTATATCTTTCTCTTTCCTCACATATCATTCCATTGTATGTGTCAATTTACATCACGATGCTAATAAAAAATGTGCAATTTGCATTCGGTATGTGGCTAATACCCTATTGTAAGCTGACTCAGATCATAATGGTGTCACCTTTCAACATATGGTTTTCAATACTTGAATGAATACCGTAATTGTCACCCCAATGATAAAGACCAAGGGATCTTGATCCCTTTGGATAATTAGTTGTATCAAAAAAAACCACAGCCTCATAGACAGGCACGAAATTGTCTACGTGGGGATCCCAAATCCTTTTCAAAATGTACAACACGAAATTTGTTGTCTGCCACCATACCATGGTGGGAGCAAATCACACGTGGAAAATTCAATCAAAAAATCATGATTTTCATTCCCAACTTCACTATTAATTAATTTTAATCACATTTAATCATAAAATCATTCACAAAAACTCAACAAAAGCAAAATCATTTCATTCATTTTTGCAAAAAGAAAAAAAAATTATTACAAGTGAAAAGCTTCAAACCTTACATTTATGGTTTCTCCTAACTATTTTCAATACAAACTCATATGAGTCTCTATATTCTAAGCAATAAAAGATGAAAATGAATAATTTATTAACTATAATCCCCATTTAAGCTTAATGTAAAATCTCCCATATTTATTATAGAATCGATAAATCTATATATGATGAATTGGAGCTGCTCCAATTAGTCAAAACTCGTGCTAAACAAGTTAGGGAAATTTTATGTTTGGGAAATCTCATGACATGACACCCCTCCATCAGTTTAATTTATAGACATTAAAATGAAATATTATTACATTTGATTAAGTTGATTTTGAGGTTTCGTTGAATAGATTTTTTTTTATAATAAAATTTTATATATGTAATTTTTTATACATAATTTGAATATATAAATAATATATTATTATATAATTAAATAATTTTAAATTAAAAATAAGAAAAAAAAACTATTTCTGACTCAAGTTTTAGCCGAATATTAAATTCACACCAACGGGAGATGAAAACCCAAACTCTCACCCATAACCAAATTGTCGTCCAAATTTTTAGTTAGAGACAGGGGTAAAATCATCATTTTACCTATAAACTTTAAAATTTTTATCATTTCACCCCCTCCAAATTTTAAAAACTAACACTTCAACCTATCTTCAAAGTTTGAAAAGTTTAGATTTCACCCCTAGATTTGCTTCCTTCTTCGACCATCACTGACAACGACGCTTTCCACCGATCTCTCATCTTTGGCTACAAAGGATGACCTTTCATCGTCCAGATATTGACAACGAAACATTGTCTAGATCTGGAAGAATAGATGAAGGACGACACTTCATTGTCCTTCGTCGTCGCATCTGGACGATGTAACAAACGACGAAGCATTGTCCTTCATCTTCTGGGTGGTGCGACAAAAAGATCTCCGTCTCTTTGTCACACCATCGTTGTCGCTCCAAGAGAAGAAGGGGGTCAGAGATGACACCAGAAGATAAAGTTGAAAAGTGAAGGTAAAAATGTTATTTTTGAAAATTATGAGGGGTGACTGAGTTTGAAAAATATGGAAACCCTAGGTTTGTGGGTGAAAATATCACTTTTCAAAGTTTAAAAACTTTAGATAAGGGTGAAATATTAATTTCTAAAACCTGGGGGAGAAGTCATAAGTTTTATAACATTTTAATATAAACAGTAAAATAATTATTTTACCCCTCTCTTTAATAGAAAAAATTAACAGAAATTTAATTATGTATGAGAGTTTGAATTTTTCATCTCTTATGAATGTGAGTTTGAGATTGAGTTAAAACTTGGAGAAAAAATAGTTTTTTTCCCTTAAAAATAAAATAACACCTCACCATAAATTTTATTTTATACAAATGAGCATGTGTTGTTCAAAATATTATTAAATAACGAAAACTACTATTAAGATGTGATATTAGATAATTAATTGGGATTGAAATATTTACCATAAAAAATAATAAATAAATAAATAAAATATGAATTAATAGTAAATATAAAAGAGAAAAATTATTTGTCAAGGTTGCTGGAATTCACATGGGGGAGATTCGGGAGAGAACTAACTGACTTTTGAGTGATTGACTGAGTCAGACGCAATTTAAAACCAAAATTGCAAAGACAACGTGGGCCCATTCTGAAAAATATGCCATTTGGCTTTCCAGATTTGTATCAAGTCGCATGCTCATCTTACTAATTCAATCAAATTTATTCACTTTGTGCAATTATTCTCTCTGTTTCTCTCTATGGAAGGTGATGGTGAAGCCAAAGGAAAAGGTCAGTGTAATTAATCAGATTTTATTCAGGGTTTACAAAGGTTAATCAAGAGGTTGAATTATTAATCATATAATTAATGTATTTGTTTCCAATTGATTCTTAAATGAAAATCATTCTTCAAGAAAGGAATTAAGAATGAAGACCTCTCATCTCATCCATTACTTGTTAATGGTTGAAATGATTTCCAAGACATAGTGCTAGGTTATTTTATAAAATGGATCTTTCAAACCTTAATAAACACGAAGATATGTTATTATATATAAACATTTATTTTAAGAGAAGTGCGATATAGTTTGTTACTTTAGGTGCCCCATTAAGACTAAAAAACCTATTTTTATTCAAGGTTTAACCTATTTTCAAAAATTTATTAAAATTTTTTATTAGGATTTAAGGTAAAATCACTATTTTTTCATATCTAGTGTTTGAATTTGAGAATTTTAATAGAAAAATAAGTATTTAAAATTTTAAAATTGTATAAATAAGAATTTGATAATAGACCAAATCTGCGGTGAGAATAAGTCTTTTGCCTGCCTATTAATATCCAAACAATTGAAAAGTCTGGTCAATTATTTTACTGTCATATCTAGTATTTGCCAACCCATAATTCATTTCTTTCTAATTTTTAACCCATTCCATTATCTTCATTTAGAGGGATAAAAAGTGAAGGCAAAAAATGTATAAAGGCAACAATGTAGAAAAAATAATTGCATTCTTCTCTTAGTAATTTTGCTCAAGAAAACCAAACCATTTGTAAACCCATGTGACCAACCAAAAACACAATTTTGGTTAGGCTAACTTTAAAAAAAAAAAAAAAAAAAAATCTTTTTTCATGATCTTTTTCGTACAATTAAATTACCATATATAATAAAAGAAAAGAAAAGATAAGAAATAAAGTTGTTTCCTTTTTCAAAATTAGATATGTATAATAAATGAAGTGGGAAAAATATGAGAAAAAGAAAATGTGTGATGAATGCCATAATCATCTTATCAAAATTTTGATTCTATTAAAATAAAGGGTGAAGATTAGAATCATAATGAAATAAAAATGGTCAAGAGTAGAGAAAAAGTATTTAACATATTTTTGGAATAAATTTTTTAAAACATATGGAGGCTTGAATGATCCTTTTGACCACGTTTATCTATGTATTAAATATACATTTATATATATTATTATATAATTAAATATTATTTTATTCTTAATTAAAAATCACTCAATCACATAATGACACATATGTGTACACAATTTATGTATTCAAAGTAAATACGTATAATTTTATTATTTCGAATATAGCTATGTTAGTTAGAGACTTAAATCTCATAAGAAGTGAGTAGTGCATCTTTTCTTTGAGCAATATTATGTATACACATTTTGTTATACATAATTTCAGTACATGCATGGGTGATATGTCATCACGTTTTTTGGTATTACTTTATTTTTAATTTAAAATCATCAAATCATATGATGATACATAATCTGTATACCTAAATTATATATTAAAAATATGTATGTGTAATTTTATTGCTTGAGTTTCTCATAACATGAAATATTACATTTGGGTAAATTTGTTCTTAACAGAGCTAAATCAAATTTCAAATTTGTTGTGCATGATGTGAAAGTGATGATGGGTTTGGTGGGTAAATTTAATTAAAGAACAGTAAATATATTAGGCATAACTATAATGGCTATATATGTAACTTTCATAGGATTGAATTTATAATTTTATTTTATTCAATAAAAATTTCATTATTTATTATTATGAGTAGAGAATTTATCTGTAATTAATTTTAAATTTGGAAAAAAAAAATCTATCTAAAGTGCAAATAATTTTATTTAATTAATTAAATTTATTTAATTTAAACCCTAAATATGCAATTTTCATTAATTAATTAAATTTATTTTTAATTTAAGTTGATTTAATCCATTTAAAACCGGTGAGTTTGTACAAAACAATTTGCATAGCAATTTTGTACATAAATATTATTGAAATATTCCAATATGTAAAGATAAATCCCCAACTTTCTTAGAATTTTTTATCATAAAATATAAAAATTAATTATAAACTCTAACAAAGATAATATAAAATTATCTGACCCTCTTATATTTAAATATTTTTTATTGACTCTTTTACTGTAAATCCCACTCCACTAAAATTTTATTAGAGACTGCGCCACTTGGGTCGCGCAAGCTAAGCTCAGATATAAATTTGGTTTGAACAGGTAAAAAATGAGTTTGATTTTTTAAACTCAAACGTCAAAAGTTTCATAAATATATAAATTTTTTATATAAATAAATAAAAATAATATTTTTTAGTTATTTTTTATTTGAGATTATAATATTAAATTAAGTTTAAAATTCAGTGTAAATTTAGGTTTAACTTTTTTCAAACTAATCAAACTCAAACAATTCCAAAACTTAACTTGGATCTATCCGGGTTTGGAGCGGTCTTCCATTCCTGGCTATATAAAGGAATAAGAGCAATGCCTTTCATACGTCCAAGTCGTCTTAAAATACTGCATTATTTTCACGTTCTCTTTAATGTCTATTTCGTCTACCCACTACTCTCCTTCCTTTTAACTACCACTCGCCAACGCTCTTCTTTGAACCGCATGTCTCTTTGATCTTTCTCCTTCTTTCTTTCTTTCTTTCTTTCTTTCTTTCTCTCTCGATCAATATTAATATTAATATTTTTAATTTCTTATTTCTTTTTCATCGTACAGATTCAACCTTCGAATCCAATCCTCTTTCGTCTCAACAACAACATCATCATGAACAAGTTACACGACTGGCCAGAGCCAATCGTACGAGTTCAGTCGTTGTCCGAAAGCGGCTTAAATAAAATTCCAGAGCGATACGTCAAGCCTTTAACAGAGAGGCCATCGTTTTCCTCAGAGAATAATATTGACGACAATGTTAATATTCCAATCATTGATCTCGCCGGCTTGTTTCAAGACGATGAAAACGTTCGAGCCGAAATCATTTCTCAGGTTTCCATGGCTTGTCGTGAATGGGGATTCTTCCAAATTCGGAACCATGGCGTCCGCCCTGAACTGATGGACCAAGCTCGCGAAACTTGGCGCCAGTTTTTTCATGCGCCGATGGAGCTTAAACAAGCTTATGCAAATTCGCCTAATACTTACGAAGGCTACGGCAGCCGTTTGGGCGTCGACAAAGGAGCCGTTCTTGACTGGAGTGATTACTATTTTCTCCATTATCGACCTTGTAATTTAAAAGATTACAACAAATGGCCCGCCTATCCGCCCTCTACCAGGTACTTAAATGCAAATTTGTCGTTTATTTGTCCCATCTGCCGCCTATTTTGATGGATTATGATATTTACAGGGAAGTGATTGATGAGTACTGCAAGGATGTGACGGAATTATGTGGGAGATTGATGAAGATTTTTTCATTAGAGCTTGGATTAAGAGAAGATCGTCTTCAAAATGCATTTGGAGGGGAAAATATTGGCGCTTGTTTACGGGTCAATTTTTATCCCAAGTGTCCACAACCCGACTTGACTCTCGGGCTATCGTCTCATTCGGATCCTGGCGGGTTGACGATGCTGTTGCCCGATGATCAAATTCCGGGTCTTCAGGTCCGAAAAGGAGATAATTGGATCACTGTGAAGCCGGCTAAACATGCTTTCATCGTCAACATTGGTGATCAAATTCAGGTAAAAAATTTTATCCATAAATATAAAAATTTGGTCGATCAGGATTAGAAAACCATAGCTAGATCGGCACGTGGAGGGGTCATTTCCTTTGAGTTGTAAATTATGATTATAATTGACAAATTCTCTAATCAGTATTTTGACTAATCTTTTTCAATTTTGAATTTTAATATAAATATTTTTCTAATATTACACATGGATAATTATCACTGTTCTATAGGATAAAGCTTTGATATTCAATTGAGTGGTATTAATTTTCTCTTTTTCCCACATTTAAAACCTGTTTTTAATAAAATATTTTTATTTCATTGTTTTCTCTTTTTCTTATGGCAAGCCACCGACATCGTAAAAATTCTAACCAAGTTTTAATTTGCATAATAATTTATTCCTCTTAATTGGCTAAATATTTCTTGAATAAATTTTGTCATGTTTGATTTTGATTAGGTGCTAAGCAATGCAAATTACAAGAGTGTGGAACATAGAGTGATCGTAAATCCGAATGAAGAGCGAGTTTCATTGGCTTTATTTTATAATCCGAAAAGTGATATACCGATTGAACCAGTGAAGGAACTTGTAACATTGGACACACCGGCATTATATTCTCCAATGACGTTTGATGAATATAGACTTTTCATAAGAATGAGAGGTCCTCGAGGCAAATGCCAAGTTGAATCTATGAAATCTCCGAGATGTTGCTCATGAATTAATATTACAATATTGTTCAAATTTGATTAGTTATAGTATTAAGTAGCATAGTTTTTTTTTTTCTTTTTAATACATAATTTGAGTATACATATGATGTATCATCATATGATTAAATGATTTTAAATATAAAATAAAGTAATACTCAATTATATAATAATATATCATCTGTGTATTCAAATTATAGATATTATTAATATTTATTAATCAATCAAAATCTCAATAAAACGAAATTAGAAGTCTCTCAATTAAAAAATCCAGCTATAATGTGGGCATGACTCACGATATAACAAATAAAATATTGAATAAATAAAATATGAATATAAAATTGACATGTGAATATATGGATCATTATGTTCTTGTTTGAAACAAAGTGTTTCTAAATGGTGGGGATGGGCTAAGGAAAATTAAATGGAACATGCAAAATTCCATTACGATTGTCGACCCACGAGAAAAAACAAATAAATCATAGTCAAAATCTTGGCCACTATAATTTTATTTTTTATCTCCTGTATAAATATTTTTTTTAATTCTTAAAAATTAGTCACTTAACAATCAATGGTGACATCGTACGGTCCACTTATTATGAGCTATTTCAATGGCCCATTTTCATATAATAATTATTTTATATTTGAAAAACTATATGATATAATATTCCTATTGTTAAAAGTATTATGATATTCTTTTAGTGCATTGTCGTGTTAACCCATGTTTTGACTCTTCAAACTTTGCTGCACAGATGACTTCTTTGTACCCCGCCCATTTATCTATTTCAATTATATATATATATATATATATATATATATATATATATATATATATATATATGCAGACGACGAAGGCCATCCGAAGTGCTCTTCATTGTGCCCTTAGTCTTCATCTTGGTGAAGCACTCCAGATGAAGAGGAGCAGATGACGTCTCATGAAAAAGAGTGGACCGTCTCCAAATGAGGGAGAGCAATTTCGTTAGGTCATCTTCAATCAAGTGCTGATTTGCCTTTAGTTAAATATGTTGATTATTCTATTTTTGAGAGATGGGAGAGAGCATCGACAAAGAAAGAAGATAGGCTAAAGACTTTCTCGTTGAAGAATGGTCACTGAAGAAAGAAATGAAATCTTAGAGAAGAAAATATAATTTTTCAAAATTAAAATAAAAAAATGATCGGTTTTCAAAATTAAAATAAAAAATAAGGTAAAATTTTATTTTTTAAATATTATTTATTAAATAATAATTATATTCTTAATATTAATGAATTTTTGTAACAATAACAATTAATAAGTAAATATTTAAAATTTCAAAATTTAGATAATAAAAGTTTGATAATAAATTAAATCTTAAAATGAGAGTATGTCTTCATCCCTTATCTAATGATGGTCCCATGAAATTTTGCCAGTAAAAAATAATTATATACCGTCTTTAAAAAATAATTAAACATAAAAAATACTTGCAAGTAATTAATAATTAAACAAATAATAACATAATTTTAAATTAAAGATAAATTTAACAATATGATGTATTAATAATAATAAATAAATCCAGAAAAATAATAAAATATATATATTATTCAACTTCACATTTTGAGAGACCTAACCAATTATGGATTCCAATTAAAGAACTGTTTAATGGTAATCAATCAAGAAAAAAATGAAACACATATTAACCTTAAAAAAAGGGTAAGAGTAGAATATGCATAATTAATTAATAAGTTTAAAATCTGTTTATTTATCTAATTAACTCTCTCCTAACTTTCTCATTAATTCAATCCAATTATAGAAAGAATTAATACACAATTGACACCGTTGCCTTGTCATGTTGTCCACAGTAAAACCCTCCACTATCTTTCCATTATTGGAAAGTTAATCAAACAAACTATTAAACATTAAACCCCAAAAATTAAAAGTACATCTCTTATTTTTGTTGGTTCTGTTACACCTAACATGTGTACAGTATCTTGACATGTGTTTTTGATAATAATTCAATATGCCCATACTATACTTTTATAAGGCTAGATTTACTGCACCTACATATGTAAGAGAATCCTCTGCTCGTATGAGATAGGAGAAGGACTTGATTTTTAAAATCAAGTTGTCCTTCTTGATAGAACAATACTTTACGTATCCACTTTTAAATATATAAATAAGTTATGATATGTTATCCTACAATTAAGTATTACTTTATCTTTAATTTAAAATCACTAAATCATTTGATGATACATATCAAATGTGTACTCAAAATGAGTACTTAGTTTTATTATCCTTAATAATATGATAATGTTAAAAAGTAAAATATTTAAAGATATTATAATGATTTAAATTTCTATCACTGTAGTAAAATTCTTTTTTTGTTAACAAAGATTGATTTTAGGTGGAAAAATGTTATTTATGTTATTAAAAGATGAAAAAATGATTTTAGGGCAAACATTGGGTGTGAAAAAATTATTAATAAAACTTTTCTTTTAATTGGGTAGGAATCGAAATCAATTGGATAGGAACCTGTCTCAACAAGTTTCGGTTATGATTTTGGTCCCCACTTTAATAGGATTGTTGAAACTAGAGCTACAATCGAGCCAAACCGAGTAATATTAGGCTTGACCTTGATATGTTCGGGTATTTACAAAGTTTGAGACAAAAATAATTGATTTGATTTTGACTCAAAAAATTATGTTAAACCATGCAGCTTAAATATTTATCAATTAACCTTTTATATATTAATGAAAAATGAGTAAAATTTTAATAATATAATTATAAAATTTTAAACTTTTAAACTTTATTATGTTTTACTCAAATTGAGTCACAAGTTTACTGAACCGAGCAAAAACAAACTCGAGCTCAAGCTTAGTTTAACAATAATCAAGCCAACCTTGACTCGAAATGAGTTGAACCAATAGCACTTCATGAATGGCTCCACTCGTTTACAACCCTACAAAACCCGCTTGACAATCTTCCCTAACTTTTAGTGATAATTCAAGTTAAACAATTAATTAATTAAAAAAGCATTAATCTATGGGGATGGACGGGAGTTCACGCAAACATTTTTGTTTTATCATTGTGTTTCTTTAGTCGGTTTGAATTTTCATAAATTTGGAAGGTTGTTTATTATCTTGATTTTTGAGGCACTGGCGTTGGTCATACGATTAAATATCTATCACATATTTTTATACGATTAAATATTATTTTATTTTTAATTTAAAATTATTCAATTATATAATAATATATCATCTTTTATATACAAATTTATATATATTATTTATACACATAGATTTATTAAATCAGATTAACAAACAATTTTGTGTCACTACTAAATTTATTAATTCAATATAAAATAAATATAAATTAGATCACCTTTTTTTAACCAAGATTCTAATATGAAAATCTTAACAAATGTTGACCGGTTATTATAATGTCGTAAAAAAAAAAAAGAATAAATAAGAAGACAAGTCAAAGCATGATCATTTATATAAAGAATAAGGACATATTTAATATAATGTCACGTCTATTTTAATTATTAAAAAAGTTGTACTGCATAGGACTAATTTACCTAGTTCACACTTGAATAATGACATTTTATTTTATGTGAGCTTTTTAAATAAATTAATCATATCTTAAATTTATTCATAAATAATCGGAATATTAAATAGGCCAAATGGCTATTTTCCACCAGAAAATTGAAAATTCTGGTTTACTTTTATTATTCAAAATTGTTAGGTAAAAGGACATCAAGATTATTTTGTCGACTTTCTGACATCATGGCAAACTCAGTTCTTTTGCTCTAATCTAATCCACCTATGATATTCTAGTGGAAATTATTGGGCATTATATTATATTCTAGCTGGGTGGGGGAGTGGAGACAACACACAAAATGAAAACGATCTAGTCAAATCACCACGTGCAGCCATAAATCAGCACGTTTTAATTTAGTTAAGTAAGATATCGCTTTCACTGCCTAATCTTTATATGAAATTGACAAAACATATGGTATTTTTATTACTGTAACCTCCCCACACATGTCGACTGATCTTTATGGGATTCAATCTCGATAAGACACTCTACAAGTCACCAGCTCTACGTCTTTCCCAAAATCCCTCCTCATAAAGATCCCATTTGACAGGAAAATGCAGAAACATGAGGAAATTAAATCAAGCTATTTACATTTTTTCATAAGAAATCCAGCTTACCAGATTCAATTCATGATCCAGCGGCCATTCCTATGCATGCTGTAGCTGAAATTCAAAGACAAAGTAAACAAATTAGACAGAGGATAATGCAAATTTAACAGCTATTCATTTTATCCAGTAATGCTACAGAGCATTTGTATTGTTTTAGCGCTGTGAAACCCAGAAAAGGCAGATAAAAAATACATAAATAAACTATCATGACTTTACTACAACATTAGTGAGTAGAAAAAGAAGGTTTGTAATGCCTTCCCTTCTTTGTACAGCAAGGACATTTATACTGCTAAATACTTTGTGCTTAGGCTGGTGTTATCTACATACATTTTCCATGGTACCACTGCTCACAAATGTCACAACCTATCCAAAACTTATCAGAGACAGCTTCTGCAAAAGGTTTTGTTGTGCACATCATCTTCATCCTATGTAGGATCCACAAGTAACTTAGTATTGCTTCTCACTGATCCATCAATTCATCTTCGCAATGGGAGAGAATGTTTTGAGCCCAAAATTGTGCAAGCAAATAAGAGATAAATGTAAAACATAAGTTTGAATTTGCCAATTTGTATTGGTTCTATCAGACTGAGACTAGTGAGAATCTTGACCTTGGAGCTGTTCCGGGATTTGCCTCCACTTTCCACACTTGGTTTATCTTTTGGGAGCATCCAGCAACTAACAACTTCAAAGAGGGTTGGAAGATCGTTTATTATCCTAAATAGCCGCTTTCTGTTGAGATAAAAACCATAAACCTGATTTCTAGTCCAAAATATATATATATACACACATACGTCAACATAAATAATGAAGGTTCATTGGGAAAAAGGTGAAGGTGGAGGTTCAGAGTGTTTGCTCTCTAAAACACATGCAAAACCAATGGATGAAGCTTCCTTGATCTAAATTAGCTAGACAAAATGTAAGAATTCACTAAGCGCATGCATTCCTATGCATAACTTCATTTAAAAGTTTACCTCCACCAAAGCAATCTGTAGAGGCTATTGAAAACTACAAATGGAAGGAAAAGTAAAGTAAGCAACATGTTAAGGTGCATGAATTTTCATCAGGCTGTAGAAGCACCTGTAAGGATAACAAAGAAATACAAACAACTCACTGGTAATGTATCTCTAATTTAAGGTATGCATGTGTTTGTAAATCAAATCAATCTCAGAAGACAAAGGATGGTGACTGGTAAGTAGTCCCGGAATTTTGCATCCAGCAAAACATTTTCTGACGGTGAAATGAGGGTAATATAAATAATGTCATAATAAATCTTAAGGTTCTCTCTCAATCCTCTCTTGCTTCATTTAATATACCTGTTAAATGATTAGCTAGCTAAATCTTTTATTTCCCTATTCTGATCTTTGAAAGCGTTTCAAGTACCTGCCATCAATGTCCTTCAACAGAGATTCTTTTTGGTTGTCTAAAGAATGCCATTGGAAACTGGGATAAGATGTTATTAGAACCAGCCCACAGATCCAGACAAAGCTCAATGTCTCAAACTTGTGCAGGACTAAATGCAATACGCTCAATCCTAACATCAATCTTGGGCTAGTCCACCTGCCACCCAAGTCACAGCACGAAAAATACATCTTTCAGTGATTCAGAATCTTTAGGCTTGTTAACCTCTTCTGCATGGTAGCAACTATAGGCATGTCAAACATGCGTTCAAATCGTTACAAAGATGTGAATCGGGCTTGAACTTCAATGCGAAAATTGCACTCAAATAAATGAACAAGTTACATTGAGCATTTCATTTCATAAAGAGGGAAACCATACTAATTTTGATCACCAGTGCATTCAATGCTGTTTCCTTCATGTATGGAAATTGCAAAGTCATATATATAAGCTGACAAAATATGGGACTATTAGTATGTCAGATGACTTGGTTAGAACACGAAGTGTCACCATTGAACTTGTTTCACTACAACAAGCGGTGATAGTGTTGTGCTGACTATATACAGAATCAGCATTTAGAAGCTGATATTTGGGAACAGGTCATGGGTATATTCGTGGAGCTGTTTGGCATATGTTGGTCCGGTACTCCATGAATAGTCCAAATTATTATATCAATTTCAGTTGGCCATAAAGAATCGATTTTGTATTAGAGTGACACGAAGAAATGAGGATATGCTGAAACCTATGAATGACACTTTTTGCAGATGAATGGGGGACAACAGGGATCACAGTTTGTTAATCCATTCTACTCTATGAATGTGTGGTAGCTGATACTGACTAATTCGGCTACAGGTAGATAGTATATAGTTATGTCCAGTGATTTCAATAGGAAAACCCTCTCCATTTAGTTTGCTGGAGTTGGCTTCAAATACAGTATCAATTGTACATGGATGAGCAGGAAGTCAAGGATTCTGTGCAACTCCTATTATGATGAGAAAGTTTGCCAGAGATGTTGACAAAAAGCATAGAAATAAAACTATACATACAAATAAATTGTATAAACTTATCTATATAAATTAAGTTAACAACTTGTGATTATGTGATGCAATTATTTACTCTTTACCAGCAAAACTAACTCTACAAGTAAAGCAATTAACACATTCAAAGACATGGTGATCACAGTAATGAATTCTTCTTAGATATATCATTGTTGAATTTTGCCAAAAAAGGGCTATTGCATTTGCACCAACAACTACCCAAAAACTATTCTAGTTTTCCACAATGCTTCCTTAACATTGAGTACCCACAGCCAGTATGTAAAAAATTGTACCTTTCATTACGATTAAGTCGAGCACCAAAGTAGAGAGCCACTGCAAGCAACCAACAGTCACTATGAACGCCAACAAGAGAAAACCACTCTTTCCAATGCATCCCATCCTTTGAAAATTTAAAATTTACGCCCAATGCTGGCTCTGGAACCTCTCGTGGTACCTCATCAGCAGACATTTTCACCCATCTAACATGAGGGTGTCTGTACAAACATAAATTCTCCTCTGCAAAAATCAACAAAATATGCAAAGATTAAAAAATTCTTTAGTATCTCAAACATTAAAACGTACACGTTAAGCTCTCTACAGATGCAACAAACCAAAAAAAAAAAAAAAGAACTGTAATAAAGTGAATTAACCTGGATCCTATTGACAGTACAACTTATCGACATCTAAAAAGAAAGAAAACCCATTAATTTCTAAGGAAGATCAAACAAAAACACTTCCATTTCATCTGAAAATTAGAGTTCAAAAATTAAAGAGAGTGAGATTTTGCCACTGGAAATAAGGCCATTATAGATTAGTTCTAACTTCTAACTCTATAATGTCCCATAGAACACACCTTATTTACAAAAAGAGAAAATGACTATTTTATATTCATTGTTAAAACACAATCTCTCTCTCTCTCTCTCTCTTTTTTTTAATCACCTTTAATTTTTACATACTCATTTATGAATGAATTTTGACATTTCATCTGATTTTTTTTTCTAATTTCATTATATAAAATTTAGCATGACCCCTTGAAATTGATATTACTGGCTTCGCCATTGCTGAAGCCATCTTTCAAGTATACTTTACTGAAGCTTTGGCTGGATAGCCCTTAGTCCATGAAAACAGTGTTGGAATTTTGAAAATGGTAGACAATAAACTAAAAAGTTGATTTATATATGAAAGTATTTTTCCAGTTTTTCAATTTGTTTGTTATATTAGTTTAATCCTCAGGTTCTTGACTATTTTTATATACTTATAACGTATAATATTACTATACGTATCCATTTTAAGTATACAAATAAATATATGTTTATATATATAATTATATGATTAAATATTATTTTATTTTTAATTTAAAATTACTTTATCACATGATAATACACATTAAATACAAATTTATTTGTATATTCAAAATAAATACATATAATTTTATTATTAATAATATGAGTACTTTCATTAATAACCTTAATATATATTTTCCGCCAGCAAAATTAAAATAAATAATTTTTACTTAGTATTAATGTGGTATAATAAAATTATGTGTAGACAATTTTTAATATATAATTAAATATATAAATAATTTGTTATAAGAGCGAGATGTCAGATAAAATGCTGGAATACAATCTCAACTTTACTGGTTCCTCATTGCTTTCTGGTAAAATCATACAAACCTAAATGAAATGCACAAGCATCTAAACATCAACAAATTCAAGGAACAAAAAGAAGATTTTGGTGTTCAGTACATAAGACAATCACATTTCACACAAGCATGGACTATAGATTATATTCAATACACAAACCTATCTTGAGCAAGAAAACCAAAAAAATTTAGATTAACAGCTACCAAATGGTTACTAGAGCTGATTGCTAAATTATACATCTATCTGTTTCACTAGATTTTAAGGATATCAACTCAAAATAATTTTTGATGGAAGGCGAACTTCTGCTACTTCTGGTGTTGGCTTGTCTGTGACACATTCATCGCAAGTAACAAGCTTAACAATGGAATGAGTGTTGAGGTTGTACCTCATTTGAAGTTCTACAAATGCCCCGCGAAGAACTTTCTCCAACCAATCTGTTACCACACTCGCTGTATCCGATAGATATGCAGCTGCGAGTAATTGCTCCATCACTTTGGAGTCGATTTCCAGTGAACATTCAGTGCCAACAACCGTGTGGAAACTCTTGTTTATGTCATTTAGGAATTTCTCTGCAAGTGCATCAAAATCAAATGGCTTGAAAATCACTGTTTCAGTCTGATCAAAGATATCTTGCAACCAAGGCTTGGAGTTCCCCAAGGACTCGTTCTCAGAGTTACCATCATCAATGTTTTGCAGTTCGATCTCTTCAGCTGGAAGATTCAAATCTAAATTCCTGGCTGATGATGTATGAGCTCGTTTAACCATCTCAGAGATATCATCCTGCTGTGAATACCCATTCTGGCCTTTCAGTTTCCTCTTATTCACAAACACTGTGCCTTTACTTGACCTGGATGTGGAAAACTTTTGGCTAATGCTGCTTTTCGGAGCAAGTTCAATTAGGATCTGCATTTGCCAACTCTTTGCTCTCAATATTCTTTCCTCAGAATAATTAACACTCCCATTTTTGTAAGCGATTATCTTGCTATCCTTCATAAATGCTGATGTGGTCACAAATATTGTATTCTTGATGCAATTTTCTCTCCCATCTGAATCAATAAATCTACCTGTTCGTATAGCCTTAGACAGACTAATCTGAACCTGCTGATCAGCCTTATCTACATTTTCAAGAAAGAAAATGGATAAGGGTTTCTTGCATAACTCCCCAGCAATATAATCAACCCCATTTTTCCCTCTGAACTTCATACTGTTACCACTCACATCTTCACAATCAAAGATTGGACACGTATCAGTCTCCCCAACTTTGGAACTCAGATCCACACCGATAAAATTTTCCTTGCTTCCATATATTATCTCGGCAAGGGAAACAGCAATTTTTCTTTTATTGCACCTATCAGGACCGGTAAAATTGAACCATACCCCTCGTTTACTTCCTCCATGGCGAGTTTCATTTAGTCTTTGCCAGTGAACTATGTTTTGGCATATAACATGTATGGCTTCATCTTGCCAGCCAACTCTTTTAGTAAGAGCACTTAAAAGCTTCTTGTAATTACTTAGATCAAATTGCCGATGCCAGTCAGGACATGATGAGGATGAAGATTGGGCCAAATGGTTAGAAGTACTTCCATTGACAAAATCAACATTTGCAGAAAAGCAACCAGATAACTCCTGAGAAAGTTCTGTATGATCTTGTACTGTATTCTCCTTCAGTTCATTTCTGGCAGGGGCAGAGCACATTCCCAATCCTAAAACAGTGGTCACAGAAGTCACCGATGTTGGAGATGTTCGATTATTATCATCCACAGTTGAATTGGACAAACTGCATGGAGACCTGAAGCCACCTGACTCAAGATCTGCTTTTGATGGTTTTTGCCATAGTTTGGATACCGAAATCTCATTCTGATCTTTGGAAACCACAGGAGAAGAAAGGGTTTTTGGAGCAGAAACATTTTCTAAGTCAATGGGAATAACCGAATTCACATTGATGCAACGTTTTTCAGATGGTGGGGCATTTCTATTGCCGTTGCTGTTATCAGCATTATCACTTTTGCCTTCAGGAAACTGAAAGCCCATAACCGTGGGAAATTGAGAACCCACTTGATAGATGTTGGAGGAAGGGTATGGTTGATTCTGATGAAGACGCTGGCATAGGTCATCCCATTTCTTTTGCACCTCTGTAATTTTGGCACTCAATACTGTTCCACCATCTTTGGTCTGCACTGAAGAGATACAAATTGATTTTTACATAAACTTTGCAAAGATTCTTAAACTTAATCCAATTTGTATGTTAACCAGCAAAATCTTATGAATATTTACTCCCAGAAGCATAGAGTCATCAGAGCTTATAATTCACAATAAAATAATATATTCACTATAATCAAATTGACTAGCATGGTCTAAATTTCAGTGGCTTAACATAAAAAATGAAATTTAGATTAAATCTCTTGATTTTTCTCCAGCTTTTTCTAGCCAATAAACAGAACCAAAACCCAAATTTGAGTTCAAAGGTGGTTTTAATGCAGTACACACCTTTCGATCCAATCCCTTGTTTGTGCCTGTCTCTGTCATCTGTAACCAAGAAGGCAAGCTAGATTGGCACTGGTCTGCTATTGAAGAACTGAATTCTTTTGACAAAGAAATCATTTCTTCTTCGCACCTCTCATTGCATTGAAGACACCGGGCTGTGCATTGATATACCCCACTTAATGGGCTCTTGAAGTCAGAAGGTGTAGAAAAGAGCCCAGCAAAAGGAACAAATGACTCCATCAAGCTGCAATTAGACCATCAAACTCTGAGATTTAAAGGAATATGGAGAGGGAAAAAAAAAAAACACCAATAGTAACTTCAAGCACAGAAAAAAAGATACCTAGCGGCAAACTCATAAAACCAAGAGACTCTACTACACATAAACAAACACACAGAATTATAGAAAGAATTGAAGAAATTAAAAAATCAGAGAAGAAACTGACCATGGGCTCACTTAAACCCTTGCTGAAGATATCCTTTCTAAATCTTGCATCAATACATTAAACTAAACCTTTTGTTTCTAGCCTTGTTTGTTATTACAAATCACACAAAGATAATTTAACCTTACATTGAAATATTCTTAGGCAAACCAAGTGACAATACTTAATTTCAAATGACAATTCTCTTGTTCTTTCTTAAAAAACTATTTCTAAAACATTTATTATTAAATAATAATGAAGAAAAATCATGCAAAGCAGACATATAAACACATAACTAACATGAAAAATCCACCACTCACCTGGATTTGGGGAATGTTCCAGCCTTTGAAGAAGCTTTCAAAGAAGCAATAGGCAAAAGATGCAAATCCCAGTCCTTTTCAATCCATGGGAAACTATTTATGAACTTCAAATACGTCTCATAGTTGGCTGCAGCACCAATCAACCAAACTTTGGTGCCACGAAGATGCAACAGCTTCGTCAATTGAGCCACAACATGACTCACTGCAGCTTCTTTTGTTCCTTCATCACTGCTATTTTCATTAACAAATACTTTCAAGTCTCCATAATTAACCACCACCCCAGGCCCTAAACTTTGCTCTATAAACAAACTTACCTCCACAAATCTCACATTAACACTCCCTTTATCAGTACTTTCTGTAATAAATTTCGAAACATCGTTTTCAATTGAAATGATATTCAACCCAGATAATTCGGAAGGTAAAATATTCTTATTATGTTTTCTCTCTACGCTTTCGTTGAAACTCTTGAGTGCACTGTAAGCATGCACACCCACCAACATAGGATTCTTTCTCCTCAAAAGCACGTCTCCAATCCTTCTACAGTTATCATCTCCATGATCCAAGTACCCGCCGTAACCCGGAAACGTATAACTCAATCCCTTCCGACCCGAAACTGGATCCGAATTCTCAGTCAAGTAGTTACATAAAAAAATTGGCGGTGGAGCTTTAGAGGAGCGAGAGAGTTTATAAAGCTGAGTTGTGAGAGGGCGTAAGATGGCGTACTTGATTTCGTTGCTCCGAAATCCCGCTTCACTGAAGACCCGGCTGACGACCGGGTCATCGAGAATTGAAATAATCAAGTGCTGTAACTCGACCTTTACGACGGCCACAGACGAGTTATTAGACTGCGAAAGTTGGTGATAAAGATTGAAATTATCAGGCTGCCTCCGCTGGTTGGCTTGCGACCGTTTAATTGCGGCCATAAGTGAGTTCGACACGGGCGGGTCGTCGTTGAGCTGAGTGGATGAGACGCGGTCGAGAGAAACGCTTAGACAAAGGTCGAGCGCCTTGAACTGAAGACGAGGCGAGTACGCGGTGTTCCTGGCACGCGCACAGGCCTCGCGTAGAATCGAGGACGGGAAAGAAAGGAGAGCGGAAACCGCATGAAGCGACGTCGTCTGTCCATGGCCTCTCCTGCGCGCCACAGCAACGGCCTCGTCGAGCGCGTGAGCTGCTTCGGGTGTCAAGCATTGCCTCGCTACACTAACCGGCGTAGGCATCGCCGGCAAACATATACAAAAAAGCAAATTAAAATTAATGCTAAAGTTTTAAAAAGAAATTTGAAAACTTTGAAAGGGAGATAATAAAGACATAAAGTGTAAGTTTGTTCATGAAAATTTAATAATTTATTGAAGAGGGAGGAAGGAGGAGGGGGGGCTGGTGGGGTCGACAAGAAACAGGTGGTGAGTATAGATTCTGTTTTCTATATATCTCAGATCTTTGTACACAGAGGGAGAGAGAAAGAGAGAGTTGAGAGGTATGGATTCATCAATCAAATGCTTTTTTGAGAGAGAAGGAGATGCTGTGTCCACTCAACACCGAGTTGCTGTGGGGCTCATTGACAGTCAGCGTCACTGTCTGCTTACTTGGTTTTTGATTTTTTTGTGAAGGAAAAAAATCTCCTAAATTCAACAGAGTTTGACTCAGCTCCGGGGCGAGTTTCAGTTCCGGTATCTATTGCATGGCTGCATGAGCGTTATATGGAAGTTATTAAACATGTTTCCAACCCCAAATTAAACCGTAATGAGTCAAATGGGTGAGTTGTGAAAGTCTAGGTCCAGTTAAAAGAGAAAGATGAGGAAAGAGATGAGAGAGAGAGAGAGAGAGGAGGTTGAAATTGTAAAGGTTGAAAATGACAAAGAGAGAGAAAAACCCCATATATCCACCACCACAAACACACCATTCATCATCACAAAATAAAGCAAAAACAAAAAAGAAAAATTCAGAGTAGAATTAGGTGAGGAGTAGTGAGTCGACAGTCGAGTCCTAACCATCATCATCATCATAATCTCTCTTTCTAAATTTCATTACTTTGAAGAGAATAGAAAGAGAGAAAGAGAATGAATTGAGGTAGTGGTGGGCCTTTCTCCATTAAAGTTTCTTTCCGTCTCTCCTCCTACTAAAACATTTCACAGAGAAAGAAAAAAGGTGTTTGATTTGACGTCCTGTTTTGTTCATACCTTTTTTGTCCTCTTATTTCAACCTTTTCACTTCTTTTTTTATCCCAAAATACCAATCAAAGTCTTTCCTCTAGATATCAGAATTATCCCCAACTCCATTACCCTTCTTCAATAGTTGACCAACTCAGTCAAAATCTATATTATTATATTTCTCTTACTAAACCCACAACCAAACCACAGATTAATTTCGTATTCTAATTAAATCCTCCATATCCTACTTAAGATTCCCGAGTTATGAAAAAAACTTGACTCAGCAGCGAGTTGGGTGCATGATGGAAGAGAGAGAAGGGATGCAACGTGTCAGAGTGGTGATCCGCAAAATGGAAAGAAAGAGATATACATTTGTAGAAAGAAACTAAAATAAGAAATGTTGGATTTGCCCTTGAAGCAGTGTCGTTTTCGCACATATTTAGTTACCCTCTCAACACCCCTAACAGACACACATTCTTGACACTCACTCACCACCTAATTCGATTGTAGTAATAATAATAATAAAATAAGTGATAGAGATGGGAAAAGAAGAACAATACAAAGAAGGAAGATTTACGGGATTTGCCGTCACGATTAGTTTGAGCGGAAAAAGGAGGGATTTTTGTATAAGAGAAAATAATTTAACTTAGTATTACCGATTGTAAAATTAATTACTGAATTTAAGGTAAGTGATGATCTATTTCAGATAAAGTTTCTTGTTTGAAAATTAAAAAAAATTAGGATTTGGAGTCTCCAAATTAATTTATCTGGATTCATTGTTATGCTGAGATAAAATTAATTAATAGCAGTAAAAAAAAAAAAGGTTTACAGTTGAAATATTATTAGTTTTCTTGGCAAGATATTCAAAATTCCACCCACTTTACAGTTTACAGTTGAAGACTGCACAGCAGCAAGCTCCATTAATTAATTTATAGCAAGTGATGAATGAATTATTCATAAAGACAGTGATGAGATTTGACTTGAATAAATTTATGTTCATCTAAATATAAATGGGACCATCGACTACTATTGCGCATGAATTCTATTCTTCCTTTTGGATTGTATAATAAATATATTGAATTTACTTCTTTTGTTCTTCATTTTAATATATTTGAAATTCTTTCGACCTCACTTTGCTTTTTGCTCAAGTGGGTATTCTCCAATTTCCATTCATTGATGATTAGACTGCATATTTATCGTACAGCAAAAAAATATATGGAGTGGAGAGAATTTTGTTGATGGGAAAGGGCCATTTCTCCTTTTGTTGATCTTCTTCAAGCTTAACATCAATGACTTCATTTGCATATTATTTTTCACTTCTAAAACCAAGCAGTAAAAGAGCAAAACTAAGATAATTTACTTGGGATATCAGATTCTGCTAAGAACGAATTTTTTATATATTTTTATTATGATTATCACAAAGATGGCCAGCCATGAAAATTTGATTCTCTAGTTTAGGCTTTTGGTGGCCATATATTCACCAAAGCTTTTAAGTACCTGCACTGAGAGGATAGATGCCATGCTTTTACTGCAACTAAAAGGATTGGCACAATCTTTAATGGCTTTACAAATTTAAAGGAAAATGAATGATCATAATTCTAAAATGTGTAAAGACGAATCAAATTTTGAACGTTATAAAGAGAGAGGAATATTCGATGGAGAGATTTACTAATGGTGGATTAAGGGAAGAACGCAGAAGAAGGATTACGAAAGGCAAAAGAGATGGACTTTTTTACGGCAAATAATTTTGTGTGATAGATTGCGGCTTCGTAGTTATAATGAGTTAAGGTTAAGTTATTAGTTGAAAGAAGAGAAAAAGGGGGACCTGAAGAATATGTTCAACATGGCGATCACCACCATGGCTGAACGTGCTGGCTTGTCGCTTAAAGGGCAATCCGATATGACTTCACCTAATATTTCATTTTTAATTCTTTTCAACTTTATTTCGTTTTCTATTGTTTCCAAATTGCCATGATATATGTTGCTTTCTTTTTTATAAACACTGGGATTGTCTTTCGACTAGCCATTGGGTGGTGATTTAATCAACATTTTTACTCTCAATGGTGATATGGAAAATATCACCTTTGTAATTATCTAAAGATATTACGTAAGGGTCGTATCGAAAGTGTGACAGGAACGTCATTGTGATAAAAATAAAAGTAAAATATTAAAAGAATAAAATGTTTTAAAAGTAGTTAAGTTGTTTGAGCAAACTCTACATCTTATATAGTGTTATTATTCTTCTTTATAATGTGTTTTCTAGAAACACATTACTAAGATTGAGTATGATCAATTATGAAGATTTAATAGAGAGAATTTAGATGATGTCTTTTCTTTTGGTTTAGAAAAAACTTTTTGAGAATGAAATAGTAAGAGATGTCAAAGTTAAAACTAAGAAAGAAGTCATTTGTTATATTTTCTTTTTGATTTTTTATTCACAAGGATTGGATGTTGGTGTCATTTAAGGGCACAAGGTGTCTGGGGATTTTACTGAGTTTGCATATCAATTCAATTAAGAAAATGTATGTATTGTTAGAATCATTACACATCAAAGGAGTTTGGGTGTACCATTACCACTTTTCATCAAATGTAATATATATTATGTAATTAGCTTAGTCACTTTGTATTTAATGTATCATTTGAATGATATATCTCTTTTGCAATAAATGTAGCACAATTAACTTAGCCGGTAAAGTAATGATCATACATAGTTGTTTATTTTAGTAATATGAATGTGTTTAATGACAAATATGTCGTTATGATTGAATAGCTTGTACATCTTCTTACTCAGAGAGGATTATCCCCCTTGCTATATTGGGTGGGAATCTATGTATTCTTGTTATGCAATCATATGCATTTAGACGATATGAGTTATTTGCAAACTCTTGGTGTGAGTTGTCTCCACGTTTATGATAAGATGCTAGCTTGCTAAGATGTTAAGTGCTCATCAAGGACTAGCACTTGGCAACTGGTGTTGCTCGAGGTACAATTATTAAGGCGTGGGTCTTACTTGCATAACAACTAGCTACCCCCACTAATACGAGTTTAAAAACTTTATTTCTTTCTTGAACAAATGGATGACATGTAGAAGACTTAAGTTTACACTTGCACAAATGATGACACTAGTGATACTAACATTTCCCTTTTACATAAGTCGAGACACATCCATTTAACTAATGTCTAGAGATGTGTTCAGTGATAATTTTAGAGCCATTTGTTGGGTTATTGTCATAAGGTCCTTTGGATGCTTGCTTCAATAACGTTTGGAATAAAATTTACTAAAAAACCAAAGAGATCTCATCAAGGGTTCTTCTTATATATGGCTCCAAAATTGTTTATGTGAAAAATTTCACCAACATAATAATGTAACTATCTGAAAATGTTACGTGAGAGTTGTGACGAGGGCCTTTTAAGCAATTCAATTGTCTAAGCAAAACCTACATTCACTATAGTTTTGTTACTCTTTTTGACAATAGAGAATGTTTTTAGTTTGCGTTAGAGTTTTTTTAGGAATAAGATAACAACCGATGCCAAAATTAAAGCAAAAAAAGAAGTTATTTGTTATGTTTTTTTTTTTTTGTTTATATATTTGGAAGGCGAAGGTGTGGTTGATACCTAGACATGTAATGTATAGGTGTTTTATTAAGCTTGTGTGTTCATTCAATTAAGAAATAAATATATCATCATAATCATTACATGTTGAAGGATGTTAGATGTAACGTCACAATTTTTTCAATTAATGTGATATGTATTGTTTAATTGACTCAAATACTTTGCATTTAATATTTGTGGAACACCATATCTTTTTTATATTAAATATAACATAGCTAACTTGATCAACAAGATGATTATCATACCCAATTGTTTATTTCAACAATATAGATACTTTGTTTAATCACGAACATACGATCATGATAGAATATCTTTAACAACTTATTTAGAAAACATTTTTCCTTTTTGCTATATTAGTGTGAAAATTTGTACATTTGCGTTATACATCTAAACAACATGAGTTACCTATATGCTTTTAATTTAAAGTTATCTACACATTTGTGACAAGTTCCTTAGAGCATTGAGACTAAGTATGGCCACTAAGGAACTGTCACTTGGCAAACTCTCTATATATATATATATATGTTAGAGAGAGAGAGAGAGAGATTATTTTAGATTAAAGATGCTCCTGCCTGGTTAGATAGATTTTGTTGTCTGTTATATGTTAATGTTCAACTGCGAAAAATTTAGAAGACAAAAACATAGATGACATATCTTACAGAATTACACAGGTTTTAGTCAAATGTGAAAAGCCTAGCTAGCTAACCAACAAGAGGAAAAGAATAATAATTATTCTATAAGATCTTTCATTGTCCATCTATAAGAAAATTCTAGGTAGGATTTTTATAATAACTCAACCCATATTGTATTTATGTATAAATAAGAAATTAAGTGTCAAATCTCAAGTCCTATTTATGTACATATTTCCTTTGAAGTGTAGACTCGCCAACTTTTGAATTTTATGTTACATATTCTTTTTTAAAACGTATCTACATATAATAATATAGACTTTATAAAAGATATACATAAATTACTTGCTTGAGATTAGGAAGAAATAAAATAATTCTCATAAATATATACTATTATAAGAGAATAAAGTTTTGCATTATGAATTATAATATTGATGAACAAGGGGTAGAAGAAAGGAGCCTAAATCATTTTCCATAAATGGGTATCCTATTTAGTTGACAAGACACTAATTTGATTACCAATTAGGTAGACAAAGGGAGCAAGACAAGACACCAATACCCATCAACTTTCAAAGGCTAGCTTAATATTTAGAAATGGCAAAACCCCACTTGGCAAAGCAATGAAGGAGGATTATTGATATTGGCCTTGAAAGAAATTAATCAACTTTAATATTAGTCTAAATGTTCTTAAGCCAAAGTTGAAGCTATGTAGAGTCCACCACTAAAGCCAACCCTACACTACACATACATATATAATTGTGGAAGCACCTTCCCTTCCCACTTGTTATATTTCTTTGCTATATTTGGTACACACACAAAGGGTTTTTGGTGGTTTGCCCCCACCAAAAAATAAAAATTGAGAACTTTATGAATAAAGTCAAGAAGTAATATCAAATCATGCCATTGTTTTTATGTGGGCATCGCTATTTGCTAGTAGGAGATGCGTATGAATGAGCATATTTATGTGTTGAAAGCCAGCAAAGAAGGGAAATATAATTGAGGGGATCCTGGAACTGTGGAAAAAGATTTTCTTTTCCACGTAAAGATGCATTTATAAAGGTGTGGAAAGCAAAGAAAGAAAAATAATCAGAGAGAAAGAAGAAAATGTGGGGTGGTGGGTGGCGGGTGGTGGCTTAGTGGGCTACATAGTGTTGTCTTGGACATTAGCCTAAATAGTAACTCGTATAATTTCATTTTCTCTTCTGGGTTTAGATTTTTTATAGTTTTTAAGTTTTGAGATATACTCTTTTAAGCAGAATCTGAACCATTAACATTAAGGTATTTCTAAATATGTAAGGGAAATAAATCTTGATATAAACCTCAAAATTAATAAAGTGATTCTAAACTTTTAAAGGTTTGTTTGAGTGGTAAAAGGATGAATTTCAAGTAAATCTCTTTTACGATATTTTAATATTAAACTTTTAATTTATCTAGTAGAGTAATTGTTAAGTTAATTATTAGACTTAGAGTTTCACTTGTTTAGAGTGCCGGATTCACCCTAAAGGGACAATTCAACTCAACAAAAATTTCCTCTTAAAAAAAATTTAAAAAATAAAATGTTTTTATTAAGGGTATTATTATATTCTTGTTCTTCCATTGAACTAACTAGCTTAATTGGGTTGGACTGCCCCATGTTGGTCCATATAGATATCCATTAACTGTATCCATTCCTATGGTTTCTGTTGTTCTTCTTCCGCGTATGTCAAACAAGAAATTACAAGTCAATCTAAATTTCAAAACTTTAGACTAATAAAAATATTAAAGATGAATGCAAAAAATATATATATGTAAAATATAATTTTTTTTAAAATAATTATGAACCCCACTCAAACTTGACCATCCCTGTAAAATTAAATCAATCTGATTAAACAAAACAAACTTTAAGTCTAATGATCAACTCTAACAAATATTGTCGATTGCAGGGTCTTTAAATTGGACCCAACTCACCCATCTTTGATTTTGTAAATTTGGAAACCAAATCAAAGATAAGTTTGATTTATTGGCTTTTTTTTGTGGCCATTGTGGAGGTTGAGTGTGGGCATCTAGTTCAAATTTCAAATCCTTGGCCTAAAACATGATCATAATATTTTATAAAGAGAAAAGCAACTAAATGATTATCATTTCATTTACATGAAAAAGGGAAGGGATATTATAACAATTAAAAAAACCGATTAAAACTTGTCATATCAAAGTCTTCATACATATCCATCAATTAACAGCCCCATGTGGGTTATATTTTTCATTGCTAAATTATTATTTAACTTTGAATCCCCCATTTGTTAATATTAATACTGTTTTGAAAATATTAATAATAATTTTTAATAATTAAGACCTGCCGAATATTTATTAAATAGATAAATTTGAAATAGGATAATCAATCCCATAAGTATTTCACCAAATATTAATAATGATAATTATATTTATACAAGGTTTTTCAATAATTTCATAGGTAAAAGATAATGAATTTTACTGTTTATGCCTTGTCTCTGTCAAATTTAATGGTGGAAAACAATAATACCAACAGAAAAGGCAAAAGCAGATGAAATACGTGTTGCTTTTTCTGACGAGTTTCTAAGCCTGGGTTCTTCCACAACCGGAGATTATTCTTCAGGTACCTAGTTATAAGTTTATAAATTATATATCAAGATTTAAGTTGATAGCTTTTCTCGGTTTGATACAGCGCGTAATTACCCTGATTGTGTTATAAAAAATGATATCCACTGGCACGATGAGAAAGACGATGGCTACTTCTTGACTCCCTGCTTGGAGGGCCTGACTTTTTTAGCTGTCCAAGTGAGGATAAGTTCATCATGACTTGAGACATTGATAAACAATTTGAAAATTCGTTGGCAGTATATATATATATATATATATATATGATCAGTCAGAAGGATTGCAATTAGAGACAAGCATTTATTTCTTGGATAAACCCTGTCTACTTAGTGTTGCTCCATCGAAAGACAAAAATGAGGCTCGAGTAACAGATTATTGTGATTTAATCAAGAATCTGGTGGAGCACCATATGCTAAAAAAGTCAATGTTTTATATCATTTTTTATGATGTTCCGGCAAGTGAGGATAAGTTCAAGAATCTGGTGGAGCACCACAAAAATGAGGCTCGAGTAACAGTCCAGGAACAACCAGCATGAGGGAGTCATGGAGGAGATGCTCAAGAATTGTGCTGCTTATGGCTGTTCAGAGGGGTTTCTGTATGGTGAGAAACTGGAGAATCTTGTTGGGGATTCTTTAACTGATTGTGATTTATCTCTTCATCGTGGAACTAAAAGGAACTCTAGCAACTTCATTAGGAAGGAATCAAGCAATGAGTGGACTAAAGGGTTTAAAGATACATAAAGCTTTCATGTTAATAATGGCAAGAAAGCTCGTGTCAAATGGAAACAATGGCTATGACATAGGAGATTTTGAAAATAATGGACTCCGTGAACCAAAGGCAGATGCAGATGGAGAAGATGTTAATCACGAGGAAGAATATGAAATATATTCAATCTGCAGATCATACATAGGAAAAAACAGGACTGGATTTGAAGAAAACAAGGATGTGCCAATTGTGCTAAATTCTGTCATTGCAGCCAAATATTATGTGACAGACTACTTGGGCTCGGCTGCTTTCAGTAAAGTTTTTCAGGCCCACGATCTTCACACTGGACTGGATGTTTGCCGGAACATCATAAAAAATGATAAAGAATTTTTTTTTTTTTAAAATCAGAAATTAGATGAAATCAAACTTCTCAAGTTTGTGAACAAGCATGATCCGGGTGATGAACGCCACATTTTGCGTCTGTTTGACTACTTTCATCATCAGGTGCACATTAAATCTCTATCCATTTACATTTTAATCCCTTTCATAACCATTCCTAATAATTCTTTTATCGTTTTGATAACTGCATAGGAGCATTTGTTCGTTGTTTGTGAATTCCTTGGAACAAATCTGTATGAATTTCAGAAATTCAATCAAGAATCTGGTGGACCACCATATTTTACACTAACCAGGTTGCAGGTTTGTTCAACTCTGCTCTTCCCATGGAGGTTTTATCTAAGGCATAATTTACAGTAATGATTGTGAATTACAGATGATAACTCGTCAATGTTTGGAGGCATAGGAGTACTTGCATAGCTTGGGGATTCTTCATTGTGGTCTAAAGCCTGAAAACATTCTTTTCAGAAGCTATAAAAGGTGCGAGATAAAGATCATTGATCTGGGAAGCAGCTGCTTTGAATTGACAACTTGTGCCTGCATGTACAATCACGATCCTAGAGAGCAGCTGAAGTCATCTTAGAGGTACCGTATAACAAAAAGATCGATTTGCGGTCTTTTGGCTGTATCCTAGCTGAGCTATGATCTGGCCAAGCATGTGTTTCGGCATTGTTTTCTTGCCTAGAGGAAATTTTAGAGGAAGATAAGTGTATAATTGTCATTTAATATGTTATATTAAAAAATATATATTTTTACATTATTTCTCATCCAAAGATTAAAAAACTAAAAATATTTTTTCTTAAATTTATATTTTGAAAAATTATATTTTCTCTCCGTTAGGGTAACTCAAAAAATAATACATCTTCTATTAATGAAATCTGCTTCGATTACATTCTTCTATACCGAGAACCTTCTTTTTTTAGTGTTCTATATTATTTTTAATGATAGATGACTTTGTGAAATCTTATTCATTGAAGACAAAGGGTGTTTGTGTTCGTCTTGGAATCATCAAAGGCTAATATGGTAAACGAAGACAAAAACAATCTCTTCAATAGCAGAAAGAGACAAATCGTTTTTATCTCTCCCCGTCGACAAGGAGATAAAAAACTAAAATAATTCATCTTTATCTTTGAACGGTAATAAGAGAGAAGAGAGAAAAGTTATTTTTCAAAAATAGAAATATGAGATTAAAAAATTGTCAGTATTCAAAACTAAGAAAAAAAATAAGGTAAAATTATATGTTTTTTAATATTATAAATTAAATTAATATTTTTAAAGAATTTTATTAAAAGGTGAAAGAAAGGTAGAGATTTGAATATTCAAAGAGTTGTGGGTCTGAAATTAGCCTTAAAAAAAAAAAAAAAAAGACAAAAACCATTTCAGTTGCGTATTTGGGCCTTTGATGATTTAGTGGACTACATTCACAATAATTTGTTCATCTTCAAAGTTGAAGCTTTTGACATTCTGCTACTTGAACAGAGAATGGCTGCAATTCATGAAGTGCTGCATATTCTATTTTACGAATCTGTTAAAACCACTTTATGCAGAAACTGAAGGTTATTAGGCAAGGAATAAGTGTGACATATTTCTACTACTGTAAAATGTAGCCGCCAGATGACTGCGGCGGCGGGGGGCTGCATGAAATAAACCAGGTGAGTTTGATCTGGAGCTAAAAGAAACAAAATGCAACAACTAACAAGATTCTGCAAAGACAATTCGTTGGTAGCTTTTGTGTCCTCTTGTCCACCGCCGAAATTCACTATTAAAAGTTGGAAAAAAGAGAAAAAGCCAAAGAAAACTTCTTGCTTTGCAAAAGTTGTTCAACGCAAGGGCGGGCTAACATCCCAAAGAAGAATGTGACTTTGAATGCTATTGTCCGCATTAAATTCGATTTGATATATTCTCGAATTATATTTTATTGGGTTTTTATATCTTTGAAATATTTATTAAAATTTTTATAAATTTTAAATTATTATAAATATATATTTTGATATTTAATTATTTTTCAAATATAATAAAAAAAGGGAAAACAAATTTCTCTTACAAAATGGAAAAGAGAATTTTAATTTATATATAAATAATAATATATTATTTATATATAAAATTATATATTAAAAGATTAAGTATATAATTCTTTGTTTTAGAGATATCTCCTAATCAAAGCGGGATGAAGCGAAGGACAGCTGGCGTATTCGTGCCATTTTCAATCCATTCTCATCTCTACATTTAATTATTTAATTTCCAATAGATTTATCACCCGTTTGAATTTTGAATGGTGGAGATCGTTCTAAGTGCATTGCACTTTGGAGTGTACCGTCCGTAACACAACCTCTCCAATAATTAACATGTTAGAGAACACAAACTACTTATCTCTTCATTGGCTCATTCTATTCAATAGAAAAAGGCCCCCACCAAGCTCTCCTCCCACGCGTGTTGCAACTCTCCTATTTATTCGCTAGAGGCGGAAGCTTTTATTTTTATTTTGTGTATTTCTTTACAAGTAAACAGGAGTGGGACAAACATATAATCACTGGTCATGGGCGGACCTGTTCCGTCATATATTAACTTTAAAATTTTAAAAATATGTTTAATTATATAATTATATATTATTTATATATTAAATATATATATATTATAATAATATTATTTTTTTAACCTATTTGTACTATAACGTATAAGTGTGTATGATAATAAGTAATATTAACAATAATATAACTTTACATTTAATAATTATGCATAATAAAATATCGCAAGAGTCAAATTGTAATATATCTAATTTCTTTAATAATTTTGAATTATGCTGGTTATTTATTTATTTATTTTTAAATTGTTAAAAGGGTTAATTCTGAAAATTAAATAATAATATAATTCTAAAAGCTGATATATTCTCTCTTTTCTATTTTTAAATATTGTTTTAGCGATCATAAATGATACAATTTTGAAATTTTATTGTTTAGGGTCATGACTTAGGTCTTAGTTACAAAATTAATATTTAAGTGGAAAAGTGTTTTCAACGAAATAAATCATCATCCACTTCTTGAGTCCTGGACCGTGACAACGCTGTCCAATCTCCAAATTAGGCGCGTAGGATTAGTATCCCTTCGGTCTTCCCTTCTATCTTTCTCCCTTCTAATTTTACACGACCAGTCGAATCAACACCACAATGACCACCATAACTCTCTTGACACAATCAACTCAGATTTTTGCAATTTTTAATCTTCAATCCTAATCAAATCAAAATCTTGTATTTTTTTTGTTTTGTTCGGTTAAAGTTCTGAACGATTTGTTGAGTTTTTTTTAAAAAAAAAAAAAAATCTGTTTTCATGGCCGAGTTGACTCAGGCCGAGGCGGTCTACTCACCCCGCTGGTCTATTCAAATATGGAGAACGTTGTTGAACTGGCTGGCTTTCTTTTTCCAGATCTTCTCTAAGATTATAAGAGCTCTTGATCACCATCCGCTGCTCTCTTCTTCGGCTTCAACTCACGCTTTCAAACCGTTGCCCGTTGTGGAGCTACCAGAGTCTGATTTTCCAGCCTCCCTGGAGATCTCTGGGGTCGGAGACTCCGCTGATGAGGTGGCTACTGATGAGCGTATCGAAAAGCTGACGGTGCGTTTACGTTTAATTCGCGTAAAAAGGGCAATTTGTTGGAGAATTAATTTTATATATTAATTTTTTTATTGTTGTCGAAATAAGTTTTCCTAAATTTACGTTTCTTAAGGAGTTTTAATTGATGCAGATTAATATATGATTATTGTGATACTGTAACTTTATTTTCGTGTTCATGTGCGCGGCCTATCCGATTTGAAATCTGAAAATCGTCGTAAATCTCTGTTGAAATTTGATTACTACATCTCAATAAGTTCAGAAAGTTGACGAAACTTAATAATGACAATTTAAGCCAATTTAATAACAGAATATATCAATTTACGTATGCAAGTTTTGTGTTGTTCTTTTGTTTATGGTCTTTCCATGGCTGAATTCTTTCTTAGTATATTTAGGTAGATTTTTGTGACAGAATGTGTTCACTATATATTTTGTTTTTCTTCTGTCTTCTCCTTAGTTGATTTTTGTTCTATTCTCTGCAAGCTGATGGGTTGCTGAATATTTCTGCAGGTAGTTCTTGATTTGGACGAAACTTTAGTATGTGCATATGAGACATCTAGTCTGCCTGTTTCTCTATGCGCTCACGCAACAGAAGCTGGTGTGAAGTGGTTTGAGCTGGAATGCTATTCTTTGGATAAGGTTTCTATATATAAGTGTCCTAATAGATTATCAACTCTATTTCTGAAAAATTGTTCTTTATTTTGATGTGTTTGGATTGAAGGAAAATGAAGGAAAGCCTAAGGTCAATTATGTTACGGTGTTTGAGCGTCCAGGATTGCATGAGTTTTTAAAAGAAGTTAGTGAATTTGCAGATCTTATTCTTTTTACTGCTGGTCTTGAAGGTTTGCTCATTTCTCAGATCATTTGTTGAGAGAAAAAAGAATTGATTTTTTTCTTTCCTCTCTATGTTTTTTAAAGATACTCTCTGCTTGTCTCAGGCTATGCTAGACCACTTGTTGACAGAATAGATGTAGAAAATCTATTCAGTCTTCGACTTTATCGGTCATCAACAATTAGCACGTAAGTTATGCTACCTGTATTTCCCTTTTAATTTTTTTTGTCTGTTTGGTAATTACTAGAAAGACCTCATATGAATTCTATCAATGCCATGCGGATTTCTTCGCTACTTTAGTGATTTACATCTGCATCACTTTAATTTACTTCAATGCGTTATATCTTGCACTTTATAGATCCCTCATATGAATTCTATCAATTCCATGTGGATATCTTTGCTGCTTTAGTAAGTTATGTCTGTGTAACTTTAATTTTCTCCAGTTCATTAAATCTTGCACTTTGTAGAAATAATTTTGTGATTTTGTTTGTCATATTGTTCTATATTCTCTGTTATTCTTCTCATAGATTCCCACTAGAATTTGCTGTGCAGCGACAGCATTCTGAGAGGTTCTGGTCCCACATAATAGTAATCTGATAATGGAAAACATAGAGCTTGAATAGTGAACCATGCAACAAAAGATTCTGTTTCAACCATCTGTGTTTTCTTGATTTGAGATCTTTTGTGAAAATATAAGGAGTCTTTCATAATAGGATTTGATAAGTTGTCTTTCACTCAAATTGGTTCCTTAAGTTCCCAACACTTGTTCTGAAGGATAATGGTTTACTATCATAGATTTTAGTACATCTTTGGGTCAGTATAATTATATTTTCATTTTCAATCCTTAAGTAGAAATAAAAATAAAATAAAAGTGAGTCATTTTAGATTCTAAATTAAAAATAATAGATTTTATTCAATTCAAAAGAGAAGTCCAAATATTCCTTAGTGCTTCATGCTATATACATTTTCTTGTTCAACTCCTTAAAGCCAGTTTTAGAACATGCTCAAAGTGCAGAATTAACATGTCATTCTATCACAATAGTTGCAGAAGCTTTATTTATGTGAATAATTTCTAAAATTATTGGATGGACTTATTGGATTGCAAGTCAGGTCAAGATTAAATTGCATTGTTTGTTAAAACATTGTTCTTTGACAAATCAGGGAATACCGGGAGCATGTTAAGGATCTCTCCTGCCTGTCAAAAGATCTATGTCGTACTGTTATTGTTGATAACAATCCGTTCAGTTTCTTGTTGCAACCACTGAATGGAATCCCATGCATTCCATTTACAGCTGGACAACCACACGACACGCAGGTAACTATATATGCATTGTTCTAATATCAATTTAATTCATTAATGTTGCTTGAGCATTTCCTCGCCCTTTTTCTGCCTGCATTTTGTGTTGTTCAGCTTCTGAGTGTCCTGCTTCCACTTCTCAAGCAACTCTCTCTCCAGAAAGACGTGAGACCTGTGCTCTATGAAAAATTCCACATGCCTGAATGGTTTCAAAAGCAGGGAATCCCTTCTTCTAGATTTGTAGGATAAAGACTTTACGAAGGCCGCCAATCTTCTTGTACAATTCCTTTCAGAAATTTTATGGTAGCAGCATCTCATCATAGGACTCGATGACTTCTTGTATGACATTAATCTGCATACCGAAGGCAATAACAGAAGCAGAGAGTTCATAGTTACACAAAAAATTATCTGCTGCCTCTGTGAAATAGGTATACCATTAATGTATCTAAATTTGTTAAGCTACTGATTCTTATGTAACTTGTTCATATGATTTCTCTGTCAGATATTTCTGCGTATCTTTCAGAATTTTGTAAATTTGTTTTGGATCAATATTTACTTGCAGGTCATTAATATCTCACTATCTTGCCTTAAGTAGTATCAAATTTTCAAGATTCGTCATCGTCTACTTTCTGCCTCAATGTTTCTTCTTCCTTCCTATCTTAGCTTTTGATATTTCAGATTTTTCATTTAGTATTGAGTTCTTACCAAACTTTAAGCCTGCTGAGTGGATCAATCTTACTCTGCACCATCGACTTTGATACTTGTATTAATTCAACATGCAGTGGCCCAGCCATGAAGGCTGATCAGATTCATCCAATTTCACAGCCTGAGATGTTCAAGTTGCATTCCTGGAATAGTTAGCTTTTTTCATGGTGCAATTGAGTTTCTGGGCATTGCCATCGCCAATGGCCGGTTGTGGGACGCAGGGAAAGGCCATTCTAAATATTCACATTGCCTGTAAATGGACCTTTACAGTGCCTGTCCCAAATGACAAGCAAAATTAAGGCTATTAAAATATGCATCTTCAGGGACAAAAGCAAATTAATTGGGCTTTTGAGCTGAAGGGCTTTTTGGGTAATTGTCCCGATAAATGTTTTTAGATATTGATCATCTGAAACATTTTGATTTCAACTTATTAATGCCACATTGATATGATACTGTTAATATTAGAGGTATTCATGCAAATCTACATAAATCTTGGAGAATAAATTAAAAACAGAATTTGTCGTCACTTCTGCCTTGTGTAATGAACACCAAGAAGACCAAGCAAGAACCAAATTTTGATTGTAAAGGAAGACGTATGTCTCATGTAGTTAGTTTCCAAAAAGGCTGGTGTACGTTATCTTCTCCAAGACTTAACTATGGTTACTTAATCATCTTAACGAACCTGACCTGTCACGTTCCCAGCTTTTCTTTTGAGATTCCTTGTTTACGGGTTTTGGACTGGCTTATTTAGAACGTTTTACAACTCTTTTTGGTTTATTCAAATGGATTAACCTTGTTCTCTTTTTCGACTTCGAACTTTCCAAATTTTTAATTAAAAAGACCAAACTTGTATTCTGTTATCCGAGAATGAAAAATTCAATAAAAATAACGAAATTCCAGTGTTTCAATAAAACCCTCGGATAAATAATTTGAGAAATAAAATAAGAAACTTCATACATAAAATAGTATGAGTTTAAATCATCTCTAATGATATATCAAAATTAAAATTTTGATTTATTGGTTTTCTAATTATGAGGTTAATCACTAGACCCAGAGCTCTAGAATTTATCTTACTCAATATAATTGATTATTTAAATTAGATAGAATTTCTTGTTATAAAAGAAAAAATCAATAACAAAATAGTTAAATATTTCTAAATATTACTATCTCTTCTAAATATTAGTTAGGATTAAAAATTAGTAATAATAATTCATTGTCATTTGTGTTCATCCAGTCAAGAGGAGAGATTAATTGCATGATTAAGATATAAGAAATCTTGTTCTTTAATTAAGTTGACCTACAAAAGTTTATTTGTTACAATGATTAGAGCATGCTCTTCACCTTTTTTTTTTTTTTAAATTTAAATTCTATATACCGAAATGTTCACATCTCACCAAACAACCCTAATATTAAACAAAACTACCGTTTAAACCCAAAATTACATGCATCGTTAGGGTTAATTTCATTGGTTTCATGAAAATTGTAAGTTCCGAGTGCTGAAATAAATTTCAGAACATGGTTAATTTTTTTTTTAATTTTTTAATTTCAGAGATTTAATAGTTCTTCAAAGATTGATAAGGGCATAAAATACAAATACATTATCCTGACCAGAAGTATGAAAGATTTTGTAAATTGGTATTATTGTAGATAAATGAAAGAGTTTGATACATTTAGCTGTCTAGATAGCCTAACTTGAGCTGACTTTTGGTGTCATTTTCAAAAGCGCTTTCCAAGTTGGGTTGAATAAAGTGCTTATTTTTTGGCTAACAGAATGGAAAGATTATAAGCAATGGGATGAAACAAAAATAAATGAAAGAGATGTGTTTTGTGGAATTTGCTAGTCTCTGAGTCTTTCTTTGACCCCAAAAGCTCTCGTAAAACCTAAGAAAGGAATAAAGGAATTTAGAAATGAACCCACAAAGAAACTGCCAACTCTTTCTCTTTCTATATTTGCCATTGATCCAATTCATGAAATTATAATATTTCATTTTCAGAATTATCTTCTCCTCTATTGTGTTTTTCTTATCATTATCTAACAATATTGAATTAATCTTGATTAGAGAAGATAATTGCCCATGATTAGAAGGAATTATATGAATATATGGCCACACTCCTTATCTTAGCAAAATAAAAGCCCAAAAGAGTTATTCTCACTCAAGGTTTAGTCCATTCCCCGATTCAAATCCATTAAGTTTCAAAAACTTGAATATATATTTTTATGTTAAAATTCTTTGTTAGAGTTAAGTGTAAAAATATTATTTAATTAAAAATAGTTTTAAAAGAAATTTTATTATATTTTTTCTCTTAATTTAAAAAAACTAATAATTTTCTTCCACTAAAAGTTTGAAATCCCTCCAGGATTTGTTTTCTTCATTTTATGGCCATTGGAATCCGACCAACAAGCCGCCTTCTTCAACCTAATCTCTTTCCCTCTTGATGCTCTCTCTCTCCAATTGGTTGTATCTTTCGTCTCCATGAATTGACATCAGTTGCATCTCCCAAACTTTTTGTCTTCGTCAGCTACATCTCTTTGCTGGCTATATCTCCACGAAGACGAAGATTCCAATCTGGTTGCATGAAGATGAAGAGTTCAGGAAGGAGAGGTTGATTTGTCTCTAGATTATCTCTTCATCTCTAGATAAAGATGTTGACATCTCTAGATTGGCTCTTTGGTGGGAGAAGAAGATGGTGGAAAGGCCGGCCATTGACCGTAGTAGAAAATGTTGCCAAAGAAGGAGAAAAAAACTCTAAAGAAAAAAGATTACTTTTTAAACTTTGAATGATGAAAAATTATTAGTTTTTTAAATTAAGAGGAAAAATATGATAAATTTTTTGTTTTTTAAATATTTTTAAATAAATAATATTTTTACCTTTAATTTGAACAAAAAATTTTAATATAAGGGTGGATAATTTGAAATTTAACAAATAAAAATTTAAAAATAGAACAAAATAAGTCTTTTGGCCCAAATAAAATAATTATAGGAAACGTTTAACTTACTTTTGAGGCCTTAATTTTTCATTCAATAATTATGGTAGGTAATTTTGAATTTACATATATTTGTATATAAATTAATTGTAATTATAAACATTAAATGCTGCATGAAATATCATAAATTTGAAATTACTCCTCCATTAATTTCTATAAAATAAAAAAAGGAAGGCTTGTTTGTCAAAAATGCCCACTAACCATATAATAAGTACTACATCCCTAACGTGTTCAATAAATATATGCATGCATGTTTTTTCTAAATAAATGATAAACTTTATTTCAATTCAACCCTTTTTAAGGATCCAATCATTCATACCGTATAGGTTAAATTTCGAATTTAGTATTTGACCCGTAATCATATATATACGTATGTTGTCTCCTAACATTATTACACATTTGTCTCGACTCGTTGGTTAGTTTAAATATTCTTTTTTTTCTTCTTTTTTCAACAAACTCTAACAAGCCTTTATTTAAATCGATTGTCTTTTTATGGTCTAATTAATTATATCGAGTAGATAAAATTTCGAATCCAGTAATTAACCCATAATCATATATACATGCATATTGTCTCCCAATATTATTACTCATTTGTCTCTACTTGTCAGTCAACTTAAATATTTTTCTCTTTCCTTTTTCAACAAACTATAACATAAACTCATTTGAATCGATTGTTTTTTTGTTGTTATAACCAATCACACCGAGTAGTTTAAAATTTGAATTTATTGGTTGAGTCATAATCATAAATGTATGCATTGTTACCTCCCATCATTATTACTCATTTGTTTCATCTTATCGATCAGTTCGAATATTCTTTTTTTTTTTCCTCATCTAATATAATTATATTCGAATTGATGGTTTTTTTATTTGTTTCAAATTTTGGAATTATAAAATTCAATTATAAGATTTAGTTTTTTTGGCATCTTTTTTATTAATATACAACTGATTTTGAAATTAAATCACTTACTAAATACGACAATTTATCATTTAAGAGATATTTTTACCTAATATATTTCAAACCAACCCTCGGGTGTATAAAAAGTGTTTATTTATTTCTTAGAAAACAACCAAACACGGCCTTAGAGGCTCTTCTTCTTCTTCTTCTTCTTCGTCTCTAAGATTTAACACTTCTCATTGCTCTTCTTCTCTCTACTGCCAAATCCACAAATGAAGCATAATTACAAAGAACCCACCAACTCATTCTCCAACTTTAACCTATTTAAATGACGAAACTACTCACCACCTCCTCCTCCGCCTCCGTCGACGCTGTCACGGTTACTCTTATCAGCCTGATTCTACTATCCATTTCCTCTCTTCCCTCGCTCACCCATGCTATTGGCTCCGGCTCCACCATCGCCGTCAGTTACGGCTCCGCCACTGTCTGCGCCGTCGTGGCAAGTCAGCCCACCAAACGTATCCTCTGTTACAATTACGGCTCATTAACGACTATCCGAGTCGAACCCAACACCTCCTACTATTATATCTCCGCCGGCCGAAACTTCTTCTGTGCCATTCGCTCCAATGGCTTCAGTCTCCTCTGTTGGGACACGACTGGATATTCCAGTTTTGTCTCCAAAAGAATATATTACAACCACGACGTTTTGTTAAACAATCTCGCCATCGGAGATGATCACGTTTGTGCTACCACAACTAACGGTGAAGTTATTTGTTGGAGAGGGTCTGTTAACAACAACTGTGATAACTTTCCTTCTCAGCAAGAAAAATTCGGGGAAATTACATCCGGGTTCGGGTTTTCATGTGGAATCTTGATGAATACAAGTAGAGTTCGTTGCTGGGGAAGTAATTCAATAGCCAAACAAATCGAACATGAATTCACTAACAACTCCATGTTGAGTATAGTTGCAGGTGCTTCACACGTCTGCGGGATTGATTGGAATCGTTCGGTAATTTGTCACGGAAATAACAAAACGGGACAGTTGAGCGTTCCGTTACATTCTTCCGGGTATAGTTCGTTAGCTTTAGGAGAGAATCACAGTTGCGGGATTCGATTGAATGGGTCAGTTGATTGTTGGGGTGGCGGAGGGGAGTATTCAGTAAATGAAATAGAAGGGATTTCGTTTGAATCTATTGTTTCGGGTTTGAATTTCACTTGTGGATTGACAAGAAGTAATTTTTCAGTAATGTGTTGGGGACCCGGATGGTCTAATAGATCTACTTCAGGATTTTTTGTTCCATTTGGTGAGGAAATTCTTCCAGGGCCTTGTGTACAATCTTCTTGCTGGGAGTGTGGGATTTATCCGCAATCTGATATATTGTGTTCCGGTTCCGGTTCTGTTTGCAGGAGCAGTACTTCTTGTTTTAATGTGGGTCAATCACCACCGTTGATTCCTCCTCCGGGGAGAACACCATCGTCGCCACATTCGCCTAGGACATCTGAGGAATTGACAAGGGGTTTATTGGTGTTCGCCATTGTGGGATCAGTTGGTGCTTTTGCTGGTATTTGTACTGTAATTTATTGTTTGTGGGCTGGAGTTTGTTTTGGGAACAAGAAAATTCATAATTCTGTTCAACCAACTATCACTAGAGCTGGTTCTAATGGTGGGGCGGCGTCGAATAATAGTCTGCCTACTAGTCTTCCTTCACTGTCGTCTACAATTAGGCGTCAGAGTTCGAGGGTATTGATGATGAGGCGTCAGAGGAGTGGGACTTCATCTACAAAACATGCTGATAGTGCAGAGGAATTTTCATTTGCAGAGCTTGCTGCTGCTACAAATAATTTTTCCTTGGAGAACAAGATTGGTGCTGGTAGTTTTGGTGTTGTGTATAAAGGGAAATTAATAGATGGTCGTGAGGTGGCAATTAAGAGAGGGGAGACGGGTCAAATGACTAAGAAATTTCAAGAGAAAGAGAGTGCGTTTGAATCAGAATTGGCGTTCTTGTCAAGGCTTCATCATAAGCATTTGGTGAGGCTTGTTGGGTATTGTGAAGAGAAAGAAGAGAAGCTCTTGGTTTATGAGTACATGAAAAATGGAGCACTTTATGATCATTTACATGACAGAAACAATGTTGAGAAGAGTAGTAGTGTGATAAATACATGGAAAATGAGGATCAAAATCGCGTTAGATGCCTCTAGGGGAATTGAGTATCTTCACAATTATGCAGTTCCACCTATAATTCATAGAGATATCAAGTCTTCAAACATTCTAATAGATGCGCATTGGACAGGAAGAGTTTCTGATTTTGGATTATCAATGATGGGTCCTGAGTCAGATCGTGATTTCAGGCCAATGAAAGCTGCAGGAACAGTAGGGTACATTGATCCAGAATACTATGGATTAAATGTTTTAACTGCAAAGAGTGATGTGTATGGGCTTGGTGTGGTATTGCTTGAGCTTTTAACTGGGAAAAGAGCAATATTCAAGACCGATGAAAATGGAGGGGCTCCTGTAAGTATAGTCGATTTTGCGGTGCCAGCAATTATGGCCGGAGAATTGGTTAAAATATTGGACAAAAGGGTTGGTCTGCCAGAGCTCAATGAAGCAGAAGCAGTAGAGCTTGTGGCATACACTGCTATGCATTGTGTGAATTTGGAAGGAAAAGAAAGGCCTACAATAACTGATATTGTTGCTAATTTGGAGAGGGCATTGACTCTCTGTGAAGACAGCCATGGAAGCATCTCTAGTGGTACAAACTCAATTGTTTCTGAGTGAAATTCATTACAAAACAACATTTTTTTTATGGGGTTTAATTCACATTTCAACATATTTGGATAAATTTGTATTGAATTAGAGTTTTGGAGTGTAAAGAAATTAGTTAGGAGGCTCTCATCCTCTAACATTGAGCTTGTAGTTACCGGTTTTTATGAACACAAACAGCAAGGAGAATGATTAAAGGCTTCTTTTTCTTTTTCTTTCTTCTATTATTCCCTCCATTGTTTTCATCCATGCATTCATCAAGTAAATTTATCAAAAATGTTGTGTATATTCGTATATACTATAGAAACATACGTATTTGGATGGTACTTGCTGGTTATAGTTAATCTAGAAAGCAATTTTCCTTTGATTTTGAAGAAGTAATTTGATTTCATTGACTAAAAGAGTTCAATATCAGGCACCCCATTTTGCACGAGTTGCACGAGTACTAACTACTCTACCAAAATTTTATTATTTCAAGCCCTCAAAAAAATGGTCCACTCAACAATACAATAATTTTCATTTTTGGGTTTATAAAAAAGTTCATAAATTTTTTTAAATATTTTAATACTTTATCAATTTTGTTAACCTCTTATTTTGTACTGATATAATAATCTTCAACTTAAGTTCATACTCCGGACTAAGGATTTTCATTTTGGAGCTTCAATATTTAAAGATTGAATGTGAAACAAATCAATGAGTGAGTTAATATGGGGCCAAAATTTTGCGATACTATTAATTAGTAATAGAATCCAACGGAACTACATTAAATTGAACGGTGCGTACAAATTAATTACAAATCCTAACATTGACAATACACATGCCATGAATTTAATTATGAAATTAAATGTTTTTATGTGAGGGTGGAGATGGTGGTTACAGCTGGATGAAGCGGCGGCTGGCCGGTGATCTACCACCTTCCCTCTAAATGCATATAAAGAAACAAGACAGCCTTATTGCATTTGCACATGGATAGAAATTATAATATTGGAATAAAATGAATAATGAAATTAAAGCTTCATCCCATTATTGTCAGTAGGCTTTGTGTTTTTTAATCCACTAAACAGTACCCAATAATAGAGCAAATGCTTCAAAATTGACCTTATCCTTATGGAACAAACAGAGATTGAAATTGAATGAATTTTTCATCATAAAATAAGTAAAAAGAAAATTTATACTAAAATTATACATATTCATATTTTGAGTATATAAATAAATACACACTTATGTATGTTATTATATAATTTTAAATTAAAAAAAATAATATTCAATCATATAATAATACATATAAAAATATATCTATTTATACATTAAAAATAAATACACATAGCTAAAAAATTTATGAAAACAAGATGTGCTCGGAAAGTAGAGGTAGAAGCAATGATTTGTTCATGGAGAAAATTTCAAAAATTTGATGTTACCTAACCCCACCTTTTATGTTTTCAAAAATTACAGTGTTTCCCAATCTATTATTATGTTTTTTTAAGGAAAAAACAATAATTGATAAAATTTTATTATTATCTTATCTCACCAACTCCCTCTCATAAAAGCCTCGGCAGGCAATAGATGAAGTCCTTGTCGGTAGGAGAGTAAACACTTTTGATAGAAATGCATGTACATATTTTTCATACCAAATTTAAATATATAAATAGTATATTTTTATATAATTAAATTAAAAATAAAATAATATTTAATTACATAATAAGATATTATTTATATCTTTAAATTATATACAAAAAAAAAAAAATATATAATCATATCATTCCTCCCTCCTAATTGTATTGTGGGTTTGAATTTGGAAATTAAAAAAATATATATATATTGTCGAAAATAATTACTGATGTGATCATAGAGACACAAGCGCAGACTGGTTTCACTGCCAGTCTTCCTCAGGAGTTGTAGACCTTGAATTGTGATAGCGCCGTGCAAAATAAACAAATTTGTTCTATCTCCTGGAATTTTCTTAGTGGCCCAGGGCCAGGGCCTTGGCCTTTTAAATTTCCTTTTTATATAAAGAAAAATAAACAAATAAATAAATAATATACGTCAGTTTCAGATGCTTCAGTCGTTCTCAAAAGCGCCTCCAAAACGTCAAGGCGATTCTGTATCTATAGTACTTTGTAATGATCATTAAAATAGAATATTGCTTTCTCCAAAAGCATTCAATGAAAAAGTAAAAAAAACCCTCCGTTTCTTTCTTGTATAGTAGGTTGAACGACTAAAATTTTTTCGGAGAAATTCGAGAATAAAGCTACAAAATTTTATTGCCTACTTGAAAAACTATGTTTGGAAAGTAGTGATAAATACTAGTTGGAGTATATGTATTATAATGTCCTAAACTCATGGTTTTTTCCAAAATATTAAAACCTGGGGTGTGTTTTTTGTCTTTGCGCTTCAACTTCATTCATCCAATCCGAGAGTTTCAAGAGACCCTTGTAACCGTAATATGAAGACGCCATTACAGCTACCAGAATGATGAGAAACAGAAGCACCCGTTTTACCGACGTGAGAATTTTCTGTTCAAAGGGATGGTTATAGTAAACAAAGAGGCAGTAGTACTCAATTTTAATTCGCAGCAAATCACATACCTGAATTCTTGAGGCTTGCTTTGCTTCTTGAACGCGATCACGTCTTCTCCGGCGCTTTCCTACATGCTTCTCGGTAGATGGATCCTTTTCCTTTGACCAAGAAAGCATATTATCAAATTTCAGGTCCTTGATCAAATATATGTGAATGCATGAATTCTTGTAAGCTAAATTTGTGTTGATACATGATGGTACGACAAGAAAAACTACAAATGACCAAAACATCAATAGATAGAGCTCAGTAAGCAGACGAAAAGGACTTTTGAGTACGGACACCAGGCATTATAATGTTTATTCTTATCAACCAAAACAAACTACTGCAGAGGGTTAGATGTGAGGCAAGAAGAGTATATTGATATGGGTCATCTACAGCAAATGATCCAATGTAATTATTCATTTCTAGTCGGGCTATAAAGAAGTTACCTCCAACACTTGTGGTTTACGTGATTGTAACACAGAATCGACAACTTGTAATTTACTCTTGCAGCCAGAATTGCAAGGTAGTAGTCCAACTCCAAATTGATTTTTCGATATATCTTTCGGATCACAACCAGTATTGCGATAGGCTGCTTGAACATCCTGACATTGCCACTCCTTCTTTAAGGTTTGACACCCACAACGAACAGTAATCTATAAAAGGAGACAGAAAATCAAATAACAAATGCATAAATGGACCTGCATATACCGAGTGACAGGCATTGAGTTATTGAATTCATATTGATTAGCAGTATTACCTTTTTGCAGCACTTTTCAGGTGATGGACATTGACCAGGATGACAAATCTCTGGGCATAGATGTGCACAGTTGGGTAACTTTCTGCGTCAGAAACATCACATCAGTTTCTAAGGTTTCATTGCAGTAGGACACTGTAGGCAAGCCTATCAGTACTAATATATATGATTTTTTATTAAAGAAACAAGAGTAGGAAGAGCGATATACAACATGAGTTGCAATAATAACACATGCTTAAAGAAATTGGATAAAGGATTTGATGCATAAAAAATAATACAACATGCACATACAAGATGATTGAATACAAACGTAATATTTATTAAAAGCAAAATCTACGAATTACCTGTGGCAGGGACCACCACATGAGCGAACAGTCATTTGCTCCTTCTCTGACAATGTATTGTAATATATGCACTCAAAAACATGCACCATTGAACCACAATGACAAGACCGTTTTATAAGGACCTTGCAAGTGGGGCATTCTCCAGGATGACATCGAAGAGGACAGGGATGTGGACAAGCAGGCATCCTCTCCTGAACAAAAATTAGAACAAACAAGACAGTTCATGAATTCCACCATGAGAACAAGTAATGATTCCAGTATGATTTCTTGCATCCAACAGCAAGTCAGAGTTATAAATGATGTGCTTTCAATCCTATGAGATTCAGGTAATAAACAAAAAGAAAAAAGAGTGCATAAAAAATATGACAGCATGACGACATTTTAAGATTTAATACCTTCTGGCAAGGAAGATCACAATCTTCACAAAATTTGCTGCTTCTCTCTTCAGATGATGACAAAGATTGGCTCTTCAAAGCATGGCAAGGTTTCGTGCAAAAGTGATTACCACAAGGAAGAAGATTTCCACACAAATTTTCGCAGGAAAATTGTGCTCTATCTGAGCAAACCATCTGAAATGAGGAAAAACATTTATGATGAAAATTGGACAACTCATGTACTGCTTCCAACTATCTAAAATAACACTAACCATCCTCTCTGCTCCCATGTGCTCACCGACACATGACCTCCAAACAAGCTCTGGGCAAGGAGGGCATGGAGAACCAGGAGTCGGTTCACTTGGATTATTTGATTTCTTCTTCTTTGGTTTTAACGTGAATTCTGGATTAGCAGGAGGTCTAGGGCCATGGCACCTGGAACATAAAAAAGAGGACACTACAATCTGGAATTTCATTCCAAATAAAATGTGAAGAGAAACATGCATGGGCTGAATTATTTTACAAACCTTAATTTACACTTATGACCACATGGGTATTCCTCTTCACAAATTAGCCGGCAGCTGGGACACGCTCCATAATGGCATCTGTGAGGCTGCACAAAAATACACAAGGTTTGCAATGTTAAAAACGTCTTCAGCTATACGTTGATAACTTTGCATAACAATACAAACAATTTCTCAATCATAAAGGTTCCAACAGAACAAAAAAGGATAAGCATAATTATCATGAAAAAAAGGAAGAAGGTAAGAACTAGAGAAAAGAACAGATGGCCAAATCAGGATGCAGTCTTTCAGACACAAAACTGTCTGTTCAACTGCAGTCTAAAAAATCCCAAGTTCTCAAATATATAAACTTTATTATTGCACTTGAAAGTCATAATTGATAGCCATCACATAAACCAGAGAAAAAATCATACAAGATTCAACCAGCATGCTTCCCAGATAAAAGAAACTGATCTATTATTGTGCATACATCATGCACTTAACACATAGCTGCTAAACAATCAGTTGACTCAAAAAACTCCATTAACAACCAAAAGCTTAATATTGCAGATAATCAAGAAGCAGCAACCAATAGTACCTTGCAAATTGATGCATGTCTACATAAAGGAGTTATATGGCATGATTTCCGGCATTTAGGAGGCTTTTGATCCATTTCAGTGCCACAGGGAACCTAACACAAAACATTCAGTGAAAACAGAGACATAAACAATCATACTGGGCCTGAGCTAAGAAAGACAATATACAGATCAAATTCTCACCTCAATGTGTGTCTCCCCACAGGCACATGAAATAGTCACCATGAGAGGACAAGGAGCACAGGGACCACTACAAGAACATGCGACATTGTCATATTAACCTCCTTAAAAAAAATAATAAATTACAAAATCTCATGGGCTTCTTTTAGATATAATTCAAGTTTTACCACTCACTTATCTAAATTCGGAACTTATGGACTTATCAGACCAAATATTACTGTTACATCTCAATATTTTCCTCCTATACAAAAACAACCAAGAGTTTTCACCAAAAATGATCATTATCTAAGTCATTGCTTTCACTTCAATTATACCACAGACCAACCTCAGGTAAATAATAATGGAATAATCAAAATATTGGAGGTGGCATACCGATGACAAGGTGATGGACATTTGTGGTTCCTACACCGAAGCCTCTTGTTGCAAATCTGAAATTCCAAAAACTTAATGAATTGTCAAATGCAATTAAGGAAACTTAATAAACTGAAAGCAAGCAGGAACCAGATATTGCAGGACACACCTCTGAGCAAGGTGGACAGTCACCATCACAGCAACGACGCTTACAAGCATGCCGTCCACAATCTCTCATTCTTTGACACTTCCTATCACATGCCAAATCTTGATAGCAAGGAACCTACTCTAGATTCAGTTAAAGGATGCCAATATCAAATTAAGCTACAAATCTAACCATAAAAACAATGCAAAATTTCAAATTTTGAATGCAACAGCATAAATTGATCTGAGATATACTACAATTTGAGTGTACAAGCCATGTTGAAAAATGTGAAACCACATAAATTTACTCATAAAACAATACAATATTAATTCATGATTCTCTTCTACATTCAATTAATGCATTTTAATTTCAAATGCAACAGCATAAAGTTGTCCTGTAACTACACATTCATCATTTATTCTATCATCAAGTTTTGAGTTAAATAATGTCGTATACCTCTTTTCTCAAGCTCCTACACCGGCACAACTTAGCAACAACAATTCTACAAGTCTCAATACATGGGCCGCGATGGCATCTTTCGGGACACCGATGTAAGCCACAGCTTAATGTCTTATCACAAGTGCCCCCACACAACGGTGTGGTAACATCACATGGCATTCCATCATACTCTTTCTTCCCACAAGGACATGTCCTCTTTCCTTGCAGAGGACATTCACCACATTGCCCCTTATGGCAACCTTTCTCGCAAACATGCTTTCCACAGCTAAGCAATCTCTTACACTCATTCTCACATCTAAATTCTCTCTCACAACACTCCCTCTCTTGCTGAACCCTGCCACACTGGCACCTGTACACAGCTTGTGCCTTGCAAGGCGGACAAGGGCCATCGTGGCATATTTGTAAACATTCGTGTGACCCACAGTCTAGCGGTTTTGAACATGATTTGTTACATGAAAACTTTTTGAATCCGCAGCGACGAACCTCGTGAACCTTACCGCAAAAACAAGAGGATTTAATTAACTTCGGGCAGGAAGGGCAGGGACCGGGGTGACACAACAGTAAACAAAAGTGACCGCAATTGTGTTGTAACGGTCTGTTACAGACTTCGCCACAAGAATGTGGCAAAATCCACGGATCTTCACTGTACGGATCCTTTAATTTTCCACAGAAGCAGAAATAGTGTTTTGGAATTTGTGATTTTGAGTATTGAGACCTGCATTTAGGGCAGTTCCAGGTGGAAGATTCCGCTGCTTTCTCAGCGGTGATAGGTAGACGTGAGGCTGCGAGTGCGGCGGATAGATCGGAGGCTTGCCGCGCCCAAGATTGAATGCAGATAAGATGGAAGATAGAGAAACAGAGCGAGGAGCAGTGCCACATAGGATCGGCGGGTTTGATGCGTTCGAGACAGATCAGACATGATAGAGCGCCGGAGGAGGATGAATTGAGGAAGGATTGGATCTTTAAGAGGTCTGGCGATGAAGCCGTAGTGAGTGATGATTTGTTATTTGTAGATTCCAGATAGGGTTTGAAAATGGAGTTTGAGTGGTCGGAGTATGATTCAGTGAGGCCGTTTTCGGAATCAGTGTCAGAGTCCGACAAGGCGTGGTGTTGGTAGTTGACGGAAGAATTCATTTTAGGGCTTTTGAAAAGTTGATTTGGGATCGGGGTTTGTTTTGAGAATCGAAGATTTTTTATGGCGCCATGGCGGGCTTTCGGGTCACGTGTGGTGCATGTTAAAATCTAAAATGACCAAAATACTTACTCTCACAAAAGGTTAAACTTTTAAAGTTAATTAAATTTATTAATTTAAAAAATATAATTATTATTTAACATTTCAGATTAAAAAAATAAATCTTCACCTCTTTTTCTTTTTTAATTTTAAAAGTTAATAATTTTCTTCCACACTAAAATTTTAAAAATTTAATTTTTATTAAGAATTATATATATTTTTTCTTTCCTCTAGCAATCAAAACCAACCGACCTCTCATCTATGTCGGTGTTGTGCCTTCTAAATGACCAACCGACAATTCTATTAAGAGTTGAACAATCGATGCACAAATACAAACCATAATAAGGGTAAAGAATGAAATTTTCAAAATTTAAGTTTGAAAAAAATATATTAATTTTTAAAATTTGAAAGAGAAAAAAAAAATAAATTTCTTTTAATATAAAATGTTAAAAGACAATTATATCCTTCAAACTAATAGATTTTGCTAATTTTAACTGTTGACAAATAAATATTTGAATTTTTGAAATTTAGTATATAAAATTTTGGGCCATCGAAAATTATAAAACCATGTATTATTCCATTAAATTTTGAAAAAGTACCCAAGTACAAATAAAGAAGGGGGGTACTGCTAAATACACCTCAAATACAATAATACTCCCATCACATTATATCTTAGAGCACAAATATTGGGCAGCTCAAACATATAGTAGAAAATTCGAGCAGTGTTATATATGTATAGATGAACAAACAAACAAACTCACAACAACGTAGACAATCAAATTCAAAATGACTGCACAACTCTCTACATCTTTTCCAGATCTTCTGGTGAAGAACTAATAATAACATCAAATGAATTCAAAACGCATAAGGAGCTTCACAGATTTGTATTTCTCTCCCTTGCGGCCGTATAGTGGAACTGCACGAATCCCCCTTCGTATCTCTGAAACAGGTAAGCATGTTTGGCCTCCAAAATCATCCTTTTCAGACATGTCGTATTCATGAACTTCAATCCGAAGCAAAGCAAGCTCCGGGACAGTTAGGGGGAACTCAAACTCCTCGTTCCAAGCAGGTATCCAGTTGTCCTCTAGAGCCTTTGTTTTCTTCATTTCAGTATCAGCTAGAACTCCAGCAATCCCTACCTGCACAGAAATTAACGAATTTGATACTTTGATGATGTATATACCATAAACAAATTGGGACAGAAAGTTAGCAGTTTGCATCAGACAAAGTTGCATTATATCAGCTTACTCTTGCATAAAAATCAGGAGGGGAATATGCATCAAAGTGAGTATAGTGAAAATCATGATGCCATCCTTCGCCTATATATATGATCACCTTCTCAGTAAACAAAATGGAACGCGTAAAATGAGGTTTTATGAAAAAAAAAAAAAAAGCCAAAGGAAAATATATAAGATAAATATAATAGCAAAAGCACGACAATAAAGCATTCACCTTCAAAGTTGTTTTCACAGGTAAACTAACTTTTGGATTAAAAACCTCATTATGATGACCAGCCTTCAACAGAAAATCAGGTTTCTTTACATAGCCACACCCACCATTGGCTCTGAACATTCCATGCATCAACCAGAGAGACCTACCATATCCCTGTCAAGGGGAAATACATTCTTCACACTTGCAGAGGCAAAGTTTTATAATGATTAATTTATTGAACACTGAAAGTAATAAAGATTTCCAATCTATTATATAAAGCTTCTTTTTTTAACTATATTCTCTTCTCTTTCCCATGTAATGGCTGAAACAAAATCTATACATACATTCATGGAAGCATTACCATCTCCAATCTAACTATTGAATCACATACACAAAAGACAACATGCATGGACACTCTCCTATGTGTTTTCAGCATCAGGAACAAATATTAATGTGATCCATCACAAAACATTGTCTCAATATTTAGTGTGTAATTTATGGATCTAATAATTAGACCGCAGAATGTCATAATTCCCCACACCTTCAACCTTTTAAGGTGACTATCTGTTCAAGGTTAATCAACAAGCCTCTGAAGGCTACTATTAGTTCGAGGTCAATCAACAAGCAAAAAGTGCTACATGTAAATCAAAATGTATTATAAGAATAAAAAATACACATATAGATAAAGATCAAAATACTAAACCTGCATATTAAATGCAACCATCTGAGCCCCATGTGACCAACCAATAAGTGGGTTGTAATTTGATGAGTCAATGCGAATGCCCTTTGGATACACCCTGAGAATATTTCGCTGAGTAAACCTATGGGAGGGCAATCATTAGAAGACCAAATTTTTTGATTCTTGATAATAAATATAGACATACGCTTGACATGGTATATATCCCAAAGCCAATAAAATGAAAGACATATAAGTTACTTTATCGACACCTGATGATATCCTTTCCATAAGTTTCTGCAGCCTTTTCAAGCTGTTGCTCACTTAAGCTAAGACGTCTCACTTTATCAGGATCTGCCTTCAAAGATTCCTCTAGTCCACCTTTAGACTTCCAAACATGAATTGCAATTAAATTCTTATACTCAGGTGCTGCAAAATGCTGGGACTTATCGTCTTCATCATCGTTGTTATCTCCATCATCCAAATTATCCTACAAATAAATGGTTCATCAGCAAGTAATATAACATAACTTGAATTTTTAAGTAATATTCAATACATCCACATACCTTTTCAACAGTACTAGCCACACGGTCCACACCTTTAAGGTTTGGCACTTCTTTGCCCCAAGCATCTTCATCAGCTGCACTGCTACTCTTTTGAGAACCATTCTCTTTTTCTTTAGCTAATTTAGCCTCGAGGTATTCTTTTGGTGGCTTGGTTGAAATGATAATCCGTCTCTTCAGTGATTCAGGAGAGGGGAACTCCTTTAAGCTTTCTGAGCCAGGAGTGAACAGGATATCTCCAAATGTTTGAGTCACCATCTAAAAATTGGTCAAAAAAGATATAAATCACATGCCATGAGAGGTTTAAATCCTCATGGAAATGCAGAGATTCACCTCGGCCACTTTAGCCTGTAGATTTGGAGTAAGGTGGTCTTCTAGGGTGATAACAACTGGATACTCTGATGCAACAAAAGCATACTCCTTGATAGCCTTCAAACATCTAATAAGTTCCACAGGAGCAGTAAGTGTCCTGCATAAATAAAATCAATGGCTTAATTAGGAAAAAAGACAAGACATTCATAATCCACTATCTTTCAAAACCGAGAAAATTTTGTCAAATCAGAATTGACAACTTAACCTCCAAAAGATTACTACAAAACAATTGATTTTATAAGAAATGCTATGTCTCATGATTCAATAAAACAGAGAATCCCTCAGCAATATATAAGAAATGACTACATCTGCTCATTAAGCCATACCCTCCATGAAGAACATCCACATTATCTTTCTTGGAATTTGGCCATATATCCAATTCAATTACTCTCACACCTCTTTGCAGAGCATGTATGATGGGGACATCACTGCAGTCACTATTAAGCTGATTCCCAGTTAAATATGAATTGTGGCCAGTATATATAAAGTAATGAGACAAAGGGGCAGTCATGTCATGGTGCACCTGAAAAAAAAAATGAAATGGATCACAATATAATTAATAAAAAATAAATAGCCCATGCACTTTACAAAAATCCATAACTACTTCCCTACTTGTAAACTATGAAAAGCAAAGTTAGGTAACTTAAATGAATTGAACAGAATTTCCATAAACAGCATTTTGAAGTTCCAGCATAGAACTTAAACTAATCATTTTTACATGATTTTAGCCATATAAGTAAGCGAATAGGACTCGATTAAAGCCTAAATATTCCGCAATGAAGTCAAATTTTTTTATGCACCTTATAATCAAAGTAAGTTAAGAGAACAATAGATTATACTTTATCCTAATGAACACTTAAAAATATGAACTCAGAAACAGTTTTTTTTTTTTTTTTTAAACTAAATTAGGAAAATCAAATAGAATCTCTTCATTTCCCTCATTTACTAGGGAACCAACCAGAAAACGCATAATAGAGAACCATTCATCACCGAGTTAACTTACCTCAAATTAAAACACAACAAAACAAAGCTGAGCTGAATGAAGCTCAGCTTCCAATTAGCCAAATTAAAACAAAAAAAAGAAAGACTACACAAAAACTCAACATTCTAGAAGGGGAAAGTGTATAAGATTACGAAACTACCCCAATTGAAGGAGAGAGCGGAGGATTAAGATCACTGCAGAGGTACTTAAAGAAAGCTTCAAGATTGAGGCCCTTTCGACGAAAAACATTCAAATGTTTGACGTCCAGTACGCTATCAATAATAGCTTGGGCGTCCTCTTTGGTGGCGTTAGCTTCTTGCTGGACCTCAATCAAGAAGCGTTGGAGATGATCAACAGTCATGATGCCATTCTCCGAGTACTGGTCAAACAAAGATTTGATAGCCACCGGTGCCTCCGATATGGGTATATGGAACCGCCGACGGAAACAAAAGCACACTCGGTAGGTCTGTTCGGACATGAGGATAGCTGGATACTAGCTCCAGGGAGATAATGTGTGTGCGAGTGACTGATAAAACGACAACTGAGAAAACTTAATAAGGCCAACGCTTGACTGTTGCAGGCACAGGAAGGTAGGGACCAGAAGTGGCTGTGGTGGTGAGGAGCCATCTAAAAGTTGGAATTCAGGACGTTAAATCGATGTCGGATTTCATAATTATAAATAAAGAAGTGGATTGACACCATTTGGTTGAACAGTTGATGTCTACTTTGGACTTTTCACATCTGTTATTCAATCAATCGGTGGGGTTATGCATGGAAGTTGGCAGCCAAATTAGCCCCACGTGATTAATTAATATAATAATTATAATTATTAATCAGACTGCTTGCAAAGGAATTAGTGGCAATCATTAAACTTGTGCAAAATGATCATCCAGAACAAATGGAAAAATCAATAGTTACAGTTTGTCTTGTCTTCACAACAAACAGTTCTTCAAAGCCCACGGGAAAAGGCCTACTGGTATATGAATTTTTTTTTTAATCCTTGAAGAATTGAATAGTCATTATACACTACAAGTTATACAGCTTCAAAATCAAACCCCATTAGGAGCCTTACAGATTTCAGTTTCTCCCCCTTTTTATCATAAAGTGGGACTGATCGGATTCCTCTTTTCAATTCTATGACGGGCAAGCATGTTTGTCCGCCGAAATCATCCTTTTCCGATAGATCGTATTCTCGGACTTCAAGTCGGAGAAGAGCCAATTCTGGAACTGTTAGATCAAATATAAATTCTTCATTCCAAACTGGGCACCAGTTATCCTCAATTATCTTGGTTTTCCTTTTGGCTTTATCAGCTGGCACCCCAACAATGCACACCTGAAGATATTTGCAGGTTGAGATAAATGTGTTTGAAATTTAGATTGCTTTGCAGGTTGAATGATTGAACAAACCTTTGTGTAAAAGTCTGGCGGTGAATACTTGTCGAAGTGTGTCTGGCTAAAATCCAGGCGCCATCCATCTCCCATGTATAATTTCACCTACAAATTCACAGAAAACTGATGTGACAAAAGAATCCTTCAAGGAAGTGTGCTTTAAATCTGCTAACCTTCAGTCTCTTTTTAACCAGCAATGATCTTTTAGGATCAAAAACTTCTTCACAGGGACCCTGATGCATTAGAAAATCTGGTTTCTTCACATAACCACACCCGCCATTAGCTCTAAACATGCCATGCATCACCCAGAGAGATTTCCCATATCCCTTTTAAAGGAGAACTCGCATGTTAGTATGTTTTTATTTGGGGGAGCTAGAGATGGCCTAATGACAAACCATTCATAAATAACTAATTGAATCACCCTCATCGTTCAGATTAAACTCTGCAATTTTGAAAACTAACCTGCATGTTAAATGCAATCATCTGAGCTCCATGAGTCCATCCAACAACTGGTTCATAATTTGAAGAGTTCACTCGCATTCCCTTCGGATACACTCTCAATATATTCTTTTGTGTAAACCTGAGAATTTGATGAAAATTTTCAAGTTCTAACCATTCGCTTAAAAAATAAGAACGTCAGCAGGGGAAAGAAGATCTATACCATACAACATCAGTTCCATAAGATAAGGCAGCTCTCTCAAGTTCTTGCTCACTCAAACTAAGCCGTTTAACTTGAGCAGCAGTTTTTAGTGCATCCCTTAAGCGGCCCTTTGGTTTTCCGGCATGAATGGTGATTAGCTTCTTGTATTCAGGAGCCGCTTGTGAGCTAGACTTACTGGGACCTTCACTTACTTCAAAATCATCTGGGTCACTGTCCTCAGCTGATTCTAATTCTTGTAAATTTTCTTCGTTACCCTTTATATTATTTAATCTGGTCTTTGTGACTTTTTCAAGGTACTCTTTTGGTGGTTTTGTGGAGATGATAATCCGGTGTTTCAATGACTCTGGTGAAGGAAATTCTGCTAAGGGCTCTGATTGCGGATAATGCAGCATTTTACCAAATACTTGATTCAGCATCTACATTAAAACAAAAAACTATTATTTAAGATCATGAAGAAGAAATTGAAATCCTTGAGAGAAAAAAATTGAAAATTGACCTCTGCAACTTTGGCTTGAAGGTCTCTTGGAAGATGATCTTCTAAAGTTATAATCACTGGGTATGGAGAAGTAGAAAAAGCATAGTCTTTAATGGACTTCAAGCATTTGATAAGTGAAACTGGAGAGGTCAAGGTCCTATAGTTATTCAAATAACGATGAATTTTTGTTTAAATTAGTGAAAATTAATGTTAATAATCAGAGAACTAGAGTGTAAATATACCTTCCATGAAGAACTTGAATATCATCTCTGTTAAAATTAGGCCATAAATCTAGCTCAATAACTCTCACGCCTCTTAGCAATGCCTTTATAATTGGAACATCACTGCAATCACTGCTCAGCTGATTCCCAGTTAGGTAGGAATTGTGACCTGTATATATGAAATAATTGGCCAATGGAGCAGTCATATCATTGTGTACCTGGAAATTAACCAAGTATAATCAATTCTATTGTTTACAGAATCGTCTGACAAAAAAACAATTTTTACAGGCTTTAATTATGTAAAATGAAATCATCCAAATGCTTTTGTTAAAAATGTTTTGCAGTCAACTCCATTAAAACCAATAAACAAAACCCATATCAGATAACCAAAAAGAAACCAATGAGAAAATTTTATGAAATTTGTTGATTTCCATAAACTAAAAGAAAAGATTTGAATTTGTTTCATAAAATAACATAACAAATAAGTGAAAGAGAGAGAGAGAGAGAGGTGACCTGGAGTTTGATGGGGCCATTAAACTCGTCATCAAACAAGAGAAAATAAAAGAAATCATCGATGGTGAGTCCATTTAGCGTTTCTCTAGTTACATTATCTCGACTAAGAATAACAGCTTTTATAATATCCTGAACTCGAGAAATGGGGAGGTCGACCTCCTGTTGGTGCTCAACGAAAAAGCGATGGAGCCCATCAGGGTCCATATGAAGACTGTCGTATGAATATTTCAAAAAGGCCCGTTTAACGTCCAGCGGCGGCTCCGGTTCCTGTATCTTGAACTTCCTCTTGAAAAGAAACATCTTGTAACGACAAGTAGCGTCTCCTCCATTGTTGCCGCTGTTGTTCGTACCGATGATTTTCGGAGAGCTGTGATCTTTCTTTTCTTTCTTCTTGCTACCCATAATTTCCACATGAATTTAAGGATTTTATGGTTTTTTTTTTCAATTTTCTGTCCTCTGACTGAGAGGACAGAAGGACGAAGAAACAGAGGGGAGAGAAGAAAATGGAGAGAGAGTATTGAATTGAGAAGAAAGACCCCGATATTGAGGAGTTTTATTTGGAGCTCCATTGTTTGACTTGAGGACGTGTCTTACAGCTCCATTTTTTGTTTCCTCCTCGACTTCTAGTACTTAATCAACCAGGCAATGAGGTTTAAAAAAAAGATAGGTAAAATAAGGAATTAATGAAATTTCTTTTTAAATGTTTAATATATTTTTTCAATGCCAAATACCTATGTCCCATCTAGGTTTGATGAAATTATAATTCTTCCCCTTTATATTTGAAAAAGTTAATTTGAGCTAATTTCTCAGTCTCACTCATCTATTAAATTTATAAAAATATTGAATTTATTAAATAATGTCTATACCTATATTCTATATTAATTTCAATTTACAATAAAAAAAATTAATTGTATAAAATATAAATGGGTTGACCACGTATTCTCCCTGGACTCAAATCCACTAGAACATTAACGCCCCTGTAAGCATGATCTTCCAGTATCCAAACCAAAACAGATCGAAACAGCGGTTTCATTTTTCCAAACGGTAGCAGAGAGATGGCTACCAAGACAAGATTGGTCTCCCTCACTCTTTTGTGGGTTCTTATTCTCTTTGCTACCCTTGCTTTCATTCAGGTACTTCTTTCACTCAGTAATTAACGACTTTTTTAATGAAACTGTTCTAATTAATTTTTGAGTTTGTTTTTGCTTTCAGAATCGTTTGAGTGAGGTTGGGATTTCATCAGAGCAGAAAGTCGCTAGTTACAATCTCACTCAGGTGGGTTTTTTTTTTTTTTTTTTTGTGCTGATCTGAGTCATAATTTATGGTTAGTTGTTTGTGTGTTAATTAATGTATGCATCTGATCCTATTCTCTGTGTGTGGTGTTTTTTTTTTTTCAATTTCATTTAGAAAGAGAATGTAGGGGAAGAGCTGGATGAGGTGACCCATAAGGTTTACTTTGACATTGAGGTTGGTGGAAAACCCATCGGTATGTTTTGCTTATTACACTTGAATTGTGATAGTTTAACTTCTAAATCACTGGAATGCGAAACCCTCTTGATACTTCTGCTTTTAAGCGAGAGAATAAACATTGTTGTTTTTAGTTTCTGTTGTGCTTAGTGTCAGTGATATAAAGCTTATTTTGAATTCTTCAATGTACTTACCAAAGCGTTGCTTAATAAAAATGCATTGTGTTCCTGATTTCTTGGTTCCAGGTCGCATAGTCATGGGCCTCTTTGGAAAGACTGTTCCTAAAACTGTAGGTATGATGAGTAATTCAAAAATGTTGCATTACGTTTTACATTGAATTATATTGTTTTTGAAATTGTCTAGTTGCTAATTATAAATTTTGCATGGTGCAGAAAACTTTCGCGCCCTATGTACAGGTAGCCAAGTAACTTTTGCATTCCTCTAATATTTGTTCCTAAGTTTGAATTGTGCATGCACTAATCTTATTTCCATTGTTCTTCACTCATGGTACAAATATTGGAAATTTTATTAAAAGATATTTTATGGGCGTCATAACTTTTTTGCTTAATGAGAAGTAAGTTCCATACTTAAAGAATTTCCTTGTAATGAACCATCCTCTTCTCAGAGGCTACGATTCAATGTATTATGAGGCAGCAATGCCTTAAAGATTCTGAGCTAGAAGAATCTCTCTTGTTCAAGTATGACTTGAGTGATTCTGAGGGGAGTTTAAAATCTAAACCACCCGATGTTGAAGGCTAAACAGCTATGTTGCTAGTTAGGAGAGAAATGCCATCCTAACTTTTGAAGCTGATATTTGTAATTTATTTGTTTCATGTGATGTGCATACTGCATACTCTGTACAAGAATAAGAAATATGACTGAGATATTCATATTATGGTATGTTATATCAGTTTGCTTTGTTTTGCTGACTCATGACCATGGTGAGGAAAAAAGCAATATTTTGGATTCCATAAATCTTGATGATACAAAACCAAGTCATCTAGTAGCCTTAGAACTTTCATATTCTGATTTTCAATCTACGCTTTGCAGGGGAAAAGGGGATTGGAAAGAGTGGGAAACCTTTACATTACAAAGGAAGTACATTCCATAGGATCATTCCCAACTTTATGATCCAGGGTGGTGATTTTACCCGTGGTGATGGGCGGGGTGGAGAGTCAATATACGGTGATAAGTTTGCTGATGAAAATTTTAAACTGAAGCACACTGGACCAGGTAAGTTGCACTCTTCAAGTTCTTCATAATTTTTTTCCTCTTCAGAAGTCACCTTCCATCCTTCCTTTTTATGCCCTGGAGAACAGGGCTGCTGTCAATGGCAAATGCTGGACCAGACACCAATGCATCACAGTTCTTCATTACAACTGTCATAACTTCCTGGTAAGTTAGTCTGTCACTGTGTTGATCTTTTCCGGCATCTCTATATGGGCTGGACTCGAGCCGAGCCAACTTGAGCTCGGCTCGGTCGAGCCCGAAACGAGCTGGGCTTGGCCGAGCTCGAGTTGGCTCGGTAGATTTTTTAAAAAAATTTTTTTTATACAAAATGACGTCGTTTTTGACCAATATATATTAAAAACGATGTCGTTTTGATAACAAAAAGCGAGCTGAAACGAGCCGAGCCGAACTCGAGCCCGAAACGAGCCGGTCTTAGCCGAGCTCGAGCCGCCCATATATGAATCGAGCTGAGCTCGAGCTCGGCTTGGCTCGAATCCAGCCCTATCTATATACATGGGAATTGTTTGTAAAGATTTTCATGGAAATTGGGGAAATGCCAATATCAATCAACATGAAGTTATCTATTAGCATGGTGGTGAACTATTAAATAGCACTAGAATTTGGGGAATCCGAAGTGTGGCAGCAGGATTGACCATAATGTGCATTGACTGGTTTAGACAACATTTCTTTGGGATTTCTCAAACTCACATCTATTTTTTTTTTCCCTTTACAGGTTGAATGGCCACCATGTTGTCTTTGGCAAGGTGCTTTCTGGGATGGATGTTGTCCACAAGATTGAAGCCGAAGGAAGACAGAGTGGGGAGCCTATAAGTAAAGTTGCTATAATAGATAGTGGTGAAATGCCTTTGTGACAGCCCTCCTTATCTCTTCTAATATGGAAATGGCGCTTTACAGTGATTTTGTTCAATTTCAATGTGAATACAACTTTCACGTAGTGACCAAGTAAAAGCTCTTTAAGCAGATTTGAGTTGTTCCACGTTTCTGAATGAGTAATTTATTCTTTTCATTGGCATGATGCCACAATAACATTGCAGTAACCTCAAATATTTGGCTCTGATCTTCATACAAGATGGAAATTGAAATTCATGATAGTGCCAACATCTATTTCATACAAATTGCCAAGGGGTGGGGACTGAAATATATAGTTTCTTATCCAAAGAGAATAAGAATGTGGATGGGTGGGGACTGATGTCTTAACACGACCAAATGAATGATACATTGATTACCAATACCAAGTCTGCCAAAAAATCAACCATACAAGGCTTTTCTCTAAAGTGCAAGTTCGCCACTGAGAAAACAGAATTTTGTCATGAATGAAGCCTATAAGCAAATCTTAGATGGCAAACATATTCAAGGCTAAAACTAACACACTTCGGTGCTAGTGTACAACATTAGGAAAGGCAATGTATACAGGAAATAGAGAGAGTATATGTGAGTTCGGTTTGTAACCTTAAATCTGAGAAAAACCTGAGCTTTTGATGTGTATATATAGCCATAAGAAAATCTGAATCTGAAGAAAGTACTCCATAGGACTATATCAACTGATATTTGATACACCCACAATACCAATTAGAAAAGCAGAAGAAAAATAACTATCAGTGGAACTATTGGAAAACTTTCTAAACTTGTAGCCAGCTCGGCCCTGAATATGAAGGTGAAGATAACACCACTTTCAACAGTAAACAATCAAATCGAAGCCAATAAAAACAAATCACGAAGTCTTAGAGGCAATAAAGTGACTGCAAATTCAATAAGACTCTTAAATATTCTTTTAGGTGGAATTATATTATCTACACAACACATCAAACTGCTTTGGTTAGGCAACGTTGTTGTCAATGATAATAAGCAAAAATCCTCACCAATAAACAAATCGCCTTCATTCTCATCTCCATTTCTGACTAAGCTGACACCAAGAAACCTTTCATGTGCCCCCAGATAAACAGCTAAACTTGCAAAAAATTATCACTTCTGATATTACACGGAGGGATTTCTCCGAACAATCTCTAATCAGAATTTTCTTTAAAATGGCCAAAGGAACTTAACCCACATGCTGAAACACTTCACCAATAAGTAAACAAAGATAGAACATAAATACCACATTACATGAACTGAGTTCAAGAGGAGACAATAAGCCTTGTTGCAAGTCACCCTCCTTAAAACACAATAAAACAGATAAACACCAAATTAAGTGTCACGCTTTGACAGTTATTCAATAATATTCACATACCCATCACCAAATTTTACTCCATTTCCAAGTATCAAAAAAAGAGACAATACCTAAAATAATAAAACTCAGCTCAAATTTCTCAGTCGTCACCAGAATTTCTTTCACCATCAGCGCTCTTGTTACTTTGATACCGGCAGGCATTTGAAAAATTAGAAGACATATCAGAGTAGAGCGAAACCACTTTGGAAATGTTTCCGTTGAGTTCTTGAATCAAAGCCACGTTTTTGACCATGTTATCGGGAATCTTTGACTGGTGATTGTCGTTCACTTGTTGGATCAACACTCTATTACGGTCCAAAACAGACTGAACTTGCTTGAAATTGTGGTTGAACGTTGACCAAACTTCAGAGTCAGGACCCGCTTCTTGGCCGCTGCTGATGGTGGTGGTGTGGTGGTGGTTTCGCTTCTTGGTGGAGGTGTTGACAGTAGTATTGGAGGTGGTGGTGTCCATGGTCGATTCGGCGGCGGAGGAGGCGGAGCCGCGGGGGTTCATGTGCGGTGCATGTGAGGAGAGGAGTTTTAGCGCGGTTCAACACATGATAGTTCGATGTTATTATTGCTGTTTGTCGATTCTGTGGACGGATGGGGTATATTGTGAACAGAAAAGGAGAAGCGATCAAGTAGAGCGTGTGGTACAAACCGATAGCATACTAAGTTAAAATATTTGAATTCTTTATTATTATTATTATTTTTAACAAGAAACCTATTCAAATCAGAGTATAGGCCTAAATATGATACATGTTAATTTGATTTGATTTAATTTAATTTAAATTTATTTAATTTAAATTTAAATTAAATTCAAATAAAAAGATTTAATTCTTTTTTAATTAAATCAATCTTAAATTTATAGATATTTAGTTCGAATTCGTAGTTGGGTTAAAGTTTAAATCCGTGGCTTAAATAATAAGTTTTAACTATTATTTGAATAAAATAATATTATTTTATTAATAAATCATAAATTTGAATTATAAATCTGTGTTATAAATTTGAACCAAATTAAATTACGAATTTTAACTATTAATTTAAACTATAAAATCAAACTGAACTTGATTTAAATCTAGATGAGCAATTTTTTATTCAAACTGAATTTGAATCTGATAAATTTTAAGTTTAATAACTAACCTTATAATTACTGAATTAGAAAAAATATAAATTTAATCTTAATATATTATTAAAAAAATTTAAACTTATATTTTTTTATATATAAATTTTTTTTTTTTGCCATTCAAATTATTTCTAAGAAGTATTTGAATTTTTTATTGTTTAAAAAAAAATGTATTAACTTTAAATATAGATGCGAAGAAAATACATAAATGAAAGGGAGCATTTTAAAAGTACGCGCTACACATGCGTGTGGAAATGACTACTTAAAAAATATCTTACGCGAAATGGAGTATGTGATATCGCCACGGAAGATTAAAAAGCGCAATTCATTTTTGTCAGAATTAGAATCAGATAACCTAGCAGGCATGATGAAAAATATCTTCCGACCAAAATATCTAATATCATAACTTAAATTAGAAGCGTCTGATGTTTAATCATCACACTAACATCTGATTCACATGCATTATATTAAATTTCTAAAGTACATATTTTAAAACTTTTTTCTTTGAAGCCACGTAGACAAGGGCTTCAAAATTTTAATAAATAATTACCCATATCTAGCCATTGGCAATTACTAAACCATCAAAAACAGAACAGGCTAATAGCAGTAGGCTTTTCTTCTATGTATGAAACCTCCTGCATCATAATTACACTAACAAATTAGACTGTTAAGGAAAGCACCTACTCTGAGAGTGGTTTCCTCTTCCTCCCAAGAACTGAAGCCCTCTGAAATCTGGGGCCACCTATTTGCCATTTCTTGAAGGCTGCCCTGGAGTTCTGTGCAGATTCATACACTGCATAGGCAGAAGAATTTTATCATAATTGCCGAAACAAATGTTATGACCTGAAGATAAGCGGTTAAATGAGCAAAAGGAATCTCACAGTTAGTTTCTTCTTTTGTTAAAATTGACTGGAATTTGGAAGCCACTGCATACTCTACAGTGTGTGCCTTGGTTAAGATCTCCTTGTACCTCATCTGAAATGTAGACAAGAGCATCTTTCTAATTGTTCGATCACAGACCCTATCCATGAAAACAAGAGCTAAGTAATTAGGAGCTCAGAGAATTTCATGTTGGGAACTTGAAAAATGATTAGCCCAACTTCAAACTTCAAAGCAATAGCTCGCAACTAAAACTGCTTATGAATTGCTTGATGTTAACTTCCTTCAAGTATATATCATCCATCCTACATAACTTTATTTATGTTAAATGTGTTCTTTCTGAATTAGATGTAACAATGAATAATCATTGTGTTAGAGATAGAAGAACAAAAGAAGTATCCGTCAAATGCATTACTAGGCTCACACACTTGATATAAGCTTCTCATTTCACTCTATTGTTTTCAACATGAACATTCCAATGAATCCTATCTGTAACATACATATTTATCTTCTGAGACAGGGGACTGACCTTATCCTTTCTTCCATCCCAAGACATGAAAATGCAAGTTTAGCTCTATTCCTTCAATAAGATTCATAGTTTGAATAAGATGCTGAAACTAGGAAAAAACTAGAGGCTAGATCAGATAGTTTATTGAATAATAACCAGATCAACCATGTTCTGAAACAGCAGTGAAGCACAACATGGAAAAAGATTTCTGAAACGGAAATCTTTAATTTAATTTATACATAAACAGTACATACTTCATTAAAATGGATTTAGCATTAAAATGCAAACGGAATAGATAAAACATGTAGCCCAGAAAATTCCTAGTTTATTGTCATAACATCTTCTTCTTGGTCCAGGATAACGATCTGCTGATGATATTAACTTCATAATCCTGTAGTTAACGCAAAGAATCAGAAGAAATGTTGTGGAAAATTTTACATCATTATCAAAAGAGAGGTTTTTGTTTCGAAATCTGTTTTTACTCTTATTTACCTTGTTGCCTGTTGAACTTGAGAAGACTATTCATGGCTGATTTTAGTTCGTTTATAACACTTGTTATATTCATTCGATCCTGTGGTGATTCCATTGAACATGCCACTCCAATCCTTACCATTGAAACCAGACATTCCTTTCTGATGTTGTTTCTTGTTTCCCTCAGCCTATGGTTGGTACCAGATGCACCTTCTTCATCATTTAGAAGAATAGGATCCACAACCTCCATCACCCGGTCAGGCAAGGCCATTCTGGCAAAATTGTGTAGGTTGAAGTCTCCTTCAAACATAAGGTTTGTGGGTTTCTTCCTTGTTACCATCTCTAACAACAGGATCCCATAACTGTAGACATCTCCATTTGTCGACACCTCACTTCCAAGTCCATACTCTGCAATTCACAAGAATTATATTTCAAAGCGTATCATCTTTCACTATTGTTGAAATTAACAAATCTTGTGGTTACCTGGAGCTGCATAGCCTATTGTTCCTCTTACTCCGACTGAGCTACTTTGATTAGGATTTGAGAATTCTTTAAGAAACCTTGCTAGCCCGAAATCCCCGACATGAGCTGTCATGTCATCGTTGAGAAGAATATTGCTCGGCTTTAGATCGCAATGAATGATTGGCTCATGGGAATGATGATGGAGGTAATCTATGGCAGAGGCCACATCGATTGCAATGTTATTCTCTTAAGAAGGGAGAGATTCTGAATTTCGAGTTGTTGTTGTTCCGTTTCTAGAGCTGGATGCAACAACTTCTCAAGACTTCCATTTGACATGTACTCATAGACAAGAGCTTTGAAGTCATTACCCTGAAAATCAATACTTGAGCAAGAAGTTATGACTTTTACAAGATTCCTGTGACGGATATTCCTCAAGGCTTTACACTCTGACATGAAACTTTTGGAAGCTCCTGGGTTTTGAAGATTTAATGCTTTGATTGCAACAATAGTGTCGTCTTCATCATCAAGGATACCCTTAAACACAGAGCGAAAACTACCCACACCTATCAAGTTTGTAGGAGAAAACCCATTGGTTGCATTATGTAGCATTTCATAAGACACTTTCAATAGTGCTTTTTCCACCCTGGATTCTGATTCAAACTGTTGATTTTCTCTTCTCTTCCTGCGCAAACAAAAGATTAAGAACAACACCATGACTAATCCTGAAATTATAGCTGCAATTGAGATCAGCGCTTTGGATACAGGAGAGATTTGTTCTTTCTTGGGGGCACCATTAGTGCATCTGGGTAGATGAAGTTCGACTACGCCCCCACAAAGTTTATCACTGTTTCCAAAGATGGATATTGCACTTGCATTGGAGAAAACTCCCTTCACTGGTACTTCCCCCTCAAAATTGTTGAATGATAAATTTAGATTGTCCAGAGAAAGAACCTCCAAGAATTTTGGAATTTTCCCAGACAGATTATTATAAGAAAGATCAATATTCTGAACACCTTTTAAAGAGCTCAAAGATGCAGGAATAGATCCACGAAAGAAATTGCTCTCCATTTTAAGGAATTCAAGGCTAGAACAAAGACTTATTTGAGTTGAAATTTCGCCAGACAAGTTATTGTGTGACACATCAAACCTTGATAAAACTTTCAAATTACCGATGTTTGGAGGTATGGCACCTACCAAATGGTTTTGGGCTAAATTTAATGAAATTGACATATAGGTTATATCAAAAATCTCTTTTGGTATGCTTCCAATGAGGTTATTTTGTTGAAGTTCCAGTGATATCAAGTTTTTCAAATTTCCTAGACTAGAAGGAATGACTCCTGATAACTTCTTGTTGCTTATATCAAGTTCAATAAGCTGTGTCAAATTTCCCAGAGAGGAAGGAATATTTCCGGAAAGTTGGTTGTTGAAAAGAGCCATCCGCCCCAATTTCAGAAGCTTACCCATTTCTATGGGAAGTGTGCCTGTAAATTGGTTATTGTGCATAAATAATTTATCCAAGTTAACAAGATTACCTATCCCTGGTGGGATGCTTCCATACAATTGATTGGTATCAATGTATAGTTCTTCGAGTTTAGACAGATTAGCTAATGAATTGGGTAATGCTCCTCTGAGTTGGTTGTTAGATAAACTGAAACGCCACAAATTGCTGCAGTTGACCAAAGAATTGATAAAACTCATATCATGACCTACACCGCTTCCTAAATTATTCCATTCAACATTCAAATATCCAAGATCTTTCATGCGTCCAAAATCAACTAGCAGTTTTCCAGACAAATTGTTACCTGCCACTTCAAAGCATTGAAGTTTTGAAGCATTGGACAAAGAAACTGGTATGGATCCACTAAATAAGTTTTCTGAGATTTGAAACCATATAAGTTGAGGAAGAGTAAGCCCTAAATTTGTTGGAATACTTCCATGAAGTTGATTCTCGGACACAGAAAAAATTTCCACGAAGGAAAGATTGCATAAGGATGGCGGGACTGTACCGAAGAGGTTGTCTCGGCCGAGCCCAAGCTTTGTTAAACTTTTAAGTCGGCCCAGTGATTCTGGAATAACTCCTCCCAATCCATTGCAACAAATGGACATTAGTTCCAGGGAGGAAAGGTTCCCAAGAAAAGCTGGGATGCCGCCTATCAACTTATTGTATTCAAGAGCTACTTCTTTGAGATTGTACAAGGAGGCCAACTCCGATGGAATTTTCCCCGCTAGATTGTTACGACATAAATACAAGACTGTTAGCCTGGAGAAACGGGACAAGTTGGCTGGAATTTCACCCACCAGTGAGTTATTCTGCAGATATAAATTCTCCAACCTTCGCAGGTTGCCAATTTCGTTAGGGATTTCACCTTGGATGCTGTTGTTATTCATTTTAATAACTCTCAGGAAGCTGAGGTTGCCGATGTAAGGAGTCAGAGACCCAATTAAACCTCTTGAATTTAGGTCTAGGACAGTGACTCTTCTATGTTTGCGGCCGCATGTAATGCCCTCCCACTCACAGAAATGATGAGAATCATTCCAGGAATTCAGAACCCCTTGAGGATCATGGATAATATTTTTCTTGAAGCTCTCCAAGGCAACAAGATCCGTCTCGTTTTCAGCCAGTTGTCTAGTTGTTGTTAAACTTGTAACATGCATCAGAGTGATGCAAAGAAGAAAGAATTGAAGGTAAACTGAACTGTGCATCTTTTTACTCATCTCTAAAGCTGGGAAGGCATGCTCTGGGGCTTGCCTTAATGTTTCTTTATTGGGATACTCCTATCTTCTTCCTCTCAGATTTCCACTGCCGTGTCTTCTGGAGTAGTAGAAATTTTGGTTTCTCGATATATACAGTTAATTTTCAGCGACAACCAACACTGAAAATATGAAGTTGAAAGGCCCACTTCTACTGTTCTTCTCCAGAGTGACAGGAACTTCACCTGTGAGAATTTTATGGTGCATTCACACTTACTGTCTCATTTTCTTGGATTACATTTATTTCTTTTAAATAATTTCTTTCAGGATAGTGTAAAAGCCTTTGTTTCATCTTTGTTTTACCTGATTCAATAGCTACTTATAAAATTTTGTTCTGTTTCTTTGTTTACCTTTCCTTAATTTCATAAATTACTTGTTGAAGGATTCACATAAAAAACTACAATTATGTTATCAAAATTAATGTTAAGTTGAAACTCAAATGAATTGTATATAAAATAATTGTGATTTTGTGTACCAATTTTTATTAATCTCATAAGTTTGAAATCGCTGTTTGTTGATTATATTTTCACTCGTTTCGTGGCTTTTGTCTAAATGAAGGTTATGCAAAAGCTTCAAACAATTGAAGCTTTGTTTAGAAATATTGTTTTATACCTTAATTCATATTTCAAATTACTAAAATTCTTTTTGCTACACAGTAGAAATTGATCAATTTGTAATTTTAGTCAAATTTAAGTGGGCCCTAGTATCTCTTCGTCATGACTTTGTAGTAAAGAAATGATAATTCCACGAATAAATTTCCACAAAGAATTTTGGAAGGTTGCAGAAGTCAAATTTAAGATTGTACAAGGAGACCAACTCCGATGGAATTTTCCCTGCTAGATAGTTAAAACCTAAATGCAATGATGTTAATTTAGAGCAACGGGACAAGTTGGCTGGAATTTCACCCACCAGTGAGTTATTATGAAGAAATAAATTCTCTAACCTTCGCAGGTGGCCTATTTCGTTAGGGATTTCACCTTTGAGGCTGTTGTTGTACATTTCAATATCCCTCAGGAAGCTGAGGTTGCCGATGTAAGGCGTCAGAGACCCAATTAAACCTCTTGAATTTAGGTCTAGGACAGTGACTCTTCTATGTTTGCGGCCGCAGGTAATGCCCTGCCACTCACAGAAATGATGAGAATCATTCCAGGAATTCAGGACCCCTTGAGGATCATGGATAATATTTTTCTTGAAGCTCTCTAAGGCAACAAGATCCGTCTCGTTTTCAGCCAGTTGTCTAGTTGTTGTTAAACTTGTAACATGCATCAGAGTGATGCAAAGAAGAAAGAATTGAAAGTAAACTGAACTGTGCATCTTTTTACTCATCTCTAAAGCTGGGAAGGCATGTTTGCCTTAATGTTTCTTTATAGGGCTACTCCTACCTTCTTCCTCTCAGATTTCCACTGCCGTGTCTTCTGGAGTAGTAGAAATTTTTGTTTCTTGACACGGTTAATTTTCACCGCCAACCAACTTTGAAAATATGAAGTTGAAAGGCCCACTTCAACTATTCTTCTCCAGAGTGACAGGATCTTCACCTCTGAGAATTTCTATGGTGCATTCACAGTAACTGTCTCATTTTCTTGGATTCAATTTATTTCTTTTAAATAGCTTCTTTCATGATTACCTATGTTTACCTGCTCGGTTTCTTCTCCTGTTCTTGAATTTCTTCTCCTGCTCTGTTTGTTGTTTACCTTTCCTTTTAAGTTCATAAATTACTTGTTGAATGATTTACACAAAAATCGATTGCTTTTGTCTAAATGAAGGTTATGCAAAAAGCTTCAAACAAATTAAGCTTTGCTCAGAAATATTGTTTATACCTAAATTCATATTTCAATTACTCAAATTCTTTTTGGTATACCGCAGAAATTGATCATTTTCTAGTAGTAGTCAAATTTGTGTGGACTCTAATCTCTCATTTGCCTTGATTTTCTAGTAAAGAAATGATGATTCCACAAAGAATTTTGCAAAAGTCGTTATATTCCATTGGGACTGTGGAAAGTTGCAGTCAGCATCTTCTACAAAGCTTTATGGGAAGTTGCCGAAAGTTTTGAAAAGTTCAGAGCTTGACGCAGTAAATGTTGACACTGTTTCTTGAATGTCGTCTCATGTCATTTTTTCTTTAGAACTGTGATGGATATTTTTAATAAATATGTTTTCCTTATCATTGTTTAGTACATGTATTTTAGGTATATAAATATTTATATGTATAAAATAATTTTAAATTAAAAATAAAATAATATTTAATTATTTAATAATACATATAAATATTTATATATTTACATATTTACATATTTAAAATAAATACATATAATATTTACCATATCTGTATGTTACTCTGCATGGAGACCTGCAGCCTTGAAATCCTCCGCACTATTTAGTTGTTGCTTTGAATATGTTGAGGATCCATTTTTACAAGATTTTGAAGAAGAAGTATAATTAATAAAATATTAAAATAAAATGAAACAAAATTATTTGAAAAATTAGGAGAGAGAGAATTGATGAGCTTGACTTGACTGAGAGTTGAGAGATGGAGTGGTTACGTCAATAATTAAATAAATTTAAAATAATATTTATTTGAAATTTTTATATAAAAAGGGAACAAAAATAAATAAGTCTAAATAGTTGATGCAATTGTTATCGGCTCAGAATTTGTTTTCTTTTTCTTAATTTTTTTTAAAGGCCAAACGATTATTTCCCATTCAAGTTTTAATGTAAAAAAAATATACATCTATAAATTTTAAAAACTCAAATATCTATTTATTTTTTTTGTTAAAATTAAAGATAAAATTATTATTTTATCAATAATATTAAAAATATATAATTTTATCTCATTTTTTCTTTTACATTTTGAAGACTTGCATTTTACCTTAGAACCTCAATTTTAAAAAGTTATTTTTTCTCTCCAAATCCTTAGGGTTTTCTTCCTTCTCGGTCAATGGTGGCTACCACTGTCTTCACCTATAACTCGACAATCTCCCTCCTTGATAGATAACGTCAATGGAGATGAAGAACTTCGTCTCTCGTCTTTGTCGATGGAGATGAAGTTCTTCCTCTTTGTTAATAGAGGTGAAGTTTTTCGTTTTTGTCGATATCGTCTATCGAGGAGAGAGATGGCCAAACTAAAGGTGAAGATGGCAACAGTCTCCATCACCGTCGTTGGAGAGAAAAGAAAACCCTAGGGATTTAGGAGAAAAAAATAATTTTTCAAAGTTGAGATTGAGATAAAAATATGAGTTTTCAAAACCAGAGAACGAAAATGGAATAAAAGTATATATTTTTAATATTATTAGTAAAATAACAATTTTATCTTTTGTGTTAATAGAAAATTTTAATAGTAGTTAGTCTATAAATAGGTGTTTGAGTTTTTAAAACTTCGTAAATATGTATTTATCTTTGCATTAAAATTTGGTGAAAACTAGTCCTTTGGCTTTTTTTTAAATTAGCACTCTAATCTACATGCCTTCCCCACAAGCCTAGACATGACTTACAAATTTCCAGTGCATATAATTTTTAATTTGGTTAGTCCATTGAGGGAAGTCTATTTACATATTACTCATCTTGAATAAGGTCGAATTGGGTTTGTTATGATATCTTAAAGGGTGAAACTGAAATAATAACTGTTTTCATAAAATTTGAATCAAAACCTATCCAATATAAGTTACGAATGAGAATCAAAATTGAAAGTTTGGTATTCAACAGTTTCAAATTAGGTTTGCATTTTGCTTTCCCCAAACAACATTTATAATTTCACTCACCATACAACACTAAAATCCATCAAATTTTATATGAAAATCAAAAAACCTAACTCACAAGAAATAAAAATTTTAACATATGGATAAAATTTGTACAATTTAGTATGAAAAAATTAAAACATCTCTTAATTTCCTTTTCGGTAGATCGAAACTCTCTTCCAGTGCAAGAATCAGACACTGTAAGAGAAAGAAGTAGTGCAATGAAATTACTTTTATGTATGGGGTATTTTGTAAAACTCAATGATTGTATTAGTATAAACTCTTTAATAAACCTATTATCAAAGTAGAACTACATTTCCCAATCCAAATTTATCTCATTGACATTTTATCCCCTAAAAGTTTCAAAATGGTATTTTCTCACCTATTATTAAAATTGAGAAGTTATGTAGTATTTTTGTTAGTTTACATAATATATAATAAATTACTATCATTTGCACCCTTTAAATATAAATAAATTAATTTCCTTTATTAACTTGGAAACTATTCACTTAAACCCTTAAGTTCAATTGAAAAAATCAATATATTAATCCATACTATTTCATATGAATCTAAGTGTACCCTCAATTAAATTACGCCTTGTATTATTGTTCACATTTAACTAGTTTGTCAACAATGAATGAAGATGGTGACTTTTTAAAATTTAAACTGAATTTTGAGTTTACATTTACATTCCGTTTGACTCAAATCTTATCCTAGATGGAAGAGATGGAGCCATCGCTATTCAACCTTAGAGAATTTTTTTTTTATTTTTTGAATGAGTTTTGTTAATATTATAAAGAGGGAATTACTTTTTTCTTTTTAATTTATCAAGATGTTTAGGTGAAATTAACCCCATTATTAAGTGGCTCAATCATCTTCCACAATTGTGGTCGTGTACATTAATAGAAAGATTAGCCCATCTTTCCTTCTTAAATTTTGTTTAGCTCTTGTTTCTGAATACAACTGTTAGTGTGTTTGGCTGTGATAAGTGTCTGAGTAGTCACCTTCTTCAATTGTAACTTTCAATCAAAGTTATATGAACAATTCAGATAATGATACAATCCAAATAACACGTAAAAATTACACAAATCAATTACCCAATTCATGTCCAACCCCGCACTTCGGGAACAAAGAATACTAGTATTATACTACAGTCAAAACTAGAAGATTTCAAAATTCTGTGTATTTTTTTAAAGATATCTCAAGAAACAATTTGTTTCTTTCAGTTTATCATTCAGTACTGCTTTTGAATGGCGTTTAACAACATAAACCAGACCCGTTTGTGTTGAAGCGTTGTTACTTCTTTGAGATTGTACAAGGAGGCCAACTCCGATGGAATTTTCCCTGCTAGATTGTTACAACCTAAAAACAAGATTGCTAGCCTGAAGCAACCGGACAAGTTGGCTGGAATTTCACCCTCCAATGAGTTATTATGAAGAAATAAATTCTCTAACCTTCGCAGGTGGCCGATTTCGTTAGGGATTTCACCTTGGAGGCTGTTGTTATACATTTTAATAACCCTCAGGAAGCTGAGGTTGCCGATGTAAGGCGTCAGAGTCCCAACTAAACCTCTTGAATTTAGGTCTAGGATGGTAACTCTCCTATGTTTGCGGCCGCATGTAATGCCCTCCCACTCACAGAAATGCTGAGAATCATTCCATGAACTCAGGACCCCTTGTGGATCATGAATAATATTTGACTTGAAGCTCTCCAACGTGACAAGATCCGTCTCGTTTTCAACCAGTTTTCTAGTTGTTGTTAAACTTGTAACGTGCATCAGAGTGATGCAAAGAAGAAAGAATTGAAAGTAAGCTGAATTGTATATCTTTTTACTCATCTCTAAAGCTGGGAAGGCATGCTCTGGGGCTTGCCTTAATGATTCTTTATAGGGCTACTCCTGCCTTCTTCCTCTCAGATTTCCACTACTGCCGTGTCTTCTGAAGTAGAAATTTTGGTTTCCTGACACAGTTAATTTTCATCGTCAACCAACTTCGAAAATATGAAGTTGAAAGGCCCACTTCAACTGTTCTTCTTTAGACTGGTAGGACCTTCACCTCGGAATTTCTATAATGCATTGACACTTACTGCCTCATTATCTTTGATTCAATCTATTTCTTTTAAATAGTTTCTTTCAGGATAGTGTAAAAGCCTTTGTTTCATTTTTTTTTAACTCCATTAAGTAACTATTTATAAAATCTTGTTCTGTTTCTTTGTTTACCTTTCCTTTAAGCTCGTAAATTACTTGTTGAAGGATTCACATAAAAAACTACAATTATGTTATCAAAATTAATGTAAAGTTGAAAATCAAATGAATTGTGTATAAAATAATTGTGATTTTGTGTACCAATTTTTATTAATCTCATAAATTTGAAATCGCTGTTTGTTTGATTATATTTTCACTCGTTTCGTTGCTTTTGTTTAAATGAAGATTATGCAAAAGCTTCAAACAATTGAAGCTTTGTTTAGAAATATTTTTTTATACCTTAACTCATATTTCAAAATTACTAAAATTCTTTTTGCTATACAGTAGAAATTGATCAATTTGTAATTTTAGTCAAATTTAAGTGGGCTCTAGTATCTCTTCGTCATGACTTTGTAGTAAAAAAATGATGATACCACGAATAAATTTCCACAAAGAATTTTGGAAGGTTGCAGAAGTCATTATATTCCGTTGGGAGTGTGGAAAGTTGCAGTCAGCGTCTTCCACAATGCATAATGGAAAGTTGCAGTCAGCGTCTTCCACAAGGCATTATGGAAAGTTGCAAGCTGACTGGAAGTTTAGAACTTGACATGACAGTGTTTCTTGAATCTCGTCTCATATAATTTTTTTATTAATTAGATCATTTATAAATATATTTTTCCTTGTCTTTCTATATATATTTGTTTCGAGACGTGCACCTTTGAAATCCTCTATACTATTTAGTTGTTGCTTTAAATAAATCTTCATCATCCAAGCACGAGTGTTTCTGCAGTTTCCGTTTGTTGGCACGATTGAGAAGTGCTGTTAGTTGTGCTAAGTTGGTTTCCCAAGATTTTGTTTCTTTCTCATTGTAAGCTTATATAAGGCTCTCATTCACCCCGAATAAAAGCATCAAGAAACATTCCAATGTATTAACTTATTGCTTATCCCAATTAGTTCTCTCAATATCTTATTTACGGGTTGTTTCCATGATACCTCGACAAGGGCCAGCTAGGAATTTCGATCAAGGCCATGTTATCTTAGCTTTGCCATCGAAATTTTTTGTTGTCATTTTAAGTATTGGGACAATTTTTTGCAATGCTATATGTCTATGGAGATGTCTAACATTATTTCAGCTGGTACATATTAAACTAAAACTATAATGTTCCTATAAAACATGTCCAACCATTTTATCTTCAATATATATATTTTTAATTTGAAAGAAATATGCTTTTATATTCTTGATTTTTGTTTTTTTTTTAATAGTGACAGTTATGACGGTATTCTTTTATCAAAGTACTAATATTTTAAATTGTCAAAATAATAAAAATTATTAAGTTGATTTAATTTAGGATCCATATTTATATGAATTCCAAGAAAAAAAATATAGTTGACAAAATATTAAAATGAAACAAAATTATTTGAGAACTAAGAGAGACAAAATATTGGGTAGTCCTTGGAACTGTTATGGTTTTAGAAAACAAATCAAATTTGTTTCCTTTTTTTAAAATTAGTAGGTGAGCATGCATGCCTTTTTCATAAGCAATGACCTGCAAATTTGCCGGTTGTTGTAATTTTAATCTAAGTTGTCCATAGATAGGTCTATCTAAATTAGGTTAGTTATGATTTCTTAAATGGTAAAGCTAAAACTGATTGTTTCATTAAAATTTGAACGGAAACCTATCCAGAAAAGGTAAGTTTAGAATAAAAAATTAAAATTGAAAGTTGGGTGTTCAACAATTCCAAATTAAGTTGGGTATCTAGCTTACCCCAAGCAACATTTACAATTTCACTTATCAAACAACTCCAAACACCATCAAATTTAATATGAAAACCGAAAACCTAACTTTTGAATTAAAAAAAAAAAAAAACCCTTTAACACAAATGAAATTTGTACAATTTAGTATGACAAAAATAAAAACATCTACTATTTTCTCTTTTTCTAGCTTGAAACTCTCTTCAAATGCAAGAATCAAACACTAATGCAGTCTTGTACATTAGTAGAAAGACTAGCCCATCTTTCCTCCTTCAGTTTTTTTAGCTCTTGTTTCTGAATACACCTGTTAATGTGTTCAGGCTTTAGCTGTGATCAGTCTTTGAGTTGTCACCCTCTTCAACTGCAGCTTTCAATCCAATTTATATCAGCAATTCAGACAATGATACAGAGCAAATAACATGGAAAAATTACACAAACCAACTACCCAATTCATGTCCAATCCCGTACTTCAGGAGCAAAGAATAATAGTATTAGACCACAGTCAAAACTAGGAGATTTCAAAATTCTGTGTATTATTCTAAAGATATCTCAGGAATGGTATTTGGAACTGAATATGTGTAGTTATTAACTTCACAAAGAAAGAGCTTTCCGGGACTGTAAAAGCCACATGAATATCTGGATACTGAAAAGTCGAGCTTCCAAGTAGATCTCCTCCATCCAGATACTCAAATAATTTAACACCGATTTACTCTGTGAAACTTCTCCAATGATCATAATCACATCAAGAGATGATCCCTGCATCTGTCAAAACAACATTTCAACCACCCAATCGGTTGAATTTATTTAATTATTTAACCGGCTATAACCATATATATAATTGCAACTGAATCACTATAATATCACACAGTAAAAGCTCAATGCCAAAGATCAACTCAAGAGAATCAACACTAAATAAAAGACACAAGGTAGTGGAGCAATATCCAATACCACAGAATTATTAACTGCTCGTAAACAGTCATTTGTCTTTAGCATTAACATTCATTTGCCTTCACATCTTCAGATTCACATTCACCACATTAATATATACATCATTTTTCATACATTCATTTGAACAAACGACAAGTTTGCAAGAAATCGTGATTGTAGAACTTGGTTAAGACCACCTAAGTCCTGAGAGGGTTTTGGCCAGTCAGAAAAGCAAAAGGGATGGGAGGGAGGTATCAAAGAAGCACAATAAGAACAATAACAGATTCTTGAAGACCTTAATAAAGAATTTTGACTTAGTTGGACTGTTAAACACAAGTAACCGACGTAGGACAGCAAAACCAAGAAATATTATACACAGAAAAATCATGTATAATAATGCATTAAAATGCGAAATCTATTGCTCTTTGATAGGCAAAAGCCAGTTCTTACTAAAAAGTTTCCATTCCCATTCTACATCATTCACACTATAACCTGATAGGAACCAACTCAAATATTATTAGTATTAATAAAATAGTGTTGACAACAGAGGTGTCAACTCCTCCCAAAAACAATTAGAAGTGTCTTTCCTCTCCCAAATTAGCCAAAGGCTACACAAATACCAAATTAACAATGTTTTTCTTTTTCTTTCCCTTTCTCTCCTCCAATCACTCATATTTATACTCCCAATATTTTAAATTTTAAATTCCAATATTATCTAGATCAAATTAAATATTTATCCTAATCAACTCAAATATCATCTAAATCAAATCAAATATTTACCTAATCAAATCAAATATCCTATTATAAATATCTTATAATTAAATGAAATATATTATCCTAATCCAAATATATTTTATTTATTATTATTATTATTTATTAAGTCCTAACATAACCAAAATCAAGTTAAAAATCCTTCCTGCATGCAAACTTTTAATGAATTCATTGCTATTACTATCTTTCATGAAATATAAGAATAAAGCTAGAAACTACTATGGTAATTACTTTCGGTTGAAACAAGCTGGAACATTTATTGATACAGGCTTGCTTAAAATATAACTCCTGAGCAAGCCAAAATGGAAGCTCTGTCTTTGCACCTTCTTCAACCTAAGAACAACCACCAAAAACAAAATATATTATGATACAATCATTCAACATCAGTTTCCACCAAACTCCAGTTTACTGACGCAGTCATTTTCAGCACTCCGTTAGCTGACTTCTGGAACACAACAGAGACAAGCTAAAACCGAGCAAAAGAAAAGAAAAACCATTAAACAATTTTAAAGTTGAAATAAAGACTAACGAGGGTATGAAAACAAGAAATTAACGTCTTCCGCTATAAGAATATCGTTAAGGTCATAATAATTTGCATTTCTTGCAGCCCGATCGTTCATTTTTTACTTTTTGGGCTTCTCTCAATTTCTTTTTCACAATTTATGAGATATTTTTTAACAGCTGGAGATCAAAACATAAAAAACTCAATTACAAATGCAAAGGATCTGAACCATTCATGTAATTCCTTCGAAATAAACGAATCAGATTTCGCAATTTCAAGACTAAAAATACATCGACCGAAACATCCAACAAACGATTATAAAGAAATGGCCTAGACCTTAGCTCTAAGCCAGAATTAGATTCAATTCCAACCTTAAAGATACGAAACCATATAGTAGAGCAGATAAAATAAAAAAAGATGACAACGAACTGAGAATTTCAATTTTTAGATAAAATTTGGAATTTAAAAAAGAGAAATTCAAAGTACCTCAATTGTTCTCTCCGATCTTGCTTGCGTTTCATGTTTGTTTAGATGACCAGTGGATGGAGAGTAAAAATATGAGGTAAAATGGGAGGGAAACTTAAAATTGCGAAAATGCGAGATCTTATAATTTGCGACGAGATCTTATAAATAAATTCTCTAGAATGGCAACAATCGAAAAATCCTTCGGAAATCTGAAAAATACGAGTCGATATCTCATCAAACGGTGAAATTCGAAAAAACTGAACTTAAATTCGAATTCTAAAAGTTGAAAAACCCTAGAATGGCAACAATCGAAAAATCCTTCAGAAATCTGAAAAATACGGGTCGATATCTCGTAAAACGGTGAAATCTGAAAAAACGAAACTGAAATTCAAATTCTAAAAGTTGAAAAACCCTAGAATGGCAACAAACGGAAAATCCTTCGGAAATCTAAAAAATACGAGTCGATATCTCGTCAAACGGTGAAATTCGAAAAAACTGAATGAAAATTCGAATTCTAAAAGTTGAAAAACCCTAGAATGGCAACAATCGAAAAATCCTTCAGAAATCTGAAAAATACGGGTCGATATCTCGTAAAACGGTGAAATCCGAAAAACGGAACTGAAATTCAAATTCTAAAAGTTGAAAAACCCTAGAATGGCAACAAACGGAAAATCCTTCGAAAATCTGAAAAATACGAATCGATATCTCGTCAAACGGTGAAATTCGAAAAAACTGAATTAAAATTCGAATTCTAAAAGTTGAAAAACCCTAGAATGACAACAATCGAAAAATCCTTCAGAAATTTGAAAAATACGAGTCGATATCTCGTAAAACGGTGAAATCCGAAAAAACAGACTGAAATTCAAATTCTAAAAGTTGAAAAACCCTATAATGGCAACAAACAGAAAATCCTTCGGAAATCTGAAAAATACGAGTCGATATCTCGTCAAACGGTGAAATTCGAAAAAACACAACTAAAATTCGAATTCTAAAAGTTGAAAAACCCTAGAATGGCAACAATCGAAAAATCCTTCAGAAATCTGAAAAATACGAGTCGATATCTTGTAAAACGGTGAAATCCGAAAAAACGAAACTGAAATTCGAATTCTAAAAGTTGAAAAACCCTAGAATGGCAACAAACGAAAAATCCTTCGGAAATCTGAAAAATACGAGTCGATATCTCGTAAAACGATGAAATCCAAAAAAACGGAACTGAAATTCGAATTATAAAAGTTGAAAAACCCTAGAATGGCAACAAACGGAAAATCCTTCAGAAATCTGAAAAATACGATTCGATATATTGTAAAACGGTGAAATTCGAATTCTAAAAGTTGAAAAATGAAAATGCCTTTACAATGTGAAATATCCAAAAACCCCTCATATTTATCTAAAATTATTTTAACCCCCATAATGAGTGAGGGGAGTTATATAAATGAAGGGAAGGGTAATTTTGACATTTTAGAAAAAGTTTGAAATAAATAAATAAATATCAAAATGACTTTATAATGTAAAATATCCAAAAACCTCTCATATTTATCTAAAATTACATTAAAACCCCAAAGTAAGTGGGAGAGTTATATAAATATGAGGGAAAGGGTAGTTTTGGTATTAAAAAAAGTCATAGGCATTTTTTTTTTAGAACAGTGATTTTGGGCATTTTGACTTGAAAATAGTGATTTTGGGTATTTTTGCTTAATGGGAGGGCATTTTGGCCATTTTTTAAAATTTCCCTACATTTTAATAATCCTCAGGAAGCTGAGGTTGCCGATGTAAGGCGTCAGAGTCCCAACTAAACCTCTTGAATTTAGGTCTAGGATGGTAACTCTCCTATGTTTGCGGCCGCATGTAATGCCCTCCCACTCACAGAAATGCTGAGAATCGTTCCATGAACTCAGGACCTCTTGTGGATCATGAATAATATTTGACTTGAAGCTCTCCAAGGCAACAAGATCCGTCTCGTTTTCAGCCAGTTGTCTAGATGTTGTTAAACTTGTAACATGCATCAGAGTGATGCAAAGAAGGAAGAATTGAAAGTAAACTGAACTGTGCATCGTTTTACTCATCTCTAAAGCTGGGAAGGCATGTTTGCCTTAATGTTTCTTTATAGGGCTACTCCTACCTTCTTCCTCTCAGATTTCCACTGCCGTGTCTTCTGAAGTAGTAGAAATCTTGGTTTCTTGATATAGTTAATTTTCACCAACAACCAACTTTGAAAATATAAAGTTGAAATGCCCACTTCAACTGTTCTTCTCCAGACTGGTAGGACCTTCACCTCTGAATTTCTATGGTGCCATCACACTTGCTGTCTCATTATCTTTGATTCAGTCAATTTCTTGTAAATAGTTTCTTTCAGGATAGTGTAAAAGCCTTTGTTTTCATCTTTTTTTAACTCGATTCTATAACTATTTATAAAATCTTGTTCTGTTTCTTTGTTTACCTTTCTTTTAAGTTCATAAATTACTTGTTGAAGGATTCACATAAAAAAACTACAATTATGTTATCAAAATTAATATTAAGTTGAAACTCAAATGAATTGTGTGTAAAATAATTATAGAATCCTCCTATTGTGATTTTGTGTACCAATTTTTATTAATCTCATAAATTCGAAATCGTTGTCTGTTTGATTATATTTTCACCCGTTTCGTTGCTTTTGTCTAAATGAAGGTTATGTCAAAGCTTCAAATAAATGAAGCTTTGTTTAGAAATATTGTTTTATACCTTAATTCATATTTCAAATTACTAAAATTCTTTTTGCTATACAGTAGAAATTGATCAATTTGCAATTTTAGTTAAATTTAAGTGGGCTCTATTGTCTTTTCGTCATGATTTTGTAGTGAAGAAATGATGATTCTACGAGTAAATTTCCACACAGAATTTTGCAAGGTTGCGGAAGTCATTATATTCCATTGGGAGTGTGGAAAGTTGCAGTCAGCGTCTTGGACAAGGCATAATGGAAAGTTGCAATCAGCGTCTTCCACAAGGCATAAAGGAAAGTTGCAGTCAGCGTTTTCCACAAGGCATTATGGAAAGTTGCAGTCAGCGTCTTCCACAAAGCATTATGGAAAGTTGCAAGCTGACTGGAAATTTAGAAAAGTTTAGAACTTGACATGACAGTGTTACTTGAATCTCGTCTCGTATATATTTTTTATTAGATTATTTATAACTATATTTGTCCTTGTCTTTCTATATATATTTGTTTCGAGACTATTTTGTTGAAATCCTCTATACCATTTAGTTGTTGCTTTAAATAAATCTTCATCATCCAAGCACGAGTGTTTCTGCGGTTTCCGTTTGTTGGCACGATTGAGAAGTGCTGTTAGTTGTGCTAAGTTGATTTCCCAAGATTTTGTTTCTTTCTCATTGTAAGCTTATATAAGGCTCTCATTCACCCCGAATAAAAGCATCAAGAAACATTCCAATGTATTAACTTATTGCTTATCCCAATTAGTTCTCTCAATATCTTATTTACGGGTTGTTTCCATGATACCTCGACAAGGGCCAGCTAGGAATTTCGATCAAGGCCTTGTTATCTTAACTTTGCCATGGAAATTTTTTGTTGTCATTTTAAGTATTGGGACATTTTTTTGCAGTGTTATATGTCTATGGAGATGTCTAATATTATTTCAACTTACACATGTTAAACGAGAATTATAATGTTCGTGTAAAACAAGTCGAAACCATTTTATCCCTAATTTTTTTTTTGTTTGAAAGAAATATGCTCTCACATTATTGATTTTTGTTTTTTTGTTTTTAAATGATGACAGTTATGACTATTCTTTTGTCAAAGTATTGATATTTTAAATTGTCAAAATAATAAAAATATTAAGTTCATTTAATTTAGGATCCATATTTTAATATTTATATGAATTCCAAAAAATATATATATGTATAGTTGACAAAAAATTAAAATGAAACAAAATTATTTGAGAACTAAGAGAGACAACATATTAGGTAATCCTTGGAACTGTTATGGTTTTGGAAGACAAATCAAATTTGTTTCCTTTTTTAACATTAGTAGGTGAGCATGCATACCTTTTTCATAAGCAATGACCTGCAAATTTGGGGGTGGTTGTAATTTTAATCTGGGTTGTCCACAGAGAGGTCTATCTATACATTACATATTTTGAATCAGGTCGGAATAGGTTAGTTATGATTTCTTCAAATGGTGAAACTAAAACTGATTGTTTCATTAAAATTAGAACGGAAATCTATCCGAAAAAGGTAAGTTTAGAATAAAAAATTAAAACTGAAAGTTGGGTGTTCAACAATTCCAAATTAAGTTGGGTATTTAGCTTACCCCAAACAACATCTACAATTTCACTAACCAAACAACTCCGAACTCCATCAAATTTAATATGAAAACCGAAAACCTAACTTTTTGAATTAAAAAGAAAAAAACCCCTTTAACACAGATGAAATTTGTACAATTTAGTATGACAAAAATAAAAACATCTACTAGTTTCCCTTTTTGTAGCTTGAAGCTCTCTTCAAATGCAAGAATCAAACACTAATGCAGTCATTTACATTAATAGAAAGATTAGCCCATTTTTCCGTCGTCAGTTTTGTTTAGCTGTTGTTTCTGAATACAACTGTTAATGTGTTTAGACTTTAGCTGTGATCAGTCTCTTGAGTTGTCACCCTCTTCAACGGCAGCTTTCAATCCAATTTATATCAGCAATTCAGACAATGATACAGTGCAAATAACATGGAAAAATTACACAAACCAACTACCCAATTCATGTCCAATCCCGCACTTCAGGAGCAAAGAATGATAGTATTACACCACAGTCAAAACTAGGAGATTTCAAAATTCTGTGTATTATTCTAAAGATATCTCAAGAAACAATTTGTTTCTTTCAGTTTATTATTCAGTAGTATCATTGAATGACGTTTAAAAACATAAACCAGACCCCCAGTTACATAAAAAAATCATTTTATCAATGTTCCTTCGAAAATTTAAAAAACAAATGTTTCAATCCATAATCCAAGCCTGCTTGTTGATGCAGAGATCTCATCCACGGAGGCAAGGAATCTGAGAATTAGTAGTGCAATGGTATTTGGAACTGAATATGTGTAGTTATTAACTTCACAAAGAAAGAGCTTTCCCGAACTGTAACAGCCACAAGAATATCTGTATACTGAAAAGTCGAGCTTCCAAGTACATCTCCTCCAACCAGATACTCAAATAATTTAACAAGGGTTTACTCTGTGACATCTTTGCCTCAATGACTGCCTTTGAAGAAACTTCTCCGATGATCATGAACATATCAAGAGAAGATCCCTGCATCTGTCAAAACAATATTTCAACCACCCAAGCGGTTGAATTTATTTAATTATTTAACCAGCAATAACAATATATATAATTGCAACTGAATCACTATAACATAATACAGTAAAAGCTCAATGCCAAAGATCAACTCGAAAATCAACACTAAATAAAAGGCACAAGGTAGTGGAGCAATATGCAATGCCAGAGAATTATTAACTGCTCGTAAACAGTCATTTGTCTTTAGCGTTAACATTCATTTGTCTTCACATCTTCAGGTTCACATTCACCACATAAAAACATACATCATTTTTCATACATTCATTTGAACAAACGACAATTTTGCAAGAAATCGTGGTTGTAGAACTTTGGTTAAGACCACCTAAGTCCTGAGAGGGTTTTGGCCACTCAGAAAAGCAAAAGGGATGGGAGGGAGGTATCAAAGAAGCACAATAAGAACAATACCAGATTGTTGAAGACCTTGATAAAGAAATTTGACTTAGTTGGACTAGTAAACACAAGTAACCGACATAGGACAGCAAAACCAAGAAATATTATACACAGAAAAATCATGTATAATAATGCATTAGAATACGAAATCTATTGCTCTTTGATAAGCAAAAGCCAGTTCTTACTAAAAAGTTTCCATACCCACTCTACATCATTCACACTATAACCAAAATAAAGATAAAAATCCTTCCTGCACGTAAACTTTTAATGAATTCATTGCTATTACTATCTTTTATAAAATATAAGAATAGAGCTAGAAACTACTATGGTAATTACTTTCGGTTGAAACAAGCTGGAACATTTATTGATACAGGCTTGCCTAAAATATAACTCCTGAGCAAGCCAAAATGGAAGCTCTGTCTTTGCACCTTCTTCAACCTAAGAACAACCACCAAAAACAAAATATATTATGATACAATCATTCAACATCAGTTTCCACCAAACTCCAGTTAACTGACACAGTCATTTTCAGCACTCCGTTAGCTGACTTCTGGAACACAACAGAGACAAGCTAAAACCGAGCAAAAGAAAAGAAAAACCATTAAACAGTTTTAAAGTTGAAATAAAGACTAATGAGGGTATGAAAACAAGAAATTAACGTCTTCCTCTATAAGAATATCGTTAAGGTCATAATAATTTGCATTTCTTGAAGCCCGATCGTTCATTTTTTGCTTTTTGGGCTTCTCTCATTTTTTTTTTTTTCACAACTTATGAGATATTTTTTAACAACTGGAGATCAAAACATAAAAAACTCAATTACAAATGCAAAGGATCTGAACCATTCATGTAATTCCTTCGAAAAAAACGAATCAGATTTCGCAATTTCAAGACTAAAAGTACATCGACTAAAACATCCAACAAACGATTATAAAGAAATGGCCTAGATCTTAGCTCTAAGCCAGAATTAGATTCAATTCCAACCTTGAACCCACCATTCGGCCGTTACAACAAGAATTTAAACTATAATACATTCTTAAAGATACGAAATCATATAGTAGAGCAGATGAAAGAAAAAAAGTTGACGACGAACTGAGAATTTCAATTTTTAGATAAAATTTGGAATTTAAAAAAGGAAAATTCAAAGTACCTCAATTGTTCTCTCCGATCTTGCTTGTGTTTCATGTTTGCTTAGATGACCAATGGATGGAGAGTAAAAATATGAGGTAAAATGGGAGGGAAACTTAAGATTGCGAAAATTAGAGATTTTATAATTTGCGTTGCGGTGTACAATAAGTTTGGTGTTATAAAATTTAAGTAAAATTTAGGGGCTTTTGATAAATAAAAAAGAACAAGGGGTTAATGTAGTTAGAAACCTATACGCTACGGAAGCAATTTTCTTTGTTTTCTCTACAAAATTAGGAATTAATTTTGGACAGGGTTGACCATGTACGTATACAATGTACATGGTATATTTATACAAAATTAACCATATATGTATACAATCAATGATATGTTATTATTTTATTGAATAATTTTAAACGAAAGATAAAATAATATTTAATTACATAGTGATATATTATGACTTTTATATAAAATTATATCTATTACTTATGTATATAGTTTTATTATTTTTATTTATACATTTGAAGTTTTTAGTGTGAAATGAATTATCCAAATTATTATTATTATTATTATTTTGGTTTAACCTATAAAGGCCTAAAGTTCAAGAACAATGTTAACTTAAAAGTTAGTTTGTATCAATAAATTGAGATGCATGGATAGTTTAATAACAAATATAAACTTATGTTCTTATTGAATTAATATAAATCTTTAAATTTAATTTATACATAAATAGTATAAACTGATATTGTAGTAGGAATTAAACAAGAGTTTCATAAAACTCAAAGGGATCTAGAAATTTTCAGATCTAGCAAACTTATGGAGAGCAGAGGAAAAACAGAGGAAGAAAGAAAGAGAAAAAGATAAGCCGATGGACTTCAAATCTGCTTTTAATTTTCGTAAAATGAGTTATACATACATCCAAGAGCAATACATGACATCAGCAAGATTGATTTGTTCAACCAAAAAATCAACAAAAATCCTAATATTAAGGATCATCAAGCATTTTTACCAAAACACACTTACTGCTTTGACTACTATTTTGTAAATATTATGTAAAATGACACAAAGAGCCTCAATTCTCTAACACTCCTCCTTTGAGGTCTTTGTCCACAACACCCAGTTTAGCTCTAAGGAATTCAAATTGAGGTCTTGAGAGTGTCTTGGTAAAGATGTCTATCAATTGGTCTTTTGAGTTGCAATGATGAAGACTAATTTCTCCATTCTTTTCAGCTTCTCTCAGTGCATGAAACTTAACATTCATGTGCTTTGTTCTATTGTGCTGGACTAGATTTTGTGCTATAGCAATGGCAGATTTATTATCCATAAATAGAGGAACACTTTCACCCTTTGATTGTCCCATGTCTGCTAGAATTTTCTTGAGCCATACAACATGATTTGTAGCATTTGCAACAGCTATATACTCAGCTTCAACTGAGGATTGTGCAACTACATCTTGCTTCTTGGAATTCCATGAGAAAACAACAGCATTTCCAAAGGAAAAACAATAGCCGAAAGTGTTTTTTAAGTCTTCAACACTTCCTCCCCAATCACTATCTGAGTATGCAACCAAACTTCCACTTTGGTTTTTTGAGTACCATAGACCACAATTTGCACTCCCTTTTATATACCTTAGAACTCATTTAGCTGCACGAAAATGTGATATGTTAGGAGAAAACATGAACCTTGATAACATGGAAGCAGCAAACATAATATCAGGTCTTGTTGAAGACAAATAGAGCAAGCTTCCAACCAAGCTTCTATAGACAGAAGCATCAACCTTTTCTTCTCCATCATTGTTGACCAATTTTTCATTCATAACAAGGGGTGTAAACACTAATTTGCAACTGTCTAAATTAAACTTCTTTAGCAGCTCCAGAGCATACTTCTTTTGTGATAAGAAAATGCCATGATCATTTTGCTCAATCTCATGTCCAAGGAAGTACTTCATTTCTCCCAAATCTGACATATCAAATTCAGATTTCATACAAGTCTTAAACTCAACAATAAAGTTCAAGTCTCCTCCTGTAATCAAGAGGTCATCAACATAAAGAGAGACTATAAGCTTTACTTCCTTTCCAATCATTTTTACGTACAGAGTTGCATCATTTTCACTACATTTAAATCCCTGCTATAGCAAATATGCATGAATTCGACTATACCAGGCTCTAGGAGCCTGTTTTAGGCCATGAAGAGCCTTGTACAATTTATACACCTTATCTTCCTTGCTTGAAGCTTTAAAACCTTCTAGTTGCTCAATAAAAATTTCCTCATTCAACATACCATTAAGGAATGCAGATTTCACATCCAGATGGTAAACTTTCCAATTCAATTTTGTAGCCAATGCCAACAACATTCTAACTATTCCATACCTTGCAACTGGTGCAAAGGTGTTAGTGAAGTCAACTTCATATTGTTGCAAGTATCCCTTTACAACTAACCTTGCTTTATGCTTGTTGATTGTGCCATCAGGATTAGATTTAATTGTATAAACCCATTAGACACCCAAGACCTTTTGATTTTTAGGTCTCTTCACAAGCTGCCATGTTTTATTATTTTCAATCATGTTGATTTCTTCTTGTATGGCTTTTCTCCATTGAATTTTCTTTACAGCTTCCTCATAAGAATGAGGCTCAAGTAAGGCTACATTGCACCTGTTGTAAATATCTGTAAGGGATCTGGTTCTTCTAATTGATACATCCTTCTCATCACCATCATCATCATGCTCATTTTCAAATTGAGAGCTGGTTGAAGTAGTCTAAGTGGAATCAGTCAAGACAGCTTCATTTCTTTCCCAATTTCATGCAGCTAGCTCATCAATTTTAACACTTCTATTAACTGTAGCCTACAAGAATCCCTTGTTTTGATCTGTTATCTAACTAGCTTCTTTTCTCACTTGGCACAAGAGCATAACATACACTCCTAAATACTCTGAGATGATCAATTGATAGTTTAAAACCATGCCAAACTTCAAAGGGAGTTACATTATTCAAGGCTTTAGTGGGCAGCATGTTCAACAAGTAAACTGATGTATTTGCTACTTCAGCCCGAAAAGTTTTTGGTAACCCTTTTTCAATCATTAGACATCTTGGCATGTCCATCACTGACCTATTCTTCCTCTCACTCACACCATTTTGCTATGGAGTGTAAGGAGTGGTCAATTGATGCATAATCCCTTCTTGTTTACAAAATAAAGCAAATGCATTTGAAGTGAACTCACCACCATTGTCTGATCTGAGCATTTTAATTTTGTTTCCTGTTTGTTTTTCAACAACAGCTTTAAATTCTTTGAATACTTCTAAGGCTTTTGATTTATGTTTTAGAAAATAAATCCAACGAAATATCTAGAGAAGTCATCTATGAAAAACATGAAGTATAGGCTGTCATTCAATGACTGCACACTCATAGGTCTACACAAATCAGTGTGAATCAACTGAAGTTTCTCACTAGCCCTTCATTTGCCTTTTGAAAAAGGTAATTTTGTTTGCTTCCCAAGATGATATGCATCACATACATGTTCTGGAATTTTAATAGGAGGCAAGTTCAACACAAGATCACTATTTTGCATATTCTTCAAGGTAGAATAGCCAAAATGACCAAACCTCTTATGTCATAATGTTGAATCACTTTCTAGATGGTAAAAGGCATTTAAACTGGTTTGATTCCAATTTATGACAAAGTTTTTTTCTATCATGTTTATTGTCATTACTTTATTTCCTATAGGATCATTTATAGTGTAGGCATGATCTAAAAAATGAAGAGAATATCCTTTCTCTAACATTTGTCCTACACTTAACAAATTATGACTTATATCAGATACATAAAGAACATCTTGAATGAGCTTTATACCTTGTGAAGTTTCAATAACAGTAGTACCTTTGCCTTGAACATTAACCAGTTCACCATTTCCAATCCTGACTTTTGAAGAGTAGGATTTGTTTAACTCCTTGAAGACATCAAGATCAAAAGTCATATGATTAGTACACCCACTGTCAATCAGCCATTCACCTTTTTTGTTGCTTATTGCACAATAAGAGGCAATAAACAAATTTTCACTTGATTCCTCAAGCTTCTCTGCTACTCTGACTTGTTGTCCTTGTTGATTTCTTTTGCTTTTGCAAACTTTTTCCATATGACCTTGTTGATTGCAGACCTTACATTTTGCATTAGGCCTAAACCAACAAAAAATTGGAGTATGATTTTTCTTCTTGTAGTAAGGACAAGGAGCAAACTTTGTTTTCTTTTCCTACTGTTTTCCTTTCTCCCTTTTTTCCTCCTTTTTCTCCAGGCCTTGCTTTCTACCCAAGCCACTGCCGAGAGTTTTCTCTTGGTGCTTTACATTAAAAGCCCATTCTGTTGATTTTTCTTGTCTTAAAGCTCTTCTCTGGTCTAAAGCTTTAAAGGCATTTACCACCTCTGTTAAAGTAAGTTCAGAGAGATTTTTAGAGTCTTCAAGAGAGGAAATTTTTTATTCATACCTCTCTGGAATATTCACTAAAATCTTTTCCACAACTCTTTGATCAGTAAGTGTCTCTCCAATCAATCTTATTTGGTTGACTACCTTCATCACTCTATCAGCATACTCCTTTATGGTTTCAATTTCCCTCATTTTCAAAGTCTCAAATTCTCTCCTGAGATTTAAGACATGCATTTGCCTTGATCTCTCATTTCCAAGAGAGTTTTCTTTGAGTCTATCCCAAGCTTGTTTAGTAGTATCACAATCAACTATTTTTGTAAAAATAACATATGTGACTCCTTGGTGTATTATGGAAAGAGCTTTAGGAGCCTTAGTCATCTCTTCTTCATGTATTCTGAGTTGATTTAAGGTGGGATTGGGTCCCAATTGAGGAGGTAACTTATCCTCTTCAACGTACTATCAAAGACCTACTCCTTTTAGAAAAGCTTTCATTTTTATAGCCCAAATATGATAACAGTCACCATTATAGAGAGGTGGTCAAAGGTTTGAAGAGGATGAGGCCATCGTGAGCTTAGATGAAGGAGTTATGAGGTGAGGGTTTCTTTTTTTTCTCTTCTAATACAGCCCCTTAAGATCATTAAACATGCTCTGATACCATGATATTGTAGTAGGAATTAAACAAGAGTTTTATAAAACTCAAAGGGATCTGGAAATTTTCAGATCCAGCAAACTTATGGAGAGCAGAGAAAAAACAGAGAAAGAAAGAATGAGAAAAAGATAAGCTGATGGACTTCAAATCTGCTTTTAATTTTCATAAAATGAGTTATACATACATCCAAGAACAGTACATGACATCAGCAAGATTGATTTGTTCAACCAAAAAATCAACAAAAATCCTAATATTAAGGATCATTAAGCATTTTTACCAAAACATACTTACTGTTTTGACTACTATTTTGTAAATATTATGTAAAATGACACAAAGAGCCTCAATTCTCTAACACAAACTTCATTAAAAAGTATTTAGCATTAAAACGCAAGCAGAATAGATAAAAACACAATGCTATGTGCACAACATGTGATTATAGAGGTTTTCCTCAATCCAATTGCCTACTCAAAACTGCCTTCTTCTTTATCCAAGATAACCGACTCCTGATGGTTTCACCTTCATAATCCTGTAGTTGATAAAAAAGAATCAGAAAAATCAAAGAGAGAGGTTTTTGTTTTTGAAATCTTTTTCACTCTTGCATACCTTGTTGCCTGTGAAACTTGAGAAGGATGTTCATGGCAAATTTTAGTTCGTTTATCACAACTGTTATATTCATTCGATCTTGCGGTGATTCCATTGAACATGCCACTCCAATCTTTACCATTGAAACCAGACATTCCTCTTTGATGTTGTTTCTTGTTTCCTTCTGCCTACCAAATAATGGCAACAAGATCCGTCTCGTTTTCAGCCAGTTGTCTAGTTGTTGTTAAACTTGTAACATGCATCAGAGAGTTGCAGTCAGCGTCTTCCACAAGGCATTATAGTGGACAGTTGCTAGCTGACTTGAACTTTTGAAAAGTTTAGAGCTTAACAGTTAACACAGTAAATCTTGACAGTGTTTCTTCAATCTCTTGTCTCTTGTAATTTTTTATTAGATTTGCAATGGAACATTTATTTCATATAAATATTTTCCCTTGTCTTTCTGTTGCATACATGTTCATGCTATGTTTATGTTTGTCTTTTCTACCATGAGTTAGTGTTGTTTCTGTAAATGTTTTTGAAAACAAGCATATACTACAAATCACTTAGAAGACACAACAATTTACGATGTTTTAATAGTTTTTAGTTGCAAATTCAACGAACAATAACGAGAGGTTTGTGCTAATATTTCGCAAATAATAGATTTTGGTTTTATCCTGTATACTTTTGGTTTATCATATGGAATGGGACCAAGTTGTGCTAAGTCGGTTTCCCCTGTTTTTGTTTCTCTCTCATTATAGGCCTATATAAGACTCTCATTCAACTCCAATAAAAGCATCATGAAACATTCCAATATACTAATGCTTATGTGCTTATAGCAATTAGTTATCTCAATATACTAATGCTTGTCTCAATTTCTTCAATTTTGTTCAGCTCTTGTTTCTGATTACAACAGTTAATGTGCTTGGCTGTGATAAGTCTCTGAGTAGTCACCTTCTTCAATTGCAGCTTTCAATCAAATTTATATGAGCAATTCAGATAATGATACAATCCAAATAACACGTAAAAATTACCCAAACCAACTACCCAATTCATGTCCAATCTCATTCTTCGGGAGCAGAGAATACTAGTATTATACTACAGTCAAAACTAGGAGATTTCAAAATTCTGTGTATTTTTCTAAAGATATCTCAAGAAACAATTTGTTTCTTTCAATTTATTATTCAGTACTATTTTTGAATGACGTTTAACAACATAAACCAGACCCCAGTTACATGGGAAGGTAGTGTCAAGGAAAAGTTTTGTTGAAGTGTTGAAATATGAGGCCTAATGATGGAGGAGAGCAGCATTGACTTTAGTAAAGAAGCCCAAATACTTGATGGTCTAAAAAGATGAGTTCACGGCGGTGCGTTTTGAAATAAAATTCCTAAAGCAAAACGCACCGGTTTTAGACAAAGAAGAGGCACGTTCAAGAAATTTTTAAGTACATTGAGTCAGGAAAAATCTGTGTACAACTAGGTTCCTTTTCTATTCTCCTACTCTTTCTTTTCTCCTTCTCTTTGACTTTACTGAATTGTTGAAGTTTGTTTAAGCAAGATCAGTGATGAATAGTAGTGAGTTTGGTCTGTTATCTGGTAAGTTGTTAGAAGTCAACCGTGGTGATGTGAGTTGAAGGTAGATTGGTTATGATTCAATGGTATAGGTGAAAAGATATGTCATTATTAGTTTGTTTTAGTTAAATAGATATTTTGTAAAGTTCTCAAGATAATTAATGAAGAATTTTTTAGGTATTTTCACTAACTGTTATGTTGTATTTATCAAAGTTCTTTTCTTTCTTGATTAACTTTATTTTTTGATCTTTTGATCTTCTTCACTCAATATCCAAATCTCACAGGCAGTTTTGTCTATTAAGCCATAGACAAGGGCTTCAAAATTTTAATAAATAAATACCCATATACCTAGCCATTGGCAAATTACTAACCCACAGCGGTAGGCTTTTCTTCTATATTACTTAAGAAAAATATAGACACTACTATCATTGGAAAAGGTCAAAGAAACCTGTAAATTCTTAAAATCTTTCTCAAGTGCTACTCACTATGTTACATTACTCATGTATGAAACCTCATGCATCATACTTACACTAACAAATTAGACTCACATGGTTAAGGAAAGCACCTACTCAGAGAGTGGTTTCCTCTTCCTCCCAAGAACTGAAGCCCAATGAAATCTGGGGCAACCTATCCCGTATTTCTTGAAGGCTGCCATGGAGTTCTGTGCAGCTTCATACACTGCATAGGCAGAAGCATTTTATCATCATTGCCGAAACAAATGTTATGACGTGAAGATAAGCAGTAGCAAAAGGAATCTCACAGTTAGTTTCTTCTTTTGTTAAAACTGACAAGAATTTGGAAGCCACTGCATACGCTACAGTGTGTGCCTTGGTTAAGATCTCCTTATACCTCATCCGAAATGTAGACAAGAGCATCTTTCTAATTGTTCTATCACAGACCCTGTCCATAAAAACAAGAGCTAAGTAATGAAGAGCTCAGAGAATTTCAAGTTGGGAACTTGAAAATTGATTAGCCCAACTTCAAATTTCAAAGCCATATAGCTTGCAACTAAAACTGCTGATGAATTGCTTGATGTTAACTTCTTACAAGTATGTACCATCCATCCTACATAACTTAATATATGTTAAATGTGCTCTTCCTGGATTTGATGTAACAGAGAATAATCATTATGTTAGAGACAGAGGAACAAAAGAAGTATCAACCAAATGCATTACTAGGTTCACACGCTTGATATAAGCTTCCCAACATTTACGATGATAAAAACATGAAAAGGTGGTCCAGTTCATTTCTCATTTCACTCTATTGTTTTCAACATTCGCATTCCAGTGAATCCTATCTCTAACAAACATATTTATCTACTGAGACAGGGGACTGACCTCATCCTTTCTTCCATCCCAAGACATGAAATTGCAAGTTTAGCTCTATTCCTTCAATAAGATTCATAGTTTGAATAAGATGCTGAAACTAGGAAAAAACTAGAGGCTACATCAGATAGTTTATTGAAAAATAACCAGATAAACTATGTTCTGAAAAAGCAGTGAAGCATGACATTGAAAATTTGTAATAACATCAAAACATTTAAGGCATTGCTTTTTTTCCAAATTAAAACAACAAATACAATGATATCAGTTTACTATAATGGAACAGAAGAATGGGAGAACACGTTATAGAAATAAGTAAAAGAAGGACCAAGAAAACCCGATTATCTGCATTCGAATATGCGTGTAAAAAAGTTAGTGAGGACCAAAAACTCACTATGGTGTTATCTTACAACCAAATTCATAGAAGTAGGGACACCAAGATCTCACATCCACATTTGCAGCATCAGCTTGGATTTCCTGCCTTGTTCTAGTATTAAATTGAAAAATATAAACAAACAAGACTAGAGAAGTAAATGAATATTTACATCTTCAGATTCACGTTCATCATCACATAAATATATACACCATTCTTCATACATTCATTTGAACAAAAGGACAAGAATAAATTATGATCGTAGAACTTGGTTAAAACCACCTAATTCCTGAGAAGGTTTTGGCCACCCAGAAAAGCAAAAGGGTTGGGAGGGAGGGATCAAGGAAACACAGTGAGAATAACAGATTGTTGAAGACTTTGATAAAGATATTTGTCCTAGTTGGACTAGTAAACAAAACCAGCGCATGCAGCAAACAAAAAATGTTATACACGGGAAAATCTTATACAATAATGCATTGGAATAGGAAATCTATTGCTCTTTGATAAACAAAGGCCAGTTCTTGCTAGAAAGTTTCCATACAAGTTCCACATCATTCACAAAATAAGCAAAATCAACTTAAAAACCTATTATGGCAATTACTTTTGGTTGAAACAAACTGGAACATTTATTGATACAGCTTGCCTCAAACATAACTCCTGAGCAAGCCAAAATGGAAGCTCTACCTTTGCATCTTCTTCAACCAGAGAACAACCACCAAAAACAAAATATATTATGGTAAAGTCATTGAACATCAATTTCCACCAAAATCCAGTCAACTGACACAGTCTTTTTCAGCACTGGGGTCAACTCACTCCCTTAGCTGACTTATGGAACACAACAGGGATGAGCTGAAACCAAGCAAAAGAAACGAAGATAAATCATTAGGCAATTTCGAAGTTGAAATAAAGATTAAAGAGGGCATGAAAACAAGAAATTAACCTCTTCCTCTATAAGAACATCAGTAAGGTCATAATAATTTGCATTTCTCGAAGCGCTGTCTTTCATTTTCCCCGTTTTAGCTCCTCTTAATTTTTCTTCACAATTTATGAAATAAAATTCAATTACAAATGCAGGGCATCTGAACCATTCATTAATTATTTCTATATAAACAAATCAGATTTCGCAATTTCAAGAATAAAAACACATTGACTGAAACATCCAACCAATGATGAAAAAGAAATGGCCTAGATCTTGGCTCCAGCCAGATTTAGATTCAATTCCAACCTTGAACCAACCATTCCAACGTAACAATAAGAAATTTAAACTATTATACATTCTTAAAGATACGAGAGCAGACGGACATAGAAAATAAAATTCAGAATTAAAAAAGTTGACAACGAAACTTCATTAAAATGGATTAAAGTGCAAACAAATAGATAAAATATGTAGCCCAGAAAACTCCTAGTTAATTGCCCTATCATCTTCTTCTTTGTCCATAACAAGAATCTGCTGATGATATTAACTTCATAATCCTGTAATCAATAAAAAGAATCAGAAGCAATGTTGTGGAAGATTTTACATCATTATCCAAAAGAGAGGTTTTTGTTTTGAAATCTGTTTTCATTCTTATTTACCTTGTTGCCGGTTGAACTTGAGAAGGATGTTCATGGCTGATTTTAATTCGTTTACAACACTTGTTATATTCATTCGATCTTGCGCTGATTCCATTGAACATGCCACTCCAATCCTCACTATAGAAAGAAGACACTCCTTTCTGATGTTTCTTATTTCCCTCTGCCTATGGTCGGTACCAGATAACCCTTCTTCATCATTTAGAAGAATAGGATCCACAATCTCCATCACCCGGTCATGCAAAGCCATTCTGGCAAAATTGTGCAGGTTGAAGTCTCCTTCAAATATAAGGTCTGTAGGTTTCTTCCTTGTTACCATCTCTAACAACAAGATCCCATAACTATAGATATCCCCATTTGTCGACACCTCACTTCCAAGCCCATACTCTGCAATTCACAAGAATTATATTTCAAAGTATATCATCTTTCACTATTGTTGAAATTAACAAATCTTGTGCTTACCTGGGGCTGCATAGCCTATTGTTCCTCTTACTCCGACTGAGCTACTTTGATTATGACTTGAGAATTTTGTAAGAAACCTTGCTAGCCCAAAATCCCCAACATGAGCTGTCATGTCATCGTCGAGAAGAATATTGCTCGGCTTTAGATCACAATGGATGATTGGCTCATGGGAATGATGATGGAGGTAATCTATTGCAGAGGCCACATCGATTGCAATGTTTATTCTCTGAAGAAGGGAGAGATTCTGAATTTCGGGTTGTTGTTGTTCCGTTTCTAGAGCTGGATGCAACAACTTCTCAAGACTCCCATTTGACATGTACTCGTAGACAAGAGCTTTGAAGTCATTACCCTGACAATCAATACTTGAGCAAGAAGTTATGACTTTTACAAGATTCCTGTGACGGATGTTTCTCAAGGCTTTACACTCTGACATGAAACTTTTGGATGCTCTTGGGTTTTGAAGATTTAATACTTTGATTGCAACAATAGTGCCGCCTTCATCATCAAGGATGCCCTTAAACACAGAGCCAAAACTACCCACACCAATCAAGTTTGTAGAAGAAAACCCATTGGTTGCATTATGTAGCATTTTATAAGACACTTTCAACAGTGCTTTTTCCAACCTGGGTTTAGATTCAGATTGTTGATTTTCTCTTCTCTTCCAGCGCAAACAAAAGATTAAGAACAACACCATGACTAATCCTAATATGGCAGCTGCAATTGAGATCAGTGCTTTGGATGCAGAAGAGATCCGTTCTTTCTTGGAGAGATCATTGGTGCATCTGGGTAGATGAAGTTCAGCTATGCCCCCACAAAGTTTATCACTGTTTCCAAAGATGGATATTGCACTTGCATTGGAGAAAACTCCCTTCACTGGTACTTCCCCCTCAAAATTATTGAATGATAAATTTAGATTCTCAAGAGGAAGAACCTCCAAGAATTTTGGAATTTTCCCAGACAGATTATTATTAGAAAGATCAATATCTCGAACACCTTTCAAAAAACTCAAAGACGGAGGAATAGATCCATGAAAAAAGTTGTCCTCCATTTTAAGGAATTCAAGGTTAGAACAAAGACTGATTTCAGTTGGAATTTTGCCAGACAAGTTATTATGAGACACATCCAAATTTGATAGAACTTTCAAATTACCGATGTTTGGAGGTATGGTACCTACCAAATGGTTTTGGGCTAAATTTAGTGAAATTGACAGATAGGTTATATTGAAGACCTCTTTTGGTATGGTACCGTTGAGGTTATTTTGATGAAGTTCCAGAACTGCCAACTGTTTCAAATTTCCTAGACTAGAAGGAATGACTCCTGATAACTTGTTGTTGCTTATACGAAGTTCAATAAGCAGCGTCAAGTTTCCCAGAGAGGAAGGAATATTTCCGGAAAGTTGGTTGTTGAAAAAAGTCATCCGCCCTAATTTCAGAAGCTTACCCATTTCTATGGGAAGTGTGCCTGTAAATTGGTTATTGTGCATAACTAATTTATCCAAGTTAACAAGGTTACCTATCCCTGGAGGGATGCTTCCATACAAATGATTGGTGTCAATGATTAGTTCTTCGAGTTTAGACAGATTGGCTAACGAATAGGGTAATGCTCCTCTGAGTTGGTTTTCAGATAAAGTCAAACGCCGCAAATTGCTGCAGTTGACCAAAGAATCGATGAAACTCGTATCATCGCCTGCACTGCTTCCTAAATTATTCCGTTCAACATACAAGTATCCAAGATCTTTCATGCGTCCAAAATCAACTAGCAGTTTTCCAGATAAATTGTTATTACTTATGTCAATGGCCTGAAGTTTTGTAGCATTGGACAAAGAAACTGGTATGGATCCACTAAATAAGTTTTCTGAGATTTGAAAATATTGAAGTTGAGGAAGTGTAAGCCCTAAATTTGTTGGAATACTTCCATAAAGTTGATTCTCAGACACAGAAAAAATTTCCAGGAAGGAAAGATTGTACAAGGAAGGAGGGACTGTACCGAAGAGGTTGTTTCCGCCAAGTCCGAGCTTTGTTAAACTTTTAAGTCGACCCAATGATTCTGGAATAACTCCTCCCAATCCATTGCAACAAATGGATATTAGTTCCAGGGAGGAAAGGTTCCCAAGAAAAGCTGGGATGCCTCCTGTCAACTTGTTCTCGTGTAGAGTTACTACTTTGAGATTGTACAAGGAGACCAACTCCGATGGAATTTTCCCCGCTAGATTGTTATAACCTAAACGCAATGATGTTAATTTAGAGCAACGGGACAAGTTGGCTGGAATTTCACCCACCAGTGAGTTATTTTTCAGAGATAAATATTCCAACCTCCACAGGTTGCCGATTTCGTCAGGGATTTCACCTTGGAGGCTGTTGTTATACATTCTAATATCCCTCAGGAAGCTGAGGTTGCCGATGTAAGGTGTCAGAGACCCAATTAAACCTCTTGAATTTAGGTCTAGCACGGTGACTCTTCTATGTTTGCGGCCGCATGTAATGCCCTGCCACTCACAGAAATGATGAGAATCATTCCAGGAATTCAGGACCCCTTGAGGATCATGGATAATATTTTTCTTGAAGCTCTCCAAAGCAACAAGATCCGTTTCGTTTTCAGCCAGTTGTCTAGATGTTGTTAAACTTGTAACATGCATCAGAGTGATGCAAAGAAGAAAGAATTGAAAGTAAACTGAACTGTGCATCTTTTTACTCATCTCTAAAGCTGGGAAGGCATGTTTGCCTTAATGTTTCTTTTTAGGGCTACTCCTACCTTCTTCCTCTCACATTTCCACTGCCGTGTCTTCTGGAGTAGTAGAAATCTTGGTTTCTTGATTTACTTATTTATTTTTTTTAGATAGTGATAGTTATGACTGTATTATTTTATCAAAGTATTGATATTTTAAATTGTCAAAATGTAAAAAATATTAAGTTCATTTAATTTACGATCCATATTTTAATATTTATATGAATTTAAGAAAATATATATCAATAAAACTATGTGCACCCATTTTTGGTACACAATTTATGTACACAGATGAGGTGTTATCATGTAATTGGATGTTTGTTTATCATATGATAACACATGTTTTAAAATCATTTAATTACATGATAACACATCATTGTCTACATGAATTGTGTACCAAAAATAGGTATACATAACATTGCTCAATATATATATATATATAGTTGACATAATATTAAAATGAAACAAAATTATTTGAGAACTAAGAGAGACAAAATATTGGGTAGTCCTTGGAACTGTTATGGTTTTGGAAAACAAATCAAATTTGTTTCCTTTTTTAAAATTTTTTTAAATTAGTAGGTGAGCATACATGCCTTTTTCATAAGCCATTACCTGCAAATTTGCGGGTTGTTGTAATTGTAATCTGGGTTGTCCATAGAGAGATCTATCTGTACATTACATATTTTGAAAGTAAGCTGAACCGTAGATCTTTTTACTCATGTCTAAAGCTGGGAAGGCATGCTCTGGGGCTTGCCTTAATGATTGTTTATAGGGCTACTCCTGCCTTCTTCCTCTCAGATTTCCACTACTGCCGTGTCTTCTGGAGTAGAAATTCTGGTTTCTTGATAAAGTTAATTTTCACCGTCAACCAACTTTGAAGAAATGAAGTTGATTGCCCACTTCAACTGTTCTTCTCCAGTGTGACAGGATAGACATTATTTTGTCCACCTTCACCTCTGAATTTATACGGTGGGTTGACTCTTACTGTCTCATTTTCTTGGATTCAATTTCATTCTTTTAAATAGTTGCTTTCAGGATTATATTGTAAAAGCCTTTGTTTCATCTTGTTTTCCCGATTTAATAGCTATTTTATAATATCCTTCTCTGTTTCTTTGTGTACCTTTCCTTTTAAGTTCGTAAATTACTTGTTGAAGGATTCGCATAAAAATCGATTGCTTTTGTCTAAATGAAGGTTATGCAAAAAGCTTCAAACAAAATAAGCTTTGCTCAGAAATATTGTTTATACCTAAATTCATATTTCAAATTACTCAATTTCTTTTTGGTATACAGTAGAAATTGATCATTTTCTAATTTTAGTCAAATTTGAGTGGACTCTAGTCTCACATTCATCTTGATTTTCTACTAAAGAAATGATGATTCCACCAGTAAATTTCCACAAAGAATTTTGCGAAAGTCATTATATTCCACTGGGACTTGGGAGTGTGGAAAGTTACAGTCAGCGTCTTCCACTAAGCATTATGGAAAGTTGCAGTCAGCGTCTTCCACAAGGCATTATGGATGGATGCGAGCTGACTAGAAGTTGTGAAAATGATAGAGCTTGACATAGTAGGTGTTGACAGTGTTTCTTGAATCGCTTGTCTCAAGTCATTTTTTTATTAAATTTGTGATACACAGTGATGGTAAATGCTTCAATCCAAATATCACCGTTCAACTATTGTCCCAGACAGTAAAAGATGGGAGTAGGGCTGGATCTTAATTAAGTCCTCTTATTTTAATTTGATTTGAGTCAAATTTACGCTAGGATTTCACTTTGATGGTACAGTTTAGATTTAGCTAAAATCTTCGTCATCATTTATACCGTTAATGACTTTTCGACGAATTTTCAACTAGTTTGAATTCAAGTTAATTAATATAAATTTAAATCGAATTCGAATCAATTTATGTTCAGACTATCCTACCCTATATGAGAGAGATAAGACCATTATTCTTCAACCTTAGAGAATTTATATAAAATTGTTTCATATATATAGCATTATACTAGACAAAAATAATAGCTTAGATGATGTAAGAATTACTCTTCAATGTTTGCACTAGATGATTTTTGCCCTGGGCAGATAAAAATACATCTCACTCTTTGCATGCATCGAGCCCAATGCTAGTTCAGTCAATTAATTTTTTTATTTCATAAAATTACTTTTCTACCCTTCTATTATAATTCTTCCGTTAACAGAGTTATCATTTGGGTGAGAAAAGTTATTTATACTAATTACGAGTGAAAAAGTGTTTTTGCACCATACCTTGGGTGGCACAATTTCAATTGCTCTTTGAAATAAAGACTAATGAGGGCATGAAAGCAAGAAATTAACCTCTTCCTCTATAAGAACATCATGAAGGTCATAATAATTTGCATTTCTCGAAGCCCCATCGTTCATTTTTCCCTTTTCAGTTTCTCTTAATTTTTCTTCATAATTTATGAAATAAAATTCAATTACAAATTGCAGGGCATCTGAACCATTCATGTAATTATTTCAATATAAACGAATTAGATTTCGTAATTTCAAGAATAAAAACACATCGATTGAAACATCCAACTAACGATGAAAAAGAAATGGCCAAGATCTTAGCTCAAGCCAGATTTAAATTCAATTCCAACCTTGAACCAAACATTCCACCATAACAATAAGAAATTTAAACTATTATACATTTTTAAAGATACGAGAGTAGATAGATACAGAAAATAAAATTCAGCAGAAAAAAAGTTGACAACGAAACTTTATTAAAATGGATTTAGCATTAAAATGCGAACAAATACATAAAATACGTAGCCCAGAAAACTCCTAGTTAATTGCCCTATCATCTTCTTCCTTGTCCAAAACAAGAATCTGCTGATGATATTAACTTCAGAATCCTGTAATCAATAAAAAGAATCAGAAGCAACGTTGTGGAAGATTTTACATCATTATCAAAAAGAAAGGCTTTTGTTTTGAAATCTGTTTTCACTCTTATTTACCTTGTTGCCTGTTGAACTTGAGAAGGTTGTTCATGGCTGATTTTAGTTCGTTTACAACACCTGTTATATTCATTCGATCTTGCGGTGATTCCATTGAACATGCCACTCCAATCCTCACCATAGAAACCAAACATTCCTTTTTAATGTTGTTGCTTGTTTCCCTCTGCCTATGGTTGGTACCAGATACCCCTTCTTCATCATTTAGAAGAATAGGATCCACAATCTCCATCACCCGGTCAGGCAAAGCCATTCTGGCAAAATTGTGCAGGTTGAAGTCTCCTTCAAACATAAGGTCGGTAGGTTTCTTCCTTGTTACCATCTCTAACAACAAGATCCCATAACTGTAGACATCTCCATTTGTCGATACCCCACTTTCAAGCCCATACTCTGCAATTCATAAAAATTATATTTCAAAGTATATCATATTTCATTATAGTTGAAATTAACAAATCTTGTGGTTACCTGGGGCTACATAGCCTATTGTTCCTCTTACTCCGACTGAGCTACTTTGATTAGGATTTGAGAATTTTGTAAGAACCCTTGCTAGCCCGAAATCCCCAACATGGGCTGTCATGTCATCGTCTAGAAGAATATTGCTCGGCTTTAGATCGCAATGGATGATAGGCTCATGGGAATGATGATGGAGGTAATCTATTGCAGATGCCACATCAATTGCAATGTTTATTCTCTGAAGGAGGGAGAGGTCCTGAATTTTGGGTTGCCCTTGTACGGTATCTGGAGCTGGATACAACAACTTCTCAAGACTCCCATTTGGCATATACTCCTAGACAAGAGCTTTGAAGTCATTTCCCTGGAAATCAATACTTGAGCAAGAAGTTATGACTTTTACAAGATTCCTGTGACGGATGTTTCTCAAGGCTTTACACTCTGACACGAAACTTTTGCAAGCTCCCGGGTTTTGAAGATTTAATACTTTGATTGCAACAATAGTGCCGTCTTCACCATCAAGGATACCCTTAAACACAGAGCCAAAACTACCCACACCAATCAAGTTTGTAGAAGAAAACCCATTGGTTGCATTATGCAGCATTTTATAAGACACTTTCAACAGTGCTTTTTCCAACCTGGGTTTAGATTCAGATTGTTGATTTTCTCTTCTCTTCCAGCACAAACAAAAGATTAAGAACAATACCATGACTAATCCTAAAATGGCAGCTGCAATTGAGATCAGTGCTTTGGATACAGGGGAGATCCGTTCTTTCTTGGAGAGATCATTGGTGCATCTGGGTAGATGAAGTTCAGCTATGGCCCCGCAAAGTTTATCACTGTTTCCAAAGACGGATATTGCACTTGCATTGGAGAAAACTCCCTTCACTGGTACTTCCCCCTCACAATTGTTGAATGATAAATTTAGATTCTCGAGAGGAAGAACCTCCAAGAATTTTGGAATTTTCCCAGACAAATTATTATAAGAAAGATCAATATTTCGAACACCTTTCAAAGAACTCAAAGATGGAGGAATAGATCCATGAAAATAATTGTCCTCCATTTTAAGGAATTCAAGGTTAGAACAAAGATTGATTTCAGTTAGAATTTCGCCAGACAAGTTATTGTGTGACACATCAAACTCTGATAAAACTTTCAAATTACCGATGTTTGGAGGTATGGTACCTACCAAATGGTTTTGGGCTAAATTTAGCGAAATTGACAGATAAGTTATATTGAAGATCTCTTTTGGTATGGTTCCGTTGAGGTTATTTTGTTGAAGTTCCAGAAATATCAACTGTTTCAAATTTCCCAGACTAGAAGGAATGACTCCTGATAACTTGTTGTTGCTTATACGAAGTTTAATAAGCAGTGTCAAGTTTCCCAGAGAGGAAGGAATATTTCCGGAAAGTTGGTTGTTGAAAAGAGTCATTCCCCTTACTTTAAGAAGGTTACCCATTTCTTTGGGAAGTGTACCTGCAAATTGGTTATTCTCCATTGCTAATAAATCTAAGTTAACAAGATTACCTACCCCTGGAGGGATGCTTCCATACAATTGATTGGTACCAATGTATAGTTCTTCGAGTTTAGACAGATTAGTTAATGAATTGGGTAATTCTCCTCTGAGTTGGTTTTCAGATAAAATCAAACCCCACAAATTGCTGCAGTTGACCAAAGAATCGATAAAACTCATATCATCACCTTCACCGCCTCCTAAATTATTGATGCCAACATTCAAGATTCCAAGATCTTTCATGCGTCCAAAATCAACTAGCAGTTTTCCAGACAAATTGTTATCACGCGTTTCAATGAACTGAAGTTTTGTAGCATTGGACAAAGAAACTGCTATGGATCCACTAAATAAGTTTTCTGAGATTTGAAAAAATTGAAGTTGGGGAAGAGTAAGCCCTAAATTTGTTGGTAAACTTCCATGAAGTTGACTGTTAGACACAGAAAAAATTTCCAGGAAGGAAAGATTGTACAAGGAAGGCGGGACTGTGCCGAATAGGTTGTTTCCGCCGAGTCCAAGCTTTGTTAAACTTTTAAGTCGACCCAATGATTCTGGAATAACTCCTCCCAATCCATTGCAACAAATGGATATAACTTCCAGGGAGGAAGGTTCCCAAGAAAAGCTGGGATGCCACCTGTCAACTTGTTCCCGTGTAGAAATACGTCTTTGAGATTGTACAAGGAGGCCAACTCCGATGGAATTTTCCCTGCTAGATTGTTACGACTTAAATGCAAGACTGTTAGCCTGGAGCAACACGACAAGTTGGCTGGAATTTCACCCACCAGGGAGTTATTATTCAGACGTAAATATTCTAACCTTCGCAGGTGGCCCATTTCGTTAGGGATTTCACCATGGATGCTGTTGTTGCACATTTTAATATCCCTCAGGAAGCTGAGGTTGCCGATGTAAGGCGTCAGAGACCCAATTAAACCTCTTGAATTTAGGTCTAGCACGGTGACTCTTCTATGTTTGCGGCCGCAAGCGATGCCCACCCACTCACAGAAATGATGAGAATCATTCCAGGAATTCAGGACCCCTTGAGGATCATGGATAATATTTTTCTTGAAGCTCTCCAAGGCAACAAGATCCGTCTCATTTTCAGCCAGTTTTCTAGTTGTTGTTAAACTTGTAACATGCATCAGAGTGATGCAAAGAAGAAAGAATTGACTGTAAGCTGAATTGTTTATCTTTTTACTCATCTCTAAAGCTGGGAAGGCATGTTCTGGGGCTTGCCTTAATGATTCTTTATAGGGCTACTCCTGCCTTCTTCCTCTCAGATTTCCACTACTGCCGTGTCTTCTGGAGTAGTAGAAATCTTGGTTTCTTGCTATAGTTAATTTTCACCGACAACCAACTTTGAAAATATAAAATTGAAATGCCCACTTCAACTGTTCTTCTCCAGACTGGTAGGACCTTCACCTCTGAATTTCAATGTGGATTGATACTTACTGTCTCATTATCTTTGATTCAATTTCTTTCTTTTAAATAGTTGCTTTCAGGATTATAGAGTAGAAGCCTTTGTTTCATCTTTTTTTAACTCGATTCAATAACTATTTATAAAATCTTGTTCTGTTTCTTTGTTTATCTTTCCTTTAAGTTGATAAATTATATTTTCAGTCGTTTTGTTGCTTTTGTCTAAATGAAGTTTATGCAAAAGCTTCAAACAAATGAAGCGTTGTTTAGAAATATTGTTTTATACCTAAATTCATATTTCAAATTACTGAAATTCTTTTTGCTATACAGTAGAAATTGATCAATTTATAATTTTAGTCAAATTTAAGTGGGCTCTAGTTTCTCTTCGTCTTGTATTTCTAGTAAAGAAATGATGATTCCACGAATAAATTTCCACAAAGAATTTTGGAAGGTTGCAGAAGTCATTCTATTCCATTAGGAGTGTGGAAAGTTGCACTCAGCGCCTTCCACAAGGCATTATAGTGGAAAGCTGCAAACTGACTAGAACTTTTGAAAAGTTTAGAGCTTGACAGTTAACAGAGTAAATGTCGACGGTGTTTCTTCAATCTACTGTCTCTTGTAATTTTTTATTAGATTTGCAATGGAACATTTATTTTATAAATATATTTGTCCTTGTCTTTCTGTTACATACATGTTCATGTTATGTTTATATTTGTCTTTTGTACTATGAGTTAGTGTTGTTTATGTAAATGCTTTTGAAACCACGCATATACTACAAATCACTTAGAAGACACAACATTTTACGATGTTTTAATAGTTTTCAGTTGCAAATTCAACGAACAATAATGAGAGGTTTGTGTTAATATTCGCAAATAATAGATTTTGGTTTTATCCTGTATACTTTTGGTTTATCATATAGATTGGGAACAAGTTGTGCTAAGTTGGTTTCTCCTGTTTTTGTTTCTATCTCATTGTAGGCCTATATAAGACTCTCATTCAACTCCAATAAAAGCATCATCAAACATTCCAATATACTAATGCTTATGTGCTTATAGCAACTAGTTATCTCAATTTCTTATTTACATATTGTTTCCATGATACCTCAACAAGGGCAAGCTAGGAATTTTAGTCAAGGCTGTGCAATCTTGACTTTGTGAATAAAATTTGTTATTGTCGTTTTAAGTATTATGTCATTTTTTTGTGATATTTGTTGGTATACTTATAGAAATGTCTAGTACAATTTGAACTTGTATATGTTAAAATAGAATTACAATATTGGTATAATACACGTAGTTATTTTACCATTAATAACTTTTTTAGTTTGATTGAACTACTTTTATATTATTGATTTTTGCTTCTTTTTTAGTAATAATGGTTGTGACTGCGTTTTTTTTAAATAATTAAATTATTAATTTTTTAAAATTATCAGAATAATAAAAAATTAAATTTATTTAATCTATAATCCATTTTTATATAAAATTAAGGAAAGAAATATAACTGACAATAGATAGATTAAGTGGTATGACCTAAACAAGGGTTGAGAGATTACGAGAGTTAAGAGCTGAATGATTATTTGAATTATTAAATAAAATTGAGGTAGAATATATATATATATATATATATATGAAAATTTTAGAAGAAAAACAAAAATAGAAAAGTCAAGTAGTCATTGGAGCCTGGCATGGTTTGCAATTTTTACAGATTACTAATCTTAAATCGGGTCAAATTGTGTTAGTTGGCTACTGAAATCATAACTGAATGTTTCCATAAAAATTTGAATTGAAGTCTACCCAAAATAGATTAGTTCTAGATGAGAATCAACACTTAATATAAACTATATTTAATAAATTTTGAGGGTCAAATTATTGCTTAGTTTTAGTAAATATTTTTTGCATTTTCGTCTAAAATAACACCATTTATAAAAATAATATGTATAACTTCACGTATAAATAATGATATGTTATTATGTACAAAGTTGTTTTATCTCTAATTTAAAATTGTTTAATCATATAATGGCATATCATTTTTTATGTACAAAGTTGTATATATTATTTATACATATAACATTACTCTTTCATCTATTATAACATGTTATTAACAGATATCATTAAGGAAAAAATGATAAGGAGAAAGTACTTTTTTTAAACTTAAAAGATGATAAAGTGAGAAAATGGGTAATTAGCTATTCACTATTATAATCCCATTAGAGCCGTGGTCATTAAAACCCATAAAACACCCACACTTTTATGTTGACATCAAAGCATATTCAATGTCCTAATTCCACGGGCAGTGAGTAAATTGTGTGAGTATCTTCAACCAGTTCGAACTCATTAATATGGATTCAAACTAAGCCCAAACCAACATATGCATTATGAATTCATCAAGCAACCAGCTGCATACGTAAGTCATGGACATTAATATGAAGATTAGCCCATCTTTCATTCTTAAATTTTGGTATACAGTAGAAACTGATCATTTTCTTATTTTAGTCAAATTTGAGTGGACCCTACTCTCTCATTCATCTTGATTTTCTACTAAAGAAATCATGATTCCACGAGTAAGTTTCCACAAAGAACTTTGCAGAGGTCATTGTATTCCATTGGGAGTGTGGAAAGTTGCCGAAAGTTTTGAAAAGTTTAGAGCTTGACGCGGTAATGTTGACGCTGTTTCTTGAATGTCGTCTCATGTCATTTTTAAATTAGAATTGTGGGGGATATTTTTTATAAATATGTTTGTCCTTGGCTTTCTCTTGTAAATATTTTTGCCATCAAAAACTATATGTATTTGTTTTAAATATTTATATATTTATATATATAATTATATAATTTTAAATTAAAAATAAAATAATTTATAATTTATAATATATATAAATATATATAGTATTACTCATACCTCTATGTTACTCTGCATGGAGACGTGCAGCCTTGAAATCCTCCGCACAAGCTAGTTGTTGCTTTGAATATGTTTAGGATCCACTATTACGAGATTTTGAAAAAGAAGCATAATTAATAAAATATTAAAATAAAATGAAGCAAAATTATTTGAAAAATTAAGAGAGAGATTTGATGAGCTTGACTTGACTGAGAGTTGAGAGATGGAGTGGTTACGTCAATAATTAAATAAATTGAAAATAATATTTATTTGAAATTTTTATATAAAAAAGGAACAAAATAAGTCTAAATAGTAAGATGCAATTGTTATCGGCTTGAAATTTGTTTTCATTTTCCTAATTTTTTTTTAAATGCCAAAGGACTAGTTCCTACCCAAGTTTTAATGCGAAGACTATATATATCTATAGATTTTAAAAACTCGAATATCTACTTATGAATCAACTGTGGTTAAAACTTTTTGTTAAAGTTAAAAATAAAATCATTATTTTATCAATAACATTAAAAATATATAATTCTATCTCATTTTCTCCTTCGCGTTTTAAAGACTCGCATTTTACCTCATAATCTCAATTTTGAAAAGTATTTTTTCCCCTAAATCTTTTGGGTTTTCTCTCCTTTTGGGCGATAGTGGTTGCCACCGTCTTTACATTTAGTCCGATTGTCTCTCACCTTGATAGACAATGTCAATAGGGATGAAGAACTCCATCTCTCATCTTCGTCGATGGAGACGAAGTTCTTCGTCTTCATTGACGGAGACAAAGTTCTTTATCTCTGTTGATATCGTCTATTGAGGAGGGAAACTATTGGGCTAAAAGTGGAGAAAGTGGCATCCATCATCACTGTCATTGAAGAGGAGAGAAAACCCTAAGGATTTGGAAAAAAAATAGTTTTTCAAAGTTGGGGTTAGGGTGAAATATGAGTTTTTAAAACCCGAAAAGGAAAATGAAATACAATTATATATTTTTAATATTATAGACAAAATAACAATTTTATCATTTGTGTTAATAGAAAATTTTAACAGTAGTTAGTTTATAAATAAGTGTTTGGGTTTTTAAAATTTTATGAGTATGTATTTATCTTTGTATTAAAATTTGGATGGAAACTAGTCCTTCGATCTTTTTTAAAGGCCAAAAGACTATTTCCCACTCAAGGTATGTTGTATTCCCAAGTTCCTCCTCTTTAACTTTGATAATCCCAAATACGCACTCATAAACAATTAAAATTAACGAAACTTTAACATTTTAAAATTTTATTCCTTTTTGCCCCCTTAAACTTTAAAAACTAAAAGGTTTCCCTAGTCTAAGTTTTAAAAAATGACAGTTTCCTCCTAAGGTTTTATTTTGAGATCTCCAACGCCATTATCGATGGCCTCTTCCTCTTGAAGTTTCCTCTCCCTTCAATGGTTTCTCTCCACCCATTTGGACGCCCGATGGGCATTGGAGGAGTCGTGGAAGATGAAGAACTTCATTAGGGAAGACAAAAACGAAGCTGCCATCTTCATCTGGGAAGACGATCGTCTTCCATAAAAAAAGACCTATGGGAAAACAACCTATTCCCAGATGAAGACGACAACTTTGTCTTTGTCTAGGAAGATAAAAAGCTTCATTTTCCATGGATCCTCCGACACTGATCGGACATCCAAATGAGAGAAAAGAGACTGTCGGAGGGAAAGTAAGCTTTGGGAGGGAGAGGTCGCCAGTAATGGCACTGGAGATAACATTGGAGATCTCAAAACGAAACCCTAGGGGGAAACTTTTATTTTTTAAAACTTAGGTTGTGGGAAACTTTTAGTTTTTAAAGTTCAGGGGGACAAAAAGAGATTATAGTTTAGTTTATTTTTAATATTATAGATAAAATGATGATTTTTCTCTTACTATTGTTAATTTTAACTGTTCATAAGTGGGTAGTTGGGATTATAAAAATTAAAGGGGGAAAACTTGGGAATGCAGCTGTCGGAAATATAAATTGAGCTTACAAGTGTGTAGATTGAAACTCATGTTACACAAAACCAATTGGCTTTTTGTTAAGGTCCAATCCACAACACTTATATACCACTCATTTTACTTAAGTTTATTAGATGTGGGACTCTTCTTTATTTGAGTCCTCAACACCCCTGCTTAAGTGTAAACACCTAGGCTATTAGACCTGCCTTTCGGCTCAACCGATTTTTTTGGCTGGGTGCATTGTCACTTGTATCCAAGAACACTTAGGCTGTTAAACCCTGCCGTTTGGCTCGCACTCTGATACCATGTCGGAAATATAAATTGAGCTTACAAGTGTGTAGATTGAAACCCATGTTACACAAAACCAATTGGCTTTTTGTTAAGGTCCAATCCACAACACTTATATACCACTCATTTTACTTAAGTTTATTAGATGTGGGACTCTTCTTTATTTGAGTCCTCAACAACAGCATACCTTGGGTGGGAAATAGTCCTTTGGCCATTTTTAAATTAGCAGGCTAATCTACATGCCTTCCCCTCAAACGTAGACATAACTTACAAATTTACTGTGCATATAATTTTTAATTTGGTTAGTCTGTCGAGAGAAGTCTATTTACATATTACTCATCTTGAATAAGGTCGAATTGGGCTTGTTATGATATCTTAAAATGTGAAACTAAAATAATAATTGAAAATGACTGTTTTCATAAAATTTGAATTGGGATCTACCCAATATAAGTTACGAATAAGAATCAAAATTGAAAGTTTAGTATTCAACGGTTTAAAATTAGGTTGGGCATTTTGCTTTCCCCGAACAAGATTTATAATTTCACTCACCATACAACACTAAAATCCATCAAATTTAATATGAAAATCGAAAAACCTAACTCAAAAGAAATAAAAATTTTAACATATGGATAAAATTTGTACAATTTAGTATGAAAAAATTAAAACATCTCTTAATTTCCTTTTCAGTAGATTGAAACTCTCTTCAAGTGCAAGAATCAGACATTGTAAGAGAAAGAAGTAGTGCAATGAAATTACTTTTATGTATGGGGTATTTTTGTAAAACTCAATGATTATATTAGTATAAACTCTTTAATAAACCTATTATAAAAGTAGAACTACATTTCCCAATCCAAATTTATCTCATTGACATTTTATCCCCTAAAAGTTTCGAAATGATATTTTCTTACCTATTATTAAAATTGAGAAGTTATATAGCATTTAAAGGGTATCATTTGTACCCTTTAAATATAAATAAATTAATTTCTTTTATTAACTTGGAAACTATTCACTTAAACCCTTAAGTTCACTTGAAAAAATCAATATATTAATCCACAGTATTTCATATGATTCTAAGTGTAATCTCAGTTAAATTATGCCTTGTATTATTATTCATATTTAACTAGTTTGTCAACAATGAATGAGGATGGTAACTTTTTAAAATTTAAATTGAATTTTAAATTTACGTTTATATTTAATTTGACTCGTATCTTATCCTAGATAGAAGAGATGGGGCCATCACTATTCAACCCTAGAGAATTTTTTTTCTATTTTTTGAATGAGTTTTGTTAATATTATAAAGAGGAAATTACTTTTTTCTTTTTAATTTATCAAGATGTTTAGGTGAAATTAACCCCATTATTAAGTGGCTCAATCATCTTCCACAATTGTAGTTGTGTACATTAATAGAAAGATTAGCCCATCTTTCCTTCTTAAATTTTGTTTAGCTCTTGTTTTTGAATACAACTGTTAATGTGTTTGGCTGTGATAAGTCTCTGAGTAGTCACCTTCTTTCAATCAAATTTATATGAGCAATTCATATAATGATACAATCCAAATAACGCGTAAAAATTACACAAACCAACTACCCAATTCATGTCCAATCCCGTACTTCGGGAGCAAAGAATACTAGTATTATACTACAGTCAAAACTAAAAGATTTCAAAATTCTGTGTATTTTTCTAAAGATATCTCAAGAAATAATTTGTTTCTTTCAGTTTATCATCCAGTATTGCTTTTGAATGACGTTTAACAACATAAACCAGACCCCCAGTTACATGGGAAGGTAGTGTCATGGAAAAGTTTTGTTAAAGCGTTGAAATATGAGGCCTAATGATGGAGGAGAGCAACATTGACTTTAGTAAAGCAGCCCAAATACTTGATGGTCCAAAAAGATGAGTTCAAGACGGTGCGTTTGAGATAAGATTCCTAAAGTAAAACGCACCGGTTTTTGACAAAGGAGAGGCACGTTCAAGAAATTTCTAAGTACATTGAGTCAGGAAAAATATCTATACAGCTGGGTTACTTTTCTGTTCTTCTACTCTTTCTTTTCTCTCTCTTTGACTTTACTAAATTGTTGAAGTTTGTTTAAGCAAGATCAAAGATGAACAGTTATGAGTTGGTCTGTTATCTAGTCAGTTGTCAACGGTGGTGATGTGAGTTGAAGATAGGTTCGTTATGATTTAACGGTATAGATGAAAATATCTGTTATTATTAGTTTGTTTTAGTTGAATAAATGCTTTGTAAAGCTGTGAAGATCATTAATGACGAATTTTTGAGGTATTTTTAGCAACTGTTGTGCTGTATTTATCAAAGTTCTTTTCTTTCTTGATTAGTTTCATTTTTCGATTTTTGATCTTCTTCACTCAGTATCCAAATCTCACAGGTAGTAGTGTCTATTAAGCCATAGACAAGGGCTTCAAAAATTTTAATAAATAAATACCAATATACCTAGCCATTGACAAATTACTAAACCATCACAAACAGAACAGGCTAACAGCAGTAGGCTTTTCTTCTATATTACTTCAGAAAAATATAGACACTACTATCATTGGAAAAGGTCAAAGAAACCTGTAAAATTCTTAAAATCTTTCTCAAGTGCTACTTACTATGTTACATTACTCATGTATGAAACCTCCTGCATCATACTTACACTAAAAAATTAGACTCACCTGGTTAAGGAAAGCACCTACTCAGAGAGTGGTTTCCTCTTCCTCCCAGGAACTGAAGCCCATTGAAATCTGGGGGCAACCTATCCGCCATTTCTTGAAGGCTGCCATGGAGTTCTGTGCAGCTTCATACACTGCATCGGCAGAAGCATTTTATCATCACTGCCGAAACAAATGTTATGACGTGAAGATAAGCAGTAGCAAAAGGAATCTCACAGTTAGTTTCTTCTTTTGTTAAAACTGACAAGAATTTGGAAGCCACTGCATACACTACAGTGTGTGCCTTGGTTAAGATCTCCTTATACCTCATCTGAAATGTAGACAAGAGCATCTTTCTAATTGTTCGATCACAGACCCTATCCATGAAAACAAGAGCTAAGTAATTAAGAGCTCAGAGAATTTCAAGTTGGGAACTTGAAAATTGATTAGCCCAACTTCAAATTTCAAAGCAATAGCTTGCAACTAAAATTGCTGATGAATTTCTTGATGTTAACTTCTTACAAGTATATACCATCCATCCTACATAACTTAATATATGTTAAATGTGCTCTTCCTGAATTTGATGTAACAGAGAATAATCATTATGTTAAAGAGAGAGGAACAAAAGAAGTATCCACCAAATGCATTACAAGGCTCACATACTTGATATAAGCTTCCCAACATTTACGATGATAAAAACATGAAAAGGTGGTCCAGTTCATTTCTCATTTCACTCTATTGTTTTCAACATTAACATTCCAGTCAATCCTATCTCTAACATACATATTTATCTACTGAGACAGGGGACTGACCTCATCCTTTCTTCCATCCCAAGACATGAAATTGCAAGTTTACCTCTATTCCTTCAATAAGATTCATAGTTTGAATAAGATGCTTAAACTAGGAAAAAACTAGAGGCTAGATTAGATAGTTTATTGAATAATAACCAGATAAACTATGTTCTGAAAAAGCAGTGAAGCATAACATGGAAAATTTGTAATAACATCAAATCTTTTAAGGCATTGCTTTTCTTTCCAAATTGAAACAACAAATACAATGATATCAGTTTACTATAATGGAACAGAAAGAAGAATGGGAGAACACTGTTGAAAACAGTGTTTAGGACTGCTAGAATGGCATCCTAGCTGTCATCTTTCAAACTGTCTTTAATTGTTTCCTTTATTGTTGAATAATTCAAATATTGATCCAATTTTTTAGGAATTAAATAAACTTTCTATTTTAGTTATGGCTTGGCTTGATTTTAGGACCTTAATTTTAGTAATATGTTTCTTATTTTTGTATTTAAGTTTGCTGTAAGTTTGTTTTTTGAATTAAGGAAATTAAAATTATTTTTTCCTTCCATTATTTTGTTATCCTTCATTCTCTTTGTGTCATTCACCATTCCAAAAGTTAACAAACACATTATTGAAATAAGTAACAGAAGAACCAAGAAAACCCGATTATCTGCATTCAAATATGCGTGTAAAAAAGTTAGTGAGGAGCAAAAACTCACAATGGTGTTATCTTACAACCAAATTCATAGAAGCAAGGACACTAAGATCTCAGATCCACATTTGCAACATCAACTTGGATTTCCCACCTTGTTCTAGTATTAAATTAAATAGTTTAAACAAACAAGACTAGAGAAGTAAATAAATATTTACATCTTCAGATTCACGTTCATCATCACATAAATATATACACCATTCTTCATACATTCGTTTGAACAAAACGACAAGGAAAAAATTATGATCGTAGAACTTGGTTAAAACCACCTAATTCCTGAGAAGGTTTAGGCCATCCAGAAAAGCAAAAGGGTTGGGAGGGAGGGATCAAAGAAACACAGTGAGAACAATAACAGATTGTTGAAGACTTTGATAAAGAAATTTGTCCTGGTTGGACTAGTAAACAAGAGTAACCCACGTATGCAGCAAAAACAAAAAATAGTGTACACGGGAAAATCATATACAATAATGCATTGGAATAGGAAATCTATTGCTCTTTCATAAACGGAGGCCAGTTCGTACCAAAAAGTTTCCATACAAGTTCCACATCAATCAAAAAATAAGCAAAATCAACTTAAAAACCCTTCCTGCAATTCAGTTTTCAATGAATTTCCTGGCATTACTCTCTTTAATGAAAAAATAAGAATAAAACTAGAAACTATTATGGCAATTACATTTGGTTGAAACAAACTGGAACATTTATTGATACAGCTTGCCTCAAACATAACTCGTGAGAAACCCAAAATGGAAGCTCTACCTTTGCACCTTCTTCAACCAGAGAACAACCACCAAAAGCAAAATATATTATGGTAAAGTCATTGAACATCAATTTCCACCAAAATCCAGTTAACTGACACAGTCTTTTTCAGCACTGGGGTCAACTGTCACTCCCTTAGCTGACTTATGGAACACAACAGGGATGAGCTGAAACCAAGCAAAAGAAACGAAGATAAATCATTAGGCAATTTCGAAGTTGAAATGAAGACTAAAGAGGGCATGAAAACGAGAAATTAACCTCTTCCTCTATAAGAACATCAGTAAGGTCATAATAATTTGCATTTCTCAAAGCGCCATGTTCATTTTCCCCCTTTTAGCTCCTCTTAATTTTTCTTCACAATTTATGAAATAAAATTCAATTACAAATGCAGGGCATCTGAACCATTCATGTAATTATTTCGATATAAACGAATCAGATTTCGCAATTTCAAGAATATAAACACATCAACTGAAACATCCAACCAACGATGAAAAAGAAATGACCTAAATCTTAGCTCCAGCCAGATTTCGATTCAATTTCAACCTTGAACCAACCATTCCACCGTAACAATGAGAAATTTAAACTATTATACATTCTTAAAGATACAAGAGCAAATAGATATAGAAAATAAAATTCAGAATTAAAAAAGTTGACAACGACGCTTCATTAAAATGGAAACAAATAGATAAAATACGTAGCCCAGAAAACTCCTAGTTAATTGCCCTATCATCTTCTTCCTTGTCCAAAACAAGAATCTGCTGATGATATTAACTTCAGAAACCTGTAATCAATAAAAAGAATCAGAAGCAACGTTGTGGAAGATTTTACATCATTATCAAAAAGAGAGGCTTTTGTTTTGAAATCTGTTTTCACTCTTATTTACCTTGTTGCCTGTTGAACTTGAGAAGGTTGTTCATGGCTGATTTTAGTTCGTTTACAACACCTGTTATATTTATTCGATCTTGCGGTGATTCCATTGAACATGCCACTCCAATCCTCACCATAGAAACCAGACATTCCTTTTTTATGTTGTTGCTTGTTTCCCTTCGCCTATGGTTGGTACTAGATACCCCCTCTTCATCATTTAGAAGAATAGGATCCACAATCTCCATCACCCGGTCAGGCAAAGCCATTCTGGCAAAATTGTGCAGGTTGAAGTCTCCTTCAAACATAAGGTCGGTGGGTTTCTTCCTTGTTACCATCTCTAACAACAAGATCCCATAACTGTAGACATCCCCATTTGTCAACACCTCACTTCCAAGCCCATACTCTGCAATTCACAAGAATTATATTTCAAAGTGTATCATCTTTCACTTTTGTTAAAATTAACAAATCTTGTGGTTAGCTGGGGCTGCATAGCCTATTGTTCCTCTTACTCCGACTGAGCTACTTTGATTATGACTTGAGAATTTTGTAAGAAACCTTGCTAGCCCGAAATCCCCAACATGAGCTGTCATGTCATCGTCGAGAAGAATATTGCTCGGCTTTAGATCACAATGGATGATTGGCTCATGGGAATGATGATGGAGGTAATCTATTGCAGAGGCCACATCGATTGCAATGTTTATTCTCTGAAGAAGGGAGAGATTCTGAATTTCGGGTTGTTGTTGTTCCGTTTCTAGAGCTGGATGCAACAACTTCTCCAGACTCCCATTTGACATGTACCCAAAGACAAGAGCTTTGAAGTCATTACCCGAAAATCAATACTTGAGCAAGAAGTTATGACTTTTACAAGATTCCTGTGACGGATGTTTCTCAAGGCTTTACACTCTGACATGAACCTTTTGGAAGCTCTTGGGTTTTGAAGATTTAATACTTTGATTGTAACAATAGTGTCGTCTTCATTATCAAGGATGCCCTTAAACACAGAGCCAAAACTACCCACACCAATCAAGTTTGTGGAAGAAAACCCATTGGTTGCATTATGTAGCATTTCATAAGACACTTTCAACAGTGCTTTTTCCAACCTGGGTTCAGATTCAGATTGTTGATTTTCTCTTCCCTTCCTGCATAAACAAAAGATTAAGAACAACACCATGACTAATCCTGAAATGGCAGCTGCAATTGAGATCAGTGCTTTGGATACAGGAGAGATCCGTTCTTTCTTGGAGATATCATTGGTGCATCTGGGTAGATGAAGTTCAGCTATGCCCCCGCAAAGTTTATCACTGTTTCCAAAGATGGATATCGCACTTGCATTGGAGAAAACTCCCTTCGCTGGTACTTCCCCCTCAAAATTGTTAAATGATAGATTTAGATTCTCAAGAGAAAGAACCTCCAAGAATTTTGGAATTTTCCCAGACAGATTATTACAAGAAAGATCAATATACCGAACACCTTTCAAAGAACTCAAAGATGGAGGAATAGATCCATGAAAGAAATTGCCCTCCATTTTAAGGAATTCAAGGCTAGAACAAAGACTGATTTGAGTTGGAATTTCGCCAGACAAGTTATTGTGTGACACATCAAACGCTGATAAAACTTTCAGATTACCAATGTTTGGAGGAATGACACCTACCAAATGGTTTTGGGCTAAATTTAGCGAAATTGACATATAGGTTATATCGAAAATCTCTTTTGGTATGCCTCCAATGAGGTTATTTTGTTGAAGTTCCAGTAATATCAAGGTTTTCAAATTTTCTAGACTAGAAGGAATGACTCCTGATAACTTCTTGTTACTTATGTCAAGTTCAATAAGCTGTGTCAAGTTTCCCAGAGAGGAAGGAATATTTCCAGAAAGTTGGTTGTTGAAAAGAGTCGTTTCCCTTACTTTGAGAAGGTTACCCATTTCTATGGGAAGTGTACCTGTAAATTGGTTCCCGTGCATATGTAATATATCTAAGTTAACAAGATTTCCTATCCCTGAAGGGATGCTTCCATACAATTGATTGGTCTCAATGTATAGCATTTCGAGTTTAGACAGATTAGCTAATGAATTGGGTAATGCTCCTCTGAGTTGGTTTACAGATAAAAGCAAACCCCACAAATTGCTGCAGTTGACCAAAGAATCGATAAAACTCATATCATCACCTTCGCCGCTTCCTAAATTATTCCGGAAAACACTCAAGCATCCAAGATCTTTCATGAGTCCAAAATCAACTAGCAGTTTTCCAGACAAATTGTTACCTGCCAGTTGCATGAACTGAAGTTTTGAAGCATTGGACAAAGAAACTGGTATGGATCCACTAAATAAGTTTTCTGAGATTTGAAAATATTGAAGTTGGGGAAGAGTAAGCCCTAAATTTGTTGGTAAACTTCCATGAAGTTGATTCTCAGACACAGAAAAAATTTCCAGGAAGGAGAGATTGTACAAGGAATGCGGGACTGTACCGAGGAGGTTGTTTCCGCCGAGTCCAAGCTTTGTTAAGCTTTTAAGTCGACCCATTGTATCTGGAATAACTCCACCCAATCCATTGCCAGCCATGGATATAAGTTCCAGGGAGGAAAGGTTCCCAAGAAAAGCTGGGATGCCGCCTGTCAACTTGTTCTTGTGTAGAGTTACTACTTTGAGATTGTACAAGGAGACCAACTCCGATGGAATTTTCCCTGCTAGATTGTTATGACCTAAACGCAATGATGTTAATTTAGAGCAACGGGACAAGTTAGCAGGAATTTCACCCACCAGTGAGTTATTTTGCAGAAATAAATTCTCTAACCTTCGAAGGTGGCCGATCTCCTTAGGGATTTCACCTTGGAGGCTGTTGTTATACATTTCAATATCCCTCAGGAAGCTGAGGTTGCCGATGTAAGGTGTCAGAGACCCAATTAAACCTCTTGAATTTAGGTCTAGCACGGTAACTCTTCTATGTTTGCGGCCGCATGTATTGCCCTGCCACTCACAGAAATGATAAGAATCATTCCAGGAATTCAGGATCCCTTGAGGATCATGGATAATATTTTTCCTGAAGCTCTCCAAGGCAACAAGATCCGTTTCGTTTTCAGCCAGTTGTCTAGATGTTGTTAAACTTGTAACATGCATCAGAGTGATGCAAAGAAGAAAGAATTGAAAGTAAACTGAACTGTGCATCTTTTTACTAATCTCTAAAGCTGGGAAGGCAAGCTCTGGGGCTTGCCTTAATGTTTCTTTATAGGGCTACTCCTACCTTCTTCCTCTCAGATTTCCACTGCCGTGTCTTCTGGAGTAGCAGAAAATTTTGTTTCTTGATATATACAGTTAATTTTCACCGACAGCCAACTTTGAAAATATGAAGTTGAAAGACCCACTTCAACTATTCTTCTCCAGAGTGACAGGAACTTCACCTCTGAGAATTTTATGGTGCATTCACACTTACTGTCTCATTTTCTTGGATTCAATTTATTTCTTTTAAATAATTTCTTTCGGGATAGTGTAAAAGCCTTTGTTTCATCTTTTTTTTACCTGATTCAATAGCTGTTTGTTTATTAATCTCATAAATTGGAAATCGTTGTTTGTTTGATTATATTTTCACTCGTTTCGTTGCTCTTGTCTAAATGAAGGTTATGCAAAACCTTCAAACAATTGAAGCTTTGTTTAAAAATATTGTTTTATACCTTAATTCATATTTCAAATTACTAAAATTCTTTTTGCTATACATTAGAAATTGATCGATTTGTAATTTTAATCAAATTTAAGTGGGCTGTAGTATCTCTTCGTCATGATTTTGTAGTAAAGAAATGATGATTCCACGAATAAATTTCCACAAAGAATTTTGGAAGGTTGCAGAAGTCATTATATTCCGTTGGGAGTGTGGAAAGCGTCTTCCGCAAGGCATAATGGAAAGTTGCAGTCAGCGTTTTCCACAAGGCATTATGGAAAGTTGCAAGCTGACTGGAAGTTTAGAAAAGTTTAGAACTTGGCATGACGGTGTTTCTTGAATCTCGTCTCATATATTTTTTTATTAGATTATTTATAAATATATTTGTCCTTGTCTTTCTATATATATTTGTTTCGAGACATGCACCTTTGAAATCCTCTATACTATTTAGTTGTTGCTTTAAATAAATCTTCATCATCCAAGCACGAGTGTTTCTGCAGTTTCCGTTAGTTGTGCTCAGTTGGTTTCCCACGATTTTGTTTCTTTCTCATTCTAAGCTTATTTACGGGTTGTTTCCATGATACCTTGACAAGGGCCAGCTAGGAATTTCGATCAAGGCCATGTTATCTTAACTTTGCCATCGAAATTTTTTGTTGTCATTTTAAGTATTGGGACAATTTTTTGCAATGCTAAATGTCTATGGAGATGTCTAATAGTATTTCAGCTTGCACATATTAAATTAGCAGTTGAGCATGCATACCTTTTTCATAAGCCATGACCAGCAAATTTGGGGGTTGTTGTAATTTTAATCTAGGTTGTCCATAGAGAGGTCTATCTGTACATTACATATTTTGAATCGGGTCGGATTAGGTTAGTTATGATTTCTTAAACGGTGAAAATAAAACTGATTGTTTTATTAAAATTTGAACAGAAACCTATCCGAAAAAGGTAAGTTTAGAGTAAAAAATTAAAACTGAAAGTTGGGTGTTCAACAATTCCAAATTAAGTTGGGCATTTAGCTTACCCCAAACAACATTTACAATTTCACTTACCAAACAACTCCGAACTCATCAAATTTAATATGAAAACCAAAAACCTAACTTTTTGGAAAAAAAAAAAAAACACAGATGAAATTTGTAAAATTTAATATAACAAAAATAAAAACATCAAGAAACATTCCAATATACTAATGCTTATGTGCTTATAGCAATTAGTTATCTCAATTTCTTATTTACATATTGTTTCCATGATACCTCAACAAGGGCAAGCTAGGAATTTTAGACAAGGCTGCGCAGTCCTGACTTTGTGAATAAAATTTGTTATTGTCATTTTAAGTGTTACGTCATTTTTTTGTGATGTTTGTTGGTATATTTACAGAAATGTCTAGTACAATTTGAACTTGTATACAGTAAACAAAAATTACAATATTGGTACAATACACGTAGTCATTTTATCATTAATAATTTTTTTAATTTGATTGAACTACTTTTACATTATTGATTTTTGCTTTTTTTTTTTTTAAGTAATGACGGTTGTGACTGTGTTTTTTTAATTAAAGTATTAATTTATTTTAAATTATCAGACTAATAAAAAAAAGTTAAATTCATTTAAACTATGATCCATTTCATATAAAATCAGGGAAAGAAATATAATTGACAATATATTAAAATAAAATGAAACAAAATCATATGAAAAATTAAAAGACAGATTAAGTGGTATGACCTAAACGAGGGTTGAGAGATCGCCAGAGTTAAGAGCTGAATGGTTATTTGAATAATTAAACAAAATTAAGGTAGTATATATATATGAAAATTTTAGAATAAAAAAAAAAAAACCAAAACAAAAATAGAAAAGTCGAGTAGTCATTAGAGCCTGGCATGGTTTGCAATTTTTAAGAGGTCTATTTGTACATTACTAATCTTAAATCGAGTCAAATTGTGTTGGTTCTTATTTCTTAAAGGGCGACTGAAATCATAACTGAATGTTTCCATAAAAATTTGAATTGAAATCTACCCAAAATAGATTAGTTCTGGATAAGAATCAACGCTTAATATAAACCATATTTAATAAATTTTGAGAGTCAAATTATTGCTTAGTTTTAGTGAATATTTTTTTGCATTTTCATCTAAAATAAAACTATTTATAAAAATAATATGCATAATTTTACGCATAAACAATGATATGTCATCATGTGAATTAAGTATTGTTATATCTTTAATTTAAAGTTATTCAATCATATGATAAAATATTATTATTTATATATAAAGTTGTATATATTATTTATATATATAACATTATTTTTTTATCTATTATAACATGTTATTAACAGATATCATTAAGAAAAAAATGATAGGTAGAAAATACTTTTTTAAAACTTAAAAATATGATAAAGTGAGAAAATGGGTATTTAGCTATTCACTAACCATTACATATCCTGCCTATTATAATCTTATTAAGCAAAACTCATCGACTTATAAAGAGAGCCGTGGTCACTAAACCCCATAAAACACCTACACTTTTATGTTGACATTAAAGCATATTCAATGTCCTAATTCCACGGGCAGTGAGTAACTGGGTGAGTATCTTCAACCAGTTCAAACTCACTAATATGGATTCAAGCTAAGCTCGAACCAACTTATGCTCGAATTCATCAAGCAACCATCTGCATACGTAAGTCATGGATATTAATACGAAGATTAGCCCATCTTTCCTTCTTCAATTTTGTTCAGCTCTTGTTTCTGATTACAACAGTTAATGTGTTTGGCTGTGATAAGTCTCTGAGTTGTCACACTCTTCAATTGCAGCTTTCAATCCAATTTATATCAGCAATTCAGACAATGATACATTGCCAAAAAACATGGAAAAATTACACAAACCAACTACCCAATTCATGCCCAACCCCTTACTTCGGGAGCAGGAGATTTTAAAATTTTGTGTATTTTTCTAAGAATTTCTCGAGAAACAATTTGTTTCTTTCAGTTTATTACTCAGTACTATTTTTGGATGGCATTTAACAACATAAACCAAGCACCCAGTTACGTAGGAAAGTAGTGTCGAGGAATTGATCATTTTCTAATTTTAGTCAAATTTGTGTGGACTGTAGTCTCTCATTTGTCTTTATTTTCTAGTAAAGAAATGATGATTCCACAAGTAAGTTTCCACAGAGAATTTTGCAAAAGTCATTATATTCCATTGGGACTGTGGAAAGTTGCAGTCAGCATCTTCCACAAAGCTTTATGGAAAGTTGCCGAAAGTTTTGAAAAGTTCAGAGCTTGACGTAGTAAATGTTGACACTGTTTCTTGAATGTCATCACTTGTCATTTTTTCATTAGAATTGTGATGGATATTTTTTATAAATATATTCGTCCTTGTCTTTCTCTTGTAAATATCATTACAATCAAATTATACCTATTTATCTTAGGTACATAAATATTTTCATAGTTATATAAATAATTATATTATTAAATAATTTTAAATTAAAAATAAAATAATATCTAATAATTTGATAACATGTATAAGTGTTTATATATTTATGTATTCAAAATAAATACATATAGTATTACTCGAATCTTTATGTTACTCTGCATGGGGACGTGTGGCCTTGAAATCCTCCACACTATTTAGTTGTTGCTTTGAAATCCTCCAAGGCGGCAAGATCCGTCTCGTTTTCAGCCTGTTGTTTAGTTGTTGAACTTGTAACATGCATCAGAGTGATGCAAAGAAGAAAGAATTGAAAGTAAGCTGAATTGTAGACCTTTTTACTCATGTCTAAAGCTGGGAAGGCAAGTTCTGGGGCTTGCCTTAATGTTTCTTTAAAGGGCCCACTCCTACCTTCTTCCTCTCAGATTTCCACTACTGTCGTGTCTTCTGGAGTAGTAGAAATTTTGGTTTCTTGACACAGTTAATTTTCATCGCCAACCAACTTTGAAAATATGAAGTTGAAAGGCCCACTTCAACTATTCTTCTCTAGAGTGACAGGAACTTCACCTCTGAGAATTTCTATGGTGCATTCACAGTAACTGTCTCATTTTCTTGGATTCAATTTATTTCTTTTAAATAGTTTCTTTCATGATTACCTATGTTTAGCTGCTCTGTTTCTTCTCCTGTTCTTGAATTTCTTCTCCGGCTCTGTTTGTTTGTTTACCTTTCCTTTTAAGTTCATAAATTACTTGTTGAATGATTCACATAAAAAACTACAATTATGTTATCAAAATTAATGTTAAGTTGAAACTCAAATGAATTGTGTATAAAATAATTGTGATTTTGTGTACCAATTTTTATTAATCTCACAAATTCGAAATCGCTTTTGATCATATTTTCACTTGTTTCGTTGCTTTTGTGTAAATGAAGGTTATGCAAAAGTTTCAAACAATTGAAGCTTTGTTTAGAAATAGAGTTTTATACCTTAATTCATATTTCAAAATTACTAAAATTCTTTTTGCTATACAGTAGAAATTGATCAATTTGTAATTTTAGTCAAATTTAAGTGGGCTCTATTATCTCTTCGTCATGATTTTCTAGTAAAGAAATGATGATTCTTCGAGTAAATTTCCACAAAGAATTTTGGAAGGTTGCAACTTATTGCTTATCCCAATTAGTTCTTTCAATTTCTTATTTACAGGTTGTTTACATGATACCTCGACAAGGGCCAGCTAGGAATTTCGATCAAGGCCATGTTATCTTAACTTTGCCATCGAGATTTTTTGCTATATGTCTATGGAGATGTCTAATATTATTTCAGCTCGCACATATTAAACTAAAACTATAATGCTCCTATAAAACATGTCGAACCATTTTATCTTCAATATATATATTTTTTTAGTTTGAATGAAATATGCTCTCACATTATTTATTTATTTTTTTTAAATGGTGATAGTTATGACTGTATTATTTTATCAACGTATTGATATTTTAAATTGTCAGAATGTAAAAAATATTAAATTCATTTAATTTAGGATCCATATTTTAATATTTTTATGAATTCAAGAAAATATATATATATATAGTTGACAAAATATTAAAATGAAACAAAATTATTTGACAACTAAGAGAGACAAAATATTAGGTAGTCCTTGGAACCGTTATGGTTTTGGAAAACAAATCAAATTTGTTTTCTTTTTTTAAATTAGTAGGTGAGCATGCATACCTTTTTCATAAGCCATGACCAGCAAATTTGGGGGTTGTTGTAATTTTCCATAGAGAGGTCTATATGTACATTACATATTTTGAATCGGGTCGAATTAGGTTAGTTATGATAAATTTAGATTCAAGTATCCAAGATCTTCCTAAATTTATCATTCAACAATTTTGAGGGGGATCCATTAAATAAGTTTTCTGAGATTTGAAAATATTGAAGTTGAGGAAGTGTAAGCCCTAACTTTGTTGGAATACTTCCATAAAGTTTATTCTCAGACACACAAAAAATTTCCAGGAAGGAAAGATTTTACAAGGAAGGCGGGACTGTACCGAAGAGGTTGTTTCCGCTGAGTCCAAGCTTTGTTGACAGTGAAAATTAACCGTATATATCAAGAAACCAAAATTTCTACTCCAGAGGACACGGCAGTAGTGGAAATCTGAGAGGAAGAAGTTAGGAGTAGCCCACTTCAATTGTTCTGTGGTGGATTCACGCTTGCTGTCTCTTTTTCATGGATTCAATTTATTTCTTTTAAATAGTTTCTTTCAGGATTATAGTGTAAAAGCCTTTGTTTCATCTTTTTTTCCCGATTCAATAGCTACTTTTTAAAATCCTGTTCTGTTTCTTTGTTTACTGTTCCTTTTTAAGTTCATAAATTACTTGTTGAAGGATTCACATAAAAATCTTCAAACAAAGTAAGCTTTGCTCAGAAATATTGTTTATACCTAAATTCAGAAATACAGTAGAAATTGATCGTTTTCTAATTTTAGTCAAATTTGAGTGGACTCTAGTCTCTCATTCATCTTGATTTTCTACTAAAGAAATGATGATTCCACCAGTAAATTTCCACAAAGAATTTTGCGTAAGTCATTATATTCCACTGGGACTTGGGAGTGTGGAAAGTTGCAGTCAGCGTCTTCCACTAAGCATTATGGAAAGTTGCAGTCACCGTCTTCCACTAAGCATTATGGATAGATGCGAGCTGACTAGAAGTTGTGAAAATGATAGAGCTTGACATAATGAAATTAGTTTTATATATGCGGATTCAATATTCTTATTCCAGAGGCTGTCTAAACAGGAGATGAGGATGAAGTTTTATATCCATCCCTCCTATTCCAACCATGTAAATCTGCTCTGCTGCCTTTAATGCTCCCCAGCCGATGGATGGACGAGTCATTTGAGCATTGGTGATGAGCATGAGCACAAAGAAGCCAACGAATGATGGCATACAGTGATAGTAAATGCTTCAATCAAAATATCACCGTTCAACTATTGTCGCAAACAATAAACAATAGGAGTAGGGTTAGATCTTAATTAAGTCAACTTGATTTGATTTAAATCAAATTTAAATTAGAATTTCACTTTAATAGTGTAGCTTGAATTTGTTTTAAATGCTCGTCATTATTCATACCATTGACAACTCTTTAATGCATTTTCAACTTGTTTGAATTCAAGTTACTCAATATAAATTCAAATCAAATTCCAGTATGTTTATGTTTGAATTATCCAAACCTAGATAGGAGAGATAAGACCATCACTCTTCAACCTTAGAAAATTTATATAAATGAGTTTTTTTAATATCATAAAGAGAAAATTAATAATTTTTAAATTTATCAAGATGTTTAGGCGATATTAAACTCATTATTAAATAGCTCAATCATCCCCCATAATTGTAATCATGTACATTAATCGAAAGATCAGCCCATCCTTCTTCAATTTTGTCTAGCTCTTGTTTCTGAGTACAACTGTTAACGTGTTCGGCTGTGATAACTCTCTGAGTGTCACCCTCTTCAATTACAGCTTTCAATCAAATTTATATCAGCAATTCAGAAAATGATGCAGTGCAAATAACATGGAAAATTTACACAAACCAACTACATACTACAGTCAAAACTAGGAGATTTCAAAATTCTGTGTATTTTTCTAAGAATCTCTCAAGAAACAATTCATTTCTTTCAGTTTATTATTCAGTAGTATTTTTTAATGACGTCTAACAACATAAACCAAACCCCCAGTTGCTTGGTAAGGTAGTATGTGTCTATCAAAAAATCATTTTATGAATTATCAATGTTCTTAAAAATAAAATAATAAATGTTATCAATCCGGGCTCCAAACCTGCATGTTGATGCAGAGATCTCAACCGCAGAGGCAATGAATCTGAGAATTAGTATTGGAATGGTATTTGAAACTGAATATGTGTAGTTATTAACTTCACAAAGAAAGAGCTTTCCGGAACTGTAAAAGCCACATGAATATCTGTAAAATCAAAAGTCGAGCTTCCAAGTAGATCTCCTCCAACCAGATACTCAAATAATTTAACAAGGATTTACTCTGTGACATCTTTGCCTCGATGACTGCCTTTGATGAAACTTCTCCTATGATCATGAACATATCAAGAGAAGATCCCTGCATCTGTCAAAACAACATTTCAACCACACGTGTGGTTGAATTTATTTAGGTGCGAAACTACTTAACCAGCACTAACTATAATATAATACAGCAAAAGCTCAATGCCAAAGATCAAGTCAAGAAAATCAACACTAAATAAAAGGCACAAGGAGGTGGAGCAATATGCAATACCAGAGAATTGTTAACTGCTCGTAAACAGTCATTTGTCTTTAGCATTAACAGAATTACACGCGGCAGTCTACTTAGAAGCTCTGAGATTTGAGGAAAATACTGAGATGCATACATCTGCAAGGAATTGTCAAGCGAGTGTGAGAGACCATTTTCAAAAATCATCATGTCCACCCACAGCAATTCTTATGACAGTAATTTTAACAGAAACCTAAGGAGGTACGGGTTAGACAAGTTCACCCTTTCAGAAAAGATATATCCACAATGTCAGCATAGACCATGAGGCTCAAAGAAACATAGAAAATTTTGACAAAGCAATATTCTTCAACAGAATATCACCTGTAATTCAGTACGATCGCCATCAGTGCCTTTTATGACCAAATGGTCAACAGCAGGATCAATGACCCTATTCCAGGGCCTCATGGTTAGAATCCCTGCAAATAGTGCATAAAGATCATCACCAGCACCCAACTTGACACTATTTTCCTTTATTGCTTTAGCATCAGCAAATATCAATCCCTGTAAAGAATGTGAACAAGGAAAGAAGTAACAGTAAGTTGGTCATAATAGAAAACCTAGGGGCATAAAATAATGGGAAAAACTCAGGAAAAACAATGGCACCTTCCAAAGAGAAGCATAGTTAAATCTAGTAGAGAAGTCGAGTTCCTTGTAGAGACCATGATCCAGAAGTACCAATTGTGCTTCTTTCTTGCCTGCATTCAAGAAGGGAAAATAAGAATTATTATACATATAACAATGTATTAGATTAGAGAGTAAGACCTTACTACTTCACTGTGTAATCATACAATTCTGACGTTTATGATTAAGTCCCCTAAGGGTCAAAACTTAATATCTCTTTATTGATAATTATCTGAGCAGCTTTAATTATTTTCAGTAGTATTTATGTATTGAAATCTTGCAGTAGATGGCATTCATAAAACAAACATCAAAGTAGTTTTCCAGTTGACATTTTTAGAATCCACAAAAACACATGTATGTTCATATAGAAATCTACAATATGCTCAAAAAATGATAGACAGAAGAAGATTCAGCAGTAGCTGTACTGGAACACAACCAAATAGAGTATTAGATCAGTTGCAGAAGTTATTAAAAAGTTGCTCATATAACAATCTTAACAGTGAAAATCATCACCTGCTATACTCTTTCTGCCAGATGGCAATGGGCGAACAAGTAAATTGGCAGCATGCGGGTCGCAATGCACAAAACCATGCTTAAATATCATCTCAGCAAAAGCCTGATTAACCTGCATGGGATAAGATTAAAACCATCAAAATCATTTTCCCTCTTTTTGACCTCAAAAAGGATTATTATCTTCACACAAAAGATAAACAGTTCCTTTTCCACTTACAAATAAGTTTGTCTTCATAGGTAAGCCATTAGTTTATAAGTAATGTACAATTTTATAGAAAGCAAGAAATCAATTAGAATATCAGAGTATACTAGCAAATTAATAAAGGACAAGAAAATAAAAATAGGAATTAAAAAAAAAGCACTAAATTAAAATTGACAAGACTCACTCACAATCAATGGGATCTCTTGTAATGCAAAAATAGTCATCCTAAATGTAAAGCATGCCAGTTTTTAACCAATGATAGTCTAAGCAAACAGAAAATGTATATGTATAATTAAAGCTATGAACTTACTAATCTAGCAACTTCATTGGGTTGAATACCAAGTTTTTTAATGGTCTTCACATCATTCACTTGTGCACCATCCATAAATTCCATGGTCAACAACTTTGAAGTACTTAAATTCCAGTGCACCCTTGGTGTATATATATAATTTGCAATATGAGGAGATAGCTTCCGAAAATTCTCCATAACTTTTTCACTATTCTTGGCTTCAAGCAAAAAATCTAGCTCCTGACAACCAAAAGTAAAACACAAACAGATGTAACAATGCTTTGTATGACAAAACATTTAATAAAATTAAGAGAACTTTATAAGAATACAAGAGAAAATCCACCACCATTACAGGTTCCTCATTGCACGTAAGGCAATGAATCAGAAAACACATAAGAAAAAATAAGAGTTAAATATTTTGTATGGTTTATAAATTGAGTTAAAATACAGAATATCTAGTTACCATTGACAACAACTACATGGAAATATATATAAATCTTCATACAAGCCCCCCTACGCTAACATGCTGTTTTTTCGAGTGGTAGCATCAGGACTGCTTCATGGAACAAACATCTCTCATTATCTTTTAGAAAAATTTGACAATACATGTACAGAAAAGTTACATGTGAAATAATTATATCATTTTACTGTCATAAAGTAATATAGCGTCAAATAGAACATAAAAACCCACTATCTTTCTTTTCCACAAAGTTTCTAAACATCCACATACTTCAAATCAAACATTAGTTGAAGAAAAACTCAGCAACTCAACATATGAAGCAAGCAGTATAGACCCTCAAGGTTGCTATCTGTGTCCATGACTGTAAACATGGTTTAAATTCCCAAATTAGGAACTAGTTTGAAGATGTTGGAGCAGAAGTTTAAAACTTATAACAACCCTCAACTACAAAATTCATGGCATGATTTTAAATAACTGAAAATAGAAACCTAGAGGAATTTCATTTTTAACAAGTCTAAAGAAGTTCAATTACGTAGCAACAGAATTTGCAATAAGCAATTATATTTTGGTTGGCTGCCTAGATCCCATGTTACAGAATTATAAAAACATTCAAACAGTAGAAAACATCATAAGCATTATATCACAAAGAAAAGTATTCCGTTTATAATTTCAAGATATTATCATAGTAGATTTCACAATTAACATATGACATGCATGAAACATGAGGAAAATATCTAAAATGAATGAGCACTTATTAAAGTAGTTTACCTTGGGCAAACTTTCACGCATTTCATCAAGCAACCATCTGCATGCATGAGTTGAGAAAATATCAACTAACACTAGAAGTTGAAGAAAATGTAAAAACCATTTTAATAGATGCATACAGAGAGACCCATCCAGGCATAAACAAAATATGAAGGTGCATCCACATATTTTAGTTATTTATCATGCAAATAAATGCTTTACCAATACATGGAAGATGGAGGGATAATGAACAAGCACATGAACCATACAAAAACATACCTATAGTCAAAAGAAGGAAAAAACTTATGAAGGGTATTCACAATCAGCTCCACAGTGGCATGATCTGCAGCAGCAGTATCGGTCATATGAGTGTGCTGAACCTGAATATAGAAGAAATAATTTTGACATAGAGAGCAATTAAGAAACATTCTAATAATATATGCATGCACAATTTGCGTGGAAACTTGGACTCTGCTTAGCATACTAAATGAAAATCGGGGCAAAAGTAACAGTGAATAAAACCTTAACAGCAACTTTTTGGCCATCATGCATACGAGCAACATGAACTTGTGCAAGGGAAGCACTTGCTATAGGAACAGGATCAAATTCTTCAAAAACCTGCACATAAAATAGACTAAAACATCAGCAAGCTCGGATGTCTCCATTGGAAACAACACTATGACCATGAAAACTCAACATGAGAATTTGTGCATATATCTCAAAAGCACCATTATCACTTGTTAATAACTCCTTGACCAGTTTGTATGCAAATGAAAGATGAAGAAGTTGCCAAGAAGGTGAGTAGAAATAAAATAAATAGTACATACTTTATCAGGTGTTTCTCCAAGCTCTTTCTTGAAAACTTCACACACTTGATCATATGACGAGACTGGACATTTATTCAACATAGATTCCCTCATTATCTGGACATACTCTTGAGGTACCAAGTATTCCTGTTAGGTTTGCAAAAAAATTGTCAATGTATACTTGAAATGGAAGAAGATTACTCAGATAATGACATTACTAATCAAATCCACAGAAACTGATTCTAAACTTAACATAAGAAGCAGAGTTCAAGTTCAATTTTTAGTCACAAACACATCAGCAAGCAGATTGAGAGCATACCAACTGCCCAATGTGTTGACCAAGCTTGATATATATTCCTCCGTTTCTGAAACATAATTCTTGAAGCTTACGTGCGGACCTGAGGTGAACTTCATGCTTGACCTTTGCTCTTTCGCTACTTCCTTCCGGAAGTCCAACCAGAGAATATTCATAATCTAGTAAAAAATTCATGTAAAAACAAATTATAACTTGAAATTTCAGCGGGATAGAGGAAGGCAAACACAAGAAGACATTACTTTCGCTTTCCCTACGGGTGAATTTTACAATGTACTACAAACATTCAACATCTTACAGTAGGCAAAAACAAATTACAGCAAGAAAAGTTTCAGAATTTAGTCATTAATTTCATTTAAAAAGAATTATACTGAATTTTAAGCAGTCCAAAAGCAGAGAACAAATTAAATTGATTAAGTTATTAAACTCTTTATAGACGTCAAGGACTGCAATTTAAATTCACAGCAAATCAATAATTATATTCCAATTACGTAGAAGTTTAAATTCTAATGACAAGGTACCGAAAGCGATGGAGGCAGCGGTGACGAAGTCTCTGACGAGGCGGAGAGGAACAGCTGTACAGAGCTTGATTGCCGTCGCGGGATCATCTGAGGTGGATATAACTGCAGCGGAAGCGCCGCCGCATAAAGCCGTGGCTGCTACAGCGAGCTTGGTTCGTATGCGCCACAGAGATCGCGTGACCATGTTTAACCGAGTAACAGAACAGCGAACAAAAGCGACGCCAGTAAAGTAGCGTTATGGACAAATTGCAGTAGATTGCGATGTCCGAGTTTCTTACCGTGTTTTCGGGTAATGATATTTATTTGAGCTGGACTGGGCCTGCCCGCCTAAGTTAAGATGATTGTTTTAGTAGATTTGGGCCTTCCTTGGTCTTAATGTGAAGTCACGTTCCTCATATGTCTAGGCTTGAAAGTTAAAACGAAGAATGAGCATACCAGCCCTAAATTGAAACCATGATCTTGTCTATATCATCAAATTATTTTAAATAATTTAGATTATATATTTAATAATAAATTATATAAATTCATTTTTAAATAATTAATCAATTTGATTATAGGTTTAAATCGATCATATCATTAATCAAATAATTTGATTATCAAATGAATCATATAAAAATATATTGGATCTATAAATATAAAAATAAAAATTCATATTATATAAAATTAATTAATTTATATTAAAGTTTAATTTATCATATTTATATTATTTTTATTTGATATAGAAATTTTTAATTTATAATACTTTTTTCTTAAAAACAATCATTATTTTAATTTATAAGAATCAAAATTCATATTATATAACATCATTAATTTATTTTAAAATTTAATTAATTTTTTATTTTTATTATTTTTATTTAATATGGGATTGTTTTAGTCTGTTACACGAAGCCCCTCTCTACCGGTGGATGTGTGATTTAATTCTAAATAAAATTGTCCTGACTAAGAAATATCTCTATGGAAGATTGTTTTCAAATTGTCGTCAATAAAATACGAAAAACCTTTTAGTGAATAATTAATAAAAAATCGTATAATCAGATAGAGAAAGATCTAAGTCTAACGTCCAACGTCACAGCACATGTCACATCGCTCATGACATAATATCTCATGCCACCCACACTTGTTTGTATAGTAAGCGAACTCAGTCTTCTTCATTCTTTGTTTTTTTTTACATTTTGTTTTTGCTTTTTATATTTGCATGAACATAATTTAGATTCTCGTGCGGGACATGTAATGGTAATGCTTCTGAGAATATGTTAACCAATCATATTATCTACCACATAACGCATATAGGATTTTTTTAAAAACACTAGGAGAACTTTTTAATATGACTGTGAATGTTAACAACACAATTATCCACTATTACATTAATAGTCTGTCTTGTAGGCCTCCCACTACGAGCTTATTATACCAAAAGTGAGAGAAACCTATCCCTCTCTCTTTCCTTTTCCGCCCCCATGTCCCTCCCTTGTGGCAACATGGCGCATAAAATAAAGATATGATAAACTTATTCAAATTATTCTGATATAGTATAATAAACTCATAGATTTGATCTTATTTCACTGTCAAGAAACAAAAGAAGACTTTTTTTTAGAAACCTACTTTCATGATTATATTATTAATTAGGCCAAACGACTATTTCCCACCCAAGTTATGTTTTTTCTGTAAATTTTCCCCCATTAATTTTAAAAAGTCTATTTACTTACCCATGTGCTGTTAAAAAAAACGTCAGATTGATAGATTCAAAGATAAAATCTTCATTTTATCTGTAATATTAAAAATAAACTTAAATTTAATTTCTTTTTTACCCCAAAACTCTAACAACTAACAATTTTTCCTCAACTTAAGTTTTCAAAAACAACATTTCCCCCCTAGGGTTTCCAAACTTTCGGATTGAATTTTTCGGCAAACACCGACGATCTCCAGGTGACGTCTCCTCTTTCCGATCGTGCGGCGTCTTCCCCTATTAGGCATCGTCGTCAACGAAGACGACAAGTCTTCTTCGTCAAGACAAATCGTCTTTGTCGACAACGATATCATACAGCATTAGAAGTGTATGACTAAATGAAGGGGTCATCGGAGAGGGAGAGTAAGTGTTTGGAGATCATCAGTTGTCATCAAAAAAATTGAATCTGAAGGTTTGAAAACTCTAGGGGGGAAAATATAGTTTTTGAAAACTTGGGTTGGGGGAAACTTTAGTTTTTAAAGTTTAGGAGGATAAAAAGAGATAAATTTTTTAAGGGTTAGGGTTTTATTAATTTTAACTGTTCATAGGTGGGTATTTAATATTATCAAAGTTAATAGGAGAAAACTTGAGAATACAACATACCTTGGGTGGGAAATAGTCCTTTGGCCTATTAATTATCATATATACAATAAGATGTATTTTATGAATGACTTTATTTTAGATAAAAGGTGTTAAGAAGAATAGATGAAATTTATGCCAGAATCTTTTCATCTGTCATCAAATAATTATTTTGGGTAATATATCTAGTATAGTGATAAATTCAACTCATGTTGACCTTTTTCCTTTCCATTATATAGATCTTTCATATTCATAAGATAAAGAGGGAGAGTTACATTCGAAAAATAAATTTGAGTATTTCTAATCTAAATATATCCTCAAAACTTATTTTTATTATAATTGAACTAAAATAGAATAATTATGTTAATAGTATAGTCCTAATTTGGTAAAAAACAATAATTTTTCCTTATAGACCCGAGGGAGAATAGGAAAAAAAATCGTGTAAATGATTGAGAGATGTATTACCTTGTACACTACTTGTCATTGTCTCTATCATTTTATGAAATTCTTACTATCTCTAAGTAAGAGATTTATTTATAATCTTGAACATTAATGGATATGAGATGTGTCTAGTATTTATTAGGTATCGTACATGCAAATTTGGATAAGAAAGAATTTAACTGTATAATAATTATATCCTAGTTTTTGAAATGCGAGTAAAACTTTGAAAATTTGTTGTCTTTCCATGCGTATATGCACATGAAGATTTAAGGCATGTAACAAGACATTGTAATGATGACATTCATATATTGTATTTAATACATCTTATGTTAGTGTCTTTTTCTAATTTCAATTATTTATGATATCAAAGAGTCTTCATGATCACGCATGTGTGCATTACTAGATTGATGACACATGTTGTAACAGCATGACAAACAACAGGGATTACTTCCCATTGGACTTGGGTTTGCTTATAAGTAATGACATTTATTTTTTCATTTTAGGTTTTTTCGAAACCCTTTTTTTCTATTATTATTATCCTATAAAATTTTTAATATAACCTATTTGTTGTGTCAATCTATACGACCATAATCATTGTTTTTTTGCAAAAATAAGGTTCCTCGTGAATTATTTCATTCACTTAACTAGGGGTGAGAGTTCCAAGAGCTCACACTCTAATATTTTGACCGATAAATCTTGTTATGGTGTACAACATCACTTTGCCCTTCACGGTTAATTGTGACATCGATGCATACTGACGTCGAGTAAATGGGATCTTCTACATGGGAGTGGCCTTGGCTTGGCATGTCTAGGGTTGGTATTGACAAGTCATCATTTTAATCCACGAATTTGGTGACCAAGGTTATCTTAATGGTCAATTCGGGCATTAACATCCAAGGTCATCAAACTTTTTATTTTGTTTTTTATTTTTAATCAAAGTTTAATCAATTCACTTAATTTTATGATATATTTTGATGTAACTTAAATATAAATATGAGGCATTGCTATTATCCCTTTAAACTTTTTATTTCAAGAAAATTATATTTCATAAATTTTCAAAGAGAAACTTATTGTAAGATTGTATAAGGGATATCAGCATCAAAATATATCATCTTTAAAGGGTTTATATGCATTTAGTGTCTATATGTATTTACGACAAATAAACTTTCGCATATTTGACTTCACGTATTAATGAAATCAAACTAAGTCATATAAATTTCAAAATGTGCGCACACGTGCACATATTTATGTATAAATACGGATTTTTTACTACTAAATAATAAAAATATTTTCCATAAATCATTCTCAATGAGTCTGGTAGTGTTGGACTTAAACTAAGTTGGTTTGAGTTTGAAAGTCAGTTCAATTTGATTTATTTTAATTTAAATTTGTTTAATTTGAATTTAAACTAAGTTCAAATTAAGAGGTTAGATTTATTTTAAAACTGAGTTAAACCCGAGTTAAAAAGAGTTTGATTTGGTTTAGCTTGCAAGTTGGATAGATATTTTGATTTGGTTCAAGTTTGATTTGTGGTTTGATTTAAATTATATTAAATAATCATTAAATGATGTCATTTTATCAATAAATCATAAATCTGAATTATAAATTCAAATCAAATTTAAACTACTTTTAATATTGGCTCAATAAATTCAAATTAAACTATTTTTTATTTGAATTAAACTTAAACTAAGGAATATTCAAATTCAATTCAATTTATATCCACACCGGAGTCTGGATTGAAAAATTTATATAAAAAGCAGTAAGCCGAATTTTATGAGAGTGACAGAAACAGTTTTTCCGGCCAAAGGCGGCTTCCAGAAAACGTATGTCCAATTGGCCATCATGTTTATATTTGGTCTAGAAGAAAAACGTCTCCTATTGATTAATATACAAATACTATTCTTCCTATTGATTTGGTTTGACTCTAAAAAGGCTGCTTAGATACTCCACCAACTTATAAAAACACCATCACATTATCAATATTCATCTTGTGCTCCTTTTCACCATTTCGTATAAAATATAATTTCCAATTGTTATTTAAAATTTGTTTTTATATTAAAAACTATAGAAAAATTAATTTACATTAGTCTTTCGGATCAAATATAAACTCTAAAAATAAAATTCTTAGGGCATTTAGGTGAAAGAATATTTGATTATCCTACTTATTTCTGTTTTATTATTGGGATTACTTTATTTTTTTATCTACGTATTTTATTACTAAGATCGATATATTGATAATCTGATTATCGTATTTACTTTATGTATCAAAAAATTATCGATATAATTTCTATTTTATTACAATTTTATTCTTATTTATTATTTTTTATAACAAAAATATTCTTATTTTTAATTAAAATAACAAGTAAAATGAAAATAATTTTAGAAAAAAAATTGATAATAAGATAGTAACTTGAAAAAAAGATAATTTAATTAATTAATTTTATAATTCGGCAATATGAAAATAAATCATAATATATTATTAGGATTGAAAATAAAAATACACAAAAAAAATATTTAATATAAGGAATGTTAATTTAACTAAACACAACAAATAATACTAATTTATACATAATAACCTTTCAATAAAATTAAGTAACTAACACAATAATTATTTATATATATCAAATTTGATCAAATATAATAATAATAATTTATATTTAATAATATTTATAAATAATATTTTTATATGATAATTTTTTATTTTTGATAATAAAAAAATTAATTTAACCAAACACACCCTATAAGTATTTTCACAAGAATAATATATGAAATGGGTTGCTTTCAGTTAATAAATGGAATTGAATCATAGTGAAGAATATAAATTTCATCATAGACTTTTTCTTCTCTGTTGAACCTTACCTTACGTTACCATACCACATTTGAGGTCAACAAATACCTAAAGCAAACTGGTGGCTGTAAATATGAACATAAGGTGCATACATATTTGATATGTTAGAGTTTTGACTTTAAAAGTAGCTTAAAGATTTCTTCAACTCTAATTCAATTATTTACATCACAGATTCGTTTTCAGTCAATATTTTTAATTTTAAGAAATTTCCTTGAAAAGTTAAAACTAATAGGAAGTTTAAAACTAAAGAATATTAAAATAAAAAATTAGGGTTTTAAAAATTGTATGGATTGACTTGATTAACATAAAAATTTAATTTTTTTTGTTTAAAAATTCATTATAAAAACTTAAACTTAAAACTTTATTCATCACATTTAAGTGTGTGTATATATATATAAAATTCATTTTAATGTTAAATAAATCATATTATATATTTAATAATAAAATATATAAAATTATTTTAAATATTATTTTTGAACAATTAACTGATTTAATCACCGATCAACTAATATGATCATCAATTAAACCAAACTACTCTTTTCCCTGGGTTGATATCTGATCTGGTTTTAAAAACATGGTAAAAAACTATAATAATTAATATGGTAAAACCAAATTTTGAATGCTGAATGATAGAGATTCCAATTTTTAAAATTATACATAGATTACCAAAATTAAAGATCTAGAGATTCTTAAGGACAAAATTTTTCATGTGGTCACATGATGCCAACGGTTGGTTCCACCATACCCGCCCGATTGGTATTTAATAAATTAAAAGTAATTAGCAGGTTAATAACACGGATCAAATTATTTCTGTGTCATCACTCCCTGTAAATTATATTATCTCCAGCAGCAACCAGCTGAGACTTGCGGTGGATGACAAAAATGGTAGGTATTGACAATTTTCTAAAGACCACTTTTAATCATTTGATTATCAAACTAATTGTGATTAACTATTCTAATTACACAAGGATTTTATTGTAATTACACTGGGATTTCTATAAATATGTGTACATATTTTTTCTATGCATGACTTCTTCCTGCAGTCATATAATATTACAAAGACTTGTCTAATTGACCAATTTGCTTCGGCGTGTGAAAAGTTCCACGTCTTTGTCTTCTCTACCAAGATACAAAGTCCGGCCAAATCCTCGCGCCTTTGCCTGCACCTTCCCTTATTTTACTGTTTGTATTTATTTATTTCTTTTTCACTCTATTCTCTCCTTTTTTAAGTCCTCCTTCATTGGCTTCCGCCACTTTCCCACATAGACCTCATCGATTCTTTCTTCTTCTTTTTCTTTTTCTATCTCTGTACATAAAAATTATGGGGAATTTCTACAAGTTAGTCATCTCTAAAGAAGAGAAATCACGAAGAGTTTTGCGAGGTGTTAAGACTGTGTTCTTCCTGATCACCCTGTTGATTTCTTTGTTGCTTTTTTCTGCGCCGGTTTTGCTTGTTATTGCTGATACTCTTCTTCCTTCTGCGCTTCTCTCAGCTTCTCTTTCTCCTTCTTCTTTATCCCTCGAAACCCTCTCCACCCACTTCACTAACTACGACTTTCGTTACTCTCTCATCGACATACCTCTTATCTCCATCATCCGATCCGCCGCCATCATCTGTAAGTAATTAAAGCAATAATTTTTCTTCCTGATTCTGAGAAATTTCATCATTACTTATCTTTTATTCTTTGTTTTACAGGTGTTTATGCATTGTGTGACGGGCCACGGCTTTCAAGAGGGCCGTATCTGGGGATTACAACTGTGTGTTCAGTGTTATCTCTAATTTTTGTTTCATTAAAGGCTTCCTTTGTGTTCAGTGTTTCAAACATGGATCGAGGAGGGTATGTGAGAGCCATGGAAATGGCTTTATTCATCTCTTCACTGGTTTTAGCCATTGGACATATCGTGGTGGCTTACAGAACAAGTTGCAGAGAAAGAAGAAAACTCCTGGTTTACAAAATTGACATTGAAGCTGTAAGTCCTCTCCGCAAATAACTTTTTTCTAAATAAATATGCTATAGTGGATACTGCACCATTGTTTCATAGGATGATCTCGTCCGTTAATTGTCACATCTCAGAGCCGTATGCTTCTGAAATGCTTAGGAAATTTCATTTGTCTATCAATAACCACCTAACATACGACTTGGTCCACCTTCTTTTTCCTCATTTTCATCGTTTCAAATCACATTTAAATCGTATGATTTTCTTCAAGAAATAATTAATGGGATTCTAGATTTATGTAGAAAACTCCAGCTTGTGGGTCTTGAAACATGTAAAACACTTTTGCCATGCGAACAAAAAATATGCATATCATGGTTCTATAGTTGCTGACTCAGTCTCCATTCAAAATGATACATAGAATCTTTATGTGCAGAAAATCAGAGAGGAGATATGGGCAAGTAGGATTTTATAATACTGGACCAGTTTGGCACTTATCTGCCATTTGCAACTCTGCCTGCCATTTGTAAAATCTTACTAATCAAATTCTCCCATCTGGGATTGTTCTCCATATCGCAAATGCTAATAAAAACAATTCTTCAACATCGAAGAATGAATTTTTTTTTATGACAGGGAACCCTAATCAAGCCAGAGACCGTTGAGTCTAGAACCTAAGCTCTCCACTTGGGGATTCCAAGTGCTTAACCACTTCTGGTTACCTCCTAGGGGCCTTGGAACTTATCTGTACCTGAATATATGCTTCTAGGACAATCCCTCTAGGAACCTTAACAAATAAGTCAACAGATTCAGGGAAACTGAGTTTATCCACAGCTAGACAGCTACCCATACTTTTAAATCTTACTCAATTGAATTCAAACTCTGATTATATTTAATAATATTTTATTGTGAAAGAAGAAATCAAATGATCAAATCATAATAACATGTGCGGCATGTGCTCAGGTTTCAGCTGCAAAGAATGGTTTTCCAAGGTATCAGAAGATTCTCAAGGAAGAAAGAGTTAATTAATCATTCAGCACATAAATACAAGCAACATAATTATATATTTTTTTGGCGCATCATAGTAAGAGTCAAATTTCAGGTAATCTTCTCAATCCTTTTGATTTCGTTTTTAAGAAAAAATTTCACCATCACCCTTGTGCCCACCATAAAAAGCTAAGCACCAGAATGACCTGAAATTGTGTAATCACTCTGTGTCAAGTACTAACTAAAGCCCTGCTGATTGTTTCACTGATACAGATTCATCTGAAGATTCAATCAAGAACAAGTTCGCAGGCGGCTAAATATAAGTAAACAACTGAAAACCAATTATATGCAACAAGAAATTACATTATGTGGAAGTGGTGGGTCAAGTTTTATTAGCTATAGATATTGCAGGGGATGCATAAATATTCATCTCTGTAATTTAACATGTACAGATTGTAATCACATAGTGAAAGGTTATCAAGTTTTAAAAGAAGTGGCCGAAGGCCTTTTTGATGAGTTCTAGTTCAATCTTTGATACCCAATTCACCATAACAATTTATCGGCAAATTTGTATGCTATTTTTATTTTATAAGCACCTGGACAATGTCATTTCCTAGATATAATGAATAAGAAAAAACTCGTCATTCAAATAAACAAATTGTATCAAACTGAGATGATAACTTGTAATTAAGTAATGTAATTATTTTTGTTTCTTTTTACTTCAAACTCATCCAGTTAAGATATTACCAAACTACCAAATAGTATTACAAACTGTAAAACCTTTTGGCATTTTAATTTGTTTTGCTTTTCGGTATCTCTCGGTTTTTAAAATGCGCGGCATTTTATATTTTAATGGACCCAGCCTAATTTCCTGAGGCCCGGCTCGTCAGGAATCCCTGGCTTCAAAACGACGTCGTTTCCAAAACCTCGGCATATTCGTAACTTTTCTCTTATGGCCATTGCACTCCCGCTCTCTCTGAGACGCTAAATGGAACAATAGAATTCACTCACAGTCACAAAACCTAGGTCAAAAGAATTGTAGAATGAGGTTCAATTTTGATTTCTCAGAAGCTAACACAGGCTCGCGGCGCTCGCTCACTCCTAAAGAGGAACTCGACTGGGCGCCACTTGAGAACCATCCTATATTCTCCGCCGCCGACGGAGACTTATCAACCGGAAAGGAGTCATCTAGAGCTCCGAGAAATATTGTGGCATGGGATGGAGCTTCTCGGTTATATTACTGGAACTCTAAAAAATGTTGCCTCCATCGGATCTCCATCCGGTTGGGCGAACCCCAGCCGACTTCTGTCCTCGCAGCTTCTCCTTCTAAGGTTTTGCTTTACTCTTAATTCTTGTTCTTTAACTTTTTCATGTGCTGAGTAATTTAATTTAATTTATCTTAATTTTGTATAGGTATTGCAACCTGATGTGAAGCTTAATTTTGAAGTTAATAGAATTTCAATTAATAGAAATGGCTCGGCTTTACTACTCGCTGGTTCGGATGGTTTGTGTGTCATGTACTTGTACGGACGTTCTTGTACTTCAGATAGTAACACACTTGTTTGCAGGTACAGGAACTAGCTAATGTTGTTAACATGTTCTGATTTTTTTTCCTTTTAAATTTTGAGTTTGGTTGCTTACACATTATGCATTCGGTTAATTAATTGATTTACAGGACTGTTTCGGTTGGTGCTCAAATCTATTTTAGTTGTGGCAGCAATGCTATACGTATACTACAAGTTTCTTGGCATCCGTATAGTAACACTCATTTGGGGATTCTTTCCTCTGATTCAGTTTTCAGGTATTGTAATTGTCTTGTTTTGTTACCTATGTGCTAAAATATGCTTAAAACATGCAAATGTTCATGCGTGAATTTGATTATTTTTCAAATTGTTGCATGATACTTTAAATGTGTGCCATTTTCATCAGTCATTGAAGTATTATGCTATAGGAAATCTCTCAAACCTCATTCAATATGTTTAGTTCATCTCATTTTGTACATCTCATCTTGAGGGGAGCTGGTAGTTTTACCAATGCTGTCGTTAATGTGAAAGAAATACTGTTCAGCTTAATTTTACTTTGGAGAGTTTGTGCCAGCCTATATATGTGGCTTTATTGCACTTGTCAACTTTAAAATTTGCTACTTAAAATTAGTAAAAGAAATTTCCTTATCAGATTTATTTGCAATCTGTGTTTTTGATTGAATCTTGTGTTGAGTCTTAACCATTCTTTCCTTTGGTAGACTTTTTAATTTGTCTTCAGATCTCATGCAACCAGAGCAAGAATATTATCTACACCCTGTTGAACCAGGTCGATCTAGGAATGCTGCATCAATTTGCCCTGTTGATTTTTCTTTTGGTGGAGACCACTTGTGGGATAGATTTACTGTAAGTTTACTTGATAACTTATATAATCTCATTAATGCATGTGAATTTTTTATTGCAAAGCGTGGGATTTAATGGTTTGTTTGGTCGTCCCATTATTGCAATTTGGGTTTCATGAATATGCTTAATGTCATGTATTTATCTGTGACATTGTGAATTTGTACTGGAAAGTGTCTTCTGATTACAGCAAGAAGAAAAACATTTAACGAAAATTTGTCTTGGAAAGTTATTGTCATTGATTTCCTAAGCAGTATGATGCTTTTCAAAACAGAATAATCTTCTACAAAAATTTTAACACTTTTTCGCTTTTGCTCACACTTGATATTTCACAAGATGATATCATTCAATTTTTTAATTTTTAACAAGTCAATCTTGCTTCTAGAAAAATGTGTGTAGCCTTCTTGTCCTTATTTGTTCATTACCATTATGTTTGGATAATAAGTTTAAATATTTTCAGCCTAGTATCAGCAATATCATCAATCTATATTTAGCTTTCTCTTGTTTCTGCAGGTTTTTGTATTATTCAGTGATGGTTCAATATACATTCTCTGTCCAATAGTTCCATTTGGAAGGTACTTTAGATACTAACTGTTCTGCTAATTTTCTTTTCTCTTATTAATAATGTTTACCTTTAATTATGTCTAAAGTTGGTGATAGATAGGCAATACTTTGTTTTATGAGTAAGAAAATTAAGTTGTTTGAAGAAGTTAGTCAGAGGTAGAAGAACATATTTAGCTTGTCATGGATCTTCAAAATCTCTGTGTTACATTATAGCCTGTATAGCACTTACCATGCACGATACAGTCTACCTGAAAATATTTGTGTACTTGCTCCACTCAATGGTTAATTATATATATTTAGTTTAACTTGTATTGAATTTGCACCAGTGTCTACAAATGGGAATCCATATTGGAGATATATAGTGATGCTCATACTTTTGGTCTAAGATCAAGTAATTCATCAGCTGTTAGCAATTCTAGTCTGGCAATCTCTTGGTTAGAAGCAACATTTCCTGAGTTGGCTGAAGACACAGTGGATGAAGGAAATCTGCCTACACTAAAAGCTCGTCCTCATGCTTTATTTAATTCATCACTTTCTTTGCAGGTATATATCTATATCTGTTGTGACACACATCTTGCAGTAGCCTATTTTGATTAGATGCTTTATAATGTATTCAAGCACATGGTAAACTTGAGTAAGAAATTCTTGTTATTTACCCCCAATGGCCTGTTCGATGAAGAGGGAAGGAATTTTATTTGGTTTCCTTCCAGTAGGCATCTTCAAATCTAGCCGTGCTGATTTCTGAACCATCTTCTAAAAATAAAAAATAATCTTGATTATTAATGTCTGCAGGGGCCTCTGCAGAAATTATTCCATGGTGGGGAAGATGAAGTGCTAGCAGTACGGGGGACAGAATGTGAAGGTCGTGCAGTCAGTTTTCTGTACAATTTAGTCAGCAAAGACTCAATTCTAGTGACTGCCTGGAGTGGTGGGCAATTGCAAATAGATGCCCTAGCAGATGAAATCCAGCCAGTCTGGATTGTTGGTAGTGCACCTCGTGTTTGTGTTGATTCTGATGACCATATACTTGGTCTTGCTATGATTTGTGAACCCATGTCAACTCAGCTTCCAATTGTGAAGCTCGATCAACCGCTTGATCATACTGTTTGGATGGGTTATCCACCTCCCTTATTGAGATTGGCTACTGTGGATTTGGCCTTGCCTAGGAATACAGAGAGTGGTTCTCTTATTACTATGTTTGTTGATCCCCTTATGCAAGAAAGAATATATGCACTTCATGATGGTGGAATAGATTCAATAGTGTTGCATTATGTCCCATTTACAAGTCAAAACCGTGGTAAGGATGAGGCAATCAGAGCTCCTTCTGTGCATCCTGTCCTGAGTACATGCCTAGGAGAAACCTCATCTCCATCTCCTCTATGTGGATTGGTGTCATTGTCAGATTCATTTGGGTACTCATGGATTGTGGGAGTCACATCCAGTCATGAATGTATTGTGCTCGAGATGAAAAGTTGGAACTTATTGCTTCCCTTTCAAATTGAATTGGAGAAGAAACCAAGTAACTTAGGGGAAAGGAAAGAGGTAGATACTCCGGATATCATAAGTAAAGAACTCCTAGTTGGTCCTAAGGTGGTTCTTCATCCCCAGGCCCTACCAAATCTTCGTTCTGTTGCTGCTGATTCTATTGAAGGTCGATCGACTCTTCATCAGTACTTTAAGCTTTTCCATGAAAATTATGTTGAATATGCACATAAGGTGAGAATGTACTACCTAATTCACATACAAGTACTGCAGCACTATTTGCAGTAGAATTTTCTTTCTTATAAATTTAACCATCTTTGTCATTTTGATACTATTGTGCTTTTTAATGTATGTTGTTTTGATGTTTGTGTTTTGGCAATGATCCTAGACGATTTTATTGGCTTTACAATCTTTATTTTTTGTGTAAAACATTGAGATGATTGGAAACTGATTGTTGCAATGTTCAGACTCTGTTTTATGATTGATGTTTAAGTTTGTTGCATGACAATTTTGCTTCCTCATTCTATAGGTATACTTCGAGCTCAAGCATCATGCACCACAATTGACACGAATCATCGAAGATCAGCATGCTCGTTTATGTGAGGCACAAGAGAAGATTTCTAAAGTTGAGGTGAAACAACCAAGTTTAGAAGAGAGGATTGATCGTGCAATTGAGATGCATAATAGTCTAGAGCAACGATTACAATGCTTGAGGAATTTGCCTGGGGCACATAAGAAACCATTGTCTAGGGCTGAGAGAGAATTTAAGTCTGAGCTTGGTAATCAAAATTTTTTCACAGTACTACTACTTTGATGAATAATTTCTCACTTTACAAATGACCGCACTTCATGTCTAAATTGGCAGGGATCATCTTCTCATGTTATTCATTGCACCTTTTTTTATGGTTTTTGCAGACCGATTTGCAGGAGTTGAGTTAGATGCTTTGCATTCTTCCATTGAAGCATTAAGAGGGAGGCTAAGAAGGTTAACACAATCTCCAACAAAGGGCAGTGCAAACCAGAAAAGGCAAACATTAGTAAAGAACAATGTCCAAGATGTCCAAATGTCCCAGCTAAAATCCGCAATGGAAAAACTCACACTCATCAACAGTGAGAACTCAAAGAAGGTTAAGCTTGTTGAATCTGCATTAAAAAGGCAAGAAAGCAGGTGATGATCACACCTACGCATTTCAGTTCGGCAGTCATTTATTTAAGCACATCAGTTTTTGGCCCTCATTGGATGTCGCAGTTCGTTAAAGTGTACAACAGATAGGTATCGATTTCAATCAAGCAAACCGGTTAAGATAAATACTAAGGTTAGACAATTTCACTCCTTGTAAAATATTAGTGACTTGTCTGGTGATTTAATTTTCTATCTTCAGGGGAAGACGAACTAGAGTTTGTCTGATTGCTCCAAATTCATTGCACCATAAAAAGGAAGAAGAAATGATTGTTGCAAGGTTTGATGATACCCACTAACCTCTATTAGTAATAATAATAATAATTAACGCGGCGGCTTAGGCAAATAATTAATGTAAATATGATAATTTACATATTAATATTCCACTGATACAGTAAGATTAATCCAACATCAAAACATAATTACTTCTCTTCTTCTACATTTAGAGGCTTCACAATAATTGGATACCTCTTCTGCGTTCTAGTTGTTGGAAAGAAAACCACCTTGTCCTTTTCAGCGGGAACCCAACTGTTAACATAACCAATCTCTATTCAACAACTGTGTTACAAATTAAAACATAAGTAAATAAATAAAATGAGCAGTGCCTACCTGAATCGAGTGACTAAGTGGTGAAGAAACACAGAGAGCTCAACCCTGGCAAGTTCATAACCAGGGCACAGCCGTGGCCCTCCTCCAAATGGGGTAAACACATTCCCCGAACTTGCTCCTCCTGAATTACTCTGTTCCTTTTATATTTTATTGTTTAATTCATTAGTTTCAATAAAAAGTAATAATAAAATAGAGAATTTTAAATTAAAATAATAATAATAAAAAATTCACCTGCCATCTCCATGGATTGAAAGTGCGAGCATCTTTAAAATGATCATGATCTAAATGTACAGCTCTAAATGATGCAAAAACCCTCCATCCTTTAGGGATCGTGTAACCTTTAATATCGATATCAGTCATTGCTCTTCTAAATACTCCACTGGTTATGTTTGCCACTCTCAGGGTCTCATTTACAACCTAGAATAATAAACAGAGACGCCTTGAATAATAAAAGCTAGTCTTAATTAATTAATTAATATGTTGCTCTGTAAATTCTATACTTACACATTGAGTAAATGGCATTGATTTATAATCACTCCATTCAAGGCCATCTTCCTTCTTCTTCCTTGCCCTGATCCCCTCATGCTCCTCCTACAAAAATCACACCACATTATCGAAAAACAATCGTAGGAATCTACAGGTTATGCTAGCTTAGGGTGGTGAGTTAGGCCATAAGGTTAATCATCTCATCTTTCACTTTACACCGTTCGATGCTTGATGGCGGTTTCCTAGAAATCAGCACCACACGTTTTGAAATGTCCCACCTAGGGACCCACCGGTCCGAAATCACCACAACACCCAGTGGAAAGAGAAGGGGCGGTTTGGTGATTGGAGAAAGGACAAAACAGACAAACAGATACGTGATCAGAATCTATCACGTCGACAGAGGGCTTTTTACCATTTACAGGACATCTTAGGCGAGGCGTGCAGTTTTTAAAGGCATGATCTTGTCCAGTTAGACAAACGTGGGTTCGTACTTTGACTTTTCTGTTGTAACTTTTTACTTTTTGCATCTACGTTTGACCAACGTTATAAATACTCCGCTCCCCCGACACACGTTTTCCCCTTTTCAACCGTTCAAAACTTTCACACAAACCCTATGGTATGGATAACACAAATTAATTAATAACCATTTTTGTCCGAATGAGTGATAAGGGACAGTAATTCAGAGAGTTTGGATTTAAATCCTGAAAAAGTCAATATTCTAATTTATTTAGTATAATAATTATCTCTTTATAAAATAATTTTTTAATACAATCGAACGTGTCCAAAATGAAAGAATAGATATAGTTAACAAAAATAATATTTTATATATTTATTTTAAGTATATAAATAAACAAATATATTTATATATTATTTTATTTTTAATTTAAAATTGTTTAATTATAATAATATTTATTTACTTACAATATTTAAAAAAATAATTAACAAAATTGAGGGGGGGAAAAAAAAAAAAAAAAAGAGGGAGAGGTAACCACAACATTATGATTACGGGATTTGGGCTCCACCCTTCAAATAAGAATTGAAGTGGGAAATAGAATTACCTTTAGTTGAGCTAAAGCAAGAGGGGTCTCCGTGAGGAACTTGACAGCTAGAGTCATTATAGTAGAGGTGGTTTCATACCCCGCCACCAATAAAGCCACCAAGAAATCGGCAATTTCATCGTCGGAAAAGCCCCCCTCGGCCAAAAGTGCACCCAACATGTCACTCTTTCGGTCACCCGATTCACTCTCTTTTCTCCTTTCCCTCACTATAAAACTCAACGCCTCTGCCACCTTCGTCCTCGCCTGCACAGACCCAATTCACCATTATCGATAAAGTAATAATCACATTATTATTTTTTTTTATAAGACAAAAGTGATTACTTGAATGGCTCTGCGGTAGGTGGCGGAGAAAATCCGCAAAGGCACCGTGAAGAAGCCTTCAATAACAAGAACATATTCTTTTCTAAGACTTTCCGTCCATTCTCCGGGATCAAAACTCATTAGTTGCTTCACTGTTAACTCAAATGTTATCTGCAAAATTCAGTCACAACCACCAATTTATTACATTATTAATACGTATTTAATTATAATAATATGGACAAAGCAGACAAATATTCCTTTAATATTCAAAAGCAAAAACCAGAGGGAATGATTCCAGCAGTATATCGCAACCATTTATTCTAACTCAGCATGCCCACCATTTTTAACGGTAATCATGATGACTCAGACGATTCGCCTGAGTCGACTCAGATTGAGTGCAAAATTTAATAATCTTACCTTCTTGGCTTCTTCCATGAGGAGGACCCGGTCGGTCCATGAGTCCATATTAAGTCGAACTAGGCGGTCTATATCGACCAAAAGATGGTCTTTAATAATGGAGGAATTAGCGAAACTCACAGTAAGAGAATGCATTCTCTTGTGGAGACTCCCTTTCATCAACAAAAGAGAATGCTTTCCCAAGAGGTTTGATATGGAACCCGGGTAGCTGCAGTCAAACAGTTTCCCTTCATTCTGCAATATGAACCGGTTCGTTTCTGGGTCTGCAGAGAACACCGTCGGCTCACCGAAAACATGGGTGGTGAATATGGACCCGAACCGGTTGACCCTCTCGTCAATGAACGGTTCAGGATTCTCAGTTTTGTAGGCCGCTATAAGCTGGAGAGTCTCCCCTACAAAGGGCAGCCCCAGACTCCCCGGCGGCAACCGGAGCCTCCGGAACCTGGATGAACGGAATATAAAGTAAAATATTACAACAGAAATAATAACACAGAGAAACATATTGTCGACAAGGTCCGCCATGGAAATAACTAAGTGACTATTTATTTATTACTGAAATTACAAAGCATGTAACGAAGAAGGTTTGATGGGTTGGGGTAAAGACAGGGAGGCACAACACAAGAGCAGGTTGTGGGGGAGAAATAAATGGTGGATATTTTGGTATCTGAATAAAGTAGTTTAATCATATCTTTATTCCCATTCCATGTATAAACTTTTTTCCAGCCTGTTTCCCCGTGTCGCTCTGAGGATAAGATTTTGGAAGGGAACTTTGGAAAGATCTCTGGAGTCTTGTATGTATGGAAAGGATCATGTGTTCAAAGTGGTGTTGTTGGGACACACCACTTTTCTCTAACTCATATTAAAATGGCAGAACATATTGGACTTTCAAAAGATAAAATAAAGACCGAATGGCTCATTCTCACGCATGGTTTAGTATATTTTTAAATTTTACTTATATTTTTATTAAAATTCTTTATTAAGATTACAAATAAAAGTATTATTTAATAAAAATAAAAATTTTTATTATTTTTTATTATCTAAGGTTAGAAAAGTTAATATTTTCTTCTCAGGTTTTTTTTCTTCTTCTATCACCCCCTTCGTTCCAACCAACAAGCTGCTTGTGCTTCCTACCCAGCTTCTCATGTCGGCTGCTCGGGAGATCCTGTCAACAGTCAAAGAAAGGGTATTTTCATATTTTTTATTTTTTAAAAAAATGTAATAAAATGGTATATATATTTGTTTTCTGCTGTGTTGCGAAATAAGGGTAGTGAGGCATATTATAGAATAAGTTTTAAATCTGGGTGTGACGAAATAGTTGAGATACATGTGGCCCATGGGTTCCACTAGAACTTCTAATGTGTTGTCAATTTGACCTCTGGAAGATGAAGAAGAAGAGGAAAGAGTTGGCAGCTTTGTTACAATATTAGCCGCTCCACTTTTCCGAATAAATGCATGCGTCGTTTTGGCCCACAATTGGTTTTAAAAACCCGAAGCAATTCTCTCTTCAACGTCTTCTTCCTGGATGATGAGATTATTTAGCTTAACTAGTGTTAGTCAATCAATTAACCACCAACTTAATTAATCACGTTGCTTTTTGTCTGGCTTTATACAAAGTCTTCATTCGTACCATATATTTAAACTTAACCATAGGAGCTACAGGAAATTAAGAGAGTTGTATTAAGAAACAATTAGGCAGATAGAATGTCATTAATTTATGCATCCTGATTGCCCCACCTCATCTTCATAGCTTTTTGAGAAATATGGAAAAGCAAGTGTTAATTCCTTGATAGTAGTCTTTTTATAAACCCTAGTTTTCTCCTGAAAATCCACTTAAACCCTTTCTTTCTATTGTCATTATACATAATTAGCATCAGAAAACTAAGTTTATCTACCTGATGATCTTCATAGCTTTCCAACCAGGATGGGTGAGCTCCCACCCGCATATCTATATATATTTATCTTTTTTTTTTTAATGAAGAAGATTAATTAATTATAAGGTAATTAGCTTAACCATCACCCACGTTGTCAAGTAACATGCAATTATAATAACTAGGGTTTTGGATTTTAATTTGTTATCATCAATCTACCATGTTCATTTCTTTTCATATGGTCCCCATTTGGGACATTAAGCTCTCCACCCACTAGACATTTCATTTATTAACCCTCTCTATCAACTGAAAAAAAAAAATTATGCCTTTTTAATGCGTGAGAATCCCATCATTTTTCATCATGTGTTTATGTGCTCGTTTAAGCACCTAATGAATTCAATAGAGCGATTAACATTTTTTTGCTCAAAATTTAACTTCTTAATTAAACCAAAAGTTAACTGGAGAAAAGTACAATACTTATTTTAATTCCCTAAAATTAAAAGAAAAAATTAATTCCTTTATTCTTCTACATTTTTTCTTTTTTCTTTTTCCTCTTCTTCTTCCTTACAGCCACACAATACTAAAATAGAGTTAGATCACCATGGAAGCAATGACAAAGGTTCAAAACCTAGCTGATAAACTCCCCTACATCCCTAGTCAATACACTCAACCTCTTCACAATTGACCCATTGCTCAAAAACTCTTCTCTCAACATCCCAACTGTCGATTTATCTATCCTGTTAATTCCTTGCACAACGCCTCTATAGAATGGGGTGCATTCTATGTCACCAACTGCGAAGTTAATCTTCAACTCCTCCATGTGCAACATCTCAGTTACTTTTTTTTTTTAAAAAAAAAAAAATTTCATGCTGAACAAGCTAAATACACTTGTGACCCCACCTTTATGCCTCTAACTTCAAGGGTTTATGATTAGGACTACAAATTAATCGAGTTTCTTGTAAGCTAAACTCGAGTTTGAATAACTTGAGTCTTATGCTTAAGATGAGCTTGAGCTCATGACTCGATTAAAATAGTATATCAATAAACTCATAAAAGTTTAAAATATTATATTTATATTATAAAATCTTATATATTAGTTTTGAATATAGAAAGTAATTGATAAATATATAAGTTATAAGGTTTATTATAATTTTCAAATCAAATTTTAACCAAGCATGAGTTCTCACTTCTACTTTTAAGCTCAAGCATAAACCAATAAAGCTCAAGCTTGAATTCAAGCCCTAGATGAACTCTATTGAATCAAATTAAAACCAAACAATACTCGAATTTGACTCGATTCGTTTGCCTCTCCTTGTTTCCACAACAAAATCTTAGTTAGCAAAAATGAGAGTATCTTGAACTAGAGGGACTACTTTGACCACCACATATTACCCATGTCTCGTAGCAGCCCACTTAAGTTGTACAAGTCGTCGACCGATTACTAGGGAGTGGTGGAGGAGTATAGTGACCAAATGAACTGTCAAATACACCACCATCTAATGAAAATTATAATCCATGATTTCTGGGATTTATTCTGATGATGATTACGGCGTTTTATCACAATGTTTCTTGTCAATGAAGCAGCCGGATTATGGGAATCCAACTCCCATTGTCAGGGTTTCTGTGCTCATATTTATCCAATTCCAATTAACAATAGTTGTTACATTAATTAATTAAATCTAATCTAAAAAATACTGCTTTCCCCTTTCATTAACAGATAGTGATTGGCTGCATTGGCACTTGTATAATAAAACCTTGAGAAAATCCTTTAATATATATATAAACCTAATTAAAATATTGGAGAATTTAGAACGTGGTTAGTGTTAAATAATCATATTTGTGATTGAGATCTAATTCTTGAAATGGTGAAGTAGAGACATATCCTTCAACTGTCCCACAACATCTTATCCCACGTGTGAGGTGACAGTATATAGCTCAGGACAACCGAAGATGTCTGCATCGTGTCTTCTTTTTTTTTTTTTTTTTTGGTTTAATGGCCCATATATATCAGTTGGTTCACCATTCTTATCATTTTCGACAATTGTAGTTGATATTATTAGTTACTTGGCAAATTTGGTCACTGCAATCACCAAATTTGCACCAGATTGTACGAGCTGTGGCCTTCTATTATTCCAGTTCCCTCCATGCTTGCCCTACCATTTGTTGAAGATAATCAATGAAACCTATTTTTCATAAACGAAAATTTATGCATATCATTCTGTAAGTTTGATTGATTAAATCTTGGCAGAACTTTGCGTGGGACAACTTCCCTTTGGCGCCACTCCACCTGCTGCCTTGCCGACACCTTTTTTTTATGAATTATTAATATTAACTGAATTATTTTTTATGTTAAACTGTAAAGAAATGCAGAATTTTCGTGGGATTTTTTTTTTTTCAAATCGAAAATTTAGAATATTACAAGAGAGAGTATTAGGATGAAGATTATTACAACCGTTGATATAAACAAAATTGTAAAAAAGAAAATAACAAGAGTTCCTAAACAAATGAAACAAAAAATTAACAAGAGTTCTATCTTGTCTTGTTATTAATCTTTTTATTGTGAAATCTCTGATTTTCAATCTTATAATAATTTGGCATATGAATGTCGATGCTGAAATTTTGTTAGATCCCTACGGTGATATACAAAACAAATAAAGAAAAAGTTATTTTAATTAATTATCTATAATTATAAATATTCTATCTTCTAATGACGACTATGAGAGAGACCACAATACTATGAAAAAGTGACAGGAAGAGCCAACTGAACGAATAGGATAAATATTAAGCCACGAGACACGAGGGGTCAGACACACGTGTGCACTGACACTGCTGTAGTGCAGCTTTAGCTTTGGCTTTCACTTCCCGATGTCTATTAGCGCGAATGTTTGCTGTGCCTGTCACTCTTCCACGTGCGTCTTCCATTAATTTGCCCTTATCCCCTTTGCGTCTGTCCCCAGCAACAACCCTAATTATTCCTTCCAGGATCACGTGCAAGAGAATATCGATTTAAGTTTTTTTTTAAAATAATATATTAATATTAAATTATTTATTTATTTAATTTAATAAAATAATTATTAAATTTGAGATTTATCTTACCTCTATTATTGATTTGATCAAAAATAAAAATTTAATTCAAATAAAATAACAAAGAAAAAAACCCTAATTATTCTTAATTTTTAATTTTTATTCTACTTTTGGGGACTCTACGTTCTGTCATTTTCATGTTCATCCGTTATGAAAGGAGGATTGAGACACGGAGAGGCACGTCCCACCTTCCCTTGTAAGATATGGCCCCACATTTCTTATTCTTTCTGGTATCATCCATCTTGCGTGGCATTATCTACAAATCTACCTACAAAAAACAGAAAAGGGCTGATGATAAAAAATTTTCGTTCTCCTTTAATAAAAAAGTTTTTTTCACACCATCTTTCCATTCTTTAGAAAAAAATCTTTTTTTATTTATAAAAAAAAATTTTCCGTTCACATTTTTTAAATATAATATAAATATATTAATTAATAAAAATAAAATTAATTTATTATTTTACATATCATATAATAACACTTTAATATATATAACAAAAATTTTAAAAAATAAAAATAATATAAAACTATAAAAATATATTAATATTTTAAATAAATATATTAATTAAAAAAAATAAAAACGATGATAAAGGTAATACAAACATAGAATATATATATCTCTATCTTTGATTATAAAAATTTTTTTGTCTCTATTTTTATCTTTTTTTTTTTATTAAATTTTTTTTTTAATTAGAATCAGAGAGGATTAAAACGCTTAAATTCAAATTAAAATTATTATTTTTAAATGTCATAGTACATTATTAGGAATAATATTACTCACTGTTAGTCCATTAATTTCATCTCTGCCGAGCACTTAACTCTCCCAACTACAGCTTCTGCCACCCACCGTCCCATTCATAAATAGCTATTATTAATTCATTTTTGTACATATGTTTAAGCAGAAGCACTTTGATTATTATTAAATAGTCAGCCACGACAGGTTAAAAGTAAGATTCATTTGCTAATCCATCCTTCACCTTTGTTAATAAAAATCGTTTGGTTTCACTGTAATTTACTCAAATTCATTTTCAATTTATCATACTAAAGGTAGGCAGAGTGGGGCTCCCTTTTTCTTGGAGGGCTCAAACAATCCGAGACTGGAACCAACTCCGACCATGTATAGGGTGTAGACCGGTCCTAGGTCCAAGCCCTTGAACCCATTTTAGTTTGTTTAAAGGTAAATTTAAATTTAATTATACCAATTATTTAATTTAATTTTGTAACTGTAATTTATAAAAATATTACAATTTAACATTTAAAAAAAATTATAACGGAATAATTTATACGTATTATTAATTTGTTATTCCAACAAAGCTGGTGGGAAATAGTCTTTTGGCCAATCAGCCGGTCGAATTCCCATCGAATCTTTTGGGTTTAATTGGTTTCCTTGTCTCTAATCAAACAAGAATTAGAGACATAACATAATCCCACTTTGTTATTGTTGTTGTCTTGTAATGCCTCATTAATTTATACCAAATTATTCTATATTATTGACTAAGTTATCTCTTAACCCAATAATCAGACCGGGGTTCACTTTTCCTACAAAATAATGTTGACTATAAATAAAGTGACTTCTGGGTTTCCATTAACTTCATTTTTTTATTGATTTAGAGGGAGCACTTGTTTGCTTGTTGCTTGAAAAATAGGGAACACTTGGAGTGGATTCAATAAATCATCCATTGACGAAGTTCAACTTTTTCCCTTATTGGATTGCCTTTTTTTTTTTTTTTTCAAATTGCTTCATAACTCTTTAATTTAATAGTATGTGAAACCAAGTTCAAATCTTGAAGTCATTAAAAAGACTATTTGACTTTGAAAAAATTGGAACAATTAAAGTTTATAAGTTAAGAGTCATGTTATCTCTATAATAGATTAGATAAAATATATGAATATTAAAAAGAAAAAGAAGTATGAGCTGTCAACATTCAAATTATTATAATTAGTTATAATTTTTTTTTTTAATTCAAAAAATTATACAAATATACATATTTATATACTTAACTATATATTAAAAATATGTATATATAATTTTATTTAATTTGTTATACCTCATTTGAAAACAATAATATTAAAGATTATTAAGTAATTAGAAAGGGTTGTAATATAAGGTGTATTAATTGGATATATTAATTTTTTTTTTATATACACACACACACACACATAAAATCGTAATCATATTTTTTTCACTATATAAATATAGTCATTTTCAAATTTGATTTTACCTTTAAAAAAAAATAAAATTTAGGGTTAGTTGGATGGGTTGGCCAATCAACTAAAAACCCAATCAACTAATTTTTAAAAATAAATTGATTTGTTAGACATTTGGTCAACTTTCTAACCATCCAATCAATCACTTTTTTAAAAATAAATTGGTTAGTTAGTTAATGAGTCAACCGACTAACCTTTTTACTATTAAAATCGTTAAAATTTTTTATATTTTTATCTCATTTCACTTTGTATTTTAACTATAACTAGATACTTAAATAAGTTTTATCTCTTAGTTAGATGAATTTATGTTTTGATTGGATAAATTTTGATTGAGTAAATATAAAATTTTAAAATATTTAAAATATTTTATATTTTAAACTATATATATAATAAAAAAATAATTATCCATACACTAGAGAAAAAAAATCTATTTTAATTAATATTTCCATTAATTAAGTAAAAATTAGAAGTTGATGGATGGATCCAGTACACGTGCATGCGTCAATCACTGCGACAAAATGCCGACAAAATGAGGAGCTACAAAGAGATTCACACTATCAATGGAGGAGGAAGACTTGGATTTTCTTGATTCTGATCATCCATTTTTCCATGATAATTATAATAAAGAAACTAATTGTTTGAAATAATTAAACATGTCAAAATCAAATTTTATAAAATCTGTAAATAAGGATTTGTGTATCCATTTCAATTTTTGATGAAACATCTTCGAATACTGTATAAGGTGTTAACACTAATCTGTTTTTACGACCTAATTTATAATACATATTGCTTGGGAGATAGGATCTGTGTCAATATTTGTGTGTTGGGTGGAGAATTCTTTTGGCGAAAGAAAAATAACATATTTCTTTTGGGAGATAGTTAAGACTTTATATAATAGTCTAACTGTTAATTATTAACCATCAGTAATTATCGTTTGATAGTTAATAAAATTAGATTGGATCGATCCATCATGGATGGACCTGATCCAATACTAATTAATTTTTTAATTGTTTTGTTTTTTTTTGGGTGACTTTAATTTGTTTTTTGATTGATGATGAAGATGGCTATTTGTAACCCCCACTTGGCCAGGATGTAGGCCACCACATGACAATTAAAGCGGTGACATGTTGCAACATTGACACGTGTGTTATGATTTATCCCATGATTTCTTTTTTTATACAGGCTATTTTTGCTATGCTTGATCCAAGGTTACGTAAATTTGGAATTATATATAGTTTTGTATAATAATTGGTCGGAAAGTGGCAACCCTTTTATTAATCCTGTGGAAGATAAAAAGCTCACCATTCCTGTAACACAAGGCACGCTTCATCAATCATCTTAGGTAAGTCAAAATTTAATCAAAGTAACTTTATTTTTTTTTAATATGGCTTATATATTAAGTCAAAATTTTATAAATATGATAAAAATTTGATCTAAACTTTTATTTTAAAAATTTTAATACTTTATCAATTTTATTAACATTGAAGATCTAATTAAAATAATTTTGCTTTATCCCTTAAAAGAAGAAAAAAACCTGAGTTGTGGCTAAAATTGACATAATATCCGAGAAGACCCTTAAAAGATGATGTGATATCGCAGATTTAGATATGATGTTATAAATGGGCTTAAAGCTTTGAGCTTTATTCGTGATTCTTTCGTATAAAATTATATATATTCAATTTTAAATATTTAAATAATATATTACACTTCTTCATTCGAACTGAGGTAAATTTTTGTTTCTTAAATTATGAGTATGCCATTAAAACTTGGTTAAGTTTAGGGTGTTATTTTGCTGGGTTTTATCACAGGAGTCACCGGAGGTATAGATTCTATTCAGAAAAAAGACAAAGGCTAAATGATACCTAGTTCTTGTTGTATGCTGTCATAAGCTTTTAATACTCTGATTTTTATTTTACCCAGAATCAGGTAAAATATGCACAACTCAGTAAAAACTTGTATATCATTTGCATTACTAGCTAGCTATATTGAACTAATTCACACATGTGTAAGTTTTCCAGTGTGCCGCGTAAATCAGGAGATGGATATCAAATAATTTCACCAAGCAGTCCTTCTAAATGTTGAGGCCTCATGCAAAACCAAATATTACTTCTGAGAGAGTCCGAAAAGTACTTGTTAGAGATTCTGAAGACTGCTGTTAATTAGGACTTTCTGATTTCTAGTTTACTAATTTTTGATCATTGATTTTATTTCTTTCCTAAAATATTGACATTTGGTCTCCCAATCTCATGTATAAATTGTATTACAAATCAATCAATAAACGCATCGAAGAATTGCATTGTTCCTCGTGGTATCAAAACCATGTTAATATTCGGGTGCCTCTAATTTCTTTTGATGTTGTTGCTGACCTTCTGTCGTGGTCCTTCATCAACTTTCTAGTGCTGATATTTTGGCTAATCTTCATCAACCCTTTATCCACGATTTCGTCAATCCTAAATTTCATCGTTTCAGGGTTTGGGTTTGGCCTTTACTGCAACTGACCGTCGCTACTCTGGGTTCTATACTCATTATTGTCAACCTTCGAAGCTTTATCGGCATTCGATTCTCCACCCTCAACCTTCGGTCTTCATAGACACCATTTAGTTTTTTTCACCTTCACAACCATATGAAAGTCCAATAGCAACTTGCAACTTGTTCCAGTGTCTACTACCGAGACCATATACCTTCTTTAGATGTTAATTGTTGACTTAATAATCATAATGATCTATTCCAAATACTTCAATTCATTCACTTAATGGGCCTACACTATCCAACAAACATCGACAAGAATGACACGCGGCAAGAAATTCAAATCAAGATTGTATAAGTGTGATAGAAATTTGAAATTAAACCTTATATTTAAAAGTTCTAATACTCTGTTAATTTTATCAACCTTTGATATATAAACCATTGTCTGTTGGTCCAAGGCAAACCACAATATATCAGTTGAGAACATAGATTTGCACAACAAAACAAGGTACTTGTTCAGTATTCAAGTGCTACAATGTCATCAATGGACTTTGGCTTGAATTAGATCATTATTTAAACCTAGTGCTAAAGGACCCAACAGAAGGCAATACTTTCCAAAACCACGTTGCAGAGAGAACATATTTTTTATTTTTCGGCAGGTTTGAAATAGAGTTTGATCAAGTTTGAGCTGAAGTATTTGCTCTGGAAGGGCTTGAGAAAGTTGACGAGGCTCAAAAAACTAAAAGGATTAACTATGGTGTCAAAAGAAAGAATAGACGAAAATATTCCTGGACAGCAGTGGAAGCCAGATTCAATGAAATCATCAGGTCAAGATGGGTTTTTGTGTACATTTTGTAAAAAGCCTAAGCATAGTTTCCTCTCTTCCCTCTCTTGCAGAGTCTCATTTTCTTATTTCTCTTCTTTGGTTTCCTTGTACATATTGTACCTAGTTTTTGGCTGCCCTTTCTTTTTGTTGGGTTAGCTTAGGTTGTTTGTTTTTCCATTGCTGGGGTGTGGTTTTAATATTCTTCACTTATATAAAAATAAAATAAAAAGCCTAAACATACAAAAGTGAATTGTTTTAAGCCCCACGGAAGGGTTGAGGTGCTGGCCAAAAAAGGACAATAGCAGCAAAATCAAGTGCCAATACAGATGTAATATCTCAAGTAACATTGACTTTTAGAGGAATCGAATTCTGCAAAGAAGAGATTGAAAAAGCTAAAAGGTTTATTGCAATCTATTACCAAGACTTTTGGTACGTGTTCATTGACTCAAAACGGTGTCCCATTTGTAATTCTCTTAAAGCTTCTTGGTTTATAGACTCAAAATGGTGCCCACATGATTTTCAAGTCAAAGTAACAAGTTCAAGAACGGGTGGCAGAATTCATTGACAGCTGAACCTATTAATAATTTAGTTTGTTTCAGAATATAATTTGAAACTTATTCAGTCAAGGATTTCCACCTCTCTGCCCCACTTTCCGCACCATCAATCACACGTTTAGTGATAAGATCATTTTCTCACTCAAGATAAATAGTCTTATCAATGTAAAACTTTCCACTACAAAAGACATAATATGCTTAGCATATGCAGACAGCTGAGACAGCTTTTATGTTGGGATGCTCATGTTAGTAAACGTTTCTGAACTCTTCTCTGCAGCTTTTACACGATAGATAGTATCGATCTTATAACAGTAATCCACATAAAACATAAAGATATTGAGATAGACTTACAGGAAAAAAAAAGAATGCACTCAGAGGCTTCTTTGTTTTGTTGGGATCTTTCTTAGCTGATTGAGCTTTCTTGGCCCTTGTTGCTACTCTTAACAACCTTCAATGCAGCTTTTGCCTTCCTAGCGTTCCAAGACAATCTAATACATTGTACAACCATCATCACAAGCAGCTTATTTTTGTGTTAAATTGTGATGTTGCAGCTGGCTGTAATTAAATCAAACTAGAATCCAAGATAAACATCGAAAAGTTTTTGAAAATTGTCAGTATCTGATATTGATATGTGAACAATATAGAACCTTTATGGAAGTATCCATGTTACATTGCTTAATATTGAACTGGGTACTGAACATCAATATATACCTGTCCTCAAAAGGCTTCAATACTTCCTTTCTTTCCTTCTTCAATGACCCTTTGCCTGTGGCCACCTTCATAGTATATGTCTGAAAACAACACAAATTACAGTGACTAACAATCATTGGATTCTAGACGAACACTGAATTCTCCATCAATGGAGAATAAAATACTTGACGATGAAAGGATTCAAATTCGGCTAATTACAGATATACATGTCTATGTATAGCTGACACTATAGGGAATTCCATTTTGGTAACATCAGAATTAGCAAGACTGAAAATGACATAAAGGACAACAATTCAGTTCAGTTAAAGGCCAACTTAATCATTTTCCAGGAAATTAAACTATACAAGGGGATGCAAGCAAATCCCTTGACTTATACATCTGATCATAGAAATCAAGTTTTTTTATTATTTTCCAGAAAACCAAACAAAGATTAGGGATCATAATTCATAAGTTCACTATAATCTACAAACTGAAGAAGAACATACAAAAAGTAGCACAAAACAAAATATACGGAGGAAATCATATGCAATTCTTAAAGTTGCAAAATTTCAGTAAAAAAATTTACCTATAAAAAGGTGAAATTTATAAATAATATAACAGCAGCTAGATAGTCACCTTATACACAAAAATTATAAACATAAAATCTAACAATATAAGAGAAGAAAACTCACTTAAAACTATAAAGAATCATATACTAGTTGAAAAGAAATAAAAGGGATGAACGCAAAGGCAGAGCAAAGCAATCTATCCACCTAATTGACGACAAAGGGTAAAGTAGGCGCTGGGAGATGCCACGAAGCTTTTTACCAGGTCGCCAAGAGAAGTACCACGTGGCGAAGTGGGGTCAAAGCAATATTTAAGAGAGAGAATTTTGTCGTGTTGTTGGGGTGTTTTGAGAGGATCCCAGTGAGAAACTCTATTGAGTTTTGATTGGTTAAAATCAAGAGTTGATCCTATACTTAGATTTCAACATTTAAGTATATGATTATGAACAATCTCAGCCATATTTTTTTGCTAAATCATGTATCTTTGATTCTTTCCAATTTTGCCTGAACTCAGAAGAATCAATCGCCTGGTACATACTCCACCCAGGACCATCCAAATGTCTTGCTGATCATAAGGCTATTTATCACCACGAAAATAATATGTCTATTAAAGAGAAATATTTTTGAGAAAAATTCTAAATAGTTTTGATTTTATCTTAATAAAATGTACGTCAAATTCCATAAATATATTGATCTTCCAAATGAAATCTAATTTACTCTACAGATATGTGTATGCATGCATCACTTTCAGAATGATGAATCACAACTTACAACCAAATCACAGGCTACAAAGCAAAAATAATGAAAAGGAATTATCATAATTATGTATCCTTAAACGGTCAATGAAGACAAATTGAAGCCCCACGATAGAAGGTGAAGAAGCTATCAACCATCCAGCTCTCTCGCTAAAAGATAAGGCTAAGATAAGCCCACCTACATTCTCATTCACACCCATTAATTCAATCAAAGTAAACAATTTCAACCAGATAAAAAACATAAACCAAAATCAAATTCCTTCATTCTCTACATATAATATTTACAAATCGTCACAAATTAACACCAAGACCTTATTCATGGCCACCACCACTCCAGCAGCAACAGCTTCACGCTTCTTTGGAACACGTATCCATGACTCCAAGCCTCTGAGCTCGGCCAAATTTCAAGCCAGGCTTAGCTTTAGAGGTTTTGGCATCAAAAAATCCCCACCACCGCCACCCAAAAAAGCACTCCGCAAGCGAGATTCCGAGCGCCTTGTATGGTTCCCGGGTGCAACCCCACCGGAGTGGCTCGACGGGAGCATGGTGGGAGACCGAGGGTTCGATCCATTTGGGTTTGCAAAGCCGGCTGAGTACTTGCAGTTTGACTTGGACTCTTTGGATCAGAACTTGGCCAAGAATGTGGCGGGTGAGGTCATTGGGATCCGTGAAGAGGCCACGGAGATCAATCCGACGCCGTTTCAGCCGTACTCGGAGGTTTTTGGCCTGCAGAGGTTTAGGGAGTGTGAGCTGATTCATGGAAGATGGGCAATGTTGGGCACTCTCGGTGCCGTTGCTGTTGAAGCTCTCACTGGTGTTGCATGGCAAGACGCCGGAAAGGTAAGTACACACACACACACACACATACATACATACATACATACATACATAAACGGATGTAGCAAATCGTATTGAAATAGCTGGCAAGAAGATTTTTGTTCGTTGTCGTGTCTTATTATCGTCCAAGCATTCTTCATGTTGGCATTTATAATGATGACAAAGGTGATATATATTCACATGCCCCACAGCTTGGCAAATAAAATATATAAATAAAAAATGAGTTTTTTCATTAATTTTATATAAATGTTAATTGGTTTTTTCAGGTGGAACTGGTTGAGGGATCTTCTTACCTTGGCCAACCACTTCCATTTTCATTGACAACATTGATTTGGATTGAAGTTTTGGTAATTGGATACATCGAGTTTCAAAGAAACGCAGAGCTGGACCCTGTGAAAAGATTATACCCAGGTGGGTATTTTGATCCTCTTGGGTTAGCCTCCGACCCAGAAAAGTTTGAGAACCTTCAATTGGCTGAAATTAAACATGCTCGTTTGGCCATGGTGGCCTTCCTCATCTTCGGGATCCAAGCTGCCACCACAGGCAAAGGCCCTATCAGCTTTGTGGCTACATTTAACCAGTGAAAGTTCTTATGAAACTCAATCAGAAAAACATATATGTTGTGAATTCCTGTAACCAAATCTGATTTGCATTTTCCACTCTTTGCTTGTAACTCCCCCTTTTAGAAGTTTAAACTTATAATGGAATATTCTAAGTTTAATTATTTTGGCATTCTAAAATGGACAAATGACTAGTTCCCTCAAAACTTTGATGAAATGTTAATTTTCTACCTTTTAAAAATAAAAAGTCAAATTTTTTTCATATATTTATCAAATCTATCACTAAAAATCTATAAATTTTATCATAGATTCAATTTTTTTTAATTTAAAAATACTCTTTAATGGTTGACTTGAACATTTTAATTTATTATATGTAATTATTTATATACATTTTTTTGGAAACATTAAGAACCCAGACTAGATGGTACTTGAATGATTTGTGTTTGTGACTAGAAGTATATATAGTGGCTAAGAAGAAGAGGTACAATGTTGATTTATTTATTAAAGTTTGAATGGGTGATTCAACCTTACCAAAACAAAAAATATTTAAAAAACACTAATTTAATATGATTTATATTTAGTAGGTATATAAAATATGTAAATAAAAACAACATTAAAAAAATTAATAATGCCATGATTAGGATAAGTTTTTTTTTATTCCAAATATTCTCAACCTTCAATTCCTTTTATTTTTGTCTAAAAGAAGCATGAAATTAAGGGCCATTTACGAATGCTTTTGGGAGCATATGTACTGATATATATATATACACACACACACACATAAAATAAAAAAATAAAAAATATAAATTAATTAAAATATCAAATAAATATAAATTATTATTATTATTATTATTATTATTATTATTATATTTGATAAATATACAATATTATTTTTATTTAATTTGATATAATAAAATAATAATAAATAATTATTTTATTTAAATATTTTTAGTATAATTATTTAAAAATATTTTTTATGTTATTTATTATATTAATTAAAAATAAAATTTTTTTCTGAAAAATTTTTATAAAGATAAAATTATAATAAAATTAAGATTATTTCATAATTTTTTAATATATAAAAGTAGAGTAGTAATCATATTACACTTTATATTATTTATCATATTATAATTGATAATACAAATTATTATAATTTTTTATTATTTAATAAATCAAACAAAATAATATTTATAATACTCTAAGTGATAATTTAAATGATAAAAGAAAGATTTTATGTCTAAGAGAATATAATTCAAATTTTTTTAACGATATATCTAAATTAAATTTTTTATTCATCTAATTTATTAATTATGAGATTAATTATTAAACTTAAAATTTATTTTATTAAGCCCAAATTAGATTCAGCTTAGGTAAGGTTTTTTTTTGTTTAAAAAAAATTAACCTGATAAGGTAAATATTTTATTTTGCAGAAACATTTTAGAAATATAAAGCCTTTCTAAACCCTGAAAAAAAAAAAAATGAATGGAGATTTGTCCAAGACCGTAGCTTACACGTCTTGTCAGATCACACTTTTAACAGGAAAAAAGTAATATAATTGCCTCTCACAAAATTTAAGATTATCTAGTGGGTAAGCAATCTACAACGTCAAATATTCAACTTTGCTCTTTCTCTTCATCATTTATTTCTTAAGAATCTCCTTTTCTTTCTTTCATTTCTTCATTTACAAGTAATTTACAATTAACCTTTTTGTCTAAATTTTCTTCCTTTTTTGATATTTGCTTAAAGGTTTGTTCTTTTAGGGATCTATTGGTCGTTTGAGAGGGTGGAGAAGAGATATGGGGAGGTTATTTGTGGTGAACCTTGAAGGAAAGATCTATAGTTGCAAGCACTGCAAAACCCATCTTGCTCTTTTTGAGGATATTGTTTCAAAGGTTGTTTCTATGATCTTTATTTTACCTTTTGATTTTGCTTGCTCTTTGTGTTTGTTTTAATGTTCTTGTTGATTCTTCATCTGGGTACGTCTAATTTGTTTTAAGCTATGCATTTTCTCTCTGGGTAGACTTTTTGTTGCAACTTTACTTGTTTATGTTATGGCGATTATGCGTTTGATTATCAGACATGAAGAATCAAGGGGGCCTTATGTAGTTGATGAAGGTTATTTTTAGATGTTGATTGAGCAGAGTCTCAATTGCTTCACTTCTGAGATTTTCTGTTTTGAAATGAGAAATAAGAAATTTATGCATTCCTTATCTGGATCATTTAAGTCTTTTGACATGCTGAAGTTTGATTATGCTCCCTATCTATTCCCTACTTATAATATTAGCGTATTGGAGACAATATATATTGTTCTTTTTGGAAAACTTATAAAACTCTTGAACCAGTCATTTCAATGCAATTAGGATGATTTGAGAACTTTAACTTCAGTTCTGATTCAATAAGGAAGTAATGAACAATTGCTTTATAGTGATAATAGAATGTGTTTAGTGATCTAAACTATTGCTTTATCATGTGATTTTTCTTTTTCGTTTGTGCTAGAATTAATTCGGAAGGATTCTATTCAGGAGCAAGTGTTTTGAAAAAAATTTGTTCGGATGATGGACAAAGTTGTGCTTCCAACTTAGCAATGATGATTTTGATTGTGATTTTTCGTTTTCAAGTGTTATGTTTTTGAAAACAATTTTATATATGTATGTATTGCATACTTACATTTGCATTAATGATTGTCATCATGCTTGCAAATTTTATGGTATGACAGGGATGAGTTTACTCTAATTAGAGTAACATTGTGGATGGTGCTTGTTCCCATTCCCCTAATATTTAGACTAGACTTGGACAATAGTATTGTAGATGCAACTTGATTATCATTCAGCCCCAACTATTTAAGAACTAATGCATCTTGATGAAACATCATAATTAATGGTAGTTTTCATGCAATCCAATTATGTTGGAGGCTTCTGTGAGAATATAATGTTCTGACATTGTGTTACTCTGTTGTTTTATTCAGTCTTTCCACTGCAGGCATGGGAAAGCTTATCTCTTCAGTAAGGTGTAAGTTCTCTGATTTTGGTACCCTGTATTATTTTCCCTGCAAAACTGGGGAAACACAACCTCATCAATGCATGTTAAGACATATAATATTTGCCTCATAAAATGGGTGCACGAAACAACCTCATCAATGTATATTGGTACATATTTCTGAGCCCACTAAAACTAACTCTAATTGAGCCTATGATCTGAACACTTGGCAGTCCATAAGGTTCCAGTGACATATGTTGCACTCTGAAGAAACAAATTTATGTGAACTGTCATTCTCCTTCAAATGAACAAAGATTAAGCTATTATATCTTTTGCTTCTGGACTCCTATTCAACAGTGTCCACTTTTCATTTGCCCAAGGGCATTAGTAATCATATACCTGTTCACACATAGACCATGCAGCCTTGTTGAATTCTTGTGTCTTTCTAAGGTTTAAGCATCTATTTGTCATGTAACTTGAGAGCTTCCATAAAGAATCATTCTCTTTTAGTTCTTATTTTCTATCCAATATCCATGGTCCAATTTACACCCTAGCTGCACAGGAAAGCTGAATGCACATAGCAACTGTATGCAGCATATTGCAGTGTCTAATAATGAACTGGGGATGCTTATTGATGAATTTTCTGGAGACACTTTTTCATGTTCTTGCCCAGCAATGACTCATTAGATATTTTATGTACACAATACAATTGGTCTTTCTTAAAGAAGAATCTTGGCTCATGTTTCTTGACAGAGTGAACGTCTCTGTTGGCGAGAGTGAAGATAGAATGATGATGACCGGGCTGCACACAGTTGCTGATATTTTCTGTGTGGGTTGTGGATCGATAGTGGGGTGGAAATATGTAAGATTTTGTGGCAGAAATTTTGAAAATATTGGCTTATTATCTATATTCCTTGTTGCTGTTTAGTTATTTGGATAGTTTCTTTCAGGAAACTGCTCATGAGAAGAGCCAGAAGTACAAGGAAGGAAAGTCTGTCCTTGAGCGGTCAGTATATAACAACAGATCGGAGAAGGAAATAGGAATACTAATTTCTAGTTACCTTGTTAATGAGGTTGTATGCATTATGTTTTTGAGCAGGTTTAAGGTTTCTGGTCCAGATGGAAGCAATTACTGGGTCAGTCATGAAGCACATATTGGTGGAAGTGATGCAGAAGATGTTTGATTACTCCTTCAAATTCCAACTGTACATTCTTTAACCATCAAGTTTCGGATTTGACTTCTGAATTCTTAACTGGTTATTCTTCAATTTGGCACTTTGCTAATGGCACTGTGAAGAACCTCATTGAAAACACTGGATTGTTTATTCCAATTAAGTTGATGTTCAAACTTCTGTGAACATGTCTTCAATTCAATATCAATTACTGTTTAAATTGGTGGTGACTTCTTAGAAAAGGTCGAGATTTTAAAAGAAATTAGCTCAGTTTCTGAAATGTGATAGATACTATGTGAAAGAGATGATAATAATTGTACATTAACCTATTAAATGGACCAAAATTTCAAATTGGCAAGCATATGTGAAGAAAGAAACTGCATATTTTTCAGTGTATTGTGTTAGTTGCTTCCATTGCATAAACCACCAACATAACATTGAATAAATTGGACACATCTAATACTTACGAGAACCAATCACCAAGGCAAGGACCCACTTTTTAGAATGACTTTTGGCTCTACCCACCAAAGTCAGATTTGGGCAAAAGAAAAAAAGATTGACAAGATTTGGTTCCTTTAGCATATATTTGCTCCAAGTAAAAAATCTATGCTGAATTGTAGTTGGCAATTATTGATTCCATTCAGTGAAAGAATACTTGTTCAGTAATTCAGTTAGTTTCCGTGAGAAGCTATTGAAGCATATTCGAATAAGGAAATATTCTATTCAAGTGGGCGTATTTTCAAAAGAATTAGGAGGCTTAGTGACAATCAACTCAATTTTATTATGGAGCATGCTTTAGGGCAAATTCAACATCTAAAATGAATTAAAAAGAGAAGGGAAACCCCTTCATTTGAAAAAGAAATCAATTAGCGACGGTTGTCTATAACTAGCATGTTTCATTTGACAAATTCCAGGAAAACAAGACAACATACACACAACCTGAAAATATGAAACGGATTTCAAATCTGCACTTCCGAAAGAAAATCAAATGAAAGCAATCCTTAACATAGAAAATAAAGGAAATTCCAAAGATAGCTCCCTTTTCCAGACTCCGATAAGTAGGCATGTTTTCACCAACAGTTCCGGTACCATGGAGAGAAAATGTACATCTTTAATTTGGGAAGAATCTTGTATGATACGTTTTATAAAAAAAGATACTATAGAGAATAAACCATTCGCTTCGAAAGGTCTGCACCCACGACCTTCAAATATCTATGTAACTGGGATTCCAAGGATCTCTTCTCAAAGGGATCAAAAAATTGTTGAACATCCTGCAGAGTTGTAGCAACTTACTGAGAAATGAAATCATAAAACCAAATGAAAATCAAATAGTGGTTGTTGCATACAACACCCAGAATCATCAATGCAACTGAGAAATAAAAGAGTATTTACCTTGTATCTCACCCGAGACCCGTTTAACCCAATTAGAATATTAGTGATGTCACCCTCTATTCCAACATTAAAACCACTGGTTTCTGACTCAGATGTATCGTCGTAGGTTTCCGACTTGGGCTCAAGCATTTCTTCATCATAGTCCATTAGGACATTATTCAAGTGCTCATGACCAATGTCATCATTTTGCAATTCCATGAGATTTGCAGAAACACTAGGTGATGAGGGCTCCTTATTTTGTAGGCCAGCAAAATCAGTCAAAACAACATATGGCTTCTTATCAAGCAAAGGCCTGGCGATATCATATGGCACCCACCTGGAAACATCACTTTCACTTATTGTGCTCAACACAAAAACAAGAAATGCAGTTTACAGATAATGCAGATATTCAACTTTATACATAAAGATTATTGACCACATAGATAAGACTTTCTAGTGCTCCAAGGAAAGAATATCAAGTAAATAGGCGCAGACAATATCAAGCCCAAGGACGGGGTGGGCTGTTCTAAAACTGGAAAGCTTCTTTCTTTTCTTTTCTTTGTTTTCTTTTTTTAAAACTTATTGTAACATAAAACTTCAACGTATTCACTGAGAAATGTTAAGTTGACCTTTTTGTAAGAAATTGCAGGCCACCTGAGCATTGATCTAGTAAGAAATTGGATGTCCGATATCCAAAAAAGGGCTTATTACTATTAACAAAAGCATTATGCCTTTTGAATTGTTATGCAAGTATCAAAAATATATCTAGACATCTTTATCAGGCAACAGAAAATTAGATGGTGCTCCATTGACTGCCCAATTTTCATCCTGATTGTTGATAGATTACAGATCCAGTACTGGGAGACAAAATGGAAAAGCAGGGTAAGCTCAAGCACAAGGAAAACTTTGCCTCTAAATCGGGTTAGTAACTCATTTATGAGGAAGAAAAATTTGCAATGATGCACAACAGTAACATCCCATGTTTTAAACCCCACAAGATTGATACCATATATTTAAAATTGTGACGTTAACCAAAAGAGGAAAACATTTCCAAAATATACGAATGCCAAAAAAATAAAATTAGAAATCACCTAACACAGCAATATGAAAACATGGACCACTTAAAGGTGTCTACAATTAAACAATTTTAATGCCTTTATTATAATAAAATATCTGTTACTCTTTTAAGAGAAGCACCAAGGAAATGCCAGCCAACGATTTAGTTCATGTCTAAATTCAGTAAACTATGTGGGGAGCAGGTTTGAGATACTTTGTATTAAGTTTTGTGACTGAAATGATGTTGATTGACACAATATACTGATAAAGAAGCAAAAAAGGGGCTTAAGGTGGGGTTTTATTTCCAGTATTCACCATTAGTTGCTAGATGCAGATGAACTTACTGGTATCGAAGAGGACAGAGAAGCTCTGATGGTCGATATGCTGCTTTGTACCTCATTTTACGGCAGGAATGAATGTAATAGCCAAGATAATAATATTCAAGAGGAGGACAATGGACTTGATTTTCTCTCACCCAATTTATTTCTTGCAGAGCTGAATAATTGCCCAGTGATAGAAAGGCAAAATCTGGATCCCAAAATAAATATTTACTTGACAAACATCTAGGAAGGATGTCAATCACCCCAACTGCAACTAGCTGGTCATCAATCAGATATTGCTGATGGAAAGAGCCAAAGCCACAAGGAGGAACTGTAGCATCACCAGACGGTGGAACAAATACTAAGGGAGTGTCAACTAAAAATCTCCTGTATGAACTCTCATTGACCTTATCTGGTTTCTCATTGTGCACTTCAATCTGATATTTTCTATACAATGCATACTCTTGTGGATCAAAACTGGATCTTTTCAAATGGATCTGGAGCCTATGCCTATTTCCCTGAGGATGTTCAGGGCTGTTCTTCATACACCTTCCTTTATTGTTCACATCAGAAGATTCTTCAGAAATGGCAGAAATTTGAATAGTTCCATCAGAAGAAGATTGGTTCATAGCAGAATAAAAATTTAGATGACCATTACAAGCCCTGATTGTAAAGCCAGAATTTTCTATCAACTGATTCAAGGAACTTGCCAACTTTTCTGCGATAACTTTAGGAGAGGGACCATTATCTTGTGTTTTTTCTCTTAATACTTGTATTTGCTGGAGTTCCTCCTCAACTAACTGTGCCCGTCTTAAAGTGGCTGCCATTTGGAATGCAATATTGCTGGAGTATAAGAGATTTTCCATTCCTTCAACTAGTAGCTTCCTTTTTGCCTGTGAAACCATTTTGACAGATGCCTTTGGAAGTTCAATACTGGAAGGGAAGATCCCACCTTCAATACTCATATGCACTGCATTATCAATCTGCACTGACAAATAATGCAGAATTTGTTCTGCCTTATTCTTCTCTTCATTGTTACAAGACAAGGAGTCCATTTTGGTAGAGCTTAAACTGTCATGGTGGTTGCTTGGATCCTCCACAAAGTCAACAGAATTTTTTGAATACAATGTCCCTTCTAAAAACCTATGCATATAACACAGTCAGTAACCTGAAGAAGCTTTCTTTTAGTATTCCTATGCTTTTAAACTTCAGATCAAAAATGGATTCAAATATGTAACAAACAGGTATATATTAGCAAGAGGAAAAAAATCGATCAGCCAGAGAAACAAATTAATGCACTAACAGAAATCAACAGGCTCAGAATGAGATCATGGAAAAGAGACAGAAATCTAACCCAACACTTTGGTAATTCTATAATAATTATAAACTGGTCAACAAAAGTGTGTATTAAAATATACATATACACATACCAATGGATCCCTTTATGATAAATCTTATTCAAGTAAGACAGCTGAAATTGTTGAAAGCCTTCCATGGAAACATTGATGACATTCTAAAAATAGAAGCATGACATATTATGGAAGCTTTTTCTGAAGGTCTTATAAAAACGAGATAACACATGAAAAAAAGAACTATCCACGCCAGCATCACACCAAGAAACAGACAAAAGAAAAGAAAGAATACCTTTGCAGTCGTCTAGAAACTCGTCTTTGTTCCTTGGATGGAACAAAGTCACTGGCCTTTAGTCGAATGGTATACGACGGGCAACATGTTTTTTTCATATTAGGTTTATAAAGGAAACACCCCGACCTTCTCCAACCGCGGTCAAGCATATCTGCCAAAGCAGCTCTAGAATGAGAATGGAGTAATTTTAAACAAACTACAGACAGAAAAGCCAGTAATATATTTAAATCAACAAATGTCACTATAAAGCTTCTGAAAAGCCTGATATCAAAAATCAAACAACTATCCTTACAGGGAAGTAAATTAAAATAAACGCACACACCATAATTATGTGAAGATATTTGACATCATTAAAAAGAAAATGCCACCTTTCTACTATACATGTGCAACAATGATTTCTGTACCTTATCTGGAATTGATCATTTCCTTCCATAAACTCCTTTAAGATGTTAACTTAATGATGGTATGAACGAAAAATATTTCATTTTCCAAAAGAATTTGCAAAAACATAATCAAGTAATCAGCAGAATGGCAAATCTCATATTAACAAACAAGAAAAAATTACAAATCCTACGTCACAAAAGCTACATAACCTACTGAGACAATGTATGCATTGAAGTAATACAACCACAAATACACCAAGATAACAAACTTTAACATTTAGAACCAATTCTTTCAACTTACCTTGGTAGTCATCAACCGTAACGCTGGACGCCAATAAACCTACAACACCACCAAACGATTTCTCGTGAAAATCAAAATATAAACTTTCAAAAAGTCAACAATCCACGAGTCAACTGCGCAAAATTTACAAATACGAAGACGATTCAAATAACAAAATTTTGTATCAGAATTCATCAATCTTCTAGAAACAAATTCAAGAAACGGACCGTGAACGATGCTAGTTTTGCGACCGGAAGTTTTACAGTAACCACAAGTGCTTCTACAGGTGTACCAATCAGCAACAACGGTTTCTCCACGACTGTTACTGTTATTACTACTGCTCGCTTCGTTTCTCATCTTCGCTGCCGTTTTCGATTTGTTCACCGACGTACTAAAACGACGTCGCGGACTCCAATTTCGTATCTATTCTCTCTCCCTTTCGCTATCGGTTATGGAGGCTCCTGTATCAGGGTGCTACTGGTCTCAGCGAATAATGTCCATGCTTAAACAGGCAGTATTAATATTTAATTACATTCTTTGCTTAACAGTGGAAAGCATCACTTTGCTTGATCATGATGCAACTCATGTAGCCACACGATTAGCTCTTTCTTGATCCGTGATCTAAGAATTACCATTTTAGAAAGAAACGTGTGTGGGCTCATATTAATATAATAGGAAATTGCAAAAATAGTATTGTAGAAGGACTATATGGTAAATATTTAATTCCAGAAGACTTTAGGGTAGTTTCAAAACTAGAAAGTTTTGCATTTCCAAGGCGGTTGGCTTCAAAACGACAACCCGAAATTCAAAACGACTTCATTTTACAAGATACAATAGAGGGGCATATCGTCATTATTCGCCAAACCAAAAGAAAAATCTGACAACGTAGGCTTCAAGTGAGAAAAATCAGTAGAAGTGTAGTTGGTTACAGTTGTCCCGTCAATGAAGAACCCCAAATGTAATCAAAACCTTATCTAAATCTCCATTTCGCCCCTCAAATCCGTTCTTAATTACACTCATTGCCCCTCACCCAATCTCGTGTCTCTCTCATCCCCTCTGCTCTTTCCTCACCATTCAGCTAACTGGCTAGATGCCGAGGTAAGCTTCGTTGAAGTTGAGCCAACCGAGACTCCATGTCGTTTTAGATCTCGTTGTTTTGATCTGTATGTAATCAACCATGAATCGAAGCTTTAGGTCTCAAGAAACGCAAATGCAGGCCGCGATTTTGAAGCAGAGGCACCAATTACGCGCTTCAATGATGAAGGAGAAAGAAGAAGAACTCTCATTGTTTCTCGAGATGCAGAAGCGTGAAAAGGAGCAAAGTAATCTGCTTCTTAATAACTCTGAAGAAGATTTCCAGGCATCATTAGGTATTTTTTTGTAATTTCTAATTTTGTTACTCGGAAGACGGTTAGGTTTAATATCGGTTTGAATTTCTCAATCTCGTGAAATGTAAAAAATCGTTCTTTTTGGTATTTTAGGGTCGAAACCAGTAACTTCTCCGATATTTAACATTTCTTCTTCGAACACACCGGCGAGAAAGACTGGTGCTGATGATTTTCTTAATTCTGATAATGATAAAAACGACTATGACTGGTAATGTGGTTGTACTTTTTATTTGTACCTTTTTATATCTAACTTTTTTAGATGTTTTGTGTAATTTGATAATGTTTGATTGTTTTTATTTTTGATCGTTTTGAGCTCAGAAGAGTTAGAATAGAGAGTGGCTAATTCTACAAAAGTAAAAAGAGGAAAAGAAAATGTTTATCAAAGGATGTAACATGCTTAACTGATGAAATCAAAATACGTTATTGATTACAACTTAAATGGGGTTTAATAAATTTCATTGCAAGTTACTATTCAAAATCCAGTTATTGTTGGATTTTTGTGTTTCTTAGAATTTAATGAGCTTTTGATTTTGTATTATTTATTTTTATGTTCTTTGATGGAATAGGTTTGAAGTTTATAGAAGCCACTACTGAGGAAGTATAGTCAATGTCCTTAGCATGTTTCGATATTTTTCAAAATCCATGTAACAGTTAATCAAACTAGTAATGAAGTATTTTTCTGACTGGCTTTTAGCCTTTCACACTTTGTTGCAATGAGTGAGAAATGACCCCTGTACACAGCTATGGTTGAGAAAATTTTCATGTTCTAGGGGGTACATTGTCTTCACTGTTTAGTTAGGGTTGGCATAGCTTTTGTTGACCAGTATTGGCCTGGTACCGTGGCTTCACCAGGAGTTTCTACTAATCGCTTATGCATGATAACATAAAAGCAAATAATTTGTGTCATCTTTTCAGGCTTCACTGTTATCATATACCTTTATTTTTTTTCCTAGATTTCCATTGGTGTTATTTTTGTTTCAGTTAATAATTTGTGTATTACCAGAGTGACTATTTCTGAATCAGGTTTCTTCACATGTTTATGAGTGATGATTTTAATTATCTCTGTCATCTTTTCAGGCTTCTAACACCTCCTGGAACTCCTCTCTTCCCTTCTTTGGAGATGGAATCACAAAAGACTGTTATGAGCCAACTTGGTACACTGAAGGCCTGCCCTACTGCCCTGAAATCCAGAGTAAGAGTGCTATGAGTACTTTTCACAAAATTTTGGCCTGAATGGCATTCCATTTTGAAATATATTGTTATCTTTAGCAGAAGACATGGTAGTTTATAAATGTCCAAATTATCATTTGTCATGAGTTTTTTAAAAGTGATTATTATGCTTCTCTGGATTTTGAGGATTTCTGTCCTTACCTGACCCATTTAAATGGGTAGTAAACATACTGTTTAGAAAAATGGCTTTTTAGTAATAATCAGTAAAAAAACAGAAGTTCTACCTCTCCAATTGTTTCCTCCTTTTTTCTTTTTCTTGCTTGTGTGACAGAGTTGCCGATGCATTTCTCAAATTGTATTTTTTTTCATTTAAGAATAATTTAAAAACTTAGATTGTATCCAATATTGATGATGCCAATGGTTTGTAAGGAAAGAAGGTGCTTGTCTCATTGTCATTTATCTTAAACCTGTAACACCTCCATGTTTGTTTACCTTGGTGTTCTATCGTTCTGAACCTTGTAGTAATTTATGTTCTTAAATTTGCTGATGTTCCCCACTGATTTCTGTTCTTGTTTGTATAGCTTGTAAACCCACAGCCAGAATCTGCTGCAAGGAGTAGCTTAGCGTCTAGACAGCCAGCTTCCTCACCTGGATTGAGTACATCAATCACTGGTATTCGGAGGCCCTCATCATCGGGGGGTCCAGGGTCAAGACCTGGAACCCCAACTGGACACTCCACATTGACCTCAGCATCTAAACCTTCAAGATCTTCAACACCTACATCTAGGCCCACATTATCTTCGACTAAGCCTGCACTTTCCGCTTCTAAGCTGACAGTTTCTGCCACTAAGTCTGCAATTTCTGCCACTAAGCCCACAAATTCTGTTACTAGGCCCACAAGTTCCGCTACTAAGCCCACAAGTTCTGCTACTAAGTCCTCAGTTTCTGCAATTAAGACCACAGTTCTTGCAACTAGGCCTACAGTTCCTGCAAGATCCTCCACGCCTACAAGGTCCACATCCCGATCTTCAACACCTACAAGGTCCACACCCCGATCTTCAACACCTACAAGGTCCACACCCCGATCTTCAACACCTACTTCAAGACCCACTATACCATATTCAAAGCCTACATCAAGGGCAGAAACTCCAACTCGCCGATCATCTACACCATCAAGTGCACCTAGTATATCTGCTCCTCTGGTTAAGTCCTCTCCTTCAGTTTCGAAACCTTCTCCCACAACATCAAGAAATCTGGCATCATCTCGTGGCAGTTCTCCTACAGTAAAATCCAGACCATGGAATCCCTCAAAGATGCCTGGTTTCTCGCTTGATGCTCCACCAAATTTGAGGACTTCAGTACCTGAAAGGCCACTTTCAGCCACTAGGGGTAGGCCTGGTGCACCCAGCCCGCGATCCTCTTCAGTTGAGCATGTATCTAATGGAAGACCAAGGCGGCAATCGTGCTCTCCAGCTAGAGGACGAGCCCTCAATGGCATTTTGCCCTCAAGTGGGAGCTCTGTTCCTGCAGTCAATCGTGCATATGCTAAAGCTAATGACAATGTAAGCCCTGTTGTAATTGGGACAAAAATGGTTGAGAGGGTGATCAATATGAGGAAACTGGCGCCTCCCAAGCAAGATGACAAAAGCTCTCCTCATAGTAACCTGACGGGGAAGTCTTCATCTCCAGAGAGCTCAGGCTTTGGAAGAACACTGTCAAAGAAATCATTGGATATGGCGATACGGCATATGGTAAGTATACTCTTTCTCTCCTAATTGCATTTTATCACTAGGGTCCTTGGTGTCCAAATTGCAGTCTCTTTTGGAGTCATGTGCTAAGTCTTGGAACCCCTACCTGTATCGATATCCATAGCATGGGTTATTTTGTGATTTCCTTGGTGTGTGTTCTTTTGTTGGTTCCTATAAACTTTATCTCTGTAGATATGTTTCACTTACACAGTGTATTGAAAACATTTGAAAGAAGAGTTAATGAAACAAATTCAGTGATTTACTTCTTGTTTTCATGATTTGAATTGGCAGGATATAAGGAGAAGCATCCCTGGTAATTTAAGGTCATTAATGACAAATATTCCAGCATCCTCTATGTACAGTGTGAGATCAGCCTCTGTGCTAAGCAGAACAATTAGTGCGTCGGACTCCCCTCTGGCCACAAGCAGTAATGCTAGTTCAGAATTGAGTGTTAACAATAACGGCCTTTGTGTAAATGGGGTTGAAATTGAAGATGATATTGGCAGCGAGAGAGGTGTTCGATCTCCTGCCAGTGTATGTGGGAGGTAATGCTCAAGGCCTACAGTCTATATAAAAATGGCTTTTCAATCGTCTTATATCATTATTTCAAATCTACCAGCTTGACAGTTCAAGGAGAACAGATTTCTTTTGGAACTGACAGGGTTTATGATCTGTGACTAATGTAAAGTTTTCTTAGGTTGGTCAGAGAGGTTAAGTTTCTGTAATTCATGGGCTGTGTATTATTAGGAAAGCCAGATGTATGCTGAACAATCCCTTGTGTTCATTTTCAACACGGTAAGATGCTGTGAACAGATCCATTGAACTGGATGATCCTTATTATTCAAAGCTATATATAGTAATTTATTGAAGTGTTGATTAACGGTGAAGGCATTCAAGTCTTAAAAGGGCCAGAGTAATGAAGCACCGCAACATACAGAAGCTGACAGGCTAAGCTTGGGGAGGTATATTTTTAAAGTCAGCATTAAAAAAGCTTGCCAAACTAATTTAGATACACAAATAATATGTTTTTATATGATTGAATAATTTTAAATAATTTTGAATTAAAAATAATGTATCTAAATTGTGAACCAAAAATGTAAACACATAACATTGTCCTTGCACAAAAACAATACACTGTATCCAATCTTTTTGAGTTTACAGTTTAACAGAAGAGTTGGTTTTTGGATCAAAGAATTCTGTAAACTTAGGACCACAACTCTCTCCAACTGAAGACAATCCAAGCTTCTAAAATCTAAACCAATAACGTCTGTTCATCAAAATGTAACAGGCAAGAAAAAGTTCCGGCCTCCAGCTGGGAAAAGCCAATGGCATAGCGAGATGCCACTGACTTAAACGATGGCTGGTTGGTCAGATACAAGTAATAATGTTATCTAAAGCTCCACTAGAACGCTAAGATCTTATAATTAAGTTGGGAGATACAACTTGTCCAGGTTAGCAAGTTTTTTACATAAATGAACACAAATATTAAGTCTCACAAGCTGTAATATCACATCTGTGAGGATAAAAGGTTTAATTTAACTACGCAAGAGTCTAATAAACTACTCTTACATATCTTTTTGACTTCTAAAAGCCAACAAAGAAGGCCACAACAAAACTATCAAGCAGCAGCCACAACCTCAGCAACTGCAGCCTGGGAGGGAGCAGCTGAAGGAGCAGCCTCAGATGTTTTAGCATCCTTGGCAGGGACATGTGCTGGAGGTGGAGAAGGCTTCAAATGGGCTGGGGTATTGTGCTTCAATCTTATCAGTATCTGCCGCATCCTTGATAGATCAGTGGGTTTCCCAGGTTTTGGACCTTGGATCACGACAATGGCAGGCTTCTTTTCCTGGTCCTTCTTTGATTTCTTCTTCTCCATAGCTGGCACTTCATTAGGAATGAGCTCTGCAATTGCTTTCCAGTAATTCTTATCAGCTTCAGCATGAAACTTCTGCTGGTTGACCACAAATAGCTGTCATATGAAGAGGCAAAAGCCAGAGATATTCATACATGAATGCCCAATATCCAAAAGATTCAAGAAGCATCAATACTTGTTCAGGAATTGTGCAAAGGATTAAGGATTTCCTCATGCAAAGCAAAGTAAATGGTAAGGAGAGAGGCTGAAATATTTAAGCATCATTTAATATCCTCTGTTTTGCATCAAATTATTTTTGAAGCCACACATTTAAAAGACCAATACAGCACATGCACTCTGCGACAGCATAAAATAAGCTCCCAAACAAATTGGGAAGTTGAAACTGAATTAAGAAATTTCTTGTAGTTCCAATCTAATAGCACAAAGATAAAATGATGATCAATAAAAGGCAGCAAGAGAGGCCAAGTCCATGTCGCTAAGCTATATACACAAGATATCAAAAAGTATACCAAAATATTATAGACCATACAACAGGCAGTTTTCTTAGACATTCAGTGGTTTTGAGTATTTGCGTTCATAAAAACTTCTTTGGCAGCATAAGTTTCTGGCATGAGTTCCACTAACTGCATTATGGTTCAGAATGATAATAAGAAGTAACAGCACATTCACACAAACCCCACACTCTTTTTTCTATGCATATATTAATTACTAAATCATTAAGTTAAATAATCACTCAAAATATAACACAACACCACCAAGATAACCAGTCAAAAATATGTCTAAATGAGCCAAGATGCAGAGAAACATGATAACCATGCCACACCCAAAATTGAACCAAGTGTCACAAAAGCAGTCACCAAAACAAATACTGCTACAAAAGAAAAGAAAGCTAAACAAACAACAAAAAGCAATATCTACTCTCACCTTCTCTCTTTCCCTGTTTGTTTCTTTTTTATTTTCACAAGTCATTGCCCTCTTCCTGTAGAATTCAACTTTGTATTCCTCTGCTTCTTCAATTATCTGGTTCAACATCTCTTTCTCTTTCTTCTCCTTCTCCTCCAATCGAATTGCATTTTCCCTAAGTATTACAACAGCAATCCCCAACATAAACACTATTAGAAAAAATTACAAAACTTCACAAGAGCATGCTACACATATCATCATTACATAAAACCTTAGATTCAACAAATAAAAATCACATATTATAATGAAAAGAAAGAATCTTTATCAGTTCTTTAAAATGATTAATAGTAATTGAGCTCAACTAAACACAACAGTACAAAACAAAGTTCATTCAATCGTTTCCCAATTGTAATATCAATCAAACATGAAAAGTCAAACTTTTTGGCACTTCAACTAAGTTTAATAACACATAAATTAAAAAATTAATATTGAATTTAATGCCTAGGTTTTACTAATAACATAATCAATAAAAGCAAAGAAAAGATCACAATTTTATACATTTTGTTACTTCAACTAATATAATCGGAACATAATAATAACAATAATAATAATAAAAACAACATTGATGCTACACTGTAGCATTTTGCTCGATGATTTTAACTAAATTAATAAAAATTGAAAGAAAAAATTAACAGATCTAAATGAACCTTCTCCATTCTTTAAGAGCGAAGCCCTCCTCCGGACTCATCTCCGACGGAGGCGGCAAAACCGGCCCGTCAGATTCACCGTTCTCATAGTCACCGTAGATCGACGGCTGCGATTGGAACACGTCATCTACATCGTCTAAAGAAGAGTTGTTGTTGAAGATAGCCGAATCAACAGCCGAGTCAGCACGGTGAGAGTCATAGCCTTGATAACCGTGGTCGTGAAAGGGATCAGCTGACTCCGCGACAGGGACTGAGTCAAACGAATCGTCGAAATTTGACATTGGTTTGGAGCTTGGTTTTGGTCCGATCTTCCCCTCTGCCCTATCGCAATGTCAGCGATAAAGTTTTTGCTTTGTTTGGGTGCTCTCTCGGGCCTAATGGGTTTTGACACACGGCCCATTTAAGTAGGCTAGAATTCTATAGAACCAAAATGCAAAACGCTACATAAATATATATATATATATATATATATATATATATATATATATATATATATATATATATATATATATATATATATATATATAATCGGTAATATAAATAATATATTATTATATAATTAAATAATTTTAAATTAATAATAAATAATTAAATACTGATATTTTATATGTATATTTTTGTTTTCTATTAATCTCTATAAACTACTAATTAATTTTCAAAAATCGTATTTGTGGATTGTAGAGTATGCCTTTGAAACGATGTTTCACATGGGAATGTTTACACTATTGGGATCTTGTTGGAGATGGTAACAAAGAAAACAATCACTCACCTTTTGTTTGAGGGAGGCCTCAATCTTCACAACTTTGCTAAAATGGTCTTGTTTGTAGTGGTAGAAATGGTTGATCCAATACCTCTAAACGATGTTGAAAATGAAAGTACTATCAACTATAAGCTGCTTTGACAAAGAAACAACAAAACAAAAAGAATGTCTCAATTAACTTAATTGATATTTCTTTTTTGAACCTTAAGTTAAGTTCAACTACTGAAGAGACGAATTTTAATTAATAGCTTTTGTTGTGGTAAGAATTTTTCACATTTTATGTGTATTTATATACGAAAGTTACGTTTCATCTTGTGTTTGTGATTCGAGGTGTAGCCAAACCAAATCAAATAGTGTTTTTCTCAAGCTTATCTTTTAAAGCAACACTCGATTCCATTGTATCATATTAATAGTTTTTGTTGTAGTGAGAATTTTTTGTATCTTTTGTGCATTAATATACAAAAGTTACATTTCATCTTGTCTTTGTGATTCAAGGTGTAGCCTAACCAAATCGAGTAGCATTTTTCACGAGCATATCTTTTAAGGCAACACTCTATTCCATTGAACTTGTGAGATATTGGCTAGATAACTATTATATTTAAATTTCATAATTTATGAATTTATGAATTATCTTGTATATTTAAATTAAAAAATATAAGTACAAGATTTAAAACATTTAAGAATTTATTGATGATTTATTTAAATTAGGAGCCCGTAAACTCATTAATCTAACCATTCTTAAATCCTAACTAAATATGTGAATAAATCAAATTAGATTGTGTTATGTCAATCTCAACTCAATTCATTATATTTATAGGGTATATTGAAGACTCATAATGTGATCTACACACGATCGACATACTAAATTATAATATTTTAATAATTTTTTGCGGATTGTATTAGACAAACCCACAAACTTTATTTCAAGACCCTTTTACAAACCACATGAATAAAGGGGTTTGGATTGTGTCACAAGCTGATTTAACCCCTTAAACATGTCTAATTCTAACTCAACGAAAGTAAGCCCAGTACAAGCCACCTTGCAAACTGCACCAGCACCAGCGTGGCTCAATTTGCAGCCCTAGACAGCAAAAGGACTTGAAATTTTTATCCACACCACACGAGAAAGTACACTTCATCAATTATTATATTCTCTCAAAAAGTACAACAAAAATAGGTGTATATGAATTTAAGCATTAATTAAATAATTAATTATTATGTTATCATTTAATTAAATAATTAAATATAAAATATTATTTAATTATATAATTATATATTATTTTAATATTTAATTAAATATTTAAAATTGGATAAATATAGAATATAGGTTGAGTTTATATGTGACATATATTAAAAGGTATAAATACCAAATTAATTTACCAAAAGTGAAAGTGAAAAATTCCATATGCCCCAACGGCCGAACATTTGGCTCCTTATATTCCACCAACAATCCAACCCAAACCCAACCCACCAATCGACCCATGGCTAGCTTGTGGAGGACTGTGTCGGGCCAAACTAATCAACCCAGCGACTACGACGGCGTCGAGTTCTGGTCAAATCCTGAGCGAACCGGTTGGTTGACAAAACAAGGCGAGTACATTAAAACATGGCGTCGCCGGTGGTTCGTTTTAAAACAAGGCAAACTCTTCTGGTTTAAAGAGTCAACTGTCACACGCGCCTCGCGTCCACGTGGCGTCATCCCCGTGGCGTCGTGTCTGACAGTCAAAGGAGCCGAAGATGTTCTTAACAAGCAGTACGCGTTTGAGCTGAGTACGAGGACGGAGACGATGTACTTCATCGCCGATTCAGAGAAGGAGAAGGAGGACTGGATTAACTCGATCGGACGGTCGATAGTTCAGCACTCGAGATCGGTGACGGATTCGGAGATCGTTGATTACGATAGCAAGAAATGATAGGTGAGGTTCTAGTTTGGTCTGGCCTTGTGGCAATGGTTAGTTAAACATGTTTTGTTTGTTTGTATTTTGTATATCGTGTTACTTAATACTTCAATTGTGTTAAATAAATTTGTGATTGTTAGTTTTTGTTTCTAATTGTAATGTTTATTATTATGGTAAATGAATTACTCAAACTGTTGTATGGAATTTATGTGAACCTGAAATGAATTTTTCATTTTAGATTCTGTACTGTTATTTGAAATATTGTCAGTGCTTATTAATCAAAATTTATATTCATGTAAATGGACGCAAAATTGATATGTGTGTGTGTGTGTGTGTGTGTGTGTGTGTTTGTGTGTGTTTTGGGTTAACAATTTAGAAATCCATCCTCGATCTCCCTTAGTGAACTTGGTTTCAAAATCGGCTTCCCCATTGAGTTGTAAACCTTTTCACCCTCTGTTATGCCTGACCACTCAAGTAAGTTGTGAGAGTTTTCTGATTTAGAATATTGTGTAAGGGGGATTCTGGATGTGGGTTATGAGTGAGACGTATGAAAGCTAGAAGGAAGGGTCTTTTTATGTGAGTTAAATTTCAAGCATTGATAATTAAGCTTGCAGAGTGGGACAAGATGATTGTTTTAAATACTTAATGGAAATTGAGTTGATTGTGTTGTAGAAAGTGAAAGAAAACTAAAAACAGTGATAGTTGTTCATGAAATTTAAGTCCAATAGTTGCATTCTTATACAATTATTGTATTCTAAAATCTATCTCATGGAGATATATTTCCCCCTATACTAATGCCTAAATTTACTTATAGATTAATACTTCATAAGCAGTTTTTATAAAATGCAATCCCTTTGTGACATCTGCGTTTGCATCCAGACTCTAGCATTTATCATTGAGCATGAAAGTCCAACCCTCTGTACTGAGATCAACTACACCTGCATCTTCATGTCTTTTCCCAGTGGCATATGTGGATCCACAGTGTCCATCACTTGACCAGGCAGTGCCTTTCTAGTAAATTTGTAGAGGTTCAGATCCTCCTTAAAATGCTCGTGGTCTCTTTGCTGTAAATCGTTCTAGCAGAAGTACCCCGTAACTGTACATATCTCCCTGGATAGACACTTGTTCACCCATACCATATTCTGCATAGAAATTCATATTAAATTGATTAGCTGATTTATTTTAAAACCTTTGTTCATTGTCCAAATAGTATATAGAAATTAACAGTGTGTGTGTGTGTCCTGGAGCAACATATCCAATAGTCCCCTTTATTTAACTGTGCTAGATTATTCATTCACAGAACCAGTAGGAATCTTTGAAAGAACTTTTGCCAAGTAAAATCACCCACATGAGCAACCATGTTTTCATCCAAAAGAACATTGTTGGGCTTGAGATCACAATGAACTATTAGTGTTTGACTATGGCAGTGAAGATACTCAAGTGAAGAAGCAACCTCAATGGCTATATTTAATCTGCAAGCAAGATTCTGACTTCCTATCTCATGTTTGCTATCTGCAACTTGTTTTAGATGAAACCAATTTCTAAACTTCCTTTTTGCATGAACTCATAGCTTATAGCTGTAAAATCATTACCTTAATAATCCACACTAGCACACTTAATTTCCTCAGGAGATTTCTGTGGTGGATGCCTCCAAGGGCTCTGTATTCAGATACAAAGCTCTTTGAAGCACCTGCTTGCTGATGATTGAGCACTTTAACTGCAATGATGGATTCATTCTGACAAAGGATTCCTTTATAGACAGAACCATAGTCACCAATACCAATTAGATTATCCTCAGAGAAACCATCAGTTGCTCTAACAAGCTCCCCACGAGAAATTTTTAGCAATTGATGGTCAAATGAATTAGAAGCAAGGTTCTCTGCTGACTTATTTCTTGACTTGTTTCTCTTATATCCTAGGACAAAGAAGCCAGCTAACAAAGTAAAGCAAACGAGTATTGTAATGACAATCTTGAGAACCAAAGAACTTTCTTTTCTGTTGGAAATTTTTACCTTGCAGGTTGGCAGCTTCAATTCTGTACATAGCTTTTTGTTTCCTACAATAGAAATGGCACTGGCATTGTGAATATGCCAGTTTCAGGAACTGCACCTCAAGCTCATTGAAAGAGAGATTTAACTTCTGCAGAAAGGGAAGTTCCCTAAAATAACTTGGTAGCATACCTGACAAGTTATTACATGAGAGATCCAGCTCATCTAATCCTCTCAAAGCATCTAATGCTTGAGGGATTGCTCCTTTGAAAAGAGTTCCTTTCATGCGGAGAGACACCAAACTTAAACACGAGCCAAATGTGTCTGAAATGCCACCTGACAATCTGTTCTCAGAGACGTTGAAGCATTCAAGTTCTTTAAGGTCAGCAGCTTTTGTCAGAAGGGAACCAACCAAAGAATTATGAGATAGGTTGATATATATAGCAGAGGAAAGGCTATAAATCGATAGAAGTGTATCACCATTGATGTTATTGTGAGAAAGATCCAACATTTGTAGCTTTTGGCAGTTACTGAGACTTGGGGTCCTGACAATTCGTTTTGCCCTAATTGGAGATCCAAATAAGTGATGTTACCAAGGAGGGACAGAATAATTGTGTTATGAACAGCGAACCAACCAAGCTCCGGGGACAGGGAACCACTGTGTGTTATGAGCAGAGTTGATGGAAAATAAGGTGAAGCTTAGACCAACTGTCTAAGGCATAGAACCAGCAAGGCTTTTAAGAGAAGAATTAGGATTCGCGACCTTTGAAGGTTCTGAAAGCCTTGTGGGATGCTTACTATGAGGTTATTCTGTTCCAAATTCAATCGGAAGAGTTGAGTGAGTTTGCCAGTTTTGAGTTAATTCCCAAAGCTCAGAAACAAGACTGTCGTTTTGTTTTTTTTGTTTTTTAAAATCTGATCTATAGATAGTGTACTGATTTCATAATAATTCACAGAAAGCACCAATTTTTTTATATATCTTCCCCCTTTAATTTCTATGGTTATTCAAGTCATTCCAAAAAGTTAACTGCCATAAATAAGGAAAATGGTTAATATCATTTTGCAATATCTATTCTCAGCCTTCAAAAGCTGTTCCAGAACCCATGTATTTACACCTCACAAGAGGTGAGACCAGAAATTCCTACATATCCTCAGGCCTCAAATCCCACCTAGTCTTGCGTATTTTCCACACGACTCTCCCAAAAAGGACCTTTTGTAACTCCTCTGAATGTGGTGGCGGCTCAACATCCACAAGCTCTGCCTCGTCCTCACCGTCGCTGATCCATCCATGGTAAGGCCTGCGCCTCCTAACAGGAAAGACATCTGCTGGTTGTTTGGACTCATTGACGTGTGGAGAAGCTGTGAGACTTTTTACAGAGCTCTTGTCCAAGTTGATGTCTTCAGAGCCACCTCCCAAGAGCATAACTATGAAATGAAAATGAAATTCAGAGGTATCGTTTGACGCAATTTTAACTTTAAATGAAGGAAGTCTGTAGAACATTTGGCAAACAGGGTTCCAAATACGGGGAGAAAAAGAAACAACTGCAGGGGGGGACGGCTTGTTTCTTTCTTCTACATTGTACGACAAAAGAAAAATGGAAAGCCACGTACCAGGTTTGTGAGTCACTACTGGAGCCTCACAAGTGCCATCCGTCAGTAATGTTGGATCTGCAACTTCATTGGTCGGCAATGCAACATTTAGAGCCTCAGCCTCCGCAGAGGGAAGAGCCAATGCGCCACTTGAAGATTCATAAATGGCTTCACCCCTCGAAAGCTCTTTTTTCTTTTATAAGGGTAAAACAGAGGAAAACAATGTTGTCAATACAATTAACTAGCCTTAAATATATAATATTCTTACCCCAAGAAAATAATTCTTGGCATAGAAAGGAGGTAAAATTAAAACTACCATCAGTACTAGAAATTATAAAATGATTGTTTTATTAAAAAATAACCAGCTATGTAATTGTAAACACACTGCTACAGCAGCATACAACCAAAGTACCACAAAATATGATTAATGGAGAATCTATGTTTGGGGAACATTTTAATTTAAGAAGTTGGGTGATTCAATTTACATTATTACATACCTATTTAGAATTAGTTTTCCTACTTTCAATTTGTTTACACTCCCCCTCTCTCTTAAAATCTCCCATTTCTCTTTTTCTTTACCTCTCCCTATTATTTTCTCCGCCTTCTTCTCTGCCCACCTTAGAAATCACCAAATAAATAATCACCACCACCAATAGCTATAGTATGACAGAGATGACAGTCTAAACAAGATATATCAACTAATTTCAAACTAAACTACAAAGATCATAAAGCAAAATAAGATGAAATATGGACTAGAAGAAAAATTAAGGCTCAAAAAAGTGTCAGCAAATAGGGAAATGAAAAAAGAACTCCTCAAGAGCCTGAGGCTTTTGAATCAATTATGTAAGCAAAATAGCAGCAAACAACTAGTTTTTTCATTATTTTAAATCAAAACTTCAGCCTCCATTTGCAATGTTGCATTCCAAGAAAATCTAATATTATAGAACCAAAGCTAAAATACTGAATTTCTTATTTCATGTTATTTATTTATTTATTTATTTTGTAACCACAGGTGTCATCTTAGATGCAATGACCTATCCTACAACCATTGAACCAAATAAGTCAAAAATTTGATATTAATAGAACATCAAAAGAAACTTGAACTCATATTTTTTATAGATAGAACCTCGGCTACCCCTTGGGGTATATCTCATGTTATTTTGTTATCCCAAAATCTCAATATAAAAAGTAAAGAAACATAAACGATTAAAAGTAAAAATCTACTTTCCCACCTCTTCTAAGATCAAATAATGCAACAGTAAACGAAGACAGAATTAAGAAAAAAATTTACCCTCTGCTGCTCCTCTTGGTCAAGAATGCTTTCGAGGAGGACCTTATAAGAACATTCTTCAATGAAGTACCAATTTTCTTCCCCGTATACCTAAGACCAAACCCCACATCCAACATTTGTAGTCAAAACAAAAATCAAAAGCTTTATGAACATGAATAAATAAACACTCACATCCAAGAGTTCTTTCACTGTTTTGAGTATTAAGTCATCATCATAACCATAAGGGCGCATAGCATCGAGCGCGGCAGCCATTCGTGTGTTTTTCTGCAGAATAAACCAACGAAAAGTGAAAAGAAAACAAAACGAAAATCCGCTTGAGCAAACAAAAAAGTGGGAAAGCGAGGGAAGCTGTGAGTGGATTACCAATTGACATTACCTTTATTGGTCTTCCTCCTGGTGCCATTGTTACTCAGTCTCAAAGTGCCTCCAAAAAGCTGGAACTGTCTTTCACATAAGATAACTGCAAAAACCGCTAAAACAAAACCTCATTGCCCACAGAAAAATTCCACAAACAATGTAAACCCAAAAAATATCAACATTTCCATGTTGAATGGATCTATAGTACCTGGATTTTTTGTTCCCTTCTTCTGGTACTGGGGACTTGAAATTTCTTCTTCGGCTGTCGTGATTGTTAATGAGAAGGAATTTTCTCACATTAGTTTACGTTTATTCAAATGAGTCCACATTGACACACAGAAAAAACACTGCCATAACCTGAAATATAATAGCAAAAATAAACAATCCATTTTACAGTCAGTCACAATCCCAAAAAAAAGCATAGAAAAAAGCTTGATTCAGAATGGGAAAGGGAAAGATTTTTCACGCCAGAGTGACCAAGCACACGTACCCTTTCTAGCGGCAACGCTTCTAGGAAGCTTCCCCTGACATTTACATTTTTTTTCTTTCAATTTAAAGGGAAAAAAAAAAAAAGAGAGAGAGAGAGAGGTATGAAATTGCTCTAGTACCCTCTTCATGTAAATTTGACTGCAGGACTAAAAAGAACTGTTTTCCGAAACTACCCTCGCTAGTAGAATGACAATGTGGATTTGGGAAAGGATAAATACGGTTAGAGACGGGAAAGTTCTTTTCAGTTATAGTTTCAAAATCTTATTATTTTACAAATTTTAATAAAAAATAATTAAATTTGTAAATTAAGAAAAAAATACGATAAGTTTTTAATTTTTTAATATTTTTAACTAAATTTTTTATTGTAATAATAAATTTCAATAAAAAAATAAATATTTATATTTTTTAAACTTAACGAAAACTTTGTTATTTCAACAGATGTTGGGTGGGAATAAGTCTTGTGGCCAAATAAAAAAAATCATTTTGTTTGATAAATTTATATTAGATGAAAGAATGCCTTATCATTTCTTACCAAATTAATGAAAACATAATATTTCGATTTGTCCGTAAAACGGTCAAGGTGGGTGGGTTGGTGATTAGTCAGAATTCTTTTAAAATTCAAAAATTTTATGATATTTTATAAGATTTTATAATAATTTATGTTTCTAAAATAAAATAACAATCAAAGAAAAATATTTTATGAAATTATATAAAACATTAAGATTTAAATCAAAACAGATATAATATATTATGATTTAGGGTACAATGTGATTCCATTGAGGAGAAGATTGGTGGACAAATTTGATGTTATGATTGAGCTTAAGTTATCACAAACTTGGAACAAAAGGGCTGAAGGTAAAGGCTGATAATCATAGAATGGAGAAGAGTACACTTTTGATTGTGAACTTGCAAGCAATGGCCAAGAGAAGGAGGATTGCTTGGAGAGTGCTGATTGAGGCTTCAAAGTTGGAGAATGATTTGCCAAAACTTGGAAGTGTCTTCACTGAGCTATATATCCATAGAGCCATTGCATTTGAATCATACATAGTACCCTATAAGCTAGTCTCATATTAGTGTATGAAAACTTGATCTTGACCTCTGTTGTGGCTCAAATTATGAGCTAATTAATGTTGAATCCAGTTGCACCCTTTTGATGAATACTCCTTAGAACTTGCATATTCCACTCTAGGATTTTCAGTTTTATTTGAAGGTGAATAAAAAGGCGATGAAAGGGAGATTGTTTCTTCTCTACAATTAAAATGAAAGTCACTTTTCTCCAAGTTTTTATTTATACATTAATCAAAATATTTTATAGTGAATTCTAAAAGTTAATAAAATTTGTGGAGTATTAAAACTTTTAAAGTAAAGGTTTAAGTTCAAACATTTATTACGCTTGTAAAACATTGATTTACTTGATATAATAGTTATTTCTTGAGCTTACTCATTCAATAAAAATAAATGAAATCCCCAATTATAAAAAAAAATGTGTTCCTATAACTAAAGTTGGTTTTTCAAAAGCCATGAGAAGATAACAAAAGTGAAAAATCGAGGAAGAAAGTCCTGCCACTCTCGATGTATGCATAGTGGAATGTTTACCTTCTTCCCAAGTACAAAAATAAATTGATTAATATGTAATTTGACTAGTCAAAATGATGTATAAGAGGGTCTAATTGAGGAAGAAGACAAACATAAGAGTAAAGGATTCATGTGGAATGAAAATCTAGAAGACAGATAATAAAATGAGCCCAATTATTGGTTTTATTTGGATTACACGTTTTCGATTCATGTGGGCTCACATGCAAGCAGTCAAGCAGAAAGCAAGCCAATCTTTTGAGATTCCCTTATAATCAGGATGGAAAATTGTAGGCCAAACAAAGTAATGGTTCTTCGATTGGACATTTTGGGAATATAAACTTTGATTGAATACGAAAAAGAACATCACCAGCACAATCATCTAGTATTTTTTAAATAAATGTTGAACCAAAGAACAAAAGAGGGCAAAATACAGCAGCCTACATGTAAGGGAGATGTTCAAGCCTCCCTGTTTATCTACAAGACTTAATGTAAGAATGATGGCTATGGTGGAAATGTGAGAAATTTCAGGTCCAACAAAGTTCAGAGTAATACTCAGTGATGTGTCGATGCAGGCGATGGGGGCGGGCACTGATAGCACTTGGCAAAAAGTCCAAAAGTGTCAACCTGTTTGATGAAATTGCTCATGCTAGCCCACCCTCCTAAACCGAAGCCAACAACAAGTACCCATACCACCACAAATGCGTTCACCGCATACATGGCTGTCCAACTTGGGAGGAAGAAGGGAAGCTTCTCTTCTGCATTCTGCTCAGATGAAACCAAAATGTGTCAAACTTGTTTCATACTTATAACAGGCTTTAAGTTGCTTTTTTTTTTTTTTTATGCATTTCATGGCAATTATAATGATGGGTGGAAAAGGGTTCATTTATATCCAGTTGATATAAAGAATTAAGATAGATGGGAGCTAGGATAATATCCATAAAAACAAGTTGATTTTTATACTTCTGTAGAGCTTGGAACAAAGCGAGAATGTAGTGATTAAACTATATGAACTTTAGGAGAATCTCACTTCAAAAACTAGCTATTGAGATTAGAAAACTCATAATCATATGCACCCCAGAAGCTCATTTTTTCCAATGTAAGATATGAATATCATATTTTACACTTGAGATCTTAACATTAAACATATAAGCTATGTTTATATTACCATAGGATCAATGCTTATATTGGCATTAGACACAGCCAGCAGTATAATATGTATATTATGTAGAAAGTGAAGAAAAAAGGTAGAAGAATTGGAGCATTTATATACCTTTCGAGCAGAGGCGGAACTGTAAGTAAGCATATGGGCTAAGGCAGGGATGATGTAGACAGTAAAGCTAACCAAAAGAGCCCCCACTGCAGAATTAATGGGACCAAAGAAAGGAAATATAATGGCCAAGAACCATATAGGAATCACCACAGGTAACCGAGCAAGTGCCCTCAAAAAAATGCTCTTTGCGGCATGCATTCCCAGCACTTTCTCCCACACAAAATATAATGGAGTACATGCAAACCCAAATGTTATGAACTGCATAAAACATAAGCCAGAATTATATAACTATGTCAAATCAATTGCTCAATTAAGCTACATAAAAATATGAATACTGGTGCTTTTGACATTATGAGCAAACCTGGTGAATTAGCATTAGAATAACAGCAACATCGCGCCATCCACTGTGTGGAAGCAGAGCAAAGGCGTTTGAATGAGTGAGGAGCTGATCACCGAATGCCCAGTAAACAGCAGTGGCTGATGGAATGGTGAGGGTGAAGACATAAAGGGTGGCAAGGAAATATATGTACTTGAATTTCTGTGGTTTCCACATTGCATGCATAATTTCTCTGTAACATGAAAATCATAAATTACTTAGTTCTACACATTAATTACCAGTCAACATTACTCACAGCCATTTATTTAGTTTCAAAGTTTTGGGACCAAAACGAGCATTGTGGGACGTGGATATAGGTACCACTTTTTAGTAAGGGAACATAATCAAAACCCTCTGAAAAAAGAGGGAAATCTTCAAGTAAAGTAGCAGGGGAAATGAAGACCCTCTGGAGTAAAAAGATATGCAAAGCTAGAAATAAACTCTTTGGCATTTGCTATACAGATGGAAACCATTTTCTGATATTTATGAGACTATGTCAAAAGTTTGTTCAAATTTCAACAATAAAGAAGATTATTGTAAGCTTACACAGTGACAGCATGTCCACCAAAAGTGTAAAGTATATTGGTGGCGCCTGTGAAATACAAAACCAACTTAGTTGGGCCTGAGTGAGTTACACCATCAACCTGCAAAAAAGTAAGAGAAAAAAGGTCAAATCCAACGGCTGAGAAGCAAAGAAAACACCAAGAAAGCATCACAGCAGTTGAATCAGTTTACCGGGCCATGAACAAGGGCTGCTATGGTCAAATACCAGGCTGTGTAGGTTGTCATACCAAGGCCAAGAAAAGACCAAATTCTGTAGTTGTGAAATGAGGGGATGAACACAGTGGTGGCACAGCAAGCTCCAAAGATATAAGTCCATGTCCTCTTATCTAACTTGTCATTTATGTAGTAAATATTACTGCAATCGCATGAAGAAATTTAACACAATTCAATTCATTAAACAGAAGTAAAGTGCCCATGTGTTTAAAACCAAAAATTTTGATAAAAATGTACCTTGCACAGGCTATAAGCTGGATAACAGATCCAAACAGGAGAAAAGTACAATTGAAGGCTAATCCAGCAGCTTTCCAGTACGGACCCAGAAGACCATCTAGCACTTCAAACCACTGCAGATTTTGAAAACCAATTGATTTTGTAAAACTGTGTTTTTATTTATGAAAATGTTATAGTGACTGTTCTTGAAAAACAAACCTGGATGACATGGTTCTCAAAGCTGGCATTCTCTTTCTCCTTTCTACTTCGGTACTCGACATAAAGAACACTGATAAGATAAGCCGTCCAGCTTCCCATAAGACCGTAAAATATCTGCAATATAATGCCTGATAGCAGTCCCAGTTGAGCGAAAGAGTATGGAAGGGTCAATAAAACCTGAGCAACCTGCAACAACCCCAGAAAATAACTATAAAAAAGATGTTTTTTAAAGCTAAAATTAGTTGAAATAATAAAGAAGTGTTAAAAGTACCTGGTTTGAGGCACAGCTAAACCAGGCATCATATACAGAACCGCCATGCCACAGAAGACTTTTGAGGCCAAACTTTGAGTGATCTTCTTTAATTTCTTCACCTTTCTCTTCATGTTGATCATTCTCGTTAAAGCTGGTGACCAGTTCTTCCTCTGTTTGTTTTTGTGATAACATTTGCTTGAATATATGGATCTGCAACACATTGAAAAACCATTAAAAAACAGAAACTTAAAACAAACACAGAAATCAAAATCAATCAAAATTCAAACCTTAGCAACCTATCCTCTCAATAGTATATATGTTGTATAAGTAGGCTTGTTGTGATTTATAAAAGAAAGTGGAGGAGGCCAAAATACACTCTTTTCATGACAAATGTGTGACCAGTTTGCTTTTCTAACTCTCCTTCCAAGGAAAGAGACGCAGAAGAAATTACCAAGCTTTACCCTTTAAAGCAACAATCCAGAAAATATTGCTACGCGTTTAGCTCAGCTGTTTCAGTTTTTTTAGACTCAAAAACAGTTTCAGAAAACCATTAAAAGCTTACAAGAAAAAGTACACTGGACACTCCTAAATGACCTCCCCACTAAAATTCTCCTCCTTAACAAGATTAAACACAATAACAAGCGAAGGAAAAATGGAAAACCACCTGAAGGGGGGGAAAACAGGAGACTGTTTTACTTCCTGGTTTATTATACTTAACAGAGATTTTTGAGCTTCGTATGATCTATTACTGTGCAATATATAAACGTATGTTGCTTTCTTTAATGTACAGAGTTGACTGTATTAAAGGACGGCTAAGTAATAAATATGGTAATTAATTTGGGAAGTTTCCATTAACTTTTTTACAGTATAAGGACAGCAAGTAATTAATAGTGGTAACTAATTCTGGAAATTCCCACCACTTTTTTACTGTATGCATTATGACTTATTTAATGAGTTCCACGTATTTTGTTTCTGGCCAAATGATTATATCCCACCTTGCATATAAAAAAATAATAGATTTTTCAGGTATTCGCCAAAGTTAATAGATACTCCAAGGCGGCATTTGGATGAATGTATAAAAATATTCTTGTTATAATTTTTTATTATTATTTATTTTATTTTATTTAATTATAAGATAATAAATAATATCATAAAAATAATAATAATATAAGAAATAATTTAATTAGTAATTTTATTTTAAATATTAAAATATTATTAAATTAATTTTAATTTTATTATAATTATATTTTTTATTAATTTTTAATAAAAATAACTTTATTTTTAATTAATATAATTAGTATAAAAATATTTTAAAATAATTATACTTATAGACATTTAAATATATTAATATTTTTTATTATCTCTAACCAAATATAGTAATTATTTATACTAATTAAATTTTATCAAATACAATAATAATTTATACTAAATAATTTTTTAAGTATTTTATTTTCAAAATAATTTTTTAATTTTGATAATAAAATGTTACTAAAACCAAACACTAATTATTTTCCACCCTGCATATGATGAAAAAAAAAACTAATTTCCATTCTTTTGTCTAAATCAATAATTATTTCTATAATTCAACTTATATTATTTTATTTAAATAGTAAGATAGAATACCGTAATTTTAAGGATTTAAATTCTAATTTGATTTATCTTAATTATAGTTGGAGTTTTAATTATAGCGAAACTATTAAATTTTCCTCTATTAATTAATTACTTTATTATAATTCCAAGATGGCCAAAGAATACAAACTTAGTTGCTTAAGAAATTATGAATTTTATATGTAATGTCTTTTGGCTATTTTTCTCAACCAATAAACAATAAAAATATTATTTAACGCTTTTAATTATTTAGAGACTAATCTCCTCCAAATGACCAAATTGGAGGTCAATCAGTTAGAGTGATCAAATCCCTATTTTCTTTTTTCAATTTTCTTTGATAAAACCTAATATTTTATCATATTATAATTAAATTATAATTAAATATTATTTTATATTTGAGATTTAAAATATTACAATAAAATTTTTATTGGATTGGACCATAAACAATATCGTAAGGGTATAAATATATATTTTTTTAAATTTGCTAGGAGTAAATGAATATTTTTTTTAATCTTGTTTTTGAAATTATCATTTTCACTTTTATATATTTTAAAATATTAGAATCCTAATAATTTGTAATACGAACATTTACACTTTTAATTAGTTATATTTTATTCAATTATTGATGGTGTAACTATTATTTTTGAAATTATTGAGGTACGTATTGAAATTTTAAAGTTTTTGAAAATATGTTCAATTTTTTTAATTTCAAAGTCCTCTTAGAATTCTTTTGACACCTCTTATTTTATAATTTTTTCCCAAAATATACTATTTTTAACAACTTTATTTGTGTTTGTACAAATAAATTTTTATATTTTTAATATTATTTAGACTAAGGGTTTTTTTTTTCAATAAAATTATATGCATTAAATATTAAATTAAATAATAATAAATTATTTAAATTAAAAATAAAATTATATTAATTATATAAAATTATATTATAATTAGTTTCCCAGTTAATGCGTTGTTGTTGTTGTTATTATTATTATTTATAATTTTGAGTAAACATGACATAATAATAAAATTAATGATAAACATTTATTAATTCATTGGCATAATAAATGATATTTGAAAAAGGCAAGTTAGTAGTCAATTGAACATAATAGCTTAAATTGAAATAATAAAATTATGTGTATATATATATTTTTTGCATATAATTTATATACATAAATAATATATCATCATATGAGTGAATAATTTTACATTAAATATAAAATAAAATTTAATCATATAATAATACATCATTTGTGTTTCTAAATTACGTACAAAAAATATGTACATATAATATTGCTCAAATAAAAAATATGCTATGTTTATCACCATAGCACACATTCTAAAAGTCTTATCATTAAAGTGGAAAGACAATGTTGCAAAAATGTACCATTCTAAAAATTTATCATAAGAAATGCCCATTTTGCTTAAATAATATATTCACTTCATGCTTAAGAATTTGATGTAATATATGGAAATATTTACCCCCTTTTTTTGGTTGGAATCATATATTCCTTAAATATTCTTGATTGGGTGACAAAAGATTGAGAAAACTGAAGTGGGAATTTGGTGAACTACTCAGTCTTTAATGGTCAAAAAGTATGGACATAAATTAGAGAAATTGTATGTAATAATGGAGCGTGATTAATGTCAATTCTCCTATGATGAGGTAAATTAACATGTTTAGATAGTGGGTGGAGGGGCCTTCCGTTCACTCAACTTTATTTCATAACAGAATAATGTAACGTGTATATAAGATTATATTCAAATCAAATCAAATTTAAGTTTCTGTGAACTCGAACTCATCATAAAGATATTCAAATTTAGCTCATTTTAAAAAAATTGAGTTCATTCAAACTTTAATCAAATTTTAAGCTTAGTTTGACATTAAAATGACATTGTTTTAATATATATGAGTCACAATGACATTATTTTATATTAAAATTTTTAAATTAGTAAAATTAGACCAGTTGAATATCTTTAAAACTCGAGTTTAAATTTAAGCTCAAAAATATTTAATTCTTAAATTGAAATTTGAACTAGTTTAAATTGTGTTTGTTTCAAACTTAAATAAGTTCAACTCAAGTTTAATAGTATATATACATCTTTTAATATATAATTAAATATATAAAATATTAAATATGATTTTATATTATTTTATTTTTAATTTAAAATTATTTATTAAATAATAATATATTATATTAAAAAATATGTATGCTTCGTCTCTCTTTTGACTCATAATTGCTTACCCATCTTACAATTTTATTTTGAAATTACAAAAACAAACTCCAAATGAGTGAATTGTAAGGGGATTATAAAGCACTAGGTTTATTCCTTTTTTGTTAATGAGATTAGTGGGGAACCTAATGATTAAAAGGAATAAGTAATTATTTAGAAAATAATTTGTGTTCCTTTAAGAATAATCATCAATTTCTTCCTAATTTTATTTATTTGAGGGCATGACACAACACAACACAACACAAGCATCTCCTAAACCATGCCTTTTGGCCCACAAATTATATTTATTATTATTTTAATTGAAATTCTAATGGATAATTACAACGCATGGCATTCATCAATTCCTATGCACCAACTCAAGAATAAATTATTAATTACTCAAGCTTCCTATTTAATTCAAATTTGAACTTATAATAATAACTTGTTATTATCTTCAAATTCTAGAAATTCACCTAAGTATTAAACATAAAATTTTATTATTTTTTAAGAAAATTTTTATACTATAAACCACAAGGACTACATAAAAATATATATATAAAAAAAGAAACGTGTAAATTCAAAAGATTGAAGAAAACCCATCTCAAATTTTTACATAAGAGTCTATATGATGAACAAGTGGTACATTTTGGGCAGCTTTAATCAATACTAGCGTGACTATATTGTAATAAATACGTTAGAAAAAATTTGATTGTATGGGTCCAAGCGTTACGATTTTTATTATTACGTTACATGCCTTCAATATCATTTTTGTCAACTCCAAGGTCACAATCCATGTACATGTCACGATTGACATTATTATTATTTGAATAATAATCTTTCTATTCAATGCAAGATTCATTATTATTTGAATAATATAAAAAAAAAAATGCTGAGGTTTTATGAGGCTTGTATAATTTCTGTACAAAGATTTTGACCTAATTAATGATGATTTAGAATTGACAATCATTTAATTATGTGAAATCAATACCCAAGTTTCAAGCATAAGTATAACATTTAAATGTGTATAAAAATAGTATCAAAACATAAATACGATATAATAATATGAAATTATCTTTGATGATATGAAATATGTTACATGTAAATCGATCATCACTTTTTTATGGTGAAAACATATTCTAAATTTCAGTTTGTTTAATTTCTCATCTTTATATCGGTCGAATTAGACTAACATAAGGGTTTGAAATCCTACCTCTCAAGATATTGCATTTCAGATTAGCTTAACGGGCATGCATCCCTTTTTTTATCTTATGCACTGGCTCCTGGATCTATATGAAAGCCTTGATTTGTTTATAAAATTATGTCATTCAGCTAAGTGGATGTATTTTGGGTGAAGGCGGTTGATTTTTATGAGCCACCGAACTCAACCAAAATTCTAACCAGAGTAAGCAAAAAAACCAAGAATACAAAGAAGTACAAGATCAAAATGATGCAAATAAAGCATTTGAGGTAAGGTCCATTTGTGGTAGTAATAACAACAACAATGGCTTGATGGGGCATGCAAATGCAGAGTCTTGTTAAGACCTTTACCACATTTTGGGATTCCGTAAAATGAAGATTACAAGCAACATGTGACGTCTCATCTTATGAGTAGTTGAGATTGCAAAAGGCAGGAAAGCTATGTTAAATAAATATGTGCAACGTTTGGAAGTCTTTAAAGAGTCTAGATCCCCTTCTTTCAAGTGATATTTGTCTCTATTAATTATATAGTATTGTAAAACTAAAGAGAATGTTGAATTATACGAAGAAATTAAAATTAATTAATAAATCTAGTTAAAGTCTCAATTTATAAATTTGAAATAACATGTTTATTGACATCAAAAATTATGATTTTAAAGCCAAAAATTATATCTTCAAAATTATAACTTTTCAATTAAACATGTCTAATATTAAATTTATCACCTTTGATAATAAAATATTATTAAAATTTTTTATTATTGATAAACGAAATAAAGTAATATAAATAAAAAATAAAAAATTATCAGAGTAATTTTTATTAACCGTCAATCAAACACTCTCTAAAATAAGTTTACTTGTCCTAAAAATTCCTTATTCAATATAATTATATGTATAAATTTATGTATAAATAATAACATAGATGATTTTTAATTAAAGATAAAATAACATCTAACCAAATATATTATTGTTTATGCATAAATTTTTGTCCCTTCATTTATACACTAATGCTACTCTTCCACTTTAAGCTAAGTCCTTGGTCCGCCATCGGAAAAAGGGTTTCTCAGAACAGAGAACACACTAACCAAACCCATGAACTGTTATATCCAGATTTGGCAGAAACCATCAGCTTTATTCACCAGCGTTCTAATGCTTTTATGCGCTCAAAATACAGTGGCTAAAAGACACAGAATTCCACTAGAAATTGTGTGCAGAAAGGCAGAAAATAACTGTGTGGCTTCCTCATCATTTTTTTATGTACTCGAACAATTTACTCATTCAGTCACTAGATATATTCAGATTCTAAGTAATCATTGAGACCAAAGAAATTTCAAATCCAGAAAGGGAACAAGCAATTCTTGAAGAATTCCATGAGTACAGAGGCATGATCGAATCTTGTAAAAATCTCCTATTCAAAGAAAGACAAGACAGGATTAACAAGCGGCTGTTGAACAAGTGGAGCAAGATCCATATCCTTATTTTAAAAGACATTGTACAAATCTTATCAGTTTTTAATAAAGTCATATATGTAATAGAGCATATATGCTTCTCTTATTACAGCTACCATTTCGAAATTTTACAAGTTACAGCCAAATACTAAAAAAAAAAAAAGAATTGGGAATACCAATTGAATTTACAGAACGAATACGGCTAATACAGTCAACAACAGAGTCTATATTTGACAAACAGTAGAGGGACAGCAAAAAGCCCACCTATGCCTAGCACCATCAAAACTATGGGAGGTTCGCTATTCAATTCAAGCCACAAAAAATATGAAGACCATCAGGAAAAATATTATAACTGCAAAGATCTTGATTAAAAGCCACCTATTTGATGAAATTTGATTAAGATGCCTCAACAGAGCACTTCGAGCACCTTCGACATTTGCCAATGACTCGTCCATGTTATCATCAATCCTGCTCAGAGAAGTCAGAGAGATTCAACTCTAACAAGTTCAAAGTTGATGTAATATTAGAAAAATCAAGAAATGAAAAAAAAAAAAATGCAATGCCATAGTTTAAGCTTCTGCTTTAGAAATGAATGTCAGATTGACTAAAGTTTTTCATATGTAACAAACATACAAATAAAATACTTAAACAAAGTAACTAGACCTGATTGCTAGTTCCCCTTGCTGTGCCACCATTGTGGCCAAATGTGTAAAGATGCCACCAAGCTCTGTAATTGTGGATTCAACATTTTGAAGAGCAACAGCCCTACCTTGTGCATAATTTTCTTGCCGTGGAACCACCTGCTGTAACATTGACATTTCCATGTGGTGTGACGGTTCCACAGCCGGTCTTCGCCTGTTTGCCAAGAGTCAACACAAGCTGTTATATGTAGCATCAAAACACCATGAAAAATTGCTTCAAAAAGCAATGGGCATCATCTTTCAGCAACGAGGTCAACAAAAGAAAAAATAAAAAGGAATGCTAACAGACTGAAAATGTGTCGAAGCAATAAAAAACTGCTAGCTGAGATAAAAACAAACCTCAGTTGGTTGCCAACTTGAGCTCCAGTTGATGGTAATCTGATTACAGGGAGAAAAAGAGAAATGAATCATATAACAACTGAAGTAAGGCTAGCATTCTGTAAATAGCAAAAATAAGAGTACACAAATAACATAGATTATAACATATTAAGAATTTTAATTCCACATTCACATGGGCTAATTGATTACAAAATAGAACTTTGGTGCAAGTTGTTTCAACAACTATTTCCTTCTGACCAGAAGACGGGGTATCATTGCCAGTGTAATATATGAAGCTATACAAAAGTACTGCTCAGTGATAAATCTCAATGGTATTTGAAGTCTCCCCAAGTATTTTAGTTTTTATGTTATAGCAAATAGAACTGTATCAAAGAAGAGATAGACAAAAAGTTTCAAGAATGGTGAAAAAGTAGTCCACTGCCAGCAGTGAAAATACAAAAAGTACGAACAAAAGGAGAGTCTTTCCTGGTAATTAGACTTACATCTCAACCTTGTTGTGCATGGTTCTTTAAATTGTCTAATTATAAAACAAAAAATAACCAAATTCCAGAAGAGTGTGCAAGTAAAGCTTTATACTTTCTTATAAATGATCAAAATTTATAAAAACTAAGCTTAAACATGAATTACTGGATTCATAAATACAGTTACTGTTATTTGAATAAACTAGGATTCATCAAATAGCCACGTACTGTTAACAATCAATCTCTAGTTATTGAAAAGAAAATTAGAACTCATATATTCTACAAAGAATTAAGATTGTCAATGCTCTAGAAGTAATGCATGTACAGTGGCCAGCAATGAAAGTTAGCATTTACATTTATACTTCTTCTGGTTCTAGGTAACTATGCTTATCTTAGTTACAAAAATCACATTCTTTAAATGAGAAGTTGAAAAGGAATTAAGTTATATGATCACTGTAATTCCAAGGAAATACTTACGCTGACAGTTGTGAATTCTCAAATGAATTTCCTGAACTCAACCATGGAGGCGGCTCAGCCACAGTTTTTGTTTGTCTGAACGAGCTTTCTCTCGAAGCATTAGTGGAAAATATTTGCTTCCTATTTTCATGAGCCTTAATATTCTGCAAGGAGAAAAAACTAAAGCATAAGCAAAGACCAAAAGAATGAACAAACATTAAACTCTATCAAGTTAAAAACCTGAGTTCTTGCTGTTAAAACTTGTTGGAGCTCTTTAGTGGCAGCCATAAGCTTGCTTTTCAAGTCATCACAAACAGTCGTCGAATGCACAACCCTGTCCTCAGAAAACTTTCCATCTGCAATCTCTATGTTTTGAATGGTTTGCAAATCCGAAATAGCCATATTCAGAGCCGTAATATCATTCTTTATCAAAACAGTTAACTCCTGTATCTCCACAATTGGATCATCGAACATGGATGACCTTTTCGCCACTGCATTAAAGCAAAACCTACACATCAGCTTAACATAAAGAAAAAGCTTCTTTGAGAGTGATTTTTCTACCATCAAATCAAGCTCTCAGAAAGCATTTCTATGTCCATTTTGCATCTTTTTGGATGAAATACACTACAAATAAACGCGTTTTAAGAAAATTATGCCCTTTCTCAGTTTGAAAACTACTTAAAAAATGCTTTCTAGAAAAGCACTTGATACTAGCTTAATAAACTAAAATTAACAGCTAAAATGTGCTTTTATGCAATTACTTCTAACTCAATAATCTTCTTTCCTAAATTTTATCCCAACAACTCCTAAATACTCTCAAGTCTTAAATCATAAATCTTCTTTAACGATTAGAAACATTCCAATCCCAACAAAAAAAAAAAAACCAATTATAAGCTAATAAAAAATTGGCTTACGTTTGGCGAGTCGTGCGATTTTTTGGGAGGTTTCCTGGATGCCTAGCCCGATTAGTGAAGCCTTTTTGTTGAATTCCGATCTAGAAGAATGTGGGACCGGTGATTTTGATGAGGAGAGTACATTTTCAGATTGATTAACGGCCGTGATGCCGCCGATCTTCTTGAGTGTCTGCGACAGAGATTGAAACTCGGCCGTCCGATCTCTGTACTGGGAAGCCATCTGGGAAATGGCGTTTGATCGGACGGTGGAAGATCGGCGCTTGAATTTGTCGTTCAGAAGAATGATATTAAGAAGTAGCGTTGGTTGGCGGGGACTGCGATTTTGGATCTCAAAGGAAGCGTTTATTTTTTTTTTATTGATATAAAATAATTTTTGTAGCATTTTGTTTGAATAATTTAATTTTTTTACTTATATAATAATTTCAGGTAAATTGATTAAATTAACCAATGTGGAGGTGTTTTTACCATTTTAATTTAACCGACACATTATAATATATAGTTAAGAAAATAAAATAGCACTAAATATAATACCTTCACTTTAATTTTAGGTAAAACTTTCCCGTTTTATCTCAATCCTATCAAGATTTTTAATCAAAATTTACTTTAAAAAACATGAAATTTACTCATAATTTCGTTTGAATCCAAGTAACCTTGTTTTTACGTGGTTTCTTATTTTCTTTTTATTGAAGATTGTTGTGCATTTTGAATTATGATTTATTTGAGATGTGATATTCGTTTTCAAATTTATGCCCTAAAGAAAATATGTATATAAAGAAATGTATTAATTTAAAATATTTACTTAAAATCATGCAAGGTAAGATAAATATTTAAATTAAAATGCTCCATTATTATTTATAACCAAATTTCTTATATATACATATGAAAATATCTCAATCCATAAGTTGAAATGTGTATAAAATCAAAACATAATTTCAATCGAAAACACATAACATAAACATAAAAGAAATAAATACCCTCTTTAAACTGGATCATCGGCTTTCTGCATACCTCACTTACCTATAAAGCCACGAGCAAAGATATGCGTAAATGTTATAATACTCAATAAGTATGTGAGCTACCGAGACACCTCCAATTCATTAAACTAAAAAAAGTGTTACTAAACTATATTATAATCAATCCTAACTTATGGTCTACCCATGAATGTCTTTTGACATTTCAAATGCTCATCCAACTAATCTAAGACATAATTCATATTAAAACTTATTAGAGGTAGAGTCGCATACAGAGATGCTAATAAGAGGATAAACTAGTAATTTATATTGAAATTAAAGTATTTTTATTAATAGAAATAACCATAAATTGGTAAATAGAATTTTCAAAGTTAAAATGTAAGAAATCATTATTTTATCAAACTTCATATGGGAAATAGTTATTCAATCCATAAAGTATTTTATTAGTATGGTGAAAATAAATATTTATGTATCTGAATAATAATATGTATACTCATTTTAAATATATAAATAAGTATATATTTATATATATTATATTAATATTTTATCTTTAATTTAAAATTATTTAATTATATAATAATATATATTTATTTATATACTTAAAATAAATACATCAATAAAATTAGATGACCTTTCAAAGGGGGTATAGACCGTAGCAACTCTTTCAACCTCTCCACCCAAATTCGGCCCAAAACAAAACACAACCGAAAAACCCTAACATCAATTTTCCCCTATATGAGCCCATTGTTACGCCTGTTTAAATACTTCGACAGTCTCCCATTTCCCAAGCATACACAAGCCTACGTCGATACGGAGGTTAAAGAGACGGCACCGTTCGGCTGTCCGCCTTGACTGAGCCCTAGCGTCGTCTTGGTCCTCATTTTTGATTATTTAGTTTGTTAGTTAAAGCTTAGAAACAGAACACAATCCAATGGCGGTGAAACCATCGAAGGCTGACAAGAAGATCGCTTATGACGGCAAGCTATGCCAATTGTTGGATGAGTACCACCAGATCCTGGTGGCCTCCGCAGACAATGTGGGGTCCCAACAACTCCAGAACATCAGGAAGGGTCTTCGTGGCGACTCTGTTGTACTCATGGGAAAGAATACCATGATGAAACGCTCCATCAGAATTCACTCTGAGAAGACCGGCAACAAGTCTTTCCTTAACTTGATTCCGCTTCTTCAGGTAATTTTTTTATTTTGTTATTTCTTTCTCTTACTTTTATTTTTACTTCCTTTAACGGGATTTCATGGTATTTTTGAATCAGGGTAATGTGGGGTTGATTTTCACCAAGGGTGATTTGAAGGAAGTGAGTGAGGAGGTTGCCAAGTACAAGGTACGGTTATTGATCAGCTGAATTTTCATTTATATGTTGTATTATGTTTATAATTCGTTCAAAGTTTAATTAATTCTTAACTTAATTTATTTGATAAATAAGGACAGAGCATTGTAGGCTTTTTGAGTATCATCTTCATTTTGATTTGTTGATAAGAATTGATATCACTATTGGCTATAATATTTCAAATTATTTCTAAATTTCAGAAATTATCTGTGCAAGTGGGGCTTTTGTGCTGTTAAAATGTGCATTTTTATATTTTTTCTAAATTTTGTTTAAACTATATGTTTTTGCTGGGTAATTGATAAATTTTGATAAGTCATCAGAATTTTTCTAAATTTTTGTAGGCTTTTTGAGTATCATCTTCATTTTGATATGTTGATAAGAATTGATATCACTATTTTTATAATATCTCAAATTATTTCTCAATTTCAGAAATTATCTGTGCAAATGGGGGTTTTGTGCATTTTTATATATTTTTCTTAAATTTTGTTTAAACTATATATTTTTGCTGAGTATTTGATAATTTTTTTTTTTTTATATATATATATTCAGAGTTTTTTCTTCCATTTTGGCATTTTGCCTCTAGGGAAACATAGAATATATGTTTACAGGCTGAATTGATTTTATTTCAGAATCTTTCCAGCTGACCAATGCTTTACAACGTTTGATGTTTGTGTCTGTATTAAAGCTTTTTTAACATTGATATTGATATGTGACAGGTTGGAGCTCCTGCCCGTGTTGGTTTGGTTGCCCCAATCGATGTTGTTGTTCCACCTGGCAACACTGGGCTCGACCCATCTCAGACTTCTTTCTTCCAGGCTTGTAATTTCAGTACATAGTATCATTGGTTTTCTGTTGTTTAGCTGATGTGATATCTTACAGTTACAATTCTTTGACAGGTTCTTAACATTCCCACCAAGATTAACAAGGGTACTGTAGAAATTATCACCCCTGTGGAGCTTATCAAGAAGGGTGACAAGGTGGGATCTTCGGAGGCTGCTTTGCTAGCAAAGCTTGGGATCAGGCCCTTCTCATATGGTCTAGTTATCCTGTCTGTCTATGACAATGGGTCTGTCTTCAGCCCAGAGGTGCTTGACCTTACTGAGGATGACCTGGTTGAGAAGTTTGCTGCTGGTGTTTCAATGGTTACCTCTTTGGCACTAGCCATCTCTTACCCAACTTTGGCAGCTGCACCACACATGTTCATCAATGCCTATAAGAATGTTCTCGCTGTTGCAGTTGCAACTGAGTATTCCTTCCCTCAGGCTGACAAAGTGAAAGAGTACCTTAAGGTTTGTGTAACATAATTCCTTCTTTAAATTTGACCAATTAATAGTTTCTAAATTCTTTTGCTGTTTGTTCTTTGTGTATTTCTTATAAGTTTCTGTACGTTATAATGCAGGATCCCAGCAAGTTTGCTGTTGCTGCCGCACCAGTTGCTGCTGCAGATGGTGCTACTCCAGCTGCTGCTGCCAAGCAGGAAGAAAAGAAGGAAGAGCCTGCAGAAGAATCTGATGAGGACATGGGCTTCAGTTTGTTCGACTAAGCTCACCATCTCTGTTTATGATAGAATCTAGGACGATGACTTCGTGATTATGCATTTGGATTTCTTACTATTGTTTCTTTGTTGCTTTTTTAATTGTCACGGCCCTCAGTTTTGAAGATTTAATCGGTTTTATATTTGTAGTGTTTAGGCAAGATATAAAATCTTCTTGCGTACTTATATTTATTTTAAATTATTATTATATTATGCAATTGTTTTATGGAGTATTTAGGATGTTTTTGTAGGTGTTCCTAGTAGCTCAAGAACTGAAATCTGAATTTAGTATGCTTTCAAATGGGTATAGGGTTTCGGGCCAAGTTCACAATTTTGCACTCTTAGTTATCTGAGAGATCATCAAATTGTTAGAACTGTTTTTATTCATTTCTATAGCAGTACCAAAGTTAGTAATATGAAACTTTTGTATGTGATAATAAAGACTTTTGCAGCCAAAAGCTCAGTCTCGCTCTGGTATGCCTTTCAATATGCAAATGCAAAGCACCTTGAGCAAAGTCGTTCCTCCTTTCACTTATGAAACCAAGGTGTCATCAGGACGTGCTTCATAATGGGATCGAAAGGCTGATGTGCCATGTAAACCTTCCCTCATGTAAACACCCTCTGATTCCAAGAATAATTCTTCGGGAAGTTGATCATGTCTTCTTCACTCAGCATCAGTGATGAACCTTTTGAGCCAATATTGATCAAAGGATTTCAATAAGAGATGTTTATCGAGATTACAGGACAACCAACCTTGCAAAGATGCTAAATGCTAATAAGATAATTTACACTTAACCTCCTGCAGATAAGTACAACGAAGATCAAGACCAGACCCCTCTAGTCTCATTTCTGTAAGTCAGGCTAACGTTTGATATATTATGAAAGTCGGTGACAGATTTGGTCCATGTATTCTATTTGTGACTTATAAAACAGATTGTGTTTTGTCTTCATAGGACTTCACGTTAAATAATGCTTCTCAGCTAATTGCTAATTATCCGTATAAGTTGTTGTGGATTTTATTAAAAAAGAGTTTTAGTGCATAAGAACTAATGTTAGATTTGAAACAAATTTATTAAGTTTGAAATAAACTCTAATATGAACATGATGTAAATAAATATGAAACTAAATATAAGTTAAAAAATAATAGAGAAAATGAATCTGAGTCTGAATCTGAATTGAGATTATGTTCGATTTATATTATAAAAAAAATTAAAAAAAATAACATTGTTTAATAGAGTTAAAAAGAGTCAAACATCTCATATAAACCCAAGTTAAGTTTAGCTTATTGACATCAATCTGAATTAAGTATAAACTGGTCTTAAACTTTTAAATCATAAAATAAATCGAATGTAAATTAATATTTTTTCATATTGGACGAGCTCAAGCCATAAACTAGCTGAACTCATTTGAAAATTAATAAAAAACAAGCTTCACCGGTCCATTCTGGTCAAATTCACCCTAATAACAACTATTTTTAAATTCCACATCTCCAAAGATACAGTTCCGTCATTTCGTCCTGATTATATCATTATAAGGTACAACTAAACACCACAGACTCGCATAGATGACCTGCCAGCTGAGTACAGCGCACAAAAAATCCTCTGACCATGGCAGTACAATCCAGAATTCGGAACGCTAGTGGCACAGCTAGCACTTGGAAGGCCTCCAGCAGAAAAAATCCTAGCGAACATTACAAGGAACTACACATCTGCATAATGCCATATATCTGTATAATTAAAAGGAAAAATAATTATATTTAATTATATAATAATATATTATTTATATATTTAAAATATGTATATATATAATATTACTCACATTTAAAATTAAAAAATTGATTATTTTTTCAAACATTATAATCCACCATAAAAGATTCAATATATATATATAGCCTTGAATGATGTAATTGTGGTAGGGTTATTGGTACTCATTTGGTACCCTATATCCTGCAGTTTCTAGGATGCTCCTATGCTTTGACAATAATTTGGGCAAAAGTTGGATCAGAATTTGACTTGTTCCTAACTTTGTGATAGCAACTGCCCTTTACACTGTCCATTTATTAATCATTCTACTTCACATCAATGCCCATGGCACACAAGTGTGAATCAAGTTGCCATCTAATTCTTCTGTTCTTCTATGGCTAGCCAAATTTAATGCCAACAATCTTTCTTCATCATTATCATCCACATTTTCAATTTCGTACACTTCTCTTTCTTTCAATTTACTTCCCTTCATTGTATATTTCCCTTTACTATCACTTCTCACATCATTTCTCCAAAAAATTCATTCAAAATTCAATAAGGTAGATTACATTGTCACCCTTGAGTGATTCGTGCAATTTCCTCCCTCAATTTGGGTAAGGTCGAATTACTATTCCCCACCCTACCTTTGATGAAATGACAATTTCTTACTTTGTAAGTTTGAAATATCTAATTTTTCATCCATTATCCAATTTTGTTAAATTAAAAAATAAAAATGTTATTTTATATAAACATAATCTTCTTTTTATTCTCTTACTATTTTTATTTTCTCTTATTTCCTTATTTTTTTACCTTTCTCGTCATTGTTATACTTTCTCCTCATTAGCATTCCTTCTCTTCTCTATTTGGCCTCAATCAGTTTCCTATAATGATAACAATATCTCTCTTGTAATCATCAAGATTATCATGATTGTGTCTCTTTCATCTTTGTTAATGACAATCTCCTCTCTACCTTGGCCAATTTGAAATTTTTAAAACTTCATTGGCGATTGAAATTTTTTTGGGTCTACAGGTGTAAGTGATAACATTTAGAGATGAGATGGAGAGAGAAAACATTTGCATGTGAATTATGTTTAGTTATTGTGAAAAGGTTTACTAATAGGTGGTAAAAGAAAGGCTGTGCATATATAAAAATTGGTAATACAATCTAACCACTAAATTTGGTTACGAGACATTTGAATTATAATAAGGAGGCAAAATGGTGTGTAATGTTTATTGTTATCACTTTAACAAGGCTAAATGACTATTTTCTACTCAAGGTTTTCATCAAATGATAAATTTCCGCCCTTTTTAGAAATCTAAATTTTCACATGCCATCAACTTCCCTTTGATTTTTCTAAAAATAATTATTTCTGTTTTTGTTAAAATGATAGAATTGTTTAAACACTTAATACAATATCAAATTACAAATATGTACTTACCAATTCAAAAATTCATACTTAAACCTTTTTAAATATCAAAACTTTAATCAATTTAAAATTTTATCACTTAGACTTTTAAAAAATATTTCAATCGTCGACAAGAAAGAAAATGTCAAATTGACAATGAGTAAGAGGGAGGTTATTGTCCATAGAAATGAAGATATACGATTATAGTGAGAAGAGATAGACAAAGTATAATCACCAATGATAACAAAACTTAGACGATTGAGGTATGATTTAAAAAAAAAAAGGGAAGTAAGTCCACCAATGACGATGAAAAACATTAGTGTTGGTAGAGATCATATTTAACTTTTGATAAATCAATTAAGGTTGAATTGAGAAAAGATGATTGGTGATGTGAAATGACAATGGTGATAAGAAGGGACAAAGAAAAGGGGTAAAAAGAGAAAGTAAAAATAATAAGGGGGAAAGGTAAAATAGAAATAATAAGAAGAAAAGTGAAAATAAAAAAGAATGAAGAGAAAAAAAGAAAATAGAAATATGTATGCATAATGACTAACAAATATGAATGACAGAATCAAATTTGGACTTTTGAACCTAATTTAGAGATTAGGATAATATCGAATTTTTCAATTATATAAAGTTTGCGGATTATGTCGACCGTTCCTAAAACCCCTGGCATGACTCGGAGATTTGTAGACCCAGCTCTCGTGGGCCATGATTTTTGAGAGCAGCCGATCAGGGCCATAGCCTGGATTGGCCTCTTGGCCATGACTAGTTATTATGGTAATAAAATTTAAAAAGAATTAAAAAAAAAGGGTATTTGACTTGGACATTGTGACGTCAAATTCATGTAATGTTTACCTGCCGATCAGTCATAATTATTGGGGTAGATAATATTGAACTACTGAATTAAATTTTAAAATTTCAACAATTCCAATGGGCCCAGCTAAGCCTCCATTAGTCCATTGTGTCCCCAAAAACATGCTTCCTCTTTGCCGGCTTCTACAGTAATACACCGTTTTGACTCACTTCAAAGTCAATAAATAATAAAATAAAAACAATTCTGCGGCTCACTCACGAGAAATCAACGCTTCAATTTCACACGACACGTGTCCTCTTACTAGACGTGGAAGCCAATCTAGATTTAACCTATCAATCCAACTGTTATTCCACGTGGCCGGCATCTACGATTCTCAGTGATAATATGGCATCGTCAGTGTAACGTGATCTGCCCACGTATATCGGACAAGGTAGAGCTGGTAATAGCACGTGACAAGCACGACAGGTGTCGAGCGTAGGGATGTGAGTCATGTGGTTGGCCGCGTGATTTGTTGGGTAAAGAGGAATTGCCGAGTTGGAGGGCACTACAGCAAGTTTGCTGTTGACAGCAATGAACGGATGACACGTGGACCAATCATAGCGGTGGGAGTTGAAAAATTGAAACGGTAAGCACGGAGAGCCGGTGATTGAGAATGTTATATTCTCGAAGATCATCTTTCAAGTGGGAACGAGACAAGCCCACAAAGACGAAAGTTATCCTTTATTTTGATTGATTTTTCTTCTTTATTATTATTATTATTTAATAAATTTTCTTTTTGACTTATACACATAGATAATTTTAATTTGAAAAAGAAAAAAAAGCTGTGGTCAAAATGTTTCAATTAAATACCGAAGTCGATTCGGTGTCGTTCAAGGATTCGGGTGCAGTCGTTTTCTGTAAAAGAACTGACTGACAAGTTAAGGAGGCCCCCAGATTGTGAGTACAAGTTCAAAATTCCGAACTAGTGGGACAAGTCGAGGCACATTACTTTCACTCAGCTCCTTCCTGTTTGACTTGTGGACAAACTTTGGAGCGTTGACACGAAGGATCCTAGAAATAAAGCACTTCTTCTGATCTTGTTGAATGGTTCAGCCTAAATATAATTTATTTGAATTTAATATAATTGAACGGGGGGTGAGTGCAGGATAAGACTAATAGACTGGTTGCAGGAGATCACCACCTTGGCGGACTTAAATTGAATCAAAGAGCAAACGACCAAAAAGACCAACGTGATTGATTCCATTAAATGCCCGCCATTTCAATAAGCGCATTTTCTTTCCTTGTTCAACGTAACAATACACGCCAAAAGACACCTTCGTCGTTAGGTGAAATGGATAAGCTTCATTTTTTTCTTTTTTTCCGAAAACAATTTTAAAATATTTTGAATTCAAAATTCGTCGTTCTTCATTCCACACGCTTTTTTACTTCTTATCTCCAAAGCCCTTATATATACGAATCATCTTCCTCTTTCTCTTGATCAACCCAAAAGTTCTAAAGCTTAGCAAAATAAAAATCAATTTCGTTTCATACTTTTATTTTCTTCTCCTCCAACATGGTCGATTTAGATTGTAAAGCCAAGATGCCGAGCAAATCTCCGAAACTGTCAAACAAGCTTCATGTTTCTATTCCGACGGCTTTTCCTGGCGCTACGAAATCACCTGTTTCTTGCTCCGATTCGACTTGTTCTGCTTACGAGCAGTATCTTCGTCTTGCGGAGCTTAAAAATATATGCTGTTCAAGGGAATTTCCAAACTGGAAAAACGAAGCCGTTTTGAAACCCGCTTTACAAGCTTCGGAGATCTCGTTTCGGTTCATTTCAATTGTTTTATCTGATCCAAGGCCCTATGCGAACCGACGCGAGTTCAAGCGGCGGCTGGAGTCTCTAGCAACCTCTCAGATTCAGCTCATAGCTAATTTATGTGAGGAGGAAGACGGCTCGGCTCCATTAGTTGACTTGACCACGACCGACGGCGTTTTGGCTCGCAACGGGAGCTCCGCAGAGGTGTGGAAGCTTCCAGACGGAGGGTCAAGCTTCGTGAACAGAGCGAGCGAACACAGCTTGCTTCCGCGTCTCGCCACGTGGCAGAAATCCAAGGACGTAGCGGAGAAGATTATGTACACCATCGAGTGCGAGATGAGACGGTGTCTTTACACTCTAGGTGTTGGAGAGCCGAACCTGGCCGGAAAGCCGAACCTCGATTACGACGCCGTTTGCAAACCGAACGAACTCCACGCTCTAAAAAAGAACCCGTATTATCACGTTATAGACAATCAAGAGAACCAAACGGTATACACGACGCACCAGATTCTAGAGGCATGGATTTTCACAGCACAGGAGCTCCTAAAACGCATCGTTTTAAGGATCGAAAACAAAGAATTTGAACAAGCATCGAACGACTGTTATTTACTCGAAAGAATTTGGAAACTATTAGCGGAAATCGAGGACCTCCACTTGTTAATGGACCCGAGCGACTTCTTAAGACTCAAAAACCAGTTATCAATCAAATCGGTGTCCGAATCCGACCCGTTTTGTTTCAGATCACGTGGATTAGTCGAGATCACGAGACATTCTAAGGATTTGAAGCACAAGGTGCCGTTAATTTTGGGAGTGGAGGTTGACCCCAGCGGCGGCCCCAGGGTTCAGGAGGCGGCGATGAGTTTATACAGTGGGCAGAAAGATAGCGTGAAGATTCATTTGCTTCAAGCTTTACAGGCCGTGGAGGCGGCGCTGAAGAGGTTCTTTTACGCGTACAAGCAGGTGCTGGTGGTGGTTATGGGTAGTTTGGAGGCGAAAGCAAACCGAGCGGTGGTGAGTGAGGAATCGTGTGACTCGCTGAGTCAGATATTTCTGGAGCCGACTTATTATCCGAGTTTGGATGCGGCAAAGACCTTCTTGGGAGAGTTTTGGAGTCATGAAAAGAAACAGTGAGAGTTGAATGGATTTGACACACTTTACAAAATTATTCTTTTGTAAAATATATGTCGAAAGAATTTTGAGGGATTTGTAGCTGTAAAATATGTTGATATCAATTGAATGTTGATTTACATAATCCTAAAATAAAATGAATGAAAATTCTCGTGTTTCGAAAGGAATGTCGATTTTTATCAGATTGTTCATTGATGAAAACTCATCTTCGTCAATTTATCTGAAATCCATGAAAACAAACATCTAAATCAAATATTGAAGTTCACCAAATTGAAACTTATCTAATTCTGCATAAAAAAATTAGTATGGTGAGTAAAAATTGAACATAAAAAAATCAATTGACCATTTTCAATGTTGATTAAAATATAATTTTCACTTTTAAATTTTAAAAAATCAATTTATTCATTTATGTGCCAATTATCTCAATGAAAAATATCAATTAGAAAGGCGGAAAAAGTTATCCGCCTAAAATTTCTTAAAATTATAGTACATATTAACAACTATATAATATATAAAGGTAATAATAATAATAATTCTTTTTCATTAAAAAAAAAATTCCTTCAATCCTTTGTGTTTTTTCCCCACTTTCTGCGTTGTCCTTTTCCCTCCTCCATTCCGTCGTCGAACTAGTCAAGAACTCAAATCCGCAATGAGCTCAAGGCGTTGATAAGGTAAAGCCTTTAGTGCGACTCAGTCAGTGGATCTTCTGGAGCAATGGTTTAGTGTATGGTTCTCATTTTCAAACAGAAAAGACCTCCTATTCCATTCCAAGCTCTAGTGTGCCTGTTTCTGTGTCTGAATATAATGCAAATAAACTCGTAGCCTTCAACATTGTTGACAATGTTTACGATGTGGTTTGATCTAAAACTTATGACACTCTTGTAATCGTAATCATCATTGACAATTTTGACAAAACCTATCATATTGATATTATGCGACAAGTTCTCATATTAAGAAATGCCAAATACTTCAATTTTTTTTTTTGTTGATCAAAAAATTTGTCAGGCTCCATTGGATAAACAAATATAAATATAATAATTAGACTCGTGATCATTATAATAAATATTTTAAAGTTTTATTAACCATAAATAATACAGTTTAAATTCAAATTTTTTTCTTGAACAATTTTATAACCCCATCACTTTTATTAGTTTTAAAAAAATATAATAATAATAATTATTATTTCAAGTTCCCAAATTATGAGAAATTTGTTAAAAGCGAGGTTCAAAGTAGTCCAATTTGTCAACCTAATTATCTCTTTTGGTAAATTTCCTCTGATATCATTTTCGCTAAAATTCAAAGTTTTAGGCTGAGAAAGATTCCCAAAGTGGAACCGTGAAACATATTCCTTCCCAAAGATAAGGGTCTGTAAGCTTCATAATCCACCCAAAAGAAGAAAAAGAGGAACTTAACCGGAAAACCGATTTCCGTCAACATCAACAACCCGTAACAAGCTACATTTTGAAATCTCATTAGGAACTAACCCACACAGAGAATTGTTGGCATCCTAAACTCCTCTAGCTTCGTACGATTACCAACGCCAAGTAGTAGATTCCCAGAAAATAAATTTCCCGAAAGATCCAACAATCTTAGGGTAGCGATTAGTTTGAAGGTTTAAAACCTCCAAACCACTAACACACTTGAAACTGGTCCAACTATCGGCGATGTCAGACATTTTGTTATAAATTACTAGTTATTCTTTTTTTTTTTTAAGGTTACAAATTAATTTTGATCGATAGTTTTTAAACGTAATGACTGCTGATGGCAGAATATGCGAGAATTTAGAGTCCTTTTGATGTGAAAAAGCAATACCCATTTACAGTCATTTTGATGATGGGCGAAACTAGACCCAATCAAAAAACGAAGATCATAGACCCGTTTGAAGATGAGAAAAACAAGAAGAGAGTGACAGATGTGAGCAGCAGCAATGGAGAGCAAGTGTTTAAATTTGTGGTTTTATAAATATTGATACAGAGCAAAACCCGATGAATCTCCGACCTCCACTCTAGCCTGCCATATGACTCGGAACTCTGAAACAAACTCCAAATTTCTTTACACCACGTGCCCTTCATTCCAATATTTGACCCTCCACGTTTCTTCACTCGCAAGCTTGTTTAACTTACCTTGTCACTTTCATTTCATTGTAAGAGAAGATGTTCATGGAAATGAAAGATCGCATTTATCTTTTTCGCAATTAAGAGAGTGTATACAGCATTGGTAAGCTTTAAAAATTTTTCCGTTTAATATTCTTTGGTGGGTTAATATTCTTTTATTGATTTGGTTAAATTTTCTTCAAAAAAATTTGCCGTTAATGGGGTTGTTGTTTTGTTGCCTTTGTGAAGTTTTCAGGTACACTTGAATTGAAAAGCAAATATGTCACCTTCTTTCTAGGGGTTACAACGAGTAATTTTATTTTTTACCAGTTTTTATCTTTTATTTTTATTTTTCTGTCTGTTCTTATTCACCATTTACAAATTCTCTATCTTGTTTTTGTTGTTAGTTTTGGCCCGCTTCATCAAAATTTAGGTTCCATAGTTAGAAATGGTAATAAATTTTGCATCAAAGAGTGTACGGCTTATATTGCCTTGTACACTCTCTTCTTCCCCTTTTTCTTCAAAACCGGCCTCTTTAATTTCCTCTTCTTTGTTGACAACTTGTACTAGAAGGAAACCACCTCTAATTTTTCAAAATAGGGTGACGAATTCGGGTTTCGGGTTGTGTAATTCTAGAGGTAATAATTTGAAGCGTTTTTGTAGTATTGAGTTCGATGAATTTCCCGAAGAGGAGTTATGTAAAATGATTGAAGGTTTGGCAGAAAATTTTGATGTTATCGATGATGAAGAAGAAGACAAGGACAAGGACAAGGACACAGGCAATGCTAGAACAGAAGTTTCTTGCAATGCTCGTAAAAAAAAACATGAAAATGATCAAAAAGTTAAGATTTCAGCAGAATTTATGCCTTCACAGTTTGAATTCCTTGAGCATAATTTGCTCGGCATCCATCCAGAGGCAGAGCACTGGCCGGAGAGGGATGAAATTAATAGAGTGAACATTGAAAAGAAAGCAAACTGCCTTGGCATTCCTTTGTCCCTGAAGATGATAAAAAGAAAACAAAAATGGCAACAGGGATTTGGGGATGCTGGGGATTTTGCTCATTGTTCAGTGAAGAAGGCATTTTCTTCATTAGTATACATTATTCGAGAGCTTCAGAACTATGCTTTACGTATAAGGGAGAACCTATATTCTGAAGACTTAAAGGAGATTATGAGTAAAGTCCAAAGAGAAATGAATATATCATTTGTTTGGCTCTACCAAAAAGTTTTTTCCCGAACTCCCACTTTGATGGTCTATGTAATGATCCTTCTGGCTAATTTTACAGTCCATTCAATGAGCGATCACACTGTTGTTGCTGCTACTTCACTTTCATTCTCGTCTTGTAAGACCATTTCAGAGGCAGAGATTGATAAGCAATTGGAAGACTCAAATTCTGATGTGGGCAACAATGGCGGTGGCAAAATAGTGAGGCCAACTGTCGATGGAACTGAAGGTGGGGATTGGCATATGCGCAGATCATCCCCTTTTGTTGAACAGCGCAGAATTCTTCCTGAGGTAAATCATGAAATGACTGAAGAGGAGGCAGAATTGTGGAACTCTATGGTGGAAGAAGCCTCAAGAATGCAAGAGGAATCGAGACTAGAAATTCTCCACTCTGAGACCAAGAAGTTTTTTGTGACGCCGATAACCATGAGGCTTGAACCAGAAGATTATGTGGATTATTTCAGAACAGATCTCCTCTACCAGATGGGCGTAGCTGAGGAGCCAAGTAATTCACTTCTGCTTGGAAATTATGCTCAGTTGCTACATCTAGTCGCTCAAGACTACGATAGGTAATTCCTAGTTACGCAATTTCACCCTGAACTTCAAGCATATAATACACATACTTTCTGTTGGGTAAATTTGTTTGTTCTTCTGCAAACTTGGGGTTAAACAGGGCAGAAGAGTGCTACAAGCGAGCAGTCCAGGTAGAACCACCTGACGCCGAAGCTTTAAGTAGGTTCGCTGACTTCCTGTGGACAGTAAGAAAGGACCTCTGGGGTGCAGAAGAGAGATACTTACAAGCACTGGCAGCTGATCCAAGTAACGCTTATCATGCTTCCAAATACGCCACTTTTTTATGGAGCACCGGCGGTGCAGACACATGTTTTCCTCTCACCAATTGACACCAAGAAAAGTTTACAAAATCACAAGTTTACAACTACTTTTAAATGGCTAATTGCCTCTTTGTTACATGTTGATAATAATACAAAAATTGTGCATGGGACGTGAATGAATCCAATAAACACAACTCTAACTAAACAATGAATTGAAATGATTCTAGCTGTTACGTGGAATTTTAGGATTACAAATAAAGTGGAAATGCGTCACCAAAACCAGAGCTTGCGACTATCAACTGCCTTAACGGAAGTCGATACCAGTGGCATTAGGCCATACTCGGCTGCAAATCTATTTACACAATGAGTTCTTTTCTCAGTATGACCTCCCAGGCTACTAATGCCAGTCGAACCAACCTCGTATATATTGCCTACAGTGGCAAAACAAACATTTGAATAAGATGTCATTTAGAAAAAAGAAATGAGAGGATACGTAGAAGATAGCGAACGCTAGAGCAAAAGCATTTTTCTAACGTGGATAGGTGATTGAAAGGAGATGATACAAAGAACAGAGTTAATAAAATAAAAAAGAAAGAAAAAGCCATTATAAGAAGAAGATGATGTCTAATTTTCTGAATACAATTTGGGTTTAAATCTTTGGTTGTAATGATTTTTCTATAAATGTTATGAATAGATACAGCGAACACCAATTTTATCATAGCTCCAGTGCTATCATCCAAAACCATTTACATCTAACAACACTTCTACTGTCAAGCCAGAGCAGTAATAAAAACTGCCAGGGGTTGTATATACTGTGACCATAGACCGTTCAGCATCTCAAGAGCTTGAAGATTAATATATCATTTACCTTTGACCCATATAGGGGGAGAACCAGTCATATTCGCGACAAGAAAGGACATCGCAATATCTTCACAGTTCCTGGTAAATCAATCCAACAATTAAGAAGCAATTAAACTTGTAAACAACAGAGCTCAAAAGGTGACTGAAAAAATAAAAGCAAGTAACAGATTAATGAAGTGGAAGAAGAACCTGTTCTTAGTTATATATTCTCTAATTGATGCTGGCATCTCATTTGTGTATATCCGCAAATATTTTTTGTGCAAAAAGGCAGCCTTTGAAAGCACCATACTATATGTGCCCGTCCACCAAACAGACCACCACCCACCATATATGTATTTACCGGTATCATCTTTCTGAATTAACATTAACAAATTCAAAAGCAACAGATTCAGAGTATGTGTTTCATGATTTGAAGTTTTGAACTTGAAGAAACAGATATAAATGCTGGAAACTATATCCAGATTGAGTTTACAAACTGACACTTCAAGTAGGAAATTTCATTGCAGTCAATTGACATTTGAATTTATGCTAACTTGTCCACATCTTTCTACTCTAGTGCATACATCAAGTGACCATGATATAGTATCCACAACACTGATAAGATGCACACAGAATTAATTCAGAGAGATACAAATCGTATATTCATTCTTCATGTTTAAATTGCAGCAAAGAAGGAAATATAATATGTAAAAACATACCCAATGATAACGAGGTACAAATCCAACCATTGTATCCGGTGCACTTTGCCAAACATCAAAAGCAAACTTCACCGACGAGCAAGGAAATATAACATCATCATCAATTGAAAAAACAGCATCAGCCTCCAAATCCTTAATCTCTTTAAATCTGTTGTTCAAGCTATCCTCCTTATTAATGTCAAATTTCAGTTCAACCCGATGCCCTGTCTTGAATTCTTCTCTACAACATTGTATAAAAATTTTGTAAGCGATTCTGAAGGAGGATCAGGCTCGCTCCACACAATGTGTATTGAGTCAAGTCCTGGACACGAGGCATAATGAGAAATCGATTTCTTCAATAGATCATATCTCTTCCACGTGTTCATTAAAATTGCATATCGTTTGCTGCGAACAAAATAGAGCACCGAGATTTAAAACCCTAAATTAATTAATGATTGTTATCTTAAGAGGACTAATTATTAAAAATTTAAACAAACTTACAGCGCAACAGATATTCAAACTATCAACTAATAAAAAACTCTAATTAGAAATATATAAGAAATCTCTACGATGCTTTTAAACTAAATTCATTATTCTGCTCAAAATAAATTTCAACTACAAGCTGTGAACTGCCTTAAAGTCTAAGTGAGTACTAACCGTGGCGGAGCGAACCGATCCACGAGCTCGGTCCTGCTATCGGTCCATTCCATGAACGAGGAACCGCGGCAAAGTAGTAGAACCACCGTCAACGCGATGCAGCAACAGAGTATAAGCTTTATCTTCGGCTGCATCGCAAATTGTCTGAATCTTTGGACCGTTCGACGGTTGCCATTAAACAAGAAGCTCCCTCTCATCATCATCAACAGCAACTGCTTTTGTTTTAGTCGGCGTGGAGGGAGAAGGTGCAGGAGATGATACAGTGTGGTGAAGGTGTAGCGAGTGGAAAAAAAGAAGAGCAGGTACGCCCCTAAGATGTCAAGTAGTTGACACGTGTCTTGAGACAATTAGTGGTAATAGCCTATCGCAGTTTCTTAGAGGCTGTGTCCGTGAGTACGCTGTCTCAGTAAGATCATCCATGGTTTTTGAAACGATGTCGTGAAGGGTCTGAAACAAAAAGAAGAAGCGAAGGAATTCATTTTAACCGTCAGATCGAAGGATGGATAATTCAACGGTTGTCGTATTATTTTGTGGTTTCCTCGCTGATGGGTAAGATATTAGGATATTTTTTGTTATTTTTATGAATTTACAAATGAGTCCCTATGATAGTTAAGGTTTCGGTACATAAATGGAAAGTTAGTTGAATACTAGGTGGCTATGGCTTGGATTTATGATAAAAATTTAAATATTATTTTAAAGATAAATTATTTGAAAGGTTATTAAATATAAATAATTATTATATTTAATAAAATTTGATAGATATAAATAATTATTATATTTGATCAAAGACAATAAAAAATTATTAACAAATTATTTTATTTAAATATTTTTGAACATAATTATTATAAATTTTTTTATATTACTTATTATATTAATTAAAAATATGGTTATTTTTATTTTAAAAAATTAAAAAATAAAAATATAATTATAAACTTTAATAATTTTTTAATATTTAAAATGAATATAATAATTAGATTATCACATATATTATTTATTATATTAGTATTAATAACAAAAAGTTATTATAATATTTTATTATTAATAAATAAAATAAAATAATATAAATAATAAAAAATAAATTATCAAGATAATTTTTATTAATTAAAAACCAAAGGGCCTTAGGATTTATTTCTTGAAAAATCAGAGTCAAAAGAGATGAACGGATAAAAATGCAGTTTGGTTTGTAATTATATATATATATATATATATATATATATATATATATATATATATATATATATATATATATATATATATATATATATATATTTATTTATTTATTTTAACAAGCAGAAGAATAGGAGGTATGCTAACAAGGATATTGTCGTAATTGTAATTTACATTTTCATAATCTAATGATACAATTGGCAATAATCTGATGGATATTTGATGGCTTCATTTACGTGGAAAATATTTGCCCCATGATTAATTAGGAAGATATAATAAATTAAGTTGTTAATTTCATGTCACATACAATCTACCCAAAATCTTAAAAAATTGTCAATTTTTGTTAAGGTGTAAATTCAATACATCAACTGTATTAATTATTTTTGGTTGTTAAGTTTTTAAGATAATAAAATAAAAATAGTTACTCAAGATGTTGACCAGCCCAAAGCTTTCAAGAAGAAATTTGAAAGCAGCCCACCAAGTGACTGGACTGCCAGCTCAAAGCTCAAAGAAACTCATTTCATTATCTCATAATTAATTAAAGGCCAAAGGCCGAACGACAAAGAATTTGTTTTTGTTAAAGATAAAAACATAAAAAAAAAATGATATTAATAGCATTGGAAGAAAATGGATCGAAAAGAGAGACATATTGGAGAGAGAGACATTACCAAGACATCATTGGAGAACTTAAAAGGAATCTAGGACCAAAAAGGGTTAGGGTAGTGATTATCAGAAAAAACTTGAAAGGAGCCCACTTAAAAGGAAGAGCAAGAGGTTGATGAACCTATGTAGGAACAACGAACTACCTCAAAACCATAACCGGATCGACCCTCAACGTCCTTAAGGCTAACATAAGAGCATGAAGCAACACATTCTTCCTCCTCTTCAATTGATGTCGCTATCTATTACTACTCTTCTTATTAACTTGCACAACACTCCACTAACGCTCCCCAGTTGTGAGCCCAAATGTAGCATAAAAGAGAGTCAACATGGTGGTTAGTAAGAAAAAGTTTGCTGAAAGGAAAAGATATACTAAGCTTCAAAGGTCTAACATGAATGAGTGAAATTTGGCAAACTTTGAAATAAAGAGACAAAAAGGAGCATTAGTTGTGGGGAGTATGAGGTAACCGATAGAAGGAGTTTGAGTTTTTCCACAAGAGTAATCGTTTTGCTGGTTTTCTTTTGATGATTGAACTTTATTTGGTTGGATTTGCTTTAATATTCTTTTAATGCCTCTTTGAACTTATAAGAAATTTTATTGCTTTGATGTCTTTTTGAACTTGTTGAACTTTTTGTTGCCTTGTGTTCTGATACAAGCTGAATTTGCTTAAATTATATATCTAATTTCTTCCATTATGGTTTTATGCAAGTTTTAACTTGCTTGTTGATATTTGTTTACAGGAATTTGCTTTATCTTTGCTTTAATATTGTTTTCTGATGTTCAATATTTGATTACAACTTTGAATCTTCAAATTGTTTTTATTATAGGTAGCAACTTTGTTATTGAACATGTTCTTTGTTCATAAGTTTGCCAAAAAGCAAGATTGTTAGGGTTTTTGATGAACTATGAACAATTATGTTCACATTTGGTTTTATATACACACAAATAAATATATGCACATGGTTGCATTTTGTATGAAAATCTATACTAGACAATTCATTTAAGTATGGTCATACTAACTTATTTTGTCGATATTCAAATTAGTTATTTGTTGTCCTGATGTACTGTTGTGATTTTTAACTAATGTTTTCATCTATTTCATCTTTGTTGGATATAAAAAGTTTTTTTCTTCTTCAAGTGAATTAATATGATTTTCTCTGTTTTTAGGACTAATTTTTCAATATCATTCTTGGTCAAGTTCATCTGTTTTGGTGTAGTTTTGTTATATAATTATTCTTCTTTGTTTGTTTTCGTTGTTTGTTAAGTAAGTTAGCTTATTTACTTAGATAGTGGGATATGAATCTATAAGTGGTACTTGAAATGATTTCAATTTGAAGTTTAAAGGGAAGCTTAAACCTCTAAGTGAGATATTTAGAGTATTTTAGATATTAGGATAAACTACTGCATAAGACAATTTAAAAATCATTTGAATGAATATGAAATATTTATTTGACAATGAGTTTATTGCTTAATATACTTGAGTTAGACTTAGTTTTATAGATGTAGACTAAATTGAATATTAGTCAAATCATGTAAAAATTTATTGTGTCCATTATACTTTTCCACATTTTGATTTGGTAGAATGTGTTGTTTCATTATTGTGAAAATCCAATTTCTAACTTGTTCTTAGCTCAATACAAGTTTAGTTAACCAAATTCATATCACTTACTTAAATGACCATCATATATAACACATGAAAACTAATTTTTTTTTTTCTATTTTGGAGAGAAAAAGTCGCTTCAGACAATGATAAGAATGATGATCAATAATGATAAATTTTAAAAAATGGGAGAAAATGTTTAAAAATTCATCTTATATATAGAGATATTATCGGCTAACCTTAATTTGATTTGAAAATTTACATTTTTTTTTTTTTATTCAACTCTTAAAAACTAGCTAATTTAATTAATCACCCTTCTAATATGATATCAAAAAGTTTTAGTTATGCACATTACAAGAAAATTTTTTGCAAATGGATGAGCAATGATCACCAAACTTAAATAAAACTAATTTATCGTTATTATGAAAAACGAAGAAGGAATGAATGAATCTACCAAAATATGATCATGTGACCAAATATTCCAAAGGGAATATTATCTCAACACTAACATGGAAACGTACATATGCAGTAACTCTGCATTTCTCTTAAAAAAAAAAATATAATGCTTGACACCCATTCAAGTTTTCTTCAATCTTTGGTACAATCCTCCAACAATAATAGAGATCAAAACAAATCCAAAACAAAGAACAAAAGGGTACTTGCATTTGACCCAAAAAACAAAGGAAAGGAAAAATTTTCTATACCATACCATGAATTACGGCACAAGTGTGTGCATTGGTAAGGCTGGATTCAAGCTGAGCCAGCTCGAGCTCGGGCTTGGCTCGACTCGGTTCGAGCCCGAAACGAGCCGGGCTCTGCTTGGCTCGATCGAGCTCGAGCTGGCTCGGTTTGGCAGGACAGATTTTTTTAAAAATTTTTTATACAAAACGACGTCGTTTTGATCCATATATATACACAAAACGATGTTGTTTTGATATAAAAAACGAGCCAAGCCAAAAATGAGCTGAACTCGAGCCGAACTCGAGCCGCCCCTAAATAAAGCGAGCCGAGCTCGGCTCAGCTCGGCTCGAATCCAACCCTATGCATTGGTTGGGAAAATGAAAACCCACATCACATCGGGATTTTGGCATTGGAAAGAAGATCAAAATAAATTAAAAAAGAGAGAAGACATATTTAGAGCGATAATAAAAAAAAAAGAAGTTGTTTTAACAAAATTGATCATTAAAAATAACATAATAGATAATAAATATGTATTTATAATAAATATTAATTTAAATATTAATTATAATATATTATTATATAATTAGATGTTATTTTATTTTTATTTTAAAATTATTTAAATATAAAATAATATATTATTATTAATATTTATCATAAATATATATAATTTTATTAATAATCAATCACAGACTCATCGAAAACAAATCAAGGGCAGCATGCCACGCTGACAACAGTAGCTTAGACGGTGGCAACCACAAGAAAATCTGCAATGGAGGACCACAAATGGGTTTTATGTTTTGATCCAAAAAGAAAATTATAAAGCAATTTAGGTTTCGAGGGTTGGGTGGGTCGTTACTTTTTATAAAAACAAAGACATTTTTTGTGTTATAGACTAGGGTAAATGAAAATAGTCACAAAATTAGGATTAAATGGTTATAAAAATCATCAAATATTCGAAATATTTAATTACATGGAAAACCAGATATAATAGTGTTGTAATAAGAATTAATTTAGTATTATTTTATTATTCTGAACTAAACATATGTTTAAAATTAACATGCCCTTAGAATTATTAGTTATTTTTTTAACCCCCTATAAAATGGCTAGTTCAAGTAGCAACCATGCTATTGAAGAGCTCCAATTACAAATGGTCGGTGTCGGTGATAATAATTCATCTTTAACTCCACCTCTCCAAAGTCTGGATGCTGAATCATCCAAATAGCAAGGGCGGCACGCTGTTATAAATATTGGCCATTTTAAATTGAGCAATACTATATGTACCTATTTTAGGTACATAAATATATACACATTCATATATGTCATCATATGATTGGTTATTATTTTATTCTTAATTTAAAATCATCTAATCACATGATGATATATATAAATATGTATATATTTGTGTATCTAAAATAAATACCCATAATTTTATTGTTTCAAATTCTTGTCCAGCGAAATCAATTAATTAATGGGCTCATATCCGTGACCATCCTTTTATAATTTATATAATTCAATACTAGTTATATTATATACATAAAATTTATTTATATAATTTAATACAATAATATTTAATTATATAATTATATAATAAAAATAAATAATTATATCATATAATTATAAATTATTAACTATTTATATAAATTAATTAATAAATTTTAAACTAGGAGAAAAATTTGTCAAAATGTTTGAAATTAACAGTGAATTGTTAATGGGGACAGGCGAAAAGCAGTGGCCTCAAATCGAGGGGTGGCTGTGAAGCCACCATCATTCCTAATATTTTAACACTCTGCTTCCGTCATCGCTGTAAGTGTGTGAAACATATATAATATTTGCGTTTTAGGTAGGAATGCTTGTCGTTTCGACATGTATTGAACGCATTCTTATCCAAGTCATTTTCAATTTTGAATTTTGAATTTTATTGCATTGATTTTATTCTTAGTTTTTTTGGGTGCAGACGTCATGGAGATTAGTTAATATTATCCATGACAAGTCACTGCAACATGATTAATATTCTTGCCAGCCATAAATTTCTGTAATTTTAAGAGATAATGATTGTCTCTTAATCAAATAAATAAAAATTTTTATATACAAATTATAAATATAATAACGTATGTGATTCTATCATTAATAAAATTTTCCCAAACAATAATAAAGTTGATTTTTCTTTTTTAATTGAGTTGAAGGAAATCAACACAAATTTTAAAGGCCAAATGAAGTTTCGCTCGCAAGTTACAACAAAATACGTATTTTCATCTTTTAAGTTTGAAAAAATTTATTTTCCACCTATCTTTTAAATTTGTTAAAAAATCCATAAATTTTTTAATAAAAATATCATAAAAACTAAATAGATCATATAATTAAATAATTTATACTCTCAAAAATTCAAATATAAATATATACATATATATATATATATTAATGACATATAATAATATATTTGAGATAAATTATAATTTTTTAAAAATTTAGGAACAACAATGAAAAATTATAGGGGTTTTTTTTAAAAATGTTAAAAAAGTTTAAAGTATTTTTGATATTTTAAATTTTAATATGTCTTTCAATAATTTTAAAAATCACAATTATATCTCAAAGAAAGGAATAGAATATAACAAATTAGGGATGTATCATACTGCATTATAACTATTAAGATTATAAATATATTTTAAAATATATGAGAATATATAATTTCTTGTACAAGATAGATGTACTGTTTTTTTGCCTTTTAATAAATTTTGTAACATGATATTTATATTTATAATATTTAAATAAAATAATATAAATATCTTTTAATCGTTAAAATTAATTATTAATTTTAATAAGTAGATGAAAATTGGTTTTTTCAAACTTAGGTGTGGGAATATGTGATTTCATTAAACCTTGGATGGCAAAGAACTTCCCAATTTTAAAAGACCAAAATAGCCAAATTTTCTTTCATTTTCGCAAATTTGTCCGTCCTAGGATCACCACCATATATGATTATCATCACTTTGGTGGGCGTGACTCTCAATGGCCGGTGCCAGAACATCACGTATGTGTGGATGAACTTGAGCCAACTAGGATTTTTACCCAATGATCGTCATTTTTATTGACATGGGCAGTTACGTAAATTCACAAAAATAATTGGTCGGTCACAACTCAACGAAATAAAATCAATTATATACACTAAATTGGACCCACCACCACCTCTCATCACTCTCTTTTCTTCTTTATATAAACGACAGCACATTAACCACTACACCTCACTCCGTCTCATCAAAAGCTCACAAACAAAGGAGAAGCGGAAGTTTCAAGTCTCTGTGAAATGGAGGGCAAGGAAGAGGATGTTAGATTGGGAGCCAACAAGTTCACCGAGAGGCAGCCAATTGGAACGGCTGCTCAGGTTCCCGATAGCAAGGACTACACCGAGCCACCACCGGCTCCTCTTTTCGAACCTGGGGAGCTCACTTCTTGGTCCTTTTACAGAGCTGGTATCGCTGAGTTTGTAGCCACTTTTCTCTTCTTGTATATCACTGTTTTAACAGTCATGGGCGTCGTCCAGTCCGAGACCAAGTGCAAAACAGTCGGTATTCAAGGGATCGCTTGGGCGTTTGGTGGCATGATCTTCGCTCTCGTCTACTGCACAGCTGGAATATCAGGTAAATAGAGGTGACAAATGAGTCAAGTAAGAAAAACTAGCTTGGAATTGGATGTTGAATTAGTTTTAATGGTATTAATTGCAGGGGGACACATCAACCCAGCGGTGACATTCGGGCTGTTTTTGGGGAGGAAGTTGTCGTTGACAAGGGCACTTTTCTACATGGTAATGCAGTGCCTTGGCGCCATCTGCGGTGCTGGTGTGGTGAAGGGTTTTGAAGGAGCAAGCAGATACGAGCGGTTGAATGGTGGAGCTAACTTCGTGGCCCATGGTTACACCAAAGGTGATGGTCTTGGTGCTGAGATTGTTGGCACTTTTATTCTTGTTTACACCGTTTTCTCTGCCACTGATGCCAAGCGTAACGCAAGAGACTCCCATGTTCCTGTAAGTTGTTAATCAATCTCTCGGCTATGTTGTTGAGTTCAAAGTATTAATCAAAATTCAAAGGTCAAATTTTGAGATAATATTTGGATTTAAATGGTTAGATTTTGGCACCTCTGCCCATTGGTTTCGCTGTGTTCTTGGTTCACTTGGCCACCATCCCCATCACTGGAACTGGTATCAACCCAGCTAGGAGTCTTGGTGCCGCCATCATCTTCAACAGGGACCGCGCCTGGGATGACCAAGTAAGCCCGCTCAACCACTACCGATTTAATTAGCTAGTGCGGTTTAACAAATAATTTCTCTCTCCTTGTAACGGTAATTAATTATTAATTAATTAACTCTCTTCATCTTTGTAGTGGATTTTCTGGGTTGGACCATTCATCGGGGCAGCTCTTGCAGCTTTATACCACGTGGTGGTGATCAGAGCCATTCCTTTCAAATCAAAGTGATGATCAAATATTAATATATATCTATGTAGTGGTGATCGCTCGTGGCTATTGCTGCTTTGCCAATTTCTGTTTGTCTAGTTATGTGTATTTTCCATTCTAAGAATTGTATTAGTACCGAAGTTTCTTCAAGGGTGATCAAAAGCCTTCTTTCCTTCTGTTAATTTTTCCGGTTCAAAGGGAAGAGGTTGCTGATGATCGATCAATGCCTGTCTCCCTGTAAATTGAAATGTGTGGCTGTGATTGTGAAATGTCATTTTCAAAATAACACCGACCAAACCCAACTTGCGTAACCAGATGCATCTCTTCTGTTCTAAATTAAATTCCAAGACTTCGTTTCTTTTGCGTATGTAAATCGACATAATCACAACTCATTCATAAACCTAAACATACGTTTCTGCACAGTGCTGTCTTGTCTTGATCGTAAAAGGAGCAATCATCAACATTATATATAAAGAATATTCGTAGAGAAAGTGCTCAATTTGTGTAAAATTCTACATGAAGAGACACCTTATTTATCTATTATCCTTTTATTTGTTTATTTATTTCTACCTTTCTTGGGTTTATTTTATTAGAGTCGAAGATAAGATTAGGTTACATTCGCCTTAACAACAAAGTTTGTGAATTGTGATCTTGTGTGGGTTCTATACGTGTAGTCAATCCTTAATGACTATATCGGTGAGCTTATCATATGTAGTCCTTGAATAGATCATGAAGAACACATTCAACTGGAAAGGATTCCTACTAGGCAATCAATCACAATCCTACACCTAATCTCTAATATAGTTTTGTCTTCATCGTGAAGGAAATAATCATCCAGAGCATAATAATAATATAAAAAAAATTCACAAGCACAAATTTAAAACTTAAAAATAGTTTTATCTCTTGTCGTCATTTTCTTTTCTGCTTTCACCATATTTAGTTTATTTTATTCCAAGTGGTGAGAAGTTTAGCTTACAAGCTACAACTGCCTCAACGCAAAAATAAAGTTTTTGTAGTACTAGGTATAGGGTCGAAGGTTTTGTAAATGAAATATGGCCAAAGAGCTTAGTCCTACCCAAGGTTTGTTAAATTCCCAATACCCATTAAATATTAAAATTTGACACCCTTGATAAACTGTTAAAATTAATAGAATTATTAAAGTTTCAAAGGTAAAATTATCATTTAATTAGTAATATATTAAAAATAATAAAACATAATCCATTTTTCTTTTATATTTAGAAAACTAATAATTTTATTCAAGATTAAACTTTGAAAAGTTATATTTTCTCTCACACAATTTCAATCTTTTCATTCCTTCTTTGGTGATTGGACTTTGGCTAAGACTATCTTCATCTCATCTTCTGCCTCTACCACTGATGATGAAGGTCAAGGATAGGAGAAGAAACCCCAATGCATATCAAATTGAAAACAACGAAGTGAAGAAGCTGATGACAAACTAAACCCCTTGGACAATGGAAGCCAATTCGATGGAATCGTACTTTATTTCTCTTTGTCTAAAGCCGAATCGACATAAGCACCTCTTATTTCTTGTCATCTAGAGCCTATTTGACAAAGATGAAGATGAACTTCAATTTGATGATTTGGCTTCTTCACTTTGACATGTTCGATTCATTGTGTGAAGTGGTTTCTTCATTTGTCATTGGCCTACATCATTGGCGGCCGAGGGAGAAGTTTTATTGTTGATATAGGTAACTTAGCTTACAATCTCCTCAACACAACAATAAAGCTTATGATTTCTCCAGGTTCTGTACGTGTAGCCAGATCCTGAAGCACTATTTGGGCAAATTTATCATACAATTTGTCAACTATTTCCACTCCAAAGTGGTGTGAAACCATGGGCTCTGTGAAAGACCTTCTGCCTTTAATTAATTTTTCATGGCTACTCCATACGCTTTTGTCTCCAATTTTAATTGGAAATGTCTCCAGGAGCTCAAGTTCAAAGGATCCTTCCCTGGCCACTATATCTTTCACTTCTTGTTGTGATGGAATGTAATATGGCACGTTAAAAGAGTCTAACTTCTCTTCAGGAATTAATCCCTGGGATGGGAATACAATAGAACAAATTTAATAAATTTAACACAAAAATTAAATTAAATTTAAATGGGTACTTGGAAGTTACCAGGGAAACCATGTGAGCTATAGCCTCAGCTAAAGGTTCCCAGGACTCTCCATTTGTGGGATCGTCCGATAATCTTCCATGGATTATCAAGATAACTCGACCATCGCGTATCATCTCATGAGAGCGTGAATTGAGAAACAAACTGAAGTCTTCTTGAAATTGAGCAAGATATTCTTCTTTAACAGCAGGAAGACTGGCTTTAGATACGTAAACTTTCCCCTTATTTAATGGCAAACCATCTTTGTCCATGAGTCTCGGTGCCTTTCATTTAAATAAAAGTAATTAATCATATAAATCCTTGACAACACAATTTATATACAGAGATATTAATTAAATATAGGCACCTTGGAGAGCCAAAGGGCACCGTAGGAGGAATGAACAAGATGCATGCTGTTTCTGGGGAAAAGCCGGCCATGGAAAGAGCCAGGGCATCCCATCACAAAGCAAGGCAGACCCTCATATTTTTCAGTAAAGTTGGGCAAACCTTTGAAGAGCGTGTTGAAGTCATTCCCTGGCAGATCGTTCAAGTAAAATTGAAACTCTGGAATTTGATAATTCAATTCCTTGCATTTTCTTTTCACACTATCTATCACAGTTTCTATTATTGCATATGTGGTTGAATTGGAAGAACAACCCAAATCCGCTACGTTTAGAACTTGTTATGAGGAAAAATCTTCAGAGACCAGAGATTGAACTACCTTTTTTAGTGCAGGCTTCGACATAGCCACTACTTTTTGCTGTATCGCAATTTAATACTTGTAAGTTCATAGCAAGTAATGAAACCAAAACCAAAGTTAAACAAGAGATCATACCGTAAAATAAGAGTTCTGAAAGAAGCTATTTTCTCCATCTCCTTTGTTCATGAAAAGCATATCCTTCACCTCCATGGTGTCCATCTCCTTTGATTTGTGTATTTACGCAAGGCCAGATGTTGGTTTTTAAAAGATTGAGCCCATCTCCAAACACATGTTGGTAGGTTTCAAAAATCTAAATATCCATCTCCTTTGATTTGTGTATTTACGCAAGGCCAGATGTTGGTTTTTAAAAGATTGAGCCCATCTCCAAACACATGTTGGTAGGGTTTCAAAAATCTAAATATCCATTTATCTCAAAACTTTTATTAAAATTATCGTTAAATATAAAAATAAAACCGTTATTTTAACAATAATATTAAAAAATATATAATTTTATCTCATTTCTTCTCCTAAGATTTTAAAAACTAATAACTTCACATCCACTTAAAGATTGAAAAGTTAACATTTCACTTATAAAGTTTATTTCCCTTCTTCATCCACCACCATTCCAGTCGACAACTGACCATTTCTACCTATCTTTCAGATTTGGTTACTCTAGAGACACCATCGGTGGCTGACGTATGACGAATGGAAGAAGGAAGGTTGATGGATTTCATGGTTCTTTGATTTAGTCGTTCCTTCATCGAATTGTGGGCGAGCGTCACCTGAGCTATCATAAATTGACTAGGGAATCGTCTTCGTTTGACGAAACTACTTTGGTAGAAGGGTTGACGATGAGAGAAAAAGATTGTGAGAATGCTCGTCAACAACGAGAACAAATTTTGATCGCTAGAGAAAAAAAAACCTTAAAAAAATAAATTTTTCATAACTTTATTTTAGAGAAAAATCATTAATTTTTTAAATCAAGAGAAGAAAATAAGATGTAATTTTATTTATTTTGATATTATTAGTAAAATGACAATTTTATGTGTAATTCTAATAAAAATTCTTGAGTGGATATAAATGAACTAAACTTTGGATAAATATTAGGATATTTAAAATTTTATAAATATGTATTTATCTTTACCAAACCTTTGGTGAGAAATAGTCCCGTGCGCTTTCTAAAATATCCTACTCCATTATTGGACAGAAGGAGCTGGAAAACACTCCATTATTGGTTTTGAACAGTCTGAGCCATTTAGTAGATCGTCATTGTTAGGTGGGGCTGCAAAGGAGCGTTCATGAGCTATTTGCTCATTAAATCAGCTTAGTTATTATCAAACTCGGTCCAGTGTATATTAAGGTCAAGCTCGATTTTTCTTTTTGTAATATTAATAAATTATTAAAATTTTATTATTTTCCCTTTGTATTCCAAAATTTACATGTATCTATTTAAAACTTACATTTATCCAATTTAGTATGATAATTTGGTGTAACTGTCTCAACTATTAAAATTTGAATTAACATGCAACCAAATGTTGAACCCCTTCATTTTACCCAGCCATCTCAATGTGTGCCATTCCCTATGATTGGCTAGTCAACTAAATCCTTTTCGGCCCAACCTAACTTCGTCAATTTTTTTTTTTTTAAATTAAATTTTTTTATTTAAATTAAATTATCATATTATATTAAAATCAATTATATCAAATAAAATAAATTTTGATCTAATAACTGATTTTATAATTATTATTTAAATATATTAAAAATTTAATTTTCAGATGTTGTCAAAAAAACCTAAACTCATCCTCTGTTATACATAAAATTTCTTCTTTTACTATTTAATTTATCATCCAAGATAATTTTGTGATTATATTACTTGTGTCTTACATGTGGCAATATTCCTTCTTCGTCCCTACGTAAATGAAATAAACACGTTTTTGAAGTAGACACCGCCCTGGACAGTTTCTCGGATTCCTTCAGGTTTTATTGAGAATCTTGAAGTTTAGGAAGACGAAAAAGAAATATACAAATTTCACAGTGAAACCCTCACAGAGAATTATGAAGGTAAATTTATATGGCAATTAAATTAAAAATATAAAACAATAATTAATTATATAATAATATATTATTATTATTATTATTTATAGATAAAATTATATATATAATATTTCTGTTTACAGAGAATATAAAATCAGATTTATAAAAGTATGTCTCCAGCTATTGATAGTAACTGAGTAATTTTATGGTGTAGGGTAATGTAGTCTTATGATTAATTTCAACAATTATTAGGATTCTCCTCTAGTTTGAGACTATCGTTAAATTCGCTACTAAAATGATGTTGTTTTAATGCATATTAATTAAAACGATATTATTTTATATCAAATTTTTTAAATTCATAAATTTCACAAACTGCACATCTTAAAGTTTAAATCTGAGTTTAAAAATATTAAACTTTCTAATTTGAGCTCGCTTAAGCTGAACTCGTTCGAATAAAACTTAAATAAGCTTAATTTGATTCTAACACTATTTGAGACTTAAGTCTTCTATTCTCTCTCTCTATGTTTGTTAGGATTTTGGATTAAACAATAGTGTTTTTATATATATATTTTTAACACATAAACGATATATATAATATCTTATCATATAATTAAATATTAATTTATTATTAATTTTAATTTATTTAAAAAATAGTTAATTATATAATAATATATTTATTTATACTTAAAAAAAAAAGTTATGTACTAATAATTTTTATTATTTTAGATTTTTCCACAGTTTGCGATCGCATAGCTCCAGACTGTAAAAAGTCTATAATTTCATGCTCTCCTGAATCCTTCGATTAGGCTGCCTTTTGGGTTGTCGTTTTAATTTTTTTTGGTCCAATTTTAAACTCTTTTTTATAAAAATCTTTTATAATTTTATCTGCATTAATAAGACAAAATAATTTTATTAATAATGCGGTACCGCAATTGAGATTGAGCTCAATTAATGTATTCTTCCGCCTTGAAGCTTCAATATCAATATTTTTATTTTTTCCAGAGAAAAATTTACACGTATCATTAAAAAACAATTTAAAATTCTATGTTGATGAACAAAAAAGTGAACCAGAAAAAATAATGTTTTGAAAAAACTGTTGCCCAATTAATTAATGCTACCCATTTGTCCAAAAAACAAAAAGCCAGAAGCAATGAAGAAAAGAAATAATTCATACATTATTCACAATAAACATTTCCTTCAGTCCAATTCATATGGTAAGTTTAATTTACAATCTCCTTAACACAACAACAAAGCTTATGACTTCTCTGGGTTCTGTATGCGTAGCCAAATCCCGGAGCATTATTTGGGCAAATTTACCATACAGTTTGTCAACTATTTCCACTCCGAAGTGGTGTGAAACCATGGACTCTGTGAAAGACCTGAGGTTTTTAATGTATTTTTCATGGCTATTCCATACGCTTTTGTCTCCCTCCTTAATTGGAAATGTCTCCAGCAGCTCAAGTTCAAAGGATCCCTCCCTGTCCACTATATCCTTCACTTCCTTTTGTGATGGAATGTAATATGGCACATTAAAAGAGTCTAACTTCTCTTCAGGAATCAATCCCTGAGAAATATAAAAATAGAACAAATTTATTAGTAATGAAGCTACATTCAACACGAAAATTAAGCTTTGTTAGGCACTTTGAAGTTACCAGAGAAACCATGTCAACTATAGCCTCAGCTAAAGGTTCCCAGGTCAATTCATATATGGGATCTTCCGATAGCCTTCCATGGATTGTCAAGATAACTCGACCATCGCGTGTCATCTCATGTGAGCGTGAATTGAGAAACAAGCTGAAGTCTTCTTGAAATTGAGCAAGATATTCTTCTTTAACAGCAGGAAGACTGGTTTTAGATATGTAAACTTTCCCCTTGTTTAATGGCAATCCTTCTTTATCCATGAGCCTCGGTGCCTATCATTTAATCAAAAGTAATTAATCATATAAATCCCGGGTAAAACCTCAACACAATTCATACAGAGATGTTAAATGTAGGCACCTTGGAGAGCCAATGGGCACCGTAGGAGGAATGAACAAGATGCATGCTGTTTTTGGGGAAAAGCCGGCCATGGAAAGAGCCTGGGCACCCCACCACAAAACAAGGAAGACCCTCGTATTTTTCAACAAAGTTAGGCAAACCTTTGAAGAGCGTGTTGAAGTCATTCCCTGGCAGATCGTTCAAGTAAAATTGAAACTCTGGAATTTGATAATTCAATTCCTTGCATTTTCTTTTCACACTATCTATCACAGTTTCCATTATTGCATATGTGGTTGAATTGGAAGAACAGCCCAAATCCGCTACGTTTAGAACGTGGTATGAGGAAAAATCTTCAGAGACCAGAGATTCAACTACCTTTTCTAGTGCAGGCTTCGACATAGCCACTACTTTTTGCTGTATCGCAATTTAATACTTGTAAGTTCATAGCAAGTAATGAAACCAAAACCAAAGTTAAACAAGAGATCATACCGTAAAATAAGAGTTTTGAAAGAAGCTACTTTCTCCATCTCCTTTGCTCATGAAAAGCACATCCTTCACCTCCATGGTGTCTCTTTCTCTTTCTTCAGCGGTATCTCCTTTGATTTGTGTATTTATATAGAGCAAATGTAGGTCTCTAAAATTATTCCTACACCACTGAGCCGGTTGTTTTAATCAAAGTAGTGAATGCTAGGTAGACTCCAAAAGAGTAATCGTGAGCCACTCATGGCTCATCAAAGCTGTTTACTTATTATTACTGAGTTTGAACTCAGTGTAGTATTGATTTAGGTGAAGCTCGATTGAAAAAATAAGAAGCCATCAAAGCAACCTAATTAGAGGGCCTATTGTTCATTAAAAAGTAAAAAACCATTAGAACACCAGACTAAATTAAGGGTATTTAAAATTATTTAAAAATCAAACAAAATCGTAAATTGGTTTGGAAAATAAGACAAATATAAAATTGGTTCAATTATCAAGTTAAAATATTATGAAAATCAAAATTTTAATTCTATTTTTAGTTTATTAAAAACTGATTGTCTGAACCTAATTGATTTTTAAATTAAATATATGTTAAAAGTTTATTTTAGGTTAAACATTTATTAAATCAAACAAAAATAAATAAATAAATAAAAAGGCTTGTGTGACAAACAATGATTTGAAAATCGAATCGAACAGACCGATTCAACTGATTAAATTGAGAATCAACTCTAAATCTAGTCTGATTAATATAAAAAATCAGTTTTATTATTAACTTGATCAAACCCAATAAAAAATTAGATTTGACCAAATGAACCGATCGAAAAATATACTTGATTGGGTTTGATTTTTGAATTTTTCTAAATTTTTATTATTTTTAAATAATTTAATTATTTTTTATTTTTTTATCATTCTCTGATTAAATTAATTAAATTATAAATCAGTAAATAATCTAAAAACTGAGGTGACAATAACAGATGCCAAATTTCCAATCATAAAAGTCAAAAGTCATTAAATGAAAACTTTGAAAAGGCTACAATCGTGAACTGACATTAAAGGATCCCAAATTTACAACATGGTTTTCTGGGTTCCCTGCACAGTGTCCTTTACTCTTTTCTCTTGCCCACTTTTCCTGTTCTTTCATTGTCCAACGATTTGAACTGACAAACTAAAATATATTGCTCCTTGCATCTTTTTAGTGTTCCAACCGGAACTCTCTTGCCTTTTCAATGACGCCAACGACAGATCAGTATTTCGATTCTTATCGTTCTTTCAACTGAATCAGGCTTCAACTTTTTTACATAGATTTTTTTTTCTACTCTTCCGTCGGCGTCTTGACGATATCTGATAGTCTCCTTTGCTGATGTTGTAATTTCTGATTCCGTATTTAAAACTAATTTTAATGTAGAACTTAGAAATCGGGCAACTGAAAATCTGGTTTGGTCATCCGATAAAATCGATTTAATTTCGATTTAAAGATTCTTCAAAATGAAAAATCGGTTCAGTTTACAAAATTTTCAAACCAGTTTGGTTATTCGGTTCTGTGCACTCTTTAGCCAAATATAATAAAACTGAAATCTGGGATGAAGGATTGATTTTTTACATACTGAAGACTAATTTTAATACATAAATTTATGGGCCAAAAGACTTCTCTGCTTATCTCTAAACAACGTCCTTTTCTCTCCTGTTTGTCTTTCTTATGATGCATCCCCCTTTTTATGTTGGGCGGTGAGAATGAAGATAAATTGTTTTCGTCTTTTTCTTTGATGATGATGATGTTGCATAATGCTAGAAGAAAAACTTTCGAAAAGAAAAAGATATTACTTGGAGATTATCAGAGAAATTTTTTTATTATTAAAAAAATTGAATTCGAAAAATTAAAAATTTTATTGGGAAATACTATTTTTGAAAACTTGAATTGAGAAAAAATTGTTAGTTTTTAAAGTTTATGAGATAAAATGATATAACTAATAAATTCAATTAATTTTAACTGTTTGTAAGTAGATAAATAAAATTTGAAAGCTAAGGAAGGGAAATCTGAGAAAATAACAAACTTTGGGTGGAAAAAGGGAGATGAAAGCTGAAAAATGGAAGTATAAGCTAAAAGAAAATTAATTATAAGCACTCTTTTGAGATAAAATAGCCTTTGGGCCAGAGATCTAGTGAAAAAAAAAAAAAAGTAATTTATTAATATTATCTAGGATCCGGCTTTAAGCCACTGAGCCTTGGGATTTGTCCTTAGGGTCGGTCCCGAAACCCATTATTCGTGGGGCCCAGGCTTTGGAGACTCATCTGAGGCCTGGGCCGAAGTCCCCTCCCTAGGCCGAACCCAGGTCCAAGGCTATTTAAAATTAAAAGATAGGTTCGGGTCATAAAAATCAGGCCCATAATAACTAGAAACTAATAAAACAATACATTCTTTCAATACAAGCTCCTAAAACCCTAGCACTCGCTCTTTCAGATCAGAGAAGCAATGGCGGCGGCCGAGCGCACGGTGTTGCAATTTTCCCCATCGCCTAGTTCAACGGCAAGCGTAACGGCGAAAGTGCATCCGCTGGTTATTTTCAATATCTGCGACTGCTATGTGAGGCGTCCGGACCAAGCGGAGCGCGTCATTGGCACACTCCTCGGTTCCGTCTTGCCAGACGGCACCGTTGATATTCGTAACTCATATGTCGTTCCTCACAACGAGTTCTCCGATCAGGTTCTTTCTTTTTCTTTTTGGTTTTTGTCGATCTTTTATGTTTTGTAAATTGTTGTTTTTGTGGAGTTAAGTAGAATTTAATCTAGACTCAAAACAGTAGAAATTGCGTATAGAGAGTTGCCTTTTATATTGTGATTAGCAAAAAACGAATTGTTTCTATTTTCTTGGATTTTTGCTTATGATATGTTTGGGTGACTAGAAAAAAGTATTAAAAATAGATAGAAAAGGATTAAAAATCATCGACAGCAAAAAAGAGCTAAATTTTCTCTTAAGCTATGGGACTCTGTTTCTTATCGCAGGTTGCTTTGGATATTGAATATCATCATACTATGTTGAAGTCTCATTTAAAGGTGAATCCGCAGGAAGTTATTGTAGGATGGTAATTCTCATCTCATTGTAGTTTTGACTTCATTTTAGTACCTTTTTCTTTCTCTATAAACTAATTTTGATAGCTGATTTTTTTTTTTTTTGCCATTTGATTTTTTGATGAATTTTTTGCAGGTTTTCAACCGGGTTGGGAGTCACTGGTGGCAGTGCATTGATCCATGAATTTTATTCTAGAGAAGTTTCCAATCCTGTTCATCTGACCGTGGATACAGGATTCAAGAATGGAGAGGGTACCATCAAAGCCTATGTTTCAGTTAATTTGTCCCTTGGAGACCGGCCTCTTGCTGCACAATTTCAAGAAATTCCTCTTGATCTTCGAATGGTGGAAGCTGAGCGAGTTGGATGTATGTATATGCTGTGCATTTGATGTGTCTGAAAAAATTTGTTGAATGCTGCTGTTACCTCATTAAATTTTTTTAATGCAATATTGTGTTAGTTATCCGGCATTAGAGTAATTGAATTATATTAGTTGTCAAGAACTTTTTCTTTTCCTTTTTTTCAGTTCAATAAATCTTATGTTCTGTATGTTTATGTTGTTCACTTCTTTCTTTTTTTCTCGTCCACTCTATAGATAGTACTTGTCAGCTCTGTCATAAGTTTGGAACTTGTGAATGTTTGTATATTCAAAGCTTTAAACTAGTTATATATGATTGACATGTCTTATGGTTTATAATGCAATCTGAAGAATAACATTTGATCATGATGGCAGTTGATATTCTGAAGACCACAATGGTTGACAAACTTCCTAGTGATTTGGAAGGAATGGAAGTTTTAATGGATCGGCTAGTAACTCTAATTAATGATGTTTACAAATATGTTGATGATGTTGTGGTGAGTATGATGGTTCTATCTTTCCTATAGTAAAAAACGTTTTGATAGTTCTACCTTTGCTGTGGATTGCTTTGATTTAGTATTCTATTTTCTTCTTAGGAAGGACGCATTGCACCTGATAACAACATAGGGCGATTTTTATCAGACGCTGTAGGCTCCCTTCCCAAACATTCACCACCAGCTTTTGACAAGCTTATCAATGACAACCTGCAGGTAAGATTAAAGTATAAACTTTCAGATTGCACAGTAGTTTGAATTGAAGTCTGTTGACACACTCAAGTAATCTCCATTTGTGGTGCTCAATGTCTTCAACCGTGTAGATTATTAACTCATGATCATGAATATAGTTTGTGAATGCTTTTTAATTTATTTTTTTATTTTTACCGCAAGTGAGGTGATTCTTTGTTATGCCCCGAATACTGCTGTCTCTCAACTTCAATAGTTAATTTCCAACCTTTACAAGTGTAGGGCATTGAACTGACTATATTCTGTTTGTTTGGTTTTACTTTGTTCTAACAGGACCAACTTCTAATGCTATATTTGTCAAGCATCACAAGGACACAGCTCAGCTTGGCTGAAAAGTTGAACACAGCTGCCCAAATGCTGTAGTATCGATCTTGTGGAAGAATCCTGACTTATACAAACTATCAACAGTTAGTCTATCTTCAGCATGGAGGAACCGTGGGTATTTTTTTTTGTGAGAGGGTTTTGTATTTTTTTTCTTTTTTGGTCTTCCATTTTAAATTTGTAGGCTGAAAATTTTAACAAGTTGCTTTGTAATGTTTAATTGCTATTCATAAACACCGTCCATTTTGGTGAAATGGCTTGATCTTTAAAACAGACCCCTGCCCACCTAGTCTATTCAATGCTAGGCCAAATCCCCAAAATCCGGCTTTTAGTTGATGTCATATGCAATGCGAGTTGTTGCTTTACTCTACGATTGTGTTTGGTTTAAATAATATTTTATTATCAAAATAAAAAAATTATCTTGAAGGTAGAGTATTTATAAGAGTATTAAATATAAGAGAGTATTATGTTTGATAAAATTTAGTAGATATAAATAATTATCGTGTTTAATTAAAGATAATAAAATAATATCAAGAAATTATTACTTAAATGTTTGTAAATATAATTATATTTAAATATTTTTATATTATTTATTATATTAATTAAAAATAAATTTATTTTTATTTAAAAAAATTAATAAATAATAATATAATTATAATAAAATCAAGATTATTTTGATAATCTTTAAATATTTAAAGTGAATGTGATAATTATATTATTATCTATATTACTTTCATGTTAGTATTAATAATAAAAAATTACTGTGATATTTTATTACTAACAAATCAAACAAAAGAATAAAAGATAAATTATTACAGTAATATTTAAATATTAGAATCAAACGGCTCCTAAATTTATATAGATTGAGTAATGTAATGTGTATTTATAAATATTAAGTTGAGTATTAATGATAATGTGTCATTATATGAATGAATATGTTTAACATTTATTTCGAAGTTATTAAATTATATAGTGATATATTATTATTAGTATCCACTTTAGTATTAAATATATATAATTTTATTGATACAGATAAACAAAATAGATAACTGTTCTCCTTGTTCTGGTTTTGAAAAACTGTTTCTAAAATATGATAAGTAGAGATATTACAAGAGATAATTTTTGTTTGAAAATGTTATATGTATGTATTTAGGTATACAAATAATGTGTGTTTATATGATTTTATTAATTTTATTTACAAATAATGGGTACACAGATAATTAATGGTGTATTCAAAAGCGGGAGTATAGTTATATTGATTTTATTTACATTGTCAGCAAAAATTATATGTACGGTCGCACGAGAATTTGATTTGGACAGGTATGTGGTTGGATTGCAAAAATTATAATGAGCATGTTCACGAAACCCCGATTGTGTTGTAGATTTAACATACAGAAAGGATGATATGACACGTACATTGAATTTAGATTTTTATCTGTATTTATTTTATAAACGTGACAACAAATTAAATTTAGATTTTTATCTTAAAAAATTTAATATTTTATCAATTTTTTTTTAAAATTATTTGGATCCATTTGAAAGTGAATTAATGTATACTATTTCAATGGGTAATTTCCACAAGAGAGAAGTTATGAAAAATAAATTGTGTATACATTCATGCATCTTTTAAGCATTCACATTTTACAGTTTCTACTATGGTTAAAGAATACTAATATTACACACTACCACTGAAAATACTGATCATAAAAATTTGATAAAAGCAATGACTCTGTATAATTTAATCTTTTTAAGGTCCCAAACACAGTCGGGTTCACAATATCAATAAATTATTCCAAAAATCTAGTCAAGTTAATTAGCAGATCACGGATGCTGTGTCAGTGGCCTCCATAGTTGATTAACAGCTAACAAATTAAAGTGCCCAATTCCACTGATCGAAATTTTGTTTCTATAATTGGGTGTTTTTTACCCTAATCATGGTTTGCCATAAACAAGAGTGCTTCTTCACTTTTTTGTCTCCATTATTGTTATTAAGCTCCCAGTTTTCCTTCGCCTTATGAATGATCAGATAGACATGGCGAAGAAGACAAGAGAAACGAGACGGAAATCTGGGGCAGCCTAGATTTCACGCGTGCCCTAATTCTAGCCGTAGACCTTCTCGTTTCTCACTGAATAACATTTCTTTGTTTTTCCATGTCGGAGGAGAGAAGAGTGATGGATAAACCATAAATGCCTCATGTTTAATTTAATTTTAATTATTTTAATTTATTTTTTATTATTATGATTCAAAATATACATGCGTTGGAGAATCTACGTGGACACACATACACGACAATTAATCAGACAGAAATGGCTCTATAATCGATCTCACCTGTTAAATCCTTCCTGTAACTTCTTGTGAATGTACATTTCTGAATTCTCTTGTTATTTCGAGAGCTGAGTAATCAGCCTAATCGTTTTGTCTTGACTCAATTAATTATGATAATAACAAACAAATGAAAACAGAAGAAGACAATAATTTGAAGCAATATACCTAGGAGTTAGAACTTATGAAAAGCAGTGATCTTTATTCTTAATGTCACTGCCAAGTGCACACAGACAAACCCATTTCTATATATATTTTATAAATAAAGAGAACATCCTGGGGAATTGGCCCTGCAACTCCATTGACTAATCCAAGCAGAAATTTACCTAAATCAGTACTTTATTATAAAACTTTCAGTAAACAAATAATGAAGCAAGTGTGAAATGAACCGAAATTTATACACTGCTTTGAATTTTACACTGAAAGCAATTGGGTTAGCTTTAATTTATCTCTGCTTAGAAAGTACAATATTTACTTTAAAATCTCTTCACTCTCATGAGGGAATCGCCAAATTTCCATGCCAGGCAAAGCAAATCCCGAAGTTGAAGGACAAACCCTAAAGTACAAAGAGTTCGCTTACTTTTGTGATCAAAGTGCTTTTGAAGTTTCCAAAATTTGAACAAAACGATGAAGCAATTTACTCGACTAGTTAAGAAATAATGGAGGACATGTAGTTGCCTGATACTGGAGCCGCATGACATAAAAATAATACATTTATGAGTTTCATTTGTTTAATGGTGTTTTCTTTTGGCTGGTCATGAGTTGTCTGTCTCTCCCAAATTTCAATTTGGTGGCTTTGTTGTCTTCTAGTTTGTGTTCATACATCCTTAAAAGAAGGTTTTATTGACTGAGCTGTGCTCATATAGTCAACCTTACTGCACATCTATGTCAGAAGTTGAGATCACAACCGTCCAACAAAGATCAGACAATCAACTTTGACTCAATTTAATCTTCTTTTTCACTTATAAATTATTATGTTGTTTTGCACAAAAGTTTGGATTTTTCACATGTCTTCATGATCTTGGACTCACTAGAGCAGGCTACCAAAGCATGCATGACAATATATATATATATATATATATATATATATATATATATATATATATATATATATATATTATATATAACTTTACTGAAAAACACAAAAACCCTATCTATAATATTCATATTTTTATATTCATCCATAGACTCAGATAACAAAAATTTGATAAAAAACTTTTAAAAATAATTTACATAAAAAAAGTTTTCACAAAAAAAAGTAAGAATTTAAATTTTATTAACAATATTTAAAATTAAAATTTTAATTTATTTAATATAATAATTATAAAATCGATGAATAAAACTATAATTTATTTATACAGATCAGTTTAACTCAAATAGACTGTTCCACTCTAACAATGAGTGACAAAAAAAATTGAGTAAAGGATTCATATACAAACTAGAATGGTGATAATTTAATAGGAACTTACTTCTTGTCTGCTCGCCGACCAAAACGTTCAACAGTGGCAGCTTTTGCGCATGTCTCTCTATGCACAAATTACAGTATATAAAATAAGGGTAAAGCTGGTTCTCTCATCCGTTGATCACCGATTCAAATAAACAAAAGACTAGAGTAAATAATTGTTTATTCACTGTTCTATGTGTTGTATTTATATATGCACACGGACTCATATCTTTTGTGCACAGAGAGGCTCAGAAAGAAAGTTCAGATAGACTTCCATTTCCATCGAAAAAGCTCAGATATGGACGACGGCATGACAGGCTTTTACATAAGATCAGCTGGGCATCATGTTAATAATGGTGGTAGTACTGGCGGTGACAATAATTGTAACTCCGGAGCAAAGTGTGGGCGATGGAATCCCACCACCGAACAAGTTAAAGTTTTGACTGATTTGTTCAGGTCCGGCCTCCGAACTCCCAGCACGGATCAGATTCAGAAGATTTCTTCTCAGCTTAGCTTTTATGGTAAGATTGAAAGTAAAAATGTTTTCTACTGGTTTCAAAACCATAAAGCTAGGGAAAGACAAAAGCGTCGCAAAGTTTCTGTTGATGAGAAGGATGTGCTTCGCAGATTGGACAAATTTTCTTCTAAAAAACGTACGTTTAAGATTAAATTTTGTTTGTATTAAGTTTGAGAAAGATGACGTCTTCTAACTTAATCATCATGTTGTTTTTTTGCAGATTATCTAGAGGTTAACCATGTATCTGCAGATGAGCCTGAAAGGGTGATCGAGACTCTTCAACTTTTCCCGTTAAACTCCTTTGAAGAAGAAGAACCACAGAAGCTGAGATTGCATGCAAATGAGTGCAGGGAGAGCAAGACAACAATTTCGTATAAAATTGGAACAGAAATAGATCCGCCATTGGATCTGCGTTTAAGCTTCTTGTAAAAGAAGATTTACATCAATCTTACAAAAAAGACGAAAAATATTAGGTTTAATTAACATCAAGGGTGTGAGAGGTCAAGGGGATAGAATTTGGAAGGTGTAATCGATATTTTCTTTCAATAAAATATGCTTCAACATCCTCCTCGTCATGCCCATGAAACCATTGTTTTATCTCTCTGTTGGATTTTTATTGTTTGTATAAATGCATGGAAATTGCAAAATTGCTTTCTCTCATGTGAAATGTCTCCTAGAAATGCATAAAATTTGCATAAAAAATACAGACATATTCGTTACTTTGGGTCTGCCTCCATCTTTGAATTTCATGAATCTGTCTGTCCCTATTTGACTCAGTCATGAAAAAGGCAAATTGCAGTTTTATTTTTTGGCTGGTGGATGTATTTTTAAAGCAACCTTTCATGCTGCACCATCAGTAACGAGACGCTCATTTCTAACTTGCATAAAATAATAACCATATCCCTATTACTGTATGCAGGAGTGATCATAATCTTTTTAGAATAAAGATAGAAGATCATGAAACATAAACTTAGACATATCCGGATATGGATTCAGTTTTGATGCAGAGTCCATGTTTCAAACTAAATGATCCCTAAGGTTAGATTCTAGCTGACTTGGTTTTAACTCAAAAATAAGTTCGGCTAAAACAAACCCAAAATAAGTTTGGTTTAAGCGAATTCAAGTTTGAATTTGATCGAACCTAAGAGTTAAATATTTTCGAATTTAAGGGTTTTCAATTTACTAAGCTCATGAACCTGAAAACTTTTAATACAAATACACTAAAATAATATCATTTTGATTAATACATATCAACGCAACATTGTTTTAATCATTTTTTCTTTTTCTACGGTTTTGAGCCAAACTCAAAACTCGGTTCGAGTTTAAACTTGAATCTAAATTAAGTTCAACTCCTCTCAAACGAGTCAAATTCAAACAACTTTAAAGCAAACTTGACTTCGCTCGAGTTTTGCTGAGCTAGAGCTTATACGAACTCAAAATCAGTTCAATTTGAATCTAACCTTAATTACTCTTACCATTCAGTCTCCAACTGTCTTGGCCATGTCGTTTCAAACACGAGGAAACTTATGTAAAACCAAAACGAAAAAATATCTTTAAAATCTATTTAGTAAATAGCTTGAAATGACTTAAGTTGTATATTAGTTCTTTTGGGACTCATTATTGGCCACCCATTCAATCCTCAAGCTATTTCGGCCCCCTTTTAAGCTTCAGGTCTGAATTGGGCCAGCTTTCTCCCGCCCCAATCTAACATATCGATTTCCCCCTCAAAAGTTTTTAAAACGGTGAAAATACTTCCCGGACAACAAGCAATAAGAAACTCTTCAATAAACTCAAAAGCTAGGAGGAGTTACAGGAGAACAACAAATCGGAGACGATATATCTGGAGATGGACGAGATTTGCTAAAACAGAAAATCTGTGTTTGGCTTTTCTGACAAAACTTCTTAATCTTCGCATGAAATTGAGTCGCATATATGATTTACAGAATGCCACTCAGAAAAGCCAGAAGGTGCTTGTGCATGTATCCTGAGAAATCGCTGCTCATGAAGTCGAGGAAATTGGTAATATATCACTGATGTTCGAAAACCCACCGACCACCTATTAAGATCAAGTTTTTGACTTATTTATTGAGACTGGTCACTTGATCTGAAATTTTATCTATATAGTATCATCGGTTCAATCCCGAAAAGACAATCGGCTCAAACATATATATATATATATATATATATATCCTTGTTTGAATATTAAGAGCATGAAGTACGTCGGTGATTCATCTTTCTTCTCTTATAAAAAATGTCATTGCTCTACATAATTTGATCAATAATAAGGAGAGAAAGAAGTTTAGATCCCGGCATGAATTAGTTTGCCTATGACACCTTTTGCACATCAACATACTGGTCTTGCCTTTTCAAGGTTCGAGCATTACAGAACATTCATGATGATGTCATGCTACTTTTAGCAATGATTTATTATACTGAGGCAGGAGCCACACCAGCACATGAGCATCTCTCTTTCAGTGCATAAACCGATTTGCATGTATGTTTGTATAGCATTTTCTATGAGCATTTAAGTGAGCTTTCAACTCTCTGTTTTCTAGCTTAGCTTCATTGATTAGTGTAATCTCACCAACCCCCTTGCTGCTGCTCTCTTATTGAAGTCCCTAAAATCTAGACCTTTTAATCATGTTCATGGTTTTTATCAACACTTCTAGTCTTTAATGTATTTGGTTGTAAATTACGCTTTACTTCATTGTTTACGTATACGCTGTTGAAAACTGTCTCTAGAATTTTCATATTCTTAACAAAGAACATGAGAAGGCAGAAGACTCAAACCCAGTAGCTGTACCTGCAGCAACTGGAAGTTAAATCAGGAAACATTTGACAAAAATTTCTACTAGAGGTTGATCTTCTGATGTTGAATTGTGTCATCTTCTTCCGGCTCTCTCCGCCTTGGTCTAAATCACACTATAAAAAGATGCAAACTAGACGGATATCACCAGATTATCAATGAAAATTTAAGGGTAACATAATAGATTTATAAAGTGTAATAATCAAAGGTAATATGGTAATTTTATCTTTGACAATGTGTCAAAACCTTTTATGTTGACCAAGTTGGATTTTGAGCATGAATATATAATTTAGAACTTGTGGTTTATGTAGATGGGAAAGACTGTTATACTTTTCCACTAATTTAATTAATAATATAATTTAAAATTATTCAGTTATATATATATATATATATATATATATTTATATATCTTTTAAATAAATGTATATCATAATTTTTTTAATAAAAATCATGACCTGAGTCGATTATCACATACAAAACTAAATCAATTACACCATAATTTTATAACAATTAAATTAAATAAATTAAAAATTAATTCATAATATATCATAAAAAGAAATTTAAATTTGTATATTTTTATTTATGAAATCTCCTATTTTATTACAAAAATTATCTCTTGAAGCTACAGTATATTACTCTTCGACAAAAGCAAAAGGTAAAGGGTAGAGTTGTGGGCATACATTTAAAACAGGACTGAATTCATAGTATGTGTCAGTGGTTGGTAGTTATATCAAGCAATTTGACCGTCTGCCGGGGATTAGACGTCCCCGTGGAAAAAGTGGTCGGTCGTGGAAAAATTACCCTACAATTTTGAAATCTTAAAATGAGGAAATATATATTTTTAAAATTTAATTATGAAAAAATAATTAATTTTTTTAATTAAAATATAAATTTTTTATTATTTTTAGTATATTATTAATAAAATAATATTTTTATCTTTAAAATTTTATTAAATTTAACTATTTAAAACTAAAAATTTAAATTTTTAATAATTAACTAATACTAATTTGATGATGGAATAACTTGGCCACCAATTTATTCTAATCACACAAAACATTCACTTCTTTCCGTCAAATCCCGTCGCATTAATAGATATCATATATTAAACAGGATAAAGGAATATTTTTTAACTAAGTTTTGATTTAATCTCAAAATCACTGATAATAGTTGAAAAATTCAAATTTTCATCCTTTATCTAATTTCTATTAAGAAGATAAAAAATTCAATATATTTTTCTCTTAAGTTTTAAAAACTAATAATTTTACTCATAACTAAAGTTTTCAAACATTGAAAAGTAATATTTCTCCTTCAAACTTAAGGTTTTTATATTTTTCAAACTGCAATTGCCCTTTAAAACTTTCAAAAATAGCTATATCACCCTCACTCTTTAACTTTAGCTTCCTACATCTCTTCTGATGTTCTCTCCAGTGTTCTTTGGCCCATGAATAAAAGGTAAACTAATAAATATTGGTACGATAAAGAGATATTTTTTTGTCTTACCGTAATGTAATAAAGAGACTTTTTCATTACATAATGCAATAAAAAAATCTTTATCTCATGGATTCATCCCCTTTTTCTGTTGGCTCAGATGAAATATTTGAATTTAACTGTTTATAAATAAGAATTAAAATTTTTAATAATTGACAGATATCAATTTGAGAATGCAATAATTTGAACACCATTTTATTTTCATCACACAAAACATTCACTTCTTTCCATCAAATACCATCTCATTTATGGATCTCATATTTTAAATAAAACATTTTATAATTGACCCAACTTTTTGGTACGATTAAGATACACGGAGTCAACTTGGCTGCTGAATTTGAAGAGAGCAACCAGACTCAGTTCATCATAATACATTAACTTGAGACGAATTGCATGAACTCATTATCAGATTCAATCCCCGCCATTGTTCCAGGCGCCAAAACCACCTCCAGATCAACGCTACCACCACCTTCACGCCCAGGAAAAGCCGATATCTTGCCATCAAATTTGTTCGCATATCCACTTCTAACAGCCAAAGGTCGGCCCCATCCAAAATCATTGTCGTACATCGGGAATCTTGGCGAGCTACCCATCGTCATTGATGCACCGTCCAAGTTCCCTAGCGGGAACACTCGAGGATTACTCTCCCAATCCGACACAAAACGATGCACCGTCTTGTCGTCATGAGCCTGCACGTTTTTGTTCAGCTGCTCCGCGCACCACCTCAGATTTTTACCCAATATGTCGCCAGCTGACGCGTATGTGGGAATGCTTTGAATCGCATTACCGAAATACAATGGATCCAGTTTTGGGTTCAATCTGTGACGGCAGTTAACCGCCATTCTAAAAGTCGTCGTTTTGGATGCAGGTAACTTCCTTGCTCGAGTCACCGCTCGCCATAAAAGAGCACACAGTGACTGAAACGACGATATCTCCGCATTTGACTCCGTCTTCTTCAACAGCGTATTACAGAACGGATCGTTACTTAGCTTCCCCATCAATTCAACGGCGTTAATGTGGCTGTTATCAATCCATCTTTTATTGTTGACTCTCGCTTTCAATTTCAAAATCGAATCTCTGCTGAAACTGAAGATTCTTTCACTCAACGGTTCGTATTCATTGAAAGTCACCTTGAGTCCACCGTCGGGAATTCTCAAAACCGCTGGAGAAATCAACACCGAGTCGCGAGAAAAATCGGGTTGTTTAGAGATTTTCTTCATTCCTCTCGCGAGTTCAGCGAAAGTGTTGAAGAAATTCCAGAAGGACGTGCCGTCCGTGACCGCGTGATTCACAGCGCAGCTAATGAACACACCATCGGCAAGCTCCGTCACTTGTACTGTCAAGAGCGGTTTACAATGGCCGTCATAGCTAATAGTTCTGTCAAGAGCGAAGAAGCTCTTGACGATTTCAGGGACGTGAAGCGGAGCAAGAATATCGCGAATAAAGAACTTCGCGGCATTTTTGTGAATAAAATCCGCACCCGCGTCGTTGCAGGTGATATAGATGTAGCCATCGGAGTCGGTTTTCAAGCGACCAGCGAGAGGAGGAAAACGAGTGAGAGCTTGAGAGAGAGCTGTCTTCAAGAGAGAAATGAGAGAGTCAATGGGTAGACTGGGGCGAGTGAAAAGGCTGCCTTTTTGGATGTAGTGACAAGAAAGCATTGGAAGGTCAGAAACTGAAAGCTTAAGGTCTCCAAGAGTTGATTTCTGGTCAGGAAAGATGACGCATTTGGAGACCAGAGTTAGAGAAGAAACTGAAACCGAAGCCACCATTTTTTTTTTTTTTTGATGAAAATAAAAAACGACTGCGTTTCTCACTCCTGAACTCGCAAATGGTTTCTTCAGCTGTTGGTTTTATTTGCCAATGTGAGAAGAGGGGGAGTATTTATAATGGTCAGAGGAATAGTTGAAGAGGAAGATGCATGAACTTAAATTAATGAAGTTGCTACCTTTTAACTTTTTTTAATTAATTGATTTCTCTTCCGGTCAACTAAAATTAGACTCTGATTCTAGTTAATATTTGGGGTATTGACACGTGCTCACAAATCTGTTAATCCTCCCATAACAAAGTCAACCTAAAATCAAGATGGGGATAATTTGAGGGGAAATATAAGGCAAATTTGGGAGTTTGTATGGAATGTTATTGACAAGAATTAAGACAAAATCCTGAAAGATTTCCCTTCAAATCTCGGGAAAATCATGAAAGGTCTATCTTGAATCACACAATGCCCCCAGATACACGAGATATGCATGCCACAAAACCATCCAAATTTCACCAGAATCCCTTCATGCATGATTTAATGCTATCTCATCCTGATATTCTTGAAAGCAGGAATCCTACGTGGAGTGATGCATGCAACTGTTTGTGAAACGTGGCTCACATGCAAATGCAGACGTGTCCATGCTTCACTGTTCCATCAACAATTGGGTTTTTTTTTTTTTTTTTTTTTGTTTAATTTTTTAACAACTGAGGAAATGGAGATGGCAAGCCAAATGGAGTGCTGACAGTAGAAGACTTTTAAGAGTTGAGGGATTTACGTGTAGGACTCTCTACAGTTGAGTAGATTACTTTCACCATCAATAATACGCCAAAAGATTTTTTCCTACCCAAGGTTTATTAAAATTCTCAATTGGTACTATTAAGTATTAAAAACCTAAATTTTCACCTTTAAATGCTAAAAATTAATGGTTAGTTTTAAAGTTAAAATCATTATTTAATCATAATATCTTAAAAATAATAAAATTTTATCTAATTTCTCTTATTAATTTAAAAAACAAATAATATCATTTTTAGATTAAATTTTAAAAAATTATATATATTTTTTTAAAGTTTCGATTTCCATCTATTATCTTTATTGATCAGAGCCTTGCTGTGACTACCGATGCTCACCCCCCCGGTTCGGTTTAAAACGACTATTTCCGTTCTGTATGGTTGACTGTCATTCTCTCAATCAAATAATTGGGGTATTTATTTATGTTGCTAATTGAAAGCATATGTCTGAGATTACAAGGTCCAAACCAAAGGTCGGTTAATTAAGTTATGCAAGAATCTGCTAAAACCCCATTTCCGATTTGTCGGTTTGTTGCAATATTAAGAGGCACATTTTGGGTTTTAATTAATAGACGAGTTTCAACTTTTTGAATTATAATTTTTCCATATAATTTTTTTTTCTACTAACTACAAAAATCAATTAGTTGAAACTAACTGTTGGAATTGCATAAGATCAGGTGCAAGGTGCAACGAACAAGATCATACTTTAATTAAGATTCTAGTTATTATTTACAATTTTTTAGGTGTAATTTAAGTTGAATTGCCTAGTCATAGCTAAACATAGGCCAAAAGACTTATCCCCATCTAAGGTTTGTTATTGTTTTTTGAAGCCGACCTAGAACAAAATCATTTTCTTCTTACAAAAATGCATATTATAGTCAGAAGATCAATAAGACAAAAAGATACCATAAAGGCTAATTATTGGTCAGAACCAAGGTGGTTACTAGAAAAAAAAATCTTAAAAGAAAAATAATCATTTTTTTAACTTTAGGTAAAGAAAAATTATTAGATTTTTAAATTTAGAATAGAAGAATATGATAAATTTTTAATTTTTAAATATTTTAATTAAATGATATTTTATTTTTAATTCTAACAATTAATTTTAATATAATAATAAGTATTTAGGTTTTTTAAAAATTAATAGGCATGAGTTTAATATTTCACCAAATCTGAGGTGTAAATTAGTCTTTTTACCCTAAATATATTGTATCTTGTAGGTACAATCCAAGACAAATTTAACTAAATTATTGACTATTGTTTGAAGAGATAATATAAAATATTTAAAAATTAAATAATGAAGAGTAATAATGTTGATAAAGTTAGAATTTGTGGGTAGATTTATAATTTAAGAAATTAAAATATTAGAATTTGTGATTTTCTAACTTTAAATGAAAAATAGTAATTTATCATAATTAACAAAGGCTTTGATTTGGTTTATTAAATTATAAAAGTTGTGGCTATATGAATAAGGTTGACGCCTGCCACGTGTATGACAGTTAAAGACCAACAGGGAAAAATACTGAATTTTTATGTTTATAAGAAGCTTGACTTGAGAACCTGTTTCTGGCAGCTCAATAGCAGCTGATGGCGGGTGAATTAATTTCCCTCATTTTTCAACTTATTTTTATTAATTATATATTGCTAATCCTATGATACAGCTAGATTCTAACCGAATTTATTTATATTTAAGTTTAAACTCGATTTAAATAAATTTAAAATGAACCAATCTTAAACAAAATCAAATGAGCTCAAGCCAACATTTTCGAGTTCGAGTTTGCTTGTTACGCTTGCTAGTTAAAATTTTTGATACAAAATAATATCATTTTAATCAATATGTATTAAACGAATTAGTTAAAAATTCGAATTCAAAATGAACTCAGTCGAATTCAAACCAAGTTCAAACTTAGTTGTAACGAGCTTGATGAGCCCAAGCTCTATTATACATAAATCAAATCGAGTTTGATTTCAGTTTGATTTAAATCCAATTTTATCCTATGTACTTATTTATATTTCAATAATGATATTATCAAAAAAGATAGTATTCCATCGAAGTAATTGAATCTAAATATGATAACTCTGGGGATCTGAATCTATTTGACGCTCTCAATTGTGAAATTTAAGTATAAGATATTACAATAAATATTTAATTTAGAGTTAAAATATTTGATTTTTTAGTATAAATTTTTTATTTTTTAAAATAAAAAAATTTGCCATTTTTTATGAAATTGGTTGAAGAAAGGATTCTTTCGTTCATGATATTGTATCAGGATTTTGATAAAATAATTCTCAAAAGGATAAATAATAATCCCTTATATAACACATCATTATGCAGTCATCATCATCACCAATCCCTTATAAAACATAAAAAAAATGAATAAGTAAAAATTACAGTAAATAGGAGTCTTTAAATCCTACATTTTTTTAAGTTGGTCATTTTCCACTATAATTATGACAATCTTACATATATGATATGCCTCTTGTGATACTTTATATATTATAAGGTGTATTATAATTGATATGATATAATAGATATATCATATAATATAATACATATTATTAATATGAATTGATATATTTTTTTAGGGAAAATGATGAGGTAGTCGGGATATATATGAGAAATTTTAAATTTTTAAAAGTGTTTGTGATATTTTTTAAAATGATAATGTGTCAATTATATTTTTTATTATTTTATTTTTTAAAAGTTGTATTATACGATACAATACCGATTTATAGTACGTAAAATTAAGTTTTTGATACATGATTTGACTATCATACTTTTCACATCTCTAATGTCGAATTCCTATTTGAGAAGTACTATGTGTCTTATACAGTTTTGTATATAAACAATGACTTATTATTATATGATTGAATAATTAAAAATTAAAGATAAAATAACATTCAATTATATAATATTATCTCATTATTTATATATAAAATTATACATAAAAATTATATACATAGTATTATTATTCCTATTCTTTCTCTCGTTGTATGTGACATAGGTATAGAATACAAACGCAAGAAACTATTTCATTGTAATTTGCACTAGTGTAAACCTAATTTTATTCGCTGCCCCCACCAATTTTTTATTCAATTGTGTATCTGAAACGGCCAAAGGACTTATTGCCGCCCAAAATACCCTCTAATTTCAAGTTTTTACTTTTTAATTAAAAAAATCTTAAACATTTATTCATAGAGAGTTAAATGTATTAGTTTCAAAGATAAAATTATTATTTCATCTGTAATATTAAAAATAAATTAAAATTTAATCTCTTCCCTCGTCTCAACCCTAAAAACTAAAAGTTTATCCCTTATGTCAAGTTTTAAAAAAATGATATTTTCTCTTCTAGGGTTTAATTGTCAAACTCTGACTCCATTACTTGTAGCCTCTCCCTCTCGAAGCTTCCTCTCCCTTTGGTGATCTCTCTACACTCAGTTGGACACCCATTCAACGTTGAATAAAGCTTAGGAGATGAAGAGCTTTGTCGAAAAGATAAAACTCTCCGTCTTCCCAAACAAAGACAAAGATCTCGTTTTCATCTAAAAAGATGATCGTCTTCCCAAAAGAAGATGTTTAGGAAGATGATCGTCTTCCTAGACGAAAACGAGATCTTCATTTTTGTCTCTTAAGCTTTATTTGACATTGATCAGACGTCTAGTTGAGTAGAAAGAGATTGTTAGAGGGAAATGAAACTTCAGGAGAGAGAGGCCACTAGCAATAGTATCCGAATTTGAAAACTAAATCCTAAAGAGAGGAATATTATTTTTTAAAACTTGACCTAATGGGAAATGGTTAGATTTTAAAGTTTGAGGGGAGAGGAAATAGATAAAATTATAAAGAGTTAAATTTATGTTAATTTTAACCGTCTATAAATAGGTAAATAAGATTTTCAAAGTTAAGAAATGAAAACCTAAGATTAGAGGATACTTTGGGTGGAAAATAGTCCTTTGCCCATCTGATAACCCATATTCGATGCGAATCAATTAATTTAGTTATACAAACAATATTGAAAAAAGACAAAATAGACAATGCCAATGGACCTTTATAAACGACAAAAACAAAATAAACAATTATAATAAAAAATAGCTATTTATAGTTAAAAAAATATCTGTTCCTATGTTGAAAAGGATAGCTCCCTTAAATTATTCCCAACTGTAAAACAAAAGAAGAGACTGCACAAGTCAAAGCTTTTGAGTTTTGACACACCATACATTTTTATTTTATAAAATATTGAATACTAATTTATAGGTTTAGGGTTTGAATTCATGTACCTGAGGCTGAGTTGGAAAACTATTTGCATGGATTCCCATTTACGTTCTTTGAATTAGGGCTTGGCCGGTCATTCTTCTTCTCTTTCATTTTCTTTTTCTGATAGGTTCAGGTCACCAAAGGCATTATCTCCTTCAACCAACATAAATTCTATTTTTAAAATCCATGTTTTGCATTTTCTTCTATTTTGTCTTGCTATCTATTTTAGGAAATTCTGAAAATGACTTCAGTGCTTTGGCTGAATATGGAGGTCAGCAACAGTAAGGTCTGAACATACCTTGTTTAGAAGGCAAAATAATTGATTGATCAATAAATTAGAAGGCGTATCTATCTATCTATCTATCTATCCATCTAAATCTGTCTATATTAATATAATCTATAATTGGAACATGGACGTTTCCTGTAACTATCAACTGGTAGAACAGTCTTGAAGCAAAGAATCAGAAGTTGGCTGTGAATTATTGCTGAACTTAGCTAGAACGCATAATATGGTTGAAGCGAAGTCAACAGGCCTACTATAGCCGAAATTAATAACAAAAAATTGAGGAATCTATAAGAACCTAGCTATATTAATAAGACAAGCTAATCCACCAAACAGATTCTGGACTTGAACAATTATATTTTCTTGCATTGACTAGTAATAAGATGAGGAAGGGACCACATTTTTAAGTTATAATAAGGATTTTACTAACAAAACTAGGTAGAAAGATACATTTAATCAATTTAATATTCTTAATTCAAATAATCGAATAACATCAATGATGTTTTTAAGGGGTAGTTTGAGTAATAATGCTTGGGATTCCAAACATGAAAATAAGAGTTTAAATCCCCTCTAACGATATCCCAAGATTAAACACTAATCTTACTCAAGTAAAATTTCCTTTTTAAAATAAATTTGCATTAGTATCCTGCTCTCTATAATTTTCTCTTAATTTTTTCAATGTATGTATGTAGAACTTGCATTAATCTAAACCTAGCTACCTGCTGTCCCTATGCCAATCATTCTCTTAACTTAATCACATGCTATCAAAACTGTAAATGAATTGTGATGTGTTATCTGTATTTAGTCAGAAATTGGTCACCTACAGGGCTAAGGCAGTCACATTGATGAGATTTTTATGCCAAAAATCCAAAGCCATCTTTATCTTCATCAGTCACTGCTCTGATAAGAAAGAAATACGATAAATATGCACCTAAAAAAGTCATGTGGGACGTTGAAGATCTTGCAAAATCTTCAGTCATAGCTAGGTTCCATAATTTACAGATTTGAAGTAAATCCAGTAGCTTCTTTGTGTTCTTCATTTTCATGATTCGGGTCTATAATTTTTGTAAAAATAGGAGTACCACTGAGACATAAACATCGCAAGAGTTCCACCAACAAAGGCTCAGATTAGCCATTTTGGACAACAATGATAGCCCAAACGCATGTATGTGTCGGAAAATGAAAGTTATGGTACCTAATGGCAGCAATAGATTTTCCTCACTGATAAAAGATTTAGCCTGCTCGGAAATCTTTGGCATGTTGCTATGTACAAGAATCCTTTAGGGGAAAATAAGATTTGGGTTCCAATGTTTAAACCACAAAATTACAGAACGGAAAGTGGGGTTAGAGTTAATAATTGTTTTTAAGAAGTTAATTATGCCTTAAAGAAGATATTTTTCTTAGGAGTTAACTTCAGTAGGAGATTTGGTTGAATGGTAAAATAGAAACGAAAGAGAAATAAAGAACTATTGTCTTCAGAGCGTGGCGCATTGTGGAGACTTTGGTCCACCTATGAATTGATTACTAGAAAGAAGAAATAAGGGCCATTAGTTGATTTCCCAATTTATTATTGACAAGTACATGCACCAACATATTTTTGAAGCCGGCAACATCATAATGAAAATTTTCTATTTTTTGTTTTCAAATAAAGGATTTTTAAATTAGTGGTATCATCATGCCTTTGCGTCCATAATTTCCAAGCATCAAATCTGTCCAACTCTGGTCTCTTTCATTGGAGTTTCAACCAAATTCTACTTGTTCGTTTAGGTGTTTATAAAGGTTGTTTTGCTTATAATCAAATAATCACTACAAGCCCACCCAAAAAAAAAAAAAAACCCTTCTCCAAAATGCTGAAAATTTGATCTTCTCCTCCACAGAAATGTCTTAATTTTATTATTATAAATCAATGTGAAAATATTCAAAATCTTTACTTCTCTGTATCTGTCTAATGTTTATCATAATTAATTAGTCAAAAAGAGGACTAAAGAAAGATAGCTTTTCTTTCATGCAATGCAAAGAAAGAAGCAAGATAACCATCGCCTCACTCTCAAGTCTGCAGCAGATAAGCCTACTTTTACTGTGAATTATGCCTTTCAAATTAGTTCAGCTTATAATATCAACCGTGATACATGTGTGTATATTAAAAATCAAATCCCATATAAAAGGAGATAAGACCATTGAGTTTGAGGGGGGATTGAATATATTAAACGCATTTAATTTCCTCCTCCTTGGTACAGGTACATTGGACATAATCATTTGTGGTTCCATTAAGATGAGATATGTTTACAAGAAAAGAGAAGTTAAATTTTGATAGTGGAAAACACAAACATATAAAGACAAATTTAGATATGTCCAAAAATGATGTGTCATCCCACTTCTGATGAACAGAAATATATTTCTCCGGTCAAAATTCTTCAATTTGATAACACCCAGTTGCCCCTTTTATCAGAAAATGAGTGGGGCAATTATATTGCTCCATTACTCCACTCAAGTGGCAAAGCCGTGTAGATATTTGATATGGAAATAAAGCTTCCTATCATTTGTCTGTACCATCGTCATCAAAAAATGATTCATTAAACCTGGATTTTCTTAGTCCAAATTATTTGATTTGGAAAACACCCATTTGTCCATTTATATTACGACTTCTCCATGAACAAGTGGGGCATTTGCAATTTGTTCTATAATTATTGGTGTGTGGATTCATTGAGCTATGTTGTCAACATTTAGCCCCATAATCATATCTATTATTTTAAAACTTCGGCCATTCAAAGTTTTGAAGTGTTTATTTCAATGAGAAGTTTCACTAGAATCAAACTGTTTTTTCGGAACTAAATTAATCACACTGAATTAGTAATTACTTGAGTCCAGTGATCAGTTTTAATATCAAATAAATTAAAATTTTAATCTTGAAATGTCGTTAGTTTTGAAATTGTATAATCATAAATGGTTTTGCACTCATCTCTCCACCCAAGCCTGAATGTGACAGGCTTCTCAAACCTTATTAGAACTGCAGTAAAAAGGCAACCTTTTAGTGGATGATCTTCCATGTATCAACTTCTCACTGATTTCTAAAACTTAGACGAAACTTTTAACAGTTAAGATTACTTGTTGACTCAATATTGTAAAGGGGAAGAAGATTACATTCAAAGAAACTTTTTCCCGTAACAAATGTTGAAGCTGCTAGTCTTTGTGATAAAATTAACAAATGTTTAGCTCCTGTTCAGTTGAAATGGCATTTGGGTTTCTGTGAAACTGTTAGATCGATTTATTTCTTAAGAAAGGTTGAAGTGGTTTTGAGTCATAACAGAGCATTTAGTTTGGGTCCAAGAAGAAGGTCTCCTTTATATTTAGGCTTCCAAACATCTAAAATTGCTGGCCTGACCAAGTTCAGAACAACAATAATGTGAATAGAGATGGGCCTGATCCAAGCTGAATTCCAACAAGGGCTAACTTGAGTTAATAAATAGTACCACTGAAGAAGTTGAAGTGAAAAAATTGTTTGAAAATAAAAATGGACGCCTACACCAGCATTAATCACGAACTGAGTTTAAACTCAAACTAAAACTGTTTTGGCTCAAGTTTGGTTCTTTCAAGCTAAACAATGATATGAGCTCAAGTCCACCCATAAATGTGAACAAGCTAATCCACGTTTGACAAAGATCAAGCGCCACAGATAGAAAACTCTATAAAGAGCAGAGACATAAGGTCCAGCCTGAAGAGTCCAACTTTAAATGAAAGAGGCGTCAGCCCACTTCCAATAAGCTCTCACTACAAAGCCTGAACTGTAATCACTTTTGCAAACCCACTTTAAAGTCTACAGAAGTGACAAGTTGACAACTAGTTAGTTTTATAAAACTGGAGAAATTTTGCCATATGAATAGAAAGAGGCTGATGAGAACGAGAGCACCTGGTGATTAAGTAGAATGTTTACAAGAAGCATAAATGCTAAAAATATTGAAAACCAATATAACCTACAGCACATAATTTACATAACATTCACATTTCCTCCCAACCTTCAACTTTCATTTCTCATTCACATCACATCTCCCAACCAAAAAAGCATTACAGAATGAACTAGTGGTCAGCTACTGCCATAATAAGCTGAATACACACCCCTAACAAAGCTGCGGCAAATCAAAGACTACAAAGCAAGTTCAAGCGATCTAAAATAAAACTGATAAATTCCCCCAATGATGATGTATATGCGGCTCCATTGTCATTTTTGGGTTCCAAGTCATCCTTAAGTCTCCATGCAACCTTTGAAGCCAAGAAGAATGAAGTTCCAGCAAATCCCAAGCCAAAGGAAGCATTGCACCTTCAATTTTGGCTCAAAACCACTTTTGAATATAGTCTTATTACATCCACCCAAGGTCCAAATGTGAATTGTTGCATTGCCTTGATGGATATGCACCAAATTTCCATCCCTTCCAAGTTAAATTTGGAGCAATCACAAAGAAAAACAGATTGGAAAATGTGTCCTCCACCGTTACAGCTTCTGCCTCTCACTTTCTCATTTATCAAAGAAAGAAAAGTCCCATCCTTCCACCTACTTCACTATTGTGGCAATTATTCTCCATTCTGCTCCCTCCTTCACGTTTAGATTCAACATTGAAGACAAACTATATGCTCCTCCAACTTCAGACACAGGATCAACAATGGGGAAATATTAAGCACATGACATGGAACATGCAAACATAATAAAATAAAAACATTAGCCATCATCCTGAACAACAAAACTGCAGGCTTATTATATGGTTCAATCACACATCTACCCAGGCTTCAAAACATTCATCTAAATTCAGCAACACACGAACGACAATTGAAATTAAGCTGTTATTTATTCTCAAGAAAGATGTATTATCATCTTGAACAAAACTTTACACTTGCATATATACTGTGAAACCAGTCAATCTACAAAACAGATACAGGATAAATGGGGTAACAATGGTGGATGTTATAGATACTGGATAACAATGGTAACAATACTGGGATGTTTTCCCCCAAATAAGTAGTCTTAACAATCATGATAATAACCGCTATAATCATCACGTGCACCAAAATGGGGTAACAATGGTGGAACCAGTCAATCTACAAAACAGATACAGGATAAATGGGGTAACGATGGTGGATGTTATACATAGGGATGTTTTCCCCCAAATAAGTAGTCTTAATAATCATGATAATAACCGCTATAATCATCACGTGCACCAAAATTACTCCTTTCTGATAATCTCTCCTCCAATGTGAGTCCATCTAAAGCCTCAGCGACCGTGCTGCGCCCACAGCCAATCCTGTCCCCAGACGTTAGGTTGGAAACAGTATTATACTTTCCCACAAATTTAACCAATAATATAATTTAAAATCATCCAATTATATAATAACACATATAAAAGTATACATATTTATCTATTCTTCAAATAAATTCATGTAATATATATATTTTTTATAACTAAGACTTTCACCTGAGTTAGATCCTCGTATACAAGATTAAACTAATTACACTACAACTCCATGGTAATTATATCAACTAAATCCAAATTTTAATTTTAATATATTATCAAAAAATAAATTTAAACTCATATGTATATATATTAAAAAAAACCTCCTATTTTATTATACAAACTATCCCTTCAAGCTATATTGGATTACTTTCCGACAAAAAAGGTCAAAAATGAAGGGTATAGAGTTATCTAGTAATGGGGCCCAACTTTGGTTAAGATTTGCAGCCGAAGTTTTGTAGTATAGTGGGCTTAAAAACGAGAGTGATTTTAATACAATAGAAAAACTACCATCAAAGTTGTGGGCGTGCATTTAAAACAGGACTGAATTTAAAATAAGAAAATTGAAAATTTTACCTTTATTTTAATCTGTGTATACATAAATATCACTTATTTTAAAATTTAAACAAATATACTACAATAATAATCAACTTTTCTAAAATACCCCTCTTTAATCTTTCATGTAGAAACTCCTCTCTTTTTTTCTATAATTTTTTCTCTCTTTTTTCTCATCTTTCAAGTGATGAAATCATATAGAAAGATTCTCTTTCTTCTTCCTCATCTTCAAAAACAAAAGAAAGAAAGAAAAAATTGAATTTTTCAGATTAAAAATTCTTTAAAGTAAGGATTAAAAAAAAAAGAGTGACCCACAAAAATTTAATCATATCTACTTTATAACCTAGAAGAAATAACGATTGAAGAAGACTAGTTAATAGGATTTAACTGAAAAATATAAAAAATTGGTATTTAAAAATTTAACTAAAAAAAAATGATTGGCGTAAGTTAACTAGACGCAAACCCTTGTTCCATAATATTATATATTATAATATATTATATATTATATTAAAATATAATGTTGCAGTTTTTTTACAGGCATAACCCCCCACCCCATATTAAAATATAATGCGTTTACAATAAAAATGCAAAGATTGGCATGACCCCACCCCTTTATAAAATAAAAATGCAAGGATTGGCATGGCTCACCACCCCTTTATAAAATAAAATAAAATAAAAGGTTGGTGTTTCTTACTAAGCCAACCCTTTTATTTTAATTTTTAAAGGTTGCAGTATTATGCATAATTTTTTCAAAAAGTACTTCCAGGTAAAATAATATCTTGAGACTACAATATTATATTTTAATATAATATATAATATAATAATATTATATATTATAATATATAATAATATGGTTGGCGTTTGGCTAACCCTCAAGTCTTTTAAAACTGCTAAGGGTTGGCGTCACGCCAACCCTTTATATAATATATTTTAATAAATATAATATAATATTATATAATTATATAATATAATATAATATATATTTAAATATATAATAATATAACATTATATTATAATAATATAATATAATATATTTTAATTATATTATATTATATTTATAATATAATTATTATATTATAATTAAAATATAATATAATAAAAAGGGTTGGCGTCAACGCCAACCTTTTTTATTTGATCAACCTTTTTAACTTTTTTTTTTCAGTTAAAAATTCTTAATCTGAAATCTATTTCCTTCTTTAGTTTTTTCTTTTCTTCTCTTGTTTTTAAAACACTTATTCTATTTTCTACATGATTCTTTTATCACTTGAAAGATGAGAAAGAAGAGAGAAAAAGTTACAGAAAAAAAGAGAAAATCTCTGCATAAATATAAAATGAGGGGTATTTTAGAAAAGTAGATTACTGTTGTGGTATATTTGTTTAAACTTTAGAATGAATGACATTTATGTATATATGGATTACAATAAGGGTAAAAATTTCAATTTTCCTTTAAAGTATATGTCAGTGTGTGGTAGTTATATCAAGCAATTTCACTGTCTAGCACGGACTGGACGTCCCTATGAAAGAACCAGCTATTTCTCTAAAAATTATCCAACAATTTTGAAATATTAGAAAATGAAAGATGTAAATCTTTAAAATTTAATTACAAAGAAAAATTATTAATTTTTTAAATTAAAGATAAAAATAAAATAATTTTATTATTTTTAGTCTATTATTAATTCAATAATAATTTCACTTTTAAAATTTGGATTTTTGATATTTTCCTTATATCCATATGTGAATGCAACCATCATTGAGTTTTGGCCACCATTTTATTCTCATCACGCAAAGCATTCACTTCCTTCCATCAAATACCATCTCATTTGTAGATATCATATTTTATATAAAACTTTTTATAATTGACCCAACTTTTGGTACGATTAAGATACACTGAGCCAACTTGGCTGCTGAGGCTGAAGGGAGAAACCAGACTCAGTTCATCATAATACATTAACTTGAGACGAATTGCATGAACTCATTATCAGATTCAATCCCGGCCACTGTTCCAGGCGCCAAAACCACCTCCAGATCAACGCTACCACCACCTTCACGCCCAGCAAAAGCCGATATCTTACCATCAAATTTGTTCGCACATCCACTTCTAACCGCCAAAGGTCGGCCCCATCCAAAATCATTGTCGTACATCGGGAATCTTGGCGAGCTTCCTATAATCATTGATGCACCTTCCAAGTTCCCTGGCGGGAACACTCGAGGATTGCTCTCCCAATCCGACACAAAACGACGCACCGTCTTGTCGTCATGAGCCTTCACGTTTTTGTTCAGCTGCCCCGCGCACCACCTCAGATCATTACTCAATATGTCGCCAGCTGACGCGTATGTGGAAATGCCTTGAATTGCATTACCGAAATACAATGGATCCAGTTTTGGGTTCAATCTGTGACGGCAGTTGACCGCCATCCTAAGCGTCGTCGTTTTGGATGCGGGTAATTTTCTCGCTCGAGTCACCGCCCGCCATAAAAGAGCACACAGTGACTGAAACGACGATATCTCCGCATTTGACTCCGTCTTCTTCAACAGCGTGTTACAGTACGGATCGTTACTTGGCTTCTCCATTAATTCAGCGGCGTTAATGTCGCCGTTATCAATCCATGTCTTATTGTTGACTCTTGCTTTCAGTTTCAAAATCGAATCTCTGCTGAGACTGAATATTCTTTCACTCAACGGTTCGTATTCATTGAAAGTCACCTTGAGTCCACCGTCGGGAATTCTCAAAACCACTGGAGAAATCAACACCGAGTCGCGAGAAAAATCGGGTTGTTTAGAGATTTTCTTCATTCCTCTCGCGAGTTCAGCGAAAGTGTTGAAGAAATTCCAGAAGGACGTGCCGTCCGTGACCGCGTGATTCACAGCGCAGCTAATGAACAAACCATCGGCAAGCTCCGTCACTTGTACCGTCAAGAGCGGTTTACAATGGCCGTCATAGCTGATAGTTCTGTCAAGAGGGAAGAAGCTCTTGACGATTTCAGGGACGTGAAGCGGAGCAAGAATATCGCGAATAAAGAACTTCGCGGCATTTTTGTGAATAAAATCCGCACCCGCGTCGTTGCAGGTGATATAGATGTAGCCATCGGAGTCGGTTTTCAAGCGACCAGCAAGAGGAGGAAAACGAGTGAGAGCTTGAGAGAGAGCTGTCTTCAAGAGAGAAATGAGAGAGTCAATGGATAGATTGGGCCGAGCGAAAAGGCCTCCTTTTTGGATGTAGTGAGAAGAAAGCATTCGAAGGTCAGAAACTGAAAGCTTAAGGTCTCCAAGAGTTGATTTCTGGTCAGGAAAAATGACGCGTTTGGAGACCAGAGTTGGAGAAGAAACTAAAACTGAAGCCGCCATTTTTTTTTTTGGATGAAAATAAAAAACGACTGCGTTTCTCACTCTTGAACTCGCAAATGGTTTCTTCAGCTGTGGGCTTTCTTTGCGAGTGTGATGCGAAGAAATGAAGAAAGGAGTGGCAGTATATTTGTAAAGGATACTGGAACTTTTACCAAAGTTGGGTTTACCTGTACATTTATTCCATACTCTTCACATTTTAAATATTTTTATTATTTTATATATTAAAATATCAAAATTACTTTTTACCTTTAATTTTGAAAATCAAATAAAATAATATTATTTTTTATCATGTATTACAAGAAAAAAAGAAAAATTAAAATTTTTACCCTTATTTTAATCCTTGTATATATAAATGTCACTCAATATAAAGCTTAAACAAATATACTACAACAGTAATCAACTTTTTAAAAATATCCCTCTTTAATATTTTATGTAGAGATTCTCTCTCTTTCCTCTCTTTTTCTCTACAATTTTTTTTTTCTTCTTCCTCATCTTTCAAGTGATGGAATCATGCAGAGAGATCATTTCTCTTCTTCCTCATCTTCAAAAACAAAAAGACGGAAGGGAAAAACTGAATTTTTCAGATTAAAAATTCTTCAAAGTAAGGATAAAAAAAAAAATAACCCATAAAAATTCAATCACATCCATTTTATAATCTAGAAGAAATGACAATTGAAGAATACCATTTAGTAGGATTTAACTGAAAAAAAAAATAAAAACTTAATATTTAAGGATTTAATTGAAAAAAAAAAAAAGATTAGCATAAGTTAACTGGGGAAAACGCCAACCCTTCTTTCATATTATTATATAATTATAATATTATATATTATAATATTAATATTATATAATATTATAATCTATTATATATTATATTAAAATATAATGCTGTAGTCTTTTTTACAGGCATGACTCCCACCCCTTTATAAATATGTTATATAATATTATAATATATTATATATTATATAAAAATATAATACTGCAGTCTCAGGACATTATTTTATTTGGAAGCACTTTTTCAAAAAATTTTGCATAATAGAGCAATCCACAAAAACTCCCCCACATCTATTTTATAACCTAGAATAAATGACGATTGAAGAAGACTATTTAGTAGGATTTAACTGAAAAAAAATAAAAAATTGACATTTAAGGATTTAACTAAAAAAAAAAATTGGTATTTAACTAAAAAAAGGATTGGAGTAAGTTAATTAGAGAATAAGGGTTGGCGTGGCGTTAACCCTTGTTCCATATTATTATATATTATATTAAAATATAATACTACAGTCTTAGGATATTATTTCATCTAGAAGCACTTTTTTAAAAAATTTTGTATAATACTACAACCTTCAAAAATTAAAATAAAAGGGTTGACGTTGACATCAAGGGTTGGAATGCCAACCCTTTTTGATTTTATAATGCCAACCTTTTCGCAAGGAAATGTTGGTCAACACCAACCCTTTATTTTATTTTATTTTATAAAGGGGTGACGAGTCATGCTAATCTTTGCATTTTTATTTTATAAAGGGGTAAAGTCATGCCTGTAAAAAAGACTGTAGTATTATATTTTAATATAATATATAATAATATGTCAATGCCAACCCTTATTCCCCAGTTAACTTATGCCAACTTTTTTTTTTCAGTTAAATACGAATTTTTTTTAAGTTAAATCTTTAAATATCAATTTTTTATTTTTTTCAATTAAATCCTACTAAATGGTCTTCTTCAATCGTGATTTCTTCCAGATTATAAAATGGATATGATTGAGTTTTTATGGGTTGCTCTTTTTTTTTTATCCTTACTTTGAAGAATTCTTAGTTTGAAAAATTCGGTTTTTTCTTTCCTTCTTTTGTTTTTGAAAATGAGGAAGAAAAAAGAGGATATATTAGCATGATTCCATCACTTGAAAGACGAGGAAGAAGAGAGAAAAAGTTGCAGAGAAAAAGAGAGAGAATCTCTGTATGAAAGATTAAAGAAGGGTATTTTGAAGAAGTTGATTACTGTTGTGGTATATTTGTTTAAACTTTAGAATGAGTGGTATTTATGTATACACGGATTAAAATAAGGGTAAAAATTTCAATTTCCCAAAAAAGAATATATCTAAGTATTTGATATCAATATCTAAAATAAAATTAATATATATGTTAGATAAAGTCAAGATATAAAATATGCAAAGAAACAATATCGATCAATTAACTATATATATTTTTGTATAAAAGAAATAAAGAATATATTTTTTTGTATAGAATATTACGAAGAATATATTCTTAAGAATATTTTTGCATGCTTGTTGTTTGCTTCCCATGAAGATCATATATGTATGCTTTTGTAAATATTTTCTGTAAAAGTATACATATTTGCTTGTTTTTCCGTGAAGATCATATAATATAGTATAAAAGTATTACACATATATAGCATAAAAGATCATCAAATTGTTTTCCTGTGAATGAAGAAACTTCTTGGATTAACAGTGACGACACAATAACAAGACAACTGGTGAGTTTTTCCTTTATAAAAGAGAAACATAATTGTATCATACGAAATTTAATTCAATCTGAATTTAATTAAGTAATTTAATGTAAATCTCGATTTGATTTGGATCAAATTATTATTTTAATTTGAATCCAAACCAATTTCAGATTGAAAGGAGTAGAACAACTATGATATCCCAAACGCATGTATGTTTCTGGAAAATGAAAGTTATGGTACCTAATGGCAGCAATAGACTTTCCTCAATAAAAATTTAGCCTGCTCGGAAATCTTTGGCATGTTGCTATGTCCAAGAATCCTTCAAGGGAAAATAATATTTGGGTTCAAATGTTTTACCACAAAATTACAGAACCGAAAGTGGGGTTAGAGTATATAACTGTTTTGAAGAAGTTAATTATGCCTTAAAGAAGATGTTTTTCTAGGAGGTTAACTTCAGTAAGAGAGAGATTTGGTTGCATGGTAAAATAGAAACGAAAGAGAAATAAAGAATTATTGCCTTCAGAGCGTTGGGCGTTGTCGAGACTTTCGTCCACCTATGAATTGATTACTAGAAAGAAGAAATAAGGGCCACTAGTTGATTTCCCAATTTATTATTGAGAAGTACATGCACCAACATATTTTTGAAGCCGGCAACATCATAATGAAAAATAAGGGCCATTAGTTGATTTCCCAATTTATTATTGAGAATGATATGATATGCCATCTTCACCAAATGAAAATGTTCAAAGTCTGCCGTTTTAATAGTGTGTCTCATAGCTTATCCTTTTTTTTCTTTGGTTAATTGGAAAATCATAATGATCAGATTTATAATTATATACTTAATAAGTCAGGGTTTTACAAATATAACAGAGATTCGATCTCAAATATTTTTTCTAAAAATTTTAATATTTTATCAATTTTGTTAATATGTAGGGCGTAACCTCCCTTTTACTTACTATTACAAATGCATGATTTAATTGTATAGGATATGCAGTGATACACACAATTGTGACAAAATTTGATGTGTTTTAACACTTAATAATTCCCCAAGAGCTAATAGCCAAATCAACTAAAAATGATATCTAGAACAAATTTACATGGAGGACACTGAAACATGAATTTGCTTGTTGCTCTTGATACCAGATTAAGTCCAGGGATAACTATCGAGATGACTTTCTTCTGTGGGAAAAAAACTTATGTGTTTCTGCAAAAATACAATGAAATATTAAGAGAAATTAATATACAATTATAAATCTAAACATATGTTGAATTCTCAGAAAACAAGAGTTTGATTATTTTTTAAACAATTTGAGAAATTAAAATAGTTCATACGTAGGAGTCAAGCTTCAATTTAAAACAAGTTAAATTGAAACAAGTGATTTTTTTTTTTTTTTTTTAATTGTCCAAACTAAACATTATAGTGGGCAACCTAACTATTGTTGGGTACAAAATTTTGACTTTGGGATTTTCTTGTTCCCTAGAAAACGGCATGAACCCTTCTTAGAAATTAAAGTTAAAGTCAAGTTAGGCTCCTCTCTTAAGAGCTGATGATGATGTAAGGAACGACGTCTCTTTTAAGACCAGTTGCTGTCTCTGAATTGCCCATTAATGTTTTGTCAACAAAACGAGGAAAGATCTTCCAATGTGATCGATATTTATGTGATGTTTCCATAGATAATTTAAGTAATAAAAAGGAGAAATATTAACCATAAAAATATAAACTTTAATGCCATAGATGATATATCCAAATCAAATACGATGTGATATATTAAAGAGTTAAAAAAGGATTGTATTATTAAAGTTTGTATTATTGACGTATTTTTGACGTGTTTATTAAAGATTGTATTATTAAAGTTTATATTATTATTAAAGTGTCTCATGTGTTTCATATGAAGTCTTATGTGTCCCCTTTATTATTAAGACTTTGTATTATTATCAGGTTATGTGTCTCTTGTCTTATTAATGTGTCATGTAAAACTATTTTAATTGTCTATGTTTCTGTCAGTTCTCTTATACTTTGTAAGCCTATATAAGGATCCTCCCCTTCTTGAAGAAAAAAATCGAAAAATCAATAAAAATTTCCCTTTTTCATATGATGACTTTTTTAGTAAACTCCCTTTCTTTTGGGTTCTACAACAGATCTAGATTACTATAGTTCCTTCCTCCATATCTTGTTGTTCTAGGACATGATTATGCTCTGTACTTGCCTTATGTTGAGAATCTTGTACACCAGGAAATGCTTCTTCGATCTTTGTTGGCTAACCCTCTAAATAATCCAAACACAATGTCATAATAGGTCAGATTGAGTGTAGTCTGAGCAAGAATCCTAAGTTTCATAAAAAGGACCTCCCCAACCTGTTGAGTGAAAAGAAAAGACATTTTTGGTCATACCTTGAAATCTCCTATTATCTCTATTTCGAAAATCACTTTTAGGCATACCTTGGCCTTCAGTTTTGTAAGGTTTGCCCATAGTGTGGTATCAAAGTCATATCCCTGTAATTCCTAAAAAAGCACCTTAGAAGGGAGTTATTAGAGTTTGCTAGATATGCTATGAAACCAAAAGAACATTTCTCTTATGGCTTAAAAGAACTTGTTGTCAAAAGTCGGTTCGGGTTGACCTAAAACACAGTAGAGTTTTAAATTGCTGAGTTTTCAGTTGACATTTTTGAGGTGTTTGGCAAAGACTATCGTGAGATATAGATCTAGAGGTTTAGGTGGCGATGGTCGAGAAGAGGCCATTTCGTTCCAAGATAATGGCAATAAAGGGAGAAGAAAAGAATATAGAATGATATATTGTTTCTTAAAGTTTATTTAATTATTTGTAAATTTGGACAATAAAGTATTAAATTCTTTTTTGAAGGCTTTACTTTTACTTTAACAAAAGATGTTGGTGGGTTCAGTTGGATCGTATCGGGCTTATATTGGTGAACTTTCATGTCAGACTGGTCTAACCAAAACTCAAAACTTGAAGCACAATCTAAGGCCTTACGGGTATATCCCATGGGCCTTTCCCACTAAAATATAAATTTTTAATATTTTTTAGTTAGTTGGCCCATTGTCCTACCCACAACTGGAGACACAACCTACTAAGGTTACAGGGTGGACACAATCTTTTTTTTGTATCAAACTGATTTAGGTTGTGTCATATTATATGGGACTAGTTCGACCTTTTGACACCTTTACTCTAATACGACAAATTATTGTGATAATAGATGAATAAAAATAAATTAATATACATATTTCAAATGGTAAATTCTTACTTACATGACTTCATTCGAGAAGCTTCTCCTTATTCAAATCAACCCAAATAGTTATAATCAATTATTAGTTGCACTATTATCAACTATTCCTATTTGTCAATTGTTCACTAGCGTAGATAAACTTTTCATTCCAGCACATCAAAAGAAATGCTACAAAGTAGTAAGTTTCATTCTTAACATTAGCAAAATGATTTTTGTACCTTTAAAATGTGTATATATATATTGCCAACTGGGATCATACTCATAAAATGTAAATATTTTGTTTTGGTTAAACTATAATAGTAAAATTAGTAAAATATGTATACTCATTTTGGGTATATAAGTGAATATACATTTGTATGTGTCATTTTATATTATAGTGGTTAGGATCTATATCCCTTAACACTTTTATTGTAGCCTATTTTAGCAAGACTCTTAATTGCATTTATCAATTTGTGATGAGAAATCTCATTAATAATTCTATGCTAAAAAGAGAGTTTAACCATACTTGGCTACTATAGATGTTTATTACTCGATAATCACCAATGTATCAATTATTTCCAATAATTCATGGAAGATGACATAGACAAGTCTTGGATGATTGGACATCTGAGGAATTTGACATGGGTTCAGGATTGTCTAGTCTTATTGTTCCCAATTAGCTAGCCATAATGGCTAAAACACAATAGCCAACTCCTAATAGAGTTGCACAATCAAAATTGATCATGGGTGATCTCTCCAACACCACCGACAAACATGCAAGTCTATAACATTGTCCTAATGGTATCTTAATCATTAAGAGGATTGGCACCCTTGGAGGAGGTAATTGCAAAAACTTATATGTCCCTTCCAACTAATCCTCGCTTCCATCACTAGTGACAACATAGAGTAAAGGATTCTTGATCCTCCTTGTGCTCTACGCACTTCGAATTTATTGCCTCCTAACAAAAACCCCCATCTTAGAGAAGACATCAAAATGTGTCTGAGCACATTGACCATCCTAATAATAGTTAAAGACTAGTTGATGATAGGATAAGTTGCTTTGACTATCCAACTTTGAGGTCATTCATGCCCACTCGGCTCTCCAAAGAAGGTGGCCAAATGCACTCTAACTAATAATGTCTCTCGACTAACAAAACAACTTTCTCATCAAGTAGACATCATTTGCAAACTTTCTCCATGTGCAAACTCTTTGACCAACCATAACTAGGGGTAAATGCGAACTAGGCTAGGCTTGAACACTCATTGGCTCAAGTTTAGCTTGAATAGAAAATCATTCGACTTGAGTTTGATTTGAATAAAAAATGGTTTAGTTTGGTTTGGTTTTCGATTTTGTAACTCAAATCAATGATTTAAATTTGTAATTCGGTTCAGTTAGAATTTATAGTTCAAATTTATGGCTCAAGTTCGTGATTCATCAACAAAATGACATCGTTTTATCCAAATAATATTTAAAATTACTGATTCAAGTCAAGTCGAATCATAAATTTAAACTATAAATTCGAGTTTGGTTCAAGCCATGAATTTGAGCTAATTCGAGCTATAAATTCAAGCCGAATGAGTAAAACATCTTTTAGTTTGAGTTTGACTTGACTTAAAAAATGAGCCAAATCTTTTGGCTCATATTTGACTCGAATTCAAATTAAATGAATTCAAACCAAATTAAATAAAGTCAAATCGACTTTCGAGATTGAGTTGATTCGAATCATTTCCAAGCTTAACTATAACATGTGAGGTAACTCAAGTTGTTGAATTTGAGGTACAAAATGACAATTAGTGGATAACGTTTACAAATGCATGAAACATGCCTCTTGTTGAAAGCATAATATTTGCTCAATATCCCTATGTATTGGTGTTATAACTGATGTTATTAATAGCTTTTATAGGTAAGACGATGCCAATTATCAAACTTGTAAGTCAAACTCTGCACGACAACTTGAATACTTGTTGAGCCTCTCCAAAGAAAGTGGGTTGAATTTAAACCCATAGATTATATCTTAGACATATAGAACATAACTTATATCAATAAAGGCCCACCCCTTAGTGTGTAGTTCACTAACAATATTCATCCAAAATGCACTATGTCTCTAAGCGGTCAAGACACCTAAGTTTAATGATCTAAAGATAATAGACATTAGGTTAATGTTGTCTCCTAATATGGTAGAGGTATAATTCATGATTGACACTTGTTGCACAAGAAAACACTTTTTGTCGTGGAGGCATTGACTTATAGCGTTCGACATTTAATTCATGCCTAGGGTTTATATCATCACACATGACAACAAGGTGTAAACTAGTTGATATCAGCCCTACATGTATAAGCATGACTCACACAAAGTAAGGGTGGTGTAAACTTGCAATGTTCAATGATAACTCATGCTTATAAAAGTTCAACTGCCATGTGTAAAACATCCCAAAGGAACATAATTTGTGTTAATAAGGGGTACACTCGTGTGATATCAACTTGTATTAACTATAAATCACACTATCTATCACCATCTTGCTGACGAAAGATATCATATTAAAAAAGTGAGTAGAGCTCTAATTTGTTTCACAACCCATAATAATTAAGCTTCACTAGTCACTCTAGGAAACCCTACATCCACCTTGCCTAAAACCATTACTGTGTTTTGTCCAAGTAAACGTTTGATCATATCCGTTCCATGATTTTGGTATGTTTAATTAATTTCCCACAAAAAAATATATTTATTTCCCGTTAAAAAATAACATAATTAAAATAAGAATTAGACAGTCAATTACCAAAAAAACCCATGGATTAGTCACGCATTCGAATACCACGAGGATCAAAGGGGTAATTTCTCTACGTCTGCTCCCGTCTATCGAACGTAAGAAAGGCGTGGGACTCAACCGAGACTGATGAAAGCGAACTAAAGGAATTCGTATATCCCGCCAAAGTCAAAGATTGTCCACGTTTTATAAACTTTTAGATCTCTGTAATGTTTTGTTAGTTCTTTTGATTTTAAAGCAAAACTATTTTTACGATTTTTCTCGAGAAAATAACAGGATTTTCCCGGGAAATTTTTGTTCGCTATGTCGGACGCTTTGATCAATGGACTGGCTGCAGCTGGTGGTGGAATCATCTCTCAGCTCATCACTTATCCGCTTCAAACTGTATGATTTATTCATGATCTCTGTTATTTTCTCTTAATTTCTTTTTGGTAATTATTTTTATTAATCTGTGTAGGTAAATACTCGGCAACAAACCGAGCGTGACTTGAAGAAAGAGATAAGGCAGCCTGGAACGATTGAACATATGTGTCAGGTTTTTATACAAGGAAAATTGAAATTTTTACCTTCATTTGTCTCACGTACACATTTATATTACACTTTTTATACTCTAAATATTTTTATCATTTTATATGATAGGATGTTTAAATTGTCTTTATCTTCAACCTTGAAAAACTAAAACTAAATTTACAGTATTATTTGTTTTTAATGTACTGTAGAGAGAGAATATAAATAAATATTTAGTATCAATATTTGAAACAAAATTTATATATATGTGTTAGATAAGATCAAGTGAATTTAAAATTATTGAGCTTAAATTTTTTAAATTAAATGTATAAAAATTATAAACTCAGTTGATTTTATCAACTGAAATTTTTAAAGCAGCACATAAAAAAATAATCCAAAAAACCACTCATAAAGAGTATGCACCGAAGTACTTAATGTTAAATATGTAATTTTAAAAATAAAAAAACTATCATAAAACTGATTTTGATTAGAAAGGTTATTTTGGAAGGGGGTCGGCAGTGCAAATTTTCCTTTAAATTTTGCTTTGACGGGTTGGCGCCTTTATTTTGCAAATTAATTTTTTTATTTAAATAAAATCATATATCTTTATTTTAGCTTTATTTAATTTTTATTTAAATAAATATATATTTTGTTAGAAATATTTCTTGTTAATTATTTATCATTTACTTGACGTATGAACCGTGATATATAAATAAATATATATTTAAAAAAATATTTATTTGTTTAGAGTAAATATTATTTTGTTAGAAGGAAAGTGCCAAAAAAAGGTTGGCGTCACCAACCCAGGTTAGCAACGTCAATCCGTTCTTCGTTTGAAAATTTTTCATACCAGAATTTTTGTATTTTTTAATCATCAATATAATATTAAACAACTTTAAATAATGAAAACAACATAAAATAACAATATTAAACAATTTAACAACATGAAATCATAACAAAATTTAATTTTACATGAAGTCATGAATATGAATCTACCATACATTATTTGATTTTCAATTATTATAAAGAAAATACATAATATATGAGCTTGAATCAAAACTGACCTAAATGTAGATGATTTTGTTGTGAAATTTTTGCAACAAATATTAATTCTCTAAATAAATCTACCAATTTTCTTTTCTCCTCCCTTGTGTCCAATTTGAATCATTTATAATGACTTTCGCACTGGTTTTATTGTTTAATTACATGTATTCTCTGTTAAAAAAATGTTTTTCTCATGCTGCAGAGATTCCTTTCTCATTAGAAGGCTGAAAAAAAATATTCTCTCTTTTTGTATGTAGGAGTTCCATCAAGAGAGTATTTTGGAAAAATGAAATACTGTTGTGGTATTTTTGTTTAGACTTTGAGATGGGTGTTATATATGTATACATGGTTAAAAAAAAGATAAAAATTTTAATTTTCCTTTATATATTTATTTTAATTATTTTTTGCTGATTTAGAACCGTGTAAAAGGAAGTAAACTAATTTTTTTTAAATCTTATATTAAGTTTACGACAATAGGAACCAGTAAGTGCTCTGAAAGTTGAGGGAGCTTGCAGTTTATCAATTATGAGAAATGTAAGGTTGAAATTTTGGCTTTGTGTATGTTTTAAATTTTCTCTTGTTTGGTTTATATGTAGGTTGTGAAACAGGAAGGGTGGGAACGGTTATATGGAGGTTTAACGCCATCTCTAGTGGTACTGCTGCATCTCAGGTGAGAGTTTATTTTATTTTTATGAAAGACTGGTTTAACATAAACTTTGAGTTAAAAGTAACCCACAAATTGCACTTAAAGGCTAGCTAATTAACTTCCTCAGGGCTTATGTGAAGATTCTATTCAATTAACTCTGAATCAAGTTCCTTATTCTGGCCTCTGGGGCTTGTTTTGTGGGCTGTATTTTTCTGTATGTCAGCTAGCATATACAATGTCTCACTGCATCCCTGTTAACTATTTAATTTCAATCAATCTTCCTTAGTACAGCATAATAACGGGTTATATACATTGGCTTAAATGAAGTGTTTTTCATTCTTTGCTGTGATTTGCATCAGTTTATTTAATTTTTTTTATTTCTTATATACTCGCCATTTTAATGTTACAGGGTGTTTACTATTATTTCTATCAATATTCAGGACTAAAGCTGAAGCTACAGCACTTGAATACAAGAGGAAAGGGATCGGTGATGGATCAGTTGGCATGTTTTCATCACTTGTGGTTGCTGCTCTAGCAGGGTAAATTTTATAGAGTTCTAGTGAATTTGGTTCATTGCATATAACTAAATTATTTAATAAATTTCTGTGCTGTTGTAATTCTTATCATGCTCAGCGCTGTCAGTGAGGGATAGGAGAATTGATTTTCAGGAATATAGTTCTTATCTGTGTTATATTTTACTCCTTGTACATTCTGCCCATCTATTAGTGCATATATCTTTGCATAATAGAATACTTTTATCTCAAAGTTGTGACATAAATATTGATTTCTGAAAAATGCAATTTGTTTGATCACATAGACTCCTCCCAAAAACCTGAATCTTTAATTAGCATGGCACTAAAACTTTTTAAACATATAATTCAAGTCTTTTAATATATTGCAGATCAAATTAGAACATGTTCAGGTGATTTTTATATCACCTAACTATTTTTTTTATTTCTCCTATTCTTATTAGTGTAATTTAATGCTAAAAGGATGGCTGATTCTTTCTTTGTGTAGGTGTGTAAATGTTCTGTTGACAAACCCCATTTGGGTTGTTGTTACCCACATGCAGGTAACACCTAAGTAACATTTTTAAGTTTTTGTTTGTTCTATATATGATATGTTCATTAATTAAAATGCCCTTTCTTAATTATCTGTTGATTAAGAAGATTTTTGGTTGCAAAATATTGGAGGTTCCCCCTTTGAACTTGAGTTTGTGGTTTTCCTAATACTTCATGGAAGTTGTGTTTCAGGGGCCTATGTATTACACTGCATGAATTTGCTATAGGAGTAATGAAATACATGAGATATTATATATATTTTTTATGTAAATTAACTTTTAACAGTGTTTATATTTCTTATATGCATGTCTTCATGTGTTTCCTCCAAGCTCTAAATCAGGCAATGGGATCTGAATTTTGGTTTTCCATATGGCATCATGTATGCTTCTTTTGCACGTTAACAGGTAATTTATGTGGGATGAATTGGCTTCATGTTTCAAATTATTGTTTCCTGCAGACTCAGACTAAAATATTGAAGATGTCCCAGCCCAGTCGATCAGAACCAGTTACTCAAGATGAAGTGATTTCTGCTGCACTTGAGCCTCCTCCCTATGGAACTAGCCATGTGGTGGGTAGAATAAGTTGTTAATTTTATAGTTTTATGTAGTTTGTTCAGTTGTGAGATTGGAAATAATTCTGTAGCTATTATCTTGTTGGGGTGAGAAACAGGGAAAGAAAATTTCCTATATATTTGTTTGATGTCTAATATTTACAGATTCAAGAAATCTATGGCAAAGCTGGATTTTGGGGCTTTTGGAAAGGTGTATTCCTGACATTGATCATGGTAGGTGAGAACATACTCATCTCTCTGTCACTGTGGTGTCACTGACTGTTTCCAACTACTTTTTACAGGTGAGCAATCCTTCCATACAATTTATGCTTTATGAAACTATGTTAAAGAAGCTGGAAGAAACAACGTGCCTTGAGAAAGAAGGATAGCACAGGAGTAACTGCTTTAGAGGTTGGTTCTCACTGCAGTTATCTGTCACCTCCATTTTTTTAAAAATCTTATTCTTAAAATCAGTACTTTAGTGCTCACATATTGACCTCCTCCTTTTTTGTTCTACAATAATTTGCAAGCTATATAAACTGCTTGATTGTGCTAGATATTTCTTCTTGGAGCTTTTGCAAAACTCGGAGCCACTGTTGTAACATATCCACTACTTGTTGTAAAGGTAGACTTCCAAGTTTCAATTTTATTTTTGAAAACAACTTATACTAAGCTGATAAGCAACTCATAATGAGTCATGACCTCAAGATTCAATCTTTAGTTGTGAGGTAATGAATTTATTTATGAGACTAGCAAGTGAAGTTTGTATTAAATTGAATAAAACTAACAAAAGTTCCTTCCTGGCTTAGCTTTCCCAAGTTAATTTTAAAAATTTCATGAATAACTTACTATTCCTCTAATGTTGTAAGTTGTAACATGGCAAAATGAATTTCCTTACAGCACTTTGTCCTGCCATGTTTTTGAAGTTGGCACTTGACATATTCATTTTGTTGTTTTTGGCAAAGAATGAATATGTTATGAGAAATAACAGGCAGAAAAATCTTTCTTCCCAGAAATCCCAACTTCAGAGAAAATCTGCCATACTTGAAATTGTTGTAGCAAAAATTGCTTAAGTCAGTGATGAAGACTGTTTATTACCATTTCAATTTTGTTCTTAATTTGAATTTGGTGGGGAATTTAAGCATCTCCGCATATCTGTTCGTTTATTTGTTACAATTCCTTAATGACTGTCTGGTTTTTTTTTTTTTAAGTCGAGGCTTCAAGCAAAACAGATTCAAACAGGGGATAAAAGGCACCACTATAAAGGTTTGGATTCTTTTGAAGAAATTTCATGTATGATGATTTGGGAAAGTAATCCTATTAAATAGCTGGCATCGCCACCGAACCTGGACTAGTTGTTTTTACCTTGTTTTAGCTTTGTCTAAAAATGTAATTTGAAATGCACAGATGTAGAGTAAATTATATTTAGGCGTTAACCAACTATGCTTATATTATACACCAAGTGAAAGGAGAAAGACAGCGCCGACATGCTTCATATTTATGTGCCTAAAACTCTTATCTAAGTTTTCTTAATGTATCCTCATTTCATAGAGGTCACTGAGATTGTTATATCTTCCTTGAACTATAAATATAGGCACAGTGGATGCCATCTTGAAGATGATTCGCTACGAAGGTTTTAATGGCTTTTTACAAGGGTATGAGTACAAGGATTGTTCAAAGTGTTCTTGCAGCTGCTGTTTTGTTCATGGTGAAGGAAGGGCTTGTCAAGGGTACTCGGCTCTTGCTCACCAAGGACCGTGTTTCCATCAAGCCTCCTTGATCAAGACCGTTATCGGTTAGTAGAATGATGCTAGTCCAAATGTTTAGGATAAAGGATTTATTGGCCTGAAATTAGGCCCTAAGCATAGAAAATAAGGTCATTTCAATACCAGGATAATTTATTGAAACATAATGGAATACCCAATTCGGATTTGTTGAATCTTGGAATGTGTATCACCGGCCTTGCCTCCAAATTTGAGTGTTATAATCATATATATTTAATTTAATTGATTAATTAGCTCTGTTAGTTTCCTTATTTATTTCCCTCTTAGTCTTGTCTTTCCAAATAAGAAATTAAAAAAAAAATAAAGGAAAAATCGCAATCCAATAAAACGTTTCAATTTTCCTGACTTAGTCCGATAAAACGATGTCGTTGAAGCCCAAGACAGTCAACTGTATCAACACGCTTTATAATCTCCGACTGGAAGGAAGACCTCAAATTCACTGACAATTTTCAGACAAACACCGCGGCGGAAAAAATGCCAGAGAAAGCAGAAATGGCTAACAAAAACCCTAAGAAGGCAAATCTCTTAGATCACCATTCCATCAAACACATCCTCGATGAGACCGTTCCTGAGGTAATCTAAAAACCTAGATCCATTCATTTTATCAGTTTAATTTTTTAAGCTCCTTAAAACATTGAGGTTTTGTTTTAATTTAATTTTGCTGAAATAGATTGTTAGCAGTCGCGGTTATGTGGAAGACGTGAGAATGAGCAATATTAGATTGTTGATGGGATCAATTATCATTGTCATTGCGTTGGTTGCTCAATTTTACAAAAAGAAGTTTCCAGAGAATCGCGATTTTTTGATCGGATGTATCGCGTTATATCCTCTTCTTGTTTTCTTTAATTTTTTTTTTTTCAATTTTGATTTTATTTTGGTTAGATCTGAGGCCTGTTTGTTATATTTAATTGAAACCTTTATTATTTGTTTTGCAATTTGATATTTGTTCTACTTGAAGATTTGATGTTTCTCTTATTTTTCTGCAATGAGGCAGATTTCAATTGTTTTTGATCCTTGACTCTGGCAAGTATATAGTTTTCAATGTGATATTGCAGCTATTCATCCACACAAAGGAAAAGAACGCAATCTTATTTACTTATCCTCGCGAGGTAAGCACCTTTTCCTGTTATGAATACGACGTTTTGGAGATATTTTTGCTAGATAGCATTTTTGCAATTCTATGCATTTAATGTCTTGAACGCATGTATTCAGCATTCTATGAGTGTTTGAATAGAACATAGATGGTGAAACATTATTGATATATGTTTTTTTTTTTCAATATACTACTCAAATGTATGCCACCTTTTTTGTAGTTATACATGTTCTTTGAGGCAAGTAAATGCAAATTCCTTGATATAAATACTGCAGTGTCTAACTTAGTTGATTTGAATGAGCAGAGTGACTTAGTAATTTTTATATCCCTGAATTCTTGTTATTTACTGTGTGGAGTTGCTTCATAGCATTTTTTGATGGTGCCTCTAGTTAAATGTGCCTATTTGTTGATAAGTTCATGGGTTTTTGGTTGTTCTGTGAAGACATTCCATATGTACGTTTAAGTCCCTTCTGCAGTTTTTCTGCAACCTCAGATTGAGGAAGCTTTGGAATCCTTATTTTCTTGGTGAGAGTTGATTTTTTACCAATGTTTTGTGTAGGTTTTTTAGGCATTGTCCATATGGTTGGAGGATTAATCTAGGTTTAAGGTAGCAGAGACAACTGGGATGGTGATATTGTTTAGTTTATTTAGTGTGTTTGGAAGGTAGCAATTCTGAAGATTTATTTTCCATAAAGCTCTATCTTCTCTGATTGCTTTTTATTGGGTCCTCTTTCTCACTTAATGCTATTCAGTGCAAAGTTCTACCTCCGGTGTCCATGGATATTTTTATTTTTCCAATTACTTTTTCTTGATCTCTGCAATATCTAGACTAATTTTGCCAAGGCAGATCCTTCTAATATTGGCTTTAGGTTATGAATTTCTCCTCTCTAGGCTATCTGTACTAGCATCTCATATAAAATAACAATATTACATATTCTTGCCGCATTTTTTATAAATTAATTAAGTTTTACTGGTAAACTTTTTAGTCATGTTAATACACTAATGATTTATTATTTAAGTAATATCTTGGCCATGGGAATTTGTTTAACAGGGTTCCTTCTCCAGCACTGGTTTGGTGGTTTCTTCTAAATTGCCAAGATTCTCTGATCTGTACACTCTTACCATCACAAGTGCAGATCCAAAATCAATTTCTGCAGGGCGGCCAGTTGAGCTTACCAAAAGTGTCACTCAATGGTCTCTTTCTCTGTCTCTCTCTGTGTCTCTCTTTCACACACACGTGTACACTTATCCCTTTGTTTGTTTATGCTAAGTGCATATACATTGCGTATTCTATAAGTTTATGGAGTTTGGATATGAAATGATGTATCTACCCCACATTTCTGATGTCTTAAAAATATTGCAGGTTCACCAAGGATGGAGTTTTGGTGGAGGGCCTATTCTGGAAAGATGTTCTATCTCTAGTTGATGAATATACAGCAGAACCAAAGAAGAAGAAGTAATGTTAAGCTTCAGAGCTCTTGTGATAGATTACTGTTTAGGAAGTGAGATCCAGTGATAGTGTCTTTTACTGCAAGATGTTTTTGGTAATTAAGATGCAACTGAATGAATCAACTTTAGACAACAGTTTAACCGTTTTTCAAAAAATGCCTCTTAATGAAATTGGAGGGTTGGCATCTTTTTATATCATAAATTTGCATTTCTTAAATAATATCAAATATTTTTTTTAAATATTTTAATTAACAGTTTCCAACCTGTTAGATGCAAGAATTTTCTTAGCTGTTAATTTTGTTTTTTTGGTGGTAAGTTTCAAACCGGAGGGGGAACTTATGCTAGGAATCTTAGTATACACTGTATGGTTGGTAATAGAACGCTATCGATTCTATAGTTGTAATGCGACAGGTTAGTATTTAGAATTTGTGGGATGATGGCTGTGTTTGTTCAACGGGTTCATTATGAGAATAGTTGGATTGGTACTAGCCAGGTGACAATGCGTATAATTATAATATAATTGATTTCCCCATTTTTCGGATTGTCTACACAGCTCTGCCCTCCACCCCTTGATGTGAACTTTTTTAACAGTAGGTTAAAGTGGAGAACTGCGCGAAGAACAAGACTTCAGGTTCTCATACAGTTTTAAAAACAATAACATTATGGGTCTAATTTTTTTTATTAAATATTATTTTATTTTTTATTTTTAATTATTTAATTATATAATAATATATTATTATTTATGTTTAAAAAAAAATATATAAATTCTATATATAACATTATTCTTTTGAAAAATCTTAAACAACTTACTTTTTCTTTTAAGACTACTGAACTCAGTCAATCTGATGGGCCATTGTGGCATCAAGAATATCCCCTTTTTTCACCCTCTCTCTCTCTCTCTCTCTCTTTGTTATGGAGGTAAACTTTCATAGCCAACAGTCCTTGTTTGGTTGGAATTTCTGAGATCGCCCAAATTCCCTTATGCCCCATGAATATCATAAATCAATAATAAAATGCTCAGGAACTTACATGCACCATAACAAATTTGAAGTTGAATCTCACATCACATACATAGATTGTATTAAAAGAAAAAATTGATAATATTTAAATAAAATATTATTGAATATTGTACGAGAAGGAATAAAAAATGGAGTGTTCCGAATGAAAGGTGGACTAGAGAAGACAGCATCTGTAATCTAAGGTCTCACATTTTTTCTAAAATTAATTAATTACCTGTCCCTTTTTTCATGATTAATTTTATTTTTTTTCGTCTCAGCTACCCCTTTTTCAGGGCAAACACCAGTTTAAATGACGAAAAGTTTCCATTCCTCGCCTCCTCATTAACCTTTCCTCCGGATGCGTACGTTAGAACTCAACGACCTTCCAGCAATCAAATAAAATATTTTGGCTGACGTCAACCTTCTTAACTACAAGCTTGTGGACCCAGGACATGTCCTCGTTTGCTTACGTCGCGGACCTCAAACCATCAACAAAACTATATTTGATAATTGATAACTGCCCTTTCGAATCCACCAGGCATTATTGTTGTTATTATTTGTTGTTGCTGTTTTTTTTTTTTTAATCATTTGTTTAATGTATATACATATATATTTATATTTATATAACAAACCCTGTCCTTAACGCTTTTCTCTTTATCTCTCTATTTCCTTGCAAGCAACCTACAACAATTAACCGAAAATTTTCCTCTCAAATCCTATTAAATTATCATTTTTTTATTCGAACTAAGCCGTTGATTTTTCAATCCTGAATATACTGGAAAAAAGGAATCTGTCATGGCGGACTCCAAAAAGCACGATATTGTTGACAATCGTGTAGATCGATCTAACGGCGACGATTACACGGACAGTTCATCGATTTCTTCGACCGGTGATGAAACCTCCACCGTTGGATCGCGTGAGATTGGACTGACGGAGCGATTGACCGACATCTTTGTCGAGGAAGGAGACGGAGATTTGTTGCTTCAACGGAGCGATCGTGAGGATAGGGTTTTGCAGTGGCTTCAGGCTCTCGATATGCAAGTCATGGGAGCTTGTCGTGCTGATGAACGATTGAAGCCGTTGTTAAAGTCTAATGCTTCAAGCGGCATCGCCGAGGATCGGTTATTGGCTCATTTAAGTCAGGTACACTTGTTTTGATTTTTTTTTTTGTGCTTTTCTTGTTAATTTGGCTGATAAGTGATTTTGAGCGTTATGTGAACAGAACTTTGAGCCGTCGGAAGTGTGTATGTTAGCGAGGTGTTTTTGCATACCACTTGTGTCAATTCGAGTTGGGAAGGTAAACAAGCAAGGGAGCCTGCTATGCCCAACTTCTATAAGGTAATTGGTTTTGGTTTTGAGTCCATATTCGTGTTTCGACTTGCCCATGTATGTGTGATGAAGCATGATTTTTGGATTTTAGCTTTCTTAGTATCATCACAATGCATAAATCATTAGAAATTGTGAAAATGATGGCTGTTTTGCACGGTAAAAGATATAAAAAGGAGAATAAATACCATGTATGTAAGTTCGTTCTAGTAAGAATTATCATAAAATGGTTTTAACCCATTCTTTTGTTGGGTGGTTATATTTTCAGCTTCTTGTTATTAGTTAATCGGATGGCTCAATATGATTGGGATTCTCAAGCCACATTGTTTGTTTAATTTTAATCTATGATTAATTCTTTGTGTTACTGTGGTTTTAGTTATAAATGGGAAAAAAACCTTCGGCAAGGTCAAGTTCAGGAAGCCATTTTGTTTAATTATGTTCAATAATATCATTCAATGAATTTAGTTCTTGTTTTGCAAGTTGTCTTTTGTTGATTTGTTGTTCTATTTTTATTGTTGGTAACGCGAACAGATATGATGGTTCCTTTTGCAGCTATCTAATGGTAATTGATTGCTAATTTGCTGTGGCAATTTTATGACTGCTGGCAGGAGGTTTAAAATATACATGATTTAAAATGTCCTGATGTTTCACAATATGTCACTCATGTTAATATGCTTGTAAGTTTGATGTTAATATTTCTGTTGCATGTGTGTCCTCATGTTTTGAGAATATTTTGGCCTTTGTTTTTGCTCTGTACTGGTGAAATTAACCTTCTGTTTGTCTGGTTTGATCATAGCACAAGGGTTTCTGCTTTTGGTACAACATTATAATTTTAAAATGTATGATCACCTTTAGTAAACTTCACTCAAACATGGTTCATGAAATTGCAAATGCATATCTGACTTGGCTTTTTATAGGATATATCTTGTCTACATTTTTCTAATTACTTTTTAATTAGGCTGCTACACAAGAAAAGGTATTGAGGTTTATTAAATGACTTTGCCATATCATCATAATGGTTATAAATAAAACTGGCCTTAGTGATTAATTTTTTCAATTTGCTCTGTGGTGTGGCCTTTTCAATTTCATTGACTGTATTTTTTGGGTCTTCAAATATGATTTTCTTAGGAAGTTTTCTGGTGGCGGATGATAATAGTTGAAACTGTAGGATTCTATATTTAGTTTATTGATGGTGATAATGTTCACACTTCCAAATAAATATATCTTTTGACTTGTAGGTAAAGTGGGCGTATTAATGATCTCTGAATTAAGGGGAAATGAAGGTAGTTTCATCTCCTATATTATATGGTTTTGCTGTATTTGTGTATGTAGAGACAATATTTAATTACCATAGAAGAAAAAGGAGTGTGAATTCCTTGTCTTAAAATTACTTGTGATCCTAAGTTGATGTTAGTACATTCTTTATTTTCTATTAAAATATATGGTGGGCTGTGAAATGTTTAATTCGATTTGAATTTGTTCATATCTTCTTTTCATTGTTTTTTATTTGATTTTATCATTCATTTTAGTTTTGTATGCTTGTTAAAGTGATGAATATGAATTCAGTTGTTCTTTGAAAATCTATCTGTTATAAAATGTCCTGTATTCTTGTGGATCTTGATTAATACCTCTGTGTGAAATAACCTTTAACAATATATATGGGTTTTGCTCTAACTTGTTGAATTAGTAATGGAACTGAAAAAAACAAAAGTGAACACATTTAGGTCTTTTTAACTGGATGTCTTATAGTTTTGACCATTTGCGCAACTGCTGCTAATAATTTCAACCAAAAACCCTGGGGATGTGATGGACACTCTTGCTTACTCATGTTTTTCTAGGATATTGAGGTATTAGATCCCTATAGGATTGACAGTACTCACAATGAATCACTCACTGGGTGTTTTGTGGGTTACCTTACATGCATTCTGTAGGAAGCAGCTACTTATCAACTAATGCATCAATCATCATGTCTTAGCTTACTAGTTTCATATTTGTTAAAATTTGAATAAAACTGAAATATGAGACCTACTCTGTGCTCAATTTGTTAAAAGACAAGAGTATTTGCCCCTTCACCCCTTTGGATCGGTATAGCTTTAATTTTTATAGTGTTTAAACTTCTTCACAGCTTCATTTCATTGTTTCCTTCTTCTCAACTATTTATGTCTTTTTCTTAATATTACAGAGGTAATCTAAGTCTTGCAATCTTGCCAACATCTGATCTGCGGCTCTCATTCCTTGGAGATGATGGTCATACAGAAAGATTGTTTACCCTGAGTAGCAAATCTGAGTGCTCTGCTGTTGTAATTGATGAGATTCCGGCAGACCATTCTGGCCGATCATTTCGAATAGAGAGCCCAGATAGCAGAGTTTCATACTTCTGGTGCTCAGAGAAGTCTAAACTTTTCGGCGTTGAATTGATTTCAAAGGTATATGTTATTTGATGATGGTCACATCTTTAATAAGATCTCAATTTAGGGAATTATTTGATAATATTTAATCTCTTTCTTACAGATGAAAGATTTTATCAAGAGGAAACCTTCAATTGCTGAATTAACTGGAATCAGTGAGTCACGCCTCGGGTTTCTAGCAACTCACCTTCGTGCCTATCTTGTGGGATCATCATTGAGCAACACCCGAGCAAGTTGTGCAAATTCACTTGCTCCTTTGTGTGGTACCATATCGAATTTGTCAGATTCAGTTCAAATTACTCAATGCCAGTCTTCATCCTCTAAGTCTTTGCGATTGCGGCACTCTGGCAGTCAAGCTGTAAAGGCAAATTCAATCTACCAGGGTAGCCTCAGTCCAAGATCAAGTTCCTTCAAAGAGGGTCTATCCAGAAGCCTGTCCTCTCTAAGAAGTGCTGCTGCTAGGGAAAAGTTAAGGCGCCGAGGTGATGGCTATCTGTCTGCTGTTGACAACTTGACAGTTTCTTCACCTACTACTGCTGATGAATCATGTTCGAATCAATCTGATACTGGCAATAATACGTTAGAAGGCAGAGGTTGCCAATTGTCTACCTCTTTTCTTGAATCACTTGGGAAATTTTCTGTCCCTTCAACCTCAAGCCCATTGACCGAAGTCTCTACCACAGGTTCACCTCTCTTGTCTCCTTACTATTGTTGGTGCCCTCTAGGTGTGTCATCATCGTTGCAACATCCAGCAATACCTTCTCAACTCCCAGTCTCATCAAGTGAACTACCTTTACTCCCACCACTTTCTTCCTTGTTATCAGCTAATGCATCTGCCAGTTTGTTGGCGCCAACTTCACCTCTTAATCTTGCTGACATTCCTTCATTGGATTTCCCAGCTTTCCTGCCAGATCCGTTGGTTCGGTTGCAAGTGTCAAGTTCTCAGCAGATACCAACTTTCACACCTTTAATATGTGACCCAATTGTTCACATTCCAGTGATTGATGTTTGCTCTTCAGGTCAAGGATATCTGGTGAGTGGTGGTCCTGGTATATCAACATCAATCCCTCCATTGCACCCAAAACTCGTTAACCCGATGATTCCTGAGAGTGAATCAGTGGTAGAGAATGGTGCAAGAGAGACATTGCGACTACTCATTAGTGGTTCAAGTCAGAGCAACCCTCCATTGATTGATGTGTTGCCTGCTGTTCTGAGTAATGTTGATGAGAACCAAAACATTCTTCTTGCTGGTAGGCGGGGTCTCTATTGCGGCACCAGAGATGTTGATGCTATTGGGAAAAGCATTGCATTGGTATCATTATCTGAGAGCTCAAACATCGGAGAGATCAAATGTGAGAAGCTTGAGGAGAAGGTGGATGCATTGCAGGAGGATTCAAATGCTGTTAATTCTGATGATGATGGTGATAAGAGTGGGCATATGCCAAATTTGAGTGAAGAGAGTAGAGAATAATATCAGAATGTATTTCGATTTGTGATTTGAATTTTGTTTGTAGATGTGTACGTGCTATGTTCCACTCCAAAATGTAGATATATGGTTGCGGCTGTAGCATTTTGAATTATAACTAGTTCAAGTCTAGCCTTAACCTCTCGCGGTATAATGCCATCGTTCCCAGTGTCGGTGGTAAGAGACTGGAGTACAATAATAAATTAAATCGTGGATCACAAAATGACAACAATCTTGTTGTACAGACTTTGCTTGGAATACTTAATGCAATAAAATAAATCTCAGCCCTTTAACCTCAACGGAGCGCAAACATTTGGGAGTTTATTGTTGCAATAAAATTATGTCCATTCATTTTTATTTTGAGTATATAAATATGTATATATTTATCAAATAATTTAATAATTTTAAATTAAATATAAAATAACAAATTAAAAACGTGTATGTTTATTTGTGTACTATAAGTAGTGGCATAATATTGTTCTTATACCTGTGGGTCGTGGCAACACCTGAGGACAAATTTTTGGTGGTTGGATTCTTGCACAAAAAGAGTTGACAAGAAAGCCCTACCAAAAGAAGCAAAAAATGTCTGGAGAGATTCCAAAACCCAAAAAATGAGGACTGCAAATCTCTTAATCAACATAACTAATTAAGAGACTCAGATCAGAGGCAAACAATGAAGAACCCACTTCCAATTCAAAAATTTTGATAAGACAAAAACCCTTTCCAATTGCAATAATTTATAGATAAATGGTCAGGATCGATCAATCAATCAGATTAAAGATTTGCTGACTTTTCTGTCCAGTTGGTGAGCTTTAATTTAACCATGGAAAACGACCAGATTTATTTGACAATAAAGATTAATATCCATCAATTTTAGCCCATAGAAGGGGCATCTTTCTATTGAAACAAAAGTTGAATTAAAAGAATTGATTCTGAGTAGATTTGCAATCAGATTGGCAAAATGAGAAGAAATTTTTGTGTCAAGTGATGCAGAACCCACTTCAAGAATCAGTGATAAAAATCATTCCCCTGTTTAATGTGGGTATAACAGAACGGAAAACAACATGCTGACAGTGATTTTACATAGAGAAGCACTCAGTCACTTTTTTTATTTGACATCAAAAAATTTAAAAAAAAAAAAACTATGGGCAAAAAGAGATTCATTTTCTAGTTTCTGTTGCAAATAATTTTAGCTTGATTGATGGATGGAGATTCCTGTTTCTTACTTTTTTCTCATGGGGCTTCTTCGCCTGCAAGAAAGAATGAAAATTTTATGCCTTTGAACTAACATTGCCAAGAAATTAGAAATAATTTCCACCCCTCTCTTATTAAGGGTTATTTCATGGACCCAATCCAAATATATATATTAAACACACTTAAATTACAAAATCACCCTAACCTTTTAAAAAATTACCATAGACCCCGTACTAAAACAGAAACCTATAAAAGAAATTCACATAAACCATCCTATAAATATTAAAAACCATTAAAAAATTAGTTAGGACGAATGAAATTTACCCTTTAGAATACAAAGACATGGTATGAATAAATTTTCTGAAAACATAAGATATAGTTTATAAATGATATGATCAAAATAATAACAATAATTCCAACTTGTTTTACAGGCTGTCACGACCACCCCACAATCTTAGAAAACTAATTGTGAAAAATGGTGATTTTTTCACTCTATTTTGCAAAAATAAAAAAAAATAAAAACTGAAATAAGTGGGAAATTTGTTCACTGGGTTATGCCACGTTGCTATGGAGATTTAATGCTCAGAATCAAAATTAATCAAGGAAAGAGAAGATTGAGATGGTGAGCAGAAAATGATGGCAGTCATGTCATTTTCAAAGTTCAGATGTTCAAAATTGAAATGACATGATTTCGTAATCAACCCTCTATTTCAACAATTTCCACGTATTCACCATTTTCTGACATTTTAACAAAAAGATCAAAGCCGCAATTTTTTTTATTTACCAAGTTTTAAATATTTATTTATTTTTAAGTTTTTATTAAAATTATCATTATATATAAAATAAAACTATTTTTTAATAATATTATTAAAATATATAATTTTATTTTTTAAAATTTTTGAAAATTAATATTTTATCTTGTATCTTAATTTTAAAATATAATTTTTTTTCTTTTAAATCTTTAAGGTTTTTTTTTTATTTCTCTGTCCATCGACAATTGTCGGTTTTTAACCTAGACTTGATCACCATTTCTCTTTTCTCTTAGAGATGACAATGTTTATTATTCAAATCTAAACAATAAAGTATCATTCTCCTTTTAGAAAAAATTGTTTGTTTTTTAATTTAATTTTAATTATTTTAATATTATTAGTAAGATGATAATTTTACCCTAAATCTTAATAAAAAATTCTTGAATATATGTCAATAAACTAAACTTAGGTGGGTATTTAAAATTTTCAATTGCCTTGAGTATATATTTGTCCTTTTATCAAAAGTTGGGTGGGAATAGTGCTTTGGCCTAATAAAAATTACTCTCAGGGAGGATAAAGAAAAACTTTTATTACTAAAATTGAAATGTTATCATAAAGATAAGTTATTTATAAAAATTAGTATATATATATATAATTATTGTATTTAATTAGAATTAATAAAAAATTAAAATATTATTTTACTTAAACATTTTTAGGTTTAATTATTCAAAAATATTTTTTATGTTACTTATTATTATATTAACTAAAAATAAGATTATTTTTTGTTTAAAAAATTAATAAGTAATAATATAATTATAATAAAATAAATATTATCTTGATAATTTTTTAATACCAAAATAGTAATTAGGTTATTCCTTATATTATTTGTAACATTACTATTAATAATAAAAAATTATCAAAATTTTTCATAATTTACAAATAAATAAAATAATATTAATAATAAAAGATAAATTATTTGACTAATGTTTTAACACCATTAATCAAACAGAACCTTAAAGTTTTGTTACAATACAACATTTCATTCTTACATCAACATAAAATTGATAAAATGCTTTCTTTTACTCTTTTCTTCTAGTGTTATCCATTATTATTGCTACACTCTTGTCTCCATGTGCTAGAACCTTCAGAGTGAGCAATACAAGAGGCAAAAACTTAAAATTGTTGCTGTTGATGGCAGTAATTCTTCTTAAACTTTCATACCTAACTCTCAGACAATAGCGTTATATCTCACCAAAATTGATCTCACGAAATTCTCTAATATTTACGATTAGTTGTCGAGAATGAGTGAACACTTTCGTAACATTAAATTTTGTTAGATTGAATAATACTATTTATAACCCAATAGAATGTAAGTGGTGGATGCAAGATTGTTGCCACAAAAATTTTTATTACTATAGAGAGGTTATAATTTAAAAAGAAGTGTAGTCACAAAAACTCTTATTTTGACTAAATTATCCTTATTACAGAGGTATATGTCAAAACAGTTCAAATATATAGATGACATCTTTGTTTTCTATAAACTTAAGTGGTGTGATCGCTGTTTGGATAAAAATATCTTACTTATCATGAATATTTATACCACTTACTATCAAAAGTAGAATCTCCTCACCCGTTTTGCCACACAACTATTTAGTTTCATGCCACCAAATACTACCTCAAAAATCCATTTTGTGTGATGTAGACATTGACATAAATTTCAAAGGCTATTATCCTCAATGTTTTAATTGCCTATTTTTAACATTGATAGAAGATTATATTTTGAGACAATTTAAAGTTTATTCTTATTTATAATAAATTCATATTGAGACAAAAAATTTAATGATTATATATAAATTATTCCTAGTATAATAACACAGTTTAGTCAATAAAATACAAATTAATTATCCCTAAGACCTAAAAAGTACATTACCAATATAACGTTACAATACTCTTGACTTTCATTACCAAGCATGTAAAACGTGCTCAAAATTTAACATCAACAAAAGGATATAATCCTTTTATTATTATAATATTCAACTTTTATTTATTTAAAAAAAAGGGGTAAATTCATTTTTTATTTTTTTAATTCTATTAAATAAGATCTCAATTAAAATTTTAATTGCACTAAACACGCAGTTAACACTTACACATTCTAAAATTAAAATTTTGTGGTAATTGTGTGAGAAAGATGTTTTTTATTTAAAAATTAAATCTGTTAATTTTGTAATTACTGTAGAGGCAGATCAGAATTTGTTGTTCTCTATCATTATCATTAGCGTTCTTGTCGCCACCTCAGATAAGTTTCGACATTGACTTTTTTAACCTCCAGCTGTCCCTTGTCATTGGTTAACTGCCAGCATCTAATGAAGTTTGAGTGCCACGTGTCACTGGATAATTTTGAACTTGCAGTAAAATCCAATAATTTAGGTCAATTAAAGTTGAGTATTTCAAGATGAATTATTTATTTATTTGTTCTGCCGACCAGTGAAACTATTGAACAGCCAATAGCATGCAGCCACGAAACATTACAGCCAAGGAGAATTCCCGGCAGTAAAAGTTTCTTTCTTTACAATTTTTTTTTTTTTTTTGGAATTGTCGTTTGATTGGTTACACCGGTATGTCATTGTCGTTTCCACTTTATTTATTTATTTATTTCTCCTTTCTCTCTCTTTGTGCATTTGTGGCGCATATTAGATGGACGCCTAACTAGGGTCTGATTCTGATCCAAATAGCCCTTTGCTTTCTCTCTCTATTAAACAACTGTTTAAATTGTCGCCGTCTGATTTTCTACTTCCGATCATCTCCGTCGTCCAATATCCTTTACAAATCTTAGCTTCACACTCCTTTTTCTCTGCTTTTATGGTCTATTATCTACTCTCAGCTACTTCACTCTCAGTTATGATACTCAAATATCCTCTCGCCCCGATCCGATTCGTTTCTTGTCGGATAGCTTTCGTGTTAGATCCCGTCCCGCCGTAATTTCGTTCTCTCTATAAGGTTTTTTAATTCTCAGTTTCAAGCTTCTCCGCCGATCCACTGAATATCGGCCGTCGAAAATTTTGACCGAGATTTATAATTTTTGTTTTAGTGAAGAAAAAATAAATTTTATTTATATATCGAGGAGGTTGTAAATTTTTTTTTATGGACAACGATAGAAGGGTAAATAATATGGGTGCTGCAATGTCAGATACGGTTGCAGAGTGCGTGATCCCGTACATACACGACCCCAAGGACCGAGACGCCGTTTCGTTAGTGTGCCGGAGATGGTACGAGCTGGACGCAATTACACGTAAGCACATAACGATTGCTTTGTGCTACACGACCACACCGGAGCGGTTACGGCGTCGTTTTAGCCACTTAGAATCGTTAAAATTGAAGGGGAAGCCGAGAGCGGCGATGTTTAATTTGATACCCGAGGATTGGGGCGGGTACGTGACGCCTTGGGTCAAAGAAATTGCTCAGTCGTTTTGTTGTTTAAAATCGCTTCACTTTCGGAGGATGATTGTGAAAGACTCGGATCTGGAAGATTTAGTTAGGGCTCGTGGGAGGAATCTTCAGGTTTTGAAGCTGGATAAGTGTTCTGGGTTCTCTACTGATGGACTTCTCCACGTGACTCGCTCGTGCAGGTACTTCAGCTCTGTTTAATAAGTTAGTCTCTGTTATTTCGAATTCATTTTTATTTTAATTGAACTTTTTCGTGGGTCTTAAGATTATCTGATAGTTGCTAGGTGCATATATTGGTGCTGTAAAAAATGTTGTGAGAAATTGTATTGAGTTGAGAAAGACTTCAATATAATTTCAGGTTTTGTTTTTGCTTGGAATGATAGTGCTGTCTTGACCATTTGGAGCTGTTAACTCTTGTTCTTAAGTTATGTCTTTATATCATTTGAAGAATGTTGTTGCTGCAATACATTATTGTTTTCTCCGAAGTTGAATCATTCTTTCCTGATCCATTAATGTTCAGCACCATTCTTTTTTATTGAAATTTCACAACCCTTCATCTATTTTGCCAAGTTTGTGCTTCATTGCATACTTTGGTTTTTCATTCTGGAAGCTAGAATCGAATAGAAGAAGTAGTCTGTGAACGGATGACTTGCTTTTTTGGGAGAACTGCCGATTTTCTACAACAATGTGTAGTTACTTTGTTCAGAGAACTTTTGTTAGGAAAAACTAGGCTCTTTGTATTGATTAATCTGATTTATTGTATGTTTAGTTGATTTTTAGGTTGTCTCTATTGCTAGCTGGTTCAAGTTTGCATGTTATAAGACCCGAATCATTGTGAAGTTCTTTTAAAATCTACTTGGAGTCAAAAAGTTGCAGGCATACCCATAATGGCCGGTTCAAGTTTGCATGTCAGAGTAAAAATATTGCTACTTGTAAAGATATTGGATGTCGAGTTCCTGCGATTGTTGGTTTGCCTTTAGGATCTACATGATGAAATTCTCTGTGTTAGCAACTTATGAGTCGTCTCATGCCTTGGCATGAAGAAAAGTGCCTTGGTTATTATTATTATTATTATTTTTCTTTTTTGGTGGAGGCTGATGGTGGTAGCTACATGTGTTTTCTGATTGACTAATGAAATCTTTCTTTTTGTAACTACTCTGGTATGCAGTAGTTATAACAATGACCTTGATTTTTGAAAGAAACAGATGCCTTAGGGTTTTGGAGGACAGAATGAAAAAGAATATAAAAACTGATTCATGTGGGCAATTGTTAAAATCTATGGAAAATTACATTGTCAAAAGAATTAATTGGTATTAAATTTTCATCATAGATGTCCAGACCAGACAGCTGATAGCTGCGACGATTTGTTTGATTTTGCATTTACATATATAACAAAGGTTATAATAAAATGAATGTTCATAAATTTTTCTCAGATATGTTATCGAAGGGGAGTAGTTATTGTGGCAGTATGGCTTCTCTTAACTTACAGTATTTATAAGGTAGAGATTGTGACTCTTTAGTTTTTTAAGGTTGACTCTTTTCAGATTATGCACCTTGTGGTTATTTTTGAGAGCTGGATTGAAGTTACAATGAAGGTCTGAGGACCACATAACTATTATCGAAATAGGAGACTGAGATGTTGACTTAAGATGAGCTAGACTGATGTCATTGTGAAGATCATAATTAGTTAAACTGATAGCAGTTACTGGAAGAGATGTTTCCCCTTGTTCCATGTGAAGACTGTTGAATGGGAGGTGTTAATAATTATCAGTTTTTCACTGTTACAACTCCAGGGATTGTAATGAATTTAAAGGAAGCCATGTATTAAGAACTAGAAAAAAACTCTATATTGAATTCAAATAAAACAGAACAAGATAAAGTTTCCAGGCACTGCACCTGAATTGAATTATTGCAGAGCTAATCTGCTTACAAGAAGTCTTTTAAGAATAAAAAACAGTGCTATTTCCTCCACACAAGACTGATTATATAGATGAGTTTTCTTAACCTAAAGATGATGCTTAAACAACTCATAATAATTAGCTTCCTTATTTAACTTAAACTCAACCTAACCTAATGGGTATTTTCCCTTTATCGAATATTTCTATGCCTATTTGCTCGCTGTCCTCTTCCGCCGCAGCTGTATTTTCCCTTTATTGAATATCTCTTTCCTTATGTGCTATGCTATCCTATTCTGTTGCTTGTAAGTCGATTTTTATGGTGTATCATGCTTCTTTTCATTGATTTGGTTCTGTGGATTGTTATGCAAGTTACAGCCTTAGATAGTTGACTTTTTTTTTCCCCCTTTTTGGAGAGACTGGATTGATTTGTATTATTATTTGTTTTTATCATATGTCTCTACAGGCAATTAAGAACCTTATTTTTGGAGGAGAGTGCAATGACTGAGAAAGATGGCGCTTGGCTTCATGAACTAGCTTTAAATAACACAGTTCTTGAGACATTAAACTTCTACATGACAGAACTTGTGAGGGTCAATTTTGAAGACCTGGAACTCATAGCCAAAAATTGTCCGTCCTTAACATCAGTGAAAATAAATGACTGTGAACTCTTGAACCTTGTTAATTTCTTTCAGACTGCAACTGCTTTGGAGGAATTTTGTGGGGGCTCCTTCAATGATCAACCAGCAGACAAGTATTCTGTTGTATCATTTCCCCCAAGGCTATGCCGTTTGGGCCTATCCTATATGGGGAACAATGAAATGTGCATTGTATTTCCGCTTACATCCAATTTGAAAAAGTTGGACCTCCTCTACGCATTGCTGGACACAGAGGATCATTGTCTGTTAATTCAGAGGTGTCCGAACTTGGAAGTTCTTGAGGTTGGATCACAAAATTGTTTCCTGCTTCTTGTTTTGCTTTTTCTATCTCTTGTCTACTAGTTTGAAGTAGAATGGCAAGTCTTTGCATAAATAAATGCGTTTTCTTTCTGTGTGCTTACATTTGAAGTAAATAGATGCTTTTTCTTTCTGTTTGCTTACATTTGTCTTAATTACACCTCCCAAATTTGTGCTGTGTGACAGGGTCGTTTTGTTTAAATTCTAAATGCGCCTCAATGTTTTAAAATATTGTTTTGATTAAAAAGAAAAAAAAAGAGTGGGTCCTGGGTGTCAATAAAAACGTGTTAAGACATGTTCTGATATATAATCCAATTGCCGATAGTTTTGCTTTCTTTAGTTGTAAAAAATATAGAGGTTTTCAACTGACAGAACGTAGTAGTAGGTAGTTGTTGAAAAGGGGGAGAACATGAGTTAAGCAGTAAGAATTTTGATGGTATTAGGACTTCTATTCCTATTATGAGTCATTAGGTTTTTAATGACAATTTATGGTCCAACAGTTCACCTTTTAAATCGCCTGGTCATACAGTTTTAGTGAATAGTGATTCAGGTTTAGTCTGAGGTGGGACAAGCCCCAACTGGTGATTCTACATATCGGTCAGGTCTAGATTTTAAAACATTATAATGCATGTCACTATTTACATTTTTATGTAACTTTCTACTTGGTAGTTTCGTTTCGCACATTCTTCTTTTCTTTGATGCTGTAGTTTAGACTGAGGAATAATATTTTTCAAGAATTTTATTTTGTTCACATTCTGTCAATTTGTCATCTCACTGGTATTAGACTATTGTTTATTATACTAAATTGGATGAAGGGAATGTTTAAAATTTTGGGGCTAAATTCAGAAGAATGTTTCAGAAAAATTGGCTACTTACGAGCACTTTTGTATTAATTTACTTTTCATGATGGCAGACAAGGAATGTAATTGGAGATAGAGGTTTAGAAGTTCTTGCTCAGAATTGTAGGAGACTAAAGAGGCTTAGAATTGAGCGAGGGGCTGATGAGCAGGAAATGGAGGATGAAGAAGGTCTAGTCTCACAAACAGGTTTAACTTATCTGGCTCATGGCTGCCTGGAGCTGGAATACTTGGCAGTTTATGTATCAGATATCACAAATGCATCACTGGTATGTATAGGGAATAACTTGAAAAACCTCTGTGATTTTCGCCTAGTTTTGCTTGACAGAGAAGAGAAGATAGCAGATTTGCCACTTGATTACGGAGTTCAAGCTCTGTTGATGGGATGTCAAAAACTTCGAAGGTTTGCTCTATATTTAAGACAGGGAGGTCTAACAGATGTTGGTCTCAGTTATATTGGGCAGTACAGTTTAAACGTGAGGTGGATGCTTTTGGGTTGTGTTGGGCAGTCTGATGCAGGGCTTATAGAGTTCTCGAAGGGATGCCCTAGCCTGCAAAAACTAGAAATGAGAGGTTGTTCCTTCAGTGAGAGTGCCTTAGCTATCGCTGTGAAGCAACTGACTTCTCTGAGGTACTTGTGGGTGCAAGGATATCGAGCATCCCAAAATGGTCGTGATCTTTTAGCAATGGTACGCCCATATTGGAACATCGAGTTGATTCCTCTAAGACATGTTCATGAGGCTGATGAGATTGGACAGCAAGTAGTGATTGAGCAGCCAGCTCATATCCTTGCATACTACTCCCTTGACGGACCAAGAGCAGATTTTCCAGACACGGTGTGCCCATTAGATCCAGAATCTTTACTTACCACATAGAAGTAGCTGTATATACATCCTTTTGCAAAGTCTATGTTGTTTTTCATTTTAATGCCACGCCCTGTTTATAAATTGAAAAAATATTTTCATTTTTGGTGAAATTTGTAGTTGTGATTTTTTGTTTGTTGTAGACTTTTGTTCATCAATAAGTTTGTGTTTTCATCTGTAATCTGAAAACGCTTGCTTCTGTCATCTTCCTTTGTACAATTAGGTGTCTTCAACATTTGTATTATATGTTATTGTATCTATCCATCTATCTGTCTTCCAAAGATAAAAACGATAGCATACCTTATATAACTGCCATGTCCATAATTACAACAAAAATCCCTGTAGATAACAACACCTAATCTCTCTTCAGCCAAGCTTCCTCTCAATATCTATTCTTCACTTCATTTTTGCACACCATTTTTACTTGCCCAGCACCATGAATCCCAATATGCAACCGCATTTCCCTGGTTGTTGTCAATGTTTTCCAACCTTTGGATTTAGCTTCTATCTTAGTTGCGAGGTATAACCTTGCCAACTTTCCTTGTCCATTAAGTTATGTTCAAGCCTGAGACCCCATAAGGTCTAAAATTCATTGTGGGCATGATGTATTTGTTAATTTTTCAAACTTGCAAGAGATTATAGAGATGTTTTTGTAGGGTTTTAGAGTTGTAGAGTCGGACTGGAATAAGCCCAAAACATGTTCAAAGGTTGAAAATTTTTTAAGGACTGGGTATAAATAAAAAGCTGAGGCCCAAAACTTAGGTCTAAGTTTAAACAAGCTAAATCCACTTTAGAAAGTCTGAATGACAAGCCTCGCTAACTAATTCAATTAAATACAATTTTGTCCTCATTCCTACTCTTCCAATAAAACCTTAAACTAAATTTTAATCGTACTGACAAAACCTTAATATAAAGCCTCAACTATGATCACACTCTCATTTTCACCAAAAACATGAAATTAAAAAAGTGACATTTGGAGGCAACATAGGCTAACTGTCAATTGGATTCTGTCAATTGGTGTAACACATGCCAACTAGGTAAGTGTCCAATGAGGGGATAAGTGCAAACTTTATATAACAAAGGGTTATTATTGCAATTTCTCTATGTGAAATAAGGTCCACTTAGTGTAACATCTACCCATTCGTGTATAATCTTGAATATAAAATTGAATTAACATATCTGGAAAAGGGGATGAAATAAATAAGTGTGAAATTGGAAGCTCAAACTAAATCTTAAAATTGGAGCTTAAAAGTCAAACACAAACTTAATTGAGCACGTATGGTGTTGGGTAACATTTTATTAGTGATATTATCTTATATGATTCTTCATATAATAAAAGATTTATTAATATGAAAATCACTAAAGGGTGTTGGGTAACAAATCAAATAGAACATTTTATGGGAACAATTACTAACCCAAATTCAAGGATGACCATTCACACATGCGAAGCTTTCAAACAATCTTTATCTATATGTTACATGAGATAAGTGCTTCTTCCAGTTTTAATCCCAACTTATAAAAATATATTATGAAAGAACAAATGGTTATTAGGCTGATAAACAAAGAAAAATAAATATATATTTGATAATATTTTATTGAATTTCTCCTAAGAATAACAAAAATCTTCTCTCTTTCTCTTAAACTTGTTTAAAAAGTAGTGAAATGACCATTGTAATAACATACCCACTAAGTTTTCCACAAATGAGAACTAATTAATTATAAACTTTTCATGAACGATGTGAGAGGCACCATAAAGCTTGATAGTGTCTAGATTGAATCAAATTTATCTATAAGACATATTTATATTTTTTCAATTTCACAAGTTCTAAATTTATGATGTCTTAGTATTGCTTTATCCTATGAATATTTGTTTAATTATAAGCATGGTATATTCATGATTCCTCAAGAGGATTTAAAGGGTAGATAGATAACTTGGTTATAGTAAAATAATTGCTTACAATCTTTAATTGTTAAATAAATTAAAAGAAGTAAAGGTGGCCAAAAGTATATGGTAAAACCTTAAAATATGATCAAATTTAGCATAAAGTAGCAAGAGTGCTTTCTTACACAACTTGTTGGAAACTCACACAAATATATATACATATAAAGTATATTGTTTTGTCGTTTACCCATATTTTTATATATAAAACAAAAAGTTCAATAAAAATAATCAAGATGTTCATATTGCTTTTGAAATATATAATACTGAGTGGCATAGGGTTGGCACTAATCTTATTTGATGATAGGTTTTTTTTTTTAAGTGAGAAAGTTTATTTAAGTTAAATTATTCATCCAAAATTCAATTGATTATATTAAATAGATAAAATTTTATATTTAATAATCATCTTTGCAACTGAGTTTAAATTTGAGATACCGTCATTAAGATTTAAATTATTATTCTTATAGTTGAAATCTTTTTTTTTTTTTAAATCATTCAGTCTACTCCTTTAAATCTGTATGATGAAAGTTGCAGCAGCAACAGACAAGGGTAGAAGTAGAACCCCTAAAGGCAACTACAAGAAGACAAAAACAGTGACACCATTTTCTTCAAAACATGATTTCTTTATTTCATTTGTCATCAATCTTTCCAGCCATCAACTCATTAAAAAAGAGAGGCTGCTGTGTACCATCTGTTTAATGAACATTATTTGTACTGTAAATAATTTTAAAATAACCCACTACTCTTGTTTCATTTCCAGGTTAAGACCCTTTTCTGTATTGCTTCTTATCTGGTAGTATTACAAAGAATCTGTGGGAAAATTGGCCCTGGAAAGGATTGTAAGCTAGGTATCTTTCTTTTCTTTTCCCACAGGCTTGGTGGCACAGAAAGTGGCATTATGAAAATATTACTAATCAGTGTTGTAGACTTAAAGAGGAATTTTCGGACCCCATTTAGAGATAGAGATAACTCGAAAAAAATATATAATTGTTGTAAGGTCAAAGCTAGATTCTGTATTCCAAAGGACAGGGTTACAGTATGAGTCATTTTTTATTTGGTTACAAGTGAACTTCAGAATCAGAAAAAGGCATGATGCTTCCAGAGACTAGGTGGTGAAAGAATGGCACCATACTATGAAACAGTTTTGCCACAATCGGCAATTGGGTTGGCCGAAAGAGAAATATCAACAAAAAGGCAAAGTTGGATTGGTTTTAGAAAGATGATTAGAAATATATACATAAAATGTAAAAATACTAAACTGCATTGGCACTCTTACGTGGATCTTTCTATATTCTACGATGGATTGAAGCATGTGATGCTCTATTAAGTGGAATGCATACTCAGCTTTCGACTAAGTGATGGTGCTGAAGCTTTGGTCAACTTGGCCATATTGGATGCATAAAGCTAAGGATGGCCAAAAAGGGTCCAAAGCGACAAGAAAGTTTAAGCAATCTGATACAGTGGAATTGCAAAAAGAGTGGCTGATGAGTCAGCCGATTAGGCCACATCATACAATCACATTGCACCTCAACAAAGCAAGCTCTTCCATGTGTTGAGGCATAAGGTGCTTTTAGATTACATCTTGTAAGCTGCAACCATCTTAATATCTCATCAGAAAACCATTGCTTATGCTTTCTTGTAAATCTGGAAATGGAATAATTTCTGAATATATGACCTCCACTACTGTATAAATTAAACAGTTAAAATCAATAAAGAAGTGATATGATAAAGAAAGAACAAAAAAAATATGTGCTAATGGGATTTTAATAAATCTAAAGTTTGCCAATGTTCAGAGTCTTACTAAGATTTGACTTCATGAATCAGGTAGAAGGAAGAAAATGAAACTTGACAGGCTACTTTGTCGGCAGAAAACTATTTCATGAATAGAAAGGGATTGGTTAAGATAACTTCAAGAGAATTACCTTTCAAATATTTATATCAACAACATAAATGATTTTCAACTTCCTGTGGAATTCAAGGGCAATTTACAGATTCAACACATTGTTTATGTAACAAAACAACTAAGACAAAAACACTAAAGCTGAAATTTATAAGATACAAACAGATTTGGAATTTCAGTTCTGGAGTACAGAGAAACACAACTATCCATATATCATATGACTTCTCTAAATTGGATTCAGAACACTGAATTTCGGGGTTTGAAATGAACTCCATGATAAGTAGTGCCATACAAATTTTTCCCCTGAAGTTTAAGGCCATTTGAACCAATATCATTAACAGACGGCACAAACAGGTTGTTACCATTAGATGGATTGAAAATCACTACTCCATTGTTTGAGTCATTCCACTCAAGTCCTACTTTCGGCAAGCTAGAGGACTTCTGTTGCTGTGGAAGCACATTGGATTGGTCAACAGAGCAAGGTTTTTGATTGTCTGGTAAATTTGTATCGGCTAGATTGACAGTGGTGATGTCGTGGATACTTGGTCTCTTCTTGTCTTTCCCTCCTGAAAGCTGCCTTATAAAGTATTTCTGAGCATGGCTTGCCACTTGAGTAGGAGTCTTAGTAATTACAAAATGCCGTGAGATGTTTCTCCAGTCTCCTTTACCATACTGAAGAAGTCCCTTCAGAAAAAGCCTAAATTCATCATAAAAGAAAACCAATGTCAAGAAGAACAGCAACACCAACTTTGATTAAAATTTCAATTGCAAGGCAGCAAAGAGAAAACAATAACCAACTTGAGGATGGGGAACCCATCTGTAATCAAAACAGTCACACATAGATATCAACAAAAAGTTATGTACAAATTAAAATAAAGAAAGAGTGTGCAGAGCCAAAATTTCAGTGAATCTCTTGACTTGTATTAGGATTTACAATTAACAAATTCAGCTACGGATTGAATTTAGATTATCAAACTAGAGACAAAGTTTAAAACCAATTCGGTTCAATATAATAAGCAACTCACAGAAGGGCAGTTCATAAAACAACAGTCCAAAAAAAGCTTCAATATAAGCAAGATTTTTTAAAAAATCTTGAAGAGAAGTCACCTGTGCTCTTCTTCAGTCCAAGGCACACCCTTCTTCCTCTCCTGATCTGAACTTTTCACCAATGACCTCTTCCTATTAGCATCAAAATCACGTTCTGAAACCAACTCTAATGCAAAGGAAGAGCTATAATAACCTGGAATCGGAACCTTTCCAGCTTCTATATCGTTCACATCTTCTTCCAATACTTTGTACTGTTTCATCACATCAAGCACCGTCTTTCCTGGAATTAGAGCCGCCACTTTAATCCATCTATCCGGCGTGCCCTCACTGTAAATTGCAAGAGCACTCTCAAACTTCTTGTTCTCTTCTTTAGTCCAGCCTGTGCTCTGGCTCTCCTGAAGAAACCAACTTGCATCCGACATATACAAAGCTGGATACAGAGTTTCCATGCTGACAAAAGTTTTATTTTGTACTGATAGCTTAATAACTCAGAAGTTCATAATGTGTTTAAAAATGATTAAAAACGAAGCAGACTTAGAATCATTTAACGGGGAATCAGGAACCTTTATTATTTTCCGTTAACGGCATAAACTGAAGAATCTAATAAAGACCGTCCTTTGAAGAATCAAAGAGAATCTCGATCAATAATACAAGAAAAATCCGATCGTATTCTTGGGTTTAAGAGAAACCCAAAATAAAAAACAAGATGAGAGATTTTTATGGAAGAAGTTGAATAACTAATTTCCGAGAAATGAATCCGAAAAGATAGAATTTATACCAGTTCGAACTGCAACTCTCAGCCATAAAGTGAAAAGAATAAGAATGAAAATCCCATTAAGGAACCAAAATACCAAGAATTGAAGAGCAAGAACAAGTTGGAAAGAGAGAAAAAGCGGGAAAACTTAACATATTTAAGGTGGGTTTCCTTGAAGAGAAGAAAGAGAAAGTCGAAACGTGTAGAATTATACAGATTGCAGAGGAAGTGAATAAAACAGAAACAGTGTTGAATTTAACTTTAAGTGAAGATTGTGGATTGAAGAAGAGTGAGTGACAGTTGAAAGGTGTCACGCTCGGAATGGTTGTATTGTATGGATTGACATCCAAAAGAGTTCGGCGAAATCAGAAATTTCCACCCCTGAAATGATTAAACTGCGAATTTTCATTCAAATTATAATTTCATTAGAAAAGAAGTAGAAAAAGGATAAAATATTTTTTGAAATTTGATACAGTTGCAGAAAGTTCATTTACTAAAATACCCTAAAACTTTTTCCTTTATCCCCACTCCTTTTCTTTGTCTTTTTCTACCCACCTCTCCATATATTAAATTAATATGGAAAGATGATATATAAGAGTAAATTTTTTATTGATTTTTAATGTATTTCAAAATTTAGTTTAGTCTTAGGAATCTATATACTAATGTGGGGTTTTTCTGCTTGAGATTCCAATGTTTTCTTTTTGGATAATTTAATATACAAATTTGGCTTGGGTGGGATAAGGTCTAAGTTAAAAGTTTCATATTTAGCCATTAACTAGAGTTTTAATATCGATTTTTTCTTTTATAATAGATAATCATTTTTTTATTATACAAATATAATCATTGGTTAATTTGATTCAAAAAAAAATTTCTAATATTTAAAATTAATAAGATGGGTTGATTGATCGATCAAATACTCGACCAACCAATTTTTAAAACGAATTGATTGGTTAGGTGTTTAGTTAGAACCGATTACTATCCAATTAACATTTCTACAGTCAAAATGAGAGAAATTTTATATTTTCATCTTATATCTCAGTTTTGATTGGATGAGTAGGTGAGTTTTATATTTTGACTTTGTAAGTTTATATTTGATTGGGTGAGTTTTAATTAGATGAGTATAAAATCTAAGAGTATTTTAAATATTTTATATTTTAGACTATATATGTATAATTAAAAAAATGAATACATATATATACAAAGGGAAAAAAAAAACTATTTTAATTTATATCCTTCTAATATTAGTTGGTTTGAATTTTGAAAACAAAAAAAGATTATAAACATATTGATGGCAAATACTCAAGGTTACTATAATCAAACCATTTAGATAATAATAAATATATCAAATGAACCACCATTTTTTAAAAGAATTTTTACATCACCTTTAAATTACTATTTACACTAAAAAAATATAGAATAAAGGGTGCGTGTAATTTAATTTAAATATCTACTAAAAAGGAAAATTCTTATTGGTTGTTGCTTATTTTGGTTACCTTTTATTTATTTTGTGGCTTCGTAAAAAAAAAAAAAAATTGTGAAGATAGGTTAACTTTAGGTTTTTATGGATGGTAAAATTTTTATTTAATATAGTTTAAATTAATTGATAATTCAAAAAATTTAATAAAAAATAATGAAAATTTAATTCTTTTAACAAATTAATCAAAAAGTTCAATCTATTTAGTATGGAAATTAAAAATTTCGATTATTTCCATAAATAAAACAAAAATAGATCCCTTCCTTAAAAGAAAATGACTTAATGCCCCCCTTATTGTCATTATATTCTTATTAAATAATTACTTTTCTTTTACATAAAATCATCCAAAAAGAGAAAAAGCTACATGCGGTGACGTGACATCTTTTGCGAGTAAAATAAACATAAATGCAAGAATTTGAAGTATACTAGCTGATGACCACCAATTTTATTCACGCTCTACGAACAACCCACCTGCTGTTTCTTTCTTTGAAATGTCTTCATAACCCACATCTTCATTTATATTACACTAGAAATTCTCATCTCATAATCTCCGCTTTCAATTCTCCAACTTTCATTTTTGAAGCCTCGATTGATTGTTTCAGCACTTCGGAAGGTCAGCAGGTGGAGGTATGAGTGATTCTTTGGGGCCCTTCCCATTGTCCACCACAAATGCCATCTTAAGCCCCCATGTTGTGTGCACTTCTAAATGACAATGCAAGAACCATACGCCTGGAACAACATTCACAGTCTTACTAATTATTATATATGACTTTTCATAGACCTTTTATCTTAAAAGAGTTGAGACAGGTGGGAAGTGTTACTTGGATATTATTTGACAAAATTGACAGAAGCTTGTATGCTTCTTTTCCAAGACTATCAAGAAGTTGGAGTTTCATTTTCTAGATAATGACTAATACGTAAGTTAGATTACTTTCTTAAAACTGCTATGGAGCATTGAGGTAAGATTGCATGGCAAAATAGCAAAAATAGAACAAAGTTTTTTAGATAATGACTAATATGTTTGTATTAAGTTAGATCAATTTCTTGAAATTGCTATGGAACTGTGAAACAAGATTGCATGGTGAAATTGAAAAAAATATAAAAAAGTTTTTACATTACCTGGGTTATCTGCTCTGAATCTTATTGCTCTCCATCCAGCAGTTGGTACTCCAATGGTGTTCCTCTCTACAGGATCAACAAGATTAAAATTTTGTGGATCCTTATTTGGATCAAAATTTCCAAGTCCCTTGCCAACTGCAAAGAAGTTGAATCCATGCAAATGTATTGGATGGTTCTCTGGGGCTATTACATTTGTGCCTTGAAGCACAACTTGAACTGTAGAATTATATGAGACTCTGTACACCCTTGTTCCATTCAAGGTCTGGAGATTAGCTGTTGTTAGATTACCTGTATAATTATAAGGATTTGTTGGGATTGCTGGAAAATCATCAGTGAAAACTCCGCTTATGTCATAGTAATGCGCCTGAAGAATAGCTGTAGATGGCAATACAAAGCTAATGTTATTTATGCCTGCCACAGCCTTGGTACCATTAATACATGTTGCACATGGATTGGCACCAACTGCCATGGCAAACAACAGTGAATGATCCACACTTTGTGGGACTTTTGCTGGGTTTTTTTTTGAATTAAGGCTTCGAAGGTTGTTTTCGAAAGCATTTGTTACTGCAGTTGCATTCATAGCAGGAATGTTGGTGAGGGTGGTAGGCGAAAAGGCAACTGTACCCTTGTAGCGCAAGAAAGCAAAGCCAGTGACATTGTTGACAGCCACTACAGTGTCCATGAAAGGAGAGATGGTTATTAAGTACTTGCCAGTGGCCTTATCAGCAGTTAAAAGGGCATTTGTGGTTTGGCCTGGACTAATTAATATTGTGTCAGTTTTGAAAGGCTTAGTGTAGGAGGCATCAACTTCAACAATGGTTAAATTATGTCCAGCAATTTTGAAAAAGAGTTGATCGTTTACTGCAGCATTGACAATCCTTAGCAAGTATGTCTTCCCATTTTCAACATGTAAAGTGAAACCTGCTAGAGTCAAATATAAACATGATAGTTAGCAATTTTAGTCTTTTCAAATCTTTTCGGTGCATTAATTTTTAAACAGTAGAACTATTATCAGTGTATGCATGATTTGATACTAAATTATCAATTTCAGTCTAATTCAAATCTTTACAAACAGGCTTATAATTTTGTCTTCTTTCTCTACTTTTCTATTATGAATAGTAAAATATTCAAAGACTATGCAGACCCCAAGTCAGTACCCTGAGAAGAGCAATTAGGAACTGGTCCTGAACGGCCATTAATGGTGTGAGCATCTGATATATTCGGTGCCCGACCATTTTGTGTAGCCTGGTTGACCACAGCTTCAACATCAGCTTTCCACCATTCACCTACAATTAAGAGAACAAATTTACATTACTAATAACAACAGTTGAAGACACTTTGATTTGTCGAAAGCTTCATTTGAACTTTGAGCTGACCTAATACAATGGTCTTTTCCTTATCAGGTTTAGGAAAAGGATAAGGAACACCTTTCTTAGGCAAGATAACAATAGCTCCATGTAATGTTGCTCTCAGCCAGGAAATATGTGCATGCCAGAGAAGTGTGCCTCTTTGTCCTGTTAATGTGAAATTGTACAAATAGTTTTGCCCTGGTTGTATTGGACATTGTGTAATATAGGCGGGTCCATCGTGCCATCCGGTTCTAAGCTGCCTCACACCATGCCTGAATATTAAAAATTTTTAAAGAAGATCTTAGGAATCATTGGTTCATTGTCAATGGCTAAATTGCATGCTAAACAACATCTCACCAGTGGATTGTAACATTATATTGAACATGATTGGTGACCCTTACGAGCACATTATCATCCTCTCTTGCATATAGAGTTGGCCCTGGGAACTCCCCATTCACAGTGACTATAGACTTCGTTGAGCAAATCTTTGTGAAGTTTGCCATTACCACCTGCATAAATTTTACATTAATATGAGTATTTTCACTCTCTTAGTTAGCCTCTTATTCGTGGCAAGATAATTTAGTTTCTTAATTACTGAAGAAAAAAATTATATGTTCTTATTTTAGCTTTAATCTAGATATAATGCAAGTGCCATTGTTTCCAGGGCAATATATCACCCTGACAGTAACAGACATTCAACTTACACTGAAATTGTAGTGACGAACCATTGACTCGACCAATGCCGGAAACATGAAAGTCAACAGCAGCAGTGCCCAAACCAAATATGCCATCTCTCTCTCTTTCTCCAAGTGTTTGAGAATAACTTAAGGCTTAATTTTAAGGAGAACATCTATGGTTGCCTCGTACTTAAGTTTATAATGAAGTCTTTGATGCAATGTCATTTTACTTTGTTAGGTGAATGGAAAATGCCAGGCTTGTACACATTCTTCTAAGTTTTCTTGCATGTTACACAAAGTAGTCATATATATACATCTAGAAGTAAACTAGCTAGCTAGTAAGCCCTTGTTGCCATCTTCAATTGACTGGGACCTCTGTGTGAAAGTTGAAACATCCCATCTCCTTGAAAATTAAAGCGTCTTTTACATTTTTGTTGTTGCATGTTTTCTGTTGAGTCTCTAGTATTATACTATCAGTTTTTTAAAAATCTTAATTAGCTATACCATGTATAGCTTGCCTCCAAATTCCATGCCTTCTTAAATCTTGATGAAACGCTGGCTGTTACTTAATAGTTTATCCGAAGCCCTTAGTCAATCCCTCGTCGAAGTTAACCAGTATATGGTACCATTAATGTAGGCTTACAGATGCAGCTAATCTTCCAGAATAGTACAAAAATACATGGAAGATGAATGGAAATTGTGGTGGTGGATATATGGTAGTGTAATTCTTTGTATAACTGCACGTGAGACGGTAACGTAGATCATAATTCTCTAGTTGAGAAATGGTTTTCATGGACTTTATAATCAGCCTGGTCTGCTTTCCAGAATCTTCAAATAAATATAAGATAAGAGGTATGTAGCAATTAGTAACATCTCAACTATTTTTATCTACTTCAATTACCACATCTTTTTTACCTCGGTTTCTCAAATCCCACAAGTTTTTCCTCATATATTTCACCCTAGTTCACCAAACTTTACAGGCTTTCACACGACAACATATTTTCAAAAAGGTGACAAAAACTTTTGTCCTAAAAAGTTAAAAAATTATCTTTAAAAGTAAAAAATATCATTGAAAGTAAAAAATGTTGTCCTTAAAAGTTAAATATTTTATCTCTAAATTGAATATTTATTGTAGTGTCAAATTAGTCTATTTCTGTCTCTATCTCCTGCTTATGAATACATAGATTTATCATCTTATATTAAGTTTAATATAGCTTGATTATTCTACATGTAATGCCTTTTTGCCTAGGAACGAAGCAAATGGTAGTAGGTACCAAGAAGAAAATCTGAGAAGGGTCAGTGAAATGGGATATTTAACAGTGCAATGATAACCACAGCCCAACCATCTCAACTGTAATCTCTAGGCAAATCACCTTGCTTAACTGGTTTTTTACTAAATTTTCAAAAAATTCTGTTCCTCGGCCTTGGCATGTTGTTTTTCACTATTTTTTCTGGAGAAATCCACAACATCCTCTTCTCATGTCTTCATTAAGGTTATTTTCCAGGATTTGTCAGGCTAGATTGAAACATGTTAAGACTGATTTTAAATTATAAGAGCGACATATCAATCCCCAACATGGTTCACTTGAATTAAACTTACTTTCCAAAGTAAGATCTTATGAAGTTATGAACCATACATAGTCTTTGACTAGATTCTTTTCCTGTGAAAGGGCAAATCAGAATTTACCGTTGAGGACTCATTTTAAGATACCTTTGTAAGCGCTTTCTTTGAATAAATTCACGATTTCACCTGAGACTTGTCAGGTTGCACTTGCATGAAAGTATCATGGAAATTCTGTCTTGGAACTGTATGATGCATCAGATTTGGGACTAGACAGTTAGAACACATTCAAAAGTTAATGTAGTTTACAGTGAAAGATGCTGCAACTTGGTATCAGAAGTGAGATAGCCCAACACTAATCATGATGATGTTTATATGGCACCACCAATCTTGTCTATACAATATTTATAGAGAAATCCTAGATAATATATAAGGCTTTCCTCAGAAGCACCTTCTACAGGATCTATTTCATATGATCAGTTAACTAGACTTGAATCATCCCCATAATCTACAGGTTTTACTGAATTTACCGATCCATCTAAACCTGCGTTGCTTGCTTCCATTTTGTAAACATAACTGTGTGAAGATGAGTGATGGAAACTAGCCTCTACTTGATCCATGACCTTCCCCCATCATCTTGAGGAAACATGAAACCAGAGAAAAGCCGAACGTAGCCTGCAACTCCTCATCTCCAGTTAGTTCTGTGCACTTTCAACCATTGGCATCCATTCTAAAATTGTTTTGGTTTGACATGCCCAGAGAAAAGTTAAAAGGTCGAGACTTAAGAAATCATAACTAAGCATGATATATTTACTTGAAGATAGTAAAGTGGGAGAAAGATCATCTCATTTGCATATTACATAGAAATGCAGAATGTTTACCATATTTTGTCAATATGTTGTTTAAATATGACTCAATGATGTTTTCCCCTCGCCAAATTTGTTTCACGGGTTTAATCTCTGTACCGCATATGAAATATTCAGCTACTCTTGCAGCTCACTTGCCTCTTCCATTTGCAGAGCATGCTATATGGTTGCTTATTGGTTAATTGTAACTTTTGGCATAGTTACCTATGAAGCAATCTGAGGTAACAATGGAATTTTTGGCATGTTTCCTTTGGAAGCCAAGGGAGAAGCTTATAAGAGGATAACTCCTAGGCCTCTCTTATTTGATTTTTGTAATATCTGAAACAAATCTTAGCAGTTCTTCTATATTTTTATTTATTTTTTCCATCCAAGTAGCTACTGTTCAGGATGTTGCAAAAGAAAGGTAACATTTATTTGTTCCAAATGATATTATTGCCAACTCATAAAGCCAAAAATATTTAGGAACTTTTAGATCAGAAAGCAAATTAGGCCAGTCAAAATTGTTTCTTAATTTATGTAGTTTGAAAAGATTGAACCACCAAATATTACTGTGGTGTGGTCCTAGCATTACATCTGATTACTTAAGAATTAATCAAACAGTAATCATATCTAGTCATAGTTGAGAGCACATTTTGCAGGAAAAAGAATTGGGCAAATGAATACTGGTGACATCTGCTTGATTATTTATCTAATAGCAAACTGAACTTTGTAATTCCCAGTCTTGGAACAACTAGAATATTTCTGCACTATCATGCAAACTTCTATGTTGACAGCATAGTGTATTTTTCCAAACAAAGAAAATGAAACTCATGAAAGCAACACTTTACTTAAGCAGCTGCTCCAACTGGAACCACCTTGAGCCTTGAGGATCCATACAGAGTTTCTTCAAAACGAATAATTTCATTCTTGGAGCCATAAGCAACTTGTGTTCTTTCGTCAAGATTGTTGATGACTTTGTCTAGTACTGAGATGTGACCATCACTGCTGTAACCTCCAGCTTTCTCAACCAAGAACCCCAAAGGAGCTACCTCAAACAACAGCCTCAACTTGGCTTTCGAAGATGGAGAAGTCACATTAGTGAAGATACCTTTCTCTTTTACTATAATCTGCATTCGAGAAGTTAAATATCTTTAATATGAATAAATATATAAACTGATTCAACAGTCACTCAACTTATTAAGAGAAAGAAGAAGAAAAAGAAGTTTTGGTAAGACCTGATTGACATCCGGTACCATTCCTCCGGTGTATCTCAGAGTGTATTTCTCTCTTACATAGTAGTTTATCAGCTGTTGAGTAACGAGGAAAAGTTAATGAAGCCGAAATAAGTTGATAATAACACAATGCAGCCTCCATCTATTTGTTTAGGAAAGTAAAACAACATTGTACCTTGTCATACTCAGGGTTATCAAAGGTAGCCCTCAAATTTCCAGGGGAGAAAAGTTTTCCTTCACCAATCTCTGTTGTGTCTTTGACATGTTGCCATTTTCCTGGGCAGGAAATCATTGAAACATTATTTTACCAGACAGGGAGAGATTCAGGTACCAGACAGGGAGAGATTCAGGGATTCTGTATAGAACAAAAAAGTTTATAAAAGAGACAAGTAGTTGCTTTTGGACTGAGGCATTCTCCAATTTATGGATAATATGGACTGAAGCATTGATACCATACACAAACTCCCATTTTGCTAATGCCAATACAGATTTTACTGATGCAAACAAACCTTCATCAAGAAGAATGAACTCATGGGTGCCGGGAATATCCTTAAGAGCAAGAACATATGTGGTTCGAGGACCATAAATTCCCATGGCTGCAGCAACTTGATCTCTTCCTGTCACCCCAGTTAATTTGTCTCCAGGCCACACTCCAAAGATGGTACCTACTGTAAAATTTGTGTCCACAATGCTAGATCCATCAAGAGGATCAAAAGCTACACTGAACCCACCTGTTCAAATGTTCCTGATCTCATAAGTATATTCTAACTTCACTTGATACTCTTGGTTACTACTTTCAGTACGTAAATCAATAAAAAATTTATAAAATATGCAGACCTTCAACTGGCCCTCCCATGTCCTGGAGCTCAGGTACTTCTTCAGAGCAAGCATATTTGCAGAAGTGCGAGTGAGTCAAGGCCTATGCATCAAAACTCAGTTAAGTGGTTTTCCATTTAGAGCCATTTTTCTTCCAACTTCCACAAATGAAATTAAAAAATTAACTCTAACCTCAAATAGAAGTTGGTCGGCAAGCATATCCACTGCAAGCTGCTCATCTCCGAAGGAATTGACACATGCTGTTCCTCCACAAGAAGCAGTCCTCACCTTAAAAGAAATGGTCCTCAATGCTTCTCCCATGCACATCATCAACCTAATCAATCCCTTGTCTGGTGTTGCCTTAGTAAGGAACACTTCCTACAATCACAAACCCTTTAATGATTTTTATCCAACTCAATCAACAACAACTAATTATAAAACTACATAAAGCAATTATTTTCATACCCATGTTGACTTACCAGACTATCACCAATCTCACATCTGGTCACAAGGGAAGAATTCTTTGCCTTTGAGACCTTCACTGATGATCTTGGCACCACCCTCAGCGATTCCCCAAATAGCGAGGTTGATTTAAGACTCTGTCATCCATTCAAACGTTTATATTACACACATTTTATATAACAACAGAAAGCTTGACTTGATTTTAGCCCTGCATGCGCAACATGTAAGCAATATACAGTACTTAGCCATACCCTGGAGCTGAAAGAAGGAGAAATGGACGTTGAATAAACTAGTGCAGAAGAACGCTGAGAAGCAACACTAGGAAGAACAAGTCCACTTGCGTAGCATGTGATGCCAGTCTCCATAGTTGATGAAATTCTCAGGAGATATAGATCAAATTAAGGCTGTTGCTTGTAGTAGTGTGAGTTGCAGTTGTGTTAATGGAAAATTGGAAATAAGATAAGCAGTTTATGTAGTCATGGCACGTGGAGGATGGTGAATAGTGAAGTGGGCCTGCTTGGGGTGAGGTTAATTGCCATCGTTCAATTAATGTGTGGCTCTGCTCCTATAAAGAGATATGGTAGCCATTTGAGTCCCATATTGTTGATGTCTTCATCAACTGCTCATTCTGTTCTTATTTTTTGTGCCAGAAAGGCCTTGTTTTGCAGTTAAGATTTTATCTTCAGGATCAAAAGTTTTCTGGGAACTCCAGTTCAGATATTTTGATGGGAAAGATATACGCTACAATAACAATAATATAGTTTAGTGTGAGGGTTGCTTCAGCAGTGAGTAATGGAAAATGAAATTTGTTTTCCTATGGAAGAGGCTTAACAAGCTAGATTTAAATTGGGCTTCTAGTAAAGCAAACCAAGTATAGCAAGTGATTGTTCATATTAATTTGAATATTTTTATATATATAAACAAATTATATAAATTTATTCGTATAATCTAATTTGATAATATTTAATTAGATAATTTTAAAATGAAAAAAAAAACAAATAATAATATCACAAAAATCATAAATTATCACTTCATTTTTGTATAAATTATTTTATATAATTTATTTATACTCATAACTTTTTCTCTCATTAATTTAGTCACCATATGTTGATTTACTATAATTTCCCTAGTTATTTCTCCTACAACCCTGACATTTGATTTATTGCAATTTTTTTTGTTCACATTTTTTATTTAGTTTAACAAATTTAAAGATATTAAACAAAATAAATTTTGTATATTATTTTATAATATTAATTAAATATAATAATTATTTATATATATTAATTTAATTATATATACAAATAATATATTTTAATTATTCTAATTTATAAGATAATTTATAATTTATATAATTTTTTAATTTTAATAATAAAATATTATCTAAATCAAGATGATTCTTAAACGTTACTGGTTTTGGCTTTTGACAGGACAATTGGAGTTCAACACTTCAACACAATAATTTATCATTTATCAATTAATTTCTATGTATTAATTTAAGAAAAATGTAATAAATTACTACAAATTATTGCTTTAATAAATTATTATAAAGAAAAATATAAATTATTATTATATTTAATAAAAATAATTATTATTTTTATTAAAAATAATATTTTATTTAAATATTATTATTTAAAAATATTTTTGATATTATTTTAATTAAGAGGTTACCTCGTATAGGTCCCCTGCCTTAACTACCATGGTAATGTTACCGAGTAAATCTTTAGTTGCTGCATACCGGACGGCCCTGAAAGACTGAACTCTGAACCCTCAAAGCTTGAACCAGGCACAACGCAATATTGTAAACTTACCAACTTGTTGATATTCATTCATGGAGCTGGGTGCCTCTTCTAGGGTTTTAAGCTGCAGCGAAGTGAACCTTTTTAGCCCTGTATCTACAACAAGAAGAAGAAATTACCACAACCCCATAAACGCAGCAAGCTTTAATATTCACCTGTTTCATCAACAACAATTCTCAAATGCTTCAATTATACTTTCCAAATCATTTTTACGCAGAGAATATACTCAAAAAAGGGTACGTTCTCTTTATTTGCTGTTTCAGTTATTCAAAGTGGAAATTTTGGTCTTCGTCCGCTACTTTATGAGCCAAAAACATTTTTTGAATGAAGTCTACTTCTTCTTGGGGGAAGAACTTGGAGAGGTTTCCATAGTTTTGGATGTGGGTTTTGTACATTTTAAATTGTTTTCTGTGATTTTTTTGTAAATTTTCAGCTTTACAATGGGGTTCTTCTGGAATCTGATGTTTTTAGGTGATGAAGATGAGCAGAGATGATTCTCACCAGTTTGAGCTATCAAGTTTAACTGCATTGTCTCCATTGGACGGCCGATATTGGGGTAAAGTTAAGGACTTGGCTCCTTACATGAGTGAATATGGGCTTATCTTCTTTCGGGTTCTAGTTGAGGTACCTTACTTCTTGTCTGAATTATTTGGTTCGTTTGAACGTCTTTCAGAAGACAAGCAGGCAATGCAATTGTATGTTCAGGAAACATTATCAGTGTTACTTGAATAAAAGCTGTTATTTCTGTCGTGTATGAATGAGAACCGTTTTTAATACCTGCATGTAATTATTCAACTCACAAATGTTTTTGTAAAGTTCAATTTTGTTAAAATATGGCCAGGACCTGAAACTAGTTGGAGTAATCTGGCAATAAATCAACAAATGTATCATGATATGAGCAATGATATAGAGCTTTTTTTGGGCAAACCATTGATTATTTAGAATGCTCTGATCATTTTTTGTTTCTGCTGCCTAGTGCTAATATCTACAGTAACCACTGCCAAGATTCAAGTCTTATTGTATTGTAATCCATTCACTTGCATCTTAATGCAATGATACATTTTTTGAAGGGATTTTTAATTCTTATGCTCCCTGCTAGACTAAATGGTTGCTGAAGCTTTCCCAAATCCCTGAAGTTACTGAGGTTCCTAGCTTCAGTGAAGAAGCTCAGTCTTATTTGCAAGGAGTCATTGATGGGTTTAGCATGGATGACGCCTTGGAAGTCAAAAACATTGAGAAAGTCACAAACCATGATGTGAAGGCAGTGGAATATTTCTTGAAGCAGAAATGTCAATCCCATCCAGAGATTGCTAAGGTAAGGTTTTTCTCTCTGTTTCTTTAGATGCTGGAATTATATTTTTTTTCTCTTTCTAGAAATAGTTTGTGTCCACTGCTTTAATCGTATTGAAATCTTAGGATCACCATAATTTCTTTCCCTCCTCTTATATTACAGGTTCTTGAGTTCTTTCATTTTGCTTGCACATCGGAGGACATCAACAATCTTGCCCATGCATTGATGCTAAAAGAATCAATAAACCAAGTCATGTTTCCAGTAATGGATCAATTGATAAAGGCATTATGTAACATTGCTAAGGATAATGCACACGTCCCCATGCTTTCTCGTACACATGGTCAGGTAATAGAGTTATTACTTGCTTGTAATTTGTCATTCAAGTGCAACTTTGTAACAAATCATAGAGGGAAATGGTATATTCATGCTTTACTGTCTGAGAATTGTACTCGATGATTTACATCTGTGTATGCATTCTGTTGTGCAAAGGTTTGTGGGCTTGTTCGAATAATTTATCTAATAGAGTTGTTTTATATATATATTTTACAACTTTTTTCTTTCGAAGAAATAACTTTTTCACTGCTAACCAGCAGACAGCTTCTCCAACAACTTTGGGAAAGGAAATGTCAGTTTTTGCTGTTAGGTTAAGCAGAGAAAGGAAAGAAATTTCTCAAGTTGAGATTATGGGGAAGTTTGCTGGTGCAGTTGGGAATTACAATGCACATCTCTCTGCATATCCTGATGTGAACTGGCCTCAAATTGCAGAAGAGTTTGTGAATTCTCTTGGACTGACTTTTAATCCCTATGTTACCCAGGTATTTTTATTTTTTGCACTTCTTTTTTTTTTCCCTTCTTGAGCAATCTATTGCTTACAAGATTAAAAGCCACTTGTTAAATATTTGCAGATTGAGACTCATGATTACATGGCAAAACTTTTTTTTGCTTTTATCAGATTCAACAATATTTTGATTGATTTTGATAGAGATATGTGGGGCTACATATCTTTAGCCTACTTTAAGCAGGTAAGCTTTGTGACTGAAGGGCTGGTTTAGGTGGATTTTTCCCCTTGTACAAGAAAAGTAAATAATTTCCTTCTGAAAATTTGGACAGATAACTAAGGCTGGTGAGATTGGGTCTTCGACAATGCCTCACAAAGTTAATCCTATAGATTTTGAAAATAGTGAAGGTAATCTTGGCAAGGCTAATGAAGATCTATCATTTTTAAGCATGAAGTTGCCTATCTCGCGTTGGCAGGTAAGATCTAATCCATTTTTACTTCACCACAAATGTCCAGAGAACATTCAGAGGTTGCATAATTGAATATGCCAAAACATTTTTTGTATAACAAAGCCCAAGGGCTAAGTCTTAAGTGGCTATTTTGAAGTTATTCACTTTCTAGTTTATAACTAATGAATGATGTATCTTATGTTTGGCAATATGGATGCTCTGTATTTGCAGCGCGACTTGACTGATTCAACTGCTTTGAGGAATATGGGTGGAGGACTGGGACATTCCCTTCTTGCCTATAAAAGTGCATTACAAGGAATAGGAAAACTTCAGGTATGCAATATAATGCAAATGTTATTTTGATTGGTCAGTTGGCGTAAGCATATTTTTACTGGATTTACAGTACTCGGCACCTTGCTATTACATGCAAAGCAATTGATATTCCTGACATATTTCAAACTTAACAAGTATTTATTGGTTGAATATAAAGTTTAGATTGCTTTTACATTTCACATGTTTTTTAATGTTTTCTTTGTGTTCTTTGATTTTATTTCTTTTGCATCCTAGGTTAACGAAGCTTGCTTGAGTGAAGACTTAAACCAGGCATGGGAGGTGCTTGCTGAACCAATACAGACGGTATGTATCCTGCTCATCTTATTAATTTCTTGATTTCTCCAAGTTGTACATTGTGTTTGCTGTTGCAGTTGCCTCAAACCTTGATGCTTTAGTTGCTTGTATAGGATGCTAATGGTGAGTAATGATATGTCAGGCCCCAGGTAATTTAGGAATTTGGCAAAATTAGAATTAACAATTTAATTACTATTATCGATTAATAATATTAGTTTATTAGGAATTAGTATATTAGGAGTCCAATTAAGATTTAAATTAAATAAATAATATTAGGATTAGGATTATGAGTATAATAGGGGTTTGATTTTTAATTCAATAAATATTAGTATTTGAGGTGGATTAGGAGAGGATTGGAAAATCTAATTTCTGTGTAGCCTTGTATTCCGGCAGGTCTCTTGGTGGGGCGTTGGAGATATTAAGTTCTTGATTGTAATATTTATTCTTTCCATCAATAAAATTCATTACATTCAATACAAATTTCAGAATTGTTTCTTTACAAACAATAAGTGACAACTGTACTATCTAGATTCGTAAAAAGTTGTATTGGAGTAGACAGGTCCACAGACCCTCATCGCACCATGGTTATTACCTGAATGGAAAACTGATTTGACACACTAGAGAAGGAAGTTAACAACTTGAGGGAACTATGACAAGTAGAACGTGATGAACGCAACAAACAGTTTCGGATTATGTACAGGAAGTTATAAAAAATTCCAACACTTGATGAAATACTGGTTGCCAAAACTGAAAACCCGAAAGGACATCAACAACACCAATCAATAGACCACCAACAAATCCCCTACAATCTTACTGACCACTGCCAAAAACAATCTACCACCCACAATCTTACAGCCAAACAACACTGCAATTTCAACCCCACAATCATCAATTCAACTCTTCAATAACACATCGACACTTCCTTCTGGCAATCCCCCTACACAACCACCCTTAATTTGCTCAACTAAATTATCCTTCACTCACACGAGAAGAATCAGTTTCCATTGATGGTCTTCAAGCAGATTTAGTTGTCGGGGATGCTTGTCAAGTAAAATCAGTTGTCATTGATGGTCCACAAGCAGAGTCTGTTATAAGTGATCCATCATCCTCTTGCATTCTTGGGATCAATCTGGTGATAAAGTCATAAGTAATTTTAGTGAATCTCTACAATCTCATGCTGAATTTTCTGGTGTTCTATCAGTTACATTCTGGACAAGTGGTAACCTATTGGGGCTAGAGCCATCAAAATCTCCTTCTTTCGCTGCGTCAAATGCCACTGGTCAGGAATATATTGCCGGAATACATGTGAAAAAGTGGGTCCTCCAAATCTAGCTCTCAAGAGTGATGGGCAAAAATTAACAAAACTGAAAACATTGGTTGAGAGTGCTGAAATTTTGAGGCAGTTTCGTGTTCTAGTAAATAAAAGTTTACCTTCCATTACCTTATTCAGATTCTAAAGTTGAAAAATCCGTTGGTTCTCAAAATAGTTGCCCTTGTCAATGGTTTTTGTTGAAAGTTGCCCCTTGTTCATGATGAAAAATCTGAATCAGTTGGCTCTTGTGTGGCTGGTGTGTTATATCGGGATCGAGGGCACCATTTGATGAAATCAGCTGATTTTAAAGACCGCCTTTGTGGAGCAGTTTGGGCATGGGTCTCCTCCAGGTTCACTCACTTCTTCACCACAACCTGAGGCATCAATTACTAAAATTCTCCAGCTGAGGATGTACATGATGATGGTCAAACAGAAGAAAATCACTAAAGTGTAACTCCACCAAAAACTACTGTTGTAGAACCTGTCCTGGAGAACACCAATTGTCCATCTCATATGTCCCCTTCGACTAATTATCACATCAACCTTTTATAACAGCAGCACAGGGTTAAAGTTAGGCCTGGTGAAATTATTAATCCCCAGCACATGGCAGTGAAGCCTTCTATTACTGTGCAGTTTCAAGCAAAGCATGCTGATGCCCAAGCTTTTTTCTGAATTGACTCATGTTCTTGACAAAAAGTAGGTTGTGGTGTCTGAGTTGAGGTGTGCGATGGATGTGTTGGAATTCCAAAGGGTTGGTGACAACTCTTTTAAGGATTAGAACTTTTTCATAAGCAATATGCTGCAGTACTCTAACAGCTAAACAAAGTCAATAACGGGGTTTCTTTTGATCTCCTTTGTTTGAGGCACCACAATAACTATCGAGGGAACATCCCTGTTATATGGTCAAAGCCTATAGCCAGCTTGTGTGAATTGTAACCCCGATGCCCACTCAAGCTTTTATGATGCTTCCCTGCAATATGTTAAGTGATTGTAAAAAAATTTATCCTCCTTGGTGACGTGGACTCTCAATGGGCAAAAACTCCAAATATGCAATGAGAAACAAAGGCTGCTAATGGAGTGCATTATGTGATTAGAACTTTCAAGGCAGAGGCAGAGGAAAGAATGGAGAACACCCTGAGCTTGAGGAGTTTGTTCAATTGTCATTCGTAGCTGAAGTGAAGACCTACTTTGAGGAAATCATGGGAGTAATAGCTTAGGACTTGTGTCATAAAGCAAGTGCAGTGTGGAGGTACAAAATGAAGACTCACAGAAAAGATATCATGGGAGTGTGATACAAGACAGGAGAATGAAGTGGCAAAGAGCTTCAACGATCAAGGACTTTCCTCTATATTGTGGATGGACCATCAACAAGTTGTTGTTGCCAAAAGATCCAGGAGAGGGGGACTTGAACCTTTCTTGGTGACCTACAACAAATATGTTTACTTTTCATACTTAAGCCTTGGTAACAAGGCTGTTGCTAATGGGGGAGAAATTGTTAGGTCCTTGGATAATTTAGGAATTTATTGAATTCCTAAATTTATTAAATATTTTGCAAAGTTAGAATTAAGAATTTAATTATTATTACCATAGGAATATCAGTTTATTAGAAATTAGTATATTAGGAGTCTAATTGAAATTTAAAATTAAAAAATGATTTTACCAATAAGGATTAGGAATCCAATTAAGGTTAGTTTTTTCGTTCAATAGTAGGATTTTGGGAATGATTAGGAGGATTCGAGAATCTAATAGGTGGCACACCATTGATAATCTCTTGGTGGAGCGTCGGGGATATTAGGTTCTTGATTTTAATCCTTACTCTTTCCATCTATAAAATTCATTACATATAAATACAAAATTCAGAATTGCTCCTTTGCAATCAATAAGTGCCAAGAGATGCCACTAGATTTTGTGTTCTTGCTTTATCTTTCCTTTAGCCTTCCCTCTTTCCCTAAGAAAAAAAAAAAATTGTATTGCTAGAACTGACCAACATCTAGCTGTTCAATGTAGAATCTAATGTTTTTGAATTTTGCTGTTTTGAGTTATGATTTCCTTTGGGTAAGGCAGATGCCCTTTCTAGAACTGTCGATTTGAATTGGCATTTTTGATTCTTTTGCTCTGATTGGTTGATGATTCTAAATCTCTTTGATATTTTTCCTGCTGATTCATATGGCCCCATAATTCTTATTCTTTTGGCTACTTTGTATGCAGGTTATGCGGAGATACGGTGTTCCAGAACCTTATGAGAAGCTAAAAGAACTAACCAGGGGAAAGGCAGTTACTAGGGAACGCATAAGAGAGTTCATCTTGGGCTTAGAATTACCTGAAGAAGCAAAGGCTAGTCTTCTCAATTTAACACCCCATACTTATGTTGGAGCAGCTGTTGATTTGGCTAGAAATGTGGATGCAACGGTGAATTTGGTGAATGGTACTAAGGTTTTAGAGCCTTGCTCTTAAAATAATCTCACAAGATATACAGTCACTTGACTAGAGTTGTTATTTCCCTGTTGAGGTTTGAAGGTGATGTATCTAAATGTTCCTCCCATTAAGGCTTTTAAAGAAATGTAACTATAATGGCCTGATAGGAATTATTATAATAACAAAAACAGAAAATGAGAGTTGAAAATTTGAAAGCAATATTTATGCTTTTTATATTACCATTATGTGCTAGTATTTTAGTGTCTTCTTATACATTTCTCTTACTGCATGGAAGATCAAACCACCACCAATTTGTATCAGTTCATGGTTTCTGAAATGAAATATATTTCTTTTGTGTCGCGAAATGATTTCGGAAAATGTTAAGAGGTTGGAGAAGGAGAATGATGGTGTAGCCAAATGGGGTGTTTCTGAATTTAGAGCAAACATCGAATGAGCTAAGAGAAAATCACCCCTTCGATATTAAGAAATATGTTCCAATTTCTCTAAATTAATTTATATTTCGGACGACACTCGTTAAAATATAGTAGCAGAAATATAAGCCTTGGGATATTTTGCTTTAAGACAAAACATAGCCTCTGATTTTTATTCAAGAGGCTGGTCGGTCACTAAATGACCGATACAACGATGTCCGGTCTCTCATTGTCATCATCCACAGTACAAAAATTAAGCTTCCTAGAAAGAGAGACACAATGCATATCTTCTCTTTTGTTTGAGATGATATTAGTACGACATTCTTTTAGTTTTTATTTTATTTTGCCATGCTCTTCTAGAAATCCTTAATGCGTTGATACGTGTAATTTTGTTTGTACTGGTTAGCATAAATATATCAAATTGGGGTGCAATTTGATGTGAGTGATTACTAATAATAAAATTGTGATTAATAAAGTAACATTTTTTTAAGTAAGGCTGCAAACAAGTTGAGTTATAGTTTAAAGTTCGATTCTTCTCAAATTAGATTCAAGCTTAATGTTTGAGCCACTCAAATTTAGTTTTGAAATTGAACTCAAACTTGATATATGTTAGTTTACTAAATTTGTGAGGTCATGACTTATGTAAAATATCAATAAAATTTGTAAAGTTTCAAATTTTACACTTATGTATGAGCGTGAATTGTGTTAAATTATATTTAACATGATCTACCATGCTCGTGACTTCTGTGAGGCCACTGGCCTACCAATATGACAGGATGTGTTGGAGCTTCACAAAAAACCCTACGATTGATTCGGCATGATTGCAAAAATTTTTTAAAATAATAAAAAATTAACAAATATATAAAAAAATTTAATTTTTGACGGATTGACCTATCAACAAGCCCACAAAAATATGGTTTACCATGTTGTGAGCCTTGGCCCAGTATGGCGTGCACTATACTGGATCAATTTCGGCTTGGCTCGGCCCATCAACAGCTCTAATCTTGTGCAAACGCTTACTCCGAATTTTTATTTTGTCACTTTGGAGCTAATGGTTGGCGTGTGATTCTGACATCCGAAAACCTAACTGGCAACGAAATGCCCCCACAAAGCTACTCATTTCTGCAGGAGATAGTAATATATATATTTTTAATTTGTAGGAGCCATCTGTGATTACATTTTTCTGCATTTTGGGTAAAACCCTAGATGGCTATCTATGTAGTATGACCTTGCAAATTCTGTTTTTGCATTTGCCTATGGAGTTTGGTTAAAATAAAATGTCTATTCAAAGGCGGCTCCGCTCGGCCATCATTACAGACTATTCTTTATGCTGATCTTCCATTGTAGTTCGTGAGGTGAGCTTTGCTCGGTCTTCATTATATTCGGAATTGATAGACTATATAACACATGAGAAAACAAAATTTTCTAATATTATCAAAAATCTGGTCTTGAACCTGCGGACTACAATAGAATAATTTTGCAACAACATCAACTTTACAAAAATTTAATACCAAAAGTTCCTCTTAATACAAAGGAGGACTAAATGATTGCAGCCGCTGCAACCAAGCAATCCTCACACTAGGCTCCTTCAGTTCAAGAAAAATTTCTCTATATTCCTTTTTTAGGAATAAATCTAAAGCAAATAAGTAAAGATCACTACCTTGTTCAACTTCACCCATTGAGTCTAGACACTCAATGCATTGGCCAATACTATAATCGTGTTTGCCTTGCGCAGGCTGAATGGTAATTAGACTCCTTTGAATTGTCACACTCCTTGATTCCATGTCATAAAGATGCCCAGTTTTCCTGTCTAGTTTGCTTGTGTCTCCTTCATTTGCATCTGAAAGTGACGTAGTAGGACTTCCACTATGTTGCCTCCTCCCATCCCGCTTTCCTGTGCCTGGCTCATCTTTATGCAGAAGAGAAGAAGCAGAATTGTTGTTGAGCCTCCTCCGCTGAATTGGAGGATTTGTTTCTCCAGTATTCATTGTTCCATCAAAGATAATTTCCAGTTTGTCAGTGTTCTGGAGCTCCTTATACTGAAATTGTGCGGCTTCTGGGTTTACCTGTACCAAAACTATCATCCTATCACTAAACTAGAGTGCTTGACAAGACAAGCATCCTAATAGTTCAATTCAAACAAAATGAACATCTTTTGCATGTCATTTGGCATACCTGTATATAGTTCTCCCAATCTTCTTCACTGGCACCAAAGCTTTTGGTATTTGGATCCCATTTCATATGATGAGTGTCAACCAGCTTACACCAAATCTTCCATTGTTCCTTTGTGGAATCCCAATGATTCTTCAGTTGTATTCTATCATACCTCAAACCAGTCTTGTCTTGGAATGATTCAACAATATTCCTCCACCCCTCCTTGGTAAAATGTGTACCAGGTCGATTTCCCTTTAATGTCTCCTCAACACATAGATCAACAAAGATTTCATGGTAGGCAGGTATCCAAGTGGCTTTTGGCTTTGAAACTGATGTGCTTTGTTCACTTGCAAGTCGCTCTGTAGGTCTCAAGTAACCTGTAACAGCTTCAATAGGACACTCATCCAGCCCATATGGCATCCCTTTATATGGTTCTTTTTTATGCAAAAAGGAAGTGGTTGAAACATTGTTCTGCCTCTTATGCTGAGTCATGAATTCTGTATCACCAGTATGAATTGTACCATCAAAAATTATTTTCAATTTGTCAGCATGCTGAAGTCCCTTAAACCGAAACTGTACAGCTTCTGGGTTTGCCTGTGAATATGGTAATATAATGTTTACTAATCCGCAATGCAAAAAAAAACACCAACCATTCCCCCCTCCCTGTCAACACACACAATAAGAAAAAAAGTCCCAACATAGCAATAGTGACTTTGAAGCTGGGTAGTAACCTGTATATAGTAGGTCCAGTCTTCACCACTTGCACCGAATGTATTTCTCTCAGGATTCCATTTCATAAAACTAGCATCAATTAGCTTACACCAGACTTTCCATTGCTCCTTAGTGCTATCCCAGTGATTCTTCATTTGTTTTTTATCATAACTCAAACCAGTCTTTTTGTAAAATGATTCAACAATATTCCTCCAACCCTCCTTAGTAAAATGCGTACCAGGTTTGTTCCCCTTTAATGTCTGTTCTAGACATAGATCAATAAAAATTTCATGGAATGCAGGTATCCAATTGGCTTTTGTCTTTGGAGTTGATGAGCCAAACATCTTTTATTCACTTGTAGTTGTTCTGCCATTCACAGACCTATTGATGTATAAAGAGACATGTTAATTAGTAATTTGAAGGCATAACAATTCACGTACAAATGTATGCATTCCTCTCTCACACATGCATGCAAACACAGAGCATATGGAGATATATGTTAATCAACACCATTAATATACGTACATAAGAGCATCAACAGAAAGGAAAAAAGAAAACCTGTTAACTGGTGTCATACACCAATCATGGCTACTCAAATTAAAATCATTGAACACAAAATATTAAAATAGTTTTAGCTAATTTGGAATGATATATTGTATTGCACTCAAAAGACGTATTTTATTCATATTATATACTACTTTAACATTAAACATTAACAATATCATGTAGCCAATCACCAGTATACCACTATGGGATCCAAAAAATTGTTGATTATAATCAAATGCCGAGAAAAACTGAAGCATTTCTCAATGATGGTCACCTCTAAAGTCAACAGAAAATCCACAATCACCCGTGTTAAAGAAAAAAATTGGACCCCATAATTCTTGAAATGAAATAATAATAATAAAAAAAACAAGCATTGTAATTTAAATAAACCGATTATAAGAATGGGCATTCTTGAAAACAACTATGTTTTTAAAACCTAAAACCATAGGCCTATCACAGTATGAAACCCAGCTTTACGGTTTGCCACGTATCTGATTATAGTTAAGCAAAGGGAGAAAATGATATTTTTGAATTTTATAGATATTAACCATGAACGAGCAAAATTAAATACAGCCAAAAAAAAGAATCACTGAATTGAGTCCACCACAGGTTACAAGAACCTAGGTTGTTTTAAGTTGAGTTTTCCATTGAAAAACACAGGACACAAATATTACCCACAAAACTAAATTCAAGTTTCTTTCTTAATTCTAACATCAATAAAGCAAACAGAAGGAATAATAATTTAAAACAAACAAACAAATCCTTCACGTCACTGCAATAGAATCGCTCAAACACAGAAAACATGCAACAGAACAGAAAGAAAAATAAACAGGGAGAAAGTGGAGTGATAAAATTAAGAAAAAGGTAGCAATGCACCTGGAGCTGCATTTTGGATGAACAGAAGCCAGGGGAATTTGAAGGATTTTAGCACCAAATTAAAAAACTCGTCTTTTCTTTCATTCTCTTTTTCTTTCCATTTTCATGGTTCTTTTTTTTAAGGTGAACCACACTGGCCAACTAAACGGCCGAGCAGGGCGCCGGATGGACAATCAAGATTGGGCCTTTTGGGTTGTCCATAAGGCCCAAACTAATTTCGCCACCCCCTAATTTTAAGGGTTTATTTGTGTGAGATTTATTTTTGTTTACAATTTTTTAATAAAAATAATTTTTATGTTAGCATTTGAAAGTAATTTACCAAAACTATATCTTATGAAAGAATATTTTAGGGGTGTTTTGATTCATGATAATCTCTAGTTATCCGGAAATATATATTTAATTATTGTCATTAATATGTTTGTTTTATTAAATAATAAAATATTATGACAATTTTTTATTACTAAAATAATATGACAAATAATTAATCTGATTATTACCTCAATTTTAATATTAAAAAATTATTGAAATAATTAATTTTATTATAATTTTATCATTATTTTATTAAATTTTTAAATAAAAATATTTATATTTTTAATGAAAAAACATAAAATAGATATCTGAAAAAAAGTAATACATCATCATATAATTGTTATTTTATTTTTAATTTAAAATTATGTAATTATATGTCAAACGTTTATTTACATATTAAATATATATTTATTTTTTATCTTAAAATATGTATAAATAATTTGATGGTATAAAAAATCCTGTTGTAATATTAACATTGAATAGCCTAGAAAAAACACATGAATTGGCTTTTGTCTTTAGTTTCTCTTGGTGACTGCCCCATGTGGATGGAGGTAGCTTTTTCGGCAACTGAACCACTGTAAATTTAATGTCCTATTCTTCTTAACTTTCTTATGATCTTTCACTCTTCTGATGCCCAATCTCACGGTTTACCCAAAATGCAGAAGAACCATAATTCTGTCAGCAAATGAATAAACAAACAAAAGCACATAAACATATGAACTTTCACCCAAGGTGACAAATGAACACTAGATTTTATTCATCAAAACTACAATTGATGTGTACATTATCTGTTCAAAGAGGCAATCTGAAGTACAACACAAAACTGCCAACAATTTCTATCCTCTAACACAATGTACAATTCAATTGTTGGCAGAGTGGTTCATGAATTGAACCTCAAATCAAAAAAACTTGAACTGAAAAAATATCGTAAACCAAACTTCAATGACCAAAGATAGTGAAGCTTCTAAAAACAGAGCAAAATTGAGAAATGAAACACCATAGACATCACCAAACCTCCAAATCCACCAATCTTGAACCCTTTGGAGAACTCAACCTTGTACTTCTTAGTCAAATTCTGATGCAAAATCCCCCAACTTCTGATACCCCTCATTTCTTCGTCAACCAATTCGTAAATGTAGACTTCAGCAACCCCTTCTTTTCTCAACGGTGTTCCCAACCCTGATCTCAAGTGTGCCACCAAGCCCTTCAAGTACATCTCAGCATAACCCCGAGTGGCATCCACCTCACCACTATCCGTACCTGAGCTCGGCCACCCAGTCTCCGCCACAATGATCGGGATGTTCTCGTGGCCGGCCACTGCCATGGCGCTAACCACCGAGTCCGCCATCATGTCAAAAAGATTCTTATACCTCACGCCCGTTACCAAATCATCCCTGAAATTAAAAGGGAAATCTTGAAACAGAGCAAACCCTATGGGTATCTCATTGTTGAGCCTGTACATGTTGTACGGATAAAGATTCACCAAAAAGGACGAGTTTGTATCGCCCAAGAACTGGATCAACGGCTTCAGAATAAGACTCCCCGCCGGTTCTTGAAACTGTGCCGAAGATGGCGGAAACGACGTCGTAATTATGTTAAAGAAAGAAAAGGTTGTAGAAACCGAAACCTTTTTGATGCCGAGATCACGGAGGGCTAAATGGACATTTCTGATGGCGGGGAGAAGAAAAGGTGAGAAATCCGGCGTCGTATCAAAGACGTCGTTCCCAACTGAGATTAAAGAGATTTTTGATCGCGGGTAAAATGGCAGCACGTGACTGTAGAGCCACCGGAGAGCTAAAGACCGGTTGGCAGCTAAGGGCGGGACCAGAATGTTGGGGATGGAGAGGAGAAGGGAGGTGTTTGTGTAAGAAAAGGCTCGTATTATTGAAGGATCAGAGCCAGGGAGGCGAACAGAAGCGAAGTTTAGAGAGGTTACAATGGAAGCAATACGTTCAGGAGGCGGTGGGGTTGGTAGCGCCGTGGTGGCGGCAGTCGTGGTAGGGGGAGGTGTGTAGGTGATGCCGATGGTAGGAAGCGAAGAGCTTCCATGGAAAAGAGACAGGTGGAAAACGAGAGCGAAAGTGAAGACAAAAGAAAGCATGGTTGATTTAGTTTCTTGGTTTCTTGGTAACCGACGGAGAGACAAACTTATTTGGTTCTGAATTGTGAAAATACTAGAGAATGGGGATAATTTCTGTTATGTTTGGCGGGAGAGTTCATACCTGACCTTAACTGTCAGCGTCCAATAGTTCGTAAATATTTTTCCACTTGTTTAATATATGTAATAGCAACGATAATGCAACAGAAACGATATTTCCGTTAGATTTGGCGGGAATTAAAAACTTGTGCTGTATAAAGGCCCGGCCCGGCCCAAGTGGCATTTCATAAATAAATAAAGAAATAACCTCAAATTCTTTTATTTTCTTAAAGTTGGCTATCATTTTGTGTTCTTCATATTTTGAGGTAATTTCTTCAAGAACAGTTTTTATTCAGTAAATCTCATTTGTTTGTTGCATTTCTTTGTATCAAATTATTTTTGATTGTTTATTTTGATTCAAATCCATTTTTTTTTTTGTTGAATTTCTTTCAATATTTTAAATTGATGCATTCTTGATCATAATTCTTGAGTTATATTTTTTTAGTTTTTACTTGGGGAGCTTCAAATTTTGTTACATCTTCTTTAGAATGTAAAATTTTGTTACATCTTCAAGAACAATTTTTCTTCGGTAAATGTCAAGAACAATTTTGTTGTATCAAATTATTCTTGATTGTTTATTTATATTCAAATTTATTCTTTTTGTTGAATAATTTCTTCGGTATATTTTTTTTATTATTGAATTCAATGCGTATTTTAACAAGCATTCAAAGGCAAGACTTGTTCTTGAATAATGCTGATATCCTCTATAAATTCTAACAAACTGCTGATATTCTGTGACTTGTGGAATAGATGGTGTACTATCCTACAATTTATCCACATCCTCAGACGGCGTATGGATATCCATACCCTGCCTACATTCTCACAACAATCTATGTTTCTGCATATTATTATGTGCAAATATATATCCCGGCTTCAATAAGTTACGTTGCACCTATAGCCTCAGCATCAAATGAAATTGCTCCGCCCCAAAGCTGCTCCTGCCGTGGATGATTTTCCACGAGCAACTTGACATGAGGGGATTCCTGTCACAGGTAGAGAAGACGAAATGGACTCAAGTTTTCATATCAAAGATATTATATTTGCTTTTATAGTGACATTTTGCTGGCCTTGTGTATGTACTAAGTTTAGCAACAGCTTTCAATTATATTAAGACAATATTGATATACCAATATAATTGAAATTTGCATTGCAACGGGGATAATTTATGTTAGGTTTGGCGGGAGACTTCATACCTGAACTTAACTGTCCGCATCCAAATTGTTCTTATATTTACAGCTAAATATTTTTCCACTCGTTTAATATATGTAATAGCAACGATAATGCAAAAGAAACGATATCTCCGTTAGATTTGACGGGAATTAAAAACTTGTGCGGTATGAAGACCCGGCCCAAGTGGCATTTTATAAATAAATAACCGTGGATTGTTTTATTTTCTCAAAGTTGGCTATCATTTTGTGTTCTTCATCTCTGAGGTAATTTCTTCAAGAACACTTCGTATTCAGTTTGTTTTATGAATACACTTCGTATTCAGTTTGTTTGTTACAGTTCTTTGTATCAAATTATTTTTTATTGTTTATTTTGATTCAAATCTATCTTTTTGTTGAATTTCTTTTAATATTTTAGTTTACATTAAATTTTTCCATTATAAGTTAGAATGGATCTTTTGTGTTTTCAAATTAGTTAACAAAAGAGTTGAAAAAAATACAAGATTTATGATTCTTTGTAATTCTTTGGCTTCTCTCCATTTTTTAAATGGTGAATTTAAATTGTTTTGAAGTCTTTTTTTTTTGGTTAATATATTCTTTAATATTAAAAAGAAAAAGAAAATACTAATTTCACATAGGAGAATCTTTCAATTCGGTAATTTTTTTTACTGTTGAATTCAGTGCATATATATTTTGACAAGCATTCAAAGGTTTGGCGGGAGACTTCATACCTGAACTTCTTAACTGTCAGCATCCAAATTGTTCTTATATTTACAGCTAAATATTTTTCCACTTGTTTAATATATGTAATAGCAACGATAATGCATATTTTGTGTATGATTTTTTTACTGTTGAATTCAATGCATATTTTGACAAGCATTCAAAGGCAAGACTTGTTCTTGAATAATGCTATATTTCATTCTTTGAGTACCATCACTCTTTTGGTTTATATAATATAAAAGAAACAATTGTGTATGATTTTAATTTTTGCCAGATCAGAGCACGCACAGAAACCTATGGCTAGACACACACAAGAAGTTACTCAGTCGGGACACACGGAATATGCTATCCGTACTAGGCGGTGCAGTGGCCGACGCCACCACCCTCATCGTTTAAGAAATCAACACCGTCGTCGTAACATATCGGCTCGTTTTATAAACCACCCCCAGCAAGAGACTGACAGGGAGGTGTGTGTGTGTGTATATATAACTAGAATAAAACAGGTTCATGGTTTGATATCCTCTATAAATTCTGACAAAATGCTGATATTCTGTGACTTGTGGAACAGATGGTGTACTATCCCACAACTTATCCACATCCTCAGACGGCGTATGGATATCCATGCCCTGCCTACATTCTCACAACAGTCTATGTTCCTGCATATTATTATGTGCAAACAGATATCCCGGCCTCAATAACTTACACTGCACCTGCAGTCTCAGCATCAAATGAAAATGCTCCGCCCCAAGCTGCTCCTGCCGTGGATGATTTTCCACGAGCAACTTGACATGAGGGGATTCCTGTCACAGGTAGAGAAGACGAAATGGACTCAAGTTTTCATATCAAAGATATTATATTTGCTTTTATAGTGACATTTTGCTGGCCTTGTGTATGTACTAAGTTTAGCAACAGCTTTCAATTATATTAAGACAATATTGATATACCAATATAATTGAAATTTGTATTGCGTGACATTTTTATTTGGTGTTTACATGCAGGCTGACTTGGTATGCAATATAATTGAAATTTCTAACCATATTTGTTAAATTAAAATCTATTTTCAAAGTGAAAAGTATTGGATTTATGCATTATTTTTTTAAATGTTTTTATTTATTATTATTTTTTTTTCATTAAATGTTATCTATGTATGTAGATCCTGACTATGTAATTTGTGTATATTATTTGCAGTTCTGTATAATAGTTGATTATTTCATGTAAAAAAGGTCTATAAAATTTTGACAATCAAATTATCTAATTTTTTATACAATTCATAATGAAGATGTCATTGAACACTTTTAAAATTTATCAAAATTGAAATCAACAATATTTAAGTGTACTATTTTAACTTGTTTTCATATTTAAATAATTAACATTCAAATATTCTTATTTTTAAGTATAATATCTAACTTGGATTGAAGTTGATCTTTTTTTTTTTTTTTTTTTTTTTTTTTTTGGCTCTATTCACTTTAAAGAGATTTCAAGTATAACATCTAAGATGTGTTATTGTGTTCTTTCCTTTCATTTTCTTGATATTGAATTATTTCTTTTATTTAAAATTAGATGATTTTTAAAAAGTTTTCACTAGTTGATTAACAAACAATTACTAGGGTTAGAGCTGAACCGAACTGACTTGACCTTGAAAATTATTTTAGCATGTTTCGTTTGATTTGAATTTATTTTGATCAAACTCAAGCTGAGCATGAGCTAAGAGAGTTAGCTCATTTTTAAATTTTGCTCGTGGCTCAATTGAAATTATGTCAAACAATTGTCTAAATAACATTAATTTATCTGTTATTAGGTGAAATAGTATCATTTTGTCAATGAACTACAAGCTTGAGCCATAAATTTGGATAACAAATTCGAGTCATAAACTCAAGTCAAATTATAATTGAACTATTGTTTATTTAAACTACTTTAACAATGACAGAGTCATAAAGGCCCCCCTTAATAAAAATCCACCGTTTATATAGAACAGAAAAATTGTTTTCCGATAAAAGAAAATAATTGATTTAAGAGCAAATTGTTTTACAATATCCATTTAAGTCACTATATATAATTTTGTAAGTTTATAAATATTATCAAATATATCCACATACATTTAGACATGTATATTTAAATTTAGAGATATCTCAAAACAGGGTTAAAAAACATAAATATGTCTGAAACATATATGAGGGCATTACAATTATTAAATAATGTCAAGATATTACTGGTGGGATCATGGGCCTTGTGTGGTGGAAATATCCCTAGCAAAAAGAGTAAAGATTCTTTCATATAGAAAAAAAGATGGGAAAGAGGACAAAAGATAAAAATACTTTTTTTTCATTTTCCTTTTATATAATACAAAATTACATAGAAAAAGTTATGTAATTAGATACACTTTTACTTCTTTGAACAATTTTTGTCAATTTATATATCTATTTATTGCAAAAAATGAACTATGTATAAAAATAAATAAATTTTTTAAATTTAAAAGGTGAACAAATTTATTTAAACGAAGTTTGGGTGGGAAACAATCATTTGGTGTTGCGTTTTCTCTTTGGAAAAACAATCAATCATTAACCTGCAAAAAACTGAAATTATTACTTGTGACAGGAATCCCCTTATGTCAAGTTGCTCGTGGAAAATCATCCACGGCAGGAGCAGCTTGGGGCGGAGCAATTTCATTTGATGCTGAGACTACAGGTGCAGTGTAAGTTATTGAGGCCGGGATATATGTTTGCACATAATAATATGCAGGAACATATATTGTTGTGAGAATGTAGGCAGGGCATGGATATCCATACGCCGTCTGAGGATGTGGATAAGTTGTAGGATAGTACACCATCTGTTCCACAAGTCACAGAATATCAGCATTTTGTCAGAATATATAGAGGATATCCAACCATGAACCTGTTTTATTCTAGTTATATATATACACACACACCTCCCTGTCAGTCTCTTGCTGGGGGTGGTTTATAAAACGAGCCGATATGTTACGACGACGGTGTTGATTTATTAAACGATGAGGGTGGTTGTGTCGGCCACTGCCACGCCTCGTACGGATAGCATCTTCCGTGTGTCTTGGCTGAGTAGCTTCTTGTGTGTGCCTAGCCATAGCCTTCTGTGCGTGCTCTGATCTGGCAAAAATTAAAATCATACACAATTGTTTCTTTTATATTTTATAAACCAAAAGGGTGATGCTACTCAGAGAATGAAATATAGCATTATTCAAGAACAAGTCTTGCCTTTGAATGCTTGTCAAAATATGAATTGAATTCAACAGTAAAAAAATCATACACAAAATATGCATTATCGTTGCTATTACATATATTAAGCAAGTGGAAAAATATTTACTTGCAAATATAAGAACAATTTGGATGCTGACAGTTGAGGTCAGGTATGAAGTCTCCCGCCAAACCTTTGAATGCTTGTCAAAATATGCATTGAATTCAACAGTAAAAAAATTACCGAATTGAAAGATTTTCCTATGTGAAACTAGTATTTTCTTTTTCTTTTTAATATTAAAGAATATATTAACAAAAAAAAAAAAGACTTCCTCCGAGATCCAAGCTTTCTTCAAGGTACGTTTCTTTGATCAGGTGCATCTACCTTCTTTGTATTTTTTTAAAGTTTATTTTGACACGAGGATATAACAATCTGTTGTGGATTATCTTGTTTTTATTCAAAATAGGTTTCAGATGGGTTACTAATTTGATTGGACGCTAAAAAAATAATTTTTTTATTACTTTTTGGAAGTGTTTTAGATTTAAAGAGAGACACAGAACAGGCAGACCTAAGGCATTATTCATTGTATCTATGTCTTTTACCGGTACCCAACAGAAGTGCAAGGTTTGCGACAAGACAGTTTATCCGGTTGAACAATTATCAGCAGATGGGATTGTTTGCCATAAATCTTGCTTCAAGTGTTCACACTGCAGTGGGACATTAAAGGTACAATATTTTTATGTATATTCGTGGTTATTTTGCTTGTTCTTTAGTTGATATTATTTATAAAATAATGAAATGATTTTCGTTTACTTTGATAGAATGTTTCTTTGTTTAGGTTCTTATAGCTTTATTGATGTTTTAAAGTTTCATTAATAGTTTCTGAGCTCTGTTTTAAATAATTTGGAATGTACTTTGCATATAGATTTTGTTGACTCTGTGTTTTTTTTTAATTAATCTACTTTTGTGGTTATTAAGGTGGGAAATTTGAATATTTTCAGCTGAGTAATTACTCCTCCATGGAAGGTGTATTTTACTGTAAGCCTCATTTTGAGCAGCTGTTCAAGGAGACGGGTAGTTTCAGCAAGAATTTTTAATCACGTATGTATCTCGTTTTCCAGATGAAGAAGCTCTTTGTGTGACTTGTCGACAGTTTTGTTTTACCTGCTTATTTAGCTACTGGTTTCATTGTTGCCAGCTGCAAAATCGGCTGAGAAGCTAACTCCTGAACTGGTAATCTTCTGTAGTACATTGAACCTATTTGAAATTGTTTAAAAAGCATCTTTTGAGAAAGGATCATCATTACAAAGTGTAAATCATGTTATGATATGTTGTATGTCGCTCAAGGTCTTGCTGATTCCCATTAGTTTGTGTTGATTTTAGACAAGGTCACCTAGCAAAGCTGCGAGCATGTTCTCTGGGACACAAGAAAAATGTGCTACTTGTGGCAAAACGGTCTATCCGCTGGAGAAGGTAGGGTCCCTGGATTAAAAAGTCATCAAATTTTCTCCAATTGTAGAGCCTCTGTATTGCATTTCTCCCCTTTTTTTTAATCTTTTGCTCCTTTGCCACCCCAACCAAAGTTACAGTTTATAGTTAATATTATGATATACTAGAAGTAGGTCTTGTTCTATGCTTACAAATTCCTAGTTATAAATTTATGGATTCATTAGTGTTGGCCTCATACAATCTTGATGTTAGTTAGTCTACGTTAGTGTTATGTAAAGTGGTCTTTGAAGGACACTAGGAGAAAGTTTGTCTCTATATTCCATTTGGAAATTATTGGGAAGGAAACGATAAATCTGGAAGATTTTAGTTAGTTTAAGTAGATGTATGTTAACAGAAGCAGACCTCGTTAATTTGTTACTTCAAAGCAAAATGCTAAAAATTTGTTGGGATCAGATTGTTCATTGTTGTGCTTGTATATATGGTAATGTGTAGTCTCACATATCAAATCATTTTGGAATTCTTAGTTAAACCACAGATTTTGAATGTAAATTTCCTGTGTCAACAATGTCAGGTAGCGGTGGAGAACCAAGCCTATCATAAGACATGTTTTAAGTGCTCTCATGGTGGTTGTTCTTTAGCCCATCAAATTATGCAGCCCTTGAGGGCATTTTGTATTGTAAACATCATTTTTCTCAGCTGTTTAAGCAGAAAGGTAGCTACAACCATCTTATAAAGTCTACATCGAAGAAGCGCGCAGCAGCCTCAGCTCCAGAAGTTTGAACACACAACTGCTTTCTGTTATGTATTTGGTGTGGGCTTGTTCTGCTTGTCGGTGTGGTTTGCTTTTGATCCTTGTGATTATTGTTGAGAGGAACTAATAAACCTCTGGTTCCTCTATTGGCTTTTGCTCATGTGTATTGAGCATTTTGTTGTGATTAATGATTGTGGGTTTGTGCATTCCCCTCCCTCGGTTATTAAAATGACCAGTTGTAGGCCGTGATCTTCAAAAGAAATGTCATCAAGCTCTGGTGTTTTTTGTTTTCAGCTTTTACAATTCAACATCCATGGGAAAATCTTCATTCTAATCTCTTATTTTGTTTTATATGGGATTGTCTTAATACGTTTTCTGGCATTGTTTCTCGTTTGTTTTATCATTTCAAAAAATATACTTCCTTTGGAAGTTAAACTTAACTTGGTTTCATTGGTGAGAGACGAATGAATCTTGTTAATGCTAACTTATCCTAATATCCTGCAGTGATGTAACAGGGTGAATTGGGCCAAGTACCTCTTCAATCCTAGAGGGAAAGTCATTCCTGTTTTTGCTCTATCTTCGACACAAAGATGACAGACAATAACCATTATCTCCCTATCATAAAATTTTCTTTCCTTTTTCTCTAAGTACATTGTCAGGAAAAGTCTCCGCACTTTTACCGTTTTATCCCCACTTTATTAGTAACCTATAATTTATAATATGTATTTTATAATATAAAATATATAAAAAATAATATGTATAATAAGATATTATGATATAATAAATATATTATATAATATGTATTTTATAATATAATATATATTATTGATACAAACTAATATACTTTATTAAATAAAATAAAGATATATATAAAAAAATTTAAATTTTTATTAGTATTTATGATTTTTTTAAAATAATAATATTTTAATTTTAATTTTTTATTATTTTATTTTATAAAAAGTGTGCCATACAATAAAATATTATATATAATATAAAAAAATTAAAATTTTAATACATTATATGATTTAATTATCAATATTTTTATTAAAAAAATAATAAAAATATTTATTACGGAAGAATTTCTCCGGTTCAGGGAGACGCAGCCGAAGAGCCCGTTCAAGCGAATTGCCTTCTCTAAAGTGTCCTGTCTCCTGTACAAGGCCCGTGTAATTGAAATTAAAACAAGTCTAATCTCATGCAATTTTAAAAACTGACCACTGAGGCCATTTTTCGAATTACCGAATCACTGTTCTTTCAGTTCCTCTGATTCCAAAAATGTCCAAATCGCTCTCAGATCTCCATGACCGTCTCTTTCTGTAAGCTCACTCTCGTCTCTGCGCATTTGGCTCTTCCTTATAAAATCACAACTTAATTTCTGTTTAATTTTTTTCTCATCTTTTAGGTTAACTAATCCAATACTAGAGTCCCTGAAGAAAACAAACTACACGCTGCCAGAAAGCACCACCGTCTCCGTAAAATCAATTTTATGCACTCTCCTCGACATTGAAGCGGCACCGGATGAGCAAAAACTAAAAAATGTGACTCTAGCGCTTGCTCTTCTAATCTCCTCTCGAACTTCAATTCACGAGTCTTTCACATGGATCCCCGAACGCATTTCAGCAAGTGCTGAGTCTGTTTTGCACGCTATTTCTAAAGAATTTGGCGCCGTTTTGCTGAATTTATTGCCAGAACTGGTACCACTTTTGAAGGAGAGGATTAAAGAGAGTTCGATTGATATAGACAATGAGAGTGATCAAGTAACCGCCGCTTCGGCTAGGGTTCCGGTTGTTCTCGCAATTTTGGCGGCTTATCAGTTTCGGTGGTTTGTTACACAGGTTCGAAACCGTTGGAAACAATTGAAAAATCTGAGTTGTGTTGTAAAATTATAAACATCTGTGTATATGTATGATATAATATCTGCAAATAGTTTTCATAATTGGAAGAATATCGGAAACAGATAAAATACTTTTGATTTTTACATCTCTGATGTCGTACTAGTTTTGAAGTTTTGTATCTGGGAACCGTTTTCGGAAACATTTTCACTTGTTTTCATGAAATTTATTGTATCTTAGAATTTTGTTTAAATTCTATTGTAAGTTTGAAAATTTCTTCTGCAGCTTCAGATTTTTCTTTAATTTTGTTTCTTAAGAGGTCTAGTTGTAATTTTTCTAGGTTGTGCATCCTGATTTGGGGAAGTTCTGTGATTTGGTGATACCTTGTGCATTGACTGCGCTTGACCACTGGTCGCCGGAGGTTAAAGTATGTGGTTTGATTAATATGTTATATGATTTGACTGTTGTAATCATTTGCAAATTGTTGAATGATAACTTTTTTTTTTTTAAAATAATTGCAGGCTCAGGGTATGATTGTATTCATACATCTTGCCAGAAATGTGAATGTTGTGGATCTTAGTCTCTATGAAGATGTGATTCTTGATGCTTGCTGTCAGAATATTGCTTCTGCTGATGAGATATGGCACCTTGTAGTTGAGATGTCAGTACTTCTTCTGACTAGTACACAGAGAAGTAATTGTCGTAGCTCATGGTATACTTGTTATCTTTGTTTTGCTTTTAATGAGTTTTTGATTGCATATCTTGATACTGTAGCTGGTAGTCATATGGATTGGCAACCATTTGGGATCACAAATAGATGTGCATTGAAGACCTCTCTCCTGGGGCAGGGAAGCTTTTTATGTTTTGTCTGGTTACAGTTTTTTGGGTGACATAACTTTCTTTAGTTTCATGGGGCTTAGATAGTTCACTTTAGTTTTTATTTGTCGATCACTATGATAGGCTAGGTTTTGCTTCCCATAAACAGCAGACACTGTGCTTCTGTAATGCAAATATGAGTTGTCCTGTATTCTTGCATTGGGATTCCAGATTAATGATTGAGATTGACAATTGAAAGTAATACTGCTTCATGATATATGATATGTGGGCCTTGATCTTGTCAACCATGAGCTTTTAATTGTATGTTGTTTCTTGTCCATTAGCTAAGTTTACCTGCATCATTTCTAGAAAAATTGGTTGCTTTTATAAATTATTTTCCCTTTTTTTATAGGTCTGAAAGGATACTGAATGAAATGCTTAGTCACTTGGAGCGCCAGCCAAGAAACAAGGACCGACGAGTAGCATGGCTCAAATTTATTGAGCCACTATTCAGTGCTCTTGGCCTTGTTTTACTAGCTCATTTTAGTCGTATATTTCCACTTTTCTTCAAATGGATGCATGTTGATGATGATGAAAGTGTGTCACTGGTGAGAATTATGTATCATCTGATTCAAGTATTCTTTTTTTTTTTTTTTTTCTGTTCTGCTTTCCTTGTTCAACAATTTGAGGTTGAACATGTTTTGTAAATTTTTATTTTGTAAAATAATAGTGGATCCTGACACGCTTAGTGTGCTAATTGATGAACTCTATGATCAAGCATCAAACTTTGAACATTAATAATAGTATTTTATGTTTGATATAGCTGCTGTTTTTTGATGTCATACTATATGACTTTCCAGTTTGGCTTTTTGCTTTGAAAAGACTATAATTCTACTGTATTTCCGAATGGAATATGATAGAGATTGTCTTTGGCTTTCTGCTTTGTATTGTGTTCCTAAACATGTAACTAGCTGGACAGGAAGGTTTGTAAGGTTTTTTTTTTTTTTTCCCTGTTGAATAATATTTACTTTTGACCGAACTTGTGATCAGTATTGTCAGAAACACTTGGCCTGTTGAGAGTCTAATTAGTTATGCTTTTATCTTATCTTTTTATTGTGGCAAATTAATGAATTATTGTTACCACTGCTGTTATTGGTACATTTTATATTTGAAGTATGTTAAATTATTTTTGAATTTATTGTGCAGGTTCTCAAACGGCTCAACACTGTTATAAAATTAACGTGGATAAGGAACTCACCTTATGTTGACAGGTGATTAAGATATCCTCATCTATGAGTTTGGTGGAGTTGAGTCTGTTTGATCAACATTAAATATATCATCATGTACTCAGCATTTGAGCAAGTGAACTGGTATAAAACAATTCAATGAAAATATGATCTGGGGAACTCTGAGATTCTGAAACTGCATCCTAATAAACAAATATTGATGTCATTAATAAAATTCAACAAAAGAATTGATTTAGTTTAAAAGCTGAAAACTTTTGTTCATTTTTTAATTTATCAGTGTTTGCAGTACTTTATTTATTTATTTTTTTTCGAATCATTGTTTTGTTCTCCTAACCTGGTTCTGTGGAGTAGAGATAACAATTTTCTTCTCCAATCTGGATCCCCACCTCGCCTTGTCCCACATAGGGCAAGGATTCTTCAAAATAAGCAGGGACAAGTTCAAAGACAGGGACAAAGATGAAAATAATTCTCCGTAAGCTAGGGTGCAGTCCTCTACTGAAATCACACACTTTACCTACTATAATCTTTTACCCAACTCAATCTACCTCACATTCCCTCATCTCTCTACCATCCTCGCCACAACACTATTCTGTTCATCTCTCTCTGGCTCAGTCATTTCAACAAAAAAGAAAACCAAAACCAAGTGGAAAGAAGATATGCAACTGAAGAGAGAGAGGAGGTTGAGGCTTATGACATTCTTGAAAGCAATAAGATTGTGGTGAATTGGTGCTTGTGACTTTGAAGGGAATTTTTTCAGGCTTATGGATAGAAGTAGAGAAGCTAGAAGATCAAACATGGTGGCAACACACAAAGATGGAGTTGCAGAAGAAGATGGAGAGATGGAGTTGAGTTGGTATTCTTATGATTATGGTTAATTGCGTTGGTGTTATGATTTTTTTATTTTGTTGCCAAAGAAAACCAAGAGATGGAGTTGCAGGATACAGATAGATAAAGATGTAGAGATTGAGATTTTTCAGCCATTGAGATTTTTTGAATTGTAAGAGACAGGACAGTCGTAGGGCAGGGACAGGACATGTGTGGGCCTGCGTAGCGGGGATGGGACGGGAATGGGGAAGCTTCCATCTTACATGGGAGGAGGGGGAATGGGAAATTTAGCCTCGCCCCATTTTGCCATCTCTACTATGGGTGCTTATGATGTTTCAGTGGTCTTTAAAACCTTATTCCATGACAAGGCAATTCATTAATCATTTTAGAGACTTCTAAATTGTTTGTAAAAAAATTTTTCTTTTTTTAACAGACATATTATTGGTTCACATGTCATTTCCCATTCAACACAAATTTTGTGTCATCCTCCTTCCACCAATTTGTTATGAAATTCTTGAACTGAGTTTCAAATATGTACCATGTTCCCAGCATAGGACTAAGTTCTAAGCATTTTATCTCTCCTATTTTTGCATCAGATTGGTTGATGAACTTACCATATTGTACAAGGAGGCAGCAATGAGAAGAGCTCGTGAAGAAATCAGGACTGATATTCTTCAGATGCTAATTCTGCTGCAACAGTAAGAATCCTTATCTTGTTTTCTTTTTCAAAGAAGATAAATTTTCATTTTGTGTCCAAAAGAATCTAGTTTAATTTTTTTTTCTTGCGGTATACACTAGATGTAAAGGCGCACAGTTTCAAGCAGCCTGGAACAAGTACAAGGATGATCCTAACTTGTGCAGTCTTGTTTCCTCTGTAAGTGAAAGAATTATTGTGCCAGTGTAATGAAATTATAACTTCAGTGGTCATTGGTAGCTGCTTGGTTTAAACACGCAAAACCCATTGAAAATATATCAAATTTAGGTGGTATCCTTTATTATGATTTGTCACATATTGCTAAACCTAGAAGACGACTTTTGAAGCATCCATAAAATAAAACACAGGATTGAGAAATTATGAGTAACTTTCATTAATTAATCAATATGACAATGTTAATAACAGACCTAAATTGTGTAGAGATCCAATTCTACAAATCTCTCCTGAAAGAATAAGAAAGGTATTTTTTTTTTACTATTGTCTGATCCTGCGCTTGTTGCTCATAGAAAATGGAAACCAGGTCTCAGGCTTCCAGGGAAAAAAATAGAATTTAAGTGGGCAAAATCCAACACCACCATCATCTACTACCACACATCCCAAACTTTGCTCCCCACCAAAGTTGCCTCTCTCCGGGCACTATGGAAACAAATTTATAACAGATTGCACATATTCTGTTTCTTCATGTTGTCTTGCTTCGTTTCTTTGCTTCACTATAGAGGATCACTCCAAACACTGTCAATGTGTAACCAAGCATTCCAGTTACGGATACGGGATTTCTAAATATCAAAATTGACACCACCACAGCCACTGCTCCTTTTGCATTTCCTAGCACCTGGATGACCCAAAAGCTTTTTAATATCATGTAAACATATATGTACATATATGGAATACTTTGAGAAAAGTGTAAGAAGAAATGACCAAGAATAACATCTGAGTGTATCAAGACAAATTAAATCCGCAATGATATGCAGCAAAGAACTAGTGTTAAGGAAACAACAAACATGTTGACAACAATGAAAAATACGTTAGGAGGGTTTGTGACACCACTCTCGTAAAAAAGAACTAAAAATTCTGAGAATGTACAACTCTTTAAGCAAATCAATCAAGAATGTTTGACCTTAATGTTTAACAACATTTGAAAAATTACAACAGAAGATAACAGAAGATGGTAAACGTTGAAGGTGGAATGTAAGAGGAGGGCAACAATAGATCTTCGGGAAAGCTATAAAATGGTCCACAAGGATACAATAGTATGACCTCGAATATGTAACCTGTTTCTCACAGTTTAACCTTCTAATCTTAACAAAACTTTTGGCTGGCTCTTATCCTTAAAGCCTAAAAATTTAATAAAAACTCTCCTCCATGTGCAACAATTCATTTTTCATTGCAGACAGCCAAATAATCTTATATGATCCATTTCCATGTCATCCTTGTTGCTACACTTAGAACATACAAGCAGTTTATCTCAATGTCCTATTCCAACCACAAAAAAAATATAGCTTATCTTCCAAGACCAGCCTGTCCCACTATTGCCAAAAGGAACATAAATAAAAACAGAAGCAGAACTTTGAAAACCTAAAGGAAAACCTGTGTCAATGAAATTGCTCACTGACCACCTCCAGGCATACACCCAAGGTTACAGTCAACGGGAAAACATTTAACAATTTTCAACACTACTCAAGGTATTCCAACACAAGAGAAAGAAATTTCACAACCTCAAAACCAACAGAAGATATCTAAACTATGCATCCTCTCCCGAAAAAATAGATCCAGAGACAACATCCCCTAAAATAAAACTCTTGATTATGAATATGGATATCATAAACAGATTTAACCATTTACTTTGAGTAGGTACTCCATCTCAAAACAATAAAACAATCCAAATTTAACCAAGACAATAACTCCAAGAAGAACCTCCACCGTGGTTCCAACACTGTCCTCTTTGTTACCACTACTGGGGTCCTCTACTCTGGTTATCACAAAGGCATATCCACTCAAAGAGGATCCCAGGTTTATAACCAGTGTTAAGTTGTCTATTGATTATTAATCATGGAAATTTCTCTTCTAGTTATGTTTGTGAACTTTCTTATATTTTCAAAAGTAAGGAATGGCTTTAAGTTACCAGGATAAACATTGAGAGAGATGCAAGAATAACAGATGTGTTGTCAAAGAATAAATCCAGAAATGAGGCATACCTGGAGAGTCAGAGCACTGGTATGTTTTGTGACCAAAAAGTTGGTCAGATTTACAAAATAAGCTAGAGCTGAATTGAACAGTAGATACCAGATGATCTTGACATCATCTCTGGCAAGTGCGAGTGTAATACCAACCACATTCTTTTCCATTATAAGTGTTGCAGGGAGTAGAAAAATGACAGCTATTGGAGCCATGTATAGAAGGAGGTTCATGGAATTCAGCTTCTCCCTAGAAACAAACTTATTCAGTGCTCTTTTCTAGCATCCTAATCACTTGAAACATAGAACCAAGAACACATGCCATCAACTAGAAACAAATTAACACAGATTCCTTACCCTTCTGAAGAAAGTAAAATCCCTTGTAGCACAGATTTAAATGCCCGGGCAGCTGTTGCCGCAATGCACATTATAAATCCAAACAGATGGAAACTTGGTTCGCCCTGATCCCACATAAGAAACAATAAAAACAATCAGAAGCAGAATAGTTAACCAATGAGATCACTTTAGTTACACAAAAACTTGAAAGCATCATACTTGCCTCCAGGGAAAAAATCAAACTAATTGTAACATAGAATAGACTTTCTTCCATTGGTGTATAAAAATTTAGAAGTCTTATCATATCATACTTTCAACCCAAATCAACAAAGCTAAAATTATAATTATTAAATTGAAATAAAATCACCCAATTAATGCAATAAAACAATTGGTTTCTACCTCGAATTTGATATTAATCCGGTTTCAATAAAACCAAAAAACAACTACATTAAGCTAAATTGAGTTCATTCTACTTCTAATATTATTTCAACAACCACCAAAAACGTTTTAAAAAGATCCCAATTTTCACCGAGCCCTGAAACAAAGAACCCACATTACACCAAATAAGCTCAATTTCAACGCACCCCATAAACAAAAACCCAAATTAAACAAAAACTCACCAATCAAACAAAACACCATATAAAGCATTTAATTACATACCCCACTAGCGATGATCACCCCAGTAACAACAGGAATGAGGGTGACATAAGTGAGCCAAGCTTCACGTTTAAGCGTCATCAGGTAGGCGAAAACAGCAGTGAAAAACGGCGTCGTAGCACCAACAGCCTGATTAAAGGAAACCGGTAGGAACCTCAAGGAGACATTCCCAAAAACAACGGAAATACAAAACACGAAGGACAAGGCGGAGATTTTGAGAAATTGAAGACGAGATCGGATAGTTTGCATGGGAACCATCTTCAACCACGCAACGGCAATGTAACTTAACAAAGAACAAGCCGTCATGTGACACATGGTTAAAAAGATTGGATACTTGAACCCATAGTTACTTAACAAGTACTTATTCAGTAAAAGCACACCTATATTCGACGAGTACCATGACGCAACCAAACCCAACGCGAAAATTTTGCTTGAACTCTTCATTTCCTAAAAAAAAAAAAAAAAGAAATCGTCGGTGACTCGGTAATGGGACGAATGCGATATATCGGGAAAAAGGAAATCAGGTGTGTTGAGGATGTAGAATTAAGAAATGGATCTGGGAAACGCTGAACGGCGTAGCACACGAGGGATCTAGTCTGGAGAAGAAGAGAAGAATGTGGGTGTACAACTGCGAATACGAGATAAACAAGGAAAAGTCTGAAAGAGGTAAACGCGTTAAGGAGGGTGGGAGAGTAGTGTAGAGTAAAATATTGTTGTGCTGGTCTTCGTGACTCCGTCTCGTATTCGGATCTTAAATATTATATTTATATAAATTTTGCAGATGACGTGGAGGTGTGCATTGTAAGGAAAGTAGATGATGACTTTTCCATGTGAGGTTAATTAATAATTAAAATTAAATTAAGGATTTTAATACAATGTCTTCGCCTGCTTCATATTCTCTGAATCTGGCCCATCATGTGGTTAAAATTACATTGAAACTTTATTAAATGAAATAATAGGTATTTTGCCTTTTCCTTGATGTGGCATTACAGTATATGGAAAGGTATTAGTCCAAATACATACAAGTATAAATACATGCATTGATACTTGAAATCATGAGTTTAAAATTCACATTAGACTGATTAGTTAAACTATCAATTATTAACCAAATTAGGTGGATCATGTTAATATAAAAAATTTATTATTTTTAAATTTATTATAAAATTTTTAACCAAAATCTTATTTATCATATTTAAAAATTATATATACGGTTATATTAAACTTGTTTTAATATAAAATAAAATAAATTATATATTTAATTATAAATTAAATAAATTTTTTTTAATAATTAACTTATTTGATCATCAATCAATTGAATGCGACTAAACTCTACCAACCCCATTTATTTGGAGATTCTTTTATAAAATCAACAGACTTCAAGGATGAACTTTCAAAAAGTGCTTTAGACCCATTCCATAACTACTCCCATTCTAGTTTATTTTGAATTAGATTTTTCTAAATGCTAACCATACTGTCCATGTTTCAAAAGCGTCTGCTGGCTGCTTTCTCCCTTTGTCCATTCTTCTGCAGTAGATCAGCCACAAAGTGCGGCAAATTTTAGCCCACTTTACCACAAATTTTTTGACTTTAATGAATGCGCAATATGGGCATGCATTTATATTGTAAAAATTAATTCTTTTATTTTCTTGCCAGAAAAATTAATTAATTATGGGTTGTGAAGTCAACTTTTCTTTACAACACAAGATGAAATATGCAATTCACTTTTCGTGTGAATTTCGAATAAAAAATCATAAATAAAGAGAGAGGGACCAATTAAAACTAAAGCCCCATTGTTTTGCATGCTACAATCATAACTTGAAAACGTTTTTGAATAATCTATTGAAATTAGTGTTTAATGTAATGTAAACTGTTTTAAAACCCAACATATTTTCTTTACTTCTCAAACAAATAACAAACATACTTTCTTCATCCAATGAGGTGAAAACACGTGAACTACAAATAAATGAAATTTATTTATATTTTTTTTGGAAAACAAGGCATGATTTATCAAAATACCTTACAAATCCTAATCTTAACGACTTTAGTTGGAAAGAGTATCAAATTTGGGACCAATTCGTAAAATTAGCAGACAAAGTTGATTACTTCAAATCATGTTTTCATTGATTCGATTAGAGTCAAAATTTCAGTAGAGAATTGATTAGGAAAAAGAGACTCTAACGCTCCACTCCACTCCACTCCACATGAGCCGTTGGTGACTTACGGTGAGAATAAAGTAGTAGCCGCCCTTGAATGAAGGAAGCCACATATTATTATTAAATAAATTATAATAATAAACCCAAGTTGTAATATCATATCATTATCCTACCTCTCACCCACGTCTTAGTTTTGAAATAATATTAACATTCTTTTCACCTCATATACCAATAACACTAAGCTGACCTGATTGAGGAGCCATGTAGACCAGAAACATTCATATTTTACCACTAGTAATGTCATAATCAACAAATCCCTCAGAACCATGAATGTCAACTAGTTGACTAGAAGAATTAATTAACCCTATTACCAAAATTTTGAAAACAAAATATTGCCATGGATGGCGGCCTCACAACCTAAAGTAGAAACTGGGAATTCAAGAATTTTATGTAACTCATGGAGGTATAAGCAACATCAGAATTTGGATAAAAGAATGAACAAAACTGAAGGGAAAGGAGTTGCATAGACCTAACAAAATTTAATTCAATAAGATGTCAAGCACCCAAATATTTGAAATTACAAGAAACAAATAGGGTGAAAAATCCTGACATCAGTAAATTTAAACAATGTTCCATTTATCATCCTAAATAACCAAAAGGGATTACAATCAACACACAAACGTTTCAACCTTAAATTATAAAAGCAAGTAAAATTCATTTTCCTTCTAATCATCACTCAACTCAATCTGGCATCTACAGACTGGAGAGCACCTGCATGAGAAAATAGGAGATATATTAGAAATGGGTATAATGTTATGACTAGAATATCAATTAGATACAATTTATCAAAACTAAAGCGGCAGAATAAACACTTGTCTTGGTAAGAAAATACCATATACATTTGACAAAATAACACATAACAAAGTTATGTCAAAACCAAGAAACAATAACCCATATTGGACATGCAAACTTAATACTGAAAGCAAAATGCATCATGAAAAATATAGAAACGGTAAAAATACCTTAGATGTTGCTGGGGTACATAAAGACCCTAACTCTATCACCCTGCACAAACAGAAAAAGGACACAAAAATTTAGAACCCAATACACAGGATAACATTAAATAACAATTAGAAAAATGATAGTGTTTCAATACCATGGACTTTGGGGGCAGGTTGGACTTGAACTTGGCACGAACAACACCACTGTTACCATGAGGCCTGGTGACCTTGCCCCAAATACAACGGTAGTGTGATCCATTCTGCTTTACCTTAGCCTTGTAAATGTAAGCCAGGCGCTTTCCAGCATACCATGCCACCTCTTCCTTGGTGTTAACTCCCTCAATCTGGATCAAAGATGTGCTGGGGTACTGGTTTGCCTTTGACCTAAATCATTTATTTCATCATTAGATGAAATGAAGGAAAAGGAAAAAAGCTATTTCGCAACAAAATAAAAGCAACCTAACACCATTCATGATAACATTCTACATGAAACATGAAGTTGAAGAGTCTAATGTAATTATTCAGTATGTAATAGAGTTAAAATAATCAACAATCATGATCATATTAGTTACAGAACACAAGTTGACAAGCAAATATCTACTATCATTCTATTCATATCAGAAAAGAAAAAAACTAACCACTATTATAATATTTAAAAATGAAGCTGAAAAGCAAATATCTAATGTCATTATTCTGTATATTCATTTTAAAACAAACTAAATAAAAAATTACAAACTGAGCTATTGAACAAAACATAGAACAACCAACACCAGGAGGTTTCTGTTCTGAAATTTTTCTAAATGAATAAACACATAAAACATGAAGTTGAAAAACAAATATCAAATGCCACATTTTCCAGTAAACTTCATCAAACATACTGCAAACTGAGCAAATATATGAAACATTGAATACCAAACACTTGCTGATTCCAGTTCTCTTGATTATTTTTCCCAGTAACTAAATTAACACAAAGAACTCAAAGATAAAGAATTAACGCAAAAAGAAATCAAACCAAAACAAACGCATATCTTTCCTGTTTCAGGGAAATGTAGACCAAAAACACGATTCACTAAAAAAAAATTATCTCATATTCTAAAAGAGGCAAACTCTAAGGTAACCACTCGATTTCTTAGTATCTCATAAAAAATAAAAAAAAGCAATCTAAATTTATCATTCTATCATTACTTAATCTAAATGAACCAAACTTATTGCTAGGAAAGCAAGTCTAAATCCTAGTAAAAGAATGATAACTGTAGCTGCATGAGATATCCAAAGTCATCAAAAGATTTACCTCTTGTATCCAAGGATGGTTCCTCTGACATATAGTCTGCAAAAACGAACGAACAAAAGAGCTTTAAAAATCGAAATGAAAAAAAAAAATTAAAGATTCATGACAAGGAAAAAGAATAATCGATAACTAAAGCTAGGGATTAAGGTTAGCTCAGAGACCTGACTCGCTCTCCTTGGCGTCCTTTTACCATTTTGAGTTCGGCAGCTAAAAATCTCTGGAATTAACCTGAACAGAGCTGAGGCGCTTTCTGAGACTGAGAGCGAGAAAAATAAACCTAAAACCCTAGCTTCTTATGCTTGGCATTTTATAGAATGAGCCTGGGCTTATAGATGGTAAGTTTAATTTATAAGCACTAGTTTCTACAAGTGAAATATGAGAAGGGCCTCATTTCAAGCCCAAATATATCCTCAAAGAAACACAGTTGGGCTGCCGTTATTTTTTTGGATAATTTTCATAAACTCCCCTACCTTCTTAGAATACCCCTGAAACCCCTAGATGTCGGATTGATTTACCTGCTTCATAAGTATTCTTGGTAACTTCGTTTAAGATTTTGTTTCATTAGGTTAATCCAATTGTCCTGTTTCTCATCGTCGAGAATTCCAACATTTGGACCCAATTTAGTAACAGCCCATCCGGGGCTGAAACAAGTTAAATTAAAATTAGCTTTTGATTGCTTAATTTCCCGTTCCATTATTCATAATTATTTTATCATCATTATTCACCATCATGATTTGAATTGGTACAGCCTGGAGCGATTTCATGCAAGTTTTGAAAGAAGATATCAGCATCGTGGAGTCTCTCCTACCAGAGTTGGAAGCAGAAAATCAGATTCAGAAAGCTCCAGTTTCATGGTCTAAAGAATGCACATTACATATATAATTTAAAATTCCCCCCTACAAATTAAACCACACGCACGGTAATCCGTTCCGAATCTGAATTCAATGGATTGACATTTTTCTGGCTAGTTATTATATAGGAGAGATAGCTCCACCATTCAAGGAACACAGGATTAGCCACTTCATTCATACTAGTACGCGTCTTGTTAACAATGGTCTTGCTTTCTCCGGCTAACGGGGAAGTGTAATCCTTGCAGATATGAAAAGGACATGCTTGCTTATACAGACCTTAGTTACAATCTAACTGAAGCAGAAGCTGAGAATATTGAAACGAGCAAGATTATGTGCATTTATAATGATTTTGATTTGGGAATTATTTGAATGGAAGATTAATAGTTTACACAAAGACAGAAAAAAACCACATTTATACGTAATAATGGATGAAAAATTTCTCCTAAGAACTCACCTTTTTCGTAACTGTCAGCAGCACTGAGTAATCACCAAAAGGAGCACTTGAAGAAAACAGGGTTACAGATATTATCAAAACTCACTTCTCTCTCTCTCTCTCTCTCTCTCTCTCTTTTCTTTCTCTATAATCTTTCAAAACTACACAGGACCATTTTTAAGTGACTAAAATAGGTTAATTTAACTATACCAATCCAGGAAGAGGATTGAAAAAGTAAGTACACAGAGGAAAAGCAAAAGAAATGTCCTGCTGCTGCTATTACGCTGGACAGCTTGAGAGAGTTCTTTGTTACCAAGCTCTACATTCTTTGTAGCTTCAACAGCCTGTAATTATGAAAATTTGAATAGAAATTCAAGAATTAAAAAATCCCTCATGGAAACACCAATAAATTGATAAACCATAAGAGGATAGAAACAATCATTGGCAACAATACGAGACTAATGCTTATGCCTGAGGCATGATTGATACATTGTAGCAGTGCCTTTAGACAAATATCTCCTCTGACAATTGCATTAGGATGCAACTAGTGTTATCCATAGTCAGGTAGTAGAAAGTATATTACAATCCCCATTTAATCCACCCCTCTATGCAATTTCACGTTAACAGAGAATGGTCAGATATAAGTGATGGTCAGATATAAGTGATCTGATGTTGATGGAAATAGAAATTAAAAACAACCATGCTGACCTGGTCATAAAGAAGCTCTATTTGTTGGGCTTGCTGCAGAACATGTGTTGACATGAGGTGATTCAGTGCAGACATTTCAACCATCTTAGTTTCTGTTTGTTGAACAGCATCAAGGAGACTGCTCAACTCGACCTGCATAATAAGTATAACAACAAGCAGAGCCAACTTAAGAAGGATGTATATGCTATTAAGCAGCCATGACATTGTCAGCCTTGTGATTGTGAGAAATTATCAAATTACAAATTCTAATTACCTGAAGGGCACGTGTTTCATCATCCAACAGCTGTTGCTGAACATTAAGAGATTCAGGTTGAGGACCATCAAGCTCCCTGATCTCTGAAATGTTCGATTTTGAGGTATCTGCAGCATTTGAATTCGGAACATGCTTAAGTTTTCTTCTTGGTGTTGCTTTATTGATAGCATCTTGGAAACGGATGGCTCTAAGCTGATCGAACTGTGCAGTGACTGAATGGAGTTTCTCACTTAAAATAAGAACCTGTAAATTAAAAAAATAAAAAAAAAACAGTGCATAAGAGAAAGTAATAAGCCAAACAATGTAATAAAAGACAAGATTATTTTAATAGAATTCAACATTCTCAAGGGAAGAGATTATATATACATATTAAAAATTAATCATGAATCTGCTATTCCTTAATATGAACTACACTACTCTAGAAGGGAAACAAACCACAATAGCTGGTGTTTTGTATGCTAGGTAAACCAATGAAGGTACAGTGTGAATTCAAATGGCAATAACTAATTGGGAATAGTTAATGTGATCTCAAAGTGATGTGAAATATATCCCCACAATTTTAACCAAGTACAAATATTATGATACAACACAGATTCCAATTAATGTACCTTACAATTTAGAGCAAATAGACATAGTGATGACTAAAGCAGAAAGAATAAAAAATTGCATACCACTCCATGTTTGTGAGCAATAGTGTCAGCATTGGAGTTGTCACCTCTAAGGCCAAGCCAGCCCTTCGAGTTTGCTTCATCATCATTTATGTTATTTTTTAGAATATCAATTTGTTCTTTGCAGGCTTTAATGAAGGCAGTAACCTGCATAAATTTGAATAGGTGTCAATGTTTTAGAATAAATCAAACATTCCAGAAGAGCATGGAACTTACTTCATGTTCGATGCTGTCTCTTTCATGTTCAGTTGTACGGTGCAGATCCACATAATCTTTTCGATGCTTTGACATAAAAGTTTCCAAAGCTCCAATGCTTTCAAGCTGACAGGGTGGAAAAATAATTAAACAAATAGATTGCACACAAATATGGAACCATTTATTTCTTGGAGAAAGTAAAAGAATTGCAATTCTTCCAGTAAAATCAAATGGCAGCAAGTTGACAGTGGTGAACTTACAGTCTTCAGAGCAGCCTTTGTAAAAGATGATCTTTGTCGAGGTTTATGAATTATGAAGGATGCCATTATGGTTGCCAATTTGGACTATCAAAAGCAATCACACAATGGAAAAGGAATTAAGATTCAAGAATGTAACATATGATTGCAGCATGAAGAATAATAAGTTTCAATAGACAAGAAAATGAAATAAAATGGGTACATAAAAATCAATCTTAACATTTCTGCAACAACAAGGGTATTAGGAAGTGAGATCTAAAAATGAATATGAAAAATACATACCAAAGATAGATAGCAAAATACAACACTGCAATCAATCATCTTAAAGCATAAAATCAGAAACATCAACATAATTAACCTTCACAAATGTTGCATTTAACAATAACAGATAGCTCTATTCTACAGTTCTTTTTAAAATGTACATGTAATGAAAATTTAACCATTCAAAGAACAAAGGGCACAGGACAGATTGGCAAACAGAGTACTAAAATCTTGCCGCAATAATTCCAATTTTCCAAATAACTCTAGATGTAAAACATCTTAATAACAACTTCAATTTGATGAGTTGAAAGCGTAAACATACCTCATCATAACCTAAAGAAACAGCAGTATGCCGCACAGCATCTTTAAAATCCTCAGTTCTATCTCTAACTCTTGCCATTATTTACCATCAACCAGAGAAGCCTTGAAGTAGCCCAAATCTTAAACAGGACTGCAATTGAAGCGATACACTTTACAGTCAAAATCCAAACAAGATAAGATTAATAATACATCAACCTAAATGTTTGCTCAACACGAATTCTTCGAAAAAAAAAAAAAACATGTTAATGCTATATCAGATACAGTTAACCAATTGTCTCTAAAATATCCATCTCCGATTATCTTAATCTCATCAGACACCAGATTAAATACTTGGATTTGAAATTAATAAAATTATATATAAAAAAAACACACCGAGAAAGAAGAGGATTGAGACTTACGTAAATTTGCGTAAGAATCTAACGAAGCTAGGGGAGCTTCATTTTGGTGCTTTAATCTCTTCAGATTTGAGAGGTGTCAACTGTGAAGACAGACACTGTTAAAGCTTGCCGGAAACCACCAGGCGCGAATGGGATCGAATCAATCAAATGAATATTTTTCTTATGTTAGATGGTAAAACGGTCATTTACATATCCAATCGTTATTTGAAGGTATCATAAGGGAAATTAATTACATTAGTGTGGACCGGAGGTGTCCATGGCTGGACAGGGCCTAAGGCCTGCTACAGTAACAAATCTCCGAATCCGACCTAATATATATGGGTCAGCCTTTAAACAGGTTGGCTATTAATTTTTAATATTATATTTTTTATTAATTAATTAACTTTTTTAATATTATGTAAATGGTACAAGTCAAGCTGTCCCATGGCTCTTGTGTCTAGCCCTACAGTCCAGCTTGGAAGGCTTAAGGGTTAGATCTAACATGCTACAATATTGAATTGACCATTTTTTCGGGTTTCAAATTGAGCCGTGGGTCAGCCAAGCCCAATTAACACCTCTGTGGATTGATAATTTACCGTGGTATTAGATTATACAAAAGGTAAATAGATATTATAATGTGTGTTATTTGATTTTTATTCATAAAAGTTAAAATAACATTTTACTTTACACGGTTAAATTAATATTTGTTAAATTTGATATCGTTTTTGATGAAACCCTATAAATTACTAAACACAAAAATATTTCATAAAGAGTATAATAAATATAAACTATGACGTAAATTAATATTTTATCACGTAGAAAGAAATTAATATTTTTCAAATTTCATATCAAATTTTGTAGGGTATACATTTACTTACAATATTTAATACAACATTAGGATAGCAAATTCACCCCATTCTATTTCAAGTAGAACTTGCAAGGGAAAATAAAATTTGATCTCGAAATAATTAAGTAAATGATTATTCTATTGAGCTCATAAATATGACAAAAACTTGAAGGGCAATAAAGCTATAGATCAGCAAAGAGATGGTAAGTTTTTGAATCTACAGCAATGAGTCTCAAAGCAGCAATTGCTGCAGCAACAGCCAGGCAGCCAAAGAAACAAACATTGAACCAGCGCCATAGCTTTCCCAAAGAAGAGAGTTTGGTCTTCTTCGCAACAAGGAACATGTGATTTGCAAGAATAAATGTCAAAGGGAATGTACTAATGGCCCCTGTGAGACTCATGAAATCACCAAGGAATGGCAAAAGAGCAGCAACGAATGTGTTGATAGTTAGGTAACCGCCTCTCACTGCTATTCTGAATGATAAGTTGCGAGGCGACAGTGAGCTTCCTTTAATTCCATACCGTGTATCTAAGTACTCGTACATTGGACTTGCAAATATCTGCAAGATGTGGAGGAAATTCATTAGTAATGGAAAAAGATGGATTGATTTCCGAAAGTGAAAGTTACTGATTTATAAATACATGCAAAGCAATGACGGATTGCAGGAAAGCAGCGACATTGGCTGCAGTCCTCATCCAAACTGGACCATTGACACTGTCGAGCAAATAGGTTGAAGTATTGGCCCCATAAGCCCAGTAGCCGGCAAAAGTCACAGCATATAATGGTAGAACTCCAACTGTGAATTGAAAGTACAAAGATTTCAACATGTTCGGAACGGCAGGCTGCCTGATTGTTGCCTAATGCAAGAGAAAGGGAAAATAGTAAGTTTTAAAGGCAAATATCGAAAATGTACACAGGAGATAAATTTACACTGCATTCTACATCCTAGTACCTCTGGAAAGTATCACAAGAGTAAACTGATATTCTTATACATCTCAGAAATGTATACAAAAATTAATCCAGAATCAGCCTCCGTATTTTAAGCTTCTTTTATTTTGTTTAAATGAAAAAATCCATTTTTGGCGAAAACTTATTATTTGCATTGTTGACCTACCTGTATTTCTGGAAGCATTCCAGTATTGAATGCAAACACAACACTAGCACATGCCCCTATTGTCGAAAAGATTTTGCTTGCACTTGATCCAGGGATGCTATAATCCTGTGCTGGAGCTTTGATCCCTATGACAGTACAAATATAATTTATAACATTTCAACACCACAAAATTATCAGCTCAATTAAGCAAGAAACAGAAAAAGAAATATATCACTGGCCAATATAATATGCATGTTATTATAAATTGCAAGTTAACGATCATTTGAAAAAATAATTAATTAGTTTAACTGAAACAAAAGACGGTCTTTTAACAATAAATATTCTCATTTCCAACTGCTACCTGGGGCGTTTAAATGGTAATGTTGTCCAAGCTGCTATTGCAGCTGATCACTTGCTCCAATTTTCTACTTACATTATTTGATGATTGGCTCTGATTGGTTTGACTTTAAGAAGTTCTTTAAGTCAGCTCAATTAAGCAAGAAACACAAAGATTGTAGGATGAGAACTTACCATCTCGAACTGAAAGCACAATAGCTATAACAATATACACCATGGAAAAGAATGCTGAAACTCCTAGCCAAACCCCAAGAGCAGAAAGATGGGGTATTCCAATGGCGAACAAGGCACATACAAACCCAGCTATTGCAATAAAGTATGGAAGCTTCATAACATTGTCATCTCGGTAAAGAACATAGGTGGCCTGCATTGCAAATGTGGACAACGTCAAATCAGCCAATTTACAAATTTCTTGACGGTCATCACTATGATAAAGCCTGTTTCCAGGATTTGACATTACCTTTAGTGCCTCGCCAGATAAAATGATATATCCAGTGTTAATCATGAAAAGATTGAGGTACTGCAATCCCCATGTTAGAGAATAGGCTCTCCTTCCTTAAATAAAGGAAAACGACAAACCAATTTTAGCAGATTAGTTCTGAATAGAAGCCATCATACACAAACTAAGACAAAATAATTTAATAGTAAATGTTTCTAGTTTTTCCCCTTTCCACTCATACCATAAATATATCCGGCGAGATCCCTGTATCGGATATGCCTCTTGCCCCCAAATTCATGAATCTTGGCAACAAGAATGTTAGCATCAAGTGATAATACTGTGGCTGCAATTAAAGCTAATACACCAAATATCCAGCCCAGAGGGACCATCACAGCTGCAGAATATCCCAATACATAGGCGCTGTTTATACCGGTGGTGAGAACAAACCCAACCTGTAACCATGAATCTAGAATTTCCAAGGTAAAAGATATTATTAGTATAAGAACAATAATACAACACTAAGCTACGAGACCGAAATTATCCTAATAAATTTGCCAGAAATTTAAAGCTCTCTTTCTTCCATTTTCAAGAGAAGGTCAGCAAGACAGAGCTGCATTACAGATGAGATGTGTAAAAGCACACTGATGAATTTTAGTTAACCAATTTATCAAGTAAACCCAATGAATCATGTAAATTTCTTACAACAAGCGACCAAAAATGTTATGAATAATGATCTAAATAAGGACTATAACAAAAGGTCATCAATTTACCCCTTCTTCAGTCACAGATGATCCAACCACACGCATTTCCACTAAATAGAATAAGAATATGTTTTCGCATAAGCAAATCCGTTCATTTGATTAGTATGAAGAAAACACACAATTCCCTCTTTCCAAATCCAGATTAAACTCCATGAAATAGAACAAGACAAACTGCGAAAACAAAATCTCAATACTTTTCGATAAAAGTTTCAACTTTCACATTTAAAGAAGGGTATTATTATAAATAATATCTATCAAACAAGCCTAAAAAATACAATAATAAAAAGAAGGCTAGGTACTGAAACAGACAAAAGCCATAAAAAGAAGATATGGTAATACTAACCAGTACTAATCTGATGGGCAGTTTCCGGAGCCTCCTCATCATGCACTCTCCCATGGTAAGAATCCACTAATTCTCTATCATCACCCCCCATTCTCTTCTCTTGGTTTCTTTCCCCAACCAAGAGAGCCAATTTCAGTTCCTCTTTAAATACATTTAACACCGCCACCCTGTTTTCTTCCAACTCTCCTATTTATAGGGGCACATATATTCATGCAAATATTATTGTAATTAATGACAGCCAACAAAATTCATTGACTCTTCCAAATTTAGAAAAGCTGAGTACCTTTTCTGATTTGCTACTATAAAAAAATTTTACTGTTTACAACTTTAAAAGTTACAGAGAGATAGCCGCGAATTAGAAAAGTATGCATTTTATACTTTGGCGCGTGTTAATAGTTAGTTAATAAGGGTGTGTTTATCGGAATTATTTTCTTATTACAAAGGTAAATATTACCAGGGTTCCAGGTTCAACGCGGCGTCAAATTTTATCTCCTCATCATGGTCAAACTATGTCGGCTTTCATCTCTTGTTTTTAGCTCGTTAGTTCCCAAGATTCGCCCAAATTTCATGAACCCATTTGCGTTGCCACATTTCAGCCGTGTCATTATAGGGGAATCTTATAGAAGTTTTCAGCTGACGGCTGTGATGGGTTCTGTCATGGATCAACCGATGAGATTTTTTAGTCCCCTTACATTTACGTCTCAACTCAGCTTGTTTATGAATTCTACCATTTATATCAGACGTGTGAGATTATCTTTCCAAAGAAATATTCATTGCAGAAGTATTTGAATTTTAGCCTTTCAAATATTTAGCTTCCTATAACAGGACAGATGGATTTCTAAATGTGAATTCAGTAACTGGTAGTTGAATGTGGAATGTAAAGACGCGTTTTCGTTGAAAAATATTTAAGTGGGAAAGGATGGTTAAGAGTTGAGAATCCAGATTCAAAGTGTGAGTCAATATTGGCCGCTCAAAATGAGCTTTCTTTACCAAGTAGGAATGAAAATAATTAAAAAATGGTTGATACCAATTTAAAGATCAAAAGAGAACAGAATTTGATTCACACCCAACTCTCAACGGTGGCTGCAACGTGTCTTATTATTTTGTACAGGCCATGTTTGACTTGTTAATTCTCCACAGCTTGTTGGCCAGAATTTCAGCCAAAATGGCTTTTTCTGTGAGAGTATATTCCTTGCACAAAACAGTTTGTTTCACGTATGGTTTTTAGGAGATTGCATATTGCTACGAGGACCTGACACAAGTTTGTTCCAAATGAAACTCAGCGATTGAGATCGAGATAAATTCGCAAGCAGCAGGTTGGGCTGTCAGTATCTTTGATCTGTCAATGTTAAAACAAGAATATATAACGATGTTTCTGGAGGGAACAAGCTGATCCACATATCATTGTTTAGGGTTTTTCAGAGAGCCAGATATATTTGCATGAATTAAAAAGACTTGACATAGCTAGTGGTCAAGATATTTTATTTGTCTTTATTTTATGATGAACTCAGCTTGTGGGCTAGATGCTTAATTTTAATTACATGACCGCCTCAATATTTCAGACCCTGTATCTCAACATTCTGGTTAGCAAACTGGAATAACATGACAAATGAAAGATAAACTTGAAGAGTTAACTCAACATATAGAAAGATTATGTACTAAGTTATCTTATTTATGAACTATTCACTTCATTTGCAAGCCCAATTCTTTCAAGATAAATTCACCTATATAGTTTTATTAATGAATGTCTTAGATTTTTTGTTCTTTGTAAATATCTCATGACTTTCTTGGTTACAATCCAGTGAACAGCTAAACACATTCATAATGAACGCAATATCCAACTTAGTGTAGACTTGAACATACATTAAGATCCTAATTGCGCTAGCGCAAGGAACATGAGACATTGATGCTAATATTGAGTTTCTAATTACAATGCCCGATCTAGTGCAAACTTGAACATACATTAAGCTCCTAATTTCACATATGCTAATATTGAGTTTGCTCAATAGCAATTTCCCTCAGGCAAGCCTCTGTTCCTCAAGTCCTTACCCAGATAAATATCTCATTACCTGGCTCTTAATACTATAACTAAAAGTAAACCATTCCAAGAGAATCATGCAAAATCTACCAACCACAACAACAATTAAATAATTGCAACCAACCACACACTTCATTATATATCAAAACCATGGTTCACGGAGGACAAACTTGCGCAACAAGAACTCCATAGTTCATCGGAGTTAGTAAAGATAACAGGATGATAAATTTACAATAAAGCATCTTATCCTTCCATGGTCTAGTTCTTAACACCTTTAAAGTCCTCGTCTATTATTACAGATTTACAGTAGGTAGTTCTGTCTGTCTATTCACAATTGCCCAGGTAAATTGCACCACATTCGCCAACAAAGCTCCAGAACCAGTTGCAAAAACAAAGCCAGCAAGAAATTTCAGAGGATAAAGACCCAGCTCATGATTTCTAAACCTATCAAAATGCCCGTGGATCCACCGGCAATGAATGCAACCAATAAGAAAGTTTCTCAACCTAAAGTTGCAGGAATAAATACTACTACTCTGCTCTGAATTGCAAATGCTTCTGACAACACCTACAAAAACATCTTGACTTCCCCACATTTTAACCATATCTATCAGATGCGCAACAATGAGATTATGAAGCCTTCTCTCACCGAATTTGCTAACCTAACTTCAATCATTTTCTAGCTCATATCATAATCAATACAAAATTTAAGCTTTTCCTCACTGTTAAACACCAAATGATTTGCGTCCAAATCACCATTACTGACAATCTTTTAAACAAGACTATTAAAATCAATACTCACATGATTTGCATTCAAATCACGGTGATTTAATCCCCTACATTACCATCCATTTTAGTGTCATATTCAATACCCAAATACTTTACTTCGCTTAAAACTCAAAATAAGCCTTGACCCACAAATTTAAATTCAGAGTTATAGGGAAGAAGAACAAAAGAAATGCCATCACCATAACCATGAGACATCGTAAACGAGAATTCAATTGAAAACGATGTCGATTTAGAACCGTTTGGACCAGGAAACTTCAATAGCTTGCTGTAGATCAAAAGACAAGAACTTGAAGCCATTGGGGTCACCAGCTGCACGTGGGATTTGCGTTGACTACCAGCGCGTCACCGACAAGGGCAGTTTCGCGATCGCAATGGTTTATTAGTTACGGTTTGCAGAAAGATTGAGGAAATAAGAACTGCAGTTGGGGTTAGTATTGAAGAATTATAAGGCGAATTGATAAGGGGAGTCCAGGAACTGGAAATGTAGCGATCATTTTGCACATTTCAGACTGATTGTTTTGCTACTCTTGATCAAAGATTTCGAAGTTAGGGTTTGAGTTTGAAATGACTTGCCATTTCCCATTTTTGGGAACAGAGGGTTATGCCTCTCTTTTTATTTCAGATTTTTTCCTTATTTTCAACCTAAAACTTCAATCTTTTTCTTTATTGTTATTATCAACAAAATCAACCCAAAAAAATAAAAAATAAAAATAAAAATGGAGAGTTTTGAGAGCTAATTGATTCTAATTTAACTCTTTATATGATTGATTAATAAGATTTACATAATTTGCATTCTTTGGAGTTTTGAGTTCCATCTTTTCTTTTTTTTTTAAATAAATGCTTGTATTAACAAAAATCAAGGGCATTAACTAATGTTTTTAAAATCGAACTGATTATCTTATTGATTCAATCAATTCAATTAAAAATCGATCGGTTTAACTTATTATCAAATTATAATAAATAGATTTTACTTAAAAATTTGTAAAAAATAAAATCAATCAGGACACCTATATCTATAGAGATTAGAATATACAATTTTTAAAAAATAATTATTATTAATTTGATTTCAATAAAATAATTAAAATAAAAAAGTTTCAATCCCATGATACAAAAAAAAAAAACATAATTCTACAAATTATTACCTATAGAAGATATTTCAATGGATATGAGATATATATATATTTTTTTGAACTTATTTTTCCTTACAAACATTTAGAAATTCATCTAATCTAATAAAAAATAATCAAATTACTAAAAAATAATTAAAATTTCAAAAAAAAATCTAAATTTTGGTCAAATCGAGTTTTGACCAGGTTTGATCAAATCAATGAATAAATCGTTTTTCCGTATTAACTGAATTAGACTTGAAGCTGATTCTTTATTTAACCAGTTAAATCGATCAATCTGATCTAATTTTAAAATCACTGGCATTAAGAAAGTTTAGAGACAACCTACGCACACCCTGTCCAAAAGCAAACTGCAGGAGATGAGTTAATGACTATTAGCATAACAAGAGTTTTCGTCTTTCCTTATACAAATGATAGAAAGCCATAGAGCCCAACATAGCTCGATATCATTTTGATCTCCTTTGTTGGGTATTTTTTTTCCATTTCAAATTAGCCTTAAACCCTTTTATTGGGACCTTATTGGGTTGTTGGAAATTTATGTCTAATTGTGCCCTATTCGTGCCCGATTATTGGGTTTTCGACCAACTAAAACTTATTTAAATTCATAACCTCAATTATTTTATATATATTCTTCTCAACAAGTTTTAACAATGGTGTATGGTGTGAGAATTTGTAGATAAGAGAGAAAATTTGACGGAAAAAAAAAAGAAAAGAGGTGTTTGGGTAAGTGTTAATTGGAGAAGGAATGGACAATTTTTGTTAACACTTGTTAATAAAGGATAACAAAATTCAAGTCTAAAAGACTTTATGAGAATTAAAATTGATTAAAAGTTTATTTTATTTGGAAAAGCATTCTATAAAATAGCGTCTTCTAACTTGTGTGTTCATTTAAATGCATTTTAGATATTCTTTAATTTTGAAAAGCATTTATGTATTCTAGTTAACACCAAATAAATATAAAAATTATAGGCAAAACTTTAATATGTGCACAAGACCACCTCAGTTTCCTTGTATAATCCCTTCTTCTACTTCTCTTGTTTGCAGGACCACACTTCAAACGAGAATGATCATAAGACAGTTTGAAGCCTCAGCTTCAAATAATTACTAGCTGGTGAGAGCCATAATTTCATCCTTACTGGAAACCAATCTTCTTTTGTTGCCATTGAAAGTGCCAAATTTCATGTATGTCTCCAGCTGCAGCTGCATGTCCCAGCTGAATAATCCACAAACAAAATTATTGAAGGTCACAGGAATTGTTAGAGATACATTCCAAACTTAATTAATAACCATGTACAGAAAAGCTGAAGTCCACTTGATCTTATTTACTTTTCCAGAAATCAAATTAAACTTCTCCTATTGCAGAAAATTTCAGCTTTCATTAACTCCCTGAATGTTTACAGAAATTCAGAACATTTATCAATAATGGCTCACTAGATGGGCAAACCTATTCATGAAATGTTTGCCAGAATTACAGGTCCAGCAGTTGACTGATCACCATGTGGACCAGTACAGAAACGAAAGAAAAATTTACACTGGGTGTTCTTAATCTAAGGTTCCCACAGTTTTTCTAACATTAAATTTTTGCATGTTAATTTGTGCAATTTTGTTTGGTAATGCAGCTGGCTTGTCAATTTGTCAGGTCATTTCTTGTTCCTTTTTTCCAATTTGGCTTATTAGACAGTACAAGATTTCTTTGTATATGCCCCCACCTCAGTGACCTTATGCCATTTTTGTCCGGTTGCCCCTTTAACCTAAACAGAGATATTGCCACCCAGTCTATAAGGCCTGTTATTGAATGGCATCTTCACTAAAAACCTTGAATTTAAACTTTGGCTAGAGGAAAATTTTGAGAAAATTGCTTACAAACATTATCCATTTAGATACCTTCCAACATTGCATACAGATTTCTTCCAAAGCTCACATTATTCTTTTCTATTTATCTTATAATGAAATGGGAGCAATTATTTAACTAGCTTGATTAAGATATTGAACATAGAGTTTGTATATGTAGTCTCTGAGATCCGTTTAGGCAGATTGTGGCCAAGGCTGTATTCTTTGAACATCTAGAATCTATGGCGATTTCAATCTTCATCAATCGCACAGAAAAACGATGACAGCTGAAGGGACTGTAAGAAGAATGAAGAATGTACAGTAGGGAGTTGTTATGTGTAGATGGAAAACGGTGCATTTAATTGGAATAAAACGTATTGGAGAAGCTTCGATCCAACAATGGTTAAATGCTGAGCTTGGGTTTGTTTTAGGTTAATCATATGGCTACAAGTTGTATTCACTTGGATTGCCAACCTGGTATCCAACAAATGCCAGTGTTCAACCAACTATAATTCTCTCTTCTCAAAAACCAGAACTTAGTTCATCACCATAATCATTGTCTTAGATAAGAAAATTTATCAGAATTCTCACAATATCCTAGCCTTACTATAGAACCCTCTAATTCTTTACAAAACTTTGATTGCATTGCTCAAAATTCCTTGTCTACTACACCTAAAGAGGATTCCAATTTGTCACCTCAATCATCTCGGTCAATAGCATCTTCAGATTCATACTCCACTAAAGACTTAGAGATAATGCTTCTTGGTATGATGCATCAAGTAATATTAACTGACAACAATCCTAGTGCCATTCCAGCAAGTCATCCTATGATTATTAGATCTAAAATAGGCTCATCACCTAGTCCTAGACAAGACAAGTTCAAGAAGTTGATCTCAGAGAACCTAGAACAGTGACAGAGATCCGAAGCCTAAGCCAATCCTAATTGGTATGGAACTATGAATACTGAGTTCAGTGCCTTGGTGAATTATAAAACTTGGGAGTTAGTGCCTTTTACAGAGGAAATGAATATTGTAAGACATAAATAGGTGTTTAAAACCTAACTTAATGCTGAAGAAATTCTTCAAAAATTCTAAAGTAAGACTTCTTGTCAAAGGATTTCAACAAACACAGAGTTGATTACTTGGAAACTCTGCCCAATAGTAGAACTAGTAACTATCAGAGTTATTCTAACACTATTAGTCTCTTACAATAGACTTATAGTCACCCCCTTACAAGAATCCCTAGGATTTGTTTAAAGGTTTACAGTCTCCACCTTATAGAAGTAAAGGTGTTATAATCACCCATTTAAAGGACTTGATGTCCTTATAGAAGTTTGTGTTACTATCATTTAAGAGGACATACGAAGTGAAAACATCCTAGTCCAAATAAGATGATTTACTATCAAAATATTATCTATTTTAAATATATAATCCATTATAATTTTGTTTTTTGGGCTTTGAAACTTAAAACATATCTTAATAGTTTAATAGCTCACAAACTATTTAACCAATATTCTTTTAACATCATCAAGTGATTTATAATATATATACATACCTAGCATTTCTCTCGTGTTTTATTAATGTATGATTTATCTAAAAGTATTAAGTGATCTTTTGATTGTACAGGTTATGCTTTGCTTGACTTATGTGATAGTAGTATGATGAATGTAGTGAAAACTACTTGGAATGATCGCTTGTACTCCTGGTCTTTTAGATTGGAAGTATTCTGGTGACTATATGGTGATTGTTTGAATAATGGTATATTCTGAATAAAGTAGTAACAAAGCTTGAAAAGAACCGGGGAGGATTACTTATGTTTTTGTTCTTTCAGACTAGGAATATTCTTATGATTATATAGTTTTGTGTTTAATCTGGTTGAATATGAAGTCCAGTTATGAATTGTAGAAGTATTTTGAAGCCCTACAATAAACTGAGATGATTGAATAATGGAGCTCTGTTGTGAGTTTAGCAACAATGATTGGCATAAGTGGAGTGTGCTAGTTTTGTGTAGCAGCATGGTGACAAGATTTTTATTTGATCAAAGTTGTGCACTTGATTTGTAAAATGGTGCAACAAATGAAGCGGTTTAAATACTTGTGATTAACCATTCTTCTTTCAATGATCAGCTATTATGACTCAATAAAAATTTCCTCTGGGGTTTTTCTTTTAACTCTTTGGTGCTGTGCTAGGGTTTGTGTTTTACTCTTAAATCTGTCAATTTATAGCCACCACGAACGAACTTCCTCCCCAAAAAAAGCTTTGCTTAATTATGAATAATGGTGCAGAGGACTCTAAAGTAGATTACGCTTATTAATCCAACTAATAAGAAAAATAATAATCAAGTACGTTAACTTTTCGTTCTGAGTCTCACGTTTTTCATGGATTTGGTCATTCTTTTCATACACTTTCTCATCAGCAACAGCTTTGGCAAGCATTCACTTGTGTTTTACCACATGTTGACTGAAAAATCAAAATTATTGGAAGTCATATATAGCTGCTAACAAGTGTTACACAAAAGGCAAAAATTTAAGAAAGGAGAAAAATGGGGAAAAGTCAAGGGATTTGGGACCCAAGGCAAGGAGCGTTATAAATCTGCTGGATATGAAAAATGATACCTAGGGTTTTTGTTTTGGCAGTTTATGTGTCCTTAATAAAGCTTTTGTAGTCCACGAAGGAGACATTTTGGAGTACATTTTTCACATTTGAAGACAATTTTCACATTATAATTCTAACGTCTGAAAAATTTCCTTTCTGGGACAAGGACCCCATCTTCAAATATTGTACCACTACTCGTTTAAATTAGTTCATTTGATTCAAGAATTCAACTCTTATATTGACTATTCATATGTTTTAAAATGCCGAATAAATTCAAGTGAACTGATGACCATGCTTTTCAGATTTTATAATGGAGTTTACAGGCAAATTGTGTTTCTTTTAAAGAAAAAGAAGAAAAAAGAAAAGCCTAAGTTTGATGCATTATAAGTGTACTGAAACTTGACAGATTCAAGAAACTCGTCACACAACTCGATGGCTGCCTAGACCAGCGATTTCACCGATTATAGCAGCTAGAACCCAGAATTATATTTTCCATATTTATCTTCTCAATAACAGCAAATATACAAGGAAGCACTATAATCTATATGCATCTTCTCAAATATGTTAGCAAACTGGGTGAGTTTCATCCAAGACAACCTAAAGAATCATATCATTTTGTCAAACAAACCACAAGCATTTCACAGAATGCCAAAAGGGCTAGTCATGTTTAACCTGCCAAAGTGAATGCGCATCACGTTGTAAAAGAAATTTCTCTACATCAAACTAGAATGATCAATGTAAGTTGGGCAAGAAATCCTTACAACAACAAAAGTTGCTTGCTTGCCATTCAAAAATATAAAGCTAACTCGATCCATTGCATTACATGCAAGAGTTGATCTTTGGTAATACTTCTCGTTTAAAAAATGTGTTTGTTGTTTCTCTTATGAAAGCATCTTCTTCTTTGATTGAGAGGTTCATGAATGGAGAAAGGTTGAACCCATGTGAGAAAAGAGATGATATAGGTAAGAGATGGATTGTTAGAATGTTGGGGTCATGTGCAATAGCTAGAAGGGGATCCCTTTATTTCAAAATTTGAGCAGGTTTTAAAGGACTTTTTTAAGGTCTCATCACATGTCATGTGCATTATGATTCCTTTTCCTTTGGGACACACAATGAGAGGCCCAAAGCAGAAAAATGAATTCCTTAAAATATCATCTTTAACTGCCTTGGATTCTAATTAAAGTCATTTAGGCATGTGATTTGAACTCTTCACTCAACTGGGGAACCACTGAGGCCATGTTAGTCTGCTCATCGAGGAGACCATCAATATAGCTCTAGGAAGCAGAAAGTGATTATCTTTTTCAATAAACATACACTCAGGTTGAGCCATAGCCAGCTAGAAAAACTTTAATCTCTTATGTTAATTAAGAGGCTTAAATCTCATTTATAGTGAAAAAAAAATTAAAGTAACCTTTTGAAAAGGTCAAATTAACTTGATGGAAGCATGTAATGATAAAAAAATGTCTATTAAAAATGGGGTGAATTATGGGTGAAGGCATGTTGAAATTATTATCTTCACTTTCAAACCACTGTTTTATTCGCATGCATAGCTAGCTTCCACTTGATTATCTCTGTTAATCATGATTCATCCACAGGATTACCATACCCATTATTACTCTGAAACAAAACTAATTATGTGTGCATGTAAATCACTGCACAAGAATTTTACAGTCTCTTTCACAGAATTTCACTTGCATAATATATTTTCACTTCACTTCACCTCACTTCTCTCAAAACAAGAAATAATTAAGATGGATCCATCCATAATGGTGAAAAAAATTTCCAAAAATATAAATTTGGTAAAGATTTTTATATATTTATAGTACTTATATATATTTGGTTTTAGATTTGGCTCAACATGAGGAGACTGTATTTGCGATTGTGTCTGTATAAAATAAGTAAAATTTTATTGATGACAACTGTAAACAACAATAATACCTCTTGGGAAACTCTTTTTTTTTTTTGGAGCAAATCAATAATCCTAATTACTAGGACCAACTCGCATCCTCATGAAGAAATCAGATCCAATACGTTCACATGGGATTTCGGGTTTATTTATTAAGATTTAAATTCATATGTACAACCATAAATTAACATAAATGAAAAAGACAAAAGATTTTTTTTAATATGAAAATTCATGCAAAGTTCTCAAATAAAACTGCAAACCATTTCAATCAAAAGCTCAGGGTTGACTCTCTTGAAGGAAAGTTTGGTCAAGATATTAGAGAGATATATAATATACCAGGTTATGACTTACTTGATTTGGAGATAATAACATTGCCTTCTCTTGGCGGTGACTCCGGTGGCAGCCGGCCGGCAAGTTCTCCGGTGAGAAGTTGATACTGTTGTATAATAAACAGCAGTTGAAAGATTATGCATGAAGAATTTGCAGGCAGAAGATAAGTATAAATATATTTAGCTACCAGAGGAGGAATCCAAAGGGATAGCATGATCCCAAAAGAAGAGAAATTCGTTAAGTGAAGATTTAGGATCAATGCGATCCCTTTGGATGCGTCCTCTAGTTGCAGTAGAAAGAAAACCAAACTCTTCTTTTCTTCTCTTTCTTTCTCTTCTCTCTCTTTATGATACAGAGGAAAGTGGGTGATTTATAAGGGGGAGCCTTCTATATAAAAGGAAGAAACCAAGTGCCTCTAATAATGACTGAATTGTTTTCAATTTTGTATTATTATTTTAATTAAATCCCCACTTAATATAAATGTAATCTAGATTAATTACCAAACCCAAAAGAAATTAATTGAGATTTATTTAATTTATAGTCCCACCACAGCCTCTAAACAAACCAGACACATGGAAAAAGGTTTTACCAGTTGTGGGTCAGCTACATATCTCTTCTTAGAAATTCCCAACAAGTTGGGTGGCACTATTAATAATTTTATTTCTTGTTTTATTATTTTAATGAAGGTCTGTGGTCCATTCCATGTTTCATCTCTCACACCAAACCATTTTAATTCATGGTTATTTCTCAAGTAACACATCCCCATTTTTAATTTAAATTTTTACTTGTTTAGATTTTAATGCACTTTGATTTCTCTAATATAGATAATTAAAGGTCAAATGATTGATTCTAAAACTAAATGTATGAATGAGGTGTAGATCCAAAGGGATTGGTCAAAGATGCACGACATGCTGTACTCTCAGGATTGATGATTGAAAATTGGTCTGCCTTGATTTTATATACTTATTTTAATTAATCAACATTTAAAGTGTATATGAAGAAAGAAATATTTTATAATAAATTGGGTTCATTATGTTATGTGGTCAGAAATTCATATAATTTGGTCAAAATTATGATATAAAATAGAATAAGCAAGATCTAAGAGTTAATTATATACTTGCTGCCTCATAGAATTATTTGGAAATGGTCTTCTCAGATGTGGATTGCTAGAGTTTTTTAATTTATAAGCACAGCCGGCGGAGATTTTTTTATTATGATTTTCGAAACTTTAAGAAGTTCTGTTAGTCTTTGTGTTGCTTTTTCATTCTTTTCTTAGCAACTTTTGGAGGTTCAAGCTTATGATTTCTTGTTAGTTTTTAACCAGAAAGTGAGAGAAAACTTGCCAGCTCGCGGGAGAAGTTAAGTTTGTTCATGATGTGCATGCATACTATAAATTCACCATGTCGCAAATAATTTTTGGTTTACATCATGGGTGATGAAGAAAGCATCTTGACCATTGGATGAGTGGGGCACAACAGAGGTTCTCAATTGACTCATCCAGATCATGATGGATGATGCTAGATCCTGTCCACACTAGTGAAACATCAAAGGACCACAAGCACAGTGCAGGCTTTCTATGGTGGAATTGCAAACCCCACCACCATATACATAAATATTTACTCTTCATCTCAAGCAAATTATTCAGTGGTCAAATTAGTATTCGTATTAGGCTGATGCATATAACCAATAAGTTTATAAAACTCAAGACGTAAAAATATAATTTTTTAAAATTTAAACTAAAAGAAAATTATAAATTTTTAAAATAAGACTGAAAAATAAAATAAAACTTTAAATATTTTAATATTATTAGTTAAATAATGTTTTTATTCTTACAACAAACAGAAAATTTTAATAGAAATTTGATAATAAATAAATATTTAGATTTTCAAAAAGTTAGGTAGGAATAAGTCTTTTGGCCATCTTTTGAGTTCTTTAAACTTTCCTATCATATCTATCTTTAAAGGTTATCATCCCAAGAATTTGATTTATAACTCCTAAGTTTTTTGCTTCAAACTCCATAGCAATATGAGCTTTCAAATTTGCAATACCATTCACACTAGTAGTTGCAACTAACATGTCATCCACATAAAATAACAATATTATGAAATTACTATCGCCATAGCTGCAAAACTTGAAACACTAATCAACATCTTATCTTTACAATCCTAAGCTTCCAATGAATGAGTAAAACCATTTATACCAACACCTTGACACTTGTGAACACTTCTCCATCTTCATATGAATCTTTAACTCCAATAATGTTTACCAAGGAAATATTTAAATCAGATGACAGTAGATCAAACTTTAGATTTTCTTAATTTGTATCCTAAATCTACAATCTTTTCTCAAGTGACCCCTTATGTGTGATTCCATCATTTCCCTTAGATTTTACATTTAGACTTCTATCTATACTGATTTTTGCTTTCATTTGCTCATTTTATAGGTCTACTTCATGCTACCACTGCATCACCTAATAAACCGCCTTTGGGTTTTTTACATGACTCTTTAGTGAGTTATAAGATTTTATAGATTTATAACCTGACTAAGGTATCCCACAAATCAGGCAGAGAACAAAGCACCAAAGTAGCTTTTCCTTCTTCATGAATCTTAAGCTTAATAATTGTTAATTTGCTAGTAAGGGCGTTGAAGTCATTCTAGTGTTGTTGCAAAGAGTATCCATCCTTTATCTTCAAGTTATATAGTTGCTTTTACTTCTCATATACTGTTTAATATAAAACAATCAAGAAAGAAACAATAAAGAAGATAGAAAGAAGAAAAGAGAAAACAGACAAGATTTACATGGTTTAGCAATATGCCTACATTCACAAGGCATAATACAAAAATATTTGTTTCACTAGAACAAGAGACAATTGCAATATCAAGGATCTCTCACTAAATCTCTACCTTGGAACTTATCATAACCTCTTAATATAGTAATTACAAAGACCCAATACATATCACCTATTTATTGTACTATAATCCTATGACTTATTAATTTATGAACTCAGAGTCCTTAAGGAATGGAAACTTTTAAAAAATGGGTACCGATAAAAGAGATAAATATAATATAAACAAGAGAATAATTTATCTTAATCTACATGAAAAAGAATCATAAGAAAAAAGGATTTAGATCCTATTAAAAGTTTATATCGTATTAGTAAAAAAACTCCTAATCTAACAATAAATACTGATGGTTTCTAATTTAATTGTGATTTTGAAAGTAAAGTTTTGGGTTGCATTTAGGTAAAGTATCCATCACAGGGGATTCATTATAAGAACTTTTGTTCCTTCTTTGTAAGACATAAATTTCATCTCCACTTGATTCTTGCTGCCCATTTTGTATAGCATAAGGACATCGAGAGAACCCTACTCACTGCCAATTAACTTTATTACACTCTTCTTTCTTGTTTGCATTCAATTAAGTTTGAATTGAATGGACTATTTTTCAGTTATATCATTCAATGATGACACGTCATATTCAATTTTCTTTGTATTTTTTTAATATAATTATCTCATACATATTAGGTTTTGTTGAGGCTTAGCTACCTTTTGAGTTATTTTGAAACAATTAAGATTTGATTTGAGTTAAACAACTTTAAAGATCAAGTTCAAACTTGAGCTTGAACTTTGATTCACTTAAAACAAACTAGTTTCAAACTCATTTAAGTCAAATTCAAACAAACTTGATTCAAACCATAGTGGTCCTAAGATTGATGTTTAACTCCTACAACTATTCCCTCACTGGAAAAGTGAAGAGATTTGGACCACAACTGCACTGGCAAATATCATCACCTGCTAGATGAAAATTAACATAAATATTTTTGGTACAAGTGCCTTTTCATTTTATTCGAAAGTTCATCTTGGCGAAAAAATAAATAAGCAAATATATATTTCTATTCTAATTGGGTAACGAACATTTCGTTCTGATAAATTTTCAGTAGCTAGCTGGTCCGGTAGATTTTAATGATTTATATCTTCCTGGTGACTTGAACCTAAAGACATGTAACTTTTACAAGTCTAGAAGTTAGAGAAGTTGGTAAAAAGTTAAAATTCATAATTCTTCTTCGTTTATTTATTTATTTATTTTTGTTTTTATAATGGACCATGGATAGCCAAAACTAATATCAAATATATAAGTGATATTTTATTATATAATTAGATGTTATTTTATTGTTAATTTAAAATTATTTAATTATATAATAATATATCTTTTGTGTACTTATTTATATATTTATAAATATATATATAATTTTATTATATATGAAACTATAATAAAAAATATTAATGCTTTGGATTTGGAAGGTGGTATTTTTAATTTTCTCTAGCAATGGCGTGGGGATAATGGAGTTTCTTTGTCGAAGATTTAATTAAAAGGGTTTCTCACAAGGACAATTCAATTAGTGACAAGGACAATAACAATCTACCCCACTTGGACTTGTTTGTTTTGTATGAAGTCTTACAGCTTTCAATCAGGTGTGTGTAAGAAGTGGGTCATCAAATGTCTGATTAGGAATTAGGGTTTTGGGTCCCCACGATAGAATTGCCATTAAGGGTTTTCCTTTCCTTATTATTTTTCATCTTCTTTGGCTGGTGTGTTTATTACTGGATTTCGATAAGGATGACTGTCTATTTTTCACATTGGATTCCATTAATTAGTACCCATTGATCTGATGTTATTGCCATGGAACAAAAATAATTCTTATCTATACTATGCTTGTTGATTAATTATTAATTTCTCCTATTTTACCATATGTTTGGTTTCCAGTCATGATCACTTTGCCTTTATAGCAATAAAATGCAAACTCTATTTGCATTCTTGAATTTCATCCTTATAAGAGATGAAGATATACACTAAAAAAATACTAAACTTCGTTGAAATCATTACTGAGTAGGATTAGTTTAAATATATTTTTTTTCTTCTTTTTGTATTCTATTAGTGAGAAAGATTTTTTGTGCCCTTAAAATGTTGAGTAATAAAGTTATTAATGAGATTTCTCGTAACTAAATGATATATATAGTTTAGAGTCTTAAATAGGTATAAAAATGGATTCAAGTCTACTTGTAATATCTTTCTTCAAAAGATTTACCCTATAGAGGAGATCATACGATTGACTATTTATGCATGATTACACTTAAATAACATACTTATAGAATTAAACATTCAATGAGCATTAAAACAACCTCATATAAAAATCAAAATGAAGGGAAACATACAAAAGATGTCATAAATCCCAAAACTACTTAGTATGTGTAGACAAAAACATAAAATTATAATTGAACATAACTCATAAATGTTCAACAAAATATCATAACATAACTAGTCTCTTTCATGCTCATCCCTTGATAATTTGCTTTTACACAACCACCAATATCATCTATTACCTACAAAACAAAAAAGAAAAAGTGAGTAATAATCACCGAGTAAGTAAGTGTCTCTAAGTTTCACAATTCTTCCCTCTTGATTTCTTGCCACATTTAACTCTAAAATTCCTAATATTATTAATCTTGTCATCTAAGGTACATTTAGGGACTTGAACTTACATGATATAGAATGCAGTTCATGTAAAAATATATCATTTAAAAAGCATTTGGTGAAGGCATTTTTTCAAAATTATGTTTTTATAAAACATAATTTTTATGTCAATCAAGCTAAGTTGAGACATTGATTTGACACTATGATCACATGAGTCTCATAGACTATTATAGTTCACAATATATATGAACTTGTCCTAACATCTCTTTGTGAGTGTACATCAAAACATTTCTTTATAAATACATAAGTTGATTAATGTGTCTTCTCTATGAGAACAACACATTTCTCTAGATGCATAGACTATCTTATAGGTGTTTTTTCATAAAATTTAAAAAAAAAACATATCGTATTGGAATCAATATAAAAAAATACATTTTCATAGGTAACACAAACCTCTCAATTTAGAGAATCCCTATGTCTCACACATATTCCACAAAATCTTTATGTTCCACATGTGTTATGGGATATCTATATTCCACAATCAACTCATCACCCTAAGAAACTGGGAAAACATGCAAAATCATTTTACTCAAAGCCATAGTCTCATATTTGAGTCCTAAATTAATCTCATCTTAGGCTTCTATTTGCTTTCACCTCTCATGTACATACTCATGACTCATGTCCTATTTGATATTATAGATAATAATAAAAGAATTTTATAGATGTTACAACAATGTCTTACCTAATAGAAATCTTCTTGTTGTCTTTAGATGAGAGGTAAATTTGCATTTTTGAACTATTACTAGATACAAGATATCTAATCACTATTTATATAACTAATCACTTATCATAACCCACTACATGTCCGTACATACAAATTTGAAGAAATTTCACCTAACAACAAAAGCTATTTTTCTGCCCATTTTCCAACTCAATGGCGTCAGGGACAATCGATCCCATTTAGGTTATTCGAATAATAATGATAAAGATCTCCATGCGTCGATGATCCCTCACAGTTGTGCAAATCATGGTCACTTCAAGAGAAGATGGCATGCCCACAAGTTCCAGGCCACTCACTCATTGTCGTCACGATGGAACACATTTGCGGGGCATTCTTTTGTCTGTCAATAAATAAATCCCCCCATTGGCCCCTTCAACGCACCTTCTTTCTTTCTTTGAAGCGTGGGCGTCGCATTTTCTAGCCAAAACTTTGCTCCATGCACTTTGCTTGGTTGGAAACCATGCACTGTTCTTATCTTTTTTCTGTTCTTATTCTGTCCCTCCCCATTGCTGTTTAAAAGTTGTAAGATTCTTTGTTTTCTCTTTTCATCTTCTTTCAATTCATTATTTATCTTTTAACAAAGCTAGGTATATACTTTACGTTATTCCATACACAAATAAAGGCCATCTGATCCATTAAGTCTAATACATTTAGGCAACTTAAATATTTTCCACATATATATAAATTATTGAAGGGGCCATCATGCATGAAGATGAAATAATATTAATTCTTCTGGTTAATAACTTCATGATATTGGAATTTTTTATTACATATTATTTTTCATTAACCGCTCCCAGGATTTCGATTGAATATTATTACATTTAAGAGTATGTTTGGTTTGAGTAATTTGTTATTAAAAAATAAAAGATTATCACAAAAATAGATTACTAAGTATAAAAATTGATAAATATAAATAATTATATTTTGTTAGATATAATAAAAGAATATCAATATGTTATTTTACTTAAAATTCTTTGAGTATAATTATTTTAAAATATTTTTCATATTATTTGTTTTATTAATTAAAAATAAGGGTTTTTTCTTAAAAATTAATAAAAATAAAATTATATTACATTAATAATATTTTAACATCTAAAGTAGAGTTTATAATTAAATTATATTTTATATTACCTATCATATCACTATTGATAATAAAATATTATTATAATTTTTTATTATTTATAAATCAAATAAAATAATATCAGTAATAAAAAATATATTATAAAAGTAATTTTTCATTATTATTGAACAAACAACCGCTAAGTAGTACAAACTTATTCGCTTCTACTGGTCAATTAATGTCATTTTCGGTGTGTTAATCTTTAACCTATCAGAGAATTGATTCTGCACTCATCTTGTTTTTAGAGTTGCCCATCTCTCATTTTCATTCCTAAAGCTATTATGCCAATTTCAAACCATGACGCTAAGAGAATTTCAATTTTCTTTAAATAGGAATAGTTAGCTGTCTTATTTGGCCTCAATCTCTCTAGTAAAATTAGATCAGCTAGAGTGGCAGGAAAGACAATGTAACAACTACAATTCAATAATTTGAAAGGGATGACTAGTAGTAAGTATTCTTTAATTAAAGGCTAAAAGACTAATTCCCACCCAAAGTTTGTCGCAAACCCAAATTGATACCCACTAAGTATTGAAAGTTCAAATTTTTTCTTATGAATTATTAAAATTAATAGAAAAAATTAACCGAAACTGGTTAAATAAAAATTTTATCTTTTAAACTAACTTTTTTTTTAATTTATTTTAGCTATATAAAAATGAAAGTTTAAGTTTTTAATATTTAACAAATACCAATTTAGGTTTGTAACAAACCTTGGGTGGGAATATGTCTTTCGGCCTTAATTAAATTGAAAGAGACACCCACATTTCCATGTCTGTGCATTAAGTTAGTGAAGATAAGATAGTTACAACCTTTTGGGGACAAAGAAACGAAAGAGAAATACCCCCATTTGCAATGTAGTTTTCCCATTCAATTCTCGAGGTGAAACGAAAGGAAGGCCTAATACTCAATTTAATTATTAGATTATTGAGTAGATAATATTATTTATTAATTAATTAGTTGAGGGAATTTAATCACTCTTAAGTCTTGCTTCCATCCCATTTCTGTCACGTACCCCATGTCCCACCTATTGCACTCACTCTCAAGTCGAATTTACACCACGTAAATAATATTATACGTATATATTTTTTAATATATAATTAAATATATAAATAATATAAATAATATATTATCATACGATTAAATATTATTTATATTTATAATTCAAAATTATTAAATTAGATAATGATGTATCATTTATATACTTAATTATATATATTTAAAAAATAAACACATATAATTTTATTAATTCTTGAATATAGATTCCTGCTAGAAAATTTATGTCTTCCTCATCATAATAATAAATCATTTGCTGTCAAAAGAAAGAAATTGGGTTTCTCATAAGCCAACTGAGTCCACTTTATAAAAATAAAATAGAATTAAAGTGGGGCATTGATAGATTCAATTCAATTCTGTTATGTGTTAATGTAGTTCAGGGGTACTTGACTCATCAATCACTTTGCTTTAAATTCAATTTGTTTAGCCGCCTCACTCCCCACTATAGGTTGCTTTAATTTAATTTAATTTTTATTTAGGTTGTACAAACAAAACTTAGGCCTATCGTTAGCCTTTCCTCTTTTTAATGCTTTCAACTAACATATGTTGGTCAATATTTAGAAAAAGAAAACCTCGAATTGGATTGACTCACATATATATATATATATATATATATATATATATATGTGTGTGTGTGTGTGTGTGTGAGAGTAAATGTATTTGTGTGAGTATTTGTGTAAATGTATTTTAAAATTGCCCTTATACATAACATGAATCTTCCTTCACTCTTCCATTATCAAAAAAAATTAGCTTGATATTTTTTACTCTATTTGTAAAAAAAACAAATAAAAGAAGACCACATTTAACAAAATTAGTTATTGTTTAAGCAATCTTCTTCAACTTAGTTCTTTGCATCATTTTTTACTTTTGTGATAATAAAGAATCCTTCGTCTTTGAAGATTATTGTTGATTTTCACTTCTGTAAAATGATTAAAAAAAATATTAGTTGTTTAAAAAAATACCCTACACAACTTAAAACAATTTTTATAGCCCCACAAATAATTGTTTAAAAAAATCCGACGAGATATATATAACTTTTAAAAAAGGGCAAATTTTTGTTCAAGAGGCATTTGTTTTGTTTTTTTTCAGTTCAATTTATATTAATGGACTGATTTATAAATTTTACTAGGCCCATGTGCCACATCGGGAAACTCAAATATTGGGCTGCGGGCCTTGAAAATCCAATATGCAGCCCATATCAAGGGTAATCCAATTTGAAAAATCTTAAGGTGGTTTGGTTGGCCTACCAAATAATAGAAGCTCCCATTGAAGCTAATAGCCTGAGAAAATCACCGCAATTACCAGATAAACTATTCTGCCATTTCGTAAATTCATTGAAATATAGGGGCAAAAGTTGTGACATTAGATCGGCCTCGCTTTCAAACGGATGAATAAAGGTTCTGAAGCCATTTTACCCAACTGCCCAAGTCACCGCAACACTAAGTCAACCAAGTCAAACTAAAACCCCGGTTAGACCTCTATAAACGGTAGCGTTTCAATGCCATTATCAGTCCAGCGGTGTCGTTTAATAGGACATGATAGGCATTTTAAAAAAACCGCCTGACAAAATCGTGAAAATGGAAAAAAATTAGAAACATTCGCTTCCCTTAGATCGCTCCCACTTACTCACATTTTGCAGTTAAGCAGGTAGGTACTGCTCTTAACAAACACAAAACAGAAACAAAAAAAAAAAAAAAAAAAACAAAATCAAAAGCAAACTGGTGACGAAAACGAAACAAAACAATGACCGATAAAGAGAACGACAGCAAAGGTGATGCGGAGGTTGTTGCGGAGGAAGAGGTGGAGGTCGGCGGCGCTGGAGATGGTGGTGGAGGTGGTGCTGGAAGTGAAGGTGGAAAGACGAGTCGTAATGGGGGAGGTAGTAGAGTGAAGGGGCCGTGGTCGCCTGAGGAGGACGCGGTGTTGAGTCGACTGGTGAGTCAGTTCGGGGCGAGGAATTGGGGGATGATCGCGCGAGGAATTCCCGGTCGGTCTGGAAAATCGTGCCGACTTCGTTGGTGCAATCAGCTTGATCCTTGTCTTAAGCGCAAGCCTTTCACTGGTAACTTTCTTCTCTAAATCTTTCTTTATCTCGTGTTTATATTTGTATTGAGCTCTTTTTCTTTTATTTTTTATGTTTAACTGAGGGAAAAGAATGATTTTTTTTTTTAATCTCCTCTCTTTTGTTTTCTGTGTGTTTTTTTTTTCCTGAATTTTGTGAATGTCTTATTTTATTTGAAATTGGAAGTTTTCTTAATCTGCATTGACGATTTTGATGGTGTTTTTGCTTGCTTGTTTAAATTTTTAGAGTTGTGTTTAATATCATTTTATGTAATTGTACAATTTTATTACTAAATTGATTGGTTATGAACAAGCTTTCTTATGGGTAAGGATGGTAATGGAGGATTCAGGAGAATCGTGGCTTGAATGAAAGTAGTACAATGAAACAAAGGAGATTTTTTAGTCCAAAGATGTTCAGAATTCACTATTAAGTTCTGGGGGGTGGTTTCTTACGTTGGAAATTATTAATATGTTATTGAGTTGTTTATGTTATCTTCTCAAAGTAACTGGTGTTCATTTATTTATCTATGCTATGAATTTTGCTACTTGTGTTAAGTACATTGATAATTTAGTTACCTGAGCTATTTGGTTAAGTCTCACATCTTTACTACACATGTTGCATGTTTTGATTCAGTAGTTGCAATCATGCATACCATGAATTTGGGAATTTTACTGGTAAAAGGCTCAAATGGAAGTGACAGAACTAGTGGAGTACTTTGAAGTATGGAACCTCTATTGGGACAGGATCATGTTGCACCTTTCAGTATCCTGTTTCTTTTGTCACACTAGTGGTGGTAGTCCCTTCCCGAGATGTAGGTATTTAGTACGTTGTCAATTACTTGAAGCTCTTGTGTTTGAGTTTAACCTTTACATTGGTAGAAAACTGAGGGTGTGATTGGTGTAGTTCTTGATCTACAATTAACTTGAGTTTGGCTTGATGCTATTGACTGGCTGTATGAAATGTGATGTTAGAACGAAACCAAGTATGAAGAGCAGAAAGCATGGAAAAAGCATAAACTTTTTAACTTTAGAAGGACAGAGCAAATGTAATGTAAGAATGAAACAAAGTATAAAGATTGGTGAAGGGATGATTAAGTGTCTTCATTGTCCTTCTGTTTAATTGGATATCGAAGTTTATGATGTTTTTGGTAGTTGATGTGTTATTGTTTTGGGGAAATTGGATGACTGCTCTCATACTTGCACTTGAGCTTGTGCTAAAAAATAGTCAGTTATGGATTAACAAAAAAAAATGTATTATTGTTTTGGTAAAATATGGAAGAGAGGATAGGACTCTCTCTCTCTATCTTTGCACATTCATGCTTGTGCTGGTGTGATCAGAAGGTGTACATAGAAGAGATATAGCCTTTATAAGATTGTGGCCTGTCTTTACTGAAGAGCAGGCATGTATATCAAGTAACACCACTGATTTCAAATAATTTGTGAACTATTGCCCCCATTTACTTGTCCATCAAGTTTTATTTCTGTTTATACATGCGGATGATGTGATTCATCATGGTAGTGCTCCTCTTTGTGTTTTCCTTTACTATTTGGATGTTTGTCGATATCTTGTATAGCTCATAATTTTGTGTGTTGATAGTCAACTTCATAATGACTCAGTAGTATTGTTGAGCTTCACAGGGACTCTCTACTGATCAATTTCTCTTACCTTGCACTGGCACAAGCGTTGACAGACTTAGGAGTGTTTCTGCATATAGGTTTGAGATGTGTCTGAATCGGCATGTCTGCTTAATTTGTGCAACCTTTGATGCATTACTTTGTCTTTTGCCAGCTCAACCTAGAATCGGTTCATCAAGACTTGAGATTTTAATAGATGATACGTACATGTTTCCCTGTTTCTGAAATATTGAAACTGAGATTGCTTAAGTTTTTTAATTTAGCTTTTTACAGCTGTCAAAAATTGCAAGCTCAAAAAGGACTTTTAGTATGAATGGTGCTGCATATAGACACTCAGATATGCTTTCTGTTGTAATGGAATATTACTGTGAAAGGGGTGGAAATATGGGTAGATAATGAATTTAATGTTTTCATTTTGACTTTGCACATAATCATGTAGCATTATTCCTGCTGAATTAGAGTTGGCTTGAGTAATGGATGTGAGGCAGCTTAGATACATGTTTGGTCTGTGTTTTCTATCTTTTGGAGGGTACATCCTCCGGTAGTATTTGTCATACATGTAAAATGATACAAGCTTGGTACGTACATCCCTCTTTTTTCACAGTTTGCCTACCATTCCTTTTCTAGGGATGAAAAGAAGTTATATTATGAAAAAGGTTAGAACTTGTTAACTGTGACTTGCATTTCTGTTGGTCCTCATGAATTATATATCAATCATTTTCTGAGAAGATTTCTGCATGTAACCCGAAGTAGACAAGCAGTTTCTTTATGGTGTTCATTATTTTAATCATGGATGTGATGCCTGTGTGAATTTCAATGAGATCATGTAATTGAATTGTTGCAGAAGAAGAGGACCATATTATAATTCAAGCCCATTCAGTCCACGGAAACAAATGGGCAGCAATTGCAAGGCTACTGCCTGGTAGGACAGACAATGCAATCAAGAACCACTGGAATTCTACCCTAAGACGCAGATATGCAGAGATTGGAAGATTTAAACCGGTGCCTGGTGACATGATGGAAGAAGGGAGTCATGACAGAACAAAGGCATCCTCAGAAGAAACCCTGTCTGTTGGAGATGTTAATTCATTCAGGCTTCCAGAAGGAAGGGAAGTCATGATGAATGATAGTCCCAACCAGCATGAAGACGTAGCTCAAACAAAGGAGTGTCGGTTTCCTGCTGGACCAACCCATCATCCTACCTTTTCATGTCCAGTTGATGATATCAACCCATTCAATCCCCGAGAAGGAGCAGACATCACAATGATGAATGATGGACCAAATATGCATGAAGGGATAGCTCAAACAAAGGAAATCGAATGTGTTTATGGACCAAAACAGCATCCTGCACTTCCCCGTCCAGTTCCTCGTATTAGTGCTTTTAGTTTTTATAACCCACCAAGTGGCCCACCAGCCAGCTCTGAGATTCCATGGACAATCCCAACTCAGGGACCTTTAGTTCAAGTACCCAAACCTGACTTTGGTTACAAGTTCCTAGAAGATGTTCATAGTGAACCTGTTATCCCATCACAATGTGGGCATGGCTGCTGCGTTTCTCCATTGGGCCACCATTTGCATGGCTCACTACTGGGACCTGAGTTTGTGGATTATGAGGAGCCTCCTGCTTTCCCAAGTCACGAATTGATCTCTATAGCTACAGATTTGAACAACATTGCATGGATTAAGAGTGGCCTCGAAAGTAGCAGCGTTGGAGTACCAGGCAATACTGCAGCAAGCCACAAAATAAGCCAACGGACTACCACTGGCTCACAAATGGGAATAACAAAGCAATGTGTAAGAAAAGATATGCGCTTTGATGAGGGACGAAACAAGCTGATGGGCATGATGACAGATGTCCTGTCTGTCCAGATGCCAACACAAACATATCCAATGCCACCTGAAGTTGAAGGTTTGAGCTGAAACTCATCATGGTAAGTTACTTATCTTAAAATGCACAGAATATAATGAAGTTCTTGAATCGAGTTTAGTTTCTTCTTGATTATGGAAAGGTGGAAACTGGAAAGTTGATTTTGTCAAGAGGCTCCTTATCCAAGCGTAGAGATCATGAAATCTCATTCAGTGTACAAATATAACTATATTTTTTGAAAATATATTGGGACCTCTACAAGCCACAAAGCATATCTTGAGATAAACTTAAGTAACAATGTGTCCTGATTAAGGAGCTCTATAATATGGTCGTGGTATAGGAAATTGGCATTGCTTGGATTTTGTTGCATGATACTTTGATCCATCAAAGTTTGGGAAATAAAAATTATTATCTGTGGATGAGAACTAAACATAAACAGAATGTTTTATTTTCATAAATTAGGATTAAACTTGAAATTTTTTAATCTAATTTAACTAAAAGTAGTATGACTATTATTATTAACATTATAATTGAAAGTGTTTCATAAAATATTTCAATTTAGTCACATCAAATATTCTGCTTTGATTTGATTCTTCTATTATTTGTTTATCAATCCCTAAAGTCACTATATTAATATATTAAAATTAGGATATTTTCTATTGATGAGGAGGCAGACTGTATAATTATTTTTACTGATTTTTCTTTAATAGTTTAAATTGTTTTACCGGTCTTGTAATTTGAATTTGTTTCATAATCCATATTGTCTTCCTTATGGAGACTTGGCTGGATTGAGACTCTAGAATTATAACTTGTAAGTTTTTAAAATCCTAGTATTATTTATGAACAATAAAATTACACATATCTATTTTGAGTATATAAATAGATAAACAATTTGTGTGTTATTATGTGATGTGATGATTTTAAATTAAAAATAAAATAATATCTAATAACATCATAATATATATAAGTATGTATTTAAAATTGACACGCGTGGTATTACTGATTTACGAAAGTAACTTAACTGCACCCAAACATTTGGAATAATCAGATTTATAAATGTTTAGAATTAAATTTCAAAATGATTTATAGATGACTTTTCAGTTAATAATAAAGAAAGACATGAATACTTCATTTTATGTTAAAAATATTATACACCTACCATACTTACTAAATGCCAAATTTTAAATTTCATTTTTTCTAATTAATTTTTCAATGCTAATATTTTCCATTTTATTGACAAATTAGAATTTGAAACTCCCTCTATTTATTTGTACATCCCAAATAATTATAATATTATATGAATAAAAAATAAAGAACCTTTTATGCCCAACTAGGTTAAAAAAAAAAAAAAAAATTGGAACAGAAGCATTGTTGAGCAGAATCCAGAGGTGGGTGGTTGGGCCTCTGGTTCTATTATTTGTTTACTTTAAATTTATAATATCATACTATAAAAATATTGTCAGTTGCTCCATGCCTCCTGCTAAAATGTCAGATTCTGGATTGTAATTTTGACCCAAAGTTAAAATCAGGACTCCCTCTATGGTTTTTTTTTTTTTTTTTTAAGTAAATTAGGACTCTCTCTAAGTTGCACTTGGTAAAAACATTGTCTAAGTCCTCTCTTACTCAATTCAAGTTCTCTTCAATGACAATAGCATCCATGCACAAATCCATAGCAAAACAATCAATTCAACCTAAACCCTAAAATTGGAAACCTTTGAATTCTAAAATCCAACTAGGATAAACATTATTTTCAATAGTTGTTCTAGTGTATAGGGTGTCTACTTGTATATGATGTAGTATAATTTGATCTTTATAACATATGTATTAAATATTTATATGTCGAAGTTAAAAAAACTCACAACCTTCTAACCTTGTCATCTTTACACACCATTGACATGACATGAGTCATGAAGGCATTTAATCTCCCATTTGTGTCTTGATGATTGAAAAAAATTATATTGAAAATTAGTCTCCAACGTATGTCTTTTGAATGCATCTTGCAATAAGTATTTCTCCTTAGAAATATTAATCACTTGAAAACCTTGTATGCCACTTCCCACTCCATCAGTATTTGGCGTCTTTGGAATAGTGGTAAATCAGTCACCATCTCGGATGATATATATAAAGGTAACCAAACTTAAACATTGAGAACTACTCATAACTTATGAGCTATGATTAACATTCATTATTTCTTTAAACCCTTGTTCTTTAATCGAAATATCATCAATTTCATCATCACAATTAAATGCACCTCAAATCACTCCAATCTTCTATAGTTGATAATAACTCAAAACTAGACATATCCACAAAATCATCCTCTCAATATCAAAATTGGCATTGCTCTCTTTATGTTGATCCCATTAGGATTCTTCATCCTTTTCTATATCGTAATAGAGTGTTGAACTTGGATATTAATCTTTTAAGGGATAATAATACTGTTTCCCCAAATATAAATTGAAAGTTTTACCATACATGTATATTGTCTCAGTGCACAAGTTATCTTGGCTCTCGAATCTATTTGTTTCGGAATCAATTATTGGAGATGCACTTTTCAATTTCAAGATAAGAGTCACAATTATAAGAACAAGTTTTATCTTCTTAGAAAGCACAGTTATATAAATAATAATTTTATCATTCTCGATGTGGTAAGACATTTTATTGATGATAATTTATAGTTTCATGATTATATGAAAAAAATTTCACATGCAGTCAATATGTAATTGTTTACTCAATTAATTTCTCATACGTCATATCCAAATGAATTATCACCATTTTTTGTTTTCCTCTAATAAAATTTATCATCGCTTATTACCCTTAGTACTAACTGTGTTCAAATATAATAATTTTTTCTTATACTTTTCCATATACGATGTGTGATATGACACACTTAGTGAAAAATATTAATAATCTCTTTTAACATAAAATATTAACATGTCCCCCTTACATTACACATTGTAAACGTGTTTCAAGAAGCCCTATCCTATGCATTACACATTGTAAAAATGTGATCAACACACTTAAGAGCAATACATAATTATTATATAATAAATGAAATTTAAAGTTAGTACAGTCATTTAGGTATCTAGATGTAACAAAATTTTCTTTATAAATTTTAGGTTTTATCATTAAAATGCAAGCAAGACGAAATGAAAATGATATGTTTGCTACCAAAAAAACCACTTTTTACCCTCAAAGAGTATTTACTTTGAGTCGAAAAATATAAGATTTTATATATAAGAAAATATAAGTTTATATCTCTTTTAATAATATATCAAAATTAAATTTTTCACTTATCTGATTCAATAATTATGAAATCGATTATTAGATTTAAAATTTGTCTAACTTAATACGACTTATTCTTATATAATATAATAATCTGATATCGATAAAATTTTTCATTATAAACAAAAAAAAAAAATTTAAATTGAGAGTAATTTTATATTTAATTGATTTTAATTCTACGAGTAAAAATTACTATTTTAAATCCACCCCTTAGAAATTGCCAATTTAATTTATATCGTTTACTTTTTCACGTCTTTTTATAAAGATAACGATAAGAATCAAATTGTAATCAATCAAACATACCTTTTATCTGTTTTTCATTTTCATTCATTCATTCCCCACCTTACCCATGTATAACTGTTTATTTAAGTCATAAGGCAAGGTCATTCTTGACCATAAAAAAAATGTTCTCTGAGCTTGTCCATTCTATGACGCAGGCACCACCCCAAAAGCACTCAAGTGGTAGAGCAAAATTCTGTTTTTTTGTGTACTAACTTTTTGTTTCCCCATTTCAAGAAAAATATTAAGCTAGACGTAGTAGACCCTTATAATATGATTTTAAAAAAAATAGTAATTTTAAAAAATATTTCTGAAATAGAATATAATTCTTTTTTTTTTTAAACTATAAATAAATATATCAAAAGTTTATCTTAACGTATGGCGGAAAAAATTTATACATTTATTTTTATATTTGAAATTCTTTTTTTAATCACATTTTGAGATTTTCATGGTGAGATATAAACCACACAAATATATATTTGATTTTTTTATAATTAAAATTGTTGTCTAAATCGGATAATTATATTAAGTTAGAAATAATTTATTTGAATTTGATTATCATATTAAATTGGAATCAATAAAATCAAATAAAATAAATTTTAAATTTAATAATTATTATACTAAATAAAAAAATTTAATATTAATATATTATTAAAAAAACTTAAATTCATAATCTCTTTTTATATGAAACTCCCTTTTATACCAATATGATGTTATTACTCAGGAATCAGGAAATAAAGCATCAGTTTCACTGCCAAGGGAAGTGGGTTTTATTCACTTCACTTCGGTAGATCTTGTTTATTGATCCTTCTCTATCTTTTCCCAAAATCTGTCCAAAACTGACACTACACTGGAGAAAGAGAGAGAGAGTGAGAGGTCAACTACCACAGTAGAGTAACTTGAAACTCTGCAAGGCAAAAAAATCAATTTTTTTGCTTTACTTAAGGTTGAGGTGAAGAGTAAGCAGGTAGCTTCTTCATCAACCTTTCGTCGGCATTGTTGATGAACTTGTTCCAAAAACACATTTCATGAAGATTTACTATAAGGGTCTTAGAGATGGACTCTTTGCAAAAACAACCCCAACCCCATGTTGTTGTTGATGTTGTAGAGAATGAGGAGCTCAGGAGTTCATCTTCCCCACGTTCCAGCTGTGAGTCTGGTAGTACTGAGATTAAGGAGAGAAGATCCTCTGTGTCCGAGGTGGATCTAGAATGTGGTATGGTAACTGAGAGTAAACTACACTTGGCAAAAGTTGAGAGGGATTGCAGGATTTGTCATCTGAGCTTGGATGCAACTAATCAAGAATCAGGCCTTCCAATTGAGTTGGGTTGTTCATGCAAGGATGATTTGGCTGCTGCTCATAAACACTGTGCTGAAGCTTGGTTCAATATTAAAGGAAACAAGTAAGTAAATCAATAATTAATGATCTTTATGGTTCTTTTATTTTTAATGTTCAAGATTATAGGTTTGTTTATTAATGTTTTTGGGATGTGATTGAAGTGATCGAATGCAGGTGGAAATCTTGTTTGATGTTTTTGGTTTAGTAAAGTTGGAGGAATATATTGTGAAAAGTTCACAGAGGAGGACCCTAGTTAATGCAAAGAACATAACGATAATGTGAACTTAAGTAAGAATAAAATCTCTACTGTGTTAGAATAAAGCAGGTTTTGTAAACGAAGAGAATCAAAGTATTTATAAAGCTAAAGATGGACTCACCAGGATGTTTTGCCTGTCATTCTAATTATTTAAATGATTCTTCCCCTTAAAGTCTTGGTGAAGCAAATTTTGTCAAGTGATGCATCTAATTTTTGTTTCTTTTTTTCTAATATACTCGGGTTGAAACAACTTGAGTCTTTAATCATTATCAAAGTCTGATCTATGTATTTGGCACTCAGTTATAAGAATGCATACATTTTTAGTGAAATATTCCTTCGCCAGATGCCTTAACTATTGCTAAGATATTAGCAGGAACTATCGATTTGCCAAGTTTTAAGTCTGCTGTGTTACAATATGTCGTCTGGTGAAGAAATATGACCAATCAAATTGGGTTGCGAAGTCAATGGTAGATAACTAGCTTAGAAAAGGTTCTAGTTCAACTATGTAGTGTAATTTGTACAAAAATTTCACTATCAATTCATATATGCTATGTTGATCACTGTTTATGACTTTGTGGTTGACATGATTTGAGCATATAAAAGTCGACAGAAAATGGTAAACCGGATAATTAAGTCAAGGATTTGATTTTGAGTCTATATTCAAAGTACAATTTCCTATAGATTATATATGCACAGTTTTTTTTTTTTTTTTAATTTTACAATATTTCTAAGAATCCAGTTGAGGAACACAATATTGATTTTCTATCCATTGAATTTTTCTTTTTTTTTTTTTACATATTTATTAACTACTATTGTAATTAATTTAACTAGGTCTGCTAATCGACGAATTCTTGTGGAAACTAGAAAGAGAGCATTTTGGCTGGCACTCTAAGAAATTGACAACTATAAAGTTTTATGAAAAGTTATTTCTTTTTGTTTAGAAGTTTTTTCAGTATTTGACTTCAGTTTCAAGAAACGTTAAATATTACAAATAGAAACAAGATAGATTTTCTATGTTTCTTGCTAAAATCTGCTGGGCATAGAAGTTGGTTTTCGTTCTGATGTGTCAGCAAATCCTCTCAGAGGCCCTGTGTGCAAGAGGACACTCTTCACTTCTCATAAAAATTTTCATACCAACCTGACTTCTCATCTTTGTTGGCAACTCAACTTCTTATTCTTGCAGTTAATTTTGTTTTGAGTGTGTATGTAGCATGTTGATGACCCAGATAATATGCTTTAGTGGCTTCCTGTTTATACTAGCCAATTGTTTATGCATCTTTGGTTTGCCATTGTTCATCAAGTGTTTGAACTTTTGAATGCTCCTTTCATTTCAGTTGTTGGGGATTTCAAATGTTGAACTAGTAGGTTGAAAACAGCTTCGATCTAGATGATTCATATAGACATTCAATATTATTTTCCTAAACATTATATGCTGACTTACGGCAATGAAAAATTTGGCATGTTTAGTTTCAAAAGCCAATGTGAGAGAAGTTTTTATTGAAATGTTTCGTTATAGATACTGTTTTTCGGGCTGCAGAAATTTTCTGTAAACTATTACAATGATCAGCCTTAAAATTATCAAATTGCAGAACCTGTGAGATCTGTGGATCAACGGCACGCAACATTGTTGGGGCAAATGAAGCTGACTTAGTGGAGCAATGGAACGAATCAATTGATGCTACACCAGCCGCAACTGCAGATGTACACCAAGCCGAGACACGAAACTTCTGGCAGGGCCACCAGTACCTGAATTTCCTGCTAGCTTGTATGGTCTTTGCCTTGGTAATCTCTTGGCTATTTCATTTCAACATACCCTCATCTTGAAATCTTGTAGCAAAGACACTGGTACCACCCTCGATACCATCGTCTCTACATCTGCTGAGTTATTTATTTTCTTTCGTATATTCTGTTCAAATCACTGTCAGGTTTTGAACACTGTTGTGTAGCTTATGATCTTATTGTTCTTACTTCACACGGCAAAAATAGTATCAGTGTATTTTGAATTGATTTGCTGCCCTGGTATCATCCTGTAACCTTCTATATATATTTTTCAGTTTTGCTCTTATGTTTGAACCTGCAAATAAATGGCTAGTGGCAGGCAAATTGATTATGCAGTGGAAGCTTTTTAAAGACCAAGGCCTACCATAGACTCTTGATATGAAAAAACTTAGTTGAGTAATGGTACACGTACAAAGTAGGATCTTAATGGTGATAGTTCATCAATTAGATTTTTTGTTTGTTTAGGTAGCATTATTTATAAAGTAGGATCTTAATAAACTATACCATAATGAACTTCCCATCTTCTTAATCATGATCAAACAAAGATCATCAATCAATCATCAAATATCAGTAATCCACAAGGATATTTTGAAATTTGTATGGGTAACTCACAGTTGTGTAAGGAAGAAACAAGAATGGATAGGAACCGACAAGAAGTAAATGAAAAGGATAAAAGAAAAAAGAATTTTATGCTCACTAAAAAGAGTAATTCAAAATGAATAATATTAATTGTATAAATAATAAATTTAAATTTAAATACAACGGTGATATATTATTATATAATTAGATATTATTTTATTATTATTTATATTTATTTATTTATTTATTTATACAAATAATTTTATTTATTCAAAATAATGAAAATTTATTGGGAATAGGCATTATTATCAAATAAAAAGATTAATACGGTTTATAAAATATTTTATCTTTTAATTGTTGGTTTGATTTTATACCCTTTTATAATTAAATTTAACTTGTGAAATTGATGATATCAAAGTTAATAAAATAGGTAAAATATTAAAAATAAAAAAAAATCTAGATTTAAACCTTTTTTACATTTAAAAAATCTTGATTTAAATTATTTTTAAAAAAACTTGTGAAATTAATTAAAAATCTGATAAATAAGTTTTTAAAAATAGTCATTTAATTAAAGTTGATATGAAAAATAGCCATTTAACCAAATTAATATTATCTTTTTATTCCAAGTAAGTGGGTGACCTTACAGAAATAATATATTTTGGTATCATTATACTCTGCACGAGTGGAAGGGCGTGCCACTCTCATAATTACACATTTTATAATGGCCAAAGGACTATTTCCCACCTAAATAATGATGTATTTCCAAATTCCTCTTTTTTTTTATTTTGATAATCTAAAAAACGTATTTATAAATAGTTAAAATTAATAATAGTAAAAATAAAATTATTGTTTTCTTTATAATATTAAAAATAAACTAAAATATAATCTCTTTTTGTCTATCTAAACTTTAAAAACTAAAATTTTTTTCTAGTCTAAGTTTTAAAAAATGACAGTTTTATCATAGAATTTCGTTTTAAAATCTCCTATTCTATTGTTGATGGCCTCTCCCTCTAGTAGTTTTTTTTCTCTCATTTGGATATCCGATTGACGTTAAAGAAACTATAAAAGACGAAGAGCTTCGTCAAAAAAGACTTGTTTGTTGTTATAATTTGTACAGGAAGGAAGACAACAAATGCATAACTTCTTTCTAATTATCCTTTGCAACCAATGAATGACAATTATAACAACAAATAAGTCTACACTGAGACAAAAAAAAAATTAATATAAAGCTAACGAGTACATTTTTATGTAATCGGAGAGATTAACAAACTTAATAAAACATTAAAATTTAAAGAAAAAATTTGAGTTTAAATATTTATCATATTTTTACAAATTTCATCTAAATAATTTAAACATGAAATTTTAATATTTTATAAGCCTAAAAGTATGTAATTGTCTCTAGAAAACCTTAATTGTCATTCGATTGAAACTTTACCATCATCGATTTTATTATCACGCAAAGGCTATCGGGAATAACAAATTTGTACAACAAGGAGGTAAGGTGAGATGAATCATGTCGTTGAGGGAGATCGTAAAAGTGGTTCAATCTTTATTTGAGCATAGATGAAGAGTAATTGATGGTAAAATTAATGTTAGATAGAGCAAGAAAGGGTAATATCTACGAGATGAGCTTTTTATTATTTCTATACTATAGTTTCTAATCAATCCAAATAATCTCTCATATATAGTTATAAAATACTATAATTTCAGATTTAAGTACATTTAGTAACATTCCTAAAAGAAAAATCATGTTTTTCAATCCATATCCTAATGTAATTATTCTTCTTAGGTTTTTGACAAGTAACGTTTCTTAATTTATTTTTCAACCTTGTGGGTCAGGCCAATTTTTATTCAACACCACAGTAAGTGAACAGAATCAATCAAGGGGATGACAAATTATAAATAATTCTATTGTTAATTTAGTATTTAACTTTCCCATATATTGAATAATTATTTTATTCAATTTCCTCTGTACATTTAGGGATAATCACCCCCGTCATGTGAGCCCCAAAGCAAAGCGAAAATATATTAAATTAAATAGTAATATTAATTTTTAAGGATATGAAACAAAGGTACAAAATTGAAGAATAAAAATAAAGAAATAATTATATTTTATTATTTTCGAGTTTCAGATTGCTGTTGGTTTATTTATTTAGAGCTCCACGATGCTGGTCCTTCAAGGTATGCCTTCATAACGAAAAACAATAAGATACATGATTATTAAAATTTCAAATAATTATTTAAATTTTATTATTACTGTCAAAATAAAATTATTATTTATCAAAATATTTAAAAAAAACTAAAATTTTATTAATTTTTCTTTTATGTATAAAAATTTAACAAATTTTTTTATCCAACATTTGAAAAATCAGTATTTTACTCTAAGGTTTTTTTAGTCACCACTACAAATGGTCGGAGACGACGATGGTGACATTTTCTCTCTCTCTCAATGTCACTTTATTTTCAATTATCATTGACTAACAAAATCAATTAACTAAGACATTTTTTTGTCTTCAGACGAAGACACGATTTATCAACTGGATTTTGATAGTTTTTGTAAGTTATAACTAATTCGCAATTACAAATATTTTATATTAAGCGGGAGTTATTGTATTTTTCTATGCAGAATGGAGTCTAATAAGCGTAATCTTTATGCGATTTTTGCATAATATTGGTATGAATTTAAGTTCACATATACTTGAGGTAAGTGTAAATATTTTACACTAAGAGGAGGCCATTGGGATCAAAACAAGAGAAATGATTGTTTTAATTAAATACAACAGTAATAGATAATACAATAAATCATATCGAAGAAAAACAGGAAATAATTAAAATTTATAATCACATAACATATAATAAATAATATATATATATATATATATATATATATATATATATATAAAATTAACATGAATGTGCATTGCATAATTAATTCCAAATTCTCCCCTCATTCCACCGACCGAACCCGTGAAGCAATTGCTATCAAAAACTTGTTAATCGGATAAAATTACACACGTGTCGCAACCCCACATTCACGTTCTAGTTCAATTAACTTAAAAACCTAAGTTTTCATATGCATTACCTTAACAAATCAAAGCGACACCATCATATTGAGTATCTTCTTAACGATTGTTACTTTGAAAAAGTCAGTGGACGGGCTTGGCATTGATCATGGATAAATTAATTTTAGACTGATTTACAATTTCCCACGGTAGGCTTGATTGTTGAGCACTCCTATACACATTAAGAATATAAATTATGTGTTTTCATCTAAAAACTCTATTAAACAAAATAATAATAATAATAATAATAATAATAATTTCATCATCATTAAATATACAATTTTGAAAAGAAAAATAAAATTTTTTATTTTATTATCTTTTATTTATATAACTAGATCAATAAAACATCTAATCGTGTATTGACAATGAAGGCCAATCTACTTGGACAATTGAAGTACAATCATAAAAATGTTGATCCAAATAACCAGATAATATTTGTTCAACAGTGACATCAATGGTGATTTATCGTGCTTCATTTATAGAATAAAAGACAAATTTTGAAAGTGAAAAATATGATTGACACATTCATTGGGATGAGAGAGTGCTTTCAAATCAAACCTAACGTGGAAAAATGTAAATCACTCCTTAAGTTAAACGTGAAATTATGAAAGAATAATATTGATCTTATCCAATTAAACCTTAAAGTTTCGGTTAGAGCCGGCAAAGAGCTCTAAAACTTAAAAGTCATTGTGGGTAATTGAATTAAATGCTTAATGTGGATGAAATTAAACTAAAAGTCCAGGAAACATTAAAGAATTTCATGGCTGTCTAGTGTCAAACCTAAGCATTTCAAAGTTGTCAAAAATCAAAAAGATTTTTCTTGCCTTATAGTTGAAATTTTGCTTTGTGATTTGGACGCAATTTCATTAATTATAATTCTCTAAAATGAATACTAATAGGGTTTTGAGTGGTTTTTAAGGAAATTTATTTATTTATTTATTTTTATTAAATAATTAATATTTTTTACCATAAAGTTTAAGAATGAATGCTTTTAAAGGAAGAGACGGTAATATAATAATTTGAAGATCATATTTCAAAATGCAAGTCAATTCTAAACTAAAATAAAATCATAATCGCACGAGATCGACAGCAAACTACTTGAATCCAACGGATCAAATTCGTTGGGCTAAAAAATAAAAACTACAAATTTCAACCAATCAAAATAAGGATACACGGCAATCAGGTAAAGCTGCACACACCTGATCTAGAACTTGCAATTAAAATAGAAAGCAGAGACAAAATTTCACAGAACAGAGAGAGCGTGCGAACACGACATAGAAAGGTCCAATGGTCGGTTGGTGATGATGTTATGTTTGCTCTTTACTAATCTCTGAAGCAACCAAAGACTCAAATACTTCATAACCAGTCTTCATTTCCTTCTGTGCTAAAAATTTAACTGATAAGATTTCGTTGAGTGTTTTGTTTCAGAATCTGATGAGGAAACTTTGCCCAAATGTTGATCGTGAAGACGGGTTGGCGACGGTGCTGGAGGTGCCAATTCCTGAAGAGATGTTTACTATCAACAAGAGCACACACCGATCATGGCAGAATATGAAGTGTTGGATTAAGCCAAACAATGAGAAATCATCGTCTTGTTCCGCCATGACTGCTCTCTTTGGTAGCCGAAACACTGAGATCCAGCTCCTTCTTGGTGTAGTTGGTGCCCCTTTGATCCCTCTTCCTATACGCTCTGATGATTACAGCCCCATTACTAAAAAAATCAAAGACCACCCCATTGTATGTTTGTTTACACACTCTTCTTACGTTTATGTTAACATGACACCGACAGAAACTGATGAAAGATTTTTCTTTTTATGTGCAGGATGCTTCAATGGCGTTATATATAGTGAAGCAATACATAGCAGCGGTGGGGGGAGAGAAGGTTTTGTGTTCCGTGGACAGCATGTATGCAATGGGGAAGGTGAAAATGGCGGCTTCAGAATTTTCAGCTGGGGAAGGGAGTTTGAACGATAAGGAGATGAAAGCAAGGAACTTTAAGAACGGTGGTGGCGGGGAAATAGGTGGATTTGTGCTATGGCAAAAGAAGCCTGAGCTCTGGTGCTTAGAGCTGGTAGTTTCAGGTTGCAAAATTAGTGCCGGCAGCGACGGCAAGGTTGCCTGGAGGCAGACCCCCTGGCATCATTCTCATGCTTCAAGGGGTCCACCTAGACCTCTTAGACGTTTTCTGCAGGTAAATTAACCCTCTTTCTCTCACCGTTTTATCAAATATCACATGATTTTCCTGCCAAAACTACTTAATTATACTTGTATTACACATAAAGTTCATTTCAATAATTGCAAGTGTTTGATTAAATGATTTTTTTTTTTTTGTTTTGGTGGAACCCATTTCACTGATTTTCATAGTATTCGGTGTATACGGGCTTTCTTGGTCTAATTAATTTGCATAGCTGGAGCACGTCGTTAAAGCTTATTCAAAACTGAACTTTTTTCCAGGATTCTTTCACTTTTTCTGAAGATAGGGGCTGAATTCCATGTTCTCTCATACTAATTGATTTGCCCATTTCTTACTTCTTGACCCACTTCACTTTGAACTTTGCCCCATTCGATTTTTCAATTTCTTACCTCTCGCCACGATTAGTGGTTAACAAACAGATAGCAGATGCTTGTTTGGTCTACCATACTGCAAAAGTCAACAACCTTCTTTCTAGTGTAAAAAGGGAAAAAATTATTAATATTTTGGGCCAGTCTTTGGTCAGTCTCCATCACTTTAAGTCTTGCACGATGTTTAGTTTTATCCTCATCAATGATTCATTCTGGACAGGGTCTTGATCCGAGGTCCACAGCGAATTTGTTCTCCAATTCAGTCTGCGTTGGCGAGAAGACTGTCAATGATGAAGATTGTTTCATATTAAAAATTGAAGCTGAATCGTCGACACTGAGAGCAAGAAGTACTAGCAACGTGGAGATAATCCGGCACACAGTTTGGGGATATTTTAGCCAGAGAACAGGCTTGTTAGTCCAGCTTGAAGATTCTCACCTCCTGAGAATCAAAACTGCAAAAAATGAAAGCATATTTTGGGAGACAACAATGGAGTCATTAATTCACGACTACAGACTCGTTGATGGGATTAACATTGCACACGCTGGAAGGACTTGTGTGTCGTTGTTCAGGTTTGGAGAGAACTCGGAAAGCCATTCCAGGACGAGAATGGAAGAGATTTGGGCCATTGAAGAGGTGGATTTTAACATAAAAGGTTTGTCTGTGGATTGTTTCTTGCCTCCTGGAGACTTGAAGACAGATCAGGAAGATAGCTGCGGCATTGTAAGGAAGAATGCAAGATTACCATTCCAAATTCGAACAGCTCCTACTTCTACTAGAGTTAGTGTTTCCAAAGTTGTCGCCATTGATGAAGCAGATGATTCCGAAGATGAGGATGGAGAGTTGTAAATGTATTTTTCATTATGTACATATTTTATATGACATTACGTAACTATTCTTTAGTCAAATTTAGAGAAGCTTTAAGTTTTGAGTTTTGGATATGAATGTCAATTGGATTTTTGTTATCAAGAAAACTCTTTAGGCTCTGTAAGAAACAGTAGATTTTGAAATTATGAATGATACTAATCTCTTGCTCCAAAGAATTCTTATTTCTTTTGTAGATTAAGGCAATAATTTGTTCCTTTTCTCAGTTCAATCATTAATTGCAAAAATATTCTTTAACAAAACTAAAATTTCAAAGTTGTTTAAGATAGGAACACATTTGCCCCTGAAACTGCGACTATATTTACTGGAAAAAAAAAAAAAGGAATCTCATTTATCCAACCTTTACATATTTTACATTAACAATGAAACCCAACAAAAAAAACCCTAAAAATCAAGCATTAATTTATAATTCACAAACGAAAAACTAGGACGTTAAACATGTCTCTTAAGTCTTCTCGGTGGCTGAAGACCCAAACTTGTTCTACGTACCCTTTCTCTCTAGATATCTGGGATCCTTTCGAAGGCTTCCCATTTGCTACCTTTATTGCTAATGCACCCTCTTCTGCACGTGACAGCACAACCATTGCGAATATAGGAATAGAATGGGAGGAGACCCCGGAAGCTTACATTTTCCAGGGCTCAAGAAGGAGGAAGTGAAAGTTGAGGTTTTAGATCGTTATATAACTGGAGAAAGGAGCAGAGAGAATGTGGAGAAGAATGATAAGTGGCATCGTGTTGAAAAGAGCAGTGGGAAGTTCTTGAGGAAGTTCAGGTTATGGGAGAATGCTAAGAAGGATCAGACCAAAGCTAGCATGGAGAAAAGTTGTTTTCAGTTTCCGCATGTTCTATTTGTTGGAGAAATTGGATTTAAGCAATGTAAGTTCATAAATAAAAAACACATTCTCCTCAACAGCTATATCCTTGTTGTCTCTGTTTTTTGTCTTAACCTTGCGTATCATGGTATCTGAGCCTTGGCCAGCCATTCAGTTTATCTTTCATTCTTCTTGTCTATCAAGCTCGTTTCTTGTTGGAGAAGTTTGAATGTTGGCGAGAGAAGTCTCTTGTGAGATTGAAGCTAACAATGTGAATTCTCACACACAATATGGTGTTGAGATGCTTGTAGGCACAATCTATAAATATTGGCGGATGTGTACGGAGTCTTATCTTTAAGATCAAGACTTATGGGAGATTATTGATGGGATCGACACAAGTAGGGCGAACCGAGGTGGGGTTAAGGGGGTCAATTGGCCACTTTAACTTTAAAAAATTTCAATTTGATATATGCAAAATTTTGTTGATCCTCCTATATTTCAAAAAATTTTTAGTTTTGCCTATATGAAATATTAATATAATTATTAAAATTTTATATTAATTCTTTTAAATTTTTTTATCTTTTTTATTAACTCTAATATATTTTACTTTTATTCAATATTAACCCTTCTTAATTTTATTTCTAGGTTTGTCACTGGACACAATGATTCCAATTAGAACTCATAATAACACTAAATTTTAGCAAAGTATAATAAGACATTCTTTATATCGAGGAGATTAATAAATAGACTACATAAACCATGTATGTGATATTGATTCTTCGAGGCAAGTGTGGCATACACTTAGTAGGGTGTTTACCGAGAAAAGGGAAAAGAACTATTTCTCACCTAAGTTTTAGTCTAATCTCAAACTCACACGAATAGGAGATGAGAAACATAAACTCTCACCCATGACTAAACTGTCATCCAAATTTTCAGTTAGAGACAACTTTAAAATTTTTACCATTTCACCTCCTCTAGGTTTTAAAAACTAACACTTCAATTCATTCTTAAAGTTTAAAAAGTTTAGATTTTACTCCTAAGGTTTGCTTCCTTCTCCAACTACCACCAACGGTCAACGCTTTCCATCGATCTCCTATCTCTGGCTACAAAGGACAATGAGGGACAGATCTGCTCATCCAAGTTTAGACGACAAAGGATGATACTTCATCATCCTTCGTTGTTACATCTGGACGATGTGACGAACGACGAAACATCATCCTTTGTCTTCTGGGTGGTGCAACAAAGAAATATCTCTTTGTCGCACCACGTTGTAGCACCAAGAGAAGGAGGAGACCGAAGACGACGTTAAAAGATAAAGTTAAAGAGTGGAGGTGAAACTACTATTTTTGAAAATTATAGGGACAGTTGAGTTTGAAAAATATAGAAACCCTAGGTTTGAGGGTGAAAATGTTAGTTTTTAAAGTTTGAAAACTTTAGGTAAAAGTGAAATGTTAGTTTCTAAAACCTAGGGGGAGAGAGAAGTAATAAATTTTATAACTTTTTAATATAAACAGTAAAATGACTATTTTACCTCTTCTTTTAACAGAAAAAATTAACAGAAATTTAGTTATGGGTGGGAGTTTGAGCTTTTTATCTCTCATGAGTATAAGTTTGAGATTAGGCTAAAACTTGAATGGAAAATAGTCATTTCCCCATCCGCCCCCCCCCCCCCCCCCTAAGAAAATACAACAAGATACAACTATTGAAAAATGAGCTAACTTAATTAACGACAGGAGGTATGCCAATTTTTAAATAACTCTTAAAGATTAAGAATATTTATTTTAAAATTTTAAAGTCGGATTTAAAAAAAAAAAAAGTCAAAGAAGATCTATTAAGTTATCTCATTCGAGGATTAGGGGAGTATATGTTACTTTTCACCTCTATCCAGCGATATAAGTGAATCGATCATAATTGAAGAATCAGAGATGTGGTATAAAACAAAAAAAAAAAAATTATGTTAGCAAACCAAGAATCCGCTTGAATTGAAATGGGTGGACCAAGTTCATCTCTAATGTATGCAAACGAGATTTTGACCAAAGTTAATCTGTGAGCAAACTGAAAACTTGTTCAAAAGCAAGTTCATCTAATAAGCTTTCCGCTTTGAGCATTGATTTGTTGAATTTTATTTATGAATGTTGTGTATTTTTTTATTGAACTTAATACATTGTTGCAAAAAAGTAGAAATGGGGAGGGTGTAATTTTTATAGAAAATAAGAGATGTTGATTTAAAAATAAAAAAATAATTAGGTAAACGAACCCAATCATATCAATTAAGCAAACAAGTCTACCATCATGATTTGGACCGTGAAAGGATACGTCAGGTAATTTTACAATAAACATTTTAAAAGATAAAATAAAATTTATTAAACAAAATTATATATATTAATAATAAATATAATTTATACACCAATACTAACTTATATTATATAATTAAATAATTTTAAATTAAAAATAAAATAATATCAAATCATATAATAATATATTATTATTTATATATAAATTTGTATTTATTATTTATATATATAATATTACTTAACAAAGTTATATTTAGATTGTTCGAAAAATAATTTAAATGACAATGAAGAGTTTCATGTATAATCAAATATAAATTTAAAATATTTTAAAATTAAAATCTTAACTTATCAAGTGTAATTCAAAGTCAATTATTACACATTATATCTTACTTTATTAATTCAACTTTCCGATTAAAATTAAATTTTTATCTAATTTTCGAACGATAGTTACCATAATTATTTGACGTGATATAGGCATTAATTTGGATATAAATTTCATAGCAATTGGGCACATCAATCATTGAATAATTTAGAATAGGGCTATATATATAAATAATATTACTTATAATTTTATATATAAATAAAATTGTGTATATTACACTTATAATTTTATTAAATAATTTATTTAATAGCGAATCAACCAAACAAGAGGATGGAAAAACTAGAACGATTGTATGTAACTAATCAAGCTCTCTAGAGATTTGTAAGCGGAACCTCCTTTCAGAGAAACATCCACTTGCTCCTTTAAACCAATAATTCTGCTTCTCAATTCCAGGCCCTCAGCTTCTAGGATTAACCGTCTAATTGCTCTTTCTATCACCCGCCTCTCCAGCTTCTTCTCCAAATGCAACCCAACCCTCCAAACATAACTAACATATCTAGCAATCACCGATTGGTCACCAAAATTAGGATGGCAAATCATGGGGACGCCTTCACATATACTTTCCAATGTAGAATTCCAACCATTGTGGGTCCAAAAACCTCCTGTAGCAGGATGAGCCAGCACTTCTTGCTGGGGAGCCCATTTCACTATATGACATCTTCCATCTACCATTTCCAGGTACCCTTTTGGCAATGCTTCAACCCATTCTGCTCCCTGGACAGATCTTGGTCGAACAACCCACAAGAAAGGCACCCCACTGTTGGCTAGTCCCCAAGCTATCTCCAAAAATTCAGTTTCATTAATAGCAACAATGCTTCCAAAGCTTACATAGATTACGGATTTTGGTGCTTGTTTGTCTAACCAGGAAATGCAGCTGTGATCTTGGGAAAGTAAACTGCTTGAATAAGCAGGAAAGTACTTGTGAAATGGGCCTATTGTGAATATTGGGATGGGAAATTCTTGTTCTAATGCTGTGATTGCATCTTGTTCAAGCTTCCGACATGAGTTCCATATCATCCCAGATGAGGCCTTGGTCTGACTAGCCAAGAGTGAAAGCAACTGATCACGTGTGGCATCATCAGTTGTTTTAGTCTCAGGAAGGTCTTTGACTCTTAGTGGTGGAAACTCTATCACTGGTGCTTCCGATTGAGGATCTGGATGAAAATATAAGTAAATCATAAATATTTTTTTTAATCTTTGGAATAAGCAAATTAAGCAGTTGAAGATGCAGACCTTGAATGGGGTAATAACCCTTCTCCCGTAGAAGTCCTGGAATGGCTGTAAAAACAAGAAAGGAAGCAATATTACTTGTTCTTAACACGATCCTCGGAAGCTTGAGGCTATCAGCAACAGCTTGAGTGAAATACAACATCGCATCTGAAATTAAGCAGGCAATCGGCTGCTCCTCAACATTTGACAGCAACTTTTCCAAACACTCCTGAAATGGCACCACACACTTAACATTGAGAAGTGTCATAAAAGCAACGTAATTCGTGGTGGAGGCTTCATCTTTCGAAAAGCCATCTGAGATTGAGCAGAAAGTGAAATGAGGGTAGCTAGAAGTATTTGGAGAGTTGAGATGGGTGTAAATTATGGTGATTGAAAGGCCTTTGTTATACAGAATGTTTGCAAGCTGAAGCATGGGAGTTATGTGGCCTTGCAAAGGCATAGGAAACAGTATCACTCGGCGTCCTTTCCCTACAGACGCTTTTTGGTTGTCCATGGAAGCCTGCTTCATTTTCTGCATGGTTGGGTTTCTGTTGGAGAATGGTGTAAAATAGCAAAGCGAGCGTGATGATAAGACTAAGAAGAGGAAACAAGAAAATTGAAGACCGCCGCTACTAAGGAAGTTGCGTACACAATTTGCAATCCCTGGGAGACGGACGACCCGGAAAATTAGGTCTACCGTTCTATTAGAAAATGAATTTGAGCAGAAGTGACGCAGGCAGTGATGTCATGATTTATAGACATACATAATTTAGTTTTAAAAAAAAACTGCATAATACATATTAAAATAATTTTATTTGAACGTCTAAATTAGACACAATTGGCAAACTAATTGTCATTATAAAGCTCGAAACGAGCTTCGCGTTAATATATTATAGGTCTTATAACTCTTCCTGAATTAAAAGTTATGACCATTTAAAATCTATTGTCTATAGGTTTTATAATTTAAAAAAAGACAATTTCCACCTAACCCATGATTTTCATGGTTCAATGTAAAATTTCCACCTAACCAAGAATCAAAATATTTTATACATTGTTTAAAATCGAAACGCTAAACATTCAAATCTCGAAATTTCCCTTAAATTTCAATATTTCTAACAATAAATTGATTCAAACAAGAAGTAGGATAATGTATTATCCTTATTTGTTATTTTTTATTATCGAAAAATATGAAAAATTGACGAAAAAGACCGAAACCTGTTTCGCTCGTGAGAGATCCTAATTTTTCTCTAAATTTGAACAATAAATCCGTGGAAAATATGAGGTTTATATATAAGAGCAGTTTAGTCATTTCCCAAATTGAAGACATTTTTGCTTAATCCTTAGAGTTTTAGGCAATTTTGCTTACCACCCTTTAGTTTTAGGTTTATATATGAACCACTCCAATGGTTATAAAATGTCTTGTCTTTTAAAATCGCCCAAAATACTTATTCTCAACCCAAGGTATGTTGTTTTCTCAAGTTTTTATTTTTTAATTTTGAAACTTTTATTTATCTATTTATAGATAATTAAAATTAATAAAACTCTAACCTTGAAATTTTATCTCATTTTCCCCCCTCAACCCAAAAAATTAACCATTTCAATCCTAAACCAAGTTTTAAAAAATAACATTTTTCCTCTAAAGGTTTAATTTTCAAACTCCAGCACAATTGTCGACAATCTTTCCCTCTTGACTCTTCCTCTCTCTCTGATGATCTCTCTCTTCTCACTTGAACCTTTGATTGGCATCAATTGAAGTTAGAAAGATGAGCGTCTTTTTTGTCTTCTTTTGAAAAAATAATCATCTTTTCAATTAAAGACAAGATCTTCATTTTCATCTTTCTAGCTTCAATCAATATCAACTAAATGTCCAAATAAGAAAAGAGAGAGAGAAAGCGTAGAGAGAGAGAGGTTATCAGAAATGATGTCAGAGTTTGAAAACTAAATCTTAAGAGAGAAATGTCATTTTTTAAAACTTACTCTTGAGGGAAAATTATTAGTTTTTATGATTTATGAGGAAAAATGAAATAAAATTTAAATTTATTTTTAATATTACATATGAAATAATGATTTTACTTTTAAAACGAATAGAATTAACTACGTATGCGTAGGTATATAAAATTTTTAAAATTAAAGAGTGAGAATTTAAGTAAGTAGCATGCTTTGGGTGGGAATAAGTCTTTTGGCCTTTAAAATGACTTGCCTTTTAAAATGACTTTGTCTTTTAAAATGACTTAAGCAATTAGTTTAAGTAATTTTTATTATTGAAATTGAAAAAATTATTTAAAGGATTATAAAAAATAAATTATTATTATGTGTCATAAAAATTAGTAGATATAAATAATTATTATGTTTGGTTAAAAATAATAAAAAAATATTAATATATTATTTTATTTGAATGTTTTTTGATATAATTATTATAAAATATATTTCATATTATTTGTTATATTAATTAAAAATGAAAGTATTTTTATTCTAAAAATTTAATTAATAAAAATATAATAATAATAAAGTTAATATTACTTTAATAACTTTTAAATATTTAAGATGAAAATAATAATAAAATTATCTTTTATATTATCAAAATTTTGTGTTATTAATAAACTAAATTAAATAATATAAATAATAAAAAATAAAATACTAAAATAATATTTTTATCGCTTGAACCAAGTCCCCTAAACAGAATTTCAATTTAATAAAGATTTTGGATTCGGACCTGAACAGAAATGGTTCAAGTCCAAAATCCAATTAAATCCGAAAATATTAATGATGATATATTTGTCAGGCGTCTATACCTGGTGATTATACAAAGACTGAAGAATTTGTTTATAAAGTTTTCAAAATTGCAAGAACAGCCCCAAAACAGACTTGAACCTGACAAATATGGATAAATTGAACCTCAACCAAAAAACCAAAAACTCAAACGGACAAACCATAAACGCAAACCTGAAAGGAAAAATTGAACCCAAAAATCTCCCACAGTTTGTCAAGTTAGTAATTCCCTGATTTCTAATAAAAAAAATAACAATAATGAAAACAATATTATCTACACACTCTTGAATATACAATTATATATACAAACACGTATCATCATATTGAATATAACTTTTTTAATTTATAATTATTCAATTATACGGTAATATATTATCTATATATTTAATTTTATATTCAAAATTTTATGCACATTTTGTTGTAATAATAATAATAATCAATTACAAAAATAAAATAGCCACGCAAATCAACAATCAAAACCCATTAAGACCGCCATGACATAGTTCTGGGTCCCGGCCTATGACTGTCCATTAAGACTCATTTCCAAGAACATGAACTTCTGCTGCGATGGAGAACAATACAGAAAAATTCTGGCCCAATAGTAACATGAAAATTTACACGATTGCCATCCTTTTTCCACTCTTAAAAGATTTTAAGCATAATACAAATACAAAACATCAATTTTAAAACAAGATTATAGTGTATGTGAAAATACTTTCATTCTTCACAAGTCTGTATCGATCCATTCTGGCAAATAAAATGAAAGCTTTCAGTATCTAATGTGGAGTAGTGACACAAATTCTAGAACATGAATCATGGAATAGGAGATTGGAAAACTAGAACGATTGTATGTAATGAACCAAGTTCTCTAGAGCCTGATATGCAGAACCCCCTGGCCTAAGAGAAATATCCACTTTTTCCTTTAAATACATAATTCTGTTTCTCATTTCCTGGCCCTCATCCTCCAGGATCAATCTTTTAACTGCTCTTTCTATCTCCCCTCTCTCTAGCTTCTTCTCTAAATGCAACCCAACTCTCCAAACATCGCTAACATATCTTGCAATTACTGTTTGATCACCAAAACTTGGGTGGCAAATCATGGGGACGCCTTCACATATACTTTCCAAAGTAGAATTCCAACCATTGTGTGTCCAAAAACCTCCTGTGGCAGGATGAGCCAGAACTTCTTGCTGGGGAGCCCATTGCACTATATGTCCTTTTCCTTCTAGCATTTCCAGAAAACCTTCTGGCAATGCTTCAAGCCATTCTGCTCCATGTACAGATCCTGGTCGAACAACCCACAAGAAAGGCACCCCACTTTTGGCTAGCCCCCAAGCTATCTCCAAAAATTCAGTTTCTGTAATACCAACAATGCTTCCAAAGCTTACATAAATTACAGATTTGGGTGCTTGTTTGTCTAACCAGGAAATGCAGCTTCTATCTTGAGATACTAAGCTACTTGAGGTAGCTGGAAAGTACTGGTGAAATGGGCCTATTGTGAACACTGGAATGGGAAATTCCATTTTTAATGTGGTCACTGCATCTTGCTCAATCTCTTCTAAGGAGTTCCATATCAATCCTGAAGAGGCCTTGGTCTGACCAATCATACTTAGTAACAAATGTTTACTCTTCACAGGATCATGTGTTTCAACAACAGGAATGTCTTTGACCCTCAGCGGTGGAAACTCAACCACCGGTGCGTCGGACAAAGGATCTGATAGAGAAAGAAAACTTAAGGAAGAAAATCATATAATATAAATATACCAAGGAAATTGAGAAATTTTCAGAGTGAATTGATAATATCATAATAGCATTTTCTTAACAATTTCCTCAAAGTTTTAAGCAAACAAATGTTGTCAATCATATACTGTAAATTTTCATTTAGTTCTCCATTTAGTAGTAACTTTAAGGAGTTTCAGTAACTATAACCACTCAATCTAATTTGTTAAAAAAAAAAAACTCAGGTAAATATATATAATGACTTGTAAATCAAATTTTTTTAGTTTATGGATACTAATTAGAAATAAACTAAAGATGAACATAACTTCTCAACAATTTAAGTCCAAGCAAAATCAAAGTCCCTAATTTCCATCAAAACACTACACGTTTTGATAGCTTGAACAAACTCCTTTACCCAATGAATTGCCAGACTAACACCAGTTTTGACATGTAGATCTCCCTACTATGTTATCTTTCAAGCCCCAAGTTTCATCATTTTGTCGAAAAGCTTTCAGAAATTCAGTGGCTTTCAGATGTGTTTCCATTGATATAGAAATTTTAAATGGAATACCTTTCACTATGATTCAGTCAATGCATCTCTAAAACTGACCATAAGATTAAATACATTATATTATTAACAATAAATTTAGGTAACAATATTTGACAGTTTGAAGGTCATTTTGTTGATGGATAAAGGTAGTTCCAAGCACGGTAGATGTAAATAATAGCTAATAATGGAAGATAGCAATTGATCTAACAATAATAGTCTGGAAAGTGACATAAATTAGATACCACACCTTTAATGGGGAAGTAACCCTTCTCATAAAGAAGTCGAGTGCCAGCAAAGACTAGAAAAGAAGAGATGTTACTAGTTCGTAACACGATCCTCGGCAACTTAAGGCTATCAGCAACAGATTGAGTGAAATGCAGCATAGCATCTGTTATGAGGCAGGCAATGGGCTCCTCCTCAACATTAGACAGCAAATTAGACAGGCTTTCCCGGAAAGGCTCGACACAGTTATCATTGACATGGGTCATAACAGCTACGGCATCTGCCACAGAGACCACCGCTTCCGACAAGCCATCAGGGATTGAGCGGAAATCAAAGTGGGGGTAATTCGCAGAGTTTGGAGAGTTGAAGGTTGTGTGAATTATCGTTATGGAAAGGCCTTTGTTATGGAGAATACTACCAAGCTGAAGCATCGGAGTTATGTGGCCTTGCAAAGGCAGGGGAAAGAGAACGACTCGGCGTCGCATCCTGGACTGGCTTTTGCTTCTGGTTCGTTCCATCTCAATTTCTCTATCATCCCATGAGTTTCCTGGAGGGATTCGTTGGGCTATAAAGTGTAGACAGAATCTGACAAACAACATGTATGGCCCTGCGCCGAAAGCGGCAGTGTATAATAAATTAGATATAGAAAATTACACGGGGTAGATGGACGCTGTCGTCAATGGGACACCAGACATAATGATTATCTAATACAAAATTTTGAGTAATCTCTTTTTTTACATTATATAAAATAAAAAAATTATTTCAGTTTTAGCATTAAATTACAAAAATAAATTAAATCCATACTTAAACGGTAGTTTAAATAGTTAAAAAAACATTTATATATAAAATAATAGGTTTAAATCTCTTTTTAATTATATTTTGAGATTTTTTATTTACTTAATAATCATAAAATAAATTATTAAACTTAAATCAAAGTTAAATTTATTTTTTTATTTTTAATATTATTTTTAATATTGATACATATTTTTAGATGAATAATAATATATAAGAAATATATATAAAAATTTTTAAAAAGATATTTATAATATTTTTAAAATGATAATATGATAATTAAAATTTATTATTATTTTATTATTTTATTTTAAAAAATATATAAATATAATATAATACATATTATAAAATATAAAAACTTAAATTTTTAATATAAAATATAATATATAATTTGATTATTATACTCTTGATCTTGAACTCCAAGTCAAACTTTAGGATTCAATTTCTTGCATTATGAATAATGTCTAGAGGACAATTGTCGTTATTTTTTTTTAGGACAGTTTTAAATTGAAAATAGAAATAATAAGCCACCTTAAATATGGTCATGATAAGAGGTGTCAATGCACCACACCAGATCGGACTGAGCTAGCTCAGATTTGACTCATCCATGAGCTGTCGGATTGGACTGACCCATTAATACATAAAAGTCCAAGGTCGGGCCATGCTTTAAATAGGTCAGCCCAATCTATTTAATCAATATTTTAAAAAATTATTTAAAATTTTTAAACATAAATTATTTTTTAATTATTAAAACTGAAGATAGTGCCTTGAATATTTTATTTATAATTTTTTACTTATGACAGAGGAATACCGCAGTTACATGATGAAAAATATTATAAATTGTAACATAATATAAATAAATTAATTTATATACTGTATAAATTATAAAACATAAATAAATATATATTATGATAATATTCAAATAGATTGAATTCATTTAATACTTGATCTATTTGTAATATTTTGTAATGATAAAATAAAAATAAAATTATAAACACAAAAAATTATTATTTGTAAATTCAGATGTTTTCTGAAAGAGAATTGATGAGAGAAAATGAGATTACAAATATAATGAAATAATTAAGATTGAGAGATTTGTAAATGGAAGTGAAAATAAAAAAAAATTGAATAGGTTTATATAGACAAAAAAATTAATTAATTAAAAAATTTTTAAAAAAATTAAGGAGGCCAAGGCTTCTGCCACGAGGCAGAGGGAAGCAAGACTTTTGCCTTGTAACAGAATCCTTTTGTCGCAAGGCAAAAGAAAGCACACAAGGTAGAATCAAGAAAATAAATATATTTTTTTAAATAGTATCAGCCTAGGCAGGGCCAACCCATGGGTTTAATATTAAAACTCAAGATCAGACCCAATAGGTCTATAGGCCTAGCTCGATATGCTATAGTATCAAACTAAATTTTTTTGTGTTGTGCTTTTTTTTTTGTGCTTTATACCAATCTCTATTTGATCCGACCCAATTGACGTGTCTAATCATAATAAAAAGGAAATATAAATGGCCTACAGATAATAGCACATCATGCTTGTTTAGAGGTGTCGATGGGGTCGAGTTGGCTCAGTCTCGGCCCATCGGGCTAATAGGTCGGGTCGGGCCTAAAGCCCAAACACTAATGAGCTTTCGGGTCAGGCCAACCCATATAAAAATGGTCGTTAAATGGGTTGGGCTGGGCCGAGCTGGGCTTTAAATATTTAAGAAAATATATTTAAAATTTTTAAACACAAATTAATTTTCAAATTATAAAACATAAATAAATATATATTATGATAATATTCAAATAGATTGAATTCATTTGATACTTGATCTATTTGTAATATTTTGTAATTATAAAATTATAAATATAAAAAATTATTATTTATGAATTCAAATATTTTTTGAAAGATAATTGATGAGAGAAAATGAGATTGAAGATATAATGAAATAATTGAGATTGAGAGATTTGTAAATAAAAATGAAAATGAAAAAAAATTGAATAGGTTTATATAAAAAAATAAATTAATTAAAAAAATTAAAAAAAAAATGACGGCCAAGGCAGAAGCCTTACTCCCCTCTGCCTAACAAGGGTTCTGCTGCAACGCATAAGACAAAAGGCTTCTGCCAGCAAAATTTAAAAAAAAAAAATTTTTAAACAGTATTAGGTCGGCTTGGGCCAATCCATGGTCTTAATATTAAAGCCCGAGGCTCTGCCCAATAGGCTCATGGGCCTAGCCCGGTATGCTACAGTATCAGATTGGACTTTCTCGTATCGTGCTTTTTTTTTGTACTTCATATTGAGCCTTCATTCAATCCGCCCCAATTAAGGTGTCTATGCTTATTTAAAGACGTTATAAAATTATGTCATATACGACATAACTAGTAAAAAAATAATAATTTGTTGACTTTGAAATTCTTCAATATTACCATCTAAAAATAAAGGGGAAATATTGAATAATTGTCATAATTAATATAATAAATCTTAATTTATTTGTGAAATTATAAATTCTGACTAGTCTAAATTTCTTTTAATTTTTTTTCTCTGAATGAGGGCTAAAATTTATTTCCAAAACACCATCGTAAGAAAATCACAACTTAACTATAATATCTTTTTCTTTTTTTAAATAATATGGTAAAGGTGAAAAAGAAAAGTTTTATTATTATTAATAAAGAAAAAGAAAATATTATCGATGAATTATTTTAAATTTACCATTATTTGGAGTTCATTTTAGAATTTTTAATTTCAACAATTAAAAATATTTTAAACGTAGCTATTATGATTATGCTTGTTCGTGATTGTCACAAATACACAACAATTTTCTTTTGCGGTATTAGACGCACCTTGTTAATCCTTGGATTTCAATTTGTAATTTATCCTTTAATTTCATTGACTGGGAAGTACAGGAGTGGAAAGAAGTCAAGTATGATGATCTGGGCCAATCAGAACCATGGCGCAAAATCTGGGCCATTGACATTATGCAAGACGAGTTGATTGTCACAAATAGAAGCTTCAGTTACAGTAGCCCAATATCTTCTGGTTCTCTGGATGGACCTATATACGCAAACAGAAGTCCGAGTTATTTGAGCAATGACATAGATAGACGACCTCCAAGCCCAAAGATTTATACAGACTACAGCAAAACTTGGGTGCTGGTTGTGATGATAATTCTCAATGGGCAGCTCTTCTTCAAGATCTGAAACCTACATTATCTCAAATATTGTGTCAAATTAAATATCTATATAGGAGTTTGCCGCCCCTCCAGTCAACAAAAATGGCTATGTTTTTTTAACTATAATATCTTTTTTTTTTTTAAAATAATATGGTAAAGGCGAAAAAGAAAAGTTTTATTATTATTAATAGAGAAAAAGAAAATATTAATAGAGAAAATATTTTTAATTTCAACAATTAAAAATATTTTAAACGTAGCTATTATGATTATGCTTGTTCGTGAGTGTGTCAAATAGATGATATGATATGAATATTGTGTTACTCATAAAACTTTAAAATATAAACAACTGTTCATTATTCTTATTATAAATATCTCTTCATTCTAACTTAATTGAGAAATTGAATATTCTCCAACCACCTGAGAGACAAATCATCAAAGGGGCAACTTGTCTGTTTACTTCAAGTCTGGTGATGATTTTATCATGTTTATTTTATGGATTTGTACACATTTTTCATGGTTTTGATTGATTTTCCTTGTGATTTTAATGTTTAGGGCATTATGGTAAATTTGATTTGTAGTGTCATTACCAAGTGGTTCAAGCAATTGATTGAGGTAGGTTTGCTTCAAGTTTAGATCATTAACTCCCTTGAGGATGTAGAAGCGGACACGAGCTTTCTTGGAATGTTAGTAAACCTTCTATAATTTTTTTGGGAATTAAAATGGTTTCAGAAAGATTTTAAATCCTTCTTAAAATTAATTTTGATTCTGCAAAATTTTAAAATTTTATAAATTATAAAGAACTATAAAAATCTATAAGACCTTAAATTATTGAATCTGAAAATGATCGATAGTATTCCTGGTTTACCAAAATTTTTAATATTTTATTTTATATATATATATATATATATATATATATATATATATATATATATATATATATATATATTTATTTATTTATAGAATTTTTGAAACAAAGGTTACAAAATGTAAACAAGAATTAGATTCAAGATTTTTCATTTAGATGCCTATACCATTTTCGAAATGAGTTATAAGATAAACATTTGCTCAACATTTGATATATAAAAAGTTATAAAATAATTTGATATTTATACATTGTTTTATATGTTTAAAGATGTCTTTTCATTTGATTTATTTGTGAAACGGGTAATTGTTTTGTTTTGAAAAATAAATAATAAAAAAATCAATTGAAAAGGTCGAATAAAGATTTAATCTTTATTTAATTTTGTATTTTCTTCTAAGCACAATGTATTATTATACTGTATTGAGATTAAAACTTATTGTATTCAAAATGTTATTTGTTTAACTAACACTAGTGGTATGTATAATGGTTTCGGGGCATTACATTAAAAATAAATTAAAGTTTTATTTGAGGTGTTAATCTCCATCACTTAAAGTTGTTTATTACATTGAAAAGAGGTTAGGAAAAACTAGAAGGATTCTAAGAAACTAATCAAGCTCTCGAGTGATTGATATGAAGAACCTCCTTGCCTTAGTGAAACATCCACTTTCTTCCTCAAATGCATTACTCTCCCTCTCATTTCCTGACCCTCAGCCTCCAGCATTACTCTTCTAATTATTCTTTCTATCTCCCCTCTCTCCAGTTGATTTTCTAAGTGCAACCCAACTCTCCAAATATGACTCACGTATCTTGCATTCACCTTTTGATCACCAAAACAAGGCTGGCAGATCATTGGTATCCCTTCACAAATACTCTCCAATGTGGAATTCCAACCATTATGAGTCCAAAATCCTCCTGTAGCAGGATGAGCAAGCACTTCTTGTTGGGGAGCCCATTTCACTATATGTGCCCTTCCATCTAGTTTTTCCAGGAACCCTTTTGGTAGTGACTCAAGCCATTCATATCCACGGACTAATCCTGGTCTAACCACCCACAAAAATGGTACCCCGCTACCGGCTAAGCCCCAAGCTATCTCCAGAAATTCAGTCTCATTAATGGCGACAATGCTGCCGAAGCTTACATAAAGTATTGATTTTGGGGCCTGTTTGTCTAACCAAGAAATTGAACTTGTGTCTTGGGAAAGTAGGCTACTTGAAGAGGCTGGAAAATACTTGTGAAAGGGGCCTATTGTGAACATTGGTATGCGAAAGTCGCGTTCTAATGTCTTCAGTGCATCTTGCTCAAGCTCCTGAAAGGAGTTCCATATCAATCCTGAGGAGGACTTGGTATGACTCATCACGCTGATTAAGAATTGATAAAAATTCTCTGCATCATGTGTGTCAATCAAAGGAATGTCTTTCACCCTTAACAATGGAAATTCTGGCATTGGTGCGTCTGATCCAAAATCTGATAGAAATTAAAAAAACTATGAACTAGTTGAACACTGATGAGAAGCAAGATTTTTCATTTTCTACAAACGAAGAGGGATAAAAACTGAGATTTACCTTCAATGGGGAAGTAACCCTTTTCATGTAGAAGTGAAGTGGCAGCAAAAGCAAGAAAAGAAGCGATACCACTGGTTCGTAGCACTATCCTCGGAAGGTTAAGGCTATCGGCCACAGCATGAGTGAAATGGCAGGCGGCATCTGTTATTAGGCAGGCAATAGACTCTTTCTCTTCAACATTTGACAGCAACTTATCCAAGCAATCCCGAAAAGGCACCACACAATTAACATTGAGGTGTTTAATAAGAGCTACGACATCCGAGGTAGAGGCTCCCAGTTCCAATAAGCCATCTGGGATTGAGCAGAAATGGAAGTGAGGATAGTTAGAAGAGTTTGGGGAGTTGAAGTTGGTGTGAATTACAGTTATGGAAAGGCCTTTGTCGTAGAGAATATGTGCAAGCTGAAGCATGGGGTTGATGTGACCTTGCAAAGGCAGTGGAAAGAGAATCACTCGGCGTTTCTTGCGAGACTCTCTCTGGTTCTCCATGGAATCTTGCTTCCTAGCCTGTTTCTGAATTTCTCACTTTACATCAACTCAAGAGTAATGCATCATATAAAAATAAATAGAGGGGAAGTGTATGTGAAATATGCTTTTGGTTAATGTAAATATTTTACTGTTCGACACAAACGCATACACTAAAAACAACAAAAGAGCACCTGAAATTAGGTGATCACATGATCAATACAAAGTGCGTCTCCAATAAGGTTCACATAGGCCGAATACAGATCCATTTTGGCCAAAAGACTTATTCCCACCAAAGGTTTAGTATATTCCCAAAGTCTCACCCGTTAAGTTTTAAAATTCAAATACTTACTCATGAACAGTTAAATTTAACAAATCAATTAGTTCTATCAATAAAATTGTTATTTAATCAATGATTTTAAAAAGATAAAAATTTATATTATTTTCTTTCTTAAATCCTAAGAAAACTAACAATTTCTCTTAGTATTATGCTTTGAAAAATTACATTTTCTCCAAGGATTTCATTTTCAACCCATTCTTTTTCAATGACTAGAATTCGGTTGTAACCTCTCTTTCTTTATCGTTGATGGTCTCCCTCCCAACGTCATTCTTCTCAGGCGTTTTCATCTTTGACGAAGATGAATTCTCTTCGTCTTCATCCAAAGATGAAGACGTTGTTTTCGTCTCGCTAGAGAAAATTATATTTGGAGAAGCGAAGAAGGGGGAATCCAGTCGCCAGAGAAATGGAAACCTAATAAGGGGAAAATGTAACTTTTCAAAACTTAAGTCTAGGAGAAAATTATTAGTTTTTAAGGTTTGAGGAGTAAAATGATATAAAGTTTTTTTTTTTTAAATCACTAGTTAAATACTTTTTTTTCTCTAAAATTAACAGAGATTTTGTTAACTTTAACAACTTATAAATAAGTATTTATGTTTTTAAAACTTAACAGGTCAGACTTTGAAAATACATTAAACCTTAGGTGGGAATAAGTCTGTTGCCATTCATTTTCTTTAGGGTTAAGACAACTCAAAACGAAACAGCTTGCTCAGTTGTCTTTACTCTTTAGTCAGCTAGCCAACTGTATTTACGAAAAGTGACAGATTGCAGGAGAGAGCAATAAATTTCATCATACTCCCCCTAAAGAGTAGATTCAGTGATGAGTTTCTATGTATAAAATGATATAGATTCAATTATCTTTTAGTAATATTTCAAGATTAACCTTTTAACTTACATAATTTAATAGTTATAAATTTGATTAATGACTGGGATTTTACGTGCTCGCCTGAACAACACCATGGGTGAAGTATGGTATTTCTTTCTTTCAGAATTTAATGTAGGATGGTCAATGAATTGATGAGAGTGATGCAGCCAATGATGTCATAGCTTGCAATTAAGCAAGCTTTATCCATTTCAGTCAACAGTTTCTGTCACAGGGACCAGAGAAGTAATAGTGCTGCTATATCGGTTAGCCAAGACTGAACAACTCAATGGTTAGCAGAACAATTGAAGTTTCATTTCTGTTTTGATTACTTTAAAGACTATTGAATTTCTAAAAGAGAGCTCTTTGAGGTTTTTGGTGTAAGGCTCAATATGTTGTTTGACTTGATGGATGATGGAATTTTCATGTAAAAGTGTAGGTTCATACCCTTTCAACAATTTCCCACAAATCATGTCATAAGAAAGGCTCTCATCTTTACAACCTAGAAATCATAGTTTTCTCTTGAGAACATCAGAGGTGCAGGCAGAATAACATTGTTGGTGAACATTTTTAGTACTTGAGAGAGAAAATAAGACCTTCATAGTCCCTCAAGAACAAGATGTTCACACGTGTGCTCACAAAACATAAAGTTAAGGAGACTACGAATGCAAAGGGGAATGTTTTCTATCTCTACTAGGATACACACATAATACCATTCTCGAACCATGAAAAAGAAATGTAGTCCTAACATATGCTTCAAGTTTTGATTTAAATATTTTTTCTTACTAACTTCAAAGTTTATTTAAGACTTCTAAGAGACAAGATTTTTTTTATCTTCACATGAGGAGGAACAACTGAGATTTACATTGTATGGGGAAGTAACCATTTTCATGTAGATGTGAAGTGGCAGCATAAGCAAGAAAGGAAAAGACTAGTAGTTCTTAACAATATCTTCATATTCTTAAGGCTATGAGTTACCATAGAGTTTTTCTTTATTGATTCCAACATGTGTAAAGGCAAAATTCTTACGGTCTGTTTGAGTAGAAACATGCTAGGTTTGATCATTATGGTTTGACCATGTCTATATGTGACTTTTGGAATTTGTATATGATTAGGTATGTGGAGTTTTCTGAGTGAAACCATGTAATATGCAATAGATAATAAGGATTAGATTTGTAGTTTATTGATTTGCTTGGTTTGTCGTAAATTAGTGTTCTTAGTTGGATATGTCAAGATCATAAGTCTATCAATTGACAATCATAGTATGATAGATCAAGGTAGAGATAACCTTGAAGATTGAGTCACATAACTTGGATGTTGAATGTTTGTCTTAACCTAATTCAATCAACATAAAGATGAACTAAGACAAAAAATTTAAGAAAATACTTTCCCCCCTTAATTGATAGATGACTTTTATATGCAATGTATGTTATGTCATTCAAGTGAAGGTTTGGAGATAAATTCTAGATAATAAAAAAAATATATGAATAGAAATATAAAATAGATAACGAAAAGAGAGGTTGAAATATTAATTATTAAATACTTTTTCTTACTAAATGGTTGACAATCACCTATTTTCATTTGATTTTGTAAGTGAGAGATGATTAACAGCTATGAGATGACAAATCATCGATGGAGCAATACGAAGGAGATTGTCCTTTGAGTTTAATGATATTTTTATTATGTTTATTTCATGGATTTGTACACACTTTTCATGGTTTTAATTGATGTTATGATATTTTAGGACTATTTTCAGCGTGGTTTTTATTGTAAAGATATTATAGTAAATTTAAGTTGTGTTTAATTATCATGTTAATGCATTGATTAAGTCAACAGAGAGTAACATTCTCTTATAGATGACAAGACCTCTAGAGAGGGATATTACAGTGTCAAGAAACCTTTGTATAAAGTTTTTGATGAATTTATAAATTGTCGAAAGTATATTAAAATTTCTAAAATCTTAAATTGTCAAATCTAAAATTTTTTACAATGTTTTTGTTCTGTGAAAAAAAAAAAAGAAGTTTTAAAGAGGTTTTTTAATCTTTTTAAGTTGAATTTTTTAATAATAAATTGATATGTCTAATTTTATTTCGAAAATTTTCATAATTTTATAAATTATTAAGAATTTATTAAAATATCTATAAGTTTGACTATAAGACCTAGAAATTGTCATTAGTGTTCGTAGCCTGTTAAAAGAAAAGTTCTAGGAAGATTTTATTCCTTTTTTGGGTTAATTTATAAACCATTAATATGTCTAGCTTGATTCCACTTAATAAATTGTAAAAAACTGTAAAAATCTATGGAAGCTTGAACTTCCGAATCGAATCTGGAAATGTTTTTGCAGCGTTGGTGGTCTGCTAAATTTTTTTAATATTTTATATAAAAAATATAAAATTCATATAACAAAGATTGTATAGCGTAAACAAATGTTAAATTTAGGGTTTTCCATTTGGGTACCTTCAGAATTTATAAAAACATTTTTGAATGGAGATTTGTTAATAGAATTTAAGAATACTTTGAGAGTTTCTTGATACAAATCGAATTTATTTGTTGTGATAAAGGTTTGAATAGTTTCTTGTATGATAACTTATACATATAAGAGGTCATTTGGTTATAGTGTTTTAAATATTACTTTAATAATCTATCTTTTATTACTTATATTACCTTGTTTGGTTTGTCAATAATAAAATATTACAGTAATATTCTATTACTAATACTGACATGACAGGTAATATAAATGATAATCTAATTACTACTTTTACCTTAAATATTAAAAGAGTATCACGGTAATCTTGATTTTATTATAATTATATTATTATTTATTAATTTTTTAAGAAAAAATAAATTTATTTTTAATCAATATAACAAATAATATAAAAATATTTAAAAATAATTATATTCAGGGGCTTTTAAGTAAAATAATGTACTAGTATTCTCTTATTACCGTTAACCAAACACATTTACCATCTATTTTTATCAAACGTAGTAATCATTTATACCCTGTAATCTTCTCAATAATCTATCTTCAAGATAATCTCTCTATTTTGATAAAAAAACATTATTCAAATCAAACGCCCCCTAATAATTTGTGTTAACTTTAACTCTTAATCAAGAAAGTAGGTATTATTTATTTTATTTGCATATAAATGTTTGAATGCGATCCTATATATTCAAAAATATTAACCAAATTTGAAAATTATGTTTTCATAGTTTGACAAAATTATCTTAGTTAAAACTTGGTTTATAAATATATTGTTTTTAATAACCAAAAGAAAATTGTTTGTGAAACATTTCCAAAAAAAATCTTATTTTCATTTATAATTTAAAATATATAGGATTTGACTCATTGTCCATAACCTTTGAATATCTACTCAGAACTCTAAAATTATAAATTTAATTCAATTCGATTGTTTGTTGGTTTTGTACACTTTTATTGAGTCACTAAGAATACAAATGATACATGCTTATAAAATTTTGATCGAGTCTTTAGTAGTATATGTGACATATGATATGAAATTTTAATCAACTCATTGATAGTATAGATAACACTATATAACATGAGTTATGAGATAAAAATTTGCCCAAGATTTGGTATATGAAAAGTTATGATATAATTTCACATTTATATATTGTTTTATATGTTTAAATATATTTCTTCATTTGATTTCTTTATAATAATATAAATTAAATGTTTTTACATGTATATGTCATTTTTAATTTCAATCGACTGAATTGACAGGTCATCTATCAACATTAATTTTTTTTTTGTAGATGACAATTAGTATATAAAGTGACTGAATAGATGGCTAACTTGCTCGATTTTGATGGACGACACCAGAAACACAATAGCAATTGGAATAAGAGATTGAGGTGTGTGTTGGCAATATTTCAAAACCTTGGAGTGGCAGCAAGTAGAGAGAAAAATATGTGGGGGGTTTTTGAATTTGCCAAGGAAACCCTAGGACTTGGGGGGAAATTGCAGGTTTTGAAACCTAAAGAAAAAAGGTAATCTAAGGGGAAAAAGTAGTTTTTCAAAACTTAAGAGATAATCTAAAATTTGAGTTTAAATAAAATTTATAAATGACGAATTAGATTTTTAATAGTGAAATATTGTCAAAATAACAATAGTAAAATTTAATAGATAAGTGAATATTTGAATGTTCAAAAGTTAACGAATAAAAAGTAGGGTTTGCATCAAACCTTGGGTGGGAAATAGTCATTTGGCATAAAAAAATAAATTAGTGAATTGAAAAGATTGGGACATTTTAGGCCAAAGGACTATTTGCCACCCTGCTACAACCTCAAGTTTCCACCTTTTATCTTTGATAATACCAAACACTCACCCATGAGCAGTTAAAATTAACGGTGGTAAGAGTAAAATCATCATTTTTTTTATAATATTAAAAATAAACTAAAATATAATCAATTTTTGCCCCCCTAAACTTTAAAAACTAAAATTTCCCCTAGCCTAAGTTTTAAAAAATGGCAGTTTCACCCTAGGGTTTCATTTTGAAATCTTCGACGACATCTCCAGCTCCATTACCGACGGCCTCTTCCTCTCGAAGCATCCTCTCCTTTCGACGATCTCTTTCCTCCCATTTGGATACCCGATCAACATCAGAAAAGCCTTGAGAGATAAAGAACTTCGTCGGGGTCGTCTTCCCAAACTAAGACAACAACTTTTTCTTCGTCTGGGAAGACGATCCCAACGCTTCTCTGACATCGATCAGACGTCCAAATGGGAGGAAAAAGATAGTCGGAAGGAGAGGATGCTTTGGAAGGAAAAGGTCGTCAGCAATAGAGTCGGAGATGTCGTCAGAGATTTCAAAACAAAACCCTAAGGTGAAACTGTCATTTTTTAAAACTTAGGCTAGAGGAAACTTTTAGTTTTTAAAGTTTAGGGGGGCAAAAAGAGATAAAATTTTAAGGAATTAGAGTTCTGTTAATTTTAACTGTTTATGGGTGAGTGTTTGGTATTATCAAAGATAAAAGATGGAAACTTGAGATTGCAGCATACCTTAGGTGGGAAATAGTCCTTTGGCCGACATTTTATTATTATATTGTACTGAGCCCTATTTGTTAAAGTAACTTACACTTTTGTATGGGTGTTACATTAACAAAAAATATAGTTTTGTTGAAGGTGTCATCTTTATCACAGAAAGTTGTTCATTACATTGGATAACTTATTTGAGAAGCATTGAAGGGAAGACTGGAATATCTAGAAGGATTCTATGTAACTAATCAAGCTCTCTAGTGATTGATATGCAGAACCTCCTTGCCTTAGTGAAACATCCACTTTCTTCTTTAAATCCATAATTCTATCCCTCATTTCCTTACCTTCAGCCTCCAGGATTACTCTTCTAATTACTCTTTCTATCTCCCCTCTCTTCAGGCGATTTTCTAAGTGCAACCCAACTCTCCAAATATGACTCACATATCTTGCATTCACCAATTGATCACCAAAACAAGGCTGGCAAATCATTGGTACCCCTTCGCATATACTCTCCAATGTGGAATTCCAACCATTATGTGTCCAAAATCCTCCTGTTGCAGGATGAGCAAGCACTTCTTGTTGGGGAGCCCATTTCACTATATGTGCCCTTCCATCTAGCTTTTCCAGGAACCCCTTTGGCAGTGGCTCAAGCCATTCATATCCACGGATTAATCCCGGTCTAACCACCCACAAAAACGGTACCCCGCTACCTGCTAAACCCCAAGCTATCTCCAGAAATTCAGTCTCATTAAAGGCCACAATGCTGCCGAAGCTTACATAAAGTACTGATTTAGGGGCCTGTTTGTCTAACCAAGAAATTGAACTTGTGTCTTGGGATAGTAAGCTACTTGAAGAAGCTGGCAAATACTTGTGAAAGGGGCCTATTGTGAATATTGGTATGCGAAAGTCATGTTCCAATGTCTTCAGCGTATCTTGCTCAAGCTCCTGAAAGGAGTTCCATATTAATCCTGAGGAGGCCTTGATCTGAGTGATCATGCTGATTAATAATTGATAAAAATTCTCTTCATCTTGTGTGTGAATCAAAGGAATGTCTTTCACCCTTAATGATGGAAATTCTGGCATTGGTGCTTCCGATCCAAGATCTGATAGAAATTAAAAAGGCCAAGAACTAGTTTAACACAATTGAGAGGCAAGATTTTTCATTTTCTACAAGTGAAGAGGATAAAAACTGAGATTTACCTTCAATGGGGAAGTAACCCTTTTCATGTAGAAGTGAAGTGGCAGCAAAAGCAAGAAGAGAAGCGATACTACTGGTTCGTAGTACTATCCTCGGAAGGTTAAGGCTATCGGCCACAGCATGAGTGAAATGGCAGGCGGCATCTGTTATTAGGCAGGCAGTAGACTCTTCCTCTTCAACATTTGACAGCAACTTATCCAAGCAATCCCGAAAAGGCACCACACAATTAACATTGAGGTGTGTTGTAAGTGCTACGACATCCGAGCTAGAGGCTCCCAGTTCCAATAAGCCATCTGGGATTGAGCAGAAATGGAAGTGAGGGTAGTTGGAAGAGTTTGGGGAGTTGAAGTTGGTGTGAATTACAGTTATGGAAAGGCCTTTGTCATAGAGAATATTTGCAAGCTGAAGCATGGGGTTTATGTGACCTTGCAAAGGCAGTGGAAACAGAATCACTCGGCGTTTCTTCCTTTCTTTCATACCAGACTCTCTTTGGTTCTCCATGGAATCTTGCTTCCTAGCCTGTTTCTCAATTTCTCAACATAAACTTAGGAGTAATGTATACCATAAAAATAAATAGAGGGGTTGGTTAATGTAAATATTTTACTGTTTGACACAAATACATACACTGAAAACGAGAAAGGGCAGCTGAAATTAGGTGATCACATGATCAATTCAAAGTGCGTCTCGAATAAGGTTCATATAGGCAGAGTACAAATCCATTTTCTATAGAGTTAAGACAACTCAAAACGAAACAGCTTGCTTAGTTGTCTTTATATTTTAATTTGCCAGCCAACTGTGCTTACGAAAAGGGACAAATTGAAGGAGACAGCAAGACCTTTCAAGGTCACACAACCACGGAACAAGGAAGCAACCACTAAGTTTAATCTTAAAATGTTGATTGATGAGATTTGAACCCTTACTATTTTATATTTGGAACCCCTCCATTAGCACTCAATCTATCCCTTAGCGGTGGAACAACACCATTGATGAAGTATGCGTATTCCTTTCTTTCAGAATTTAATGTAAGATGGTCGATGAATTGATGATAGCGATGCAGCCGATGATGTCATGGGTGGCAACCAAGCAAGATTCACCCATTTCAGTCAACAGTTTCTTTCTGTCAAAGGGGACTAGAGGAGTAATAGTCCTGCTAAATCGGTTAGCCAAGATTGAACAATTCAATGGTTAGCAGAACAAAAGGCAGTAAAGTTGAAGTTTCATTTCTGTTTTGATCATCTTGCAGTACTATATGAAATTAATCTTACAATTCATAATTTAATAGAGAATCGGTGAAGAAAAGCTTCTTAAGATATCCAACAATGAATTTATTTAAATAATCAAGCTCTGTAGCGATGGATAGGAAGAAACATTTGTAAATCCACAAACTCTTGGTGATCTAGATCTGCCAGATAAAAAAATAAGAAAAAAAAAAGAGAACAGCTCTGGAAAATTATTCTACTAAAAAAAATTGCAGACCAATAGGTTGCAGTTTATACAATGTGCACCATTGGATGTTTTGGATTGGGAACATGTAATAAGGCAAATACTTAATTAAAAGTTGAAACCCTTTGTCAGTACAGATCAATTGGTAGATTCAAATGAGTAATAAATTTCACTTGACTGGTGGCTGGGTTGAATTTGAACGGCAAGGATCCAAGAAGCGATTGATAGCATCACATGGCTGAAATGGGCTTTTGCTCAAGAACACCATAGTAAAATCTTTCCCCATCAAAAGCCCAATCCGTTCTGATGGGAACTGGGAAGTCTGGCATTGATAATTCTGATTCAGGATTTGACAGAAAATATATCTAAAAAATTTCAATCATAAAAGACGATCACGATAAAAATTTGAAAATATTATTGGAGTAAAATGACAAAAAGAAAGGTAGTCCTAACATATGCTTCAAGTTTTGATTTAAATATTTTTCTTACTATCTTTCAAAAGTTTATTTAAGACTTTTAAGAGATAAGATTTTTTGTTATCTTTACACGAAGAGAAATGACAACTGAGATTTACATTGCATGGGGAAGTAACCATTTTCATGTAGATGTGAAGTGGCAGCATAAGCAGGAAAGGAAAAGACTAGTAGTTCTTAACAATATCGTCGGAATTAAGCATGCAATAGACTCTTCCTCAACATTTGACAGCAACTTAGCCAAGTAATCCCGAACAGGCACCACACAATTAACACTGAGAAGTGTAATAAGAGCCATTTCATCCGAGTTAGAGGCTACTTATATTTGACAAATCAACAGAAGGAGAAGGCCACACGTTTTTTCCTCAACTCAAAATAGAAGTTGCGTGTATAAATTGAAATTCCACTGGGGTTATAGGAGTGTCCAGATACTGCGCATTAATTAAGTATTTCTGCCCTCTTCTTCCACATATTTTCAGAATTTAAAGCGGGATAGTTGATGCATCGATGGCAGCGATGGAGCCACTGATGTCATTAAATTGGAACCGCAGAAGCTGAGTCCATCTCTTTGTAAAAGTATCTATCAAATGGGATGGGACCAAAGCCACAGATGTAATTAACTATTTGCATCAGCTCACCATCTAGTCTTGACTGTTTACATTGGCAACTCATTTTGAAAGAGAAGTTGATTCAGTATTGATTTATTGAATATTAATTTTAACTACTAAGATGTATTACACTAAAATCAACAGTGCATACAGGAGATCATTACTGGAAAAAGTAACCGAAGGACTTAATGAGTGTTGAAAGTGATTGAATCTAATGATAAAATGTGGCTAACCAAGCTGTTCAAGGATTCGCTTGAAGCACCACCCTGCCTCAAACAAATATCAGCCTTCTCCTTCAAGCACAAAATTCTGCCTCTGAATTCTTCTCCTTCTTTCTCCACCATTATTCTTCTAATTGTCTTCTCAATCTTATCTCTATCAAGACCATTAATCTCCAATTGCACCCCAACTTTCCAAACATCACTTACATATCTTGCATTGACTCTTTGGTCAGTGAAACAAGGCATACAAATCATCGGAACACCTTCACAGATGCTCTCCAATGTTGAATTCCACCCATTGTGAGTCCAAAATGCTCCAACAGCAGGGTGGGCTAACACCTCTTGTTGTGGAGCCCATTTCACAATATATCCTCTTCCATCGATCATTTCCAGGAACCCACTTGGTAATGGTTCGAGCCACTTACAACCATTGGTTAATCCAGGTCGAACCACCCACAAAAATGGCTGCTTGCTATTAGCTAGCCCCCATGCTATTTCTAAAAATTCATTTTCTTTGATTGCAGCAAGACTTCCAAAGCTCACGTAGATTACTGACTTGGGTGATTGTTTCTCTAGCCAGCAAATGCAGCTTTGATCTTGTGTCAACAAGCTACTTGTAGAGGCCGGAAAGCATTTGTGAAATGGACCTATTGGAAACATAGGGACGGAGAATTGTTGGCGAAGATTTGCCAGTGCTGATTGTTCAAGATCTTCAAATGTATTCCAAATAACTCCTGAAGAGGCCTTGGCTCCATCAACCATGCCATCTATTAGTTCATAAATTGTTTCTGCAGACCGCGATTTGATCGCTGGAATATCTTTTACCTTAAGAGGAGGAAGCTCTACCACAGGTTCTTCTAATTTAGAATCTGCTAAAAGAAAATTTAATGAACAGCAAAGGAGGTGAAAACTGATTCTTAATCAGAAATATTAAAGAAAACACAGGTGTGAACAACAAATGTGTGAAAACACACACCTTGAATGGGGAGATACCCTCTTTCTTTTAGAAATGGAAAAGCAGTAAAAACAACAAAGGAGGAAGCACCTCCGGTTCTTAGCACCATCCTAGGGAGTTTGAGATTTTCAGCAACGGCTTGAGTGAAGGGAAATATAGCATCTGAGATCAAGCAAGCAACTGGCTCCTCTTCAACATCTGACAACAACTTAGTTAAGCAATCCTGAAAAGGCTCTACACATTTTGTGTTAAGCAGCTGAACAAGAACGGCAAGATCTGTAGTGTAAGCTTCAGTTTCAGATAAATTTTCAGTAATGAAATGGAAAGTGAAGTGTGGGTAATTTGAAGGGTTTGGAGAGTTGAAGTTTGTGTGTATTATGGATATGGAGAAGCCTTGAGAGTGAAGAATGTTTGCCAGTTGAAGCATTGGATTTATGTGGCCTTGAAACGGCAGAGGAAATAGAACCAATCTCCGCCCCTTTCTTTGATTCATCTGTGTGTTGGTTTGGTTATCCATGGAGCTGCTTAACCAGATTTCTCCTTATACTCAAGGGAAATTGATATTTTTACTCAAGTTTGGCCGTATACACGTTTATTTCATATTTTTTATATTTTAAATATTTTTATCATTTTACATATTAAAATATTTAAATTATTCTTATTTTTAACTTTAAAAAATCAAACAAAAATAACAGTATTATATTTTTCTTTTTATGCATTACAGAGAGAGAACATATATAGATATCTAACATTAATATTTAAAACAAAATTTATATATATTTATATATATATGTTAAATAAGATCAAATGAATTTAAAATTTTTGAGTTTAAATTTTTTAGATTAAATCTATAAAAACTTTAAACTCACTTGATCTTATCTCCCTAAATTTTGATTGGCGTTAATCTTATATTAAAACAACACATAAAAAGATACTCCAAGAAGTCACCCATGAAGAGCATACACTAAACGTCTTGATATTGAATATACAAAGAATACTTGTCTCTTTTGTATATCATATATATATATATATATATATATATATATATATATATATATATATATATATCCCAAGAAACAAAACAAATATGACAGAGAATATTTGTGCAGGAAATATTACAGAAAAACATAGAATATTTGCAAGGAATACTTTCAAATGTTTGTTTCCTTCATTCACGTGAATATACAACAAACTTTTGCAATTGTCTTCCCGAGAAGATCATATTATATATAGTATAGATATATAATATATAAGAGTTAACATATTTAACACAAATTTGTAGGAAGAAAATTCAGTGAGCAATCGACCAATGATGAAACTTGTTGGATTTGCAGCAACGAAATAATGGCAGAACGACAGGTAAGTTATAAAACAGAAACATAATTGTATCGTATTAAATTTAATTCAATCTGAATTCAATTAAGTACTTCAATATAAATTACAAATATCAATTAAATTTAATTCAATCTGAATTTAATTAAATAATTTAATATAAATTATCAATTAAGTAAATGTAAATCTCAATTTAAGCTCAGAATATTGTTACTTAGCTAATCGTTGCAATTTGGAAATAAATTTTTTTCAATGTTATGCAAGAATTCATTTTAATAATGATAATACAGCTTTTTTTTATTCGAATGTTATATTAGTTGATATCAATCATATTAACTTAATAATAAGTTTTCAATTTATCCAACCAACATTTTCTCTGTCAAGTTTGATTCTAATTTTACCTGTCACCTATCATTTTTTTTAAATGTTGCTCATAAAAAAATTCATTTTAATAATACTAATTCCAATTTTTTTTATTCTAATGTTACATTAGTTGATGTCAAACATGTTAATTTAATAATAATAATCCAATTTATTTGATTAATCTTTAATTAAAAATGATTGTCTTTCATTAATCTTTCATTAATGTAATTAAAGAATTAATATATTTTTTAGGTATTTGTAATTAACTACCAAGAGATGGCATATAGATTTCATGATGCATACAGATTCCGAGAGCACATGTTGCTTCAAACAAAGATGGATATCTTGACTATAATTAGGAATAAACTAACATTTACTTAGAGAGCTATTTTTCGAATAATCTATTATGGACACTTATTAGATTTGACTGAGCCACGATTTAGTGTCGTTTTTATACATTCGATGTTACTTCGGATGATTAACTGTGGGTACCCAGACAGAGAAATGTGATTCAGAATAAATGGTGTTAAGTCTCGATTCAACCCTATGGAGTTTGCGCTAGTCACTGGTCTGATTTTCAAGGAAGATATGGACGTATCTAACTACATTGATTGCACGTGGACGCCTTGACTGAGGGAGAAATACTTCTCAGGCATTCACAGGTTATTATCCCATAAGGAGATTAAGTAGGCAATTAACGATCAAATTGTGGTACCTAAGGATTGTCATTTGAACTCGCGATCGATGGATACTTAATCAGAGTTCTTATTGTGGTACTGTCATACGTCATATAATAACAACAGATGTGTCTTCTTCGATGAACCAATCGAAATGATAGTCTATGTGAGCAAACCATGGTAGATTTAAATTGTAACTCCAGAGCAATGGTTGAAAAACACAATATGCACCCTTCCTTTGTATTCATTCATATTGGTTATCACTTTCAACTTATGGTCTAACTTATTTATGTATATAGCACATTGAAGTTTTCATGGTAATACTCCATAAATCTTTTTCAAATAATAATTGGATTATTATTTTAACTTAGTTCGTTACACTTCTCTCACAGTATTATAATGAGTTCAAACGGTTGGGTGCAAATATGGAGTGGTCCTCATTAATTTGATCTAGAAAAAATAAAAAAATCTACACTTTTATTCGATGAGTAAAATGCATAAATCTACACTAGAATATATTTAATAAAAGATGACGAAAATTTTCATCCTAAAAAATAAAAAACCTATCCTAAAAAATTAATTGGAACAACAAACTAAATTATCATAAAAACTATGTTATTAAAAAATAATATCTATGAAAAAGAAATTATTTTTAATAAATAGTCATTATAGACAAAATATTGGTTCATCATTAAAGGGTACTCATTTTTAAACAAAAATTTTTGTTCATAAATGAATAATTATTTTTTCAAATAACTTAGTTTCATCTCAAAAGAGAATATTTATAAACTTTAAAGACCACTTTTAAGGACAAAACAAATCTTCTTCTTGTTTGTACAAAGACTTGGAAACATTTTTTTTAATCCTTATTTGTGTGATGAATTAGGAACAAAATTTTTCATATTGATTATAGATTAACGACTTTGTATAGTTAGATTACAATTGAATAACTAAGATAGTTTAGTATTTGTTGTTATCTCTATTTTTTTCAAATAATATTTCACATTTATAGGACTACATAGGAAAAATTTACATTCAAACTAATAGAATAAGGATTCATGATTCTGTTGAGATTTTAATTAATGTATTCGTATTTCAATTTATTCAAAAATAAATATTGTGAATATTGGAAATATCCCGCTTAGAAAGATGAAGATATATTCTACTGTGTCATTATTGATGCAGAATAGGATCAAAATATTTATAGAAGATCCTAGACAGATCTCTTTTTTAGTGAAAGTCTACTGGTTATCTCAACTTGAGGGGATTTTCCTATTTCCCTTACTAAATACTAGATAGGGATCGTCTAAAGTATCATCTGAACATTGAATGACATCTTGAACTCATTTGAAGATAAGCCTCGAATAGAAATCTTGAGAGCTCGAATAAACCGTATGACAATTAGACTCTAGTTCTTAAAGTGCAAAGAGGATTTCAAGAATTTTGAGAATTTTCTACTTTGAAGGGATGTTGCCACTTAGAGATTTATCATAGCTTTTTTATGAGACGTGCAATAATATGACTTGGTGACGTTTGAATCGTATATATATCTTATCATTCCTTTTCCTTGTGAAATGTAATTGGCCATGCGTTGTTTACACATTAAGATGGTCAACACATGTATGTAGACGAGTTTGCATGACTAAGGTGAATTCTCCTTTTGTTGTTTTTGTCTATAAAAGGATAGTGACCTAAATTGCTTACATAAAATAAAGTCTTCTCCCCTTGTTATTCTCGTAGGTATTGAAATGTTTTTTGAATGTCTTTTTAATGATTTGAGGAGTATTGTCATTGTTCCTTAAGACAGTGAGTTTTTTAATTCCGAAAGTTCCATGATAGGGTTTTATCTGATATGCTACATTTTTCTATATACAAGTGAGAGTTAAGGTCTTCTTATGACTCTAATGGAAGAGGAAAGCTCAAAGTCTAAATCCCTTATGGAGAAAGGGATCAAGGTAGTGAAAAAGATGAGCTTCTTTACGGCTTTCATATCAATTAAAAAGGGGCATGTGCTTACTTGCCACTATATTTGATGTCATTATGTACCTTTTATGGTCGTGTGAAGGTGTTATGCATCTTTATTGCTTCTTCTTGTAAGCATGTCATCATTCCTCTATGAGCTTTCACAACCTTGGGATGGATTCCTAATTTGGGTTATGTCTCAATCTTTGTCTTAGACTCTTTTTAGAAATCTATGCAAGAAGAACACTTGAATCATTGAAGTAGAGGTCAGGCTAAAGGTGAATATCTTGTTAGAAGTGGCTTTTGAGGTATGTCTTGAGAGTTTGACATTCCATTGGTTTTTATTTCTTTCCTACAAAGGTATAACTACAGTGAGTATCATTTTCTTCTTATAAAGTTTTCTTTCATATCATATGTTTTTGGTTATCGGTCTTGTGGTTGATTGATAGTTAAGATGGCTTGGATCTTTGCGGAGGTAATAGAGGTATCCTTTCAAATAGATATCTTATAAGCAAAATACTGTATAATGCTTAACATCATTTTGAAATGAGCGGTAGTTAGTTCTTGAGAAGATTTAGGTTACTGGAGAATGTCAAGACCAACCAAGTTAAGGCTTCCATGAAAAATGGAGTCATGAGCCCAAACAATTAGAGAAAAAAACTGACATTAAGGTCATTGAAATATCATCCACTTAAACAATTTCTTCAATAAATTTACGTGTCTTTCTCTGTAATATATAATTAGTAACAGAAAAGTATATTGTGGGTGTATAGGCGAGTTTGTGAAAAAACAAGTTTTTCATCAATAGAAGTTCAAGCCTTAAAAATCATAATTCACAATTATATTATAAGCAATATTACAAACGGATACACATTTAATGTGTACATCATATAATTAAATATTATTTTATTATTTATTTAAAATAACTTAATTATTTAATAATATATATTAATTATTTACTTATTTATATAAAATATTATCATATTATATGAATAATTTGTGTTTAAGCTTCTAGGCCCATTATTTTACTCAAGTCCCATTCTCGTAAGGCCCATGGCCTTTATCAATGAACCCAGAGCCCATGACTTTGGAAAATAATAAAAAGAAAAAATTGCAGCAAACAAGCAAAACAAAGGGGTGCTTAGCAACTCTATTTTTGCCCTACTGATTTTTTTTTTTTTGGGGGGGGGGGGGGGGGGGTGTGTGGTGTGTAGGGTTAATTATTAAGATAGGGTTATTGGTTAATTATTAAGATAGGGTGAAATTTATAGGCAACATTATAACTCTTCACTATGCAATGTAGTGGCATGATAACTTGAGGCACGCTACCCACAATAGATAGCACTATAAAGAGTGGTTGAACTTTTGATTGGTTTAACCATTTGTGGAGTTGCCTTAATCAAAATAATTATAATCTTAATTATGATTATCACATGCATAACTTCATTAATTTTGAAACTAATCCACCTCCTCCTCTCATCTTAATGCTTCCTTCCTTGTCAATATATCTCCCATTATAAGCTTATAAATATACATCATGTTACCATAAAAATAAAAATAGGTTAATTTCTACTACATTATCAAAAACATATATTTTTTTATTGAAAAACAAATTATTTCTTGGATAGCTATTAACTGAATAATACTTTTACGAACTGATTCAGATATTAGCTAAATCATTCAAATATTAATAAAATCATGTAGTACTTATTCATCTAATAAACCACTTCACTTTTATTCTAGGTAATAATTTATGTATACGTGAGTTGTAAGCAAGAAATGAAGTGATTGAGGTAGAGTAGAAATGAAGCCACTACCCCCTAAAGAACAGAACAATTTCGGCTAATGTATGCAAAAAACAAAAAAAAATCTTGAAAGGGGCCATTATTCCGGACTAGTCATAGACCCGAAATCAAGATCAAAGCAGCCCAATTAAAAATAAATGAATCTACTAAGAAAATCAAGTTTTTTTTTTTCGTTCTAATAATTTTCAGAGCCTTCCACGTGTTGACACTAGACAGCTTCTCTAACTTAATTCTTTGCCTCTGCTTCAAACCCAATTTCCAAATGAGATCAGAGTCTATTTCTTTTTCCCCTGAGCAACTCTCTCTCTCTCTCTCATAATTTAGATATTTAGTATTTTATCTTTAATTTAAATTTTTTAATTATATATTAATATATAATTTGTATACTCAAATTAGATATAAAAATAAATATTTATAATCTTATTATTTTAATAATTAATCAAAACAATTAAAATGGAAGAAAATAAAAACGGGAAAAAGAAGTATAATATGATAAGGATGAAGTCATAAAAAAAAAAATCAAAATCTTCCGTATATTTAAAATAAAATCGAAAAGGAAACAGTGGACAAAGGGAGATTTATATAGTCATTTAAATAATAAGGTATTTGGGTGTATTGGTCACTTTTCGAAAGTATTGATTGTGTTTGTACAGTCTTAAAATCTTGAGGATGAAATTGTTCAAAACCGCTCGCTGCTATGCTGACCCAGCTAACACTGAAACCCCATCTATAAAATTATTAACACATTGGTTTTGGTTCTGAATATAATGTAAACTAACTTAATTTATTGCATTGATTCTTCCATTTGCCTTTCTGTCAAACACTTGAGATCAGCCCAGCCCAGTTAAATACTAATTTCGAAGCCGGAAGTAAATTAAGAAATGGATTTGGTATGAAAAGAAGATTGAAAAACTGACGAACACAGAGCAACTAAAGATGACTTTTTTGAATAAAAAGAAGAGGGAAACGTAACTAAGTTAACGAGAAGTCAGACTTCAAGGGTTAACAAAATTATTAAAATTTTATTTATTTAATATAATTAATTTTACTTAAAAATAAAATTTCTTATTAAAAAAAAAATCTTAAACGAGCAAACTCAAACATTACTCCATCACAGTCCGTCCCTACCCACCCCTGCTTCACGCTGAAGCAATCCCCTTTTTATTTTAATATGCTTTTTAAAGTACACACTTCTTTAAAAACATTATCTCAGGCCTTGAAATTCATTATAATTTCTTTTCGGATTTCAAGTTTGGGAGAAGGGTAAAAAGGTAAAGCCAAACTGACATGGAAATTGTGAGAAATAAAGATAAATAAAATAATAATAATAAATATTTCTTATTAAAATTATATCTGCCAAGGGATATAATTTACATCAAGAGGGTTGTGGATTCGCCTTCTACAACCAGACAACTTGTACAAAAAATAAGTTAATGACATTACAAGCCCGAATACATCAAACCCAGAAGATGAAATCCACTTATTTCACCCAAAAACCCTCTTCCCTTCTTCCTGTAATTTGTTCTTAATTCAGCTAAATCTACCCCACAAAACCTCCAACATAATTAATTAATTAATTATTGTTCTTCAACTAACTACACTCACTTTCTTAATTTCTTACCTTACAACAACCAAATCCCATGTTTCTGTTTCAGAAATCACTGACGTTATACTTAATTCTTTTAACTTTTTCCAACAAAATGAGATCAAATCTGAGACTAATTGTTTTTTTCTTCAATATGTCCACTCTTGAGGAAGATGTACTTCATGATTTAGTGGAGCAGCCTCAGGTCTTATGCTTCGTTGCTTTTGAAGGGTCAAAAGCTCGGTTCCTCTCGCCATTACAGCATCTATCAAGTTAAGAGAAATTCATTTAAGAAATTCACCAAAAAGAGAAACTATATATACTTGTCTTTAATAAACAGAGTTTTATTTCAACCCACCATAGTGGAGACCAAGAGCCGTATTGAATCGGTGGTGAGAGTGAGCATTATTCCCATTTATGTCTTCGACACTCAGATTCAAACCCTGAGCAGCCTTCGCTGATAGTAGAAGAGTTGAACAGCCTGAAGAGAAAAACAATAAACCCGCGTATTTAGTCAAAATTGAAACAAAAACAATCCAAATCTACAAAAAATTGAAGTTTCTTTTCAATTGTTACCTGATTTTTTGCGAGAATCGCAAGGGTTGTTAACATATCTCCGCGGCAAGAACACACCAGTACCAGCACATTCTCTTTTGACGCCAGCAGATCCACCAAGAAACACAGGTTTCATGGCCGAAGCAGAGTGTTGTGGTTGTTGATGTTGATGTTGCTGAACTTGAAGCGGAGGCCATGCAGCTTGAGACAAGACTACAGAACGCCCACATCTCGCGTTTTCATAAACAACACTTCTGGCTTTACTCTGGATCTGTTGTGGCTGTGGCTGAGTCGACCACGTTGACCTCACTTGCTGTCTTCCCCGCATCACACTGTTTAAACCGCCGTTGTGAGGCCTTAGCATCTGATACTGCAGTAATGTATGCTTATTTATCAGTTACATTTAATTGAAGTTCTAAATCATGTATGTGGTTAAATTTTCTTTCAAAATAACTCACCTGAATTGTTTGAGCAGGGCTATAATTACCAGATTTGCTCGAATCTGAGCCAGAGTTGGGGCTTTTGATAACATGCACGGGGCTTGGAGTGGTCATAGGAGCAGCAATAAGGCCTCCGCCATGGCTGTTGTTGACGTCGTATTTGACGCCTCCGTGACTCATCTTCAACCTAGCGACCTGTCCTGCGGCGGCAGATATAAGGTCCCACGTGTCGTTTTGTTCACCAAACGGCGTCGACGGAGGAGAAGAGGAACCGTTTGGGCTTCCGTTGCTTGACACTGACCAGCTCCCTATTCCACTCAGAGTCGACTCGGGTGACCCGGCCATAACCCAGCTCTGGTCAAAAGAGAGAAGCGTCAGAAGTCAGAACAAGAGCTTAAAAATTTTTAAAAACATGAAGTAAAATCGACAAACAAGGATTTGCTGCAGTAGACCTCGAGCTTGTCTTTAGTGAGACCAGGGACAGCGAGCTTCTGAGTTGAGGATTGAGTGAGACGGCGAGTTAACCCGGCAAGGAAGTCCTCCTCGTCGCTGGTGTTCTCCGTCTCAGTTGGACCGTTCACTGACTCCACCGGACAACTGAGAGCTGAATCGAACGAGTCAAACTCGTAAGGAAACTCAGTAGGGAAACAGAGACTGGTGGGCTTCTCCATCTCAGCATCTCTCTTCACAAAACCTTTCATCACAACAGGGGTATTTTCTTTATCCACGAGAAGTGCATCTTCAAACTTTGAAGGTAACCAGAAAACGTCATCTTTTAAGGACTCAAACGCGGCCATTTGACAGCCACAAAAATAACAGCCACAAAAAAAGGAGAGAAGAGAAAAGAGAGGAGGGTTTGGCTTAGCTTTGGGAGCTGCGTGAAGAAGATTTAATAATGAGCGAGCTCTGAGTTTGAAAGAGAAAATGAGGGACCCAAGTCCCAACAAAAGGAGAGTAAACAGTAAGGAGAGAAAGAGAGGAGGTAGAGAATGTTGACGACAAGGTGCTTTTATTAAGGTTTCAGGGCTGCTTTGAGACAGTTCAAAAAATTTGTAAGAAAAATATTCGGCACAGAGAATGAGTAAGACGGCACGGTGGATGGAGACGTTGGTGCTGCTGCGTAATCTGCCTGCCATCTGTGCATTATCAATACATAATTTATAATATTTTTAAGATATTTTATTCATGATTAAAAGAAAAAAAAATTTATATAGTCCATTTTAATGTTTAATTTTTAGTATTTTCCTTGTCAAAATTAATGTCTTTATTGACCAAAAATTTGTCATTTCAAGTTAGGGGGTTATGACATTCATTAATCGATCATATTTGTTATTAGCAATTAATTATATTTGAAAGTTATAAAATTAGTTTTTTGTAATTAATGAAAAATATTTCTGCTGATAATTTATTTTTCAAATTTATGTAAATTAGAATTAAACACATAATTTCCCACTCAGCAGGGAGGTCAGGGTTAATTTGAAAAAGGTTTAACGTTAATTAAGATGATTACAGGTGGAACCCACTTACGATTTGAGTTGAAAGAAGCACATTCTCTGTCTTCATTTGTAGCAGTAAGTGTCTCTGATTAAAGTAACGACATAATCATTATCAATTAATATTCAAATACGTAATTAATTAACTTCGATAACTTTATTGTACATTATTTTATTATAATTAAATAATATATATATAATAAGTATAAATATAAATTTATATAATAATATAATATAATCTAATTAACCTAATCTTAAAATGATATATTATTTTCTATGTATAAATTTTTATCTATTATTTATTTATATAATATTATTTATTTATCAAATGATTTTATATAAAAATAATATAATATATTCATATTTTTTATATAATTTAAATATTATTATATAATTTGATGTTATTTTATGTTTAATTTAAAATTATTTAATTATATAATGATAAATTATTTACATATCTAAATTATGTAAATATATATATATATATATATACATATACATATTTAATTTTATTGTTTATAAAAATAGGTTATGATATTAATTAATTTTTTTAATTCAATTATTAATTACCTTATACCTCAAGAAGAAAATTATTATAATCTTTTAATAAAATTCATCTTGTATTATAAAAATAAATAATTATATGATAATTAATTCTTATGTATTTAGTATAATTTATAGTTATTACATTATTAATAATTATAATTTTATTGTGATAGTTAACAAATAATCTAAAAATATAATTTATATTAAAATGTCAAATATCTCTAGTATTTAGAGCTTTATCTACCAATTTATCATTATGCTTAAATTCTTAAATTAAATTCAAAGTATACTCTATTTCTTTAAACCCTAAACCAAGATTTTAATAAATTATTATACTAAGCAAATATGTGTTTCTCTCTCTTACTCTAACTTATTATTTTATGAGTAATATTATTTTTATAATTTTATATATATAATAATTATTATTATTATTATCATATAATTAAATAGTTAAAAATTACAGATAAAATAATATTATATAAAATTGTATACATAATTTTATTGTTATTTTATTCTACTTTTATACTTAATAATATTGAATATGCATATCAGTTATATTAAAAAAAAAAATTCATAAATTGTGAAAACTCTAGAAAAATATAATACTAACATAACAACCATAATTATATAATAAAGTTTACATGTTAAAATGTCTAATATCAACTTCATATAAAATCCATTAAAGTAATAAAAATTGTAATTAGTTAGTTATATTATATATTTATATATGATTTTATCAACATATATTTATATATGATTTTATCAACATAAAGTAACATATGCTATTTCACACATCATTTAGTATCCAATCATCTTGTATTTCACTTGCAATAGTCTCTTGCTCAACAACGGAAACATCGTCAACATTTGTAACCTCTTACTTTAAGAAGGCGGTTTCATATGACTAACATATATTTCAAACTTACGATTTCAATGATTTATTCGTAAGTGAAATTACGAATCATCAATAGTTGTTGTAATAGATGAAACTTAATGTTCGAAATCAATGTATGACATTTTAATCCAAAATTACATGTTTATTTTATCATGTACCAAAGGTTCTCTCTATCATACTTTACAAAGATAAATGTTTTTTTATTAAACAACTCTTGTACATTTTGAAAGGGCTATCCAAATTGAAAAAGGAAGATGGTATCTTTTTTTCTTTATATGGAGCTAGAAATTCATAACTTTTTCTAACATTCTACATAAACTAACAAAAAAAACATATTTTTTCATTGTAAACACATTTCACGACAACGAACTATATGGTCATTTAATATAAGAACCGCAATTTGTTATCCACTCATAAATACATATGTGTATATACTATACACTAAAAACATCTATAACAACTAAAGCCAACATTTTCTTCTTCAATTCCCTCAATTTTTACAATAATACGTAAAATAAATATTAGCAACAGATAGGTCGTGTAAAAAACAGAGGTTAACAAAATCAGTAAAGTATTAAAACTTTCAGATATGAAACTTGGGTTTAAATCTCTTTCATACTTATGAAACTTTATAAAAATTACTTTAAAAAAAAAAACAGATAAATCATGTATTCAAATGCAAAATTTTAATTCATAATTATAACAACCCATCACAAATAGTCAACAAGAACAGGATAACTAGATAAAAATCAAACTAGCTAAAACTAATGGATGAAGGTTGTCATTGTTTCTCTTTTTGTAGCTTCTCAAGCCATGACAACAGAAGATCATCATCTTCTAGTGCAACAAAAACTTTTCTTAAATATGGAACAACAAACACCTTTGTAGCAAACATAAACAATGGGCAAATCTTGGGAGATGCTTCAACAACTTAATATAATTTGTGGTGATAGTAGTAAATGTTATCTAAGAATAAACCCATTATTTCTATAACATTGACTATTTGATTAAGTGTTTGAGATATCTTATTTTTTATCTAGTATATTCAAATGCAATTGTATTTTCGGTGAAGTATTCTTCCTGTTCAACCTTATCATCGTCATCCTTGTCATCCATATCTCTCATTTCTTGCATGTATAGGTGCAAACTACCTAAGCTAGGAATCCAAATAAATTCTCTAATGTTCTGTGTGTATAATTTTGTATCTCTTTTCTATAAACTTGGCCTAATGGGGTAATATTTGCACACAAGAATCAAAAGGGAATGAACGAATTTGAATGTTTTTGAAACTTTTATATGTGATCTTTGAGCTAAAGTTTATCATAAGTTTTACCCTAAACTTGGTCATTCTTAAAGTTAAGTTGGGGCATTGAATCTTAATAACCACCCAATAGTGTTATTAGAAAAATAGACAAATTAAGTATAATAGATTTAAGAACTTAGGAAAATAGTTATTAGTAGGGAAACATGCCAGAAAATTTGCAATTTAGAATGCTCTTAAGTGATTAAAGAAGGTCCTACTTGTTAGAGCTAGCTTAGAATACTCAACATTTATGTTTCATTAGGGGATGCAAGAATTGTTAATTTAATCCAGCAATTTAATAATATGGATTAAACAATCCATTCCAAACAAGGTCTAAATGGATAATGAGATTAGATTAAATTAAATTAAATTAAACAGCTTATATTAATGAAATTCCATTTTTGTCCTCTTCCATAGTATTCCAATTTTTGAATAAATTGAATTAAGATTCAAGCCTCTTTTGGAACTTTGCTTGCGTTGTTGGCATCTTCTATGATTCTTAATTGCAATCAAACAAGTTTATTCGAAAACCAAATTCAAAAATAGAAATTCAAATAATTTTAATTAGTTAGGTTTAGATCTGGTGGCCACATTATGAGATTTACCTAACAAATAATTTTTAATATTTTTATTTAAAATTAAAATGAATGGTTTTTTTTTATTAATTATTTATTCAATTAATTGCCCCATGTGAATATATGCCATAATGAGTAAACCATCATTTTAATGATAAATTTTCACAGTTTTTGCCTGCCCTCGTTGTTGCTTCTTGAAGCAAGCTAAAGTAAGTAGGTGTCACAGACAACCCGTGAACCCCCTAGTGAGCACAGCATTATCCACACTATATAACGTGCGAGTCTCAATCTTATGACTACGTGGCGTTAACCCAGATTCACCAGCTTAAGTGCCATTGTCCCTTTCGTAATTTCTATATTTATCATTAATTTATTTACGATTTAAAAAAATAATTTTTTTTTATTTACTTTGATATTAAAAATGATAGGCCTCTCTGAATTCAGTTATGAAATTCTTTTTCTGGGTCAAAAGTTTCGACGAGGTCTACTGAGCTCTCAAAATTTTTCTTTTCTATTCAGAAAACTTTAAACCTTTATTTAATTAAAAAAATTAAAAATTATTTTAGGGTCAAAAGTTTTCACCAGGTTTAGAAATTTTTTATTAAAAATTTTAATTAAAAATTTATCATATTTTTTTCAATTTTTTTAAGTCCAAAAAGTGGATATTTTTTCTTCTTCAATGATATTTTTTTTTTAATTTTTAGTTAGTCTTTCCTATTTTTTCTCTCTTAGTTGATCAACTCTTTTTATTATTTGTAAGAGATGGAGACCATCGTTTTCGTTTTAGATGAAGACCATCATCTTTGTCATAAAGACAAAAACACTTGTCTTATCTCAGATAAAAATTTTTTATTTTTGTCTCCAACAAAACAAAAATCAAAACAATAAGAGGTGATCGATGAAAAAGAAGAAAAAGGAAAATAAGTACATTTTAAACTTTGAAAAAAATTTTGAGATTATCAAATTAGAGAAAAAATATGATAAAAATTTATTTTTTTATAAATTTTTTATTAAATAATAATCTTATCTTTAATTTTAATTAAAATTATTCTTAAATAAATATTTAAGTTAAAAAAAAATTAAAGAGTGCGATTTAAGGATTTTGTTATACCTTGGGTGGGAATGAGGTCTTTTGCCCCTTTTTTCTTTTTTTGTTTTTTTGGGGATTATACAACAAATAAGGTTAAGTTCAAAATAGTCATCCTTGGATGGATCAAGCCTTTATAGCCAACGTCACCTAGAAGCTAATGTGCCAAGACCAGGGCCCTATAAATATTTGGTCGTTATAACGACGGTTATCCCCGGACTTGAAACAGAATTATAATTAATTCAATAACTTTCCCGCTAAAAGTGACAAAAAATTTATTAGGAGCGTAAGGAGGAAGGAAGTTGCTGTGGGCCACGCGACACCTTCTGAAAAAGACATCACATTAGTCAAAAGGGCGGGAACTGATTTTTTATTTCTTTTTTAATAAAATTTTAAAATTCGATAATTATATCGATTTGATTCGATGGCTGATTTGTTTTGTTTTTAAACCTGAATTTCGATATTTCAATGGTATATGAGAGGATATCAAAGTTCCATTAAGGGTAATAATGTCTTTTGAGGATAAGTGGTACTGCGCAGTTCATTGGTTTTGGCGTTCTGTTAGAGACGGTTTACAAATATAGTCCCACTCTCATTAAACACGCGTGTACACACTTTCCCTTTGCGCCTGAAAGTCCAGTCCAGTTAATTTTATCTCCGTCAACAGTTATTAATCCTGAGATGTTGTTCTAAAAATAAAAATGAAACAAATAGAGATAAATAAATAAAATATCGATGTAATCCTTAAAATTTTAAACAGATTTTTCTGAAATTTTATTATTTTTTATTTGATCCCATATATTTTATTTTTATTCATCTTGACCCTTTTAAGTTTTATCTTTGTGTTCAACTTTGTCCACGTCTAATCCACTAAAATTTGTTTTTTTTACCACCATCATATACTCTATTAATGAATTCCCTTTTACCACCACTATAAATTGACGAACGTCTTTCCTGATCATGTTCAAACTAAGCCACTCCGCCTATTTATTTCAACTCTTACACTCTTTAAATCACTTACTCTTCTTAATTTTTTAATCTAAACCATGAGTTTGAGTGGGTTGTGAGAGGGTCAGCTATCTTAATCTCAACCATGTCTTATATAATCTCGTTAGAGGTTAAATTTGGATTTACTAATAACAAAATTTACGGTGTAATTTTGATGAAAAAAATATTTTGATAATAAAATAGATGAAATTGAGAACTCTTTAAGTTTTATATTATTTTAATTGTAAAATTATCCATTAATTTTTTGGTTGAGAAAGATGTTTGATTTTAATGATAAAAGAATTTTTATAATTTTACAAAATTTTAAAAAATCAATAATTAACATGTATATTAAACATTCATAATAACTTTATAATTTATTAATAAATATAGATTAATAATTTATAATAAAATTAAATAATTTTTGTTAAAAAAATAACGCCACGTAGATATATAAATTTTCAAATTAAAAAGATTGAAAATTACGTTTTATCACAGTTTCCAATGAAAAACGGCCGTGCCACCTAATTTTTTCTCATGAATGCAAAGTTATCCGGTGCTATACGAGCGTGAGAACATTATTAGCAGTAAACGCGTATGGATAAATTAAAAAGTCACGGACACGCACTGGTGGTGATTGCTGGTGGGCTGTCTGCCGTCCGGCCTGCCTGCACAACTCCTTTTTATGTTTTTTTTCAACCCTTAGAAATAAATTCTCATAAATTGTGAAATTTTTGCAATTTTCAAAACAACTAAAGATTTACAAATATAACTTTGTGTAGGGACGGCCAGGGGAGGGGTAGGCCAGATTTTTTTTTTTTTAAATTTATTTCTGATAAGGGATAATAAAAATTGTTCATTCCATATTTATAAAAAAAACTTTTCTACTTTGTATCTACAAAAAAAAAAGTTTTTATAATCTTTAAATATAATATAAATATATTAAATAATAAAATGAATTAAAATTAACATATCTATTTTAAATATCATAAATAATATATATTATTATTAACCACTTTAATATATATATAATAAAATATATAAATAAGTTTAAAAATTTTAAATAATATAAAATTATAATAATTTATTAATATACGATATGTTTTATTCTCGTCTTTCTTTTTTATTTTCATCGACATTTTTTTTTTTATTAGGATGAGGCCGACATTTCTTTCTTAGGGAGGGGGAGGATGGAGGAAATGCACCATCATGAATAGACGTAAACAGAAGTTTAGTTGATAATGGCGCCAAATATTTTGAATTTGGCGCCAGAAGAAGCAGTCCAGCATCACTGTCACATATCTTCTGAAAAGAGTAGACATAAATAAATATATAACGGGCTTACCAAAATAAATAAATAATGTATTAGACAATTCGAAATTTGAAGTTTAAACTCAACGGATGGATATGGGGCAGGTGAGGCGACTATTTGGCACTAGAAGTCAGTCTGACAATGAAATGGCACTTTGCTTTTTAGTTGCTGACTTTTTACGTTACATTACAAAAGAGGAAGGTACATTTCCTGTCATTTAATATATATATATATATATATATATTGTGGTAGAGTTTAATTCAAAGGTGTAGTCTCTCTTGAAAATATGATGTGGGCATATGGAAATTTTGAAATCTCAGAAATACGAAGGTCTCGCTTGTAATGGTGAAACAAAAGTTCAGAAGTAGCTGGTCTTAAAAATATAGAAGATAACGACAAAAATGATGAAGAATTGTTTGATTGATGGGTTAGGCATATATATATTTTTGAAATGCAAGGCATAGGACCCCAACGATACACTCACCTGCCCAACTAAAATGCTGAGTGGTCAAATCCTCGAGCATAGCGCACAATAATGCATTTGTTTTGTTCATCAAGGAACTACATCTCTTTCGGATGAGATCTCAGGTTTAGTACATGATCACTGACAACAAGTGTTTTTTAAACCTGGTTAAATCCGGACTGCCCACAAAATAGTGAGACGTCATTCGGCCATCCTCACTAAAATCATTTTGGGTGGTTTTTATGGCCAAAAAACACCAAGGCCGGTAATCGGCCTTTCTGGAGTGGTAGACCAAAAATGGTGACAAAAAAAAAATCAAATTTTAAGGGAAACAAAATATAATTTTGATTAAAAAATTATTAATTTTTTAAATTAATAGATAAAAAAATAAATTTCTAATTTTTTATTAAATAACGATTTTATTTTTAATAAAAAATTTAAAAAAAAAAAATAGATATTCAGATTTTTTAAATTTTACGGATGAAAGTTAAAAAATACATCAAACCTGAGGTGAGAATAAATCTTTTGACATACTAAAATATTTTATTACTTAGTAAATTAAATGAAATAATAAAATATATTGTTAAAATAATTTTTCATACCCATAAACCAAACACCCACTTAAGGTTATTAAAACATTTACATACATGCATAATTATCAAAGTATCCTTTATTCAAACGATGAATTAAAAGCTCAAGTGTCATATAAAAATAATAAAAATAACATCCAATGTGTATGTACAATCTAAAAGAAAACATAAAAAAACATTTGGATATGAAATCATCGTATAGATAACTTTCTATTTTAATGGTGAAAATATTTATACTCATTTTTTTCTATTTTCATCTATATATTGATCGAATTAGGTTGAGTTAGAAATTCAACACATTGATCATATGACTAAATATCTCAAGTTATCATACTTCACATTATATATAAACTTATTTTGACATCTCTCTATGAATGATAATCTATGGATTCTCCCTCATAAAGGTTCTCTATTATTATATACAGTGGACAAAACATCCTTTCTATGTGTATGCATATTTATTGTAATTATTATTATTTTGCTTGTTGATGTTGTTGTTGTTGTGGTGGATATTACTATTATTATTATTCTTATTACATTGCATGAGAAATGTGTTGTATTTATAGGCAACTAGCTTTAGAAGAGTATGCACAGCCATTGTTGTAATTTTTATAGGATTGTAATTACATTAAAATGCTGCTACAAAGTAGGGATGTAACAAAGTGATCACAGAGTGGGTTTGTTAGATGAATTTGATGAGAGGTTTGGAGCAACCTAAGACCACTTGTTAGGATATGTTAAATTGAATAAATTAGTAAACACTTCAACCTTTTTGTTTTTTAGAATTTAGATCAGTTTAACATGATTGATGACAATTAACAACCTAACTCGAATCAGGTAATGAGTCCCTTTACATACAATTTAAAGATTCATTATATACCTTATTTTGTTATTCAATGTTGTTTGTTTATTCAGGGACTTGTCCCGGCAGTTGCAGGCTGCCGAAAAGTCTCCGCTACTTGAGCATTTTTATTTGGATGTGTTGTCAGTGCCCTTAAAAAACTAATTTCTAGTGTGAAGTTATGAAGACTGCATTCTGCACAAGCAAACAATATGTCAAAAATGGGTGCTATATACAGAATAAATACGGAAATGGAAACAAGAATATTTTCTTTGCAAAATAACCAATTGGTAAACATATTAAACATACTCTCCTTCAATCAAATACTAGAAGGGGACCAATTTATTGAGCTTTCAGAATCTGGATTATTTGGAAGAAAATTTCAGAATTTATTAAAAGAAAATAAATGACTAAAATTATATGTTAATTTACATTGAAATATGAATTACATACTAAAAAGCATATACATGTAAAGTGAATTGAGAGATTTTAACAGTTAGGTTTATAATGATGCACATATTATACACAAATTTGTAATATATGCAAGGTGTAATGTCACGGACCCGATTGACATGAAGAAAGTTAAGATCAGGGAAAGGTCTACTTCTCATTCTTCTCCAGGGATATCTGTAAGATGGACATATTGAAAACAAAAGATGATAATTAATAAAACTAGAAATGAAATCTTTAGTTTGCGTTTTATGTACTTATTTCTTAGATGATCCTAGTGATAATTTTGACTTAACCTCTTGAGTTTTCAGACTACAATAGCATTCGGATACAACAGACAAGATCTTCTGAAAACACACTAAGATTCCAAGGTATTAGGAAGGTGAAGATAATTACCAGGAGAAGATCTTCGTCAGTACCAAAGGATTTTCGAGCTTCTTCTAGGCGCTTTGATGAGACCTTCTCATGTTTCCTGCACAAGTATTCAGAATCCTTGCTTCTATTATAAGCTAAACTAAAGTTTCACTTGCAAATTTGATTCAAATACTATTTATAAAATATCATTTAAAAAATATTCAACATCCTAAATGTGATGGCCCAAGTTCTTCCAAGCAAATGCAAAGTGCAGACTTTTGTTGACATTTTATGAAAAGCATTCACAGGGCAAATAAATTCTGGTTGAATGGTTCTACCTAAATGATTTTGAATTATTTAGCACAATCACCTATATTCTGATCCCCAGTCAATCCATCATTTTAGAGAACTATATTTATCTGAATAATATATCTTGTCAAGTGTAAGGAAACTTACAAAGTTTTAGTTCTGACATATAGTTTGGAACACAGATTATTTTTGGTTTGTTAAGTATACACTAGCAGTGTTGTCAGTCATAGAATTTATGACCATCTGAATCAACTCCATTAATAATCCACCATCTTAAAGAAGATCACTATTCTCCACCAAACAATTGGTTAGGACTAAATCTAGCTCTTCTAAAGAATTTTCCTTTCTGTGGTGATCCGTCTATGGTGAAGGTAGAAATAACAACGAAAGAGAATAAAGATAATACCGGGAACTGGCAGGATCTCTAATTTCAAACTCATCTGCACCAGCATCATAGCCACATATCACAACATAGTGACCTATAGAAGATATTTATCTCAGTGAAATCAATTTAAAGGTGTCACACACAAATAAGAATTCAAGAACAACAAAGTACCCTTCTCCAGAAAATTTTGAAGACAAAGACTATCGATCATGATATAAAGCAAGGAACCACACACATCACAGCATGAAGTTTTTGTATTAACTCAATCATAATGATATAGCAGTATCCATATATACATTCAGAAATTGTCAAGTGGCCATAGAGGCTTTCACTGGAACAAGTCAATGCAAACATTCTTTTATGCTCCCAGTGAAGACTGAAATAAGTCCATTTGAGCAGTCTATCATATAAAGCAATGCTAAAAGCCTCATAATTTTTAAAAAGTAATCACAATGAAATTAAATACCACTCCTCACCAGTATAACCACAGTTGTTGTAGAGGCCTGGGACAATGACTTCCTCCATCCAAGGCTGACTGTGACACAAAAGTTTGGCAAAGCATTTAATTAATTAAAAGCAGCTCTCCTCTCAAGTGAAGCCCTTAGTTTAAAATCAATCATAATGGTTGAAGAAGTAAAGAGTGTATATTAAGGAAAAGACTTGGCTAATTAATACGCTAATATACTTTGTCATAAAAACCCAAAAAAACAAAAGAGAAGAGATTTTTTATTTTTCCTCATTTCTTGGGTTTGCACAAGACGGGAAAATATACATGGTATAATAACATAATAGCCGTGTAACAGTTGAGGTGAAATTACTTGAAAGTAAAAGTGCAAAAAACACAAATAAAAGAAAGATATCATGGTTAGTAAATACCTTAATTTGTACTGGTCAACTAATGCAATCGCAACATAGTTCCCAGACAATATCTTGAGAGAAATTTCTACTCTGCTGATTGACCTGCACTGTAAAAAGAAGAGGGTTTGTAGGCTTATCCAAGGAGGATATTTAAATCGAGCATGAATTAAGAACATCTTAATGATGATAAATAGAATAAAGAAGAATTTTTTGGTCCATTCTAGGTTCATCCCAATTTATCTTCCATACATTTTGATACTCAATGAAACCAAAACAAATATATAATAATGCAAGAGATTAACCCATCTAGTTCAAATTTTCAAGTTACACACTGTAAAAAAATGACCACTGTCTAAGAGTCTAGCGTAAGAATTTGTTGCAAAGAGACAAGGGCCAACACTTTAACTTATAACAATGCTATGCAAACAAAAAAAAAAAAAAAATCTAAAATTTTAAAAGGTATGGAATGACAGGATGATACCTCTATATTAATACCAGCTCCCCTTGCTTTCTGGAATAGCATATCCACTCGAACAAGATCAGTGGGCAATTGCTCCTGCAAAATATTGAGATAAAACATCCACTAATATTACTGTGACATATAACAATGAAATGAACTAAAAAGTATATCAATACTCAAATATAAATTACAAAAGCATCAAGATAGGCCATATGAATTAATAATATACATACAGATAAATTGACGAAAACAACAGTAGGCCAAAAAAAATAAATAAAACACTGTTTTTCTTTCAGAACCCAAACCTGCTAACAGAAGCATCACAAGCATTAATGCAAGATAATAACAGCAGTGGCTGTTAATCCAAGGTTCAGTGAAGGCCCAGGGAAAGAGGAATAAAGTAATTCTTATCAATTAAAAATCAGTTGCTCAAGTTAAATGGTTTATATGATTAGTAAGAAAAATAACTATCACATAGAATATACACAAAAGCAATAAGTTCTAGTTCTTTCATGAAATAAAACCAAACTTTAGCAGTTTCAGAAGTATTGATCAGGGACATGATAACAGAGCTCAAAAACCCTTAAATTTACTGAAACAGGTTGTGGTCGGGGAGGCAAAAATGTGAGGGCCCGCATATATAAAAAATGATGTTGTTCACTTCAAATTAGTGTAAGAACCTGTTTAAACACAAATTTATTTCACTGAACATTATTAATTAACCAAACATGTGCAATCGGCAACATCAAGCATATCCTAAAAGAATGGATGACATTTTGAAGGATAATAACATATAAACTTTGTACATCCATATTTATAGACTAAATGCCAACTAAACCAAGCAAATTGTCGTTGCAAGTTTTCACATAAACAGACATGAAATAAAACAGCATATCTCATCAAATATGATTTTGGTTTTGATTAGCACAATTACTTTCATCTTACGATAGAGATAAACCCCAAACAGAACCAAAAAAATCATCTTAAAAAAATTATTATTTGATCAATTTGAAAGCTACAACAAACGAATTGCTAGGTCATTAAATTACTCATGCATATGCAAGAAATCACCTTGTAAAACGTCTCAACAGAGTAATTCGGATTTACTCCAAATGTTACTGTGAAGTAGGAAAACTTAATGTTCAATTTCTGCAGTAAATATGCCAGATCGACGGTCCAAATGCTGCAATAAGAAGTTGGGAATGAGATTCATCATAAATTTTTCATAACAACTCATACTCACTTTTTAAAAATGGCAAACATAGAGGCTTATTTGTACTCCCCAAACTACCAACCTTGCTAGGGCACATAGTATTCATGTAAAGATCAGCAATCAAGCTAACTGATCAATGGAAAAGACATTAAGCTGTCTTAGAGAACACCTCTTTATATCTCTCATATCATTTAGCGCATCCATAACCTAAGATAACGCAATCTATATGACTATCCAACACCTTTAAACGAGTTTGTCATTTACAAGTTAAGAAAGCTTTCACTCCATTCTTATTTTCAGAGAAAGCAAACAACACATGCTTCTATATTAATCAATCAGATAAAATTATGAACAACTAAATTCACGGAGCAGTCATAAAAAATGATCTATTTTATAGTAACCAACAAACCTGGTTGTGCAGCATAACTCTGCCAGACCTTGAATATCATATTTGTTTATTCCAATTGTTCTCAATACCATCAAAACGCATGCAAGGCCACAGTCCCAAGAGAATAGCTGGTTTACATGAGGGACCTACAATCACCAGGCCAACTTAAAGAATTCAAACAAAACTAGAATTACAACTGACTGAAACATATGTATTATCAATAGAAAATGTTTGCAAACATAAACAAAAATAAAGGTTTACTTTTTTATTTTAATTCATTGTCTATTTATTTATTACCCAAAACTAAAATCCAACAAAAAGTGTATATGAAAAATAAGGCAATAAAAGAGTCAAGATGCACTCACTTCAACAAAGTGTGCTCTTGGCAAGAGCGCATCACTGTACTTCTCATTACTTGAGAAGTGCTCAGATGAGCAGCGTTCTACCTTGCTTACAATATTTCCATCTGATAGATTCACTATTTCCTCTTCATCTTCTTCAGCTTTAAGAATCTTATTTAATACAAAACAAAAAGGCCACATGAGCAAACAAATTCACAATGGAATCCAGCAAAGCTTAACCAGGATGTTAAAACAGTCTGAGTTAACTTCTCAGCTTTGCCCTGTTATCCTCCAAAATTAATCCAAGAGTATCACTTCTCAAACCTGTTGCAGCTATTATATGCAAACATTAAGAACACTTATAGTGGTAAAGAAAAAGAAAAGAACTGCTGCAGTTAGTACACAAAAACAAAAAGAATATTACTACCGGTAAAGATAATGAAAATAAATTGTACAATTATAGTTTTGCAGTTCTAATTAATACAAGATACCATCAACTTGTAAACTACTAATGCATCACCAACTTAAAGTGCATTTGAAATGCAATTATAGTTTAGCATTCTGCTTTAACTTTGTTTTGGGTAAGTCATTCCACTTAAACTTTGCCCTTAATAATTTTCTCACTTTTTTACTGGCATTATTAATTCCGCTTGTGGAACAAAGTTCCATCAGATAAACTTGTATGAATGTTTAAGCCTTTCATTGACGACAATTCTTGTCTCTTGATCACATGCAAACCTGAATATCGCCATCACACTAACTCTGCTCATAGTATGACTTGTTTTATCAAATTAAAAAATCAATCTCATTCTAGAATGATTTGGTTTGAAACAATGATATTTAGCTCAAATTGCTTCGTTCTCGACAACTTTGAATTCTCAATAATCATAGAAATTCGAAATCTGAGCTGATTCTTACAAGTTCTACACCAGAACCACCAGAGAACAATTAAATCAAGGAGTGTGTACACATCAATATAAAATGCCAGCTCAAGTTCATAATTGAATAAATCACATCGAAAAGCAGCAGAAATCGATCAAAATTCAAAGATAATTAAGATTTCAGCTGAACAAGAACGTAAGATCATCATTAACTAGCGATCGAATCAACTGATCAGAAAAAATAAGAAAACATTTAAAAATTATGCGTATGTTTTGACAAGTGTAGGTACAGAGTTACAAAATATACCTAAGAAAGAGAAACTTTGTCTGACGAGCGAGAAAAAGACGTTTCTCCGAGAAAGAGAGGATGAAAGTTCTTCTTCTCTCCTGTTTCCCTTGGCTCTGACTCTTGACTTTGAGGCGTTAGGTTGATACTGGAACTGGAGAAAATAAAAATAATAATAATGATAATAAAGAAAATAAGCAAGCGTTTCAATTATCTATACCGACCTGTGCTGCGCGGCTTCTAAGGTTTGTCGTTTTCACTTAAAATGCGATAACCATATGATTCACGAACATGCCAATCATGCCTAAACGTGTTAGTGGCACGTCATTTTGTTTCCCATTCTAACAATATTTTGTCATATTCCTCAAACGAAGTACTTCAAACTATGAATACAATATGTTGCAAATATAAAACCTTAATACGAAAATATAACTTCAATTTTGATTTATTGTGCATAATAAATTATGGATAATGTTATATGTATCTGTTATTGTATATACAAATAAGTATAGATATAATATATTATCATATAATTAAGTGTTAATTTATTTTTAATTTAAAATTAATTAATTATTTGATACCATATTTAATGATATATATCAAATATGTACTTATTTATATATTTAAAATAAATATATATAATTTTATTGATAAATTATATGCTTAACAATTGTTAAAAATAATGTTATATATAATTATTTTTATATATATTAATAAATATATATAATATATTATGAATATAATTTTATTTTTAATTTAAAATTATTTAATTATTTGATAATATATATCAAATATATATTTATTTATATACTTAAAATAAAAACATATAATTTTGATGAATTATTAAATAAAAATTTTAATACACCCGCAAACTTCAATTACCCTTCCGGTGCGCGTGTTGCGTATACTTATTATTAATGCATGAAATATTTTGGTGAGCCGTCAACTATCTATGGCAAAATTTTGTTTAGGTACATCATGTGTGTTGTGCTTACCTAAAATCTTTACAAGCCCCAACTAACACAAAGTTCCAAAAGGGTCACTGTGCTTGTTGCCTAAAAAAAAATTTCATTTAACCCCTCACTTTTATTTGTTTCGAATAAACATGATACGCATACTCACTGTAAATCACATATATTTGAAAAAATCTTTTTATTTACAGAAATTCTACCAATTTGTTTATATTTAATTCAAACAAATTATTCAATGATAAAACGATCAATTCAAGATAAATCTTTAATAAGCCATAAGACTCAAAAACCTTTAAACCCCTATTTATAACATCTTCATTATTAATGCAAATACATAAATTTAAACGATGTAAATAATAAAAAGATGAATATCAATAATATACCAATCATTTTTTACCATTGATGTGTAAGAATCATGTTGAAATTTCAAGATTTATGGCAAATATTATAACAACAACAACAATGATAGGGTTGATTTTTTTTTTTTTGGAAACTGGTCAAAAGTCAGTTTATATAAGGCGTGGGAGATTACTTTTATATTACCTCTTTTAAAATAAACAAAATTTACTTTCCAAAAAGTGGTGACAAAAACTTTTACTTATCACATTATGAATTTGGGCCGGTTCGGGCCAGACCAGTGGGCTGGAACATCAATAATGGTCCAAAAGCCCTGACATTTGCTGTAATGGATCAAGAGTAACCCGTGATTCATAATTGCTCTATTCAAATAAATGACTTTAACTCCACTTTAGCTTTACGTGTCTGCTGCAGAGGTCAGATTTTTGTTAGAAATCTTCTTGGGCACCGGACAAAACGGTGGTGTGAGACTTAAATAGATGGTGACAATTAGCCTCAAGATTCCTTGGATCAGATTTGAAAAAAAACAAAGAAATTGTCCAATTTGTAGGTCTTTCAAGTTTGAATTTAAATTCCTTGATCCGTGTTTAGTATGAAGCAGTAATTATTCGTAACATAAACATAAATGATTTAGGAGGAATATTATATATATGCATTTATTAGTATATAAATAAATATACATACATAATATATAATTAAAAATCAAGGTAAGCTAACCTCTTTGATTTCGACAAAATTTCCTTAATTTTTATTTGACCCCCTTAATTTTTAGTAGATCTCTCTTGATTTTGAAAATTTTTTAAATATAATCCTTAAAATTTTATTTGATCACTTTAAAAATTTTATTATTTCTTCACCAACTCTCATATATTTTAATTTTATTCAATTTTAACCTCTCTTAATTTTATTTTTAAATTTGATAATATATATTATTATATGATTAAATAAAATTTTATTTTTAATTTAAAATTAATAAATTACATTATAATATATTAAATATATATATTTATTTATGTATTAAAAATAGATTAACATAATTTACTAATTCTTTATTAATGTTGGTGACAGGAGCAAGTGGCTATATAGGTTCAATCCTTTATTATATCTAGCCTTTTGATTAGTCATTATGTAAAAAGCGGTCTATTATGATTTTTTTTATACTATATTTACAAATTCTTAAATCTGGAAGTTTTTTTTTATTAAAAGTAATTTAAATTAAAATTTTATAAATACAATAAAGACTAGAATCAAATTTTTTATTTAAAAATTTTAATATTTTATTAATTGTTGGTATCATAAGTTCGAAAGTTAATGATACTATTTTTCTTATGATGTAATAAAAATCTGTCTTTTGTTTAGATTATAAATTCATAATAGATTATGTTATAATAGCTCACCGAGAATTTACTTAAAAAAAAAGATTTTTTTTTTAATGTTTGAAACCTTGAAAGATTAATGTTATTTTTGAAATTAAATATTACAAATTTATTTCTTTTCATTGCTATTTTTTTTTTCAATTTTTGGGTATGGAGGTGTATACCATATTCCTGTATTCCATTTTATTACTTAAAAAAATAATTATCTCTTATGTAAGAATAGTTATATTTTAAAATTGTACATAAAAAAAGGTTAAAAAAAAAGAAAATTTGGTAGATTTTGACAAATGATGCACAGAAACAAAAAAGTTGAATTTAAAGGGCGGGATGTGAGCATGAAGAGAATAAACTTTGGAAAAGTGGCAGCCACCACGCCTACGTACGAAGACTAGGGGCTACTTTACTTTCTTATGCTGATAAAGATTACTTTCTATCTCGGGTTTTGATCTTTTAGCAAAATTTCAACTCCATTAGCTAGCCGTTATTGCTCCTTTTTGCGTTTATATTTAGTTGTTGAGATAGCAACATGGTGCGGTGGGCCTAATTTTCTATTGGCGAAAGGACTATGTCCCACCCAAGGTATGCTGCAATGTTTAGTGCCTCCCTTTTATCTATGATAACATCAAATGTCCACCCATCAACAGTTAAAATTAACGACAGTGAAGAAAAATTAACGGTAGTAAGGGTAAACGTTATTTTTTTATAATATTAAAAATAAACTAAAATATAATCTCTTTTTATTCCCCTAAACTTTAAAACTAAAAGTTTCCCCCGACTTAAGTTTTAAAAAATGGCAATTTTACCCTAGGGTTTTGTTTTGAAATCTCCGGCATCATCTCCGGCTCCATTGTCGGTGACCTCTCCCTCTCGAAGCATCTTCTCCCTCCGACGATCTCTTTTCTCCTATTTGGAACCCTGATCGGTGTTAGACGTCCGATCTTTGTCTTCCCAGACGAAGACGACAGCTTCGTTTTCGTCTGGGAGGACGAAGAACTTCGTCTTCCTCGATGAAGTTCTTCATCTTCCACCACTTTTTCGACACCGATTGGGCATCCAATGGGAGGAAAGAGACCACCGGAGGGAGAGGATGCTTCGGGAGGGAGACGTTGCCGACAATGGAGCCAAAGATGATGTCAGAGATTTCAAAACGAAACCCTAGGGTGAAACTGCCATTTTTTAAAATTTAGGTTGGGGAAATTTTTAGTTTTTTAAGTTTAGGAGGGTAAAATGAGATAAAATTTCAAGAGGTTAGGGTTCCGTTAATTTTAACTACTGATAGGTGGGTATTTGGTATTATCATAGATAAATGGGGGACATTTGACATTATAGCATACTTGGGTGGGAAATAGTCCTTTGGCCTTTTCTATTTCTCATCCTTATTTTGATGGCCGAAAGATTTATTTTCACTCAAGGTATAATAAAATTTTAAAGTGATATTTTTTAATTTTTAAAATTTTAAACACTCAATTATAAATAAAATTTTGTTTAAAAACTCAGTTAAGGTTAATGACAAAACCTTTTTTTAATAATATTATTAAAAAATTATATAATTAATTTTATTTCCCCCATAAATTTTAAAAAGCTAATATTTTACCTTTGCATAAAATTTTTAAGTTTTAGAAAATCACAGCTCCCCAAACCCTCTCTTGCCACTATCTTCTTCTCCGACGATCATCAAATCCATTCTAAATCGTTGTTGTTGAAGTCTTCTTACTGTTTGACCATCGAAAGTTCAATTTTCAAACGAAAATCGTTTGAAAATTCAAACAACTTTTGTTTAGTGATGATGTCTAGACAAAAATCATCCAGATTTCCAGGTGACATGGCTTTTGAGGGGGAAATACTACTTTTCAAAATTTGAAAACTTTAAACATAGATGAAATTGTTAGTTTTTAAAACTTAGAGAGGAAAATATAATAAATTTTATGTTTTAAATTTTTTTTAATTAAATAACAGTTTTATCCTTAACTTTAACTAAGTTTTTTAATGGAATTTTGTTTATGGGTGTGCCTTTAGGGCTTTGAAAGTTGAAGGGGGTGACTTTGGGATTTCATAATACTTTGGATGGGATCAAGTCATTTGGTCTATTTTGATTGAAACTTTTTTTGCATATACCTTTATCCGTTACAAAAATAATAAGGAATCTTTGTTTTTATCTAACTAAAAACTAATCATTTATCATCATTCATCCCCGTCCCCATTCTAACCTGCACTGACCCAAAACATATTCCAATACTCTTTCAAAATGTTTCCTCCCTTTTCAGACCACTTACCATTTATCAACCTCCTCGTTCTTCTTGTGTGAAAAACAAGTTGTTTGAAGTATAGTCAATGCAAAGGTTTGATTCCTTTTACTTGATATTATGAATACTCAATTAAATTTTCCAAAAATGAGTTGACGATTATAGGGCAAGCTATTGGCTACAGTCCTTAAGCCCAACTTTTCGCAACTTTGACTTTTGTAAGAAAAGAGAGAAAAGGGAAAGATAAACCACAAACAGAAAATCCTTCTATTCAGCCAAACAAAGAAGTTGAACAAAACATTGACTTTAGTCCGACTCATCTATCAGCACTTGCTTAACTCCTTGTTTCATAAACTGGTTGTGGTTAATCTGATCAGACCATGGATAGACAATTCTTTAGTCCACCAATTGTCAGAGAACGAGAGAGGAAAAAAACAAGCCTCAATTCAGATTTAGCAGGAAAGCAATACAAAATTTGGCTTTCAAAGGTTTGCTACATTATCTTAATGGTTAACAAACAACTCCAATTGCATATCAAATTGAGTTGACATCAGGATTTTGGAAAGAAAACAAACTAGGATTGATTTGTTCACATTGATGGCATTTTGGTAATTTTTTAAAAGACAATAGGTATTTGGTAAATTAGATGAGATAGACGAATACATGATGATGGGTATAAGGTTAAGAGATATCTATCTATGTCTCTGTTTGTAAAGATTTTTCTAGTCTTTATCCATATTTATTTTAAGAAATTTTCTTCTCAGAATGAGAACCCAACAATTAGGGTAAAATGTCATTATTATTGAGTTATAAGTTTCCTAAATATCCAAAGAAAATGAAATCAAGTTCGTTTTAGAAAACTTATATTGAACAATTAACTAGTCACTAATTCAGAGAGTTTGGAGGTTTATGAAGATATTCAAGGGAGGGAAAGTGAGATAATGATGGTGAGAAGAAGCTTGTTGATAGAATCATAGGTGAGGCCTAAGATGGTGGCTTTCATGGGAAGAGAAGCATGACTTTCTTCTCATTATCAGAGTCAGTGTTCTTTAGGATTTTGCTAATGATCAGAAAAGAGAACAACAAAGTATTTTGAGAAGTGGAGGATGTTAGAGTAGAGGTAAATTTGGACCTCATGTTTGACAGAAGATTTTATGGTGAAAGGGAAGATAAATCCATGTACAATGAATAATGACTACTATGATTGATTGAGTTGCTGTTAAAGGAGAAGCTTATTGTGATGCAGCGAAGTTTCGTTCGGAGTGACGATGACAATTTATTTGGTTTAGGAGTATGCATAATGGTAATTTTGTTTTTGTTTTTTAATATAATTTTAGTCTAAACGAAATACATTAACCGAATTTGACTTAAAAGTGGAAGAGTATGTGATTTTTCAAACTCACAAAATTTTAGTGGCTTGGAATTGAGTTTCCCAAAATTAAGTTTCCCAAAATTTTCCATTGCAAAATTTTAGGGTGGCCATTGAATTATAAACCTATAAAATATTATTCAATGAGACATTGTAGAACATACAAGCCAATGGACAGTTGCCCACGTCATCTCAATTATCTTACATTTACTTTTAAATGGCTTTTATAAAGGCGTTCAAGCAACAAAAAGTTCCACAATATATGATTAGAGAAAAGACATTTTACATCAGAAGTCAGAACCGAAAAAGCTCACCATCTGTCTGTCTTATTACCTATTCTCATCAAACGGCTACTTAACCATTCAAATTCACTGAGCACTTTACCATATTACCCTTCCACCGAAAACAAATATTACAAAATGTACCCCAATCTTCGTCACGACAAAATATATATGTCTTGTAAAAATATTGTAGTAAACAATATAGGAAGTGAGATATGCCCACTACGTTTGTGGCTGCCAATCTGGCTTATAATATGAACAATTTAAGTGTTTTAAATAACAATTATAACATTTAGCTTTTAATGGGCCGTTGAAGTTTGGGTCAAAATTAGGTGGGTCTTTAATTATAAATATTTTTCTTAATTTAAGGTTATTTAATTTTTACTGTCTAAATAAAAATGTATATGCAATTACGTTTTTAATAAAGCAGTCAAACTCATGCGTATAATTTTGACTCTAGAATTTTAATTTATGTATTTCCCCTTAACACATGTTACCTTTATGAATACAAGTATGAATAGCCGTATCTTTTTTTGTTGAATTTAAAAGGTGAATTTTGCACATGTGTTTTAATTGATTATTTGACCTAAATTCTAGTTAAATATTTCATTTTCACACATAAAATTCGATAATTTTCAAGTATGAATGACCGTATTTTACTTTTATCAAATGATATTATATTAGTTTTGAAAAGCAGCTAAATACCCATGTTTTGAAGATGTTAATTGCTATCATTAATTTAAATACGTGTTAAATATTTTATATGCATATACATATATAATTTTTTAATTATAACTGCCGTATTTTTATTTTGGTCAAGTTCACACAATAATTTTCTCTACCCAGGTTGGAAACTTTTGTATTTTTCCAATTTGATTAAATTAACTTTTATAAAATTATTGTGAGAGATCAAAAGAATAAATTAATTTTGAAATTTATCTTATTCTGTCAAACTGTAGTTGCTTCAATTTTCATATAATTTATTATTTTCTTAATTACAATTTTATCAGAAATTGAGAATTTAAAAATGAAAAAAAGGGACATTTGTATTATATATTTCAAATTTTGCTTTAAATGTTTTAGAATATTAATTTCATTTTCTTTAAAATATATTCACTTTGAAAACATATATACATAGTTATATGTGTCATCACATAATTAGAAAATTTTAAATTAAAAATAAAATATATTCAATCATATGATAACACATATAAACATATAACTATTTATATACTCAAAATAGATATACATAATATTGCTCTTATTATAATGTATGAATCATTAGGCCAAATTTATTTTTACATTAAATAATTATTATTTTTAATAGAATAAATAATATTTTTCCATCTAATGTTTGGCTTAAAAACATTTTTTACCCACAGTCAAACTCAATTATTAAAAAAAATAATCAGTGTAAGGGTAAAATAATAATTTTATTATTTATTAATTTTTTAAAAAATTAAAACAATTTCTTTTAAACCCGAACATTTTAAATATAATAATTTAACCCTAAAAAATATTCAAAAACTCACAAATTAATCTTTGAAATCTCTTCAAACTCTATATAATTTGAAATTACTACATAACTCTAGTAGTTGTAACATTTACACTGACCCTTTGATACATTCTATTCAATACTTTAAGAGTATAACTATTATTTTTTAAAACTATTATAGATGAGCTAATATTTCAAATGTTTTCAAAGACCTTTAGATTTTATAGAATTTTCAATAACCCCCTAAAATTTCAAAAAGACCTATTATATGTTCAAAGCCTACCGATTCCCTGTGCTATACAATTATATGAAAAAGATATTTTTATTTATAAAAAGAGATGAAGTACACAAAAAAAAAATGATGAAAGTGAAAGGAAAAATAAATGAGAGACTTCTTTTACAAATTGATTGGATATTTAAAAAGTTATTTTTAATTTTTGTTAATTTAAATGTTATATTATAATTTTAAAAAATAAAATAATATAAATGAAATGATAATTTCACTTATTAATATTATTATTTCATTAATAAAGTTAAATTTTAGGTTTAAAAAATGTTATTTATACTAATCATATGTGGACAAATATTTTAACACTAAACCTTATGTAGACTTTTAAAATTTATTTAAACACTGTATTAGTCTTACTATTGGTTTCATTGGACTGTTTTTCTCATTAAATTAATGTTAACTCTAACTCTGAAAACATTGTATTTAATTTAATTCATAATTGCATTTAAAATAAAATAAATGGAGTTTAATGTAGAAATGCAAAACAAGGCTGAAATTCAGCCCCACAAAGTTAAAAAAATAAAGAAATGAGCTGGAAATGTTAATCAAATTTGTAACCCCATAAAATTCATTAATTCTTAGCATAGACCTAACTTACCTGTCCATTAATTCACTTCTTTTTTTTTTTTTCAATCAAAAAAGCATCAATTACAATATTATAATTTTAGCAACTTTTTTATGTAGAAAAAATAATAAAATTCAAAACTATTAGAATAAATTTAACCCATTATACATATATAAAAATTTTATTTATAAGATAAACATGCTTCTGCAAATTTGAGAAAAGGAAAGGGTAAAATTGTAACTTCATGAGCATTATCAGGGTAGAAAAGTAAATTGTTGGTGTTTCTCATAAGTCCGCCCAAATCTGCCAAAGTACTGTATATTTTATGAATAATTTGAACGAATGTATTAATTTTCACTGAAAGGGAAAGAGAGACGTTAGCATGCCATGTGCTTCATAAAACTTCCTCTTCATTTCAATTTTAAAGTCGAAAATCAAATTTCAACATTTACAAAACAAGACTCTTTTTAAATCGCAAAATTTCCCTAAATATTAGTTCAAAGTTTGTTTTTTCTTTGGAAAGAATGGGGAGTTTAGTGAAGAAGAGTGCTAATGGTGGTAGTGAGACAGTGACTACCACTACCACTGAGTCGGGAGCCGAGTCAAGGCAGAGTAGCAGTTCAAGCGGCTCAAGCTGTGAAGACTCGACAGTTGAAGTGAAAAATATGGGGTCTTGTTCACCCGCTCTTCTGGGTTGGCCTATCAGGAAAGCTGAAGTGTCAAAGAAAAGTTTGGTTTCTGATGAAAAGGGAAGTGATGAGAAGAGCAATTTTGATGATTCGAAATTTAAGAAATCGGGTGCTCTCATTTCAGGTTGGCTTTTTGGCTTTTGGGTATGTTTGGTTGCTGAGAAAACATTCTGCAAAAAAGATAAAGTTTTTGTTTTTGAGTTTAAAGATTATTTCTTTTAGTACAGTCTTACTACTTTCGGGTCAGATGAGGCGTTTCTGTTTGGTTACAGAAAGTACGCAATTTCTGATGTTTCATATTTCAAATTTAAAATATGAAACGTGTTTCAAGTTTCAAGAACAAGTACAGTAAAAATTCAAAATTTCTGATATTTTAATTAACCCCTGTAACCAAAAGGAATTCCTAAACATTGTTCTATGTTTGTGTTTGGTTTAGGTGATCAACATTTGTTTTTATTTTTTTATCTGATTATTTTTTTCTATTTTACTTGGTGGATTGGTATAGAGATGGATATGATAAAGGAAAGGTTTGCAAAATTGTTGCTTGGAGAAGACATGTCAGGTTCTGGTAGAGGTGTCTGCACAGCTTTGGCTATCTCTAATTCCATTACCAATCTATGTGGTATGATCTCTTCTTCATGTGCAGATTTCTCTCTTTTTCAATTACTTTTTAATTTTTTTTGTTGTTTATTATTTAGACTGTGATTGACTATCTTTCGGTATGATTTTTAGCTACTATATTTGGACAACTATGGAGATTAGAACCCTTACCTTCTGAGAAGAAATCAATGTGGCAAAGAGAAATGGAGCTGCTTCTTTGTGTTAGCGATCACATTGTGGAATTGATCCCATCTTGGCAAACATTTCCAGATGGAAGTAAGCTTGAGGTAATGGAAAAATTTATGCTTTTCTGTTTCTTTTTTCTGAAAATGAAAATGCTTGAACTATACTTTCTTTAGTTGCAAGAATCCCAGGAAAAGGGGAACTTTCGAACCTTCCACTTTCACTGTTTGAATTTATGACTTTTGGGCTAAAATGGGTTGTTTTGCTATTTGTAGGTCATGACTTGCAGGCCTAGATCAGATCTTTTCATCAATCTCCCGGCTCTCAGGAAACTAGACAACATGCTCCTGGTAAGATTTCACTTTTGTTGTTTCATCTTTCTCAGCTTGATAGGCCGTTTTCAACTTACCATCTAGTTTAATCTATGACAGGAGATATTGGATAGTTTCGTGGATACTGAATTTTGGTATGTTGATCAAGGGATTATAGCCCCAGAAGCAGATGGATCAGCCTCTTTTCGCAAAACAATTCAGCGACAAGAAGAGAAGTGGTGGCTTCCTTTGCCACGTGTACCTCCTGGTGGCCTCTCTGAAAATTCAAGAAAGCAACTGCATCACACGCGTGAATGCGCAAACCAGATCCTTAAAGCTGCAATTTCCATCAATGATATTACCTTAGCAGAAATGGATGTACCTGATTCATACTTAGAATCACTTCCAAAGGTTTGAAAATCCAAAAGATAATTCTTTTATTTAAGTGTCAACTAAATCATCACAAACTGTTTATTATTGATGCTAGTTTTATGCAACCTTATTATTATTTTTTCATTTGTTTGTTCTCAGAACGGGAGAACCTGTTTAGGGGAAGTTATTTACAGGTATATTACATCAGATCAGTTCTCTGCTGACTGCTTGCTAGATTGCCTTGACCTGTCCTCAGAGCACATTGCTCTTGAGATAGCAAACCGCGTGGAAGCCTCAATATACGTGTGGCGTCGAAGAGCTCACTTGAAGCCCCCACCAAATCCAAATCGTTCCACTGCAAAATCATCGTGGGAAATGGTGAAGGACTTAATGATTGATGGAGAGAAGAGGGAATTGCTTGCTGAAAGATCTGAAAGTCTCTTGCTTTGCTTGAAACAGCGGTTTCCTAGTCTAACACAAACTACATTGGACACCAGCAAGATCCAGTGCAACAAGGTTCAGTTCCCTTTCTTTAAGAGATTCTTTTGTTCCTTTCACTATATATGAACCTCAACTCAAGTTCTTTTAAACTTTCAGGATGTTGGGAAATCCATTCTTGAGAGCTATTCAAGAGTTTTGGAGAGTCTGGCATTCAACATTGTGGCTCGGATTGATGACTTAATATATGTGGATGACTTGAATAAAAATTCAGATAAGCTGTCATCAGTTACAACAGTCAGTGTAATTTCTCATAAGAAAGTTACAATCCCCTTCAGTAATGTGCCTGTCTCAGGCACACCATATAAAGCAACATTTAACACACCAGGCTTCTCACCTGCACCTCTAATTAGCCCTGCAAGAGGGGAGAGAACTCCTTTTCTTGTCAACAACAACAAGGCTAACCGCCGCGGCTTTGGGGTGAAGAGAGTGTTGACAAATTATCTTGGTGTTGACACAAAAGCAAAGATGTGTGGCGATCCAACTGAGGGGATATGTTCAGCTGCAACAAATGGTTCTGAAGCAACAAATGGTTCTGAAGGTTTGGAGCATCAAAATAATTCATCATCAGCCAACCAAAATTTGAGGACGTTGCGCCAAAATCAGCCTCGATATACCGTCTCCTGAGAGAGTTTTGAAGAGGGTGAAAAATACATTGTGAGAATTAGGATTGTTAATGGTAGAGGACATTTTCTTGTGACAATTACTGATGTTTATGAGTTGAAATATCTTGTTTACCCATCTTATTGGTTTATTTGAATGTAACGTAACTGAGAGTTTATAGAATATATATATAAGTATGAGATTGCAGATTGATTTCGTCAGATCAGAGAGTTATCTCATTTCATGTGCCATAAAAAGATTATTAAAATGTTAGCGGGGGCATTCCGAGAATTGAACTCGGGACCTCTCGCACCCTAAGCGAGAATCATACCACTAGACCAAATGCCCTTGATGAAAATGGTCTCAAATTTACATATAATTTCTTTTGCTCTAATACGCTTTTACAAGTTTTTTAAATTAAGAAATGTATAAAATCAGACGAGAAGTTAAAAAGAAAATCGTACTTGGGACTCTGAGGTGTGCGAATGGAAGTGGGCATAAATTTGTTGCTGTTGTGCTGCTCATGATCTTGGTCCCTTGTGCGTTGTTGAATTATGTATGTGTTGTTTTGTTTGCTTTTCTTACGGGCTAGTTACCTTTTGTTGTCCGTATTATTCTTGTTGTGTGTTCTGTAATGGTTTAGTTAAGAACTATGATGCAAGGAGAATGCTTTCTTATGGTTTTAACAAAAATTATGACTTGAAAGTTTGATGTTAATGATATTTTATTTTTTCGATTGGCTTTATTGTTAAATACTACACCGAGTTTGAAATTCTTGTATTGTTGTGGTGTTAGTAGATTGTGAAAGGTGTTTAATTGCTATTAGGTTCTGCAGGATAGAAAATTTGTGGAAGGGTGGCTAAAGCTTTTGCAAGCACTAGCAGTTATTTGCTTAAAATAGTTTGGTGATCTCTAGTCTGTATCTGAGAGTGTTGGTGAGATAATAAACAAAATGACTTTTGACATTAGTGCTTCTTCCACTATGATTTGTGGGTTTGACATGTAAAGATACCTTTAGCTGCTGGTTTCAGTATAAATCCTACTAGATTGTGGAATGTTTGTGCATTGCATTGCAGAAAATGGAAACTCCAATGAGGTACACTTTCATTCTTGAGTTTCTGGTGATTCTGGGTGTTTTTTTGTTCAATTATGGCATTGATGGGGCTAGTGAATGTGGAATCTTCCCCTGATAGGAAAGCTTTTAATCTTGCGCCTGTGCAATGGCAGCACTAGATGAGAATGCTCGAGTATCCTGTCAGTGTTGCCAAGCGGCCAAGAAACTGGCCAGAACCCCAAATGCCTTTCTGTTATGCTGTCTAATACAGCTAAGAGCTCCAGTGTCAAGCCAGAACCATACCCAAACGTTGCAACCTTGCTGATCGTTTTGTGGGTTACCAGTGTTGAGGTAAGCTGGAAAATTTTGTAGATTTTTGCTAAATCTTATTATGCTTCCATCCTTAGGCCCTTAGCTTCAATTGAGACTGCTGGTTCTGGTTTGTTGCAGCTTACACACTGCCTTAAGGAGTGAAGACTGTAAGTTATGATGCCTGTGGCTGTAAGAGGTTACTACTAGCTGAAATCATGATTGATTTTTAGCTTCTTAATTGTTTTTACTTGTCATCCAAGCATTTGAATAATATTAAATAGTCTATTGTTTTTGCTTAACAGAATGTGTTGCTTCTTGTTTAAATTTTTTCTTACAAAGCATATTAACTCAACAAACTAGTTCATGTTTACCATCTCAAAGTTGATGAGTTCTAAGTTCAAAGTGAAAGATAAAAAGAAAGTGAGAGACGGTCTAAAATGTAAAATCGGACCGAATAGTTTAAAAATTACAGTTTGGTTTGAGTTGAATAAGTTTCTATTCGGAAAAAATAAAAGAAAAAATGATTTACATTTTATGCTTTGTTCAGGTGGGAATGAAACCGGACCAAACTATAAACTCTTTTTTTTTTCACAATTTTTTGAACAAAACAATGTGGTTTTGTTACTTTTATTGACAAAACTGAGACACTTGACTCCTTCTGGCTTACTTCTTCATTTGCTTCCCTCAACACAACCTCATCCTTTTCTTTAAGCTCACCACATAAAATCATCGCCTTCACTGCGATTACTGTGTCATTTTGGTTGTGTTTTTTCTTCTACCGCCTTGTAAATCTCCAAAGTTTTAGTCCTTGATCACAGGTAATGTTTGATCTCTCAATTACTTGATTTTAATGTCAATTTTGATTCTGTTTTAGTGATTGTCTTTTGGGTTTAAGCTTAAAGTTAAGGATTTTTTGTGTGGTTTTTTTCTTTTTTCATTTAGGGTTGTGTGGTAAAACTTTAGGGTTTTGATGTTGTGGGGAAGGAGAAGAAAGAGTTTCTGGTGGACCATTTTTATGTTAGAAGAAAACCCCTTTAGGGTTTTAATGGATATAGTCATGAAGGAGAATAATACTATCGAAGAAGAAAAATGGGAAAAGAGAGTAATATTTGTGGACGATGTTCAGATGGTTTCAATGGAATTTATGCTATTCTATTGCAGAGAAAAGTCTTGTTATTGGTTCTTGGCTACCTAGCTTTTGTTTCTTTCTTTCTTTTTTGGTAATATTTTGTATTGTCTGTGGTTTAGTTATATTCCTTTTTAAGTGGTCTTACTAAAAATTTAAAGATTGTTTTTTCAGAGAGAATTGGAGTTTGACGATGAAGTTGAAAAGAGAAATGGTTTAATTGATAAAGATGCTATTGCTCAAAGGCTTGAGGAAATATACAAGAGACTTGAAGCCATTGATGCATATTCTGAAGAAGCACATGCAGCTTCCATTCTTGCTGTAAGTTCACAAATCTTTTTTGTTGTTGGTGAATGAATGAATATTGTGTGTTTTGAGCTTGCAATTATATACATTGGATCTGTGCCAGTCAATAATAGTAATATTTTGGCTTTACAAGAAACTTATGCTAACAGTTGGCTGTGGATCATGACAAAGTAAAACATACTTGTTTGGGAAATGGGCAATGAAAACAAAGGAAAAATGGATTATGTCTAATGGGAATTAGGTGAGGATGTTGAGGGGGGTAGGGATGTTCTATCCTTAAAATTGCCTTCATTGATGATAAACTTTCTTTGCCCTAATTGTTATTTGTATGCTTCCTGTGATCGAAAATCCTCAGTACTTGGTGGGTAGACTTTGCTGTGGAAGTAAAATTGGCTGGTTGTCAAATTCTGATTAAGTGGCCATGCAGATTATTAAGATCATGCATGTGGGGCTACTTGCACCATGGTTATGATTGTTGTCTTGCCTTTCTTTTTTTCTTAAATCTTTATTGTACCGACCCAGAACATTTGAAGGGGCCTTAGTTTCTCTCCAGAAATACAAAGGGAAGCTACAAAGACAATTTCTGGAGGGTGATGAATGTGAATGACTCTGGCTCATGCTTTGTTTATAGAGCCTGATTCGTTGCTGCTTGATGAACCTACAGTGTGTTATATATTTTATCCTTTTCGATACAGGCATGTTACTTAGAGTTTTCTATGACTGTAGATAGACCGTTGCATATTATTTTTTCATCTGCATAATCATCTTGATCTTCATGCTGTCCTGTGGCTGGAATCATACCTTGTGAAATGCCAAAAACATTTATTGTTGTTTTTCATGCTTGAAAATTTTTAACAGGGTAATACTAATGAACTGTGTGTTTTCTCATTCAAGGAGCTAATTATTTTTGAGTAGTATTCTTATCTTTGTCATGCTTGTCAATTTATTGCTATTTTCAGGTGATTACTAATATTCTTCATCTACAGGGACAAAAACTGAATTCTTACAAAGGAAATTACGATTTATTTGAGAGGACACATGATGAACAAATTGAGAACTTTTGAGGCAAATGAAAGATCAAGTCCCCTTATGCAGGTTTTCCACGTTGAATCAATATGTTATCTTTGATGATGTATGTTTTGATTTGATTTAAGTTAATCTTGTTTATTTGTCTGTATTATTTATTTTATTATTTTTATATGCCCTTTCACATTGTTAAAGCCACTGCTGTAAAATACCTTTGTGGCTTCCATTTTGCATAAAATATGTATCCTTGTGTTATTATATGCAATGAGAGAGTTCGTTGGCCCTTTGTGCATCGATAGATATTCAAGTCTGTTTACAGTATATCATAGGGCAACCGAGAGGTCCAGGAAGTCTGGAAACACTCGGATCATTAAAGAGATTCTTCTGTTCATTTATGTATATATTGTATTTCTCAATTTCTTTGACCTCATTTCCACTTTGTTTATTTTTTTGGTTACTGGCAGGCATCTTTTGGATGCTTCTCCTGGAAACGTTAGAGCTGGTAGAGATGGAGAAGACCATCCAGCTGAACTGATTTCCTCCCAGCTGAAAAGTGCAGGTTCATTCATTGTGACCTTCCAAATTTTCACAGTATTATTATCTGAAACTGCAGCTTCTTGAGCCAGCTTAAAAACTAGTAATCCAAATCTGACCAAATGTAGTTTGGTTTAGTTTGAGATTTTGCTAAACCGTTTTTTAAGTTTGGTTTAAAATTTTTCTCAAACCGTATCAAATTGGATCGAATACATCTCTAAAAAACATAGTTCTTCAATTGAAAGGAAAATGGGTTAGTTTCACAAAAGAGACAATCTATACGAGATCTCTTTGAGTGATGACATAAACTTCTTTTCAAATTATGAGAGCTTATTTATATGATGATCTTTGCTTAAGTTGACTAGTTGTAAAAAATGACCCATCATTTGGCAGCAAGTACCACCTTCATTACTTTTCAGTCTTCTCCGTCTAATTCTACCGCTTATTTCTAATAATATAAGATCATAGTTCCTGCAAAATAATACTGACACATTAAATTATTAATGTTTATTCAAAGCGGAAAATCACAAGAATAAATGAAGGAGATAACCAAAGCATAAGACGATTTAGAATAACTTACTATATATGTAGATGGTGACTGCCATTGAGGGCAAGGTATTAATAATAGAGCGAGCCTGTAGAGGCCAAAAAAGGAAAACCCCTATTATTAAAGTGTGAAACTATTAGAAATTAATGAAATAGTAACGCTTTACGAAGAGTAAAATCCTTACCCTGCCACCAATTTCCTCTTGAAGCGCTGTTAGCATTGTTTCCATTAGGGTCATCCTCTCCCATATCTTTTTTAAACTGAAGAAAACCCGAATAAAAATAGTAAATAAGTAGATCAACAAATAAATAAATTTAGTAAATAAGTAGATCTACAAACAAATAAATTTAGTTATTATTTGGCACTGTTATAGCTTGATTCAAGGATTTAATTTAAACTTACAACATGGGGAGATTCAGTGGTGGTTTTGTTTTTTGGAGAGTAATTTTCTTGGCCTCCATAGTAGATTGAGGAGCTTAAATAGCAAGGTTCTGCAGTTTCATTCTGATAAACTGAATTCTTCTCTGTGCTACTGAAAATGCTATTCTCAGCCTTGCTGCTTTCGCCCTGCTTTTTCAGTGACTCCATTATTCCACTGTAAGACCCAGTTGCCATCTGATCATCAAATCAACAAAGAAGAAAAAAAAATTAATATTCAGAACGTGCTGACATAATTTTTTCATTATCTAGTCAGGAAAAAAACATTGGTGTGTCTTTTGATGGGGCAGCCAAGGACACTGGATTATCCATTGAGATAACAATCTATCTATATGTACTTAACCAGTCCAATACACAGCAGTAAAAATATAAAAGAAATCTATCCTTGATTCCTAGATCTGTAAAGGAATAGAAAGCTAAACAGTAAAAGATGCCCTTTTTTTAACAAGTTAAAAAAATGATTCTAGAACTGCAGCTGATGCTAGAACTTTCAGCTTTGGCAGCCACCCTATTTATTGCATTCTTCCTATAATATTCAATTTGGGTTATCCCATTTTTTAACCTAATAAACTTTGAAGATCCCGTGTAAGAAGTAAAAGAAAAACCCTATAACGAACATGAACAAATAAAGCTCAACAAATCCTGATAAAGCAACCAATTATATAGCATAAGCTATCTGGGTAAGTGTTAAGTATCACCACTAAGCTGCATAGCAGAAACAAATCTAAAAAAATAGTTGTTATTTTAGGTAATTAGAAGAAAAATAATGAATACCGTTGATGGTGGTGGGAAAATAGAGCCAAAAATACTAGTAGTGGAGGATGAAGAAGATGAAGAGGAGTCCTTGGGACCAAAAAGATGATCAAAATTTCTGGATGAAGAAGAACCACCAGACTCATGCCTTTTGTTTTCCATGTTAAAATTATCAGCAAAGCAAAGCTAGGCAATAAAAGTAGCTTTCTTTGTCAAGTAACGAACAAAACTACTGTTTGATGGTATCTCTTAACGGGAAACGACCTCACTGACTAAAAAAGACCCTCAAGGAGAGCATGCAGTGGATAAGATTTGCAGAGATAGAGACACACAGATAACTAAGAGGTATATAGCAGAGTAGCACGTGAACATGGCAGATGGTTGAAGATATTGCCAATCGGTCCCTGCTATTTATAGACCCCATAAACCACAGTCCTCTTGGATGCTTCTACCCCATGTGGGTTCATTCATTTCCCCCCCTCTCTTTGACACATGGGCCCTTCTCTTTGAACAAGTGGACTTCAATCCCTTGCAGCCACGCCTCTCATATTCTTTCTCTCATTTTCATTCAAATCTTTACTGAAAACTATTTATGCACCAAAGTAATTTAAGATATGATGTATTTATTCCAGACACTTTTGACTGGTTTTATTTCAAGATCTTGGGAGAGTTTTGAAGAAGGCTCTTAGCACTTTCGAGTTTCTATGGAGATAGATGGATAAGATTGTTCACTTATTTCCTCAACTTGGGCAATTCGGGATATGCTCATTTTCTACAAACTATTGACTCCCAGCAATTCCTCTATCCACCCTTTGTTTGTGTCACCGAAATCAACAAAGATACCAATATACCAAGGGAAAAGGTATTATGGCAATCTTCCTTCCAGATATTTCAAAATCAAAGACAGAATAAATCTTTTCAGAAAGAAGACTTTCTTCCGTTTCGTCAATTTCTTTGAATTTCATCAAGACTTAGTATGTGCTTAGATACATGCAACACTTCCTTGAAATACCCCACTAAGTATATATTCTGATCTTCCAAATGGATTTATTCAAGATATGTTTTGAAGAGGAGATCACTTATGAACAAAAAATTACACGAAGTCACTAGAAACCAAATTGAAAATAATTAACTTAAATGATCCAGGTATCTTCTGACCTGTCTGAATATGTAAGGCAGAAGCTAGCTGGCCAATAAATCAACTAAGGCGGCTAAACATCCGTCCAAGATATGCACTTCTATTTTTTTTTAATGGTTCCAAGTGGATAACGATCACATTAATGTCTAATCTAAATCAGATTAAGAGAATAAATTATACTCGATTGTTGATAAAACAATTTATTTTCTGGATGAGGTTCGCCTTAAACCAAAAAATCCATATCTAAAAAACAAAGATCATATGTAATATTCATTGCCATTTATATGTGCGGTTGGAATTCTTTTGTATCAACTGAATAATTAAACTAAAGCTCTCCATTTACTTCATGTCACGTGTAATCCCACTAGTCCTGGGTGATAAAGCTAGAGTTAAAAGGTTATTACATATAAACCTATAAAATTATATTTATTTATTTTAAATATATAAATAGATATATATTTATTATTTATTATTAATTAATTAAATAATTTTAAATTAAAATAAATTAATATTAAATTATATAATAATATATATAAATATATATTTATTTATATATTTAAAATAAGTATAAATAATATTAGGTTGGATCGATGGAAGCAGATACTTAAGTTTGAGAAATTTTTTCAGAGTCTCGTCAAGGTTCCTTTCGGATAGCTCTTGAGACAGGATAAGTACAAGTATGAAATAAAACTGCCCTTAAATTGTGACACCTTCACGTGCAAAAGTTGACGAATTTTCTAGTGTATAGGACTTCAAATATTGAATTGAAATACCTTCAAAGAAATATTCCCATTTTCTCAGTGTTCTTACTGACCATATTGAAGCCATTTGAGTGAATTTCTTCTATCCAGTCAATATTATAGAAATTATACAATACGTTGAGGTCTCTCCCATGAAGCTACTTGACAAATTGCAAGAAGTGAGAAACAACTATTCTAACTTTTCTAGATTCTAAGCCAATTTGCCATTTCATAAATGGAGTTTTCATATGTCTAGCTAGCTAGTTTTAATTTTTGACACATGTTTATCATTGGCCATATTTGAATATTTGATTTTGAAGCTTTAGATTGTATAAATTCTTTTGATAAATTTACCTTTTACTTATTACAGGCAGTGGAATTATGTGGAAAAATTAGAGGGGATATTTGTACTTGCATGTCACCACCAGCCTCTCACGACGGTAATGAAGATATTTGATAAAATTTCCTGTGTCATATCGAAGCAACCAAGTTTCGTTATTATGAAAAAGTATCTTGTTGACAGTTCTGAAAACAATTCGTTTCAACTTAACTTGAATTGTACCAAAAAAGGTTCCAAATTGTTCGCAAAATGAAAATGAGAGTTTTGGATCAAATTTGGTCAAAAACTGAACAAAATAACGAATGAGATATTGCATTTTCATAATATTGAAAAGTTTCTCAGAATTCTTCCACCGTGTGTAGTACATCCACCACAAAGGAAGAAGGACACATCATTTTTCACTTCACTTGCTAGAGACATAGCAAGCACATTGCTCTATATTAGCATATGCATCAAATTCCAAAAAAGAACAGATGTACAAAAGCCTCCAGGTAACTTCAATAACAATAGAGAGGTTCCATGCATATGAAAATATAGATTCAAATTCCTTTTAATGATATTTTAAAATTAAGTTTTTAACTTATTTGATATAGTAGTTATTGTTTAGTATGATTGGTTTATCGCTTTACACTACCTACTTAAAGGTCAAAATGTGTTTGATTCGCAACAAATTTCATACCCAAGGGTTTTCTAGCATCACGAATTGATTTATGGTCTCAAAATCAATATTTTAAGGACTGAAAAAAATCACAAATATTTGGGAATCAAGTACAAAGTCAAATTAATTCATTGGTATCAAACATTTTATAGTGTAAATAATATTATGGGTCATGAGCTAAATTTGTTACAACTTATTTTTGGCTGCCAAATCACTGGAAAAGGGTGATGTTCATTGTACTAGATTTAAGAATGAAGGAGATTGATTCTACAAGGCGATGACAAGGACCCCATCCATTGCATGTTGTGAGAGAATTAGAGCATCGAGATTCTTTGTATCTTCATGATTTGAATAAACAAATGGATCAAGTCCTTTCAAACCAAACAACAAAAAATCCACACAGGCCATATCACAGGACCCGTGTAATGAGTACAATGCTAGGTTAATTGAACCCTAAAATTTTCCGAAACCATCTTAAACTTTCGAGCTAACATTTTTAGTACAACTAAAGAGCTTTTTATCCATAGGTGCATTTCAGACATTTTGTAGAAACGGGACAACGACATGCATTCTTTAGCCTTTAGTTTTTTCCAAAATTCTGTATGTGGGCGGACTAACTATTATCAGTGCTCAAACAGATTCCTTTGGAGCATTGGCAACCTTTGAGAGTTCAATATTGAAGCGTTCCAAGTAGAACTTCAAGGTCTTGTCCTTCTCTTGACACATATTCCCTAGACGGCTTATATGCATAAAACACTTGTTGGTTGCCTAGAATTGCCTGAGAAATTATGTAGACAATTTTTTTCAAGAGGTGATGAAATCAGAGGGTAGCTTCTTCAACCAACTCTTTGCTCCTCTGTTGATATCAACTGCTAGACAATGACACCTGACCAGTTCAGAGACCTAGTAGAGCTCTATTATTTTGTTGAATTAGTCCAAGTAATCCTACAAATTACTCGTTCTGTCAAACACAACTATTAACGATGTTTTGAAACCATTGGGCAGACTCCAGTATCTGACTTATCCTTTTGGGCCCCCTTTCTCTCTACGCGTGCCTAGTTCAGTTTTATATACTATCGTTTGATTTTGCAAAACAAAAGCTCAACGTTTGATTTTTTATCTCCATGAAATGTTACTCCATTGAATTCGTTTTTAAGGGTTAATGTTAAATAATATTTTTAAGACCATTTGTTACTGTTTTTATTAGGACTAACGTTCTTGCAGCTTAACGATCTTATTTTCAACTATAAAAGGCCTTCATTTCTATACTAAAATACACAATCTTAGACACACTCAGTTAGTTCAAAGCTTTCTCTACCTGCTGGTTTTACATAAATACACTATCTGTTGTTCTTAACACTTTGATATGTCTTTTGATTCTCAACACTTTGATATCATTTTTTAATACGGTCTGAGCCAATACGCAAAAAACACCACCATTTTCTATGTTCATGAATTCCTTTTTTAAAAACCAAGTCAACCAGTTATAAAAATATATTAAATCTATAAGTATGAGGATCGAAACTTATATTATATAAAATCAATTAATTTATATTAAAGTTTAATCTGTCATACTTATATATTTCCTACTTATATTATTTTTATTTAATGTAAGACTCTTTACTCCAATATCCTTCTTTAAGTATAATCATAATAAGTTGTTAGGTTCGTTGTTTTGCTAAATGCGTTATCACTTGATATACAAATCACTTTAGTCTGTTAGACTCAATCATTTGGTTTTGGACTCTAATACTATATAGAAATATATTAGGTTTATAAGTATAGATATAAAAACTTATATTATATAAAACCAATTGGTTTGTGTTAAGATTCAATCTACTGCACTTACAACAGTCAACACATTGCATTGTATTCATATATAGTATAAATATACACCACAAGAAAATTGATTTTCCTGGATGAACTTTAACGTGACGCTATTGATAGTCGCATTCAAAGATTTTTCTAAATTAGTTTTATTTTCCCCTTGCCTTCAGTTGAATTCAGCTCAAGATTATAACACGTAATTCTCTAATTGGATCATATTTCATTTTCAAGATTTTTATATTTCAGAAGTTTAATTACCACTCATAAATTTGGATTTTAAATCATCTAGAACTTAAATTAGAAGATATTCACGTACCTAATAATGCTCAAATAATGATAAACCTAAGTGACTAGTGGATTGAAAAGCTTGACTGGATTTGATTTAACAGCAAGTCAAGTAAGATGCGGCTTCTGATTGAGAACCAATCACATCCATGGTCTCAGCTTACCGTAAGAACAGGGAAAGGGATGAACTTGGACAAAATATATTTCAGAATAATGCATTTTAAACATCTGGATCATTTTATCCTGTCTTAATTCAATTTTTAACTTGTTTTTTTCCCTTTTATTGTGTTTATAAGTAATGATCTCCAATTTCATCGAACTTCGATTTAATTTTCGAGCCAAAATTAAGTCAGGGAAATTAATTTACAAATGATAATTATAATTACAGGAACCAACTAATTATCAAATTTGTTTTTATTTTTTTGTCTATATCTATTTTCTCTAAAATTTTAAAATGGGTTTTGGAAGACAAAGGGAATCCTTTAACACATATTTCAAATGGAATATTTTGAATCTATGTCGAATTGGTAGATGCATGTATTGATCAAATGAATTTCCAATCTGTTTTAATAGGGTTAGGTCGAATTGGTAGATGCATTTGTGGACTTAGAAAATTATCAAATCAATTTCATTGGAAATTTGTCGCTTAATTTCCCCTTAATCACGTCCTTTCTCAATCACTCTAGAACTCAATAGAGACTTGATCTCACTAATAATAATAATATATATGGTCAAATCATAAGACTTAATTAACTGTTATCCACATGATTCTAATTAAGTTTGGAAATTTTTACAGTATAAGGTTTGAAATGGAACATTTTCTCTTAAATATGTCAATTTCACGTGCAAAAGTCGAGAATATTTTCTATAGTGTAATTAATATAAGCTTGAAAATTGAAAATTTTCCAAGTTGCATGCCAGTGTTCTCTCAATCTGTCTATTTCAACCTTCCAAGAAGTTAATGTAGAACATATATTCCAAATTTCCCCAAAACTATTCTCCTCAATTTGTCTAATTTAACCTTCCAAGAAGTTAATACAAAAGTAAAACATATAAATCCCAACTTGTCCTTTATTCTTATTGCAAAATCTTGAATATATATATAGAATACATATAATTAATCAACTATTAGATTGAAGTAATTTTTTGTAACGTGATCAGTCTGTTCAGATATATATATATATATATATATATATATATATATATATTTCATGTGTAAGCATAAATTTGTCTGCATGTATTAGTAACATTTAAGTCAATTATAAAGCGTGAGTCTTTTTTAGACTGATTTCCATGGGCTATTTTTCAGTCGCTCTTGTAGAATTACAGTGGTAATTGTGAAATTAAAACAAGAGAAGATCGCAAATATTCCCAGTTTTCCGGAATATAAGCCAATTTTCTAAGTACGTACGAGGAGTTTTTTACATTGATACCAAGACAATATCTCATATCCCGGCTCAAAGGCAATAATCCTGATACAAACTACGTCATAGATATAAAAAATAATCTCATTGTGATATTAGAGAGCATTATGAAACATTTGATTATTTCTATCATATCATATAAAATAAATAGTGATAGACAAAGATAACCGAGGAAGAATATGTCAAATGTCTCTCCTCCACCTAAAGTGTAAAGATATCCGATGTGCCAATCTAGACCAAAAGAAGCTCGATCAAACCAAAAAGATCTAACTCGACCAGAGTACCGATGAGTTGCAATGCATGTTGTTTTGCACATGTCAATTGATTTTTTAAAAATATTTCTTAATAGATTGGTCGAACAAATATATTAGAATAATAATATATGTATAAATAAATTGTACAAACTTATTCATATTAATATTCGATTGGGTGATTTTAAAGAAAAAGAAATATAAACCATCACATCATCTATTAGCACACTGTCATTTTAATTTATATATAAATAAGATAATTTTGTTTATATTATAATTTTATTCAATATATTAATACTCCATATTATTAAAAAATAAATGCATGGTTTGAATAGATTATGATAGCATGCTTCAATGATTTAAATTAATCAAAATGACGTGATTGAAGTGTGTACCTAATTAGTATGACTTTTTCACAATAATTAGAAAGGAAAATGCTGTGAAATTAACGTTTTTAGTCATGTGGAGTCACAGAGTTCTCCCAATTACTTTTTCTTTAATCGGCGAGGCTGGAGAGTAGGACCAATTAATTCGGATTACATTACAAGTCCTCTCCCACATATAAATTATGTGAATTAAGGCTTTAATATTCAAGATTAAACCAACTTAATTCTTGATTAAGAAGCTAATAAACTCTGATCGAAATTCCATATCAAAGCTGTAGTCATTGAAGCTCATAATTTTATAAACTAATTATAGTGCTGAATTATTAGTTGACAAAACTTTAAGGGGAATAATTATAGTTCAATTAATTATATTAAATTATGCTACAGTTGCAGTTACAGCTGAAGTAGCTATTGCAGTTTGAATTTCTGTGCTGTAGACTTTTCTTATTCACCGATCCAATGAGGAAAGCTGACGCTTGCTAGCCAGCCTGAATATCATGTGGGATTCAAGGGCACAACACACTGAAACTAAGAAAAACAGCTCCACAATTAATGGACATCTCTCCTGTTACATATATATATATATTAATTCCGTCTATACATGTTTGCTTCATGCCGACTAAAAAGTCTATCCAGGAGTATTGTAATAATGAAACACTTTTGAGGGGAATTTGAATGATAAAAAAAAAAAAATTTTAATATAAGAGCAAAGTTCTAAATACTTTTCCGTAATATTTTAAAATTAAACTTTTAACATATTAAATATATTTTAGTATTTAATTATAAATTAAAAGCGCATAATACATAGTTTTATTGCCATCTTAATTGATCAACTAAACAGACACAAAAAAAGCTACATATATTGCAGTTGACAAACTTATTTGTATATATGCATAGAGTACAGGAAGAAGATCAGTGAACATATTTCCATGGAAGACATTTAGGCTTTAGGCAAGAACCTTCCCATGTGCTTGAGCATTCACCTCCTTCACCATCGCAACACTTGCACTCAACTCCAAGGGTCGCAAATGCCTTCAAATACCCTACATACAGTCACAAAAATACAAACTATTATATTATTAAATATTCGATTAATTATTTCATTCATTAAAATAGCATCATCGATACATAGAGAGAATTAATGCATGCAGCTTTTAATTACCAGGATGATTCACAAACACTGGCCTGCTGGCTTCTACAAACCTACAGCTTGGGGAATGAACGACCGCAAGAATCACCAAGAGCAATACAAACAACTGAAAGTGCTTATGCATGGCCATATTTATGATAAACTAGAATCTTAAGTTGCAAGCTCTTGAGTGTTTTAATGGAGAAAGAAAAGGAATTCTTCGCTTTGTTGTTTAGCCCTGATAATTGTTTATTGAAGGTTTTTTGCGGTATTTATAATTGAATGGTGGGGATCCTCCAGAAAGAATGCGGTGGAAAAGATACGCGGTAATTTCTTATCTCCTCGAAGACTCCTTAAAGGAGGACCTGCATTAGGGTTTGAAAACAAGACTCTCTGTATTTACCACGAAACTTCTTGCATGAAAATCTTGTCTTCTTCTTCACCTTTAATTTCACTTATTACTTTTCTTGATATGTAATTGACAAAAGGGAAATTTTAGTTTTGTGAAATAATTAATTTAGAATACATGACTAAAGCGATACTTCCTTCCATCTGAAGATTATAATAAGGAATTTTTCCAAATAGTATGATAAAATTAATGGTTCTGCCATAGAATTTACCCCAAGTTTTAGCTGAATTCAACTGAAGATTATAAAGATTATAATAAGGAATTTTTCCAGAGAATATTCAAAGGATATATATTTGCTTAGCTGAAACTACTAGCTAGTACAGAAAAGACTAGTGTGCTTTTTTGTCAACATTGTTTGCCAATAATATAATGTAGTGAAATCTTTTAAATTTACTTTAGAGCTATGTAATTAAAGCAACTTGTTTACTTATTGACCAAAACGTTTAAAGGACTCTTTTCCAAATCAAACCGCATGGTATATGTCGCCTTAGCGTATACTCAGGACAAAGTATATAAACAATAATGTAGACGAAGTCTTTTCATTTTATATATATATATGGATGATGCATAGAATGTCATTCATTTCAAAAAAACTGACTTCTTGAACAGAATCTGTGCCCATTATATCATATTTGCAAACGGTATATGATTCTTTTAAAAGAAACTGTTAATATATGATTGATTACCGTTAAAATACATAATTAAATATATAGATAATATATCATTATCTAATTTAGTGATGTTTCATTGTTAATTCAGAATTATTCAATTAGATAATAACATATTATAGTTATAGAATATGACCATCTCTCGATATTTATCGAATTATATTTGAAATCTTTATAAAATTTATGTGCAAATATAAGTTCATTTTTGCTGGTGAATCCAAAGGTTCGTAAGATCTTGCTAAATATTCTTGGGCAGTATAAGTGCATGCTTCGTTTTGTCAAGGAATGAAAATAAAAGGCCATTTTTTCAAAGAGTTTCTGTTTAAAAATTTAATTTCCCTGACAAGATGATGAGTAATTTGGCATTATATATGCAATCTAAGTATGGACAAATAATTTGACGTGATCTAGAAATTGAATAAATTTTTCTAAGGGGGATTTTTATATATGTTGAGAAGACTAGAAAACATTTATAAAATATGAAAACATGAAGGGAAAAGTCTCAGAAACTGATCGTCATTTGACTCTTTATTAATATAGCCTAGCTAGGACTCTAAGAGGATTCAACAAAATCAGCCCAAGATTCAAGTATATCTAGATATAACAGTTTTCGCTTGAATAACTTTAAACACTACATTTTTCATATTTTGTAAATTTTAACTGTAAAAGGGTATTAAAATAATTTTAAAAAAACAAGAAATTCTTTTCCTTTCTTTCTTCTGTAATTTAAAAGGGTGTAAATTTTCATACCCACCTAGCTTAATTTTTTAAGAACATTCCAAGAAATCAATCAATGTAGTTAAAGTTTCACCTTCAAAGCTAATTAATGCTTAATTAGTTAGTGAATAATAATACTAAGAAGTTTACATTCCACTAATGAATTGCCTTCTTGTAAATTCGGAATTGACTCAGTAATTTAATTCTTCAACCGTTACCACTGTCTTCTCCCCTTTAACTAGAATATTGAATCGTTAATAGAAGTGAAAGAAGCAATATTTTAATGGCGGTCACTAGACTTGACTCTAATTTATTTGACTGATAAAACACGTGCTTTTACATTCTCACAGGGTTCAATTTAACCGATAATTTTTTGAGTTTGAGTTGAAATAGGACGATCGAAAACTTTTAGTAAAAGAGCTAGGCTAGACTTTAAAGAAGACCCAATAATATATAATTCTGCATTCAAATGTATGTGACCACTACGCGGTGTCAATTATTTTATTAATTCTTTCGTGAAAATTCTCACGTTAATACAATCTTTTTACCAGAACTATGGATCTAGCTGGGATGTAAGCTACATTTATGAAAAAGGCCAAATGAGTATGTCCCACCTCAGTTTTAGTCGAATTTTAAAATCACACCTATAATAGTTCAAAAATTCAAATACTCACTTATGAACTAACTTTTATTAGAATTTTTTATTAAAGAAAAGAGTAAAATCGTTATTTTATCACAAAATTTTAAAAATTTATATCATATTTTTCTTAGTTTAGAAAACTAACCATCCGCCGCTTCCACCGGAGCTTTTTAAAGTTTAATTGTGGGGGAAATTATTAGTTTTTTAAATTAAAGAGAAAAATAATATAAATTTTTTAGAGTTTAGAGGTAAAATGATAATTTTACTCTTATTTTTGACAAAAGTTAGTCCATGGTGGATAATTAAGTTTTTAAACTGTCGCGAGTGTATTTTAGAAATTCGGCTAGAACTTGGGTGGAAAATAATCCTTTGGCTTTTTTTTCTTCAACAATCAGATGACCAGAGATGGTCGCTTGAGAACCGTTGAAAATAAACCTTAGGTTTTGAGAGAAGAGAAATGTTACTTTTCAAAGTTAAAAAATTTTAGATATAAGTGAAATTGTTAGTTTTTAAAATCTTTAAAGAAAAATATAATTAATTTTATATTTTTTTAATATTAATAGTGAAATAACGATTTTACTCTTGTTTCTAATAGAAAAATTGAACAATAATTAGGTTACGTCTGAGTATTTAAGTTTTTAAACTACCGTAAGTATGTTTTTGAGATTAGGCTGAAACTTAGACATAGCTCTTTGGCCATCTTTTTTTTCATCATCTGTTGCATAAGAGGTGCATTCCAACATTAAGTTCAAGAGAGAACAAAAGAATTGCAGATTTTTTTTTGGGGAATTATTGATCTTTTTACAAGTTGGAATTCATTTATTATACTGGATTTTATTTGGGTGTGAATATTGTCAGGTTTTCACTATATTTTGGTATGTTTGTTGGTATTTTCAGTGACTCAGTTGTGAGCGCAATGGCTGATAACCGACTAATCCAGTAAGCAAGGTTTTCAAAACCGGACCGGGATACAAACCGTTTTAAGTACTGGTTTCGGTCAGACCGGTTGGACCGTTTAAACCGATCGGTTGGACCGGAATTAAAATTTTATATAAAAACTTAAAAATATTATATCTAATTATTAATTACATGTATTTTATACAGTAAATTTTATATTGTACATATTTTTCAGTTTTCATACTTAACAAAATATATGCATTAAACAAATTCAATTCTATAAATACATATACTATTAATTATTAAACACTCAAACAAATTAAAAATCTAATATATGTATTAAATAAAATATAAAATTAACCAATCAACACACTCCCACTTTGATAAACAGTATAAAGAAATAGAAGGAGCTATGAAAGATTGGCTCTGATAAAGATGAGAAATGTAAAGAAGGTATATATAGGCAATAGGGTCACAGAGGGTTATGTTAGTATGTCGTGCGCTGTTCTCCATCAGAGGGTAACTTCCTAAGAAATGTCCATTACAATAAGCCTCTCGCTCTGACAGCTCGCTTGTTTCTCAAGCACATGTTTCCACCTCCCCATCTCCACCTATACCTACTACCAGAACGCCCATTAATTAATGGTTTTCAAATACCAACTCTTTTGACTGAACCATGGTTCCTCCATTGTTTCAACTTTCAAGCTTGTAGTTGCATTATGAGAGTCAGTCAAACACAAAACTGAATCAATGTTGTCAGCGACAACGCAGAAGATCTCACTACTATGCAGAAAAATTAGAGTAAAGATGTCGACGGTAACCCAAAACTGGAGCAACGAATATGACGGCAACGTAGGACTGAAGCTGGAGAAAATTTTATACTGAGCTTTTCTACAGTTGTGAACCGGATTGACCGCGAACCGCTAATGAACCACCGGTTCAATCCGAAAATTTAACATGAACGGTTTTTCCTGTTTAAAAATCGCTACAGTAACCGGTTCACGGTCCATCCGGTTGAACCGGACGGTCCGGTCCGGCTTTTAAAACCTTGCCAGTAAGTACCATAATCCAGCTATCTTGTTAATATTTGAAAATCAATTTTTTAAATTGACTTGGTTGAATAACTGATTTAGAAAGGCCAAATGACTTTGTCCCACCCAAGGTTTGGTGTATTTTCAGACTTTTACTAATAAAGTTTTAAAAATCTAAATATACACCTTTTTTTTTTGTTCAAATTCTTTATAACCGTTATTTAATGAAATATTAAAAAAAACGAAAATTTTATCTCAGTTTCCTTTTTTAGTTTAAAAAACTAACAATTTTTCTAACCTAAAATTTGAAAAGTTATATTTTCTCTCTAAGATTTGATTTTTTTTCAAATCTAACGATTACTCCAAAAAAACTATCAATCAACCTTGCCTAGTATAGAAACCACAAAAAATTCAATCGAAATAATCTGACAGTATTGCATAGATCTGTGCGTCTGCCGCATAGATTTGATAATTAACAGTTGCTTTTACCAATTGTTAATTTAATGTCTTTCTGGAAAAAACTTTGTGCACTAACGTGTTAGGATTATCTAAAAAATAATTTTGATAGCACGCTAAGATACTCCGAAAAAACATGAACTCAGAAGGCTAATAACATCCAGAAATCAAACCTTTCGATCATCCGATGACAAGCCATACTGGATAAGATAGACTGAGTTCAAATTTAATTGAGTTTAAACTTAAAAGTCCAGAGATTGTAATCTTAAAATTTAGATTTTAATGTTGTGGTGATATTGTTTTTGAAAAATCTGAACTCTGTTGTTTTCTATTCAGTATTGTGTACTAGAGCAACAATAAGGCTTCTCACTTTAAAAATGGAGACTGCTGATCCAACATTTGTAACACTGCAATGGAAGAAGCTATTGAAACATTCTCTACTCATGGTTGATAAATCAACTATAATTAAAAGCTCTCTAAAACTTTTTTATTGATTGCATTTAAGAAATTAAAGTTGCACTTCGTTTTCAATCAATAATTTCTGCATAAATCACTTTACTCATCAGATTCAAAGAGATAATAAGCAAAAACTGGGCTCCTCACTTGATGCACTCCATCATCCCAAATCAAAGAACCAGAGCTCCAATTCAACGATTTCGACAACATTGCTGTAACTGTGAGAACAAATGATTTGGTCTCCCCAACATGGTTGAAAGACAGTACACTTGGTTCAACTTTGATCCCCAGTCCAGGTTGAGCCTCAACAGCTGCCGTGTAAGTGGACACTGGTGATCCAACATTTGTGACATTTCTATGGAAGATGCGAGTGATCGATTGTGTAGAGTTGGTTGATACAGCAAAGGAAGGGTAGTTCAAGTCCCACACAGCTTTAGAGTTTGCTGGTGAACAACTGCTATAGTCCCCAGTTACAATCCTTAGAATCGTAGTATTGTAGCCTTGTCCACACAACATATTAACATAATCAAGCACCCCAGCATCATATATCAATCCGGGGTCAGCTGCTTTCGTTGGATTCAGATGACCTGATCCATATGCTAACTCTGCATCGCTGTTATATGCAACATTCATGCGAGAAGCTGCAATAATCATTCAGAGTTGTAGGGTTGATTAGATCATTGATCAATGCTTAAAAGTGTACATTGAATTCGTCTAGACAACAAAGTATGAGTTACCTGTTGTCATCAGAGCAGACTTAATAGCAGCAGGGGACCATGTAGGGTGGAAAGACTTAACATAGGCTGCGATGCCACTCGCGTGTGGGCAGGCCATTGATGTGCCAGAAATTATATTGTAAGGAGATATTCGGTTATCTTCTGGGAATTCTGACACAGATAAAGCTAGTGACCATGAAGCTAAAATGTCCACTCCAGGAGCAGAAAGGTCAGGCTACATAAACCAATAAGTCAGTATTAATGAAACTGGTAGATGCATGAAATCAAATGGAGAAAGTTATTGAAATTATACCTTGAGAATATCTGCTGTGATAGGATTAGGTCCTCTTGATGAAAATGTAACCACTGAAGGGGCAAATTCGTTCTTTACCGCAACACTCTTGTATATAGTAGCTGTTGGTTCACTGTTGATATTTCACAAGAATGCAACTGAGCTAATTTTATTCACTTAACCATCATTTGTGTCTTCAAAACTAGATTTTATCAAAGAAATTCAGGGAAGTCTGTACCTAGTTGAGTTCAAGTATGTTGCAACATGGCTTCCATCCTTCATGCTTAAGTAAGAAGTAGGTAGAGGATATAGAAAGGCCACATCTTGATAAACTTCATCACGCATTATACAACCAGCTGCTCCTGCAACTGCTGGCTCCTCCCCAGTGTCCAACGCATCACAAAGAACAATTTTTCCTTGTACTAGAGTCTTATTCAAAGTGCCATCCCAGCAGTACCTGAATTTCATGATAAGATTTAAGCAATTATAATGTTTAGAGCTTGACATCATGTACACAGTACACTGTAACATAAAGAACTCCACATTCAATATAAAAAAGATTATTGGACATTTCTACTTGAAACATTTTTAATTTCATGTTACCTGGAATCGGTTCCATCGTAACCTGCTGTTTTGTTGGGGGCATCTCCTCCATAGATGAGAGGGTACAGCTTTCCCGAAAGGTCTACTGTATTTATAGAGATTCCCTGCAAGTGAAGAGAAAACAAAGTTTGGTACTGAATGGTATGTAAAAAGATGGCTTAATTGGGACATATTACTTGAGAAATAAGCAATCTGACTTACTTCATAAACCTGACCATTGCCCAAGGTCACTTGGGTCAAAAACTTCCTGTCAATGGTGCTAGCAGCCACAGAGAGTAACCATGGTGCAACGCTAGATATCGATGCATAATCAGGACCGGAATTACCAGCAGAATTAGATGTTAGTATACCATTCTTCATTGCATGGAAAGCTCCAATAGCAATGGGATCATCAAAATAATCATCAGCGTAAAAACCCCCCACTGAAATAGAGATTATATCAACACCATCAGCAATTGCATCATCAAATGCCGCCAGGATATCAGCATCAGGGCAACCATCAGACCAACATATCTTGTACACAGCAATGCGTGCTGAGGGAACTCCACCGCGGGCTGTCCCGAGGCCAAGGCCAAACAGACTTGCCTTGCTAACTAAGCCACCAGCTGCTGTCGATGAAGTATGAGTTCCATGTCCTTCTGAATCCCTTGGTGACTTAAAATCTATTTTATTGAATCTTCCATCCGCTCTGTAGTATTTAGCTCCAATAATTTTGCTGGAATTTCAACCCATGTTAGAATGATTTCAAGTCTAAATATTTTGTATGTGACAATGTTCTCAAATTTTATATTGTATTTACTTGTTGCAAGTGAAATTGGATGAGGCTTGGCAAGTGCCCTTCCATTTTGTAGGAGGTGGACCAAATTTCTCATCATTGAAACTTTCAGATTCAGGCCAAATTCCTGTATCAAGCATTCCTACAATGATATCACTTTCGGTAGTTGATCTGTTCACACTTTGAGAAAATCCCATAAAGTCCCATGACCTTGTAGTGTGTAGTTGTTTTCTTCCATTAGGGAACACTGACACCACCCCTTCCATGTCTGGAAATCAAAAGATGTAAATTCAAATTATTGAGTAAATAATAATTGCATAAAATTCTGATCTCCATTACCTCAAATATGAGATTCTAGAAAAAAAAAAGTATTGGATCAACCTTTCAGCCTCTGGACTTCTTCTTCGGTTAACTTGGCAACAAACCCATTGAAGCTCCTGTGGTAGCTATAAAGTAGCAGTTCTTCTGCACCACTGCTCAATTCAGGTAAATTTGTTAATATTGACATTTAAGGTCTTAACGAAACATGTTAATAAGCATCTTATATCATATTATATTTCTAATTTTTGGTTGTTTTATGAATTATTGAATTTGGTGTAGCAAACCTTCCAATAACTTCTTGCAGCATTCTAGCGTGGGAGGAAGACGCAGAGAATTCACCCTGTGGACGATGACCCATATAGACTATATAATCCTGTACCAAAACAGAACAAAATTAAAAAGAAAGAGTATGTATCAATCCATTGTTGGCCTAAAATTTCATCTCAACCAATGTGTGACCAGTTCTGGCCCATTTTTTGGGCCGAAAAGCGACATTCTGTCTTTAAAATGAAGGACTAAGTCCAGTAAATTGGGCTGGGAAGAGAGACTAAAAATAAATGAATTTAAAGAAAAGCAATAAAATTCTGTTTGGGAGGATTTCTATAAAAATGATGAATTCGTTGAGTGGAATCAACCCAACGATTTTTCAAATTATCAAAAAGTGTTTTTTTTTTTTTAAATAATGGAAACCCACTTGAATTGAATTGCCCTTTCAAGGATAGAAACACTAAGTTCAATGATCAGTCTCATTATCACTGAATCAGATAAGTCAAGAGTTTGATGTTGATATGTCGTTAAAAAGACTTAAATTTATGTCTTCTTGTATATGAAGCCCCTCTTATACATGAAACCTCTTTTAGGTCCAATAAGACTTAAAGATATGTTATCTTATACATAGAGCCTCCTATTTTATCACTCAAATTATCTATTTTAAATAAAAACCTTAGGTTTAGTGACAGACTCTATAACCACTAAATTAGGTAAGTCAAGAGTTTAATTTTGATATGTTATCAGAAAAGACTTAAACTTGTGTTCTTTTATATATGAACTCTTATATTTTGTTACTCAAACTACTTCTTGAAGGTTATTAAAAAGTGTTTTTAAACAACAGCTAAATCTATAAAAATAGTGACTCACAATAAGGATGTGTTTGGTTTGAGTAGTCTTTTATTACCAAAATAAATTATTATGTTTGGTTAGACATAAAAAAAAATATTAACATATTATTTTATTTTCTTTATGTTACTTATTTGTATATTTGTTCTAAAAAATTAATAAAGATAAATTGTAACAAAATCAAAATTAATTTGATAATCTTTTAAAATATAAGGTAAGATGGTAATCAAATTTCTCTGATATTACCTAACACATTAGTATCAATAATAAAAGATAAATTATCAAAATAATTTTTGATGACCTTAAACCAAACACACTATAAGGTTAATAACAATATCCAAAAACAGACCTTTCTATTGTCCAAGGAGCCATTAATGCAGCTGATAAGCAAGGTGAGACTGAGCAGGAAAAGCCATGAAAGAGGCAATTGGCCTGCCATTATAAGCTTCTCTTAAGAGCAAGAACTGCATATATCGATAGTTCATGCAAGGGAAAAGCATGACATTATATACTATAAGCTGAAATATTTAAATAAACTTTCAATTCAATTCATTGTTTACACATTCCATAGTTTAGCCCGCCCGGCCTAAAATTAACCAATCCGTCCATTGCCGGCGTATGGCTTTTATTTTAAAGAGAAATTAATTTTTATCAACATTTTTTTAAAGTTTTTTTTTTACAATGTTTCTGAGCAATTGCAGTAATGGTGATGATATTAAGAAGGATTGCTTAAGAATAATTTATGTTAGCCATGATATTGTATTTGTCATACAATAGAGAATGTACTTCCGGCACAGCCAAGTAACATCTTTTTCTTGAAAATAAAGTCCACCAATGTAAGAACTGAGAAGACCATGATTATCTTATTCTTAATTTGAAAGCATTAGACATTTCGACAGTGCTGTCAATACAAGTATATATATATATCATTTTCATTTCATCCTTGAAGTCGTCAATTTTTTTGTTCTCATCCAAGTAGAAAAAAATTTCTAGTTTCATATAAGGAAGATAGATGTGTCTTCCCCTTTTGTTTATCTTGGACAAGCTCTTCAATATACGCACAAGAGTTGTTTAACAAGACATATTCATCCTTATGAAGTGTGATAGAGAGAACATTTGTTACCCAAAAAAAAAAAAGGTAAAATCTTGATGGTGTCTCCATTGATGAGCAAAAGAATAAAACAGTAGATCATTGGATGATGAATGATGTTAGAAATACTACAAATTACTTACCTTTACATAGATAAAGTAATAAATCTATGATACAATTAGCTACTTGTAAATTTTATTGTTTTTAATGATATTTATGTGAAAATAATATTAGAAATTTTGACATGTAAATATAAGTATATCTTTAAATTTCTTATCAGTATCATATTTTTCTTGGGTTTTCATTATTGATGAATTTTTTAAATATATTTATTTTTTTCTTTTTATAATAGACCTATGTTGAATGTTATTAATTACACAAGATAAAGTAAATTATTAAATTAGATTGAAAGAGAAAAACACTGCTTCCTTAGTATAATAATTTATTAAAATTTAGCTTATAATGTTAAAGAAATAGTGCATAATTGGACTTTAGTTTAAAATTATAAGCATAGTGGTGTGTTACTAAATATAACTAAAGTATAAGGAATTTTAAACATTTTAACATAAATAATAAACTTTTTAGATTATTTGACAAATAATCACAATTAAATTATATACTATAATCTAATATCAAAGATGCAAGAATTTATTGTCACATAATCAATTATTTCTATAATCATAATTTTATAACCATAAGTTCTATTACTATATAAATTACAAACACATGTCAAATTAACATCTTTATTCAAGTATGATTTAGCATATGGTTAATTCTTTTAGACCTCTTCTATAATTTTTTTTATTTTTTATATAATTCTAAAACGGGACAAACCAAAAATTTTATAAAGCAAAATATAAGTGGCAAAAAGTATAGATCAATAAAAAAAATAACTTTATAAGATTATTCTTCCAATAAAATTACATAAATTTGAGTATTAACAATAATGTGTCATCGTATGATATTATTATTCAATTATACTGTAACATATATCAAAATTAATAATTATTATAAATGCATAGTAATGTCATCGTACATTTTTGCTTGCTCTCTCCCGTGGATCCCGACTTTGGATCCTGCTAGCTCTTGCAATTTTGTTAAGTTCAATTCATATGAAATTTATCCATTAAATATACAATGTTATATATTATGGCCCTAAGAAAATAATAAAAAGATATTGGAGGCATTAATTTTGGAAAAGTTTGCCTAGTTTATCAGGTGTTTATTTAAACATGCCGGGTTTCGCTGGTTACATCCCACAATGAAGCCGTTTTAAATGCTTTTCCTTCAGTTATTCTGTTTCCTCTCACGGCCTGTGTAAGCCATACTATGCTCTCTCTCTCTTCTTCCTTCACCTGAAACTTTCTCTGCAAAATTTTCAATTAACGAAACATCTTATTTCTGTAATTATTTCCATTTCATGGTTAGTGTCTTTTCTCCTGTTTTTTTTTTTTTTTTTCATGCATGCACGTGGAAATGGCTTTTGGCATTAAGTTTTCATTTGTTTTTCTTGGTTTTTTGATTTATTGATAATGATGATAATTATGTTGGATCTAATAGGTTTCTGATAAAAGATAGAAAGAACGAATAAAAATGGCTTACAAGGTTGATCACGAGTACGATTACCTCTTCAAGATTGTATTGATTGGAGATTCTGGTGTGGGAAAATCCAATATTCTTTCCAGGTTTACAAGAAATGAGTTCTGCTTGGAGTCTAAGTCCACCATTGGCGTTGAATTTGCAACCAGGACTCTTAAGGTTCGTTTTCATAATGCCCCATTTTGGTTTTTTTTTTTTTAACAATTTTATTCGATATGAAAATTCTAATTTTATTTCTGATTTTTGAGGCTATTTTTACCATTGATCCCTAATGTATTGGAGTTAAATCTTCTAGGTTAGTTTTTCAAGTATCATCTGTAGCTGTGTATTTCATTTTACCTTTTTCCTGAGATGCACATTATTCATGTTAGGTATGATCTTAAAATTTACAATTATAATGAGGAAGAGACTCAATTGATGGCGAATAGAATAGATTTTCTCTCCTTGGAAGCATTGAAACACTAGTGCCATTTCCATCTTGAGTGAAAAAATGTCTCGCAAAGTGGCACGAATTGGTTTTGTTTTGTGAATTAATGTCTTGTATTGATTGATAAATAAAATGACACCCAGATGGGATGTAACATGAACTTGCATGGCTTTGGAGGATGAAAACAAAAAATGGTAAAGTATTTTGTGCACGCTGAGATTGTTTTCAAAAGGGATGGACGTTAGATTGCACATACAAACTTAGTATCTCTTTGTTGACGCGGGATTCTCCTAGGTATCACCTTGTAGTGTGGAGACAAGAGTTGTGCACAGATCATATATATGATAGCAACTCAAAGTAGAAGCTTCTGATTGCCCTTATGTGGATCTTATGATTTTCTATACTCAAGGAGTGAAAACTCTCTGTTGGGTCAACATGATTTACAAGAATCAGAAGATCTTCTTGCTGATTAAGCTTGTCTGTTCGGATGCAGGTAGAGGGAAAGACTGTAAAGGCACAGATATGGGACACAGCTGGTCAAGAGCGGTATAGAGCCATCACTAGTGCTTACTATAGAGGAGCCGTTGGTGCCCTATTGGTTTACGACATAACCAAGAGGCAAACCTTTGACAATGTCCAAAGGTGGCTCCGTGAGCTGAGGGACCACGCTGACTCCAACATTGTCATTATGTTGGCTGGGAACAAGTCTGACCTTAATCATCTGCGAGCAGTTCCCGCTGCAGATTCTCAAGTGCTGGCCGAAAAAGAAGGCATATCATTCCTGGAGACTTCAGCATTGGAAGCTCTCAATGTTGAGAAGGCATTTCAAACAGTTTTGTTGGATATCTACCACATTATCAGCAAGAAGGCACTGGCGGCACAGGAGGCAGCTTCCACAACTGGAGTTCCTCAAGGCACCACCATTAATGTTGCAAATCTATCTGGTAATGCCAGCAAGAGACCTTGTTGCTCAAGTCAGTAAGATAAAATGTATTCTTCTGCATAAGCAGGAGAAGACATTGACAATTTTGTTCAATCAGGTCATATATGAAGAATTCTTTTCTTTTGTCACATACATTTTTTTTTATTTGACATTGACGCACAGAGAAATATCGGTGGGAAATTGTTGTTTGTTACCATTTGTGAGGATGCAAGGATGAAAAAGAAATTGTAAGCAAGCGTTATTCGTCATTTTTAGTACTAAATTATCTTCTTTTGAGCCCGTTTATTCTGATTCTTACAAATGTGCAATAAAATCTTTTCTTTCATTGTTCAATTACTCAGTGCTATTCTATATGATTTTAACATCTGTAACATATTTTGATCAGAAAGAGACGTTATTCAAGAATATTTAGAGATATCTTACTTTAAGTATAATAACATAGACCCTGTATGGCTTCTTATTTGCTACTCGTATACTTGATAAGAATTGAAAGAAAAGTTCCTAGGGTAATATGGAATCTGATTTATATAGCTAATTATTGAACTAGTATATATAATAACAAATTGCAGAAGCAGAAGTGTTGCACCATAGCTGCTTCTTACAATCAAAAGAAGTTGAACAAATTAAACCTTCATAACATCTAAAACAACTATAATTAAGCTGCTAAACTTTATTCTCCCAGGCCAAATGATAGCTTTTATATTCGTGTCAACATCTTAACAGAAAGGCCTTTAAATCAGCAGGCTGCACAAGATGTCTGCGCAGCCTTTTATTCTTCTGGTTTTGTAAAAGTTTACCCTGGAAAATCATTGATGAATACAGTTGTCTGACATATATTCGATTGTCATAAACTTCTGACCGGATAGCCAATAATTTATTCGGGAATCAAATTAGTGGCATGGCATCCAACATAAGAGAATAAGAGTTTTTGTCAACTTAAGAGTGCGTTCATTCTTGTGATTGGCCTATCACTGTCTTGAAAGGACCCTCCAATATAATCAACTACACATTCAAGCCAGATTCCTTGAGTTCCTGCAACTTGTTCATTGGTGATACTTTGAATTTATGCTTAGCGAAAAGTAACTAAAATGAAACAGAATGGCATAAATAAATCTTCAGCAGTAAGAAGGATGCTTCATCGATCACCACAAATGAGTTGACTAGATGATTTAAACTCTACTACTTACGAACCTCTAGTTAGTTTGGTGGCGACAAAGAATCCCAAAAAAAAAAAAAAAAGAGTCCTAGGAAAAGTTTATGGGGGAAGAATTGAATATAAAAAATTGGGTTTCAGTCACAGTCTAACATATAAAAGTACAGTCTTTGTCATTTTCGCATCGCGAGCACAACTATTGATGAATAACAGATGTTATGCCTTAAGATTGCTAAAGATTTTGCAGTTTTTAATTTCAAATTTTCAACCTATAATGTCCAAGTAACCCCATAGGATGGGAAAATAATAGAAAAAAGGGATTGCAAAGGTTAAATCTAACTATTTGAAAATGTGAGTGTTAACTAAGAATAATTGTGTTCACAGTTGGTTTTATTTGCACACAAATAAATGTGTGCACATGGTTCCATTTTGTGTGAATATGTGGTTTAGATTATTCAAGACAACTAATAACTTATTTTATCTGTATTAGAATTAGTTATTTATTGTTTAAGTATATTTTTATGATTCTCTATAAATATATGTCATCATATGCTGCAATCTTGTTAGGTATATAAACTTGATTTTTGACTCAAGCATATTGACCTAGTTTTCTCTTTTTTAAAACTAAACTTACTTTATATAAAACATCACTAGAAGAAATCACTTATATTCTCTCTCTCAAGGGATAAGAGTGAATTTGAAAACACGAGATAGTGATTTATGCCCTTTCACCAACGTGTCTTATATAAAATTTTCCTTCTTTAATAGCTTGCATGAGCATGCACTCTTAGTATGTATAGGTGTGCGCTTCTTTTAAAAATTTTAATGTGACACATTATTTATTTATCTGACTTAGTATTAGATGAACCGGTGTACACTCTTCATGAACAATTGTTCATCATTTTAAAGACTCAACATTTTATTCAAATTAAATCATATCTCATGCCACAATCAAATACATACAAGAATATTATTTCACCTTTTAGACATACTAGTGGGTATTACAAAGGCCCTAGTTAGGTTCTACAGATTGGTAAAGTACTGTTGAGGATTTGATGATGCACTCACACACATTTATTCAAGTTTTATGTAAACATAGGCAACAACCTTAAGAAAATTGATAATCCCCATTGTGATTAGGTATTTTATAGAGGAAAATGGATTTTAGCTCTAATGTAATTAGGGTAGCTTGATATTTGCCTCATATTGTTAATCCCCGGTTTCTAGCTTAGTATAATTTGAACAAAGCTACTGAAACCTTGATTGGTGGAACTATAAAAGTGTGGTCAGAAATTGGATTTTGCCACTCTCTTACTTGACCCATTTTTATAAAATGTTGTTCGAGATCTTCCTTAGCAATTGGAGTCTTTCCTCGCACAATTTTCCTGTCAGGCTTGACAGAGTGCAATTCTTATATTCAGGTGTAAAGAAGAAAGAATAGACCTAGGGAATATCATTTATGATAAGATCATGAGTAAAAGCAGATCCAAGCCCCTACTCTTTTTATTCCAAACCTAAAGTCTTTCCCAATGAAGTGAGCTTGAAGATTAATTATAGAGTAACAAAAGAAAACATTTAAGTGTTTTTTTAGCTCCAATGCCTCTTCTAGCTAGGCACTCAACTGACTCTGATTTAATCTTTAAGTCAAACTCTTGGCAAAGCAAAGAATTTAAAAAAAAAAAAAAAGTATGATGTGAGCTCTATGATTGCTAATATGAACTCTAGAATGGAAAATATTGGGGGAATGATTATCAAGAAGCTTTAGAGGATTCCTCTTAAGAGGAAAAGGAAAAGCCAAAGGTTGATGAATCTGATGGATTTTGTGTTTGTTGGATCCGTTTGAATTTGTTGAACTTTTTTGGCCTTGGGTTTTGATATTAGGTTGAATTAGTCGGAACTACAGATTTATCTTTTTGTCATGATGGTCTTAAGCAGGTTTTAACTTGCTTATTTAATGTTTGTTTGCAGAACTGCTTTATTTTTGCTTCAGTTTTGTTGACTTGTTAAATCTTATGGACTTGACTATTTACCTAATGTTGTGTGTGTGATCACAGATCTGCGTTTTTGAATTGTTTTTATTACAGGTTGTTGCTTTATTATTGAAAAGGTTATTTGATCATAAGTTTGCCAAAAGGGAAGATTGTAAGTGTTTTTGGTAAACTATGAACAGTTGTGCTCACCTTTGATTTTATGTGCCATAAATAATACACGCACATGATTATATTTCTAAATTAGATTATTCATTTAAGTACAACTAACAACTTATTTTGTCTGTATATGAATTAGTTATTTATTGTTTAATTGTACTTTTATGATTCTCCACAGGTATCACCATTTGTTTCACCATTGTTGAGTATATAAACTTTTTTTCTTCTTCAAGCATATTGATTTATATTAGCTGTTTTAGGACTGGTTTTTAGATGGATTTTTGTCAAGTTCATCTATTTCAGTTAAGCTTAATTCTGCAATTTTTCTCCTATGTTTGTTTCTATTCTTTGTCATGCTAGTTAACTTATTTGCTTATATCATGGATAAGAATTTGTAACTAGTGCTTGAAAGAATTTCAAGATCAAAGGTTGAAGGGATTTTAGCTTAAAAGTTCAAAGGAAATTTGAATAATAAAGTGTGATACTTAGAGTGTTTCCAACATAAGGATAGACTTCTATCATTGGAGAGTCTAAAAACTATATAAGTGAACAACGAATATTTATTTGTTTGTTAATTCTTGTTTGTATTTGATATTGAATTCATTTTTTAACGAATTACTTGAATTAAACTTGGTTTTATGTGCATAGAGATTACGTTCAATCTTAGTCGAATTATGTAAAAATTTGTTGTCCACTTTGTTTTTTCTTGCTCTTACCTTGTTTGGGTTGAATATGTTGTTTGATTGTTATGAGTGACATCTCATATCCAACTTATTCTTAGCTCAACACAACCTAGCTAACCAAACTCATATCACTCACCAAAGAGAATGTCAGAAAAGATGGAATCTATAGCTAAATCTTAAATATATATTAGTTTAATTTTGCTTTTGGACTTTTCAGTCCAAGATAAGTATAATAATTTAGCCTAAGCATCCACCTTTTAGTTTTCTAATATAAAGCTAAGAACCTTTTTGAATGAATAAACAGAAGTTACAAAGTTGCAGCCAATAGAACCAGCTTGACATTGATTGTAAGAGTAAAAATTTTTATCTTCTTCTGGCAACTCATTTTTATGCTTTAATTATTGGGTACACTTAAGTTTCCAGCTTATCTCTACAAAGAAGATAAAAGTATAAAAAGAAAAAAAATACCAAAGTAAATCTGTGTTGAACATGCAACCAATACTATCTCAGAATATATATACAGTAAGAACCTAATAAAGAATGGTGCTAAAGACAAATAATAACTTAATAATCATACTTTGTTCCAAAATAAACTAAAAAATTATTCGTAATTATCCCATTTAAGCTTGACCAGTTGGTTTATTTTGGAACAAGGAGTCATGATTTGTATGCAGAACCATTCTTTATCAGGTTCTTACTGGATATATGCTCAGAAATTATTGTTGTAGGTGTTAATATAGATTAACTTTGGAAGTTTTATTCTGTTACTTCTATTGCTGGTTGGGATGATACAGAATCCAATGCAAGTGCAGTTGATTTGCTCAGAGCCCCCTAACCATCCAAATGAGCTAGTTTTTCACTTGTTGAAGAAGATTGTGATTAGTGACAAATAAATAAAGGAGAATCTAATGGGCTGATCTTGACCAAACATCATAGAAAATAGGCACTTGTGCAAAGATTTTGTATATCCTTCAAACGGTGGGTAAAATATAAGAAAGAAACCACATTCTAGCAGCATAGCTTGGACCAAACAGAGAAAGTTAGACCATATCTTCCTATTTTTCTTAGGAGTGTACATTCAAATTTTAACATACACGTGTTACAGTTTGAAGTGTTTTTATCTTAACATTTTCAAATAATATGAGATAAATGCACAAATTTAACATCTTGTATATATTCTACTGCTATGTGATTTGCTCGTATGTCTGACAAAAAAAGCAAACTTTTTGACTTTTGAGATATAATTGCAGATCAAGGTATGGAACATGGTTGAGCATCGATATTTTATCATCTTTGCCTGATTAACAAACGACAAACTTGAGTATACTATCGATCTTTTTCACGGAACCAGGGATGGAATTAACTTTTGTTCAACATTTTACTTGCAATTTCTCTTTCTTCTTAACATAGTGGAGGCTGCCCGAGTAACCAATAGTAAGTAAACAATTCTCCTACTATAAAAGCAAGGAATGCCCACCACCCAAACGCACACAAAAATAAAGCCTCTCTTAGTTTATCCTGGTTCAGTGCTTTCTCTAGTTTGAGTAATCTGTCATTATTGAAGATATGGAGCCGGAAGTGGAGAAGATAAAGAGAGAAAGTGATGAAGAGATATGGGTTCATGATTCATCTGTGGATTATAAAGGAAATGTTCCACTCCGAGCTTCAACCGGTGTATGGAAAGCCTCTCTATTTATCATAAGTAAGATTAATTTAATTTTTCATATTCTCATCATCTTGTTTCCAGCTTCTCTTCCATGTTTAGATGGTGAAGTTTACGTTACTTTTTACCTAAACTTAAACATAATCATGTAATGTTTTTTTGTTTATTGTTATATGATTATTATTGTTTGAATGAAGCCCACATCTGACCAACTTTTTTTCTCCTGAAAAGAGGTTTCTTCTACGCAATAAAGCTGCAGTGCTGGTAACTTTATTAGGATGGGCTCGTCTTTGTAGGCATAGAACCTTGCCAACATTGTTGATGTTTGAAAGCTGTTTTGTTAGTTTTAAATACGGAGTGCTAAAGGGCAGGCATACTGCCTAGGATGAAAATCCCTGCTTCCCTGTCATTTCAGGTTTTTTTTACACCAAGGAAACTATACAAGGAATATATCAAAAATTGAAGGAAAAAGGAAAACGGTGTACAATAGAGACAAAATATAAGTAAAATTTAGAAGATAAATCAAATAATTGAACAGGGAAAACATTCCCCACTGTGCTGGTCTACATTGATCTGTTCTAGTCAATGGGTTAATTAGACATTACCCCTGTAAAACTTGTTCAGGTTAGTATTTTTTTTTAGCACCAGATCTAAATCGTTTCTGATTATGCAAATTTAGTAATTACCTAAACCCAGAATTTAATTTGTTAATTATTGGCCTAATTTCAAAGTAACAACATTAACTTTTGTATGTTTTACTTGATTTTGGAGCAGCCATTGAGTTCAGTGAGAGGCTAAGCTACTTTGGATTAGCCTCAAATCTCATCATGTACCTCACCAAAGTGCTTCACCAAGATCTTGTAACAGCAGCAAAGAATGTGAATTACTGGACTGGAGTCACAACATTGATGCCTCTCATTGGAGCTTATATGGCAGACACTTACACAGGCCGCTTCACAATGGTTCTGCTTTCTTCTCTTATCTATCTTATGGTAAGCATTTAAAAACGGTTTATTCATTACCTTTTTTAAAATAAAATTTTTGGTTAATATAATCGGGTATAATTTGTCCAGGGTTTAAGCCTCTTGACCATGTCTCAGTTCATTCCAAGTTTAAAGCCCTGCAATTTAAGAGTGTGTCAGCGGGTAAGGACTGTCCATGAAGTGATATTTTTCCTTGCAATGTATTTTATATCAGTTGGAACAGGGGGGCATAAGCCCTGCTTAGAGAGCTTCGGAGCAGATCAGTTTGATGATAATCATCCAGAAGAAAGAAAGAGGAAGATGTCTTACTTCAATTTGTGGAACATTGCTCTTAGTTGTGGGCTCTTCCTTGGTGTAACCGTTATGGTTTATGTGCAAGACAATATTGGATGGAACATTGCAAGCCTTATTCTCACCATAACAATGGCAGTGACAATAGTCACCTTTTACGTGGGAAAGCCTTATTATCGATATCGGCTATTAGAAGGAAGCCCTTTAACGCCTCTGTCACAGGTTTTGGTTGCAGCCATAAGGAAGAGGAAATTGCTTTATCCGTCCAATCCTTCTCTTTTATATGAAGTCCCCAAGTCAAAGGTGTCTCCTGCAAGGCTCCTGGCTCACACAGATAGGCTAAGGTAAGCAAGTATAATATTTATGCTTTAACGTTTTTCAATTGGTGATGAATGTATTGATTAATTTATGCTATAATGTCCTTGTTTTGATCCACAGGTTCCTAGACAAAGCTGCAATAATTGAAGATGAGGAAGGCATTGTAAATGAGAAAAGTCATAATCCCTGGAGATTGGCAACAGTGACAAAAGTTGAGGAGTTGAAGCTTGTTTTAAATATTGTTCCCATATGGCTAACTTCGTTACCATTTGGAATATGCGTGGCCCAAACTTCAACATTATTCATTAAACAAGCTGCTGCAATGAACACAGAAATCAGCGAGCAGATAAGTATCCCGCCAGCCACCACTTCCTCTTTTGCGGCCGTTGCAATGATAATTTCCATTGCCATCTATGAGAAAGTACTTGTTCCATATATACGGAGAGTCACGGGCAATGAGAGAGGGATTAAAATCCTTCAAAGGATTGGTATTGGCATGGCACTTGTAGTTTTGGGAATGATTGTTGCAGCCATTGTTGAAAGAAAAAGGTTAAGCATTGCTAATGAAGAGAAAATTCAGGGCGAAAAACATGGAATCTCCATGAGTGTGTTTTGGCTGGCTCCCCAATATGGGATTCTTGGCATAGGAGATGGATTTGCTTTAATAGGCTTGCAAGAGTATTTTTATGACCAGGTTCCTGATTCAATGAGAAGTTTGGGTATAGCTTTTTATCTAAGTGTGATTGGACTTGGGAGTTTCTTAAGTAGTTTTCTCATCACAATTGTAGATCATATCTCAGGAAAGGGTGACAAAAGCTGGATTGGCAAGGATATAAACAGTAGCCGTGTGGACAATTTCTACTGGTTGCTGGCTGCATTGAATGGGCTGAATTTGTGTATTTTTGTTTACTTGGCAAAGAAATATACTTACAAAAAGGTTCAAGGCAGGATAGTTGCAGCTGATTGCAATAAGACTGATCAAGCTGAGTTAATGCCCTGATATATTTCTTTATCTATGATTATGATGGCAAACTCATGTAAATTCTGTAAATGATAAAGCTATTGTTCACATTTATTTTTTATGTAAATCACTTTATTCAACTAATAAATATCCGTAACTTACCATTTTCGAGGTTCCAGAGACCTTAGAATCATAGATGGTAGATGCCAAAGACTTGTTTTTACATTTTTTAAAATTTACCAGTAAAATTTACAGGACTGCAAAATGAAATCGCCATGGAGCACCATGTCAATTGGCTTCTAATAAAGCCCCAAGCTGCTAGTTTTATTCAAATTCAGACACGCACACAAAGAGCTCCTGCATAAGAAGTAACACTGAGCCTCTGTCTAGCAAGTTGGATCGAGATAAAAAACAATTCATTGTCACTTCATTTCTTAATCAGCCATCATCTTCTCTCTTTGTTCTAAGGCTTCATTCATGGCAGAAAATCTTGATCAGCAGTCCCATGTGCCCCCAACAAAACAGAAGGAACAAGCTTAGAATCACCACTCATACCAACCAAGAACAACCTTCAAGACCCACATCCTCGGCCTCGCCAAAATTTCAAACAACACTGCATTCACTCTATCAAATCAACCCACCAACACTATCACCATCTTCTTCTTTTTCTTCACCACACATTCTATACCCCGGCTCTGTCCAAAGCTTCTTAACTGATTTTAATCACCAGCACTTTGCACCACTTCACCCTTCTTCTTTAAACTTGAATGCACAACAATTTGACCCAGTTTCAGTTTTTGCAGATCTCTTGAAGCTCATAGGTGATGCTAGACGTTTGGTTCCTTAGGTCCATTTACAGGCTACGCTTCCATATTAATGCATTCAAAATTTTTAGGGCCTGCACAACAGATTCTAGATGACTTCTATGGTTGTATATATTTAAAGCATCGGACTTTCAAATGGATGGTTTTAAACAAAGAAAACTGTCTGGTTAATGAGAAAACAATGGAAATGAATAAGGTGCCAGAAAAATAGTATCTTTTCCATAAAGTTCCCTTAGGTAGGTAGATTTTATAATGACACATTGTACTATACACGATTTTATTTTACCAGAAGATGTGGCTATTATCTGTTACAAGAAATGTGTTCAATGTTAAGAAGATAGATTCTTGTGCAGAGTAAACGTCTCTTCTCTTTGTTTCAGTTGAACTGAATGCATGAAAGTGAAGCTGAAGATGATTTGATTGTTCTGTGTATAAATTAGTCATCTTGGGGTAAGATGCCTGATTTATTTTACCAACAGCAGTAGGCATTACGAAAAGGTTTTTGTTCTATTTCGTTTCCCCAGTTAACATCCTAATGACCAATGGAAGAAGAAGAAGCTTGTTTGTCTTTGAATTTAGAGAGAGTTGTCACAGAGGGAATGGCAAAGTAATGGATTTAGGCACTATTAGGAAGATGTATAATTATGTTATTGAACTTCAGATAAAACAGTGCTCTAAGACCACAAAATCAATGCATAACAAAGTTATTTCTGTCATCAGGTTTACAGGAAATACAAGCTATACCGCCAACAGATGCGTCAGTTTTTGCATCCTTTGAAACTGCGGCTGGCCAGCTCCATACATATCATTTGCTTTGAACGCTATATCTAAGGATTTTAGTTACCTGAAGAATGCGATAATGGACCAAATTGTGGTCTCTGATTAAGAAAAGCAAATGGTGACCCGGCAGACTGGTCTATCAAGGACTCCGGTGAATAGTCTTTTATGTTAATTTTGTGATCAAATTCAAGCTGGAATCATTGTTGCAAATTTTGTGGGCAGGTTTCCAATAGGTTCATTAATGCAAGAGTGTGGAGGCCGATGGTGGAAGAGATGGATCTGCTTGATTCAGAGCAGAGCGCTTAAGGACCAGCAGAAGCTGTCAATGCTGATGGTGTTCATTTGAAGTCGCATCAACTAAACATAAGCGCTTCTGAGAAATTTCTTGATACCTCACAAACTGAAACGGATCAACAAGTTCCAACTAAACGCCGCAGAAAAAATGCGCCCAAATGTCTAAGAAGAACGAGGAAGACAAACATGCCACTCAGTTATTTGCCAAGCATTCATCCCAGCGGTGGTGGCAATGGAAGCAGTGGCGTTTCTCTGGCACTGGGCCTCCACCAGAACGATGGAAATGAGTTGTCTCAGCCCTTCCTAATAGCCATTCTACACCATTTCAACGTTGGAATGGATGTTGCGCTGGATATGACAGCAGGATTTGAAGCTCAAAATCAGCAATCTTGAAAAGGGTCTACAAGGGCCGCTAAGCTAAAGTATTTATTTGACTACTTACATTGCCTGTAATTAATTTCATTTTGCTTAGTTGTGTTCTGGTAAAATCTTGATCACACAAGTTGTTATCAATCATGAATAAAGTACATAAACTAGGATTGCGGGAAATCTCTTTGCTTACTTCTTGTGTGAATTAGGTTTACCATTAAGCAAGGAAATGCAAGTTAATTAGATTTTTTATTTCTTTCGAAGCAATAAACTAGAGCTGGAATAGACAACTATTAGTTTAATGGGAAAGAAGGCATAACTAAGAAGCACTTAAGTTCAAAGTTCTTGGTGGCATTCCAAGATGTCAATATCTACAACAAATCACGAGGTAGAAAAATTCGATGGGGTAAGCAATTTTGGTTTATGGAAGATAAAGATGCAGGCCTTGCCTGGAAACATGAGTCTTGAGGAGGCTTTAGATGGAGAGAAGAAGAGAGGGATTCAATTTCGGTAGAGATGGTAGATGTTGCATCCAATTCAAATGAGCTTCAGGAAAAGACAGTCGCGAGAGATGGACATGGAGTGGGGCTAGCGGTGAGAAGTAGTGCTGAGAAACACCATAAAAAAGCTAAGGAAAGATCAAAGAGTAAATAGAACCATAAACAAGAATTGGTTTAAATTTTATGAAACTAGCAATGAAAGGCAAGTGCCACTTAGGAATAACAAGGCATACAAGGTCATAAGTATTGAAATTGGTAGAATCAAATTATATGAGAGTGTGGAGAGGATTCAGAAGGTTGTCCATCACCAAAGCTTAAGATAACCCTATTTTTTTAAGAATGCTATACTCACGTGAGTATTTGATAAGACTGAATTTAAATTGAATTAAATTCAAATTTATCTAAACTTGAGTTTGACTCACTCAGTAAAACTCAGTCAAGTTTAAGATTATTTCATGAGATCATTTTTTATCATCTCTAATAACAATTCTACGTAAAATTTTAGGAACATACAAACGTCTTTCCTAATTTTTATTCAAGATTTTTTTATTGGAAAATTTTTAATTATAATTAAAATAAATAAAGAAAAATTGACGCGTGATATAAAATGTCAAATGAAAGAAAAACATTTCACAACATATGATTAATGAAACAGAAAATGTAGTGATGTAATAAGTAATGACACGACAAAGAAAGGGTAAAAGGTTCGTCTTTGCTCCTAATTCATGATAAGGGAAGGAGGGCTTCATTTCCAAATATCATCACAATCACATAAATTACAAAGTGTTTTTTACATTGTTGAAAACGTGGTCAAATAGTTGAAAAGAATATATATATATATTTGGGTGACCGTGCAACTCATTAGAGATAATTATTGTATTAATTAAATAAGTTAAAAATGATTTATTGTAATATGAGATTAATTAACTTTGAGTTATTTGTGTTATAACTTTTCATATGTAAGAAATTATATTATTTAAATTCTAATTTTTCAAAAAATAATTTTTTCCCTTATCACTTAGGCAAACTTTGGGGTCAGTATTTTGATATATTGGAATGTTGATATAAAGAACTTTATAATAAAGAAATATTAATGCCCTTCTATATCATTTAAAAGATTAATTTGGTGGGTTTAATAGATAGATATTTGTAAACGAAAAACTGTCTAAACTTGGCTCGGCCATGTTCCACCGATGCTACGTGGCATTATTGCAGTGGACAGCTTTGCTAACCGACTTTAAATTTCTATCGTTACACCTAATCTGCATTTTAGTAACTCAACTTGTAAGAATATTCTCAGTAAAAATCCTCGGACAACCCATAATAACAAATATCCTACACCCGTTAGCACCAGAGCAACAGCAGATACTGCACCAAAAATCAACACGTCATCACATTCCAAATGAGTCCATCCTAGTTATTGCCACGTAGCATCATGGTCTCACATTGAGAATTTGTGAAGTCTGTTAGTTGAGATTGACGATAACGCAAGCGCTAACCCCTGACCATCCAACTTAAAACCAAATCTCACTCTTTTCCTAAAAACGATGCCGTTTGGATCCGAAATCCTTTTCTCTCCTACGGTTACGCCCAGGAAAGAAGAGCTTGACATTTGCGCACAAAGAAGAAAAAAATAATCGACTTTTGTCCCAAACTTTGAAATTTCAAATTTTTACTGTCATTTGGTACTCTTCATAAATGGGTTTAGAATCTTTTTCTTGTTTATTTTGTTGCAGTAACTATTGTTGATCTTTCTTCATAGCCAAGCACTCGGCTTTGTTCAATTATCGGGAAGAAATCTCAGATAAAAGAGGAGTTTTATTATTATTATCATTATATTGGTGTTAAGAGATGCAAACAGAAGCGAGAATGGGGGTGGTGGTAGAGGGAGGCCAGAGAGGTTTGAGTTCAGGCCATGGAAGCGTAAGTGTTGATAAGTTATCACAACAGAAACGACAAATGTTGCAGAGTCAATCTCAGATCGGCACTGTATCACAGCTACTTGCAGGAGGTGTAGCTGGTGCTCTTAGTAAGACCTGTACGGCTCCTCTTGCTAGGCTCACCATTCTCTTCCAGGTTTGTTTTTTTGGCTTTCTCGTTTGTGTTTTTGTGGATGATGTTTGTTTTGTATCGGATTCGGGTTTTTTTAGTTGAGATTGTATACCGTTTGATGTTTGTTTTGGGTGGAGAAATTTTTGGTGGAAGTGATTTTGGTTTGTTGTTTATGATAGTTTTCGGTGTCTACGAATACTTATTTGGTTTGTATTAAGAGTTGATGTTATGATATTTATTTTTAAACTTTCTTTCATTTCTTTAATCGAATTTTTAAGTTGAAGATAATTGAGGCGGGGTTGAATAATTTAGATTATGATAATCTAAAGTATATATTAATAATAATATTAAGTGCTTAGAGAGTGAGGATACGATAGCAAATGGTTGATGTTTATGATATGGAATGTATATGTTGAAGTGATGTTTAGAGATATAGAACTGCCATGTTGGAGACTATGGATTTTAGAAGCTTTGAAATGAATCTTAAGGTGGGATTGTAGGTGCTAGCTTTGAAATTAGACTGACATTCTTTTGCAACTGGACTTGTCTTATTGGTTGATGTGTAACTGATTTTGCAAATCATACTTGTTTCATTGATATCATCATTCAATTTTCAGTTTTTAATTTTTTTTCTGTGCAAGTAGGTGCAAGGTATGCGCTCTGATGCTGTAGCATTAAGGAAGGCTAGTATATGGCGTGAAGCTTCACGAATAGTTAATGAAGAAGGATTCAGGGCTTTCTGGAAAGGGAATCTGGTTACTATTGCACATCGTCTACCATACACTTCTGTTAACTTTTATGCTTATGAACACTATAAAAAGGTTGGTCTAATACAAACCAAATAAGCATAAACATTAAAGTTAAAAGAAAAAAATTAATATTAATACGAGTATGGCAGTTCTTTATGCAAAATGAATATTAATACAAACCAAATAAGCATAAACATTAAAGTCAACAGAAAACAGTTAAAATGCAAAATGAATATTAATACAAATCAAATATTAATATGACCACATCAGCTGATGCTTTTACTTTTTTTGTCCTTATAACTTAATTCTTTCTGTGTGGCAGTTACTACAAGTGATTCCGGGATTGCAAAGCCATGGGGGAAATATGGGTGCTGATATCTGTGTGCATTTTTTAGGCGGTGGTTTGGCAGGACTAACAGCAGCATCTGCTACATATCCTTTGGATCTTGTAAGGACACGCCTTGCAGCTCAGGTAAGATTAGGATGTTCTTGATGATGTTCTGCCAAGAACGAAAATGTTTTACTTTCTTCTTATGTTTTGTATTAAAGCAATGCATAAGATTCTCAAATGTTAAGTTACTGTTTGGGAATGTAGCACTAATTTTTTTGTGGTGTTACTGAATTTTTATATGCAGAGCTTAAATGTTCATTTTACTATTTTGAAAGGTTAGTGGTCACTGGATGAACTGTTGTTTCTTTGTATTCTTTCACATGGAATTCATGTTTTGGGTTTTAGACTCAAGGCTACTATGAACTGGATGAATGAATTGTTTGCCTAACTTCTGGATTTAAACTACAGTGATTTTAGCTGTTTTCCTCCATCACTTGTACTTCTGCATTTGCTTCATCAACTACTTATCTACTTTTTTTTTTTTTTTTGGTTACAGACAAATGTGATCTACTACAGAGGTATTGGGCATGCTTTTCAAACTATTTGCAGAGAGGAAGGAGTTCTGGGCCTCTATAAAGGACTTGGTGCAACACTTCTTGTGAGCTTCTGTTGTTTTTTTAACTTTATGCTGATATGATTTCTGTTTTTGTGTGTAATGACTGCAGTTTGACATTGATGCAGGGTGTTGGGCCCAGCATAGCAATTAGCTTTTCAGTTTACGAAACATTGAGATCTTTTTGGCAGTCACAGAGGTGATCACTCGATAATTTGATTCAGCAATTTAAGGGTTTCAATATTGCCTTCTTATGATCATTGCTGCTTGCATCCATATCTTCTCTATTGACAATTCTTTGTTTTTTCTTTTACACCAGACCTCATGATTCTACTGTGCTGGTTAGTCTAGCATGTGGTAGTGTATCAGGCATTGCATCATCAACAGGTGACTAATCTTGGACCTGCTACCTTTGATGTTTCTTGCTATTTTGACTGAGTTATCTGTAATTATCTTCGGTTTCTTGTTGATATATGTTGTAGTGTAATTTGGCCTACTACCAGAACCTAGTATTGCTATCTGGTAAATTGTCATATCATGTTTTTCCTCCCGTTTGTGCCAGTAATTGCAATGTTTTGTTTGAGTGGTTCCTTTTGGTTATTTGTTTTTTATATTACAAATTGTTGTTTTGTGGTAGTTTGTTATCATATATCCCATGTGTAAGCCATGAGTTCATGGTCCTGAATTTTAACTTCAATGTCAGATTTTAATTAGCGGTGTTATTTTAGTTAAAAACCTTCTTTTTAAATACTTATGTAAGTTTGATCAGAAAATGTTAATTTACATGTATAGAAGTTAATATATCTAGCTGTTTATCATGCTTTGCAGAGATGGAGATTATGGTGAAGGCTCTGCATTAAGCATCTAACCAAGACTGACCCCTACTAGAGCCAGAGACCAAGGGTACAATAGTATTTTGTCTGGCATTTGAGAAATTTAGTAAGGAAAATACCAAAAATTTACCGTTTCTATCAGTTTCCTGACTTAAAATCTTATCTGTGAAGATCTAGTTTGGATTAACTGCATCTCCAACATTTCTTCAATAAATTGTGCCCCCAAGCATTGCAGTTGGTTCCATCATAGGGTGGTGGTACTATTCTCAGGTGAACCTATGCTGTTGTATCATTTACCGACAATGAAAGAGTGAACCAAATTTAAAATAGAGGGGTCCCTGGTGATGAATTCATGTAAATAGGTTAAAATTGACAACTTCATTCAAATTATATACTAACCATGCCTCCTGTTTGATAAGTTCCACTATATTTTCAAATGCATGGAACAATAGGCAGAGTACAGTGGGATTTTCTATCCATAGTTCTATCACAGGCTGGCCCTGGTTGACAGAAATGCATATATGATTTTGCATTCACGTGAGGCCTAAACCACTTATCAGGCGGTGTTAATCCACTTGGATTTGATGTGTTGCATTTGTAATAACATTGTTGTTACCAAAAAGATAGGATTATGTCTTGACATATAATTTTCAGAATGAATATTTAGCTGCAAAAATATTTGACATAGCTTGTATGTTAGTAAGTTTATCAACTCTGAGAATACTAAACTTTTGAGCTGCAAAGATCTGCCATATAGTGCCATTGCAGCTCCAGTCATCAATATACTTCTCTGCAGTTCAATTATCATCCTCAAAGTGAGTAAAGTATATGAATAATTTTTATGTTTTTGTTACATTTAAATGGGTTTGTCCTGTTCGAAATTGATGTTTCATCATACTGTTGTCATCACTGTGTCTGCATTTTGTTTCAAGCTACTGGTGAGTTTACAGTAATCGGAAGAAAGCTATCAACTGATCATTTGGTGCCCCTGCTGGCCAGTGGCCTGTGCCAGCAGCAGGCCAACATCTTGAACTGGCTTGCTGTTAATCTGCGATTTTTAATGATTAACCAGTGGATTACTGTTTAAATAAATCTTAAGTCTGAATATTTCAAACATAAAAAGCTATGAGGTAAGTTTTAATTTCACTATATTATGTTTTTGTTGATATAGTGGTGTTGTTATTCAATATTTTTTGTATGATTACACTTTGTATGCTTTACACTTCATTGAATAAATCTTTTTAACAGTTTATGCCCACGAAAATTCATTAACATTGATAAGCAGGTAGTTACATTCTGATACTGATACTTCCTCATCGTGTTACACTATGTATGTACCTTTTTAATTTGTTATTGGTATAATTTGCAGCAACATTTCCTCTGGATTTGGTGAGGCGTAGGAAACAATTGGAAGGGGCAGGTGGTCGAGCAAGGTTGTACACAACTGGCCTTTTTGGTATATTTAGGCACATAATCCAGACTGAAGGGTTTCGTGGTTTGTATCGTGGGATTTTCCCAGAGTATTACAAAGTGGTTCCTGGTGTTGGTATATGTTTCATGACCTACGAGACACTAAAGATGCTTTTAGCTGATGTTAGTGCCCGCATATAGCTCTTGCCATTAACTCTTGGAACTTCCAGTCTGCGACCACTAGAATGAGGCGCATGAGCTAGTATGTAATAGTGTAGCTGATTAAGTTTCATGTGATTTCTCATTGCAGTCAATTACATGAGGCTACAGTGAGCATAAATTTTTCCATGTATAGATATTGAAGAATAAACTACCTTATCAAACGTATCTGGTATTGTTGTCGTCACAATTCTCAAATACATCATTCTGATGGGAGATTGATTCATAGTCATACCTGTTTATTAGCAACAGTTTTTTACCTCCCAATGTTCTAACTTAAACAACCAGTCTTTAGTGACTTCACTTGGTAAACCCAAGTTTACTTGGTGAATCCTGATTCGACTGTAATCAGCTACGAACTTTTAACTATTAGTATGCAGCTGGGTTTCTGTACTGTTGTTTAGATTTGATTTGAGTGTCTATCGCAATGGACAGTTTGTTCTCTTAAATGCTCACAGAGCAAAGTAAATAAATGATCGGAGCATGAAAACTTCACTCTTGTGGCATAAGGATAAAATGGAGTTTTATTAAAATTTGGAAGTCGTTTGTGACATGTAATATCATGATTGAACCTCATTAAAATTTAGGAGAAGCTGCTTAAGCTTCTGTAAGTGATTAGCTTGTCGCTTTGAGTTAACCCTAGAAGTTTCTTTAGTGTTACAGTGGAAAATTCCCTGTTAGGCGAATATGCTCAAGAGTACGATGTAAACCATACTTATTGACAGCTGCATTTGCAGCTCTGAATCCTCCCCCATATGCTGGAGAACCATCGTGAGCAATTTGGTGCATGAAAAACTCACCAAGCTTTTTTTCAACCCCGGATCTTTCACCTTTCTTCGAAGATGAAGATGAAGATGAAGATGAGGAAGCTGCTGATGTCGATGGCATGTATTTCGATCCTGGCAAAACTTCTGACTCAAGCCACATATATGAAAGCACTTGACAGATGCCTTCCTCTACTTCAGGATTAAGATTGCGGTAGCCTGCAATATCAAAAGATAATTGAAGAATATAATAACAGTAGACATTGAAAGATTATTCCAATAAAAATAACCAAATGGGTATTTACCTTTTAGGCGTAGCCAACCATGCATCAACTCATGGGCAAGAATAGCACCTGTTAGTAATCTAAATCCAGCAAGGACAATAAAATCAGAATCATAGACACGTTAGTAAGATGCTAAGGAGGACTACATCTTTTGTTATTGACTTTACCTTGGAAGACCATAAAGAACAAGGATAGCAGTAACTTCACATTTCCGAGTCAGTTTCTGTGGCTGAGTCCTTATTCCCACCAGCCGGTTGCCTCCAATTTTCGGCCGCCTGAGTATCTGGATATAATCATATTAAGGACACAGCATATGCACTTAATTAGTAAAAGTTTGGCTCCCTGGGCAAGCGAACATTTATGTTCACAGTTTTCTGATAACTCACACTTGTGACAGTCTGCTCTTCAGAAAGACATAAGCCCCTGGTCTCTGGCATGTGATGGAAGCCCTGGAAAACCAAATCTAATCAGAAAAACTTCTTCGCAGGCCAAAATTAGTCATAAAATTTGGAGTAAAGAATTCGTGTTTACATTCTTCTCGCCAACAATAGCTTCATTAAGTGCTTGTCTTTCAACAAGAAGCATGGGAATCTGCTGATCCAGTTTCATATTCATTCCTTCATAGCAGTCTCTGATGGCGTGGTAAAGGGGTTGGCAATCACCAGTGTCCATAATAGCTGATTCCATACATTCTAAGCACAAGCTTCGCCCGTCCTCCAAAGAATAGTACCTCACAGTCCAAGACTACATGAAGCACAAAAACTTGATTAACAATTTTCTGTTTGGTTTTTGGATATATTTTGTAGAAGAAAGTGTTTTTAACATGGATTGGTACCTCCAAGCGTTCACAACTACAGCAGCGAGATGTGTGATCGTGTTCATGAGATGGGCAGTACTTTTGGGACCAATATGGATGGCATCTATACTCAATTAGACCAGCTCCATTCGTAGGAATCTGCAAGATTATGAAATCAATATAATATATTGCAGCAAGCAAACAAAATTAGAGTACAATTTTCTTACAAATTGGTGGCAAACTTCACATTTGGGATGTGTCATCTCCTTGAAACAAGACTTGTGATAAGGATCCCTCCCCGACAAAGAGAACTTGGATCAAAAGAAAATTGCCAGTTAACAATTAGAAGAAAGACATAAGTTCAAACATGAAACCAAAATTCTGGTTTGGAAAAAGAAAATCAAACTACCTCATGCTCAGTAATTGGGTAGCCGCAAGAATGACAACGAAAGCAGTCCGGATGAAAAAATGTCCCCATGCATCCCAAATAGTTTCCATATCCAATGTCACGGCGACATCCAGCACATAATCTGAAAGTTAAGAGGATCGTTGGCTACTTTTTCAAATGTGAACACCCAATTTCATAAATCCAGAAAAGAAATTTTATAGTTACTTTGATTCATTTATAAACTACCATTTTAGTTCAATAATAATTGTTAGAAAAATTCATGATTTGGGCTGCCATTATTATGATTTTAATAATATAGGTTTTAGAAACGGAAGATCATTCATTCCAATATAGATAATTTCAGAAGCTTCACAGATTCAAAATATATAAAGTTTTAGATATTTTTATAATATTAAAGAATTTTAATTTAATATTCTATAATATACCGTACATCCTAAAATTATGATTGATTAATTTTTTTACTTAGTTTGTAGAAAATAAATCTTATGGTAATAAATATAGTCCTTACAAAATTTATATCAGAACTGACAGAAAAGCATTATGTTAAATGCTGTTACCTATATCCTCGGGGATTATAAGGTTGAGGAGCATAAGGAGGATTTGAAGGTATCAGGCTATCCTGAAGTGCCCAAGCAAGATCTTCATCATTGTCTGCTCGCCACTTTTGTCCTGAAAAATATTCACTTTCTAACTTTCACTATAATTTCTTTCACATGTTAGTGATTCGAAAATGATTTTATATAAATTTTTAGAATTATATTCGAAAATAATTCCCAAGAAACACTGCGTTAAAACTTACCATTTGGTCTATTTAATCCTTCAGCATGAGAGAGTGCAATTGCATGGTCTAATTCCTCTTTCTCTCTTTCGGTTCTTGGACGGTCGTCCTGATGAAAAGAAATACATCACCTTTACTCTGCATAATAAATAATAATAATAATATCTGTAGAACTGTAGATAACTTGCTACCGTAAAAGAGAATCCCAAAAGAGAGCATTTCTTAGTATGATACTTTTCTAAAAAGAAATTACAACTTTCATGCAAGAATATTAAATCACTGATTTTTAAAACAAAGAAAAGAGCCAATGATTTTGATCACGTAATAGGGATGGCAATTTGGATCCGACTTTAGGGACTTTGACCCTTCCCAATCCTAACAGAGAGGGGATTCCCCCATAGAAATAGGGAAGAGGACGGGGACAGGGATGAAAAAAGTCCCCGCAATCGGAGACGGGTCGGGGATGGGGATACATGCGTCCCCTCCCCACCCCAACCCTTTCCCTCCCCGCCCTTTTATATTAATATATTTATTTAAAATATTAATATATTTTTATAGTTTTAAATTATTTATGTTTTTCAAATTTATTTAGGTTTTTATTGTGCATATTAAAGGAGTTAATATATTATATTTACGATATTTGAAATAGTAGATTAATTTTAATTTTGCTTAATTTTGTTATTTAATATATTTATATTGTATTTACATGGTAAAAAATATATTTTTTTTTCGGGTACAGGGAGAGGATTTTTTCCCACGGGGATGGGATGAGGATTTTTTTTTTTTTTGGAAGGGGACGGGGAATCATTTTTATCTCCGTAGCGGGGACGGGTCGGGGATAGAGACAGGGATTGAGATCCCCTCCCCGCCCCTCCCCGTTGCCATCCCTATCACGTAACATGGTTGCAGGCTTGCAACACTAGGTTAAGCCAGCTTTTTCATTTTTTTGAACACTTTTACACTCTGTAAAGATTTAATTTGTTACTTAAGGTAATAAACACTTAATTGATGTCAAATTAAAAAGGCATAAGTTGAAAATATTGTTACCATGGAACGACGTGGTATATGCCAAAACATGCTTTCTTCTCCTAGAAACTGTGGCTGACGGCCGCCACTATTGCTACTTCCACCGCCGCTGCTGCGGGCTGAACCGCTGCTCTTAAAAAGCTTACTCAGCCATTTCATAAAGCGAGACTTTCTCTCTGCGTATGAAGAAACAAAGTCCCCTGCTTACCGTAAAACATAGAAGCCAATATAACCCCCCAACACCCACCAACCAATAAAAGTTATCCCAATATATTCAAACGTTGATATTAAAATTAACCTTTGTCACGTAAAGTGCCATATATAAATATGTTGCTTGATATTTGAACGTGCAAATATAAATAATATTTCTAAAATCCAATGAAACCCTACATGATTTTTGTAAAAAGAAGAAAAAAAAAAAGACAGACTAAAAACACAAGAAGACATATGGGAAATTTGATTATAGTAATAATATAAAATTGGTTTAGGGAAATATAATGTATATGTATGAGATTGAAGGAAAAAGAAAGAAGAGCTTACCGTAAATACAAGGATTAGAGATATGGTTGACAGATGAAGAAGGAGGAGCCATGGAGGTGGGAAGAGAGGTATGTATAGGTTTCGCCGGAATACAGAAACGAAAAAGAAGAAAGAAAGAGAGAGAGAAAGAGAGAGGCAAAGGATGGAAGGAGTGGAGAGAAAGAGAGAGAAAAGAACAACGCAATAGGCATCGTTAAAAGAGGGAGTTGAAAAAGAAAGAAAGAGGGAGCGAGAGAGGAATCTACAGGAGAGAAAGTAACTGAAGAGAAAGAGATTCTTGGCTTGAGAAAGGAAGGAAGAGAGAGTAGATCAAAAGAGGGAAGAAACGAAACGATCACAATTCTCACACAAAGATAGTTAATTGGAAAGAGAATCTGCTGAGACGGAGAGGTTTATTAAAGTAACCTTGTGGACGGCTGGCCCATCGTTTAAAGAAATTCTTCATACACCCCATCACCAATCGCCTTCATGAATCGAGCTGGATGGAATTTTCTTTCTTTCTTTTAAAATTTTCACCTCCCATTTGATTGGAGAATGAAAGAGAAAGACGTAGAGATGATTTCAAATGATCAAAACATTCTCTTAAATTTCAAGCCAACCGTTTTTTTGCAGCAAGGGCGATCTGTTATAGGATTATTCTTGCAATGTCAATATATACTTGAGCTCTGGACAATGAAGTTTCCTTTTGGAGGTTTCAAGCTTTCCATAAGCTTTATATGCGATTATGTTACAGCAACATTCACTGAGGTTTTCATCTTCGTAATTAATATGATGCTCAGATGATTAAAAGACCAATTAAGCTTCAAGCAAACTCTCCAGGTATAGCTTTTTATTAAGCTGACAGATATCTCTCAGACTAACGATGTTTTAAAAATTCTCTTGTGGAAGACAGAATAGGATGCTCCAGTAATTTTAGGCATTAAAAGAGGTAACATTGAGATCTGATATTAAAGAAACTTCTCCATTTTCAGAACTAAGCTTTATTTTTATTTTACCAGTAATTTAGCTCTCTCATCTAACTGTACCAGCTAAAGCGGAACATATACCCTGAACAAAGGAAGCTCCAACTTTCAAGAATATATAAAGCCACACATTTGTTTATACCTATTAACACTGGCTTTGGCAGCCTTAAGTCCATCTTCAACCTCAATTCTCAAACCACTTTGTTGATAATGCATATATATAACTAAAAACAGAACAATTAATAAGCTAAAGATGCATCAATTCTATATATATTTCGTTGAAAAAGTTTTAGTTGGCTTAGAATATGGAAAGCATCTGAAATTAGCAAGATCGGATGACTGTGGAAATATTCCTTTGCGTGTTGCATGATATTTTCCGCCGTTGCTTTCAAAAAGCAGGGTTACGTCAGTTGGTAGCTTTAACAAAATTTTTTACTTTTTTTTTTTTTCTTCTGTGGATTAAGTGAGAGTCAGTTCCTTTCTTCCCTTTTAATCTTTTTAGTCAGACAAGATCATCATGACTCTTTTAACTTCAGATTTAGATGCCTTCGAAACGATCCAGAATCACATTCTTGGAACATAATTTTCATATGCCACCATCCTCGATCAGATAGAACAATATCCCTCGATTTTGTTTCTGCTAAAACAGTTCATTTGTAGATCATTAATATCTTCGAAAATGGTTTTCATTAAAGGAAAAGACTTCCATACATCTGTGAACGATATCATTACATAGTCTTTATGGTTGCAATATGACTTGTAACACCTTTTTAAATTACAAGAACTCTACAGAAGCACTAAAGCATCCTGATCTCTTCTTTATATTCAACTTATCATGTTTCTATCATGCATTCATACTTTTTTGTACTATTTTGTTTAACATATAATAACTCATGCATATTCATACACATGCACATAATATACATATCACAAGTCTGCAACAATCATACCAGTAACTTATTCTTTCAAACTTATAGATCTAACTATAGTTCTACATGGTTTAGCTTGTCCCATACACCATAATACAATCATGATACTCATTATACAACAATCTAATATCTAAAGATTGATTTTGTTAATTGATGCATCAACATGAATGACATAACATATAATTCATATCATCATTCAGCACATCGTACTTATTAAAACATTATCCTACTTACTTGGTTGCCTAGCGTGAAGGATTCGATGTAGCTCTTTTTTTCTTCTTTTGGACTCACCGAAAGACCCATCGATCGCCGAAATCGCATACTATAGTCACACTCACACAAATTTCTCTCTAAATGCAGATTTATGGATTTTTTTTTTTTTAAAAACTTTGCTTATGGGAGATAATATATTTTTCTTAAATATTTTTTTCATAACAGATTACACAAGCGTGCATCCTAAGTATGTACGATTGTGTCTCCGTTTAAATATTTTATGTAATATGTTATCCATTTTACTGATATGACATTCAGATGAAACAGACATGCAACCTTCATATACAACTGTTCATCTACTTAAAAATTCAGTATGTATATTTATTTCAACTCTTAACTTATGTCACATTTATATATGATCATAAAGTTATTTAAAAGATAATTTTCCCTTTGAGATATACATGTGTGTGTTACACATTAATACCCTTTAAGAAATTGAACAAGTACAAATATGCTTTGTTACACATTAAAGGTAACTAATAGATTTAATGGAATAAGAGTGAGGGCTTAATATTTGTTGAAACACATGGATTGGGTTGCAACCAAGTCAAGCTACTCTCAAGTAGCTTATAGCCCAACTTATCTCAAATCAAACCGAACTCAAATTCAAGTTACTCAAGTTTGACTTTCAAATTGAGTACAAGTGTGAATTGATTAGTTTGGTGAATTTATGACTCAGTTTGAATAAAATATCAATACAATCAAGTCTTAAAATATTTACTTACATCTTATAAAGAATAAAAATAAAAATTATAATATACATAATTTATAAGGTTTAAATTTGAGTCGAACTCTTTAGGGCAATCGCTACTCGTCCTGGGTCCATTGGCTTGGCTGACTCATAAACAATATCGTATAAGGAGCCCCAATTGCGCTCTGAATAATAATAAAAAAAAAAATCTTTGTAGGCAGCTCCATCGCATAGGAGATGCAGCCATCTCCATCTTCTAATCTAAACCCTCTCAGAAAAATTAAATAATTTTCAATTTCTTTTTCTTTTCCCCCTCTTTTTTTACCGAGAAATATTATATTATTCTGTTTTTAACTCTAATTTGAACACACCACCACCGTAGAACGTACACACCCAAACACTGCAACGCCAAAAGATATACAAAAATTTGAACTAAAAGCCTTTCCATTTTGATCATCATCATCATTTGATCACGGCCATTGAAGGAGGATCTGATGGCAGCACACGGGCAAGCAACCATGGACCCTAACATATTGGATGACATAATCAATCGGCTCACGGAGGTCCGATTAGCCCGACCAGGAAAGCAGGTCCAGCTCTCAGAGACCGAGATCAAACAGCTTTGTGTTGCCTCTAGAGACATCTTTATTCGACAACCTAACTTGCTTGAACTTGAAGCCCCGATGAAGATTTGTGGTAATTTATTTAGACATATAAAAAGTTTTCAGTTTTACTTGTTTTTGCTGCTTTATTCTTAAGTGATTGTTTATATTTTGTTTTAATATTATTACATTGGTCTTTGATAGACCTATTGTGTTATGGTAGAATTGTAATTTGATTGTATAATGGGTATTTTTTAAGGAAAATGACCAATCAATTTGGGCTCTATCAAGGGTAAGGATTCTAGACAAGGTAATATAGCCTACATTGTTATAGAATGCACTGTGGAGATAATTAGGATTTTTATTTTGTGCTGAATGAACCATTTATTATTGAGATATCCTTTTTTTTTATTTTTTTGTTGCTAACTTGTGATTTAATATTCTTGAATCTTTGATGTGCACTGTTTGATTGGTGAGAAACTAAATGACTTGAAGCTGAAAATCTTGGAATTATAAGTCTTGTAGAACAAACATATGTCCTTTTGGTGTAGATAACTAAGGTTGTGTGGATAAAAGTTGCAAATTTGAGTGTTTTGGAATGGGTTCTTCGATGGTCATAATAATTTCTTATGAAGTTTAAGGGATATTGATATGCTGTACTAGTGAGTGATTGCACTAGTGATAATTTTCATTTATTTTGCTTGGACGCTGGCAAGTGTTGGGTGCAAGACAATCCCTGTTTCAAGTTTCAGATGTGTTGGGTTATTATAAGAATACTGTCTAACAAATTGCACATTAGTAGACATGTCAGTTAACCACAGATTATATTGATGATTCATATCTATATAGAGGTTATGTGGCTTAGTTGATTGGCTTTGATATTTCTTTGAAATCCGCAGGTGACATACATGGGCAATATAGTGATTTATTGAGGCTTTTTGAATACGGAGGCTTTCCTCCTAAAGCCAATTATTTGTTTTTAGGGGACTATGTGGATCGTGGCAAGCAAAGTTTGGAAACTATATGTCTTTTGCTTGCATATAAGATTAAATATCCAGAAAACTTTTTTCTCCTACGAGGAAACCATGAATGTGCTTCCATTAATCGGATATATGGATTTTATGATGAGTGCAAAAGGCGGTTTAATGTGAGACTTTGGAAAGCCTTTACTGACTGTTTTAACTGCCTTCCTGTGGCGGCTCTTATAGATGAAAAAATACTGTGCATGCATGGTGGTCTTTCTCCTGACCTGTCAAACTTGGATCAAATTAGAAACCTAACTCGCCCTACTGCTGTTCCTGACAATGGTTTACTTTGTGATTTGCTCTGGTCGGATCCTGGAAAAGATGTTCAGGGATGGGGAATGAATGACAGAGGAGTTTCATACACCTTCGGTGCTGACAAGGTGTCAGAATTCTTGAAAAAGCATGATCTAGACCTGGTCTGCCGTGCCCATCAGGTGGTTGGCTTGTCCACTCTTTCTTTTCAAGTTTCTTTTTGGGTAAAAAGGTTGCGTGACTCATGGTAGTTATTTTTTCATATTCTAGGTTGTGGAGGATGGATATGAATTCTTTGCTGATAGGCAACTTGTTACCATATTTTCAGCTCCCAACTATTGTGGTGAGTTTGATAATGCTGGTGCAATGATGAGTATTGATGAAGAACTGGTGTGTTCTTTCCAGATTCTTAAGCCAGCAGAGAAAAAAGCTAAGTTTTTTATGTCTACAAAAATGTGATGTTTGCTAGCTTCTCAAGCTTAACCAAGGTTAGCTGAACATTGCTAATTATTTCATTTGTTCCTTCATCTTATTTTTGATGTAATTGGTCATGGGTTATTACATTTATTATTGAGTTAGTTCCAGTTGTGCTCATGCTTGTTCTGGGTTAATCTCACAGTTCTTCTTGTTTGTATCAGTATTTGCATTTCTCTTTAATGAGGTGGAAGGGGAGTTCAGAATTATTAATTTTTATTAGTTGATTAACTGATTTCTATCTAAAGTAATGATATCAGCTTCCGTGAATAATGCCATCCTGAAAGCACATACTGAAGTAGAAACGCAAATAGGAACTTGGAGAAATCATGTACCATCATCTTCTCAATTTCAGTCTATTGTCTTATTATCGTCATTGTATCACAGTTGACACTTAAGTCCAAAATTATAATGATACACAAAAATTTTGATTTCTGATATGAAAAAGCAAATCTATTTATATAAAAAAGATATCTCTAATGACTCATTTCTGCTCAAAGTGCCGCATTGTGCTCTTGATTTAATGTATTTCAAGATTTTGAGGAGGATCATTATCTAATTTTTATTAGAACAAATGGCTTTCTTGAAATAAATTTGATGATAATCAATCAGTTGTTGCTTCTAACTGCTGGTTCTTCTCTTTTGCGCATGAAAATAGCTGAAATGAAAGATCACTGAACACTTGAGGGGAGGGATTAGGATGTGATGCTTGGCTTAAAGGCGGGGAGATCTTCTACAACTCTGGCAACAAATGCTTTTTGTATGGGAGGGCGCAGGGGAGTGTGGGTTGTAGAAGCCAAGAAACTTTATCGTTTATATTTTCTCCCTTCATTATGGTAGCAAACTTATTGACAGTGCTTGTGTATATAAAATCTAAAGAAGGTTTAGCTTTTCAAGAGTAGGTTGAGCTGTTTGTATCAGATAGTTTATACACTTTCTGGTTTTACAAGATAGTCGATTGCATATATTGTGTTTCCATGATGGTATTTCGAAGGCCACCAAGTGAAAGGCAACCTTAAGTATGTCGGGATTATAGGCTTGTCAAGCATAAGCTAGATTTAAATCTAGATGCTTTAGACATAACCATTTTGTCTGTGTTGCGGCTGCTGCTGAATCTTAGTCGGCCAAACTTGTCAAGTGATGTGTTGTAATCTTCTAAGCTTCTTTTGTTGCATTATTTTTCGAATTTATTCAATCATATTCTCTGATAGAACAAATCGCCTTCTTCACCACTAAATCTTTGATGTTGATCAAACTGACCAATACAGTGCCTAAATTATTGTTCAAATTTGGCCATGGAGCATAAAATTCTGAATGCGGTGTTTTCTTCAGTGTTGTAAATTCTACGTCCTAATTCAGGAATAATGTTACAATCATTCTGGAAAAAAAGGAGATTGCGGAAAGGCTCAGAATTAAATGGCGTCCGCTTTTACTACCTCTTTTCTTCACGCAACTCAATTTTGATTTTTGGCTCTCTTTCTGGTACAGATTTTCCATCTAAAAGTTAAGCAATAAATTGCAAAACAAAGTACAATTATTTTTCCAATACCCATTTTCTGTTCAAAATTTCCAATCCTACTACTTTACGAGAAAATTTTTCTGGAGAAAAAGTATCAAATTAGCGGATCCATCAATGGCACTGCTAGCGGCAGGCGGTGATGACACTGTCAAGCTCTTTGATGTATCGCGTGAGCCCCGGCGATCCCTTCATTGTAAGTTACACGCCCTCTCCTGGTTGCCTTGTCAACTCGGTCAAGTGGAACCACACCAATGAGTCACTCACTCGTCTTTGATTTCGCTTTCGGATTACATTTCTTAAAAAAAATATTTAGTCGGATTTAGAGATTTACGTGTTTAGCTTTAGCTAAATTTTGCCAGTTTATTTTATTACTATGTCCATTTGAGTCGAATTTGTATTTTTTATTATTATTATTATTATTGAACTCAACTGAGCATATACTAGTGTATTAGACTTATTTGAGAAGTGTAATGTTCTAGGATTTCAGTTCAAGTGTGATATTTGGATTAGTTTCTATATTCGTGATTTAGAATGGAGGACTATTTTTCTATAGTTTATTTTTGTTATTTGTTTCAAATTGGGGTCTGTTTCTTGCAGATTTAGTTGTTGCAAGTGCTGGAGAGGACAAGAAGATATCGTTTTGGAGGAAAAATGGACAAAGCATGGGGACAATTCCTGTCTCTGGGACAGATAGTGGAGACAATATTGAGGTAATCGACTTCTGGGTTGGATGTGCCTTTGATCTTGATGCCTAACTGGTATCTACAAGACTTGTTATTCACAAATTGGATATCATCATTTCTCACATCTAGAAAGAACCAGAGTTGACACTGGGGGTTTTATATTTATACTTAACAAAATATGACCTAATATTATGTAATGCTCCTGTGTCCGGAAAGACCCTTGCGTTTTGATTGTTTGTTTTCCTTAAATTTATCTTCCATTAGCTGCCAGTTTAAGCTTTTCATGATACATTAATAAATCAATTTATTTCTGTATTTTTTTTAATTTCCAGGAATCTATATTAACTATTAGCTTTAGCAACAAGGGATCCAGATACATATGTTCTGGTGGAAGCAGCCAAGTCGTAAGAATATGGGATTTGCAGCGGATACGTTGCATCAAGTGGTTGAAGGGCCATAATAATACTATAACAGGAGTGATATACAATTGCAAAGATGAGCACTTGGCTTCTATTAGTCTAAGTGGGGATCTTATTCTTCATAACCTTGCTTCTGGAGCAAGGGCTGCTGAATTAAAGGACCCTAATGAACAGGTTGTTAGCTTCTTGCAGCTGGGTTCCTTTATCGTCTGGTGTTTGTTATTTAGAGTCTCTGGTTTCCGAGCTAATTTTTGGTCCGATGATTTTAAGGCCAGGTGCTGAGAGTGCTTGATTATTCATGGTTTAGTCAACACCTTTTAGTGACTGCAGGTGATGATGGGACTGTGAATTTGTGGGATACAACTGGCCGTAGCCCAAAGGTTTGTTATGTTACTTTCTTATTGGATTGGGTAACAAGTGCATACATTGGAAATTTGTTATGGTTAATAAGTTGCATGCTTCAGAAGGATATCATGTCTAAACTTAAACAATGTTAGACCTACTTTCATAAAAATAAAAAAAAGAGAAAAATCCCAGCTACTTCATGGAAAATTGTTCTTGATACTGTGCTTGTAACTGATTAAAGAATGGCAATTTTAGTTGATTGAAGATTGTGGAGTATGGAAATATTAAATATATAATAAAGAACATCTAGAGGACGAAAGAAATATATTTTATTCATTTTGGAATCAGTAATTAAATAAAATATATTTATCTTCTGATGCTGAATGCAGCCTGTTGATTTGGAAGAATTCTCATGAGGCCACTGGCTTTCCTGAAATAAGGGGAGTTCACTGTTTAATTCTCACAGATCCATCCTATGTAGACTATAGTCAAGTTATATATATTTATGCTTTCCTTTTCTTTTATTCATCCTATTTAGCTTCGATCAGATCATGATCAAAAAACTGGTTGGCTAAAAATTGGAGGTTAAAAGGATAACTCTAAGCTCACCTCCGCATTTTTGTTTTTCCAAAAATGGTGGCTTGACTTTTTTGTTTACTGATATTGAGTATGCATTTCAGTAGCGCTATATTTTTATTTCTGTTTGTAAAAGATAAATTCATGTGATAACAATCACATTTCAGGATACTGAGTATTCATTAGATTCTTGTTTCAGTAGTGCTATATTTTTATTTCAGGCTTTAAAAGACAAATTTATGTGATATCGATCACATTTCTGGATCCTGAGTATTCATTAGATTCTTGTTTCAGTGAGCTATATTTTTATTTCAGGTTGTAAAAGACAAATTTATGTGATGATGATCACATATCTGTTTGCAGGCTTCTTGGCTGAAACGGCATTCTGCTTCAACGGCTGGGATTAGCTTGTCACCTTCCACTGATAAGGTCTTGTCTTATTTTATTTGGTTGGAACTGTTTTCCTATTGCACTAGTGGAGAGAATGCAAAATTGTTTTGGCAAACTTTGGAACTGTGAATCATTTTTGGGGTCAGAACTTGGTTGAACTAAAAAAATACGCTCGTCTCTGAATTGTTCTCCTTGCAACAGTAATTGCAAGTGTTGGGCTGGATAAAAAGCTATACACTTGTATGACTCAGGGTCTAGAAGACCATCATCTTGCATTACTTATGAGGCACCTTTCTCTTCATTGGCCTTTAGAGATGATGGTTTAGTACTGGCAGCCGGAACTAGCAATGTTCTATGATGTTCGTAGCAAACTACAGCCTTTTACCGCTCTTCGTGCTTATAGCGGTTTAGAGGTAGGCTTCTTTTCCTATAGATGTTTTAACTAAGGACATAAAATTTGGAAATGGATCTTTATTCAGTTGTTTGCATTGGCTTGCAAGATGTCTTTTATAATCACCTTAAACTTGTTTGTATGATTCAAGTGCGTAAGTTATGTGTATGAGCTTTGTTGGTCAGATTCTTCTTTCGTAAACTAAAGTTTGCTCTTACCATGATGAATGTATGAATTGTAGATTTTCATTTTTCCTAGTTGTGCATTGTACATTTTGATTGTTGTTGTTGAATCCTTCCTTAACATTGACAAGCAGTAATGCCTTCTAAGTCAATTTGGTTATGCAGGGACTTGAATCCTCTTGTGTTGAGTCGAGAGTTACCAAGATGAGTAGAACTAAGTTGTATGCGCTGATTCATCACAGTGCAATGCTTCTCTCTAAGAGAGTCATGTTTTTCATTTTTCACTATGCATTCTTTCCTCAATAGGTATTAAAAATGAAAGGGGAAAGGTTAAATATAATTAATGCATCATATGTTTTAAACATGTTATAGAAATGTTATCTCTTGGATGATTTTCAATAAATGTAAGAATGTTATTAATATTATCATAGACAGTCAGTGATGGGGAATTTATAAAGAAAGCAATAAAGGGGAAGTCATAGAAGAATTGAAATGGGAGAAAATTAGAATAATCAAGGGAGCGAGATAGACCCCCTATATTTTAAAGAGAGAGAGAGAGAGAGAACAGAGTGAGATGGACATTGTAGGAGAAGGCTTTATTTTCAACTCATCCAACAATAATGATTTTGGCTTTTATTTATATAGCCAAATTGTAAGTAAAGGAAACAAATTACTAGTAAATAAAATAAATCTATGGGAGGAAATTAAATCTCTAAAGACAGACTAATCCAAGTGGGGAAGTCTTCTTTGATTTAAACTAGGGGAGAAGATAAAAACAAATCCTAGAGATTAACAATAGGTCCCTAATATCTCTAGGCCATCCTACATCTCATTGTTAACTAAAGATCCAGGTTGCAAATGTAATTATTGTTGTTTGTTGAGTTTGTAATCTCTGTTAATACTTTGCAGTATTTATCAGGTTGTTTCAAGTTTATGCTGGCAAAGATTGAAGCCTGTTATTGTTAATGAGAGCATTTGTGCTGCAGAGACTGCTCTTTTGGGGGGTGCTGCTGAAGATTCAATTCTTATGCCTGACCCGCTTCCTTCAGTGGCATCAACAGGCCCTTCATTGTCCACAGCAGTTCCAGGTTCTCATCTTATTAGCCGTTCAAGCACTACTGCATAAGCATCTTTGCTTTCGGTGAATAGTAGTGATTCTGTATTAAGAACATTCAATTTCTCTTTAACAGAGGAAACACCACAACATATCCATCTCAAGGCAGGTGGATCATTGGCAAGATTACGTGCTTCTCGTTCTAACTTTAAGGATGATATGGAGGTATTTTCCCCTCTTGTGGATGTTCAACCAATTACACCCACACTTGATAAGCTGTGGGATAAGCCTGAGGGACCAAAGAAAGATCATCTATCTGTTGATAAGAAGCTTTCATCCCTTTTTAATCCTTCATCCAGTAGGAGATCCCCTTTTGCAGAGGACGGGGTTAATGATCATCCAATTTTTTATTGGAAATTCAGTTCAACCTCTAAACAGGTTTAGTATTTGTTTGCATTTTTATACTAGATGCATGCAATGTGCGATATTTCTTTCTTTTCTTCTGGATGTAAATAGTTAATATCAATCTTAATGTTCATAGAGCGCTGTCTTTTTTTATTGGTTTCCTGTTCATAGAGCTAATTCAATGTGGTTAATATTGACTAGTAATCGAGACATACTTTAAGTACACAACATCTTTTTTCTACCTCTCCTTGACGTGTATTTGTATTTTCCAATATCTCCCTGGCTGCACATTCATTTTTTTTATCTACAATTTTGTGCAGGATGACGCCAGATCTTCCTATGCTGAATCAGTGTCAACACATTCTTCCAAGGTTGAAGACTCCTCCATCATGCCTCCAGAAGCTTGGGGTGGTGAAAAATTACCTAATAAATTTACCAAACTACATCTGCCATCTTGTTTTGGGACATCGACGTCTGGAGGTCTGACATCAGGGCTTGCGTATTCTGATCTGTTCTCATCACTTAGTCAGACGAGCCCATTGACAGGTTCTAACTCAATCTATGAAAACTTGCGCATCAAGGATGTCTCTTCAAATCAGGAGCCCTCTACATTGGGATTTCCGGAAAACCTTTCCTCTAGTTCAACATCATTGTCTCTTGGTGCAAAAGGCTTTACTAGGCTAGCTAACCTTGACTCACCCAGAACAACATCTTTGACTCTACCTGAGAGATATTTCACCTATGCTGAGAGAATCAGCACTACTTCAGCCTTCAGTGACAGCACATCACCTTCAAGTGGCACACCCAAAACAAAAACGGGAGCCAAAACCAGGGAAGAAATTTTGAGTAGCTTGTTGTCAAGATGTGACACATTGACCGCAATGGAACCAGGAGCTCTTCCATCCATAAATGTAAGAGTACAAGTTGGCTTCAGCATTTTTTTTTTTTTGGCTCACATTGGAATAGCTCTTTGCTTCTATTATGTCACAATGATCATTGATCCAATTATAAGGAGGAACCTCACAAACGCTAAAGGCTCCGCAGCAGGAAAGTAATTTTACTCTTCAGCTTTTTCAGTGTACTCTCGAAGAAACTCTTGATTCATTTCAGAAATCCATACATGATGATATGAGGAACCTTCATATTGAAATTTTAAGACAATTCCATATGCACGAGGTACGGATGTGTTAGTACTCCTTTGCTTCAGCTTTCAATAAAAAATTGTCTAAGCTATGTATATGGAATATTTGAACAGATGGAAATGTCGAGTGTGATGAGCTCAATTCTGGATAATCAAGCCAAGCTAATGAAAGAAATCAAGTCTCTCAGGAAAGAAAACCAACATCTGCGCCAACTTTTATGAGCACTGGTGAGGATGCCTCGGTATTATGGTTTGTTGATGGTTTCAATGAGTTTATGCTTCTTAAGTGGTATAATATCACATAGTTTACTGCAATTTTTTTTCTGGGCAAAGTTAGTGGAGCGAGGCTGGAAAAAAGGGAGATCATTTGTAAAGAATAAATTTTATTAGAGGTGGGATTTGTGAGCCTATACAGATTATAATAGTTGAATCACGTATCATATCACGCATTAAATATTTAATTTTCTGTATTATGTATTACATATAAGATACATTTTTTTTAAATAATAATTAAAAAAATAAAAAATTCTAATTGTTACAACATTTCCCATAAAATACCATAAATTTCTTAAATATATTTTTTCTATATTATTATTTCTTTAAAAAGTTTATTAATCTAAATCAATAATATATATTATATTATATAATATATATTATATATTTATTATATTGTATTTTTTTATATACCTTAATATGTGTTATTTTTTTGTTGTTTGGATTATATACTGAGAGTTCATGGAATGTGATGACGGGTTGGTTGATCATGTTAGTTATTGAATCTCGTGATGTCACGAGGTTGACTGCCAATATTGCATCATCTCAATCTATCTAGCTAAAACTGAAAATACTTTATTACAATTTCCCCCTGGTGATTCCCCTGGACTGGAAGAATGGGAATTGAGAATTTTGTCTTTTTCTTTTCTGGATTTTGCCGAACCGTGCAGATATGGTTAAATATTAGTCTGTCAAGCTGCAATCACGATAAACAGTATATATATTCTTTAATATAACTGGGGCAAGTGTGATGTAACAATTCCCATTCGCCAACTTTCCTCTAGCAAAAATATAATGGAAAATAAATCGGAAACAATTTATGGAATATTAAAATTTCAAAATAAAAACTTAAATTTAAATTTTTATCACATTTATAAAATTTTAATTTATTCGATATAATAAATAATTACGAATCAGATCATTATATCTTAAATTTATTTATTCAATAAATATGAATGAGATTTCTGATTTTTCATATATATGTGTATATATGTGCACACATGCACACACGCACTTGTGTGATTACTATTTTGTAGTACAAAATACACTAAAATTTTTTGCTTAACAAAACAGAAGATCTATCTCAGATGCTGACATGAATTCGCTTGAAAATTAAGATGAGTAAACTTTTTCTTTGGCATTTTGCCTCTCAGTAAAAGTTTTCTTCTGAAGCACGTCAAATAAGTGACAACTTCACCTCCGACTATGACCTCACTTCACTAATTTCAGCATATCACCCACCAGATGTAAGGAGCCAGTTACAAGGACCTGGGAAATTAAATTGGAACTTTATGATATAATCTCATAAATGCAGCAGTGAAAAGTCAAATCCCGACTACACAAAATTCGACTTTAACAGGCATAAAACAAACAAAAAAAAATCACAAGCAAGTATACAGATAATGGCTTTTAAGCGAGAATACATTGTTGACATAGATATATTCCAGATATATTTTAGAAGAAATTATATTGTCTACCAAGTAGGTCATAAGTTTCGAGAAAAAAATACACCTTAAAAAAACCAGCATTACCTGAATACGAACAGATTGATTTTTTTGAACACTGTCCCTGAGCCACTTGATAGCCAACGGGAGAGAAGAAAAGACTGCACTGTTTTCACAACTCCGGGCAATCATTTCCGTATCCTCAATAATGTCTTCAGAACCAGCATCACCATTCCTGGCCTTCCCTCCTAGAGAGTCAAAAGAATAAGTTTCTTATATAGACAAGCAATGCTATGGGAAAACATTTTTAATGACACAATTAAATATACAGATAATGTATCATCATGTGATTGAGTGTTACATTATCCTTAATTTAAAATAACTGAATCACATAATAACATATCATCTATGTACTTGATGATATACTATAGTTACAACATCTAACTTATCAATGTACAAATCTAAATAGTACCTTTATCACCCTGCGAGAGATTTTCCCATACTCTTTGAAGAGTAAACTGCCACGACAAATCAACTTGCGACTCAGTCGGCGGTAAATTATGGGATCCAACCTTGTGATACACTGATATATTTGGTACAAAGAGTGCCTTCTTGAAATAAACACCTAAATTCCCCCCCCCCCCCCCCAAAAAAAACCATAAAAAGTACCATCAACATCAAATGTAAAATTTTATTTTCCAAATTACTTCTAATTTCCGTTCGTATGGACTTCCCTGAATTTCACAATTTAGATGCTTGAGGCCATTATCTGATCCATGCATTAAGATTCTTTGAAAAGACTATCACTATTGAAACTCTTGTTCAACAAAAATAAAAGAGAATATATTTAAAAAGATGCCATACACTAACCATGGCTAGCACATGTGTTCATCAGGCGTGGAAAAAGCAACTGAGGATCTCGCACTGACATACAATTGAACAACAAAATCTGCAAGGATTTTTCAGCAACTTCTTTTCAGCATTACTCAAATATAACCCAATCAAGCAAAGATATCAATAAGAAAAATTCATGATGCAACCGGAAAATCACATGCAAAAGTATAAAATACACACCATCACAAGCATGTGTACCTACATGTATTGTAGGTGATGTAAGTTTCTGGTCTGATAACAGAGATAAATATACTTCTGCAACAGATCACATTACTAGGAAGAGTGAAGCTCATATTATCTATTAGCTATTTAACACAACTTGTAATTTACCAATTAAGAAACAGAAGGTCAAAAAGCCACGTGATCCACCATCATTGCAAAGGTAATTGATCTGAAGCCAAACACCTTTGCTGTTTCGAAAATTTAATGCCTATGCTGTTCCTAAATTTTAAAAAATTGTTTTTCTTTTTGTGTTATTGGAATATCCTTGACAAAGCTGTTGCTCTACCTGTGCAGAGTTTTTCCTGGATCTTCCATAAGGGACCTGGTGATTCTGAGCCAATTCTTGTGAAGATGGTTGAAAATCCAAAGTTTGTTGCTGATTATCCTCCTTTATTGCCAGAGAAAACCATTTTCCACATACTTCCATGCTTTCAGGACTATGAGCTCCATCCAAATAGAATACCAGCTCCCCAGTGGTTTCAATGTTCATAAATCGATCAGGGACTCTCTGTGCCCGTCCTTGCAAACTAGCCATTGTAAGCCCTTTGATGAATTGTTCAGGCAGCGAAGTCTGCTTCATGTAGATAAAAAATTGAAAAGGAGTGAACAAATCAATATAACAGAAAACAAATACGTAGAGGTAAACTTCAATACAAAGAACTTACCATCTGTTCCAGGTAGCCAAACTCAAGATGACCAGTCCTCTGAAGCCATGTAGATGACAGTGCAACGGCAAGACCAGCATTACTATATTGATGCTCGCCTTCAAGTGCAAGTTTTAAGCCATTTAGCAAGCTTCCATCCAATGGTTGAGCTACTTGAAGGGGTACCTGTCATTAGTTTGATATTTTTAAACACTCCACTAAAGGTTGATAAATTCTGATTGTTTTCTATTTGGCACAAAGCAACTTAACTTGCTTCTAATCGGACAACCAAATACTATACTTGACTGGGTTAAGTGTTCTGATCCACTATGTGAAGGACCCTGAACAAATGGAGGGGCATCACTGGGTTAAGACAACTGATAATATGCACTTGGAAATACTGTGGTAGCACAAATAGAAGGGGTGCCTTTCATTAAAAAACAAGCCCAAATTCTCATCTATGATATTGAATCCCTCACAACATCATAGTATTGATTAACAACACACATTATATTTGTGATTTGAACAAATAAGCAGGTCCGCAAATGTCTAAAGAAATGCCATTACTTAATCAGTCACTGAAAACCAGCATAACAAGTATGTCTGCATTTTTTATCCATAATAGACAACTCAGTTTAGGGTTATAACCATAGCATAAATCATCTAAAAGATCTTTCAATAATTTGCAGCTGGGTTCTACGTCATACATTTTCCATTTCTCCATCCAAAAGAAGTCAACAGTCAAAGAAAACTTACATCCAACATCGCGGCTTTCTGTTCAAGTACACGCATAGCTTCTTCAGGTTGGGACACAGTAAAGGCAGGAACACCATGCTGCATCAGGATACGCAAAGCCATGTTTATAAAGAAAAGAAACATCAAAGACTCCACAATTGTGGTGTGGGACAAAAAATATTCTATTTACATGTAAGTTATGCAGTGAATACAATTTTAAAAAAGAACACCTTAAAGATTCCAGCCTTCTCCCCAGCAATTTCTCCCAGTGTATTCCCTGTTAATAGCAAGCAGAAAAAGGAAAAAGAACTAAAAATATAGTGGACCCAATTATACTTCTAGTAGGAAGATATTTGATTAACTTATATATTTCAGAAAATGATTCAATAGGGACTTCCATGCCACCATTGAAGCATTGCTTCATCCCAAAAGTTACAACTTCATATATTTCCTGAAACTAACTTTGAGAAAATATACTACTCCGATTTTCAATTTCTGAAATAAAGGTAGAATATATAGGAAGTGGACACACCCACAATCCCATGAAAAGAAAACAAATTAAAGCTCCTAATAATCTAACCAATTTCTTTTGAAAACAATAAGGAATGAAATTAGTAATTTCCTTTAATATTTGGTTTGTGGTTTTGTTGGCCTTCCTTTCAAGTACGTTGAGTTTAGGCTGTTCTTGGATCCTTCTCTCAAAGGCTTTTTTTTTTTTTTTTGTTTTATATATTGCTTACTTACCCCCAAAAAAAAAAACCTATCCTATACAGACAAATATTCAAAATAACTTGTCAATATATCCTCGTGAATACCTAAAATTTCTACATTTCCATTTACACTTATAACAACAACAATTGAAACAGATAAAGGACATGATGACCAATTGTGCATACTAGCTAAAATTAAGAAAATATGTAACAAACCTAAAATCTCCATGTGGTCATACCCAAGGGCCGTCACACCACATACTACAGGTGTTGGAACCTGATAAATTACCCAACCATTAGAAAATTCCAGCAGTTATAATGCACCCAGCACAAGGATTCCCATAACAGATAAGCATATTTCAAAATGCAACATTAAATTCACAGAAAAACTACAACAAACCATTTAAAAATCAGATTAATGTATAAATTCCATACCCAACCAAACTTTAAACATACCACATTTGTTGCGTCAAGTTTTCCACCTATTCCAACCTCCAATATAGCGACATCTACCTGCACAGGAGATTATTGCAAATGTAATCTTTCTCATTCCTTGTAGCAGTAGAAATAGCATTCAGTACTAGTAAATTGACATTGTAAGTGCATATAGGTTTTTAAATTAAACATATAAACCTGCTCTTCTGCAAATATCTTGAAGGCAAGTAGGGTAAGGAAGCGAAATAAAAAAGGCATAGGTGCTTCCTTAGTAGCTTTTTCCTACATAAACACCAGAATAAACACATAAAGCAAACCCACTGTCCCAACAAATATATACGTAGTGAAACATGAATAACATTTTCATTCAGCAATCAATATGATATTGAAACGGATTAAGAGTGGTAGTCCACAATGGTTTATTGGTCCAAGCGAGTTTTTCCTCAGGTCTAATAGGTTCATGGGCAAAAGCAAGACGGCTTCTCTCCCAAACCTAAAGTCTCTCATAAGATAAAGAGAGGAAAGAGTCTATACTCTTAAAGTAACTTAGATAAGGAGTTTCCTTTTTTATCCAGGTTTCAGTCGGTTCAATTGAATAAGGTTAAGCCCCTCCTGTTGAAGTTTTCCTCACAGTGGTTGATATTAAAGTGAAAGTTGGACTTTACAGTAGTTGCACGCTAGAATTAACCATGAGGCAAGGTACCATTAAGGTAAGTGACCAAAAGATCTGCTTCTAAATCTTGCACCCTATCGGAGACTAACGCAGGATTCCAGTCTTTCAATTGATTGCCTTCTGACTGCAAATCAAAATGACCTCTGATTTTTGGATAGCAATGACGGTAGAAGATATTGAGTGTGAACGTAGCCTCGTAATGGGTAGATTCCCTTTTTAGTCCTAATGCATCCAATCTCTTATGACCATGCATTGATTTAATAATTCCACAATGACATCATGAAATTTTATAACTCCTACAGAAGCAGCTATTGTCCAAAAAACAACTAATGTTATAAATGCACAACTATGTATTCAGACACAAGAATAAGAACCACAAAAACATTCATCAATGTATTTATGTTGCATCTTCTCCTTTTTCATTTAGGATGTATGCTTTAAAATATAAATAGCTTAAGTAGCATATGGAGCTAAAAACATTAAAAAATAATAATAATAAAACATGTGGAGAAACATACCTTTAGTCTATCATAACACCACCAAAAATATGCCAAAAACTTCTCTTCACATATTTCAAGACTGCAACATCCAACAAGAACAACCAAATATTAACATGCAACCATAATGTTATATTACATTATGTAGAACAGAAATTCATAATAGTCTCTACTTTGGGAATCAATAACACTGTACAACAATAATCCAAAGATTTATGAAGTGAATGAATCATCAATTAGAGATGAAATTGAAACAGACAACGAGACTGGTCCTGTTCATTGATACAAACAAATATCATAAAATTATTTAGTATGAACTGACAGTCAAAAAAAAAAACAATCTGCACCTAGGGTACAACTGACGATAATAAAAGATAAATCTACTTAACGGAAAAACTCACCCATTCAAACGAAATCTTTCTCGGACATCAATGAGGTGAGGAGACGTGAAAAGCCCAGTCCGGAAGCCACAATGTCGCAATATAGATTCCGTAAATGTGCATGTTGATCCCTATGAAGACCCAAAGGCAAGAAGAGCAAGTTTCAAACATCATTATAAATTTATTTTCTGGATCAACTTCTTCAAGAATTTCAGAAAAACACTGAAACAGAGGCAAACATAATTTAATTTAAAAACGAAAATTCCCCATCAATTTCCATAAGTCACTAACATAGTCATATTCCTCACATAACCATTTATGAAACTGATAATTCATAACTTAAACTAATCAACACAAAAACAATCAACTTTAGGCTCTCCAAGTTAATAATTGTACAAAATTTTAATATACTCCATTTCTTATTGCTCTACTAAACTAAATAAGCATACAGCAAGATTCCAAAAAAGATTCATTAATTCAAGAAAATCTTATGCTTGCTCTCAATTCTCAACCTGTAAACTAAATACCAATGAACACATTTGTTAAACACACAACACGGTTTCAGCTACACAAAACAAAATTAGAAAACACAAATAAGCTTCAACTTATGATTGAAGAAGAATTCACTTTGTACCTTTCCTTTAGTGCCAGCTACATGAATAACACTCATTTTTGAAATTGCTTCCTCCAAGTCCAACATCTAAACATATATAAACAACACTATAATTTAAATTTAAAAAAAAAAAAGAATATAAACTTATAGATTTACAATCTAATGTTTCACGTGATCACCTTAACATACTCGCGAACGAGATCGAGAGAATAAAATCTGTCGCCAGGTTCAGCACGATTGCGTTTTGTGATGAGAGAAGATAAAGCATCCAACGCTTCCTCATACGGCGTCGCTATTTTATTTTTGTTTCCTAAAACAAAATCAACAAAATCAATTCACAGCTTCACTAACAAACTGATGGAATTAAATTATGAAGTTAATAATAACTTTACCTTCTTTCATTTCGATTTGAATCTGAGTAGAACTTGCTTAAAGTTACCAAACAATAAACGTATATATGAATGTGTGTGTAACTGTGTTTGAATGAAACGACTGAAGAAAGAAAAAGACTCTGTAGAGCTTGCTGTGATAAAAGAGATAGAGAGCGAGGGAGAGAGGCGGTTGGTTTGGTAAGAGAAGAAGATGACGGGACGGGTGATGGAAGGCTGAAATTGAACAAGAAATAAAGTGTTATGGGTTTTAGGAAACGACGACGATGAATTTATCGTGTACCAATTTTTATATGGGAAAATCACAAGTTCCCACCAAAGTCTTATTGGAATGACATATATATATAACCGATAAAAAATTTAAATATTCATTTAAATTTTAGTTTATTAGGATATATCCATAAATTTTTTATTAAAATTAATAGATAAATTCATTATTTTATCAATGACATTAAAATAATTAAAATTATATCTTATTTTTTTCTTAATTTAAAAAACAAATATAGTCTCTCTAAATTAAATTTTAAAAAATTCATTTTTTCTCTCTGAAATCTAATCACTTTCTCCACCCAACCACAGAGGAGCAAGACGAAGTCGTCTAAAAGATGACCGTCGTCTAAGGATGATGATTGTCATCCAAATCTGAGCAATATTTTGTCTAAATTTAGACAACACTTTATCGTCCAGAGAATAGAAACGTTTTATCATCCAACGAAGGACAATAAGTGTTGTCCAGAGATGACACTCGTCATCCAACAACCAGTTGCTTCGATCGTTGGTTGCTAGTGAGAGGAGTAAAGAAAAAATTAGAAATTTGGGGAGGAGAAAGTCACTTTTAAAAGTTTAGGTATGAAGTTAAATGTTAATTTTTAAAACTTTAAGGGAAAAATAAGATAAAGTTATATATTTTTTAATATTTTTATTAAATGACAGTTTTATCTTTGTATTTAATAAAAAATTTAATGATAGTTTAAGAATGAATGAGTGTTTAAATTTTTTATCAACCACCGATGTAGTTTTGACTTTAAATTAAACCCTGGGTGGGAATAGTACTTTGCCCTTTAAAATTTTTTTTTTTATATGTTGTACTGTAAAATTTGGAAAATACAATATAAAAGCATTATTCTTGGTGATATGATTATGTTATATTATAAAGTTTTCAAAGCATATATTATTGATTTGATTCTATTTTATTAGAAATGTTATCAGAGTATATTAGGATAGAATATATTTTTAGGGGTTTGATTTGATTTTGATTTATTTTTTTTATATCTTCTTTGTAATTGTATATATTGTAACGTTATGGAGTCTGAATAAAAAAACAATATTCTCCATTCATAATTCTATTTTATTTGATGCTTCCCTTATTCCCTTAATCTTTAAGAAAGAAAAATGAATATACAGTAATAAATTTTAGCTTACTCTCCATCGTATTATTAAAATCTGATTAAGTAGTTCAAATATATGTTAACATAAAATTGAAAAAAGAACAGGATCGGTTCAAGTAATTTTTTTTTTATTAAAAATAAAAAATTATTACAAAATAAAGGTAAATTATTTATAAAATTGGATATAAATTTTTATTATATTTAATATAAATTATTGTATTTTATTAACTATGATAAAAATATTATTTTTTTGCTTAAATATTTTTTAAATTATTAAAGATAATTATTTTAAAATATTTTTATTATAAATAAAAATAATTTTATTTTTTAAAAAATAATAAATATAAGATTATATCACATATTGTGATAATCTTTTAATATATAAATTAGATATGATAATCTTTTTTTTTAGATTATTTATATGTTATTATTAGTAATTTAATCGAAATTTTTTATTATCATATAAATTAAACTAAAAATAATATTTATAATAAAATATAAATTACCGGCATAATGTTTTAATTACCTTGAATCAATGGCCCAATATGAAATCAAATCTTCCGAGGCAAATCCATGCAACTTATTATGATTTTCATTTTTCTTTCATATTTTCAGGAACCAAATTATTTCTAAAAACAGTGATCTTACAGTACAAAGTCGTCGACAAAAAATTTATTCCACAAGACAGATATTCCTTACGCCACTTCTCTACGCGCGTATCTAATGACGTGGCGCCTCAACCACAGCTGATACATCACCATATGAAATGCATCGTACGGCTGCGGTTCCTCATTCCACACAAAATGCCGACCTGCCATCACACAGAATCGACTCACCTCCTCGTACTGTTCATTCCTCCACGTGCGATACAAAAACTTCTTCAGTGAATTGACCTTCACTCCTTTATCTTCATTCCACCCAACAAACACTGCGATCTCTTGCCACCTCAGCACGTCCAACAGCGGCAAATCCTGAATCGGACGGTCAGTCATCACCACAGGCACGCATCCGAAACGCATCGCATCACTAATCCCGGAAATGTCCCCCTTTCCGTACTCGAACAGACAAAACTTACTATTTTCTAACCTCTCCTGATAAGTCAGTTCATCCGACGGCCCAGATTCCACGTAAAAGTCAGGATCATCAAGTAGTTCAGTGATCAAACTTGACTCTTCAACCGCGCCGAACCTAACAAAACCCAGATGCAGTTTTGTCTTGTTGGTTGGCGCGTTTAACCTGTGAAGATCCGCGAATGGGGGCAAGGTGATATCCTTATGTGGGACAAACTCGGTTCGCAGTGTGGGAAAGCACGAGATCTGAACCGAGTTTTTCTTCAACTCGAGGATATTTCTGTCCGAGTTGAAGCTCAAACCTTGACACGAGATGTAAAAATGGTCGGCGCCAAGAGTGCGATTCCAAAACGGGAAGTCGTTTCGAAGACGAGAGATGAGACGCCCGAGAGAACGCGTGGAGCGGTGGGATGAGAAGGGGACGAAGAAGAGGTGGGCTTGTTCTGGGTCTTGAGTGATGAAAGGACTATTTTGGAGAGAAGAGAAGAAGAGGGACTCGGGTGTTGTGGAGAAGATTAGTGGTTCGGGAGCGGTGTAAGTAAAGACTTTGAAAGATTTGAGCATGTTTTGGTAATTTGGGAAAAGTGTGTTGGGTGAGACGTATGGAGTTGTGGAATGGAGAGGGAGGGAAAATGAGAGAAAAAGGGCGATGAAGAGGGAGAAGTAAGTCGGAGACATTTTTTGCAGTGAAATGAAGAGAAGTAGAGGAGGGCGAGTAAATAGAAGGAATGGAGTCGGTGTGGTTGCTAGAGCTTAAAGAAACAGAAATGGTTTTTGTTTTTGTTTTTTATTTTTTACCGTTCGTCATCAAACCTACCTTAGGGCGTAGTGTGAGGCTAGAGGAGTATGCATAATTTAATTTAAAATATAAAATCAGATTAAATCTATCAAAATTATAGTTTAATTTTAATTAATTTATAAGTGATTTGATTTGAATTTATAAATTAAAAAAAACAGTTTAAATGAAATTTTAAACATTTTTCAAATCAAATTTTATTAATTTATTTACATAAAAATAACATATAATTAAATGTTTTTTTTCCCTTCAAAATAATTAAATTATATATTGCTTGTTCCTACCGAAACTAACGTGTTTGTTGCTTCAGTCACTGGAATCAATGCATTTCCTTCTAAGTCGATGTTCCATGTTTTTTTGAATATAATGTTTGGTGTGCAATTTTACCTTTGATCTGACTGTTAATCTAAGCTGAAATATGAATCGCCAGCGATACAAAGAAACTCAGAAAAAGAATCATAATAGGGAATTTTAATCGCCTACAGCGACCAAATTAGACAGTTTATTGATGAACTTGCTTCATATTACATAAAGTGAAGTGGTTAGTCAACTTAATTGTCCAACAACTTTAGCCTATATGATATTATTTGAAATTGCTCGACATCATTTTTGTATTCTATCAACTAGTATATAAAAATTTAATGTACTATAGAAACTTTTGTATTTAATTCTTAATTACAACTATATGATAAACTGTTGATTATTGTCAGATATTACTATAATTCGTGAAAATTTTATATCTAATTTAGAATATATAATTAAAAAATATTTATCCAGTTATTCTAACAAAGAGGTCCTGGTCCTGGCCTATGAAAAGCTCACGTGAGTCTAACGGCCCATGTTAACTATAATGTAATGAACTCAATTAGAGTTAAATTTGAATCAAATTTATTTGAATTTGAATTCAAATTGAGCTCAATTGAAAGGAGTCTGAAATGAGCTGACCCAAATGAGCTCTAGCCTGTAATTTCAAGCTCGCAAACAAAAAATTTTAATATAAAACAACATCACTTTGACTAATATATATTAAAACGATATCGTTTTAATAACGAATTAATTAAAACTTGAGCTTTAACTAAGTTCAAGCTTATTTGTAGCAAACTCAATGAGCCCGAGCCCGAGCCCGAGCTCAAACTCAATTACTATAAATCGAGCCGAGCTCAAGTGAGTTCGAGTTTGATTCAATTCGAATCCAACCCTAAACTCAATCATAGTGTAAAACCTTCTCATTTTCTATACTTTTATATCGAAGCCAACACAATACCAACCAAATTCAGTGGGTCAGCTTCTTTCTCTTTCGTCTTCTATGTCAACTTCCTCTCTACGGAAAACCTAACGCCTCTCGAAGCACACTCAAATCTCGATCCACATCAATTCCTCAAATTCACAATGCTCCTCTAACCTAAATAAACCTTCTACAATATCTCTCACAATTCTCTTCTAACCTAAATAAACCTTTTACAATGACTCTAACAAATCTTCTTTGATCTTTCTTCATGGACAATTCCTATTGTCCAAATATAAATTGAATTTATAAGTTTAAAAATTAAAACTTATATTACACAAATCAATAAACTTGAAAAATTAATTGACTTGTGTTAAAGTTTCATCTACATACTTATATACCACTCATTTATATAATAACATTTCCTAAAGCCAATTTTGCATTTTGTTAATTTTACATTTTTTGCTTCTTTTTTTTTTTAATTTGTGTAATTCGATATATCTAAAGTGAAATAGAGTAGTCTATTTTTTGGTCTGGTTATAATTATTTTTTTAGTATTAATTTCTGGAAAGTATTAATTGCGTAGTGTTAATTTGTTATGTCCTGTTGTAGCTTGCTAGACGGTTTTATTTTATAAATAATGTTGTAAAGTTTAATTTTGATTTTGCCTTTCTGAAGTTTAGTTATTGAAAACCTCCTAAACGGGAAGGTCTCTAATGAATTTTGGGACTTTTAAGACTTCAGCAAAGGTCGATGAATTTCGTTTTAAATGCTATTATTGTGATATGGATGAGGATCCTGTTTTCAGTGCTTTGCTTGTCAAAGTTTCAACTGGGTTTTGTTAAGTGTGTAACTCTATTTGTTTTTGTTTTTCTTGTTTGTAGGCCGTTGTTGGTGAAGAAAATAAAAACACAAACTATGAGGGTACAGTATATCTATCATATGTGAATTTTTTGGGCTGCAATTGAATTGCTTTCTTGTTTATACGTGTAGCTAAATTGATATGGACATGAAGAAACAATCTTGTTATTCATTTTCAGTCCCTGTAGCAAATATGCAGACATTTTTGCAACGAAAAAGAGATGAAGATTTCTTCGTTGTACCATCTACCTTTGGTTTAGGAGAAGGAAGACATCGAAAGCTGAAGTTAAAGAATAGAGATAAAACTGTTATTTTTAAAAGTTTTAAGGGTTAGTTAAGTTTAAAAAATATAAAAACTTTAGTTTGAGAGTGAAAATATTATTTGTCAAAATTTAAAAATTTTTGGTAAAGATAAAATTATTAGTTTTTAAATTTTAAATATTAAAAAATAATATGTTTTATATATTTTTAATACTTTTATTTATAACAAAAAAAATTAACAAAAATTAGGTCATCAATGAGAGTTTGAATTTTTTAATTATCATAAATATCATAAAATTTCTGTAAAACCTCGGTAGGAAATAGACGTTTTCCCGTTTCATTTATTATTATAATCTAATGGTAAGGTTACAAACGTGTCCACAAAATCACACAATCACAGCATGATTTATTAATTTAAGGTAATATATATCCAACCTTTCTCCTCCCCTACACTTGTCTCCTAAAAAGCACAGGTGTCTCTTATAAAAATCTACAATCCTCTGACCAGCCGGACAACACGGATCTGATTTTCACTTTTAATGTTTAATTAATTGCAAACCTTTTTGTTCTGTTTATCAAAATACGTCTCCATTCGCCGCGTATCATTTTAATCATCTTGCCTCGTGTTCTTACTTTCAACCAATCATTGCCTTCCACCTGTTTCACCTCACGTGGCGATGCATTGCCTTATTCGAAACAAAATCTTAAAACCCTCCACCTTATTAGTCTAAAAAAGAAACGCTCCCTGAATGCCGACTCCTCTTGCATCCGCCATGAGTCTGAACGGTTATACTCGCGGTGAGTTAGACATCGATAACATGGATTCCTCTCGAGTTTTTGTCAAAGATGTTAAGCGTGTTGTTGTAAAGGTATGTAATATTCTCATTTTTCTTGTTTTTTCATTGCATTTTGGTTGAACTTTCCCTTTCATTTCCATGCATTGTTTCGTTTGAATTACGTCAGTGCTTATAATCTTGATTAGTAGATCAGTACTGTTTTTTATGCTTAACTGCCGATTCATAGATAATAATATGAAACGACAGAAGATTCGTTTTTTTACTATTTCTTAGTGTTTGGTAATTTATGGATATGATTTATATTAAATACGTTTGAGAAAATGCTTCCAGATCCTGAATCATAAGTCAAGGGTTAGTTCCATAATTCATGTATGTTTTTGACATCTTGCATTATATAAACTATCGGATGTGACAGAGATGATCTATAAGGAATGAAGCAGTGTAGTAGAAAAATAATTACTAGGATGAACAGTAACATGCTTTAAAATAATTTATATGTATGTGTAAGTGTAATTTTACTTTTGTTTATTATAATATTAGCTATTTTTAATTCAATTTATTGAAGGTTGGAACTGCTGTTGTTACTCGAAGTGATGGAAGATTAGCGCTCGGAAGACTAGGAGCGCTTTGTGAGCAAGTAAGACTGTAGATTTTTGTTCTTCTGCATCAATCTTGAGAGTTGGGCTTTTTTTTTTTTTAATTTTATAACTCGAAACGAAACTGCAGATTAAAGAGTTGAACTCACAAGGATATGAGATTATTTTGGTGTCGTCAGGTGCTGTTGGCCTGGGTCGCCAGAGGCTTAAATACAGAAAACTAATCAACAGCAGGTCTTCATCATGTTCTCCTTTATCTTCTTTTATTAACATGATGAGATATGACCTAGAGGCTTTTTAATTTCATCATTGGTGGCAGTGTTGCCTCTCTTCACAAAATTAGTAATTTGTTTAAGTATATAGTGAATTCAGTGCTTATGATGCATAGCTTTTCATCACTTACAGTTTTGCTGATCTTCAAAAACCACAAGTTGAGCTTGATGGGAAGGCCTGTGCAGCTGTTGGCCAAAATAGTATCATGGCTCTCTACGACACGTTGTTTAGCGAGGTCCTTAAGAGATATATACTTTTTCTCTTTTTTGCAACTCTTACACAGATTAATTAAATTGTTTCTTGGACTTTTGATCTAATCATGTTTGGATTTTTTTGTTTTATTGCAGCTGGATATGACATCAGCGCAACTTGTGGTGACGGATAATGACTTTAGGGATAAAGATTTTAGAAGACAGCTAAATGAAACTGTTAAATCATTGTTGTCTCTGAGGGTTATTCCTGTATTTAATGAAAATGATGCTGTCAGTACAAGGAAAGCTCCATACGAGGCATGTTACTCTTCTCTAATTGCTTTCCATTGTACGAATATTTTATTTAATCAACTACTAGGGCTTATCTTGCCTAAATGTTTAATTTTATTTTTTAATTTTATCTAATATACTTGTTGTTATGATCTTTCACTTTGAGAATAGAGGCTCTCTTATGTATACTACTCAATAGTCCATCGGCTAATATGGGTAACTTTCTAGAGAGTGGATTCTAACGTGCCATGTTATGAGAGGGAAAAGCTAAATGATGCTAATTCTCTATTTTTCTAAAGAACAAAGAAAAATATGTTGTTCATGCGTTGAGTAAACTGCCTAGAAGTGAACCCGATTTGCATTTGCGATGGTTTCATTATATTTTAGGAAGTTTCATTTGGTTGTTGATATTAAATGTTAGGGTGCTCTGTTTTAGTTTGTGAACAAACCAATAAATGGTAGAAACTTTATTGAGAAGTTTCTTCCTGAAGGGCTATATAATCTTTTATGAGGCTATTTTTAGATTAGTAGGTTCTCAGATATCTCTTTCATAGCTTTAAAGAGGACCTGTCAACTGTTATTTCCTTTTACTTTCCGCTAATTCTTTTATTGATGCATTTGATACTATTCAGTTCCGATGATTAGAACTCTTTGCAGGACTCTTCTGGTATATTTTGGGATAATGATAGCTTAGCAACCCTACTGGCTTTGGAGTTAAAAGCTGATCTCCTTGTTCTATTGAGTGACGTAGATGGTCTTTACAGTGGCCCCCCAGATGACCCGCATTCAGAGCTCATTCAGACATACATTCGGGAGAAGCATCAGAGTGAAATAACTTTTGGAGACAAGTCTAGATTGGGAAGAGGAGGTATGACTGCCAAGGTAAAAGCTGCTGTCAACGCAGCTTATGCTGGCATCCCTGTGGTTATCACCAGGTACACTGCCCTCTTATACCTAAAACATACTTCAAACTTCAGCACTTGCAAATTAAGGAATCTCAGTGACACTTGTTTGGTGGATATTGTCGATATTTACCATTTGGATCAAATTTATGGGCTCTGCATACTGTGTAAATGCTTACTTATCGGTTTCTACAAGGTAGCTTGTGTATGATAGTGCACTAATTTCCCTTTTTTTTTTTTTTGAAGTGGGTTTTCTGATGAAAACATAATCAAAGTTCTGCAAGGAGAGGCTGTTGGTACCCTCTTCCATCAAGATGCCCATTTGTTGGTTGGAGAAAATGAAGTAGGTGCTCGTAAGATGGCTGTTGCGGCGAGGGATTGTTCTAGAAAACTTCAGGTAACATCAATTGCATTATATATAAAAAGTTTGATAAGTTTATGTTAATTGGAAATAGTACATTTCTTCTGCAAGATGAGTGGGGCAGTATCTTTCACCAAATTTGGTGCAAGACTTACGCTCTTGGTTTGCAACATTAATTACTGTGTAATACTGTACAGGCCTTGTCTTCGCAAGAGAGGCGAAAGATTTTGCTGGATATAGCTGATGCCTTGGAAGCAAACAAAAGCAAGATCATGGCTGAAAATGATGCTGATGTTGCAGTTGCACAAGAGGCTGGATATGATAAATCCTTGATATCTCGCCTGGCACTGAAGTCGCAGAAGGTTAGACATTTCTAATACATAAAATTATTTCTAATTTTTGCAGCTTCTTATTGCCTTCCATTCTGTCAATTTTTTTTTTTATTTAAAACTAATTCACTTGTGTATGATATTTTAATTGATAATTTTCTGTATTTCTCAAATTGCATATATTTATGTATTGAATGAAGGGTATATTTCTTGACAGATTTCGAGCCTTGCAAACAATATTCGTAAGCTTGCGGACATGGAAGACCCAATTGGTCACATTTTGAAGAGAACCCAGGTAAAGAAAAGACTTTCAGATATATTAATTATAGGCCGCTGGTGTGTGATGATATGCCGAGACATGGAAAGTATTTGCTTCCATCTTGACTTCCGCACTTAGTAAACAACTTGTTTAGTCTAACTGGGAAATTTTGACACATATAAACTGCAGTCTATACCTGAAACTATTGGCTGTAAAAGTAAAATGGTTATAATGTCTTTGACTAATTCTATAGCAACCTGCTGGACTGTCAATAAATTCTGTGTTGAATGTTGATCTGAGATGTTTCTGATGGATTTGCATCAGCTTGCAGATGGACTCATCTTGGAGAAAACTTCATGTCCCTTGGGTGTTCTCTTGATTATTTTTGAGTCTCGACCTGATGCACTAGTGCAAGTAAATGTTTATTACAAATATCATTTATCACCTATGTTTTTGTATCTGCTTTATTGTTTGCCACTTTATATATTCATTATAATACTATTTTTTTTTTTCATGATTTTAATAGATAGCTTCATTGGCAATCCAAAGTGGGAATGGGCTTTTGCTAAAAGGGGGAAAAGAGGCCAGCAGTCAAATGAAATATTGCATAAGGTTCGATATCTTAGAGTTAAACGATTTCCATGCAATATAACTAGTGAAATCATTTCTAAAGTTCTGTCATTCATGTTATAGATTATCACTGAAGCCATCCCAGAAAAAGTTGGTCGAAAACTAATTGAATTAGTGACTTCAAGAGATGAGATTCCTGATATGCTTAAGGTAGATGGATCTGTATTGATTAAAGCATATATATTTTGAGAATGATAATTGGTACCTGTGAGTTAACTCAGCATCTTCTTTTGTGTGCCAGCTTGATGATGTGATTGATCTTGTAATCCCGAGAGGAAGCAACAGACTTGTTACTGAAATCAAGGGATCAACTAAAATTCCTGTTCTAGGTCACGCTGGTGAGATATATAATCCGTGAAATCTAATTCATTGAATATATTCTTTGCTCATTTGGAATCAACTAGAGATGCAATTTTGCCACTCAGATGGAATTTGCCATGTATATGTTGACAAATCTGCTAATATGGAGATGGTGAAGCAAATAGTTTTGGATGCAAAAATAGATTACCCTGCAGCATGTAATGCAATGGTAATTTGTTTTCTTTATTGACTGCTCATATTTTCTTATATGCTCTTATAGTATTAGGGCAATTTAGCTCTTAAGGTGTTTATGGCTTATGGTCAAAATGTAAACCTCTGTGTGCTACATTCTTTTTTGTTGTTACCAGGAAACACTTCTAGTACACAAGGATTTGGTGTCAACTGATGGGCTCAATGACCTCATTGTCAAGCTCCGCACAGAAGGTAGGGCTTTACATGCGACAAAGTTGTAGTTTCTTGTGCTGATACCGTTAGACTGATACTTACTGAAAGGTACTGATGTAGATCTTCTGCAGGTGTCACTTTATTCGGTGGCCCAAAAGCCAGCACATTGCTTAGTGTTCCAGAGGCAGATTCATTACATCATGAGTACAACTCAAAGGCATGTACTATTGAAATTGTCAATGATGTATATGCAGCCATTGATCATATACATGAACATGGAAGGTATGTTCCCTTTTCCTTTCGGATCTCTGTCATCATCATATTTCTCTTTACTTCTCCGGGCTTAAATTTGCATATGGCTGTTTGAAAACTCACATGGAGATGAACAACCACATTTTTCTTATTTGGCAGTGGTCATACCGAATGCATCATAGCAGAAGACAAGGAAGCCGCTAAAGTTTTTCTACAGCGAGTAGACAGGTGAGCCAACTTATATATGTTCTTGGCTTCTTTTTCATGTCATTGGCAGTCAACATTTAATATAATATCAAACAACAATTTATTTTTGCCAATTTGGCAGTGCTGCTGTTTTCCATAATGCAAGCACAAGATTTTGTGATGGGGCTCGCTTTGGTCTTGGTGCTGAGGTATTATATCATCTAGTAAGTTATTTAATAATTTTGATTGACTTGTTGAGAGTTGTGCTATCTCACAGTTGATGCTCTTTGGTATCTGACTAGGTTGGCATAAGCACAAGCCGTATTCATGCTCGCGGTCCAGTTGGAGTCGAAGGATTGTTAACTACTAGATGGTATGTATTTTTTTTTTCCCTTTTGATTTTGGTGGCATCATAACAGGTTTCTTGATTAGAGTTGTTCCCCTTTGGATTGTTATTCTATTAATTATCATGTATTATATTGTTCATTTATTTCCAGAAAATCTTGTATAAGTCTGTACAGGGAATTAGCTGTTATTGGATTGTGCATATGCAGGATTCTTAAAGGAAGTGGACAAGTGGTGGATGGTGATAAGGGTGTGGATTACATTCATAAAGACATAGCTATCGAGTCCTGAATTTATACCAAGGTATTTAAACCCCGCATACAAGCAGTAGTTCTTTTGGGTTCTTGATATTGCTATTTTTTTTATTCGAGTAGCAGCATTATTTTATACGCTGCTGAAATACATTACTCCTGATTTTGTATCCATAGTTCTACTGTTCCCAGTTTAGCAATATTTAGGTACTTCACAATCTGATTCCCTTACCCGGGGCATATAATAAATTTCGCAGTTCACTGAATGAGTGTTTTTTTTTTCCTTATTTGAAGCCCCTATGCTATGCTGTTGCTCTGCATTGTAGCATTTTCTTATTCGTAATCCGAAACTTCATTTTGACCATCAATAGCTATTATTACCGAAAAATGTTGTAGACAGAGAGGTAGCCCAGAAGAGTTGAGCTATTGTGAAACAAACATCAGTGACAGTATAACAGAGTACTGCATTCTTTCTTAAGACAAATCTTGCATTAAGTAACAATTCAGGGCATCCTCAGACAACACTGTTTTGTGCTTAACAACACTATAAATGTGATAGTACGCAAATGAATGCATTAAGAGAAGAAAAACCTAAGGCTACTTGACCTGATTTGTTTGAAATTGTTGATGCAACAAGCCTATGCTTCAATGAAGTTCTTAAGGTTATTCAGCCACGTCAAGTATTCCCGGCTGTCTTTGTTAACCATGTACTCAAACAAGATATTTGTGCTGCTAGGCTTTATTCCCCTAATCTCCAAGTACTTGTGGAAAGCTTTCTTCAAGTTCTCATCCAAATCACTGAGAAAGATTAACAGGTGAAAGTTAACACACACACACACTCAGATAATGAATCAATGAATAAGTCACACATAGTAGCGTCTTACTGAAAGTCAGGCCCCCTGTAGGCCATTTCATCCTCTGAATTTTCTGATTTCCTAACAGCCAAGCCATCAATTGCAATCTCATCAGGGTAAGCGACACAAATAAACTCAAGCGAGGTTCCACTACTCTTGGAGACGGTAACCACTAGTGGCAGACTAGATTGATTGGGCTTTTCCATATCATCATCATCATCGTCACCAACAACATCAGGTTTTTCACCAGTAACAAGATCAGGCATGTGAACTTCAACTTTTACAAGTTCACCCAGATACTCTCTTGTCAATGTTATAGTTTGCTGTCCAGGATTATCCTCTATTTTGAAAGGGAAGCTGCCCGGAGTCTCTTCCACCTATTCATCAAAACAAAAGAATTTACCAAAGTTATTGAACATAATTCCCTTCTAATTCCACCCTTTTTACTTGCTCAAAACACACTAAATAAAACTGAAGAAATCAAAATTCTGAATACCAAATTTAATGTCATCTTCGCCCAACGCAAACAAGAGTATTTTAATTTGAAACAATAGAACAAAAACCCTTAATTTTCTTCACTTTCCCTCAATCCTTCTCAGCAACCAAAATATACGCCAAAAAAGAAACTCAGCAAACCAAATCAAGTTATTTTATCATTTAAGATTAAAAAAAATAATAATAAAACAAAACCACCCAAATTTCTTTCAATTTTCAAGAATTTTATTGCAAACAAACCGCCCAAAAAAAAAAGAAACACAAAATTTTGTGTTACCCGATCATGATCATCAGTCTCTTTAGCATACTTGATTTCCGAATCAATGACTCGTAGCAGAGATTCATCAGAACTCGGCTTTTTAGTCTCAGTAGCCGAAGAGAAGTAAAGTTGAGGCATAAAAGGGCTCAAGGTAAGCTTCTGACACAGATTATTCGAGGTAGCGAATATGACAGGATGGTAACTTTTGCTAACTCGAATGAATCGAGTAGCCATTGGAGCCAAAGAAGAGGCCGATTTACGAATGAACGAACTAAAAGCCATTGGGTTGCAGTGACGAAAATAATTACTTTTAATTTCTCGCAGGGATTTTGAAGAGAAGAAGATAGCAAAAGTTAGGGTTTTAGAGGCTTAAGTACTTTTGCAGCGTCTCAGTTGTTTGTGACGATGACATGTCAGCTTCTTTAACACGTGTGCACTGAAGGTTATTTTTCAAAAGAGTCAAGGTCAAGGTAGTCATTTTGTTAAACCTGGCTAGTTTTGAAGTTCAATGGTTATTTTAATGAAAGTAATGGTCATCTTTGCAAATTAGTCCAGCTTTTACAGCGTTGTATAGCGTAAAGTCTAACGTTCCGTGTACTCAATTTTTTATACACAATAATATATTATTATATAATTAAATATTATTTTATTTTTAATTTAAAATTATTTAATTAAATTATTAATTTTATTCGATGATAAGCGTTAAATGAGGATGACATGCCAGCTTTTTTGAAAGCAGTACTCATCTTTAATCACAGGTCAACATTTTTGTGTTTGTTTTTTCACTTAATAAACTGTAAAGCAGGAAACAAAAATGATGAACACCATGTTTATTTCATAATAGCTTTTCAGAAAAGTTAAACAAGGAAGCAAAATAATGAAAGATTGTTTAGGGAAGAAAGAATTAGAGCCCAGAAAAAGCTAAAAAACATTTCTTTATTCTTCAAATAAAGCTTCCTTAGCTTCATTGCAAAGTTGTTGGATTCATGAGAATCTCCTGAGATCTGGTCATTCATTGATCTTTTTGCCCCCTTCTCTCTTAGTGAGCATACGCATAGAGGTATAAATCGTGAGAGAGAACGGGAAAGATTGTTTTTTTTTTTTTTTAGAAGAGAGATGTTGTTTGGGTGTCCAGGGCAGGTGAGTGGTTTACTGTTGAGAGTGGGGCAGTGCTGTTTTGCCGCAGCTTCAGTTGGGGTGATGCTTTCGGCTCATGGCTTCTACAATTCTACTGCTTTCTGGTAGTTTTCATTTATTTCTTCTGGTACTGCCGTAATTTTGTTTTACTTGTAAGGATTGACTGTTTTCCAAATGAAAGTTTGGTTCTTGCTCCTGGTTTTCATTTGGGTTTAGCTTCATTTCTTTTTCTTGTTTCAGTATTAACAATGAATTAGTTGTGTGTTTGGGTATGAATGCGTAAAGGACTTAGGACTAAACCTAGAGAAAGGAAGCTTTATACTTTACCTGCACCAATTAAGAGTGAAAGATAATTATAGGGGAAATTTCGGGTACCTGGTTTATGTTCGTTTGACTTTATGACCGGGGATCAAGAGACTTCGGTGGAGCCGAAGAATAAAGCATAAGTTTGACAATCACTCAGCTAAAAATTGAGAACCAGAATGCTTAAACTTCTGAACTTTGAAGAATCCACTCAGTAAAAAGACATTTGAAATGGAGAGAAGATTGCAAAGACATGCTAGACCAGCGGTTGCACTGATGCTCTTTTGTTTATTTCCCTTCTGGAGAGGTATCCTAGAGTAACTTAGTAATTGCCACTTCCCTCGTGTCTCAATCACCTATATTAGTGTTTTTCCTCAATTAAGAGGCATGATGAAATCAAATAAGCTCTCACTTAGCGCTTGTTGCTCCACTGTTATTTGACGAGGGAAATCAGCAAGTACATTTTGTATTTTGTTCTACTGTTAAGGATTAGTCATTCTCCTAGCTTGAACAGACTTTTTGCAATATTTATGAGAAAGCTAGGAAATATAGATTGTAGACACTAGAAAACATGTTGTGAACTTTGCATCAGTAATCTAGGCTAGCAACACTGAGCAGAGGGTTTTAGGAATCAGGAACTTACTCATAAATTGTGTCTATGAATAATGCATGGGGCCATGAACTTAAATGTCCCGGTGACCATGAATTGGAGGACTGTGTGTCTATTAACTTGCATTTACCAGACTGACCATGAACTTACATTTCCAGGTGCAGTTATACTGTGCTTGCATGAGTACTAATTGGTGCATGTGTGATGTGTGTTTATTTTTGCTAATTGGGTTAGCATCTGCTGTTATATTTGTGGTTAAATGGCCACTTTTAAAGTTCTGATTCATGTTTATCGGATGCAGCTATCTAATTGCATCAATGGGACTGGAAGTTTTGTGGAGTTTTGGACTAGCTTGTCTCGATTTGCATGCTTTGAGATCAAAGAAAAACCTGCGAAATCCCATCTTGGTGAGCCTTTTTGTTGTTGGTGACTGGGTAAGTTTCCTAAACTAAATTATGATTCTAGGCATGGATGAGCTTTACTTCTCAGAATCATGAGGCATGTTCTAAGTTCATTTCTGACAGGTGGAGTGAATTGATACATGAAAGCAAGTAGAAACAGAAATAAATTTGTTATTGTATACCACAATATGCAAATTTTGATGATATATAAGGCTCTGAAGAAAAGGGACCTTTTGCAAATGATAAATTTGGACTACGGGACATTTACCTTGTGATATATGAAACCATTTTCAAAAATTAGAAAATTTGGAATTTTGAATATAATGTTGAAGCAAGTCTTATAGAAAATATTAATAAAAGTCATTTTTATAATCTCCAGATTTTAAGCTAGCTTTCATAATTATATCCAAAAAGTATTCTTGAAAGGGATCTACAAACTGCTCTATTTTCAAATAAAAGAATTATATGCGAATTCTATTTGATAATAGGATGCCCTACTAAACTCAAACCAGACCATTGCAAGGAACTGCCCAAATCAAAAATATTACATTCATTAATTATCATTCAAGTTGTGCCTTGAATAGGAGCAAGGATATTTGGAATAGTTTCATGAATCAGTCTCTTGCCGTTCAACTTATCATAGGCTATAGCATATTAAGATGCACCTATGTCTTCACCTTTATGTTGTTATGCATCTTTGTTCCTAACAAGATGAAAGAAAATAGAAGAAAACTTTTAAGCATAGCTTTGTGCCCAGAGTCTGAATTTGTAACTGCATCAAGGCCACTTTATGGCTGTGCATGTTTCTCCATTCCTCCAGGAGACAAAATTTTGCTACTTACTGTCATAGAGAGCTTTAAGGTGAGATTTAACTTGCTCAGAATTGTTTCCTGGCCATCTTTCTTTCCTCAGAGATATATGGTTGGTCAATCTAATTCCTCAGCCATTTTGGTCTAAGATATCTCCCATGTATATCATCTTTAGTCTAACCTGATATTTCTAAATCATGCAAATGTTTCCATCATCATATTTCCCCACTAAAAAGGAAATGTTCATACTGGTTTTGTTGTTTCACGCATCAACGATTTCAGCATCATATTTATTGTTTCAAACAAGAAAATATATACTAGTACATTTGCTTTTATAAAGTTACGGATCTGATCTCATGTGGTGTTTGTATGTTGAAATTACCCATTTTGATTTCATCTGAAACTATCTAATATGTTATCAATATTGTAAATGCAGGTGACAGCAATTCTATCACTTGCGGGTGCATGCTCAGCAGCTGGGGTGACAGTTCTGTATACAAAAGACTTAAATTTTGATTACTGCAAGTCACCACCGTATTTCTCATGCAACAGATTCCAAATTTCTGTAGTCTTGGCTTTTATCTCCTGGTTCCTCCTTGCTATATCTTCTCATGTCATGTTTTGGCTTCTGGCTGCAGTTTAAGTGATTTATTTAACAATTAACATTACTGAACCCGATTAAAATGCTACTGTAAATATTTTATTCAGAAGCACATCCAGTTTCTCTGAAATGCTCAAAGATTTTTCGTTATATAAGCATGCCACTTCTGATAGTGTACCCTAGTTATTTTTTAACAAAAAAGTAAAAAGATATGAACAAATGATTGACAGCGCCCATCCATAGCCCTTCTCTAGATTACGTATCCCTGCAGAGGCGAATGTATTGCAAAATGAGGCAGCTTGGGATTTGCCTATGATATTGTGGAAGCATGTGTATGTTAAACTTGAAACTTGATTTAGCTTTTCTATTCATTCAGCTCTTCATGTTTGATGCGTCTGCATCCACCATAGTTATGAAAAGCCTCACAGAGTGATGCTTACTGTTGAACAACAATGGCAAAGGAGGGTTGTTTTCTTGATGGTTTGCCTGGTTGTTGTTGTCCAAATGGACCAGACGAGAACCTGCATGCAATATAAGAGGTTGTAGTAAGATGTTATTAAGGATCCTTAAAGCTGGAGGAATTAATATTGCCTTCAATAATGCAATCTAAGTCTAACAAATTAATATTCATCTTGGAACCCAGATTTCCTTGTCTCTCATTAATGACATAAAGAAAGAATTCATTATAATTAAATATACCAGGAAAGTCAGAAAGAAGACAATAACAATAAAAAGGTTTCGAAACGCAAGTAATTGATCATTCATGGCATGCCTACTTCTACGGATACACCTCTTTGTCATTAGTCCCATCAGGATAAACAATCAGTGATGATTCCGCAATCTATGGCAATAGTATGGCCGGCTGGCTGGGATTGGGAATCCTTATTTTATTAAATGAAAAATTGACAAGGAAAGGTCCACATCAGGCAAGCAAAATAAATATGATCAAGCCCCCACAGCACATGCGTTGCCATGCATCAAACTTGATATATTGGGCCCCCATTTGCACACCTATCCACTTTTCTTTTTTGCTGTTTCAACCTATTGAATTATGGTGACCCATCTTTAGCTTTAATAATGGTGGTCCACAATGTGGAAAAATTGAACAAAAAAAAGGCACTAAGTTGAGGGCAACAAGTAGAGATGAGATAAATAGCCAAATTTCTCAATTTTGATTGTCTGCTAATGGATTTATGTTTCACAAGTCATCTCAATGATGTTTCACAAGTAATCTCAAAATTGTTACATCGAAAGCTAATAAAAGAGTATATATCTAAATAACGGTAAACATTTCAATTCTGATATCAAAGATTAACAAAATTGATAGAATATTAATATTTCTTAAGAAAATGTCTGAATTTCAACCTCTATTACGCTTATGAAATCATAACTTGTCTAGTATAATGATTGTAGGTCTGGTTACTATACCTAAATATACCCATTCAACCAATACGAACAAATCCCCAGTTATAAAAAAACATATATATATTTCAAGCATGCAAATAGCAAGAGAAAACCAAACTTTTTTTGGTTGCCGACAAGTGATCGGGGTCTTTGAAATGTTTATCTCAGGGACAATCCATTCCAACAAATAGAAATGAAATTTACATTAAAGAAACATTCTTATGAAAATTACATAGCCAGCAAAACCAACTGATGGTTTATTACCATATATACACTAAGTTACACCTCTCACGCCAATCATCATTTGCTTTTCACAAGAGAAACTGAGTCTTCAACTTTCAATTCATTCACATGCATATTAAGTTTCGGACATGTCTCAAGATGAGAATAAAGAACGAAAGAACCAACACATTACAATTACTGGGAAAAATAACTTACTACTTGCTGACAGCGTTCTACTTAACATCAGTGATCACATGACTATCTCTGGCTTCAAAATGCTTGATTTTATCTCTTTGTGCGGCAAAACCACACCCCCGTTGCTGTAAATTTCGTCACACACATGAACATCTTCTCCAAGGATGGTCATGTTTTCAACACGAGACCATTGTCCTACAGTGGAGTGCCATCCAATGATACTACTGGATATGCAGGCATGCTTTTTGATGCGGACTCCACGCATCACTGTGCAACGAGAGAGTCTAACTCCTGACTCAACAACACAACCAGGACCAATTGCAACATCAGGTCCAATCAAACACCCCTCTCCAATCTTGGCACTCTCATGAATCAAAACATTTCCTACAACATGAGAGCCAGTCGCCAACTTAGATGAAGATTTCTTCCTGAGGGAGTCCAGATAAAGTCTCAGACCTGTAATATAGTCCCTTGGCTGTCCAATGTCCATCCAAAAGCCTGGAAGGACCATAGCATATAGCTTTTGCTCAGCTGCAATTTTTGGGAAGACCTCTTTTTCAATTGAGGTGGGCCTTAGTTCAATGCGATCAAGAACTGACGGGTTCAAAAGATAAATTCCAGCATTGATTTTGTTACCAACAAATAACTTTGGCTTTTCAACAAATTTCTCAACTTTTCCAGTTGATTGTTCCAAAACCACCACACCATATTTTGATGGCTCATCCACCTATGTAAGGATAATATAAAAAGGTTATCAATCACTTAACCTTTATCACAATGTCTCCAAAGAACAGGAGTGAAAATAATCCGACAAGGGCCGAAGTTTTACCTTAGTTACCATAATGGATGCCTCTCCTCCATGGGATTTATGGAATTCAATCATTTCTTTGAATGGGTACTCACTAATAACGTCACTGTTGAGGACAAAAAATGGCTCACCAGAGTCATCAATCAGTTTGTCCCTAGCCAGAGCCAGAGGACCAGCAGTGCCCAATGGTTCAGTCTCCTGTGAGCAGGTGATCTTGATACCAAGCTTGGCCTCAAAGTCTTTCAAAAAGTTCAACATCACCTGCATAATCAAGAAACACCTTAAGCATTAGAGCCAATTTCTTCCAGCATTACATCAATCACTAAGATCATTAAATCAAGTTCAGGATGTAAGAAATGGCATTATTCCCTCACCTCTGGTTGGTAGTTAATAGCCAAAACCACTTCGCTAACTCCAACTGCCTTAAGAGCCTCTATCTGTAAAAATTTCAGTGATATGTGTCAACCCGAAGTGCATACACTAATATAAAAAAGAGAAAGAGAAGAGAGACAGGGAGAAAATAGACTATATTAAAGTAACATAACAAGAACTAGTACTCTGCCATAAAATCCCTGGTGATATTGATGACATGGTTTTTCTATTTGAGGAAGAAAAGAAAACAATTTTGTCATTTTTCTTGAAAAATGTTTCAATCTATCTTTAGATCAGAAGTACACAAATATGTTCACACACTCCTCTAAACCAATATACACAAAGGCTAAATTCAAAATTTTGGAAACTGGGGCCAACAAAGTGCGGATGGTTTAATATCTATTGGCACCTATTCTTTGACAGGTTCTCAGCGGTGAATTGCTTCTCCATTGTGGATCTCAAATAAGAAGATCAATGAAAAAATTCTTTACTACTATTTTAGAAAAAATGTGGGAATCCCAATCTGTTATATTAAGAAAAGCTACAAGAAATGACTACTAATCAAGAAATGACTGCCACCAGAAAGGAGGCTTCCAGTAGAGATGTAAATTAAAAAAGGTCATGCTTACAAAATCATACCTGATGCAGGATCATAGGTTTGTTAGCAAATTCAACAAGGGGCTTTGGGACACTGAGTGTCAATGGCCTCAACCGTGTTCCAAAACCTCCAACAAGAATGAGTGCCTTCATCGTGATTTGCAACCTGCTTTTCCTACAGAAGACTAAGTCAGCATCTTTGGTAACTAATAACAAGCTAGCAGATAACACAAGCTAATATGTTATTAAGTTAATAAACCCCATCCTCTCTCATATTTATCCACACAAGTAAAAATTAAAATTCCTCAGGAATTCTGCATTGACAGTTGTAGATCTAAGCCCGAGTTCATCTTTGAAGGCAAGGCTGGCGAATTTGATAATATCCGTTTTATTTTAGGTAGAAACCATAGCATCCAAAACAAAGTTTCATTCTACCAATTGGATCACAATCACCAATCAGAATCAACAAATCAGAATGTGTGTAACTTGAACAACAATTATCGAATAAAATGTCACCCCACACACCATATGAACAAATAATGGAGGCTTTAGCAGGAAAATTTACAGGCAATGAAACAAAATGATCTATTTAACAGCCAGATCTAACAAAATACACGAAATTAATCATCAAAAACCTCTTTTCCACCATCACTAAGAACAATCAAATCATAATTAAACCAACAAAAAACCCAAAATACGGTAAACTGTGTCCACATTATGATAATTCATTAAAGATCCGAAATGAAAACAACCTTCGTAACGGACACAACTGGAAACACAATTACCTTAGGACTCAATTAAACGATCCAGAAGAAAACGAATTCGAACCGAATGGAAAATTAAATTCGTTTGAGTAGCTCAGGACGGACAAGTGAAAGGAGTCCTGAGTCGAAAAGGGCGAGTTCCCGCTGTTAGATGTTTGTTAATTGTCTGAGCTGTGCAGAGTTCGTTGGTTGAGAGAAAGTTGATTGGTTATTTGTATATACACAGAAGGAAGGATATCTGAGCATTAATAAATAAAGTATGAACATCAATTTTGACGGATTTTAAATTAAATATTAAATTGAACTTTTGGTAGGTTTAAGTTTCCATATTAATTTATTCAACAAAATTATATATTTAAATAATTTATCATAAATAATAATATATTATTATATAATTAAATAATTTTAATTTAAAAATAAAATTTTAAATATTATTTATATACAAAATTATTCTTTAATTTATTTTGAGCGGTTGAGATGACATTTCGTCCGATTAGACTTTATTTTTTGGGGGTAATTTCGAGGTTCTTTCGGGCTTTGGAATTGTTGACGACCTGGATAAATTAGTACTTTTGTACTATACGTTTGGCAATTTCCACGTCATTTACTTTTTTTAAAATAAATTTTCCGCTAAAAATTAATGTCTTAAATGGACAAAAAGTAACAAATTAAATTTTAAATTTCTATATCATAATGAATTGACCATCTGATCCTCCGTTACTAATAGAATAACAATAAAGTCAGCAAAGATTTATTCAGCTTCAATTCACGCGGTCGTGGATGAAATTGAATTGAATCAAAATTTTGACATTGACAGAATCATTTCATTTGAAGGATGGTCTTAATAAGATAATTAATGAACAATTTACAATTAAATAACAAAAAAAGGCCCATCAAGCTTTGTTTAATTTTGCCTTGTAAGAAAATTAAGTCTAAATCAATGATTTATTGCTAAATTTTTAGAAACTTGAATTGTTTAGTAAATTATGGAGTAACAAGTCTGTCTGGGTTCGTATTCTATTATTGTATGCATGACTATGATTATGAACTTGGGAAGCTTAGAGAATAAAAAGCTTTGCTTTCATTGAGGGATTTTTCTGTCGGTGGCTTCTCATACTAGCTCTAGATTGGGTAAATTTGTAATTACCAAAAATTTTATAAAACCCATAATATTTTCAAAAATTAAAGTGCACCCTTCAAGCATATGTCATTTTCAAAAGAAAAAATAAAATTAAAATATTTATGTAAAACATCTTTGCACTTAACAAAATTTACTAGTTGAAGTAGATGACAGATGCAAATCTAATTTTTTTGGAAACTTAAAAAGGGGTATTTGTCATTTAAACAAACTTGCAGTGGGAATTAATCTCTTGGTCTTATTAATATAATAAAGAAGTATGCTTCACATTTTATTAGTTAATAATTATGTCTTTGTCTTTGATTAATATAAAAAAAAGTAAGGTAGCCATTACACTTTCGAAGATTTTCTTCTTTAATGGGTGAATTAGAGATCTTCCCATGTGCCAACCCATTAGCCCATGTGATTCTTTTGCCATTCACAGCTACTCAATCTCCTTTCCTTGCACACCCAGCAAATTCTAAAATCTTGCTACAATCAACATACACTCATTCATGCCAATGATGATTTCTCTAACTCTACAACAACAATTTCCCTTCTGAAATAGAGGCAAAAAAACAAAAAAAACCCAAGTTCTAAATTATTAGATAGATGGCACGAATGAAGGTGGAGTGATAAAATCAAGTAAAAAATAGTCCAATTAGATGGAGTATAATAAGAGATGGAATGGTCAACTGGCCTAGGCTAGATGAGATGTTATGTTGTGGGGTATGTTCAAAGGTAGAAGAGCTTTTAGGCCTAATTTTTCCATCTTTACCTACCTCGGTTCGTATTTGAATGAGGATAGGTCACCTCTTCAAGTTGACTAAAATTAATGTAAATTTTATAAATAAATGGACCCTTGAGAAGATGAGATTTTAACTTGTCAACTATTTAGTACCCTTGTATCTAGGTAATTAATTAAGATGGTCATATTTTAAGGGGTTATATTAAATGACCAACTCATTGAGGTTATACATAATACATATGTGACTAACAAATTAGGATTAGTCAAAATTATCTCATATATATAAACTTGTATTAGAATCAATTTCAACATTTCAAATCTTGCATAAACAACTTGTTGTATGTACTCAACTTTCCTTTGATTTTTCTTATTAAATATAGAGAAAAAAGTTATAAGATTGTTCATTTTTACCTTTTATTATTTAAAACGTTGAGATTTACTTGTTTTTTAAATAAAAATTGAAATATTTTTTGGATCGGATAAAGACGATTCGTCTTTGTTCAGTCGATTCATAATGGTTTAGACAATGCTCAACGATGCTTGAGCACAGATAGGAGATCCGTCACTTGAATCAAAGAAGGAATAACGACAAATCTAAGAACCACAAAATCCATCGACCTACCTTCTTCAATTCATTGCACATGGGCCACCAACGATGTCTTCAGAGCAACTAGATCTAGAAGATGGGTTGGAAGAGCTGATCGTTGGCTAGAATGGTAATGACCAAAAAAGGAAAACAAACTCTAAGGTGAAATATTAACTTTTAAAATTTGAGTAAAACTGAAATTGTTAGTTTTTAAAACCTAAGGAGATAAATTAGGTAAAATTATATATTTTTTAATATTATTATTAAAATAACTATTTTATTTTATATTTAATAACAATTTTAATAAAAATTTAATTATACATAAGTTTTAAGTTTTTAAAATTCTACGAATATATATTTAAAAATACGCTAATCCTCAGGGGAAAAATAATCCTTTGCCCTTTGCGGTAAGTCAAACATTAATTTCATTGATTAAAGTGTATCTTCATTAAATATATAAAAATATTATAAATTACTATCAATTCCCCCCTCAAAGCGTGGACTAATTATTTTGTCGCACAAATTTTAAAATTTATTGTTTTGACCTTTACTATTAATTTAAAAAAAAAAAAGTAAAATTGTAATTTTATCTCCAATTAATCTCAATTTCATAATTGCACTAATAACATCAGAATGGCCTGATTTAATCAAAATCATACTATTTTAATACAATTTCTCTAAAAATACATTAGAATTTTATAAATTTATCAAAATCGTATTATATTGATGTGATTTTGGCCAGATTTGCACCATAACACCCAATTTATATTAATTTTAAGGCCAAACGACTAGTTCCCACCCAAGGTTTGATGTTTTCTCAAGTTTTCACCTTTTAACTATGAAAACACCAAACACCCACCCATGATCGGTTAGATTTAACAAAACCCTAACGGTGGTAAGGGTAAAATCGTCATTTTTGCTATAATATTAAAAATAAACTAAAATAGAATATATTTTGCCCCCCTAAACTTTAAAAACTAAAATTTTCCCCCAGCCTAAGTTTTAAAAAATCGTAATTTCACCCTAGGGTTTGGTTTTGAAATCTCCGGCGACCTCTCCAGCTCCGTTGGCGACGGCTTCTCCCTCCCGAAGCAACCTCTCCTTCCGGAGATCGTCGAAAGGAGAGGTTGCTTCGGGAGGAAGAAGCCGTCGCCAACGGAGCCGGAGAGGTCGCCGGAGATTTCAAAACCAAACCCTAAGGTGAAATTGCGATTTTTTAAAACTTAGGCTGGGGGAAAATTTTAGTTTTTAAAGTTTAGGGGGGCAAAGGGAGATGAAAATTTTAGACGTTAGGATTCTGTTAAATCTAACCAGTCATGGGTGGGTGTTTGGTGTTTCCATAGTTAAAGGGGGGACATTTGAGAAAACTTCAAACCTTGGGTGGGAAATAGTCGTTTGGCCTAATTTTAATTAAAGATAATTATTATTATAAATATAAATAAGGATATTAGTAATATATAGTCATATGTTTGAAAGTAAAGTATAGATTTTGAAAATGTGAGGATTATTAATAAAAAATTTTGAAGTATTGAAATTTTTAAAATTTTAACATGTTTCTCAAATAATTTTAAAGTAACAGTTGCACCCTCTAAAAAATTAAACTAAACCCAAGAAATTAATAATATAAAATTATATTACAAATTATAAGAGTAGAATATACATAATAAAGTTTGGTGGTGTAAAATGTTATTTATCTTTAATAAAAATGAAGAATTATGAAGAGTATTTTCGTTTTTTTAAGTGTATTTATACTAAAATTTAACTAAATTCCGTGTTTGATGAAAGGGGAGAAATTGATACTTTTCAACTTCAAAGATGGGCACTGTCATTTTGAATAGTTTGGTCGAAATTTAGCCTGTCTCCCTTAAAAATAATCCTTCCATTACCATCGCAAAGCTTATTAATTATGGAATAATAGCAATGCAAAGCATACATTCCATTATTCTCTTTGGAATAACAACACTTCCATTATTAGATATGCAATTCTGGTAAAATTTCCATTGAACAGTCTTATTGATGCAAAGCATCTCTTAAACTAAACATACATACATTCCAATACCCGGCGTCTCCATAAAACAGGAGCATAGATTAATTGAAAAACTATTTCTTTTTAGTCTCTGCTGCTGCAATGCTGATAATGTATTCAATTTCTTCAGCTACTTCTTTCATGGAAGGCCTATTTTGTCTTCGTTCTTCTAAGCAACCCACAGCCAAAAATGCCAATGCCTTCATTGTCTCCAACTCCAAATTACTCGCTTTCTCTCTTAACACAGGATCAATTGTCTCCATTAATTTTTCTTCCTCCAACATCCTCTGCACATAAACTGCCAGGTTCACATCATCTTCAGCCCTGGTAAAATCTATAGCTTTCTGAGACGTCAACAGTTCTAATAACACAACCCCAAAACTATAAACATCACTCTTATCAGTTAACTGATAATTCTTGTAATATTGAGGGTCAAGATACCCAAGGGTCCCTTGAGCACATGTAGAAATGTGACTCAAATCAGTGTGAGCTAATCTCGACAACCCGAAATCCGAAACCCTTGCACTCAACTTGTCGTCAAGCAGAATGTTGCTAGACTTGACATCACGATGATAAATTGGAGGAGCAGCTGAAAAATGAAGGTATGCAAGACCTTCAGCAGTGTCGTGAGCAACCTGTAGACGTCGAGTCCAAGTCAGTTGGGCATGGGCTCCAGGTTTAACCTTGCCTTGTAAATGGTCAAGAAGAGTCCCATTTGGGATGTACTCGTAAACCATAATCGGCTGCTCTAACTCAACACAACAACCAAGCAATCCCACAAGGCTTCTATGGTTAACTTGGCATAAAATTCTGACCTCATTGAGGACTTGATCAGTGCCCTTAATATTTCCAACCTTGGCACATTTGACAGCAACTTCAGTTCCATCTTTAAGAATGCCTTTATAGACTTCACCGTATCCTCCAGCTCCTAAGAGTCGGTCTTTGGAGAAATTGTTTGTGGCTTGCTTTATCTCTTTGCCCGTGAAGAGTTTGGAGGCTTTGCCTCCGCTTCCGGAGTTAAGAATCTCTTCTCGCTCTCTGGCCAGGCGTTCTCGTGCTTCCTTGATGCGTTTGTGTCTTCTGTAGAGTAAAATTGCGATGGTGGCAGCAATCAGTGATACGCCAATTCCACCAGTTAATCCTACAACTCATGACATGAGTCAGGCTTAAATTAACTGTAACAATACATCAATATTTGAAAAATATTTAAAAGATACCAATACTGTAAATCATAGTTGTCAAAGGCGTAAAATGCCATAAAGCGATGAGAGATCCTATTACTTAAGTGAAAAAGGCGAAGCCAAGGTGTCGTTTTTTTCACTTAAGGCAATTAAACTATTCCATTAAAAGTTTTCCATTTCCATTAAATTTAAAATAATTTTTTACTATAATTGATCAGCAGCTTCATCAGTGAACAAAACTAGACGTCTCTACCTATTATATAAGGGATTAGTAACATGCAACTTATCTGACACCCTCAAATCTCTATAAAAACCTCTTTGATAATCTTAGAATTCGTTAATAACCTCTACGACAATCTTAAAACTCTTTATTAACCTCTCAACGATCTTAGAACTTTGTTAATGATCTCTCCGACGATCTCAATCCTAATAGAAGACCTTATAAATATCCAATAACCCACATATCTTATAAACTTCCCCAAATTCATTAAAAAAGCGCTAAAAGAGACTGTCTTTGAACCTTAATCGCATTGACCATGGATGGCCACACCATTTATGCTGCAAACTGCGAGAAATATTATTATTATTGCTTCTTCGATAGATCACCCAATTGACTATACAGCAAGTAGTATTATTATTTATTCTAAAATTCCGAAATTATATTGAAATCTCCAACTGCTCCCAGAGAATCGAAGCTCATTAGCCAAGAACAAGAACAAATAAAGAAAGATAAAAGAACATGCGACCAAATCAATCGTAAAAGCCCCAATATATATCCATTCAATTGTCAACATACCTGCTATGAGTGCAGTTCTATTTTTTCCTCCACAACCGTCAGGATCTTGACACGTAATTACTGCACAAACATGGAAACATAAAATCAGCCAATCAAAACCAACAGATCTCTTAAGAACTATATGATTGAACATAATTTCACATTTTCACGAACTTACTTTCATCACAAATGCCTTGAATCGGATCCCACTTAAGCCCTGCCTTACAGAAGCATCTCTTGACCCCACTGTCAAGTGTATCAGCCCCACATGTAGAATTCTTATCACAGTCAGCTTGCGACCCACACACGGGCTCGCTTGGCGAAACCCACTGGATCTCCACCCCCGGTTCGGACCACCGGTTCACGGGCTCACTCGAGTCCAAGTTCACAAAACTCGTGTAGGCCCTACAACCTGCCTCCCTCAGCCTAATCATATACGATGTCGTTGACCCACCCGCTCTAAACGTACAACACAGCGAGGCGGATGGGTCATTGCACGCAGAAGAGCCGGCCGTGGCGTTGACATACACGTGGCACAAGCTGGTCGACGTACAGTTCAATGGGGAACCGAGTAAAGTGTTGGAGCAGTTCAAGTACATGATGGTATTACTACTCGTAATGTTGAAGGGTAAACTGGCATTGAGCTGGATGCCTTGATCGGGGAGATCAGTTGCAAGGCACGTGTTGGGTAAGAGACTCGCAGGCTTGATCACCAGCCGTTGGATTGACGGACTGATGGATGTGATCGGATAGGAATTATTTAACGTGTCAAACTGAAGTGTGTTGTTGGAATCGCACCGGATTTTGTAAGACTGGTCACCACATGTGGGTCCTGTACTGAGCGGGTACGGAACTGTGGTGTTGCCGCAGTTGGGGCAGCGAGTGGCGGAGAATGAAGTGGTGGCAGATAACAGCAGCGCCGCCGTGAAGAGGAAGAGCTTGGTCGGGAAAATCATTATGAGAGAGAGAGAGAAGAGACAAAAGCCGTGCGCGGAAATGAGGAGCGTTTCGTGGTGGTTATATAAATAAATTAAATATAGTTTTGTCAAAATCGGTGGTACCTGTTTGAGATTTGACTTTTGGGAGACATTCTGGATTTGTACAGTTGGATTGTCGTATTATTAAATAATTATTTTCGTTTTTGATAAGAATCTAATCCAAGTGAATGAGCTTTCAGAGTCAAAAACCAGCTGTTGTTTGAGCGTTAATAAAGAGATAACTAACATGTTAGAAGGTCTAAACAGAATCTTTGTGGCCACCCTGGTTTCAATATTTCGGCTATGACTTTGGAAATTTGTAAAGATCTAGAGACGAAGACTTAGAAGAATGAGGTACAGTACCGAACCCACAGAAAACGTTATAATAAGAAGATATGATGTTCATCCGTGAAGATTTTGCGTTTATCTTGATCAAAGTTCATTGAATAGTTGACTAAGATATATGCTAGCTAATTTTTTTTCTTCTTTTTTATGTATTTGATTATCCCAAACAAGCAATGCAATAATGAAGCAACCTAAAGAGGGGTAGATTGTTTTGTATGATTTGTTAGAAATTTTGGACCTTTAAACTGGAGTGTCGATCAATTTAACATTTGTTTTTAATTATTAAAATAATTTAATTTAATTTAACTTGAATGTTAGTAACAATATATATGAAACTTATATATTCTAACACTTCCCCTTAAATGTAAGTGGGTTACATATAAACAATTTTCATACATGGTGATCTATTTGAATTTAAATTTGACTTTTCTTTTTGGTTAGCATATAGATCCACTTAGATTTTAACCTAAATTTCAGTCCATCATGCTTAAACAAGTTTTGGATCAACGGACTTGAAGACCTATGCGAGTGAGTAGGGCAAAAAATTGATTGTGTCCAAGGCCTTTAGTGAAGATATCAATAGGCTGTTAATGAAGACAAAACAAATTGAAAGTCTAAGAATTTTCTTTGAAGTTTCTTACAAACAAAATGACAATCTATCTCAATGTGTTGTATTCTTCCATGACCAAGGTTGGAGGCTATATATATGGTAGATTTGTTCTAACAAAATAATGTAATAGGCCTAGGAACATCAACTTTTAAACATATAAAACATTGACAAGCCAAGGAATTTCTTTGGATGCTTGCGACATGCCCCAACGTTCTGCCTCCATAGAGGAAATAGCCACAATTTGTTGTTTCTTGGATTTTCAAGTTAGAGGAGCATTGCCTCAAAATGTAACAATAAGGGTCATGAATCTCCTTCTTGTAGGATATGTGGCCTAATTAGAGTCACAATATATTGTCAAGGTTAACAAGTTATCCTAGGGAAAGTAAATACCTTGCTAAGGTTCTTCTCCATAAAGCAAATCAATCATTTGACTATGTTCAAGTGCGGATGTTTGGGGTTACATATAAATTTACTAAAAAATTGGGTCTTATAAGTAATGTCTAGTTGAATGAATATTAAATTGAATAGATATTTATAAGGGTCCTTCAAACGTTTTTCGAGGTAGATAAAAAGGTTATGTTGTGAGGAGAGAGTATTGGCTTCTTTACCGTGTTTGACTTGTGCCTCATGAACAATGTCTTTTGCGTATTTTTTTGGTTTAGTATAATATGACTTCTTTTGTTTACTTCTAGTTGGAGAAAGTAGCAATGTTCGCTTACGGCTTAAATTTTGAAGCAACCTTCAAGATAATACTTGAATTGCATGAAACTCTCCATGTTATTTCTTGTCAAAATTAAATCACCTATGTAAACAAGAAAAATAAATAATTTAGTATTGACTAATAATATAAATAAAGAGTTTATAGGATGGATTTTGTATAAAATCATTTTGAACGAGAGTATGTATCAATTTTTTAAACCATTATCATGACGACTGATGCAACCCATGGAGAGATTTGTTGAACTTGCATACAAATATCTTCTTTTGTTTTCGTAGGCCTAGGGAAGATTCATGTAGACATTTTCTTCAAGGTTTTCATTCAAGAATATATTATTAATGTCAAATTGATAAGGTTCCCAATTTTTCATGGTGGCTACCATTAAAAGGTATTTGAATATGGCAAATTTGACAATTGGCATGAAGGTCTTATTGTAGTACTGTACCAATATATTTCTCACGTGGGTGTCTATTACATTGTTTTCCTTCTTATCTGTTTTTTCTTTCCAACGTGAGAAATATATTGTACAGTAGTGATTAAAAAATTATAGTTGAAAGTGGTTGAGTGGGTCGGTGTATACCGTACTCTGTCATCAAGGGGCATTTAATGATCTTTTGATCAAAATGAATTACTTCCCTTCACGATGTGAAGGGGAGACTTTGACTTCATTTATTAAAGGCCTTGAATCTAGATTATGAGGAACAAAAGTCAGCTTTGATATTCTGTGGCAAAATGACCCCTCTGTTCTCTGAGCAGATGAATTTACACATGAAACAGACAACTCACAACTGAATCTTTATCATTCTTAACTACCTGAAAGTTACAATTTTATGAACAATTTGCATTGTTTAGTCAAGTAAACGACTTTACTTAGTGCTTAGATACCAATTTGTTTTTTTGACTCAGCCGGAGAGGAAAATTCTGACAAAGCTTCAACTAGCAAATCCCTTTTTTGAAAACGACTAGGTCGATCAAATTGACCATCAGCTCAACTGCAAATGACACCGAACCCATATGTATAAAATATTTGCCATAATAGTTAACCCATAACTTTTAGACAAAATACATCTCAGTAAAATTTGATTGTTGAGTGGAAGTAGCTAGCTAGCTGCTAAGAGACTTGTGGATTGGAGTGTGGCGAAAAGTTTGGGGCCAGAGAAATGCACCCATTGCGAATTGTCTCTTGTAAGCCAAATCTCCATGTGTAGACAAGCCATATTCAGAAAGTATGCTGTCAAGCTTCCACTCGGGCATGTCCTGGTAGTCCTCCTTGGTGTACCTTGGGTAATGAAGAGGCATTTTAAAGCTACTAGTACCACTGTTTTTATCGCTTTCCATAACAAATTAACAATGGAAAGAAGTATACTATTTTCTTTGTTGTCTATACAAGTGGGGTGATTGAGCATATTTATCTGAAAGCATTCAGGCTCCATTTGCATGGCCGGTGTCACAAGAATTTGCCGTTGCACCTTCTCGATCATTTGGTGATTGTGTGAATAGTATGAGAAGTTGTTCTGTGCATATCTAGAATATTCTTTCTAAACATAATTAAGAATGGAATGGCGAGTTAAGAGGCTAAATATTAATTAAATTTATAATATAAAAGTAGCACATTTTCTAAGGTTCAACATGTTCCACGGTTAGACTCATGAATTAGAAAATCTCCACCACTCAATCCTCATCATCACTCATTTGATTACCAAATTATGATTATTAAGTATGATCGAAGGAAGGAACCTACCTCATATCATTACTGGGCCACTATGTTTCAGCGTTTATGAGGCCCAAATGAGAGGGTTATGTACGGATAAGTTGTAATCCAACAAGTTCCACTGTTGGACTATTTAACTACAATCGATCCAAAAGAAGACTAACTACTGATAAACCAATCACCTTTCCGTCAACTGACCCCAGCGAGGCAACATCATATTATTACTGGGCACTGTTTCGGTAGGTTTCTGAGACCCAAATGTAAAGGTTCCTAACGATTGGCTTTGCGGATCCGTACCCGATACACCACTTAAATTATAAGTGGCTGGCTTGCCTTCAAGTTTTTGCTTCTGTCTTATATATTTCGGTTTTTTATACGGGCTTCTGAGCTAGAAATGATAATTTAGATCCGATTTTAGAGCCCCCAACCCTCTCCGACCTTAATAGGAAGGAGATTTCTCGATAAAAATGAAGAAATGGACGGAGATGGAGACGAAAAAAATCTCTATAATCGAAGACGGGGATACATATGTCCCCGCCCCTCCCCGTCTCAACTTCAAAACTTAGTCAGTCAATCCATTAGGTTTTACAAAAAAAAATTATAAACTTGATAAAATCAATTGAAGTGAATAAAAAGTGTTAAATTTAATGTTATTACAAAATTATCTTAAATCACATACATATTTACTAAAATTATACCTTTAATAATTTTTATTACAAAATTGTCACCCATCTTTTAACCCTAAATCTAAATCTCTTTTTCCTTCTATTTTTACTCCACAGCCACACACTCCTTTTCTCAGCCAAAGCTTCCATTTTTTACTCCACAAGTGCACACTCCCTCTCCAAGCCAAAGCTTCTTTGTCTTGTAGTTGGAGGTAAGCGTCTTCCTTCCATCTTTTAATTCCGAGCCAAAGTATTATGATTACCTCGGTGGAGTTCTATTTCTCAGTTTTTTTCTTTAACATTTTCTTTGTTTCTCTATTTTAATTCCCAGCCAAAGTATTATGATTACCTCTATTTTTTAATCTTTTCTACCTACTTATAATCTTTGGTTTCCCTAAAAGATTCCTATTCAGAAAGATTGATTTGGGTGATGTTGCTGATGTTGTAGCAGCATTGTCTATTTCAGTTATTGCTAATGGTGATGTCTGAGTATGATGATTTTCAACGCATTAAAAGTGCTACCAATAGATATTGTCTAATTATTTTCTTATTTCTTCAAACTTCATAGTGTGATGGAATTGACAATGTCAATGTATGAAGCAATGATTTGGACATTTAATTATACATCATTTATTTTATATTACAGGAAAATGTGTTTGAAAGATTTAAATATTTTCTATAAAAGATGGAACATTATACAGAAGTTGTGAGGTCTCTTCGATATATTTTTGTTTAATTAATTTCATTCTAATATAAAAGGTACTCTTTTGTAGTTTCATAAAATTTATTTATTGATTATTAGAATTATTAATAATACACCATTGAAGAGTGTATATTCATAAAATATTGAAAAATTAAAATTCATTGACTTGGGTATAAGGAGGGGATTTTTCTCCTTGGGGACGGGAAAGGATGGAGAGGAGATTTTCCTTTGCGAGGAGGGAACGGAGATTATTTGTTATCCTCGTAACGGGGATGGGGATTGATATCCCCGCCCCTCCCCGTTGCCATCCCTATTCTGAGCCACTCGTGTCACCAGGCAATTTCCAGAGTCCAATCAATTAAATTTTCCATTTATTTATATTTTACAATGTCTATAAATATATAAAACATATGTAATAAAAATAACTATTTCTAAAGGGGTTTATACAATAATAACTAGACAAAAATAACTAATTAAAAACATTTTGCTATTATTATATTTATAAATTTTTCTTTTTCACTCAAAAAAATCTACTTTCATAACAAGAATAGACTTTAATGTAGAGGTAAAGATTGAAATTACTATATTGATTTATTTGTTTAAATTTTGTTATTATTTATTTAAAGACGTGAAAATAATTAATATAACTTTATTAATTATTTTTAAGCTTGTGAAGAAGGGGTACACAAATTTGATACATAAGATATAAGACTTATTCATATAGTCGAGTCAACCTAATAAACACTCGATAAAATATATTAAGTTATTAAAATACTATTAGAACTAGTATCACCTTCAAGAGAAAACGTATTAACTTTGAATTAGAATGGATAACTCACTTCTATAACAAGTTTTAAAGAATTAGAATTTAAACTTAAAAGCTCATTATACTTTTAAATCTAAACCACTAAACAAGATAACAATAATATAATGAGGTTAAGGGATTTAATTAAAACTATTCAAAAGAAAATTTAAATAAACGCCATGAACCCAGACATGACGTGGCAAAACACGTGACAAGTTTAATGATTGAACTGGAACAAGTATCCAACACGTGTCATCGAATATAGCCACCACGAGTTAACCCAAATACTGACCTTCCAGAAAGTTCCTGCAACTCATGGCTACCGTTCACCCAGACATCTACGGTCACTATAACGCCACGTGTCCCAGCAATCCACATCAGCATCCTATGTGGCACCCTCATTCTCCTGAAAATGATACGCTTCGTAAAATAGTAGCCGCTTTGCATTAGAGTCCAATTCCACCGAACTCAAAACGCAGAAAGCAAAAGCAAAACAAAACCGAGCGAAAACACTCTCCATACTTATAATAATTAATTAGTATAATCAAAGTAATAAAACATTCTATATATATATTTTTGCGTTTTTGTTTCTCGAAATGAATGGGGAGGGAGAGCAAGAGAGAGTAGACCGAATGGCGGTAGAGAAGGAGAAACTGGTGTTTATGTGGGGGTATTTGCCAGGAGCGTTGCCGCAAAGGTCTCCGATTTTGTCCCCGGTGATTGTGCTGTTACCTGCGGTGGTGGGTTCGACGTGGAAGGATGTTTGCGGTGGTGGTTGCGGATTCGCCATGGCAATTTCTGGTGCTTTTTTGTTTCTTTGATAATAGCTTGACTTTTAAAATTTTGATTGATTGATTTTTTTTGTTTTAGTGAAATGATGTGTTTTCTTTTGAGGATTTGGAAATGGCGTTACTTGTCGATGCTGGGGAGGTTTTTTTTTTTTTTAATTACCACATTTGTGACTGTTTGGTTGCTGAGAAAATGTGGCAATGGGGAAAATATAGTTGTGTGTCTGTGAGTTTTGATGGAAACTGAAATTCTCTGGGCTGAAGAGTTTAATTTTGTCAATTGCCTAGGGTGTTTCGTGTTTTTGGGTCCAAAATTACGGATAGTTGTGTTTCCGTTTCGTGGGGTTTCAAAAATGAAGAGTTTATGAGACTTATGTTAACTTTGGTTTGTTTTCTTTCGTTTCCGAATAACCAAACAGTTGTGCTTAAAATAATTTCTTTAAGAGTTGATATTGGCTATTTAAAATTTTTGGGTTTCCAGACAGATTTTCAGTTTTAGTTTATGGGCTTACATTGTTTTATTTTCCAATAGTTTGATGATGCCGCATTTTTATATTTGCTGTGGTTTTCTTTGCTCAGTTTTAACACTTTTCTCTGAATAGAAGTGTTGAGATGTTTATAAATTTTCGAACTCACTCAGAAGTGCTCCGTACTTATTTTGCACTTGGAAAGGGGTAAATTTGTCTTATTTTTGCACTTGGTCTGGGAAATAGTAGTGCTCCGTACTTATGTTTCTCTTTCAATCAGACTCTGGGAAGCTCGTTACATGGGGTTCAACAGATGATCTAGGTCAAAGCTATGTGACATCCGGGAAGCATGGGGTAGTGCAGCACTATATAATGTTAAAAGTTCATTAAGCTTTTAACCTTTTCATGTAGGTCTAACTTAGATTTGATTGTTGTTTGTTAAGGAAACCCCGGAGCCTTTCCCACTTCCAACTGAAGCTTCTATAGTAAAAGCTGCTTCAGGTTGGGCTCATTGTGCTTCAGTCACAGGTATTATAAATTTTGTTGTCCATTTAGTGGAGAACATATATGAAATGTTATTTAACTGTGTGGCTAACTTGATTTGCCCATGTCTCCTGTTTTGGTTTAAGTACTCTATCTAGACACATAGATTAAGTAACTTTTTATTTGTATATTTACAGAGAACGGAGAGGTATTTACATGGGGATGGAAAGAGTGTGTTCCTTCAGGAAAGGTCTTTGGAGATCCATCTACAGTGGCAAGTTTGGAGAAAGATGCACTTGAAAGACAAAGTTCATTTTTGATAGAGCAAGGTTAATTGAATTTCGCAATTTTGCTAAGAGGATGTACTAGATAGGTTACTTTTACTTATTGTAGACTAATGTGATGAATTATTATTTTGTTGAAGTGAGTCCACACTCTCAAGGTTCAAGATCCAGTGGTGGAACCTTGTCTGGTACTGATAGTAGGGGAAGTGGAGAGGAAAGTTCCAAACGAAGGAGAATATCATCGGCAAAACACACTGCTGAAAGCTCATCATCTGGTGATGAAAATCTTTCAGCTTTTCCATGTCTGGTAACGCTGAACCCAGGAGTCAGGATTGCCACTGTAGCTGCTGGTGGACGGCATACTCTGGCACTGTCAGGTAACTCCTCTATGTCATGGATTAGTCCTGTGCCTGATTAGTGAGTGGTTGCTTCTGCACTGTGGCCATAAAATGGAATTTGATAGGCAGTGATATCTGAAGCAACTGGGATGTATTTTCTTTGTTAAGGCAAGATACTTGATGTATTTTAATTTTCCAAAGTTTCAGATATTGGACGGGTGTGGGGTTGGGGCTATGGAGGTGAGGGGCAGCTTGGTTTGGGTTCCCGGATACGTATGGTCTCCTCTCCTCATCCTATACCATGCATTGAGTCCTCCTCTTACATGAAAGATAGATCTGCTGCCTTTTCTCGGGGAAGCATGAGTTCTGATGGACCAGGTTTTAGAGTTCCTGGAAATTATGTGAAGGCAATTGCTTGTGGAGGGCGGCATAGTGCAGTAATCACAGGTATGTGTCTAATATAATTGGTTTACGCTGCAAGGTGTACATTCAACCATTTAAAGCATAAGCTAAGTTGATTCTGTGAGGATTTTATTGATTATACTTAGATTTGCAACTTTAGATGTTAAAAACTGGGCATTTGTGCTGAATAAGATATTAATTTTAACTTTAAATTTAAGCACGTCTAATTTAGGATTATTTCTAAAGGAAATAGATTCGTGTATGGCTTTTTTCAATTGATCCACTTCATATGCTTCACTTTTACGTGTACTTATATAGTTATTCCTTAACTATTTTTTGGCCCTATCAGATGCTGGAGCACTGCTAACTTTTGGTTGGGGACTCTATGGACAGGTGAGTTGTATGACCTGGTAACTTTTTGTGCATCTATGTCTCTTTTACTCTATTCTGTAAATAATTTTTGTATATTTTCTTTTCAAGTTCAGAATTTTACCTAGTTATGAATGGACCTCTGCATGATGGAGATGTAGTCTGATCACATTGTTGATGCCAATTTACTTTTATTTTTAATGATATTACGGTGGCTGAAATAATGAAAAATGTATTACTTTTATGTCACAATGTTCTGTTAAAATTAATACACAAAAGGCAAACCAAAGTTAATTTTCTTGTTTGTCTTCATTTAGCTTTTGGCAAGGTTGCACTAATAATATTTGGAGAAGTTGTGTGGCGGACTGATTCTTAGCTTTAGGTCTGATCCAAAAATTACAAGAGTTCAAGGAGGCTGTTCTTAGTTCTTTCACTGACAAACACTGAAGCACCTGTGGTTTTTTTTTAATTATTATCTCCTTCTCATAAATATATCTTTCGATTTTGGAGTCTCAATAAAAGTTATTATTCCTTGTAGATGCCTTCTTAGGAATTGTTCTTGAAACTCCATTTCTAGCATGGAAAGCTTAGTAAGTTCTTGTTCTTACGTTGTATCTTAAGGCTTACTGAAGGGTATTTAATGGTTTTGGCTACTAGTTTTCCCTATGAAGTCATCAATTACTTGTTTCTGGTCAATTCATTAGCAACCAAAAGTAGCTACTTTAGCTTTTTGAAGCACATCTCTCTACTCATTAGTCGGACCCTAATTTCATGTTTATGCACTTAAGATTTCTTTATTATATAATTCAGCATTATAGATGCTTTTAAAGTTAAAAAATATGTTACTTTAGACACATGTACTACTTCATGGAATAGTTAAAATTTTAAGCTTGTTTTCATCCATGAGGCTGCCTGTAGTTTCCCAACTATTAACTGTTCTTCAGAATCCACATGTAGGTAAAGTAGAATATGGTGGAGAAAAAAGCAAAGTAGATGTTCAAGATGAAGTTCACTCTAACAAAGGATGATTTGCTCTATTCCTTTTAAACTGTTATCTCTCTCGTATTCTCCTATAAAAAACGTTGTTGTTGATTCTACTATCATTAGTAAATGAATTCTCATCTTTGTATATATATGTTTTTATCAAGTGTGGGCAAGGAAGCACAGATGATGAGTTAAGCCCAGTTTGTGTATCTTCACTTCTGGGCATCCAGATTGAAGGAGTTGCGGCTGGACTATGGCACACTGTTTGCATCTCCGTTGATGGAGATGTGTATGCATTTGGTGGAAATCAGTTTGGACAGTTGGGAACTGGTGGTGATCAAGCAGAAGTATGCACTTTTTCTTTTCTTATGCATTCCAATGATTTCCTTTTTTATGCCAAATATGATAAAGCCAATGAGAATTCATATCAACCTTTCACAAGTCAATGAGTTTTGTTGGTACTGTCAAAATAAATGGATTTAATATCACTTAGATCATTTGAATTTGATGGCTAAAATAACCGAAGGCCAATCTTCTTACTTTATATTGTACTTCTTGGTCTTCAAACCATAATAAGCAATCTCCCTAGGCTCCCTCACAACTTTATTGTATTGAGAAAAAATATTTTCTGCAGGAGTATTTGTGCAATTAACTTCATTGTTTGCTGAATTTCTAAATCAGACTATCCCCAGGCTGTTGGATGCTACGAGTCTGGAAAATGTCCATGCTAAGCTTGTCTCTTGTGGGGCTCGTCACAGTGCTGTGATTACTGGTACGGTGATAAAGCATTTTGCAGTAAACTGTATAGCATAACTATATCATATTTTTGTCAATTTGATGACCTAATTTCTGGGGGTGCACAGTGACACAGAGTGGAATGAGTTTTAAGTAACTTAGTTCAATGAATAATTGTTAGTCAACTTAAAATGGTGAATTAATTAAAACGGGACAACCATAAAAATTGAATCTTGTCCATCATTTAATCATAATGTTAATTGTCAATCAGGAACTTCAGTGTGTAATACAGACTTGATTGTTTTCCCTTGTGAAGGCAGATGAGAAAAGTTGTTTACAACTATAACCAGTTAAAAGATTCAACTAGGTGAGGGGGAGGCTAAAAAATTATTGATGGATTAGTGAATGTTACAGCATTACTTTAGTTGGTAGGATGATAGTGTACCAGCTTCAAATGGCTGGTAAATATACTTGTTTTTTGGTTTCAGCAGATGCTTAATCACTGAAATTGCTTCTTGCCCAAGTGATACTGTAGGCGCCAACATTTATTTGTATATGAATTTGGTGCCTAGATAAAGTTAGAGTTTTGGTTTCATATGAATTCTGAATAAACAGACTTTTGTTAGTTCACCCATTGACTTGCTCTTTTTTCTGTTGAAGAGGATGGAAAAGTGTTCTGCTGGGGTTGGAACAAGTACGGGCAGGTATCATACTCACGCTGACTTGTTTTCCAATTTGACGCATATGGACATCATATGACACTGATTCTTCTTTTTCTTGTTTTAGAAAGAACAATATGAAATCTACATGGTATTTTTAGAGCAATTGCTCTGATACTACCACAGTAATTCATAAAATTTTAATTTTGAATTTGCATAATTCTGTTTCCTGAAGTGGTGTCCGGATATTTTCTATTGACTCGTAAATAAAATTATGATACTCTGCGTTTATGAAACAGCTTGGCTTGGGTGACGTTATTGACCGGAACATTCCTTCTCAAGTTCCAATCGAGGGTTGCGTTCCTGAAAATGTTGCATGTGGGTGGTGGCATACCCTTCTTCTGGCGAAGTCACCAACGTGAGCATCGAACCGCCCTCAAGGTCTTGGCAACAGTTTTGTTAGGTCAGCAGTTGTTTTTGGTAGTACATTGGTTGTGTGTATATGCAGTACAATAGCTTGTATACGTATACTTGTCTCCTTTCTCTCATTCTTTCATGGTGGGAATTTACCCGTGACATTATAGGCCAACTTTTAACAAGAAAATGCTAGGAAATGCTATAATGGAATATTGAAATCCATTTACAGCATGATTTAGACCCTTTGTGTAGATTTCTATGTTATACAGTCCGAACCATCCAATGTAATCCTTGATAAAGCTAAATTAGTAACGTTATAGGTGTGTATATGGGTTCAGTTTAATGCAGGCTTGCTTTTGTGTTTTTGTCACTAGAATCCAAAACCCTCATTTTTGTAGCCATCGTAAAATTCTTTACAATATTGAACCAGCCAGATGCCTTTTATAGAAGCTCTTTGATAAGTATTAGGTTGACAGAAAAGCGATCTAAAAATTATCAGAAAATACACAAATGTTCTAATCCATTACTATATAAGTCAATAAGTGGCCAGCTTCAATTGAGTCACATCCACGGATAGAGCTGCCTTAATCAGCACCCTGATCGGAGAATCGTGATTGTTCTATCGTGCAAGAGAAAATACCTAACAACATATGGGGACGGAGAAAATTAACAATACCCGTCCATGTAATGGGGATAGGGTAGGGAAAAAGTAATACCCTTAGTCAGGGTAAGAATAAAGATATATGTCCAAACATTTCAAATCTTTATATATCTTTTAACAAATATTTTATAATTTTTTTTTTTAAAATGAGAGGAATTTTCCGTGTAAGAATAAAAAGGTGAAGGAGAGACAAATTTTTTATGTAGGGAGACAAGAAGGATTCTCCATCTTGCATCAAGGATGGGCCTGGACGGAGGCAGGAAAAGGCTTTCCTATAGGGATGGAAACAAAGATTAGATAAAAACCGTCTTATTAGGACATTTTCTTTTCCTTGTCTTCTGACTTAAACTAGTTGTACTGATTTTGATTTGTAGACATCTGTGACTTATGACCATAAACATTACCATCCTCAAACTCTCTGACTTCACGGAAAATGAATTAGAGTTATGACCCTGATTCATCTGGTTGCCGGCCTATCTTCTTCCTCACAAAATATTCATCTTAAAACAACAATCCATCCATTAAATATAAAGAAATAGCTCTTCAAAAAGAGAGAACTCATTATCCAAGTTACAGATACATTAGCAGATTAGCTAGTGCTCTGTATGCATTTTAATTTCCTGAATTCAGGTAAAAAGAATAAAATTACAGAATCATCCATTTAAAAAACACTGAAATGTACTATTTTGAGTTTTGGAGGTAAATTACATAAAGGCTTTGGATTATTTTATATATGGCTCCTACAAATCTAATATCTAAGTCAATACCTACCAAATCACAGTCATGAGCAAGATCTAGTAATTTAACGAGACACCCAGTAGTCGATGAAACAAATCTCTCTCTTTGGCAATAAAATTTTGATGAGCAACTGCGCTCCATTTATCTATAAGAATTTGATGAAAGGGAAGCTGTCCATTGTTGTCAATCTCTTCTCAATCTTACAGATTTCACCTACTTACGAACTCAGCCTGGATTTATACTCTCATTCTTTAACCATGCAGAAGGCGTTTATCACCTGTCAACACCCTATAACTTGCATGAGGGCCCTCAGATGTCTCTCGCATGGTCACATGCCAGCCCATAGCATTTGCAATCTCTTCAAGTTCATCCATAACATCAATAGAGTCACGGATGTATGCATGTCCACCAGGTCTGAGCATTCGATCCATCTCAATCATGATGGTAGACATATTACATCTGATTCATGGTTATAACACAGATAAGAAAAATAACCTCCTCACAAAACCCAGTCTATAATTCCCAGATTACACAAAAAGATTTGCCAAAGATATGGTACTTTAAGCAATATTACTCTAGATATGTCAAATTACCAAACAAATTAATTTATCAGGATGATATCGTTGTCTTGTATTACTTGCACAACTTCGAATATTTCAAATTATTCCTTTAACCCAATAATGCCCAAACCCCATGGGTTCAAATGATTACAGGTAAATCTCCTCTGTGGATCAAACAGCAGTATAAAGGGAATATTAAAGTGCAAAAACATTGTTACCACACCAGAGAGAGAGATAGAAAGAAGTACCCACCGTTTTCTTTCAACAGAGAAAAGCCCAGATGCATGCAGTAAGTCGTAGGTTCTTGGATATGTATCAAATGGTTCACACCTGAAATGGATAGTAAAATTTGTGTATGAACTCAAAAATTTTTTCACGATATTTGAATATAAGAATATCAGTGTATGACATTAATAATTATAAATCAGATACCAGGCATGCAACTTACCAAAACATGGGTAAAGTTCATTTAAGAAACACACAAAGTAAAATGTTTTGGGGCATACAAGAAATGGCAGCATATTGTTTAATGATCTTCAATAAATAATCCAACCAGTTAGTTTATTTGTTTAGCGGGAATAGTACCAATCATGCATAACTCCTAGTAGTCCGCGGTCGTATATAACAGGTAAGGTATTGAAACCGCTAACTGGAACCACATTCATAACCCAGGCATCAAGTTTTTGCTCAATTAAAGCTGCTGCAAATCTGCCAAAACAGACAAATAAAAAAGAGAAGTTGGAAGAAATATTAATCTAAAGCAATAAATGATGAGATAAATAGAATACCCTCCAAAGCCAGCTCTCATATCCATTACATTTCTAAATTTCATTTTGTTCCACTTTAAACCAGAGACATGGCCTGAAATTATCTCACTCCAGTACTTCGATTCTGCCTTGAAGAGCTCTTTCCTAGCAATGTATGCATCAAGCTGTATGCTTTGAAGCCTATCAGGTGGAGTTTGCAATCGATCAGGCCATGAGGGAAGATTTGCTCCATATCCATTTTCTGGAAGTCGACTGATGCAAGCCTTCAGATCAACATACCTAATAATCATGCAACAAATTCTTCACTGATAACAAACTTAAGAGCCTCTCAACCGCATGAGCAGAGAAACTATGAGTGCAAAACAAAGGTTCTTTAGGAAAATTCATGAAGACATAATCATAGAAAGGTTAGAGTACCATTTCAGTAAAATTTCCTAAAAACAAGTAACCTTGGAAATTTCGTCAAATGATGCCGCATTTCTTCCAAAAAATTTAATTGGCAAGTATAGTTTATAGTTATCATGTATAAAGCTAACTTACAATTAATTCTTGAAGATGTGATTTCTTTTTCTCTCTCTTCACCTATTAATTTCCTTTTGTCCTTTCAAGTTTGCTGCTCTAAAATCCAGTATACACCAGTTCAAAGATTTACAAATTAGCCATGAAACTCAACTTTTTTTCAGCTTGACTATGAAAGGAAACAGAAATGATGTTCACTTATGTCCTCTCTCGTATTCTACATACACATAGTAAAGCTTACAATCTAAAAGAAGGGGCATGAAAAAAGGGTGGAACAGAATATATACCAGACATTGTCTGGATTGTCATCAGGGCCACACAGTGGGGGTGCAGTGCCTGCCTCACGGCTTAGATAACAGCTATTGTTGGAGGGCTTCTGCCATATTGCAACGTATCCCTCCTTCTTCACAAGCTCCCAGCAAAGACGAGTTGTAAGATTAAGCATCTCTGAAATAATCAAAGGAAAAACACAGTCAAGGTAAACTAGAGTGTCATATTTGTCTACTACAGGTTCAGACATCAGATGGTAAAAATTTATGGATTGAACAGATTATCTGTCCAAGATCACTAACATAAAAGTTGACATAGTTGAGTCCAGTAAAATTCATGATGGCAGCAAATGAATAGATGATTGATAATAGCATGTCCTTAGCAGTCTTCCCTCAAACATATCAACCTAATCTTCATCCTCTTTGAGTCCTAAGCTTTGGGTACACAATGGCATGATTGCAGAAGGTGAAACAGACAGATGATCTTTATTGTCTGGTTTGCCACACTGATGGGCCACAAAATTGTTATTTCATAGATTGTCAAGGTTAAATTAATATAGTTCATGCAGTCTGAAAAGCTAAGCAAGCAACCCATTACAATTAGAAAAATTAACTCCAGCAAAAATTGTTTAAATAGTGTGCAACTGAATTTAACCAGCCAAAATATGACGACGAGTGGTTTAATGTCTGGAACTGCTCAGCTTAGTATAACTTGAAATTTCAAGTGTTCATACCTTTCCAGTGTTCCTCCTGAGCTTCTTCATGTTTATACACTGGCTGTGCAGCCCAAGCAAAGTATCCTCCTGCCCTAAGCATCCTATTGACCTCAAGCAGCAAAATCCCATCTTCATGACAATATACATGGAAACAGTAAGCAGAATCAGACAGCATACCCGAGTTTCAAAAAACTCAGTGAAGAAAATTATGCATTTCACAATTTGTCTTTAGGCCAAAAGAACATGTACAATCAAAAATGCTTTTCAATTTTTTTCTCATTTGGTTGCAACTCATGAAGAGTTAGGGTTTAAAAAGTTTTCATGAATCTACTCAGAGAACCCCAAATTTCAGGCTTTTGCAACTGCATTTTTGAACTGGGCCTTCTCTTCTAGTCAATAGGGAACACATTACATCCAGGGATGCAATATCCCAATAGATAAATGAGACCAACTACATTTGCAACCCAAATTTCAACCATAATTGTAGCCTTGCCCCTGGCAACAAGTACTGATCGTATGCCAAAAGATTTTTAAAATTCAGAATCTCATTGCAGTTGACACAATGACAGGGTAGTGCCTGCAAAATGCAAAGTAGGCAAACCACAATGGTACCCGTATATATTCTAGGGGCAAATCCACATAAAAACAGATAAAAAAGGCACAGAACAGTGACATATACCATCACGAGTCCAATTTATTCTGCATCTTGAACAATGTATTAAGTCAAAAGCTTGACTTGGATACAAAAACCGGCGAGTTGCAAACGCTGCTACCATTGCTGGGACCCCACGCTCAAGAGCAAATTGAATTTGGTTCTCATGAACATCTTTTGGAGCTACAGACATGGTTAAGACATTCCGTGACAACAAATAGGCACCAAAACTTGCCACACCACATCCAATATCCATAACAACTCTGGTTCGATTACCCCATGTAATATTAGGCACCATCTACACATAAAGATGAGAATTTGTGCATCAGAATGCAAGCTACACTTAATAATTGTCTCTCTCCATACAAATGTTAGATACAGAATTTAGGAACCTGCGAGAACTGATTCAAGTATTGATCGGCCCCATGGATAAACTGCGTACCACCTCCTGGAAACTTGAACTTATCCTTTTCTCTCGAAATCCAGTTTTGACCTCCTTTATCTTCTACTAGTTTTGTATGAGGAACATTGTTGTACCATACCTGCAATGAAGTGGAGTTTCTGATGAAACACAAAGCTGTAATGCTTAAAACTTGTTTACCCTTAGCATCTTACCATTCCTCTAAGAATGGATATGGATTTTCCCAGAGGAACAACAGCTTCACAACAGTTATTCCCCAAGCAGCGAAAAAAATTAGGTCAGTCATAACTGAAAAATATAATCCGAACACTAAGTAATCCAGTGATCCAATGATTTATAAGTTTGTTTCATATATTTTTCATAATTATTCAATACATCGACCTTTTTAATTCTTATATTACAAAGAAAGACACCAATTGATTTAATATATTATTGAATCTGCTAACCAATATAACTGAGTAGGCCATTCCTTCAACTTCAACTAAGTCCCATCCATTTGACCAACCTATTCTCATTATACTCAGACTAAATTTTCAACTAAAGAAACATGATATTCATAAAATTATATTTCAAGTTTATCCCATATGACACAGCAAATAAAACAAAAAAACAAACAAACAAATAAATAACTCAAGATTTTCCACTAATCAACGATGATTTAATCAATTAATGAAACAATTCATTGCCTAGTTGGAATATTTTAAACAGTCTACTAAAATATAAAACCTAAAAAGAAAGCCGCAATACCTCATCTCGACTTTTGGGCCACGGAATGGGCTGCTTGTAGCCTTCAGGAGGCGGAACCAAGCAATTCAATCCGGTACCATTTTGAGGACAATGTCGCTCGAATTTCTCCCCTTTATCCGTGGACTTTAACCGTTTAATTGCCTCCGAGTTATCCAGACACGGAATAATCTCCCTCGTATCATCGGAACACATGGAAAACCTCTTAATCATTGCCCTACCACGACCACTATCCGTTTTCTCCGTCCCGTTATCGTTGCCCCACTCGGTTTCCACCAAATCCGTATCGTACTCCCCGATTTCAAACTCGTCGGACATCGTACCGTTCTCGGTTATGATCCCGAACTTCTGGATCGAATCGGACGATGGAGATGGAACGATATGAAATTGAGATGGAGATTGTGTTTCATTTTGGGGAATGAGGGAGGAGATATGGTAGGATTTGTTGGAGTTAGAGGAGAATGAAACGTCGGCGTTTCGAGAGGAGGGAGAGGTGGAGAAGAACACGAGTTGCTGGTAGCCATCGGACCAGTGTTTGCCGAGGTAGAAGAAAACGAAGGAGATGAAAATGAAGGCGGAGAGCTTGAGGAGATTAGGGTTGGATAGTGGATTCATTGTTTGTGAAAATGCAGATCTTGATGTTGGAGAAGTAGGCGTCTCACGGTGTCGTTTTGAGGAATTGAAGTTAAACATCCATGAGAGCTTTTCGGTGTCGCGTAGCTTGAGTGATGAGAGAAATAAGATTGTGGCACTACCCGATGAAAGCTCTGCTGCCTTCCGTAATGGCAAATGCAGTTAATTCAAATTCTTATCCAATCAACTTCAATTTTAATATATAATTAATATTTATAATTAAGGGGTTAACAAAAATGGTTTAGTTATGGGAGGGATCTCTAGAATGAAAGACAATAAACACATTGAAGTCAAGTCACTGAGAAGAACTACCCCAACCCGTTCATATTTTTTTTAAAACAGAGGCCTCAAAACTGTCCACTCACAAGCAGAACCCGGGTTAATTCAAAATCCCGTCTTCAAATGCAGAAACAACCATCAAAATCCAAAATTTAAAGCGACCCAGGTCTCAAAATCGCAATTAGAAACAAACCCAGAAAACATGCCATAAAAATAACCCCAATCAAACAACAAGTACATTATCAAGAGGATAGGGATAAATTTATAACATGAAGACTATTTATACTAATTTTAATTATACAAATAAATACATATTTCATTTATATTATTATATGATTGATTAATTTTAAATTAATGATAAAGTAATATTTAATAATTATATGATAATATATACAAATATATACGTATTTATTGTACATAAAATAATATGCCCTTTCTACATGTTACATAATAGGTGCAGAAAACAAAAGAGGGAAAAGAAAATAGAGATGGGATTTATTTTATTAATTAATCTTCATCCCATTAGGTCTTTTCGTCTGGATTACAGGGCAAAAGGAAGTTCATTAAGCTTAGAGATTAACAGAATAAGAGCATAGTTTATATCATGTAATTTGTCTTTAAGGATAAAGGGTTATGTGGATTTTTTGATTTTGAAGTGTCGTAATATAAAATTATTCTAATCTTTTATCATTGTAACGTTCACGACTTATTCGGGATAAGATTATTATTTAGCACGATGGATCATACTGCTTTTATTGTGTTAATGGGGTTTTTTTTTTTTAATCTATTTGTTAAAAAAAAAAAAAAAGCTATTGTGAAGGAAAACTAATCTCAATGTAATTTAGTTTTATAATAACTAATAAAATTCAAATTCAAACAATAATATTTTAATTTGTTTCAAAGTTATCAATATTTTACAATACACAATATATATTATATAATAAATATATAAAAAAAGATACAAATTATAAAGTATATTAAATTAATACAATATAATAAACATATCATATAATATAATATGTATCATATGATACAATATATTTTATCTAAATGAATTGATATATTTTTTTGAGAAAATTATAATATACTGGGGATGTGTATGAAAATTTTTAAATTTTTAAAGATGTTTTAATATTTTATAAAATAATAATGTGTTAATTATAATTTTATATTATTTTATTTATATTTTATTTTTAAAAAAATTGTATCATGCGATACAATATGATATTTGATATATGATTTAAAAAATTATATTTTCAATATATAATACGATACATAATTCGATAACTATAATCTGTTCCATCTTGCACTAGTGACACAAAATCAAAGATTGTCTCTACAGGTTAAAATTTGCCAGATAACAAGTATTAATAATAATTATAATAATGCATAATTTCTTTCTTATAACAATGTTGATCTTAACTGGTACAAGAGAATAATGAAGATGAAAAGCAGCCACAACCACAATGTGACCATAGAGAATTGGGTAAAAAGCAAGACCATGGACTCTAAGAACAACAACACAGATTGATAAACCAAACATTCCTTCCCTGATATGAATTTTGATGCATCAATCTTTTGCGAATTATGCAGCCCTGCAGGGTGGTTTTTCCTTCCTCATGGCACTCCGTGATGTTTACAACAAACTGGGGAACAGAGGCTATCAAGAGGCCCAGAAAACCATTCTTCATTATTTAATTTACATTATATTAATTCTTCTATACATGGGTTCCTAAATTGCTTGAATGGGCAGGCTTTGTCGCCAAATATGTTTAACGGCCAAAAGGACTTATTTCACCTTCAAATTTAAGTGTTATCCCAAAGTTATACAAATGAGATTTGAAAAACTCAAAATCTCACCTATCCGTTAAAAATTACAGTTATGGTTAGAGGTAAAATAGTCATTTAATAAAAAAATTAAAAATCTAAAATTTTGTTACATTTCCTCCCTTAACTTGAAAATTTCATAATTCAAGCCCTACCTGAAGTTTCAAAAATCAAAATTTCCCCCCTCAAGTTTGCAATTCACGATCAAAGTCACTGGTGACAACCATCTCCGGTGGCCTTGGCTCTTCCTCTCGGTTCAACTCTCTCCGTTGATAACTTCTTAACCACCGACGTAGGCTATTTCCTCCACCAAAGATGAAATCGTCTTCATTCGAGACAAAGACAATCCAATGAAGACGATTTCATTTTTGTTGGAGGAAATACCCTACACTGATGGCTGGGAAGTGATCGACAAGGAGGGTTGAGCCGAGAGAGAGAATCAACGCCATCGAAGACAACTGTCTCTGGTGACTTCGACTGTGATTTGTAAGCCCTAGGGAAAAATTTTGATTTTTGAAACTTTAGGTGGAGGCTGAATTATAAGATTTTCAAATTGAGGGGGGTCAAAGTAATAAAACTTTAGTTTTTTTGTTAAAAGATGGTTTTACCCTTAAGCCTAACTGAAATTTTTAATGGCTGGGTGGGATTTTAGATTTTTCAAACCTCACGGGTGTGTCGTTGCAATAGTACTTAAACTTGGGTGGACATAGTCATTAGGGGAAAATCGGGCCATGCACCTAAATACAGGGAGAATATGTTTGTTTTGATGTAAGCTTTTGCATATTTTTAACCTAATCTGCTACTAACCCATCACATTGATTGACCAAGGTCGAAATAAAAACAAAAAATCAGCCGATTTTAGTTCATCGCACCGTTGTGTTTTACTGTTTTAGCATTGTTTCGCAGAACGACCGATTCGACTGGCTGATTCTGGTGTGTTGCATTGGAATGAGGCCAGTGGAGCACTGACTGGATTAACTCGCATCAGGACATTTCCGCAGGTATTCTTTTTGTCATTCTGTACATCTTGAAATTTCTTGAACAATTAAATCCTGTCCTTCATAGTTTTAATTCCTCCCCATAATATATTCCTTGGCTTGCAAAAATACCTTTCTTTTGATAGATTTTATTCTTCTTTTTGTTACAGGATGATACTCGTATTTTCCCCAGGTGGATTGAGTTCGGTTGATATCTGACACCGTTTGTATTAAAGCATATTTTGCTTTTGAAATCTCTTTTGTTCTTTGGCATTTTAAACACAAGAAACATCAATAGTAAAATGAAGCCTTCTTTCTTTCGCGATATCATGCACAAATTCGATGGCATATTTCTGTACAAGAAAAAGTTGGATATCAGTCAAAAGTCCAAATCAAGAAATGGCCGACCAACTGAAGAGCCGTTGGTCTCACAAATAATTGAGTGTGAAGCGTCGTCGTTTAGTAGCTAAAGAATTTGAGTTTAGAGTTCATTATTATTGACTAAATACTGGTTTAATATAATCAATCTAATTCAAGCACTAATTACTAGTAAATACCTTTTTGAGACATTTAATTTGAGTAATATTTTATTATTAAAATAAAAAAATTATTTTAAAGATAAATTATTTAAAATATTATTAGATATAAATAATTAAAATGTTTAATAAAATTTAGTAAATATAAATAATTATTATATTGAATTAAAATTAATAAAAAAATATTAATAAACTATTTTTTAAATATTATTAAATATAATTATTTTAAAATAATTTTATATTAATTAAAAATAAATTTATTTTTATTTCAAAAATTAATAATTAATCATATAATTATAATAAAACCAAAATTATTTTAATAATTTTTAAATATATAAAATAATAATAATAATTTAATTATTATCTAGATTATTTACCATATTAATATTGATAATAATAAAATTTTATAATATTTTATTATAAAAATTAAATTAAATAATATAAATAAATTACTAAAATAATCTTATAAATTCTTATTATTAAACGGCGATAAAGTTTTTTAATGATTTCAGTATCGAGCTGGCATCAACATCAAGATTTAAAAAAATCTACTCCACCACACACAGACGGCGATTCTCATGTTGCGTTCCATCTTATTTTTTATGCTAGCCGCTGATCTTGTCCAACCAAAAACCTTGTGGACGTATCCCCTTTTTATATTATCTTCTTCCTCTTTTGGTGGTGGATTTGATTAATTCTCTTGTTTATGTTAATTAATTTTCTTATGGTCAAAATTGGTGTTCATCATTTTCAATTGCATCGCCATCTCCATCTCCATCTCCATCTTCATGTTAAGATAACACAGCTCGGTAAAAGGAAAATCCCATTTTGCATTGAAGGGCATTCAATAATATTTCATTAATATATCTTTCGCGAAATACAGTAAACAATTCCCATTTCTGCAATTCTTGTTGCAGATTCCTTCACCGTTTCTAACGAGAGACACTGAACATGATTCTGCCTCATTGGAATAACAAACCTGCAAATTACAATTATATTTTTTAAATTCCGATCGGAAAACTAGTTTTACGTACGATTTTCCGTAGACTGCGTCTTCTGTTGCTGTCAATTTTTTCTCAAATCAACAACGACAACGCTCACGTTGTCCATACTATTTCTAGCCAGGGCCAATTTCGTCAAAAGAATTGACGCATCCAAGCAGGCTTTATCGGAACTCTGCCCTCCGGCCACGTCACTTTCCGCCGATCTGAGTGGCCAAATAGATGTTTTGTGCGCTCGGAAACACGTGCGCACGACGTTAATGGCTGTGTCGTTCGACACCACGTCCCATAACCCGTCGCTCGCCAGAATCAAACACTCATCCTCCGCCGTCCGCTCCGTCACCGTCACCTCCGGTTCCGGAATAACGTATGGCTTCAAATAGCTGTCTCCAATTGCTCTTGACATAGCTAGAACACCGAGGACACGTGGTCCCTCCCAGTAGATGACCCGGCCACCCGCCGCTTGGATTCGGAGCAACTCATCGGGTCGATCCGGCTGTAAATAGAAAGAACAACAAACAGTTTAGAGACAATTTGAACAACCCCTGCCAAGAGATGGTGAAGTTACACGTAAAAACATTAACCGTACCTTATGATCCTTGGAGAGGGGGACTGCAACGCCGTTGCGGCAGAGGACAGCGCCAGAGTCCCCACAATTGGAGACGACAATCTCATCTGGAGTGACAACGGCGATAACAGCTGTGGATCCAACGGCGTCGCATTGAGGAGTCTGGAGCTCACATCTACAGCTCGAAATCGTTGACTTCTCCGTCAAACCTTGAACTTCTTTATCCATTCTCTCGTAGCTTCGCTCCATAGCCTCCTTCCACTCCACCGTTTCTTCTTCTTTACAAGCTTCGAGCTCTTCTTTAACAATCTCATGTAACCGATCTTTACACTTCATCGCCACCTGAAAAACAAGAAATAAATCAAGATCATACTCACTTGAAAAATTGAACGAAAATTTCGATAGAATTTTAAGCTTTCAAAAGATTATCACATGTGAGCAACCGTGGCCATCAAATAAGCCAAAGAAGTGCGTTTTAGCTGAAACGCTGCGTTTATACGTATAAAACGACGTGCGAATCGAAACTGCGTCTTCCATGTCTCGTCTTCTTCCACAAACTGATGTGATCCCAAATTTGGGACTCTCCTCTCCTTCATCGTCTACCAGATTTGTACGGGAGCTTAAATTCAACGCTTCATTTGTATTAACTTCATCGTAATTAACAAAACAGCTTCGCTCAAGTTTGTTCGCTTCAGAATTCTTTTGTGGTAAAGGTGTTAAAAGTTCGAGCCTTCGTCGTTTCCGACCCTTTTCTAACGGCGTGGGGAGTTGTACGGCAGCGTCAGCCACCAACTTAAAAGGCCGTATCTCTAACCTCCTCCGCCTGGATGTTCGTGAGCTTGGTTCAACTGGTGCAACTGGCTCACTCTCACCAACAACTTCACAACAAATCCCAGCCATTGAAGTCTAAGAATATAATGAAACACAACTTCAAGTTTATAACTCCGACTCAAACGCTTTAATCAATTAGATTCAGTACTCTACAGATATATTGAAGGAAGAAATGAATAATGCGTTTCTATAGACAAAGAAGAGACAAAAGAGATATGAGAGATCTCTCGCAGAAATGAAGAGGACCCATTAAAATGCCTTGAAATGAAGCTTTTCTAAACAGCGGAGGACACAGTTTCACCTGGGGGCCACAAGTAATTGCGGGCAGCCTACCCGTCACCGTCACGGGCAGATATCAGACAGGCACAGTTGGTATGACGTCGATTTACTGAATACACGATACCATCTACACCGTCCATTCTGGCAATATCGTTTCTCTCTCCTTGATAAATCACCACGTGTATTGGTATTTCATGACTTGTTTACGTGGTCCAATAAGAGGCCGACAGAACCGGAAGAAGTGACCACCCTTTTCTGACACAGAGGTGGTCCTATCTTCCTCTTTTGTGTGTTGAAGCCGTATACATTGTACACATTTTTGCTTGAATAAAAAAGGACTGTTACAGACGATTATCACCACGTGGCGAGATCGTGGAATACGAGATTCGAATTGGATTCCCCTTTTCACACGCTTTTGTTGCGAGTGCAACCCAAACACGTCTCCTACCATTATTCTACTTAGCAGAACCAGTTTCTAATCGGGAGAAGAACTATTTCCCACCCAAATTTTGATGCGCTCTCACATTACCACCCACGGCAGATGAAAATCCAATTTTTTCACCTATGAGCTGTTAAAATAGATGATATCTGTTTACATAAGGATAAAATATCCATTTTACCCTTGTTAGATGAAATGACAAAAATACCCCTCAAATTAATTTCTCAAAATTGATGTGAAAGTTTTATCATTCACCCCCTTTAGGTTTTAAAAACTAACATTTTCACCTTACCTAAAGTTTTTAAATTTTAAAACTAACATTTTCACCCCCAAACCTAGGGTTTCCATATTTTTCAAAATACAGTCACCCCCCATAACTTTCAAAACTAGCATTTCACCCCCATTCTTCAACTTCATCTCCCGATGTCTTCTCTGGCGTCGTCACTGGCCTCCTCCTTCTCCTGGTGAGATGGCAGTGGTGCAACGAAGAGATCTTCATCTCCTCGTCGCACGGTGCAACGAAGAGACAGAGATCTCTTCGTCGCACGATGCGACGAAGAGACCTCTCTTCGTCGCTCGTCGTCCAGATTTGGGAGATCGGTTTCAAACTTCGCTCGTCGTCCAGATCTGGGAGATCGCTCGACGAAGGTCTCTCTTCTTCTCTCTTCGCGCTCGTCGCATCTGGAAGATGTGACGACGAAGCGTCGTCCTTCGTCTGTTCTTCCAGATCTGGACGACGAAGGGTCGTCCTTCATCGTCCTTTGTAGTCGAAGATGGGAGATCGGTCGAATGCGTCGACTGTCGATGGTGGTCGGAGAAGGAGCAAACCCCAGGGGTGAAATCTAAACTTTTCAAACTTTGAGGATGGGTTAGTTATTAGTTTTTAAAACATGGAGGGGGAAACAATAAAGTTTAAAAGTTTAAAGGTTTTAAATAGCAAATGACGATTTTGCCCCTGTCCCTAACTGAAAAATTGGATGACAGTTTGGTCACGGATGAGAAAACTGAATTTTCATCTGCCGTGGGTGGTAATGTGAGAATGCATCAAAATTTGGGTGGGAAATAGTCCTTCTCCCTTTTTAATCATCTCTTTCTGTTATTAATTGTTATTATTGTTATTAACATTATTATAAAATAAAGACGGTCCCACGATTTCATTAAAACGCTTTCTCATCCATTTTATATAGGGCTGGATTCGAGCCAAGCTAGTTTGAGCTTGGGCTCGGTTCGACTCAGTTCAAGCCCGAAACGAGTCGGGCTCTGCTTGGCTCGATCGAGCTCGAGCTCGCTCGGCTTGGCAAGGCAGATTTTTTTAAAAATTTTTTATACAAAACGACGTCGTTTTGATCCATATATATATACAAAACGATATCGTTTTGATATGAAAAATGAACCGAGCCGAACTTGAGCCGCCCCTAAATAAAGCGAGCCGAGCCCGAGCTGGCTGCGAGCTGAGCTCGGCTTGGCTCAAATCCAACCCTAATTTTATATAAATTCACACTTTATATTTAAATTTTAAATTTAATAACGTAAATTTTTTTAATATAATATTAAAAAATTAAATTATCCCATTATCTTCAATTAATTTATTTTTTAAAATGATTGCATCCCTTAAACTAATGTAAGATTAAAAATAACTTTTTATATATTAAAATTGTTATAAATATTCTTTTTTTTTTTATTTAAGTTCGATCATTTCTTATAAATAGTTTTGGTGATTTGTATGAAAGACAATTGTGTTGAATTTGGGTTTAGATTTATACTCGTGCACATTGTGGTAGCTAGGGTTCTCAAATTAAATTATAGAGATTAAATTGTAGCAACTAGGATTTTTACCCTTAACATGTAGGGATTAAGCATTTTTTCAAATATGTTTCCAAACTTTTTTTTTCAAATTTATAAGAGTAAAATTTTTTATTTTACCTTTATAACAATAACTTATCTTAACAAAATTAAATTTTCGATAAAAAATGCGATCTATACATTCAAATAATAAAAATTTGTTTAAAACTAAACATTGATAGGAAAATGTAAGTCACTTTAAAATAAATAATAATAACCATGAATTTAATCGTTTTAAAAAATTTCATTATAATTTATAGTTACACGACACATTATTTATAAATCATATAACGTATGGGTTGAATAATAATATAGTAATTTAAAATGGATATATTTCTCATATCAATACATATATATTAAGAATATGCTACAAATGTTCATTTTTTTTAAATTTGTGTACACATTGATTGGTAGTTCGCAAAAATTCTATTTGAAATATATCTTTGAATAAACCTCTAGATGTCTCGATATGCAACTAACACCAAGATAATTTCTACCCATTACTAAGGAGAAAAATAAAAATCTCGTTAAATCAAAACAACAATTATATCCTACCAAAAAAAGGATTTAATTTGCAATCTCCTACAAATTTTCTTGTCATTAAAATAAAATCACCATCCTAACTTGAGACATCTTCCTTATTGGTAGTTTTTTTTTTTAATTTGAATAAAATTAAGAATATACCTATTATAATATGAAGATGATAGGAAATTCTAATTATGCTGAATTTGAATACACTTTTCCCTCATAAGATGTTATGCATTGTATTATTTTATGTTATTATAATTAGGGCTAGCAAACATAACTTAGATAGTGAGTTCACAATATAAGAGAAATAAGACGATACATAAGGAAAGGTAAAGAAAGAGAGAGAATATATATCCTCAGATGTCTCCTACAAGTGTCTAGCACTTATTGGTGTTTATTAAAACATAAGTCAGTTAAAGATGGTCACGAGGGGATATATTTAGAGATTTTTATATCTTTAAGGTCTTCATTTGTTATGTTCTATCACACAAACACTATGGGATGGTTTATTGTCATGTTTAAGAGTTGGACATTTTTTGCATGCACATTTTGTGGCTTATCTTGATTTGATTATAATGACTATTATGTTATTAATAAAGATTTATTATGAAGTTGTTCATTTCTGTTTGATTGAGTTATTATGCATGTCTGAAAGTTACCTAATTGAAGTAATAACATCTTTTTATATGCACATTGTTTTCGAAAGATAATTATGTAGACAGCGGTGTTACTTACAACCAAATAAGATTCACCAATCACTTAGCACCATCTCTCTGAATGTACATTTTTTTCGAAATGTAATAATCTAAAGAGCAATGTTACACTCAATAAATGACTTGCAATCAAATAAAATTTACTCATCACTCAAGGAGAAAAAGAAAGATTTCTCTAAATCGAGATAACAATTGTAATACTATCTATCAAAAAATGAATCAATACAAAATCTTCTACAAACATTCTTATTAAGTACAAAAAAAAAAATATTACCTTCCTAATTTGGATATCTCCAATATCCATAATATTACTTTTGTTTTTTTTTTTTTTCATTCGAATCAAATAAGGAATATATACATTATAATCCTAAGAGGATAGGTACTCTTAGTCATATCAAATTTGAATATATTATCTCCTCTAAATGGTCCAATATATACATAGAAAAACAAACAAAGACACACATACAACAAGAAACTAATAATGGGTTTAGATATTTTCATCATTAAAACTAATTATATCAAAAAATTTTGTGTTTCAATTTTTTATTTATATTTCAATATGTTGTAGTAGAGACACACAAATATTTTCATATTTTAACTATTGCTATAATAATTTATTTTATATAAAATTTAAAATTGCATACATTAATTAATAACAAAAAAATTACAATTAGCATTAATTTTATACATCCTAAATTTTGATTTTTATTTATCGAATTCATATTGGTTGAGGGATTGAATAGTAATGTTAAGGTTGAACCTAAACTAAATTAGTTCTGTTTAGAAAGTTGACTTTACTCAATTTGACTCAATTTAAATTAGTTTAGTTTAAATTCAATTTAAGTTCAAGCCAAAAAGGTTGACTTATTTTTGAAACAGTAGAAACTTGAGTTAAAGAGAGTTTGAATTGGTTTGATTTGAAAGTTGAGAGATAATTTGATTCGATTTAAATTTAACTTATGATTTGCTTTGATTTATGTCAAACAATTATTAAAATAACATCTTTTTGTCTTTTATTGAATAAAATAATATCGTTTTGAATAAACTATAAACTCAAGTTATGAATTTAAATCGTAAATTTAAGTTATAAATTAAAGTTAAATTTATATCAGAGTAAATTAAAATATTTTTATTTAAATTAAACTTAAAGTATTCTTAATTTTAATTTAATAAATGAGAATTATTATTTTTTATTTTGACTAAACTCAGGATAAAGTATATTTAAATTCAATTTGATCCTATCTTTATGGTAATAATGCCGTTTATTCCATAATGGTTATGCACGCGTGGTTGCGAGTGATTGGCTGGTGCAATGACGCGCCTTGGTTTCTTGAAGTGAATAGATCTGGTTCTTCTCACTTTAATTTTGGTCGTTCCATCCAGTTGTCCAACGAAAGCGTCTACGTAACGAAGGAGATTTAGGCGCGTGTGGGACCACATGCCAAAGATCGATAATTATATTGCAGAATATCTTAGGTTCAGTAGCTTTTTAATAGCCAGGTGTCTAAATCTGACGTGTAGTTGAAGCTGCGCCTCTCGTTCTTCGTTTTCTTACATGTTTCGAGCACTGACTTCCCCGAAAATTATAAATTTGGCCGCCCCCCTAACGCAATGACATCTGATACATACTTTTCTGAAATTACATAGAACCCTTTCATTCTTCCATATTGCAATTTTTGGCCAAATAAAACTTTCATAGATCTCCCCATACTCTTGAGTATTTAAACATGAAAAATTATTATATTAATCCATCAGATCTCTTCTCTAATACTCTCTTATCTTCTTAAATTATTATTTATAAAAAAATTCTTTAAGATAATTTTTTAAAGTTAAACTTTTATTTTTGTTTATTAATATATTTTAAGCAATTTGACTTTATATATCAAAAAAATAATTTTGTATATTATATTATAATATATAATATGTTTTTTATAAAATAAAATAATAAAACATTATATTATTATTTATGATAATTATTCTGTGAATTAATATTTATTATTATTATTAAAGTTTAAAACTGTTATTAGAAATGTATTTTGTAAAAAAAAAAAAAAATTAAAATGATGAATTTTCGTAGCCCTAAGATTAATTGAATGATTAAGAGGAAGTGACGCGTGGAGGGTCAAAGTTTGGTGACGAAAAAAATTCACAGAGAAACGTGGATGGAGACTATACACTTGAAACAGGAACGTGGGGACGGACAAGCAACAAGTGAAAGTGCCACGTAAAAGAAGTGTCAGCTGTGAAGCAATTAGTGTCGTGCATGATGTGACGCGACGAAGGTCAGTGGCACGTGAGTGAGAAAGCAGTGGTCAGTGAGTCTGATTCTGAGTCCAGTCAATGACCCAAACCTTCCGTTCCAACTCACTTAACGATTGCGTTTCAGCTTTCTCTGATGGAGTTTAGCACTCAAGTCCTTTCCCTTACTTGGAGAATATTTACGGACAACAACTTTTTCTCTCTCCTCATGTCACTTTCTCACCTGATACGAATATTTGTACCCATAGCCCAGCCCAAGCGATAACTTGGAAATAGGCCAACATACTTATTCCCATAAAAAAAAAAAAAACGAAATCTTAAAATTACATTTTTTTATTTTTAAAAATTTATATACCTATTTATAAAATATTTTTTATAAAAAATCTCAATACATACATAAAAGTTGTTTGAAATGATGGTAATTACTATTTAAAACAATTTTTTTTTATGTGAAAATTGGTTAAAATGACAATAACCATCATCTCAAAAAACTTTAATATATGATGTTTTTATAATATTTTAAAAAATAATTTGTTATTTGTAGAATTTGTATGGACTAATATTTGGTGCACCGATATTTATATATATCCCCTTTTTAGCCGATTTCTGCGTTTACAGTTTTAGTGGAATTTTGGGCTTAAATTTTGTTTCTGTTTACTTTTTTTTTTTCCCTTCGATCATGTATTTTCTTTTGTTATATGAAAAATATAAAATATTAATTAAAATAATTATTTTATATATATATATGTAGTTTTATTTTTTTATTATATAAATATAATCATTTTTTAATTTAATTTAAATCTAAAATAAAAAAAATGTTTTAAAATTTAAAATTGGTTAAATGAATTATTCGACCTATCATGACCAAATAGATTGGTTGTGTAGGTTGGTCGGCTGCTATGATTAGGTAATTTGACTGGGTAGATTAGTTAAATGATCAAGTATAATATTTTATATCTTGATTAGATGAGTTTATATCTTGACTAAATAAATATTAGTTGGATAAGTAGAAAACCTAATAATATTTTGAATAATTTATACAAATGCATTCTATAGTGATATTAAGACAATATTGATGAAATAATATAAAGTGATAACATATACCTCAACACAGGTGAATGACTTTGGGACACAATACCCCATTTATGCCTCAAATTAGCAACAATAATGTTTACCGTAAAGATATGAAGACACTATTTGTATGTGGATAAAGTGTAATGACTCAACCCCAACAAAAAACAAACTCTTCCTCTCAACTCCTTGATTTCCCATGTGCTCAGGTACTTTTAATAACGATCAAACCCTAAAATCTTGAGAGAATGTTATGTACACGTGTCAAGCCGACAATATTACTATACTGATTTTTATTTACATAGTCAGCAGACAATTCTTGATATAGGTTTACTGTGGACAATGATAATATTCTCATAATTAAAATTGATACCCTTTTGACTCTTCAATAATCCCATTAGTAATAATCTAAGTCAAACGATTTTATTCTGATTTGTTCGGGTAAGATTTATATATTTCATATCATGGGTTAAAAGCTAATAATAAGAATAAAAAATAAAAATTCTTCCTTAACACTCAAAGTGGATTTTCGCTCGCATAAATAATAATGGAATCGGTAAATTCGCATACACCATAAAAATTTACTGGTTTATAATATAAAGTTTCTATCCACACAGATTTTTTTTTTTTTTTAAAAGGTTTTGAGTCAACTGGTTTACCATACCTCAAGGGTTATGGTGAAAAAAGGATATGTTTTTGAACAAATTCAACTGGGATCACGTAGAATAATTGAATGAGTAATGCTATGTTTATACATTTTCATGTATCGTATGATTGACTGTTACTTTTGTATTAATTCAAAATCATCCTATACACATGTGGACCCTTCCTGGCCATCATCAATAATAATAATATTATTATTATTAATGACATAAATTGTAGCTCACGGAATAGATTGATCACTACATCAAAACAAGTTTAAATCTGAATAGAGAGTTATTTTCTGTAGGGGAGAACAAGTTGCTCAAGAACAATGACAAAAGACATTTCAGATATGGCCTTTCAGCCTTATTGGGCATCATCTATATATAAAACACTGGAGATATGAGGCTTACTTTTTCAGTTTAGTCTAAAATCCACGGTTAAAACCATTTACAGTGAATCCACCATCAACACATATAACTTGTCCAGTGATGTAAGAAGCAGCAGGGAGACAAAGGTATGCTACCAGAGATGCAACTTCCTCCGGTTCTCCAACACGTTCAAGAGGAGTTCGCGCAACTATCTTTTCCACAAAATTTTCGTCTTTCAGCGCCTGCATGAAACTCAAGTAACCAAAAAATGAAATTATTTCAAGTATAATCAACTGGCATAATGTAAAGGCACATGAGAATAGTAAAGATTATGTCTAAATGGAAACATTTTTCTACATATGAATTTTGTGAAAAGATCACAAGTAGAGAACAGAATATTACATGATCTACCAGCGAGGTTTTGATGTACCAGGGAGCAACACTGTTTGCCCTGATATTGTCCTTAGCCCACTCACAAGCCAAATTTCTGGTTAGTTGATTCATTGCACCTACCAACAGCAAATTGAGACAACTTTTAAACTTATTCATGCCTCATATTTGTGCCAAAACATCACCAAATGGAGAGCTGTAACCCACCTTTCGTTGCTCCATAGATGGATCCACTAAGAACATGCACAACACCTGAAACAGAGGAAATGAACACAATACTGCCTGATCCAGATGCTTTCAGAAGAGGATGTGCGAGTTGGGACAGATGGTATGCAGAATCAAAATTGGTAGTCATTATCTTTGAAAATTCTTCGGATGAGTACTCCATAGTTGGCTTTTCGACATTTGTCCCAACATTGTTTATCTAATAACAAGGATCACGAAGAACTCCCTCAAAAGTCTGAGGATAGAGTTAAGATGTTCATTTTACAAATAGCACATAAGCTCCCTGAACCGATCTCATTCCGTTTTTTTGTCATAAAAATAGAACACTCACTTTGATCTTCAAATCTATTGATATAAATATATGTAAATGCCTCTCAATCAAAGGGAGATTTATTAGACTTGCATTCTTGGATAATTCAACCCAAAGTTTAAATCAGTTTTCAACTAGTAAAACGAAAAATTCATATCAAACAACACTTTGTAATGTTCAAGAAGAAAATTCCTAATGTTCATATATCATAAATAATTGCTCATTTCCGTATTGGTAGTGAAATGCCATTACATAAAAGTTATATGGAGCCAATCACAATAAGAATCAAAAGATCTTTGGTAGATCAATACAGCATACAAGAAAATCACTCTGACCAATCATTCAAAACGTGTACTCTCTTCCACAACATTAAAAGATCAGCACAATATATTAATGAGAAAGCGAATAGAAATTTAAATTTGTAGAGGTACTTACAAGTATGTTGAGTCTGCCATTAAAAATGGTGCCAACTTCTTCCATCAGTTTCACCCTCTGAGCAGAAACAGCAGCATCAATAACTGACCCAGTAACCACAAAACCCTTATTTCGCCATTGTTGTAAGCACTTATTGAGCTCAGTTTCATTTCTTGAGCACGTGTGTATAGCAGCACCAAATCCAGCTAGTTCCTCGACTATTGCATGCCTAAACCAAAAAAAAAAAAAAGAGACCCTTTATTTTCACTTGAAATCAACCGTTACATTTTCCCGACAAAGAAATAGAAAAGGAGAGATAGAAGGAACCCAATTCCACGTGTGCCGCCAGTGACAAGGGCAGTCATTCCCTTTAGAGACCATCTCCAGCTTTTGAGGCTGCTCTCTGCGTTAGCCATCCTTCTTCCTTGACTCTTGAGACCTCAAGTACAGTTATCTGAATTTTCTGCCACCTCATGTCTACACTTGAGCCGCCTTCGCTAGATTTTTCCATTTGTTCTTTTATGGGCCACCCATGGGCCCAAGTAAAATTTTCAGGATCATCTAATAGAAGACAATTATAAAATTACCTTAATTTCTTTTGAACCCATTTAATTTTACAAGAAAATTGATCAAGATGTACCAACCAATTCAAAAAAGAAAAAAAATTCTGTACATATTTTTAATATACAGGTATATATAAAACATATATTATTATATATTTAAATATTATTTTATTATTAATTTATATAAATTATATACACAAAAAATTATACTCGTAATATTGCATATTCATAAAATTCAAGTGAAGATAATTATAAATTACAAGTTCAATGTTACAAACACTAAATGGATTGATCTCTAAGCGGTTGAGATCAGATAAAGAGGAAAGTACCGCAAGAAAGCTATGCATAAAAACCACCGGACAAGAAGTTTCAAATGTCACATTTTTAGACTTATTGGGCATCATCAACATAAATAACACAAGGGACATGTTAATTTTGTTGAACGTTTCTGGACGTTCTGCACAAAAAATGGGAGAGATGGTTTATTTTTTTCAATCTAGTCTCATGCCAGGGTTGAAACCATTTACAGTGAATCCACCATCAACAGAAATAACCTGTCCAGTGATATAAGAAGCAGCAGGTAGACAAAGGAATGCCACCAGAGATGCAACTTCCTCGGGTTCTCCAACCCGTTCAAGCGGAGTTCGAGAGACTATCTTTTCCACGAATTCTTTTTGTTCGAGCAACTGCATGAAAATAAATTAGCCGACAATGAGATGAATCTTCCAGAGATAAACAATTGCCATTATATAAATGTACGATAGAAAGAAAGGATTTTGTTTAAATGTGAAATATTGGCCAACTTCTTTTACTTTGGCAGAGCACCTTCTCAGCAAAAACTAAGGGAAGCAATCTCACAATCCATCGACTGGAATTAAATTCCATATGAAGGTCTATCACAGGGTTAAAAACTCAGCCCCAGGGCTATAGAAAGGGAATTAAGATACTTTTATTTAGCTTAGAAGAATTTTACTTTTTCCAGTTCCATACATGCTATATGACATCAGACATTAACAGCATACACACATCCTGGTAAAGATCTAGATGAATAAGAAAGCATTTGGAGTTGATTTTTTGAAATGCTATGAGACTTAGGTGCAACATTCAATTAAGAATCCACAGATATTTGATGCAATATCTTTTTTCCAATATGCTCTTGAATATTTCAAATTCAAAAGGATTTCAATTCCTAGGCTAATTCAAGCACCATTATGATTCTGTCCGCATTACCAGAATACAGAAAACACAACATTGAATACACCTTGCTTTTGGATAAGGACTCTTTCTGGTTGTCATGACAACTTCCAATCCATCATTAAAGAAGGCTCACGTTCAATATTACGCATCTCATTCACAGTGTATCCATGATTATAAAATAGAGGAGTGCTATGCAGAAGAAGAAATTAATTTTGGAACCAAACCCATCATCAATTAGTTTTGAAGAGAGTTTTCTAGTTAATTTCTTTGTAATATTTATGGAGAAAAAAGACAGGATCCATTGTTTCACCTTGCAACAAAAATATCAAGTTCCTAAATGATCAAAAGCAGAGTTCAGAATATTACGTGTTCTACCAAAGAGGTTTTCGTGTACCAGGGAGCAACACAGTTTGTCCTGATTTTGTCCTTTGCCCACTCACAAGCCAGATTTTTGGTAAGTTGATTCAATGCACCTGACAATAGCAAGACACAAAACCCTTTTTACTTTTGCAACTCATATTAACACCAAAACATCACAAATGTTTGCTGTAACTCACCTTTGGTTGCTCCATAAATGGTACCACTGCCAATATGCAAAACACCTGCAACGGATGAAATGAACACAATACTTCCATTTCCAGATGCTTTTAGAAGAGGATATGCAAGTTGGCACAGATGGTATGAAGATTCAAAGTTGACAGTCATTATTTTTGAATATTCTTCAGCAGAGTACTCTATAGTTGGCTTCCTGATATTTGTCCCAACATTGTTGACCTAACAAACCAAGCTCATGAAAACTTCCTCAAAAGTCTTTGGGGTCTAAGTGTAATGTACAAATGTAGTTCTTTCGATAAGTGTTCATGTAACAAATAACATAAGCTCCTAGAAGCAACTTCAATTAGCTTTTACCAGATCCGTATGAATGTTAGTCAGCGGTTAAAGGAGACTAGACCCATAATTGTGGAAATTAATTTAGATTTTCAAATACACAGATCAAAGTCCACAAAATCCTCTCAATCAGAGTGACATTAATTGGGCTTGCATTCTTGGACAATTCTACACAAAGTTCATATCAATTCTTAACTACTAACGAAAGATTCAAGCCAGACAACATTTTTAGAGCTCATGAAACTATGGAGGCAGATCCCATCTTGCTGTTGAAATGACATTATCATAAAATTGAAAGAGAATAAGTAAAAATTAGTACCAGCAGATAAAAATGCCTACTGAAATGATAAGGCCCCAATAGAAATGAACCAAATTTTCATTAGAAAGCGAGTTACTCATAACTCTGGCCAAATGGAACAGCCAAAAGACAAAAAATTTACTTTCCATACACAAATACTACACTAATCACTATAAGCCCAAATAAGTCGTCTAATACAGGAAAATCCACTGACTAAGCTTTAAAATTAAACAAGCAATCTCTTCTTATCAAAAAGATATTAAATGAATCATAAATAAGAACAATGTCTCCTAAACAAATACTTACAAGTATGTTAAGAATGCCATTAAAAACAGAGCCAACTTCGACCATCAGCTTCTCTCTCTGAGCAGAAACAGAGGCATCACAAATAGACCCACTAACCACAAACCCCTTAATTCGCCATTCTTTTAAGCACAGATTGAGCTCAGCTTCATTTCTTGAACAAGTGTGTACAGCAGCACCAAACCCAGCTAGTTCCTCAACAACTGCACGCCTAAACATATAAAAATAATAACCCAGCAAAAGGTTATGTTTAATCAATTGGAAAAAAGAAAAATTGACATAATTATTGAACAAAGAAAGTGAAGAGTAGAGATAGAAAGAACCCAATTCCACGAGTGCCGCCAGTGACGAGAGCAGTCATTCCCTTAAGAGACCATCTTGAGCCCAAGAAACTGCTGCTTTCTGAATTTGCCATTATCGTTGTTTGTACAGTGAAATTGCGTAAACATGTGCAACTCTCAACTCTTTAAACAGGGAAAAAACTACAACATCGCAATCTCAAGGATTGGAACGTCAAGTCATCCCAAATCTTATCTCATGTGAACAGTGTGTTGGCCCAATACCTTGTTTGGTTAAATGGTTCATTTTGATAGGCCCAGATGTTGGGCTTCTGCCTTGCCTTTGGGGAATTTTGGAAAACTGCAAACCTTGATGATAATAATAATGGTGAGATTGCTTGAATGGCAAAATTGAGATATTCAAACAGAGTATAAGTTTAAGCTATACTTATGACATATTAAAAATTAAATTATTCAATATAATAATTGTGAAAGCATTCGATATTTCACTTATTTAATATAATCAATTCAAATCTAAAATAACAATTTAACTCAAGTAAAGATAAAGATTCCTCGTTAACAAAAAAATATTAATACCCATTGGTGAATTATTTGACTCTAAGTCATCTCTGTCTCTCTCTCTCTCTCTCTCTCTCTCTCTCTATATATATATATATATATATGATTAAGATATACTTAATCACAAATTGTTATTAGTTAAAGCGGAAGGCTTTAGACAAATATAGGAATTGATGATTTATAAATTTATAAGCCTACTAGCAATAATTGATGCATGTCAATGAGTTTTGAATTCAAATCTTTTTAAAACTCTAAGTAGGATTCCATAGTTTAACAAATAATGCTACCCTTGGGGCTATAATTGTTGTGATGTTAGTCGCTTCTATTAAGTCAATTTCAGGGATAGGATGGTTGATTAATGTTACTTTGACCAGAGATGGAGTTGAGAAGCAGTGTCTACTATTATGTCAGGCTGGCTTATCAATTCAACTCACTATGGTAATGATAAGACCTCAGCGATCTTTGTTGACATTAACAGTTAACTAAAGCTGCTAATTTGAAACAAAAGTAAATGATTAAACAGGAAATTTAATTAAAAAATTCAATGTACAAAGCAAGCTAAAACGATTGATTTCAGAATTCCCACCTTCCAGTCTGCTTAACTGAGTTCAATCAATCATCTACCTAAAATTTAATGCATAGTTGTGGACAAATCGATCCACCCTTCCCTTAAAATTGAATCCATTGAAGCTGCAACACAGAAGCAAACACATCAATTTAATCGGCCACCATGTGCAGCCTCTGCCTCTGTCACTACAAAAAGAGCCCCCTACTGAGTTCGAGAAAGTGAGTCATCTGCTTAACTATTATACCTAGACACAACCTCCCAGCCAATCCTCTTTTATCTTTAAGAACCCTCTTACACAAACCAGGAATTTCATGGAAACCTAAGCAAGCATTCTTAGTTTCCCTTATATATACATACATACATAGATTTGTATCCCCAACCCCAAGAAACCACGCAGAAAAGATCAACAACACGAAATCAATCTTCAACTCTTTGCTTTAAAGGGAAAAGAACTTGTTGAGGCAACATAAATTCTTTGTAATAAACAGTAACGTCTGTAGTTTTTTTCTTTCTCTCATCGATCTCAGCAACAAAAAAAAAACATTTTCTTTTAGCCAGAAGTCATGTTTCATCAAACTTCCTTTTGAAGAAAACGTTGAAAAAACAGCAATACAACACTGATAATTCGCCGTGTATTGTGGAGGAACCTTCGGTATCAAAAGGTTGCCGTTTTAGATACCTATATATTACTGTGTCATAGGAGAAACTTACTCTAACCAGGCTATATTTTTTTCTAAAGGCTATTAATTAGGGCTGGTCGTTGAGGATTTAATAGCTATTATTACGAACAAGAGTAACAGCCAAGGAGGCGTAAATAGTGCAAATGATGTGATATTGTCTGAGGCAAATGAATAACATATTCATTTTGATAGCTTAGAGTTGGACTTTTTGAGGATTGGAGTTGTAGAGAAGAGAAGTGGAAGTGCTTATGGGAATTGTAATTAAAGCAGAAACAAAAGCACGTTCTGTAAGATTAATATACAGGTGAAAAGGTGACTCGTGTAGGCGTAGTGATATGTCAAGATCGTGGCCCCTTTCTATTTAGTCGAAGTGACTTACTGTCAGCTCTTTCACCCTTGCCCATTTAATCGACAGGCGGAGTCAAATTCTTCTTCTTCTTCTTCTTCTCTATCTCTTCCGATTTATCTCTCTGATATTAATCTCTGAACAGTATCAGTTAACTAATTGTAGTCTACCGTTCCCCGAGTAAAAGCAACAGTGATGGTTTTCTTACGATTTCAGCAAAAAATTTCCACCATGCAATAGATCTTTTTAGTAGTACTGTCGATCATACCGTCCTTTAATTATCTTATTAATAATCCAGAAACAGTCAATAAATTAATGAAAAAAAATACTGACTAGAATACAAACATCTTCATCGTTTTTGATGTCAATGCACGTAGAGATCAACATTAAAATATAATATAGTTGAACCAAATCATCATGATTCAATTCTTCAACTGGGTTTGGAATAAAAAAGACCATCCAAAAGGAGAAAAAATGAACAACAGAATTAACTAGAGCACAGCTTTTGAAAGTGTTTTCATTCTCTGTTCAAATTTCAAAATGTGAACAAGAGGCCTTTAATTACTTACTTTTTGTTAGATTAAAGGGATTACATAAAGAAAATTAACCAGAGATAACTAAATTTTTTCTTCTTAGAGAAGAGCAAAGAGCAAGTCCATTCAAGCTAGCTCCTCCATAGTCTTTTGCACGTACTTCACTACTTCACCTTCGGTGGATGACCAAGCCTGAGTTCAAGATCCAAATTCTCTTTGGATTTCGACCTGAAATTAAGAACCTCCATGTGGATACCATTATATTTTTCATTTGATAGAAAGAAAGGAAGCGTTGCAACACTACCAATACTATTCTTGCTTCTTTTACAGCTACTTGCTTCATCACCACAGGACCCAGGTGGTCGATTTCGACGAAAATTAGAATTCAGCCCCATAGACAAATTGGTTTCAATGTAATCTTCATGACCTATAGACAAAGAACCCTTATGTTTTTCTTCAGCAAAAGAAGTAGAATCAGGAGTAATGTTTTCACTTAAATTTTCTTGAGTAGAAAAAGCTGAAACCCTAGAAGGTGAAAGAGTGGTAACTTCAGATGGGAATTTAGGCTTCAACGGTTGAAGAGAATTTTGGTTAAGAACTTCGTTGTGTAGAGCAAGAGATTGTTTGAGCCTAGCTCTATCCCTTCTATGGACATTCATGTGGCCACCTAGGGCTTGAGCAGACTTGAATTCTCTTTTACAAAAACTACAAGAATAAGATCTGGGAGGCCACACATATCCACCAAGAGACCCTGCAGCATCTTCTGCAAAAGCCTTTTCTTCCCAATTTGAGTCGCTGAAAGAGCTCAAAATCTCCCTCCTCTTCATCCAGATCCAATATTGAGCTTGCTCCATTGTGCTTGAAGATAATAATTTGAAGTAGTGTAATGGAAGAGAGTAAGAGAGGTTAATATAAGAAGATATATTAATAATAATAATAATAAGAATGGAGGAGTATATTAATTCATATATATTGAAAACAATGAAAGCAACTTGAGGATCTGTGGGGCAGAGAAAGAGCTCATCTGAAAAGGTCTTCTTACTAGCTTTTTGGGTGTGATCAGATTGCTTCTCTCCTTTGGCTTTTTCAGTGTTTTTATTAGCTTGTGGTTTGATAGACAGTCAATGTTAATAGACATTAAATTGTCAATTATTTAAGAGGCCCCATTTAAGCAACTCTCGTACATATGATATCCACATGCATGAAAGAACTAACGGTCATTAATCGCCTTTATAATAGTTTTATCATACATCATTTTCACATTCATCTTCTTACTCTTGCTTAGACAGAAATGGCGTAAAAGAAACACTATTTTCTTATACTCTGTAAGAGAGACAAGGTTTTATTTATGTATTTAGGTGTGGAAGTGGAGACCCCATCAATGAATCAACGCTAAATTTAGATAAGACAAAGCACTGGTGAAGAAGAATAATTCATAAATTAAAATAAAATATCCATCTGATTAAATATTATCTATTGCACTTGTTGTTTTCTTCAATCCTCTTATCTGTTCAACTAATGCTTTGAACTCTCTTCTGTCGATTCCAGGGTTTAATTATTAATTACTCATCCCTTGATCTGATCTTTCAAAGAAATTTTACTTTTTCTTCATTATCACGTCAATAAAACAAGCCAAGTAATTTTCTTTTGACCAACCACTGAGTTGCTGATCTTCACTTCACTTAATAAACTTTAAATTTTGAGGTAAAATGATGAGCTCGGAAGACATATTTTTTAAGGTCCCTTCGTGACATATAGAAGAAGCTAATCAAGTAATCTACTAGTCAACAAACTATATAATTAATCGATATTCCTTTAGGTTTATATCGAATGCTGCCAACGATATCTGTCATTCCTAAGCTTTGAGGGCCAAATATTAAAATTAGGCAACTACCCTCTTCAGTGTCTGTGGAATCCTTTCACAATTAGCTCATCAAGAAAGACGAAACTCAAATTCATTTAGCTGACCGAAGCACCAAAGGACCTCGTGGGCAATATATATGCTTATAATATGAAATGGAATTGAAGTAAAGAAGGACAATTGAGAATTGACAAGCCACCCATTAACTTATTGAACGAAGTTCACTGTTACGGCCAAATGCATATATAGAATGGCTGAATTGCTATTCAATCAACTTGTTCAAACTTGGAGTCTATTTTAAGGAATAAATTGAATGATTTGATTCTTATGTACGATATATACAATAAAACTATACGTATTTATGTAAATAGATATATATTTAATATATGTTATTAAATAATTAATAATTTTAAATTAATAATAAGATAACACTAAATTATATATTGATGTTAAATATGTATATTTATTCATGTAAATGGTGATTAATCTAGGCAAGGAAGGAAAGTTGCTGGGGTGATTCCTTCCGAAGAATATGGACAGAGCCCCGTAAAACCAAAGAAAGGCTTATTAGTTTAAGTTGGTTTTAGGTGAAAGAAGGAAAATTCCAAAAGCTTAAAGAAAAAGAGAGAAGGGGCAGAGATAATAATAGCTTAATTATCAAAATAATTTGACTAGACAAGATGAGTTGATTAGATATAATTATAATGAAACTTACGTACTGCCAAGGTTGTCTTCATTTTGATTCTACCTAAATTGTCTTCATACTCAACTTGTGAAAGTAAAAAAGAAAAAAGAAAACTTGATTGCAAACCAACAAACAAATGGTCTCTAAATTATTAACACATAATTAAATAATTAACTTTGCCGTCGGATGTGACATGACACTCAATCACTCCATGCATAAGATTTTTATTGATTAATTTTGTGAAATCTAATTGAAAAAGGGGAATTTCTATGAGTTACATACATTATAATGTGTATATCTTAATCGTACCCAGAAGTACCCCGAAGTAATAATACGATTATATTGAAGGATTGTACAAGAATTGGATGTAGAGAAGGATTAGAGGAGTGTATAATTTGGTTTATATCGTAAAATTGAATTGAACCATTTAAATTGTTTAGTTTGGTTTAATTTATAAAATAGTTTTTTTTTGAATTGATAAATATTTAAAATACAATTATTAGTTTTAGTTGCTGTTTGGATAATTTTCAAATAGAATAAAACTATAAACTGTATTTTTTTAATATATATATAAGTGCTATATTTGATAAAAAAAATTTAATAAGTAATTAGGTGTAAAATTTTTTGTTCATATTTATTTTATTATTCTCTTTATATGTATATTCTATATATATTTTATATTATTATATAAAATTATAATTCAATTAATTTTATTAAATAATATATATTTAAAAATAAATATTTTAATAAATTTAAAATGCATTTTAAATCGAATCAAATTATAATTTTATAATTTAGTTTAAAAATTTTTTTAACTATTTTTAATTTAAAATTTTTTTTATCCTTTATCAAATCAAAACGCACAAACTTCTAAAAATCGTTTAAAAATCCATTAATTGCAGTCCCACAAAATTCTTAGGGCCCAAACCATGGAACTTTTTTAAGAACCCAGGTCTTCTTAGACATGCTAGACCTATTAACTTCCATCCCCATAAGCCCAAACCCATCATCTGCTATCTTTTGATTTATAATTTATTTATTTTTTTAAATTTTACAAAGAGATTTTAAGATTGTATCTGAAAAACACTGCAAAATTGAAATTAATAAATCTATTCTACGAATAGATCAATCTCACACTAACCGTGCCTTTTTTACTCTTTTTATGGTAATTACATATTGATGAAGGTAAAAATCCACTAACCTAGGTAAAATTAAAAGTGTATTTCCGCGTAAGTGATAATGAACAAAGTAATATTTTTAAATTAATCCGTCTTATTGATCGTAAGTCTACACCTACTATTATGCTATCGAATTTTTTAAAGAAATTTGGTAGAGTAATGGTAGGAGTCTATGAGATACAAACGTGTCTTCTTTTTGTTTTTGTATAATCTACTATCTATAAATTAGAAAGTTAGAGATTATTGAGTAATTAAATTACTAAATACACCCGGTTCCTTAGTTTAGTGAATTTAGATATTTAATAAAATTTATTAATTGTGCTTTTCAAAGGTACACTCAGATTTTAGTACAACAAATCTAGATATCTTAGGAAATTTATTAATTGTGCTATTGATATGTGTATGACAAAGTTTCTTACTTGTGGCATATTGTAAAAACAACGTTTTCACTTTGCATTTGATTTAATGCATACTTGTTATCATGATTCAAAGTGTCTTCTCAATTTACGTTAAGTGATAATTTTAATACCTTGATATATGAATAACACGTCATCGATTTAACTTGAATGACTAGGATTTATTTGTACTTCATATTTCGTGTTTGATTTATTTATACTTATTTTTCTAGGTATATTTCTAGAGCTAAGTTTGGCTAGAAACATGCTATTAGAGTTTTCTAGTTGAGTTCTTAGATGAGTTAGACGCTAGTAAAACTTATAGTTAGAACTTGCCACCTTTTGAACTCATAGGCAAATAGTGAATAGACACTTAATAAGCACACAAGATCATAAAGAACGAAAATACTATGTTCTTTAGTAGTTGTCTTTATTTTTAGATGTTGTTTATGAGTAGATTTACCTTAGCTAACGACGAGGTCTAACTAACCCAACAAGCCTTTACAGGTAATCAAATTAAATCTCCTAATTAGGAATGTGGATAGGTTAGATTAATTAATCAAAATAATGATTACGACTCATTCAAATTGGGTTAGATCTAATGAGGAATGAATTGAAAGAACTGAACTTTCGTAGAGAGTGAACTCCTCATTGTCTAGCTCAAATGATGAGAATGTCATGAATATCGAGGACAATGGAGCACTCCTCAGTTAGGAGTGTGGATTTGTGTATATAGTAGATCACTATTGCATCTCCACTGAACTATGAGAACTAAGAGACTACTTGCATTACACACAACCTCCAAGGTGAAATACCTTCTTGAAGGCAATGCAATGTGGGGCAGCACTTTTGTTACACTAATATGTGCGAGTTATTGATGCATCATCAACATGTACATTGCATAGATGAGTTGATCGTGCAAGAGCTCACCTACATTTATTAGCTAAAGGAGCATCATAGGAAGAACAACTTCTACTTCTTTTCCAATCAAACAAAGAACAATTTAAAGAAAATTACCTTTACAAGGGGCAACATACAAGATTTGACACAAAAAGTATTTCTTCTTCTTATATCCGTAGAATAAAAAATTTACAATAATGAATATGTATGTCTTCTATTCGATAATCTTATTAGAGATATTACTCTACCTTTCAATCCTTTTCGAACATTATTTTATAATTTATAAGTTCACTTTATTAAAACTTTTTCTTAAAACTATTAACATTATAACGATTGACGTAAACTCTTTTTTTACCACCTCACTTTTGTTATTGATTAGCCGATCACGGAAATACACATCAAAACCAAGCAAAATATCTAACAGCACAGCATATGGATAAATCATGATCCTGAAATTAATAAATATACCATGCATGCAATTATTCAATTTCTATTTCTGAACTAAAAAGAAGGCCAACAGTTTTTTTGTTATTAAATAATAACAACCTGGTTGTGCCCTACCCATTTGAATTGTGGTTGCTAGGATAAGCTATCAAATGGTACCACTGCAATTAAATCTTCATATTTTCATCCGTTTGTGTTCCAACTTCAAAATTAAATTTTGAAATCTTGGTAATGGTAAATTTAATAATTTTTTAATATTTAAGATAAAAATAATAATCAAATTATCATTTATATTATTAGTTATATTATTTTTAATAATAAAAAATTATTTTAATATTTTATTATTGGTAAATTGAATCAGATAATATAAATAATAAAAAATAAATTATTAATTTTTATTAATAATCAACACCAAATAGCCGATAACTGCATAAGGGGATCGCTGTTTTTTAATAATTTAAGGGAGTTGACTCAAGTCCAGATATTACCAGAATATTCATTATTATGCTTCCGTTGTAAAAAAGATATCTCTCAATTATTATGGTCGTTATTGTGCTTTAATTAATATATATATTTTTTTAATTTATTAAAGCCAATTCTTCTGGTCAATTCTCTCAGTTACATTTCTCTGTTTTAAATCATATGGACATCGTAATTACTTATCGTTATTATTACGTGAAATCACTTTGCCCACCCAAACTTTGATGAAAGTTAATTGTCTACTTTTAATTTTAACAAATTATTTCCCCACCCATTTATCAATTCAATTAAATCCATTGGTTAGCATATAAATTACTGGATTATCATTTTAATGAAATTACAAAACTACCCATAATAATAATAATAATATAAATTTCCTTTTTGTTAAAAATTAAAAAAAATTAAAAACTTACTTTAATTATTAATTATGGATACATTATTTTATTTATTTTCTCTTTTTTTAACTCTTTATCCAAGCTCATTACCTTAAAAAAATTAAAATTATTTTAATTATTAATTATGAATATATTATTTTATTTATTTTCTCTTTTTTTAACTCTTTATCCAAGCTCGTTACCTTGGTCCTCATATTTTATCATGCTGACACCAACTTTTTATACTATCACCACATTTTCGTTTGCTTTAAAATATTTGTTGATATGTCAGCTTGGGGCTGATGACTTATAATCTTTGACAAATTTGTCGACTTAAGATCGATGAGTTTAACAATTTTTTATACTTAGAAAATTAGTTTAACGAAAAAATAGCTACCCTTTTAAGTTGAACGAGTTGAATTCATATGTATCTTGACTTGGGTGATCACTCTTGTTGGTGTGAGTGGATTGGAGGGAAGCAATTCAATAGGGTTGAATTGGTGTACACTGGCCAACATTGGTGGGACTGTTTGTGGGTAATTGGTTGAAGTTAGAATCTATTTGTGGACAACTGTCTATCTGGCTATGGGTTGGGTGGCCTAGGGAGTAAAGCAAAGAAAAAGAAAAAGGGAGAGAGACTAAGATCTACCATGAGAAAAGGATTAATTAAGAGAATTTTTGAGTTTAGGAAAATAGAGAAAAGGAAACTTCTAGTAAAAGAAAGTATGACAAAAATGTTAACTTTCTAATACAAAAATGGCATATAGACATCATTTACTAAAATTGAAAAAGAAACTTTTAAAAATAAAACTTTTCTGCGTAAAAAATGATAGATGTGAAAATTATAAATCTCTTAAAGGAAAACAGAGTTAATATATAATTTATTGACATTTTGATTTTCTTGGTAATTAATTAATATTTGATTAACTTATCAGAAAAGAAGTACCTGATTTTCCCATGCCAAATCCTGATCTATCTATTGAAGGGGTTTCTAATAATTATCAGTTTTCATTAAGGAAATTGACGGATGGGTGGGAAAACGGAATTTTAAACTTAAAATGTTATATGTTATTTCATCAAAGTTTGGGTGGAACATTGTAAGTTTGCCTTATCATCAGCACCCTCTTTAAACGCCACCAGCGGAGTCCCGTTAAATTTGGAACACAAATTACAGCGTGCTCCACTTGAATGAAAACAATAGTAGATTCAGGATTTCTCACAGTTTTAAAAAGTTGGTTCCTTTTCTTAAACACGCAAGACTCAAAAACAAAAAACCAAATTTTAAACCCACGCACACGCACATTCTATATTCTTATATCGCTCATCGCCGCCTAAAAATCTTGCATTTCTCGTCTCAAGGTCGGCGAGCGGGGTGAGGTGGTTTTTTCTATTTAGCGTATCTCCGGAGACTGGGGGCCGTCGGTAAATGGTTTTTTTGTTTTGTCTTGGGGTTGAAGATGAGTCAGGTTCAAGTTCATAACGCGTTAAAATCGTCGAAGCTTGCCTTCTGCGTGGAGAGACTGAGACCTTGTGATATTTGTCTACTCATCACGAGAATTCCTCTTATCTTCTGTCTCATCACGTCAATTGCTCTGCTTCTCTACTCCGGCTTTTCAACTCAGAGTAGGGCGATCCGTTTTAACTTACCCAATCCAAAACCCGTTTCATTGTCACCCGACCGAACACCAACCAACATCTCCCACATCTTATTCGGTATCGGCGGCGCCGCCTCCACGTGGCACCATAGAGCTCATTACACCAACCTCTGGTGGGACCCCAACAAAACACGCGGTTATGCCTGGTTGGATGAGAAACTCGGGCGAAATACCGGCAGTGAAAACATAACCCTGCCGGAGAACAAATTGCCGTATAAGGTGTCGGATTCGGGTTGGACCAGGTTCAGATACTCAAGCTCCAGACCGGCAGTTCGGATCGCCCGGATAATATGGGATAGCTTCAAATTGAACTTGCCTAACGTCAGATGGTTCGTAATGGGAGATGATGATACGGTGTTTTTTACTGACAACTTAGTTTCGGTGCTAAGGAAGTATGATCATAATCAGATGTGGTACATTGGTTGTAATAGTGAAAGTGTTGAGCAAAATCTGATGCACGCGTACGACATGGCGTTCGGTGGCGGTGGATTTGCGGTCAGTTATCCATTAGCGGAGAAATTGGTCAACGCATTGGACGGTTGTCTAGAGAGATACTATTATTTCTACGGCTCTGATCAGAGGATCTGGGCTTGCATCAGCGAGATTGGCGTCACTTTAACGCGGGAACGTGGGTTCCACCAGGTATGTCCATTAGTTTTGATTGGTTTTATCTCCTTACACGTGGTACATTGCTTGAGATAAAGGTAGTCAAAGGTTTACACCGGTGACCGAACTGTTTTCAATGTTAGACTTATGCCGTTGTGGGTTCTTGCCACGTATAGACCTCTTCTTGAATGAGCGGTCGGCTGCTCTTTAAAATTTTGACTAGTTGGTCCATCACATTATGATGAGTAAATTTTGAGAGACCGAATCTTAAAATAATTTGGAAAAATAAAAGGGGAGATATATTTTTTTATTTTTTATAAATTATCATGCCGATTTTTTATAATTCAATCGTGTCATTCTCATATAGATATGGTCAAAATGATTTTTGGAAAGAGTAAATTCCATTATCCCCCCGAGGTTCAACCAAACAACACTTTTTCAAATTATTTATTAAACACTTTTTCTTCCCAAACTTTTTAAAAAGAATTAAGTAACATAATAATTTCATTATCTATTTAATTTAAAAAAAATTTAAATTTTTTTTATATATAGGACTTAATAAATTTAAATATGATAGTTTAACTTTTAAAAATATTTAAAACTTATAAATCAATTTTTAAAATATTTTCAAAACTGTTATTGTTGATAAATCAATCAATTTAATAAAAATCATCGAACGAAGGAAAAGAATGAAAGAAAAAGAGTAACTTAGGAACAAAGAAGAAGAGGAAGAAAGTAAAAATGACCATGACTTAATATTTGGATATTTAAAATATTTATTTTTAATTTTTTTTAATCTTGTGTTATAAGATAATTTTTACAAATGAAACTGTGAAAGTTTTTATTTATTTTATTTTATTAACTTTTTCTAATAAAAAATGTTAGTAGGTGAAAAAGTGGTTTTAGGTGTATTCTGGTAAGAAAATGTAATTTACTGTTCTGATAAAGTTAAAAAGGAAAGCGATAAAAGCAAGTTCCATAATATTAGACAAACAGTTCGTCTACGGTGAAAGTTCTCCATCAAAACAACTATGCATATGCATTTCCAGCTACCTACAAAAAGAAATATGACAAATCTTGTCTTGGAGCCTTCACATTATAAAAAGGTCGAACGTGTTACATGCCAGAAAGTAGTCGTCAACCATGCATACATCCAAAATATAATAATTTTCCTTGCCCACCAAGGATTAGATCGATGGGCAAGAATGGTTTAAAATGACCCAAAACCCTGATTTGGATGTGGGTTTAAAGCAATTAAACAGGGACAAATCATACTTTAGATTCATAATAGTGGAGGGTATTTTTTTGCATTGAGAATGGTGCACAAAGTTGACACCTATGCTTGTTGAGACATAGTTTTCTTGGATCATTGTCCTTTTGTGTTGCATATTTGCAGAAGCAATGGTGAACCAGAGGCTTTATGGGTGGACTAACTTTAGGCCCATTTGTTTGGTAGGTAGGGAATACAAGTTAATATGTTTGGTGTGGAATCCATAGTCAACGTGTCAATGTTTCAACACATAGCCATAGTTGTGGTCCTAAGTTTTTAACGGGGAAAAGCTTTAATTAAATATTACAAAATACTATAGAAATAATGTGGACAACTTTGCCAGTTTCTAAAAGTTCATCTTTTTCTTTTATAGTCATTTGATTCTGTTTTTTCCTTTATTTTTCCAGCTAGATATTAGAGGGGATCCATATGGCTTGCTAGCAGCCCATCCTATGGCGCCACTTGTATCACTTCATCACCTTGATTACTTGAACTCTGTGTTCCCAAACCTGACCCAAATAGAGTCCTTGGAGACCCTCATTCAAGCTTATCGGATTGACCCAAACCGAATCCTGCAACAAAGTTTCGGATATGACCACAAGCGAAGATGGTGCATATCCATCTCATGGGGCTACACCATTCAAATATACCCGTTTTTATTATCTGCAAACAACTTGGCCATGCCCCTGCAGACATTCAATACATGGCGGACTTCAAGCAATGGGCCATTCGTTTTCAATACACGACCTGTGAGTCCTGACCCATGCCAAAACCCGGTTGTTTATTTCTTTCACCGGGCTGAGAAAGTGGGCAAGACAGGGACCCGGACCACATATATCAGGTCAGTACCCAAGTTCGGACATTGTAATAAGGGAGAACATGCCAATGCCTTGACAATCAAAAGAATCATTGTCTCTTCCATGCAGATGGATGCAGAGTATTGGCACAAGGTGAATCAAACAAGTCATTTGCTCATTTTATAAGAGGTTTAGTTTATTTTAGATGGTGGGCTTACAGTGTTTTGATTTTGATTGTGTGGGCAGGCAGCGCAGAGACAATGTTTTGAAATTTTGGATGGTGGAAGCATAAGGGGTGGCATTTTGCGGATTAGGATTAGAAAGTGCAGGCCAAGGGAGATTATGGCTGTCTAGGTGAATTAGATTAATAAATAGCTAGATTAGCACTCTGATATTACCATTCTTCATAAATAAAGTGCAGGAGTTTACCTTTCTTCTCCATTATAGGAAAAAGAGAAACTTTAGTTCATATCATGGACATGATTAATGTTGTAGATCTTTAAATTATATGCCCATAGTGTTGCACTATCTACGGCTTGGGACTAAAGGAGGTTTGAAATGGTGCCTTTGGATGGCCACCAAGTGAATATAAAAGGCTTCTCTTTGTTTAGTGTCATTTCAATGTGCTGAAAGAAGTAAATATTGGCATCAATGGGTCAATCTTTTGTGTTATAGTGATGATGACTGAAGAAAAAATGAAGATGAAGTCATGAACAATTACAAACCAATATTTTTAAGGAAGCTGATCAATTGGTTAAAGATTGTAGGTGGTCTCTTAGGTGGCTGCTTCCAAGGGATAACATGAGTGGCAAAAGAGAATGATTTCAAGTATGAGTACAATAGTTGAAATTTCAGTCATTTCAAAATCAAATTCTTAATTTATCCATTTACAATTAGTATTTCTGTTGATCATCTCTCCAAGGCACACTTGTAAAGCCTGTCATCAGGCATAGGCAATCAGCCAATATAAACCATTACAGAATATGACAAAGCTGGTATTTAAGTTGTTTCCCATCCCGGTAGCAAGTGCCCCTTTTAGGTTAGCATTGCTTAGATTTACCTGCAGAAATTTATTAGGACATGAATCATAACGTAACACAAAGCTTCAATATTACTCATTAGGTTAACAAGTGTTAAAAATTTCAGAGGGCAAAGCAAATTAACCCTGCATCCAAATTCTTAATATGAAAAATGTAAAATCAGCAGCACTGCCCTGTCTCTTAATCAGAGCATGCTTCAGAAATCTGATGCAGCAGTGTTCTGAAAATGGCATCCGGAAGTAGGCAGATCAAAAGTGCTGATTAGTCTTATCACCGCTCCCCAAATGCTGCCAACCGGGAGAGGTGTCAACACAATATTATAAAAAAAAGTACACAATGTTCAATAAACAGTACTCATATTATAGTATTAAATATCATACAAATTTTCCAGTCGTCACAAAAACCGCTCCGTCAAAATACATCGGAACTCCAGAAGGAAACTGGGAAAACTCTTTTTATAGTGATCTGAAAAGGCATAAATAGCTAATTTCACCTTTGACACATTTGCCAAGGAAAAGTCTGGCCCTCGGGGATCAGCATCCGAAAGATCAGCCCAGATAAGAGAGAGAAAGCAATAGATAATGGACAGGCCCCTGGGAAAAGGCCTTGCTGATGATTTATATATCCTCAAACGGAAACATCATATAAATTTGCTTGGTCTATATGCTTGAATTTGATTAATTAAGAGCGTTTTGAAGTCTTGCTTGAGCGAAGCCTTGCCACTAAATTCCTTCCCAATGGGATCTAGGCCCCTCGTTACTTCAGCACCGTATGGACCTCCTTCCACAATTAATTACATCGCTATGAAAAAAAAGCCTCGAGACTTAATAAAAACAAAGCCAGCAAAGAAATAACAAAGGAAATATACTGAAACATAAACCCTTCTGTTTCTTTCGGTAAAGAATACAATCAAAATTCGACCTTTTTTCATCCAATTGTTACATTAAAAAATTCTAAACCAACATAGTAACAACTGAAGGGTTAGTTTGATTTTGGCTTAAATGTAAGAGCAGTATCTACTAAGAACAATGAAGTAGAAAGAAGAGCAAGCAAACTAGTTTTAGCCACGGACTCACTCAAATCAGGGCAAGAACTAGAAAACAAGATTTAAAAGCCCTCAATTTTTAATATTAACGTAATAAATTTAATTACAACAAAATTGTTTTCTTTTTTATTTTATTACTTTAAGCTTCCTTTCCTATATGTCACTTCCACTTAAACAATCCAATCAGCTTCTTCGCCATCTTCTTTGTCTTTGCCATCTTCAGAATTTCTTTTTTTCACTTTTGCTTTTGATTCTTCTCAACAAGTCAAGCAATTTTCCCAACATTTAAGAACATCGCTAGCTCGTCTGCCTCTTTTACGACCTTCAATTCAACACAAAACCAGCAACAAATGATCTCTTTTAGTCCTTGTCAAATAATGATTGAACATTTTTTTGAGGTTTTTCATGGTATCAAGGGCCTAAGCGACATGTAAATCTAATTTATCTCATCAGCTAAATCATTTCACAAGCCCCCCAACAGTTAATTTGACGGTAAAGTGCGTGAAATCTCTAAGTAAGAGGGTTTGATTTAAAGATTTAACTGTGTTATATCAAAATCAAACGTTTTAAGATATTTGATACCGTAAATTTTTCATATTCGGAATGACCCATTGTCCCCAGAAAAATCAGGTCTCAAAGGAAATTTGCGGGTTTTATGAAGTGGGTTTTATTAAAAGAGAGAGAGAGTTATGGAGGCAAAAGAGACGTTGAGAGGAGCCATGTTCGTTTTGTTTTTTGTGAGAAATTGCGGTGGCAATATGGCAAATATAATAGGATTTGGATTTGGATTTAGATTGGGTCAGCTTTGATGGGCTCTGAATGACAAGGCCTAATGAAATTTTAACTGGGGGAAGTGTCATTTGAAACCACCATTGACTTTGCTTGACCAGTTGAATTAGTTTTAAATAATTTATAATATAATTTTTTTTTTAAAAAAATTCCCAATCTAAATGCATCTTTTTTATTACAAAATAAGTGAATTTTAACAGTCATATGACAAAGAATAAAAAAAAAAAATAGTGCTTACAGGTTTTAAGATAAAAGATTGGAAAAACAAAATAATGGAAATAAAATTAACAACTAATTTACATCAGTCACATAAAAATAAATAAATAAGTAAAAGGAAAATATTGAAAAGCCTCTTGTTTATGAATTTCCAGGGGCCAAAGGAATTATTCTCAACCCAGGGTTGTTGCATTTATGTAGAGTTTTAAAAATCTAAATATTTATTTATGAGATATTAAAATTAATTGAATTAGTTAATTTTATTTATTTTTTATAACTTTAATTAAAAATATTAAAAAATTAAAAATTATTATATTTTTATTTTAAATTAAAAATATAACAATTTTTTATCTAATATTTAAAAAATAATAATTTTTTTTAGAGTTTTTATCTTTTTCTCTCTAATCTTCTCTCTATTATAACGTTATCTCTTTGATCTTTTTTGATATTAATAGTAAAAAAAGAGTTAAAAAAAGAGAGAAAAAATAAATCGTTAAATTTATTAAAAAATTATTAATTTTTAAAACTAAAAAAATAAATATATTATTAATGTAAATAATTTAAAATTAATTATTTTTATTAATTTTAATAATTTATAAATGAATGTTTTAATGATGAATGCTAATTTTAAAACGTATGGTTGGAAATAAGTCCTTTCGCCATTTTCAGAACAGATGAAGTCCACATCAACACAAGCAGAATACAGTGAAATCAACTGCATTATTAATCATTAATCAGAAAGAATAAGCGAGGTCACAATCTCAGAGGTGATTCGTATAGCGGCAGTAGAACAGGAAGAAAAAAACAGGCGGCCACTGTAATCCAAACTCGGTGGCTTTGGTAACACAAAAGTGGAAAGAGTGTTTGCATTAAAAAAAGGTGATAAAGATGGAAAGATACTATGCACCGAAAATGGACTCAGAATTACACAGAAAATAAAAAAGGAATCAGAATTTATAAGAAAGAGCAGTAATAAGTAATAAAGAGATCGACGGAGGTGAAATAAAAATGGTGCGGATGGCTCGGTTTAACATGTTGCAGGCCTTGGCATTCGATACTTTGTCGGCACTTGAAGACATTGACGTGTTCCCACTACCCATCCCCCCTTCTCTCTCTGTCATGTGCACGTTACCCCACACCATTCAAGATTCAGAAATTTAGTCCACTTCTTACCAAATGCTTCGATCTTGCTTCTCTCTCTTCTTTGTCTTTTCTTCTACACTTTCCCAATTTCGAGAACCTCTTTCTCCCCCAATTACACTCCACCACGTGGTGGGTGGAAGAATGGCTCTGCCATTTCCTTTATTGGATAAACGTTAGGCTGTGTTTATTTTGTTGCTTCAAGTAGAGGAGCGGGACTAGGGCTCATTAAACTTGGCGTTTCGGATTGAATTAAAACTTGTACAGAACAAAACTGGATGCAAGAGGGTTAAAGAAAAACCATTCTCTGCAAATCCGCTTTACCTAATTTGTGTGATACACGAATTCTTCTCGTACGCCAGCCAGGGGAAGTGTGTGTTGATATCAAGCTGTTGGTACTTGGTACACTGAAAGTAGCAGAGAAAACTGGAGGACCCCAAGAAGAGTAATCGTACTTGAATTGGTCCTTTGTCTAAGGAGGTACAAAGACTTTAATTTCTTCTTCTCCTGACCACCAAATTATTCAACTTTTCTTATTACTGCACTCGTATTATATAAACACGTGGCTCTCTATGTTTCATGGGTGTAGCCGGGCTTTTAAGCTTGTAAAAGGGTGGATGAGTATGTGGTAGCTGGATTGGTGATGAAAGGTTAGATCTTTCAAGTTTATTAATTTTTTTCTGGGGTTAGGGAACAGGAGTTTATGTGAAGTGGGGGGTTTGTGGCATCTGATTTTCGGAATTTGGAGGTTAATGGTTAGGGTTTTCATGCAAAACAAGGGGAACCCATATCTCTAATGTCTGATTGTTGCTGATTTTTGGGTAAGAAAAGGAAAAGAGGGATAAGGTTTTGGATCATATCTCTTGGATTTGCATTTCTTGTTTTAGAGATCTCTCAGTCTGCATCAGGAAACAAACAAAGATCAAAGAGGGAAACGAATCTGACAGTTTTGATCCGGCTTCTCATTGTTTGGTGCTTTTCACGATCCCTCCTTTCAACAAAGCAGCAAGGAAGATAAAGCTGCACAACAGCAAGGTTTAGCGAAGAAGACTTTTTCTGATCTTCTTATATTTTGATTCTCGAGAAGCAATAATGGCTAATCGCTGGTGGGCTGGAAATATAGCAATGAGAGGTGTTGATCCAATAACCCCACCTCCGAGTCTTCACTTGAGAAATCCAGAAGAGGAACGCAGCGCTCTATGTCGTCTCGGACCAAGAAGAGAGCAAGACTTCATAGACAACAACACAAATAGCACCACAAATACCAACAACAGTAACGCAAGCAACGCCAACACCAATAGCCCTAACGCCGCCAGCCACAACCAACAACACCAAGATGTCCAAGAAGACAGCCGAGACAACAACGAATCTGAAGACCAAAACTTGGGCCTTGAAGCCATCGAACCAGGTTCCGGCTCATCCTCTCGTCGACCCAGAGGAAGACCATCTGGTTCGAAGAATAAACCAAAACCTCCCATCGTCATCACCAAAGAAAGCCCTAACTCTCTCCGCAGCCACGTTCTTGAAATCACAAGCGGCACTGACATCGTTGAGAGCATCGCGAATTTTGCTCAGCGCCGCCACCGTGGCGTCTCCATATTAAGTGGAAGTGGCATTGTGACCAATGTCACACTCAGACAACCAGCAGCACAGGGTGGAGTTATCGCTCTCCATGGAAGGTTCGAGATTTTGTCTTTATCTGGTGCTTTTTTGCCGGCTCCATCGCCACCAGGAGCCACGGGCTTAACCGTGTATTTAGCGGGTGGACAAGGTCAGGTGGTGGGAGGAACTGTGATGGGGGCTTTAATGGCGTCAGGGCCGGTGATGGTGATAGCAGCTACGTTTACTAATGCTACATATGAGAAGTTACCTATCGAAGATGAAGAACAGGCTGGTGGTGGAGGGTCAATTGGACAGTCTCAGGGCTTGCAACTGCAAGGGAATGAAAGTAATAGCGGTGGTGGAGGAGGAGGTAGTGGCGGTGGTCAGTCTCAGAGTTTGAGCGGTGAGCAAGGTGGTTCAACAGCAATGCCTATGCCTATATATAATCTGCCTCCTAATTTGCTGCCTAATGGACAAATGCCTCATGATGTATTTTGGGCTCCTTCTCGCCCGCCTCCGTTTAACTAATCAGAAAGAAGTAGAGTTGCCGGGGAGATTGAGAGAACTGGGCTTTTGTAGCTGACTGGTTTTGTGCAAAATGTACTGCTAGTTTAATGTAAAAGTTAGCTAGATTATGATGACTATAGTTATTTAGGTTTTGCCATGTTTCGGGAACACGTTTGTTGTCTGCCTTTTTACTCTCTAATCAACTCTTCTTTGTGGAAGATTGTACCTGTGTAAGATGTAGGAATAGCAACCATAGACAAGAAAAATGGAGTTTGTGCTACTGAAATTTATGGCTCTTTTCTGTTGTGGTAAGTTACCAATTTGATTTCATGTTCACTTTGTGCCTTAATTTGTTCAATGTTTGATGAGACATGTCTTGAGAACTCAATACAATTATTTTTATGATCGAAATTTATTTTTCTTTGGTAATGATTGTTGAAAGCTCTTTACATTTGCAGAGATAGATAGGGGATGAGGTGAGGGAGAAAATAGAGAGACGCTGGGGTTGATTCATCCCAATTTTCCCCACAGTGGTCGTTTCAGTAATTGAAGTTGAATGGTAAAGTGAATACATTTGCTTCAATAATTGTTGTACACAAGGATATTCCCAACTTGGTTTGTCCCTCTCAAGTTGAATTAGATACACTGGTTTTAATCATACAGGTTAACTTGATGATTGAACTGTGGATTAACATGATTCACCGAATTCAAGTTCGATTCAATCCAATCGGATGGTTATAATAGGTTATAGCCATAGCCTGGACCGGGTTTGTCACCTATTCCCTGTGCTTTATACATGTTGGGGCCTTAGGGTTTGTGACTGATTTTGATATAAAGCAACATTCCTATCCAAATGTGTAAGTTTTCCTGACCATTTGAATACAAGACTATTCTGGTAACGCCTAGCATGTTCTACTTCATTTTTTCTTAAGACATGACTGAATGATATTATTGACCTTTCCAGCTTTCACTTCCTTTTTGTCAATTACCTAGCTGGTTTAGGTCTGTTTTGGGGTATACATTTTACAGTCATTCATCTTGGGACAAAAAACATGCCCGAACAATTCATCGTTGCTATGATATTATTCAAAGTTTGTGACTTTCCCTCGGCAAAGTTATTCTTGTGGAAGTGACTAGAAACTCAACTCCATATGAACAGCAGTATTTGGGGTGATTGATGTATGCATTAAGAATTTTGCTGTCCATTCTTGATATGATTTCTAATAGTATTATTCCCTCTCCAATTTCTGCCCCCATATGCCAAATGGTTAAGCATGAATGTGGGGCAGAAATATTGTACCTTATTTTATCTGCTGTTTGATTATTATTTGCATGGAATTATATCTTCAAATGGTGAGGTGAGGCTGCCTAAACCCTTATTTTGTCAAGTGGGGTGTAATAGATTGGGAAGTTTTCACTTGTAATTTTGAAGTATTTTTGCCCCATTTACACCCATTTGGTCAAATGTGGTTGATGCCTGGACAATTTGTTATTATGGTAGTTGGTTTTTGAAGATAAACAACATATAGAATTGGCCATTCTTTAACAATTGCGAGATGGATCAATATATTATTTAAAGTCAATTCCTAATCTACCAACTGGTAGGAGTCTGTTTTCTGCAGATTCTGCAGTTAAGTGCCCATTGATACTTCTAATTGGAAGGGTGCCCTAATTAGAATTGTTGCAATTTATAATTTGTTAGCAGTAACTTCTTGCTGATCAACATAGAATCTTCTGTATTTGAGATGACAGAAGTGTAACATCCGTGCATGAAGTGTCTAATGTGTATGAATTTGTATTGTCTTCTTTTCTAGCTTGAGGTTTTGTTTTGTTCATAGCCTATCTCAGCTTCAACATGGATTGATATGGCCTTCAAAACTGCCATTTTATGAACCCTAATTGAAGTTTTTTCGGTTGCATTTCCCATCCAAGGTTTTGAGAACCCCAAGTTCCCATTCTCTGAATTCAAAAACTAACCTTCTCTATTTTGTTTTGAGGGATCCCTCATACTTAGGATTCCAGGCTTCCCGGACTCGTAACAAACGGCTGAGAACAAGAAGATGATCAGTAGTCTCTGCCATTGCAGGTCCTTCTCCTCCCACGGAGACGACCTTTTTTTTTCATTTTGGTTTTGTTTGTCCACCGTGGCACGAAATCATGAAGAAGCTAGAATAACTCAGAAAGAGAGTGGCGCCTAGCCGTTGAGAGTGTCTGTTGTCGTTGTAGAGGAAAATTGCTACCCATATTAACTAAAGAAATCTTTACAATATATAAATTAGTGTATTGTCCTTGACTATTTCACTTTTATGAAATTATTGTATTACTTTCAAGAGATTTTTGATAATTTAGTTAATGGTAATAGCAAAGGAAATGAGCAATCTTATCAAATTGAGTATGGTAAAATACGATTTTGTTGGTGTGATTATAACTATTACTTGATTTTGACCATTAGAATCACAGTTAAGGTGCTATCTCATCGGACTGCATCTCACCTAGTGCAATGCCAATCCATTAGAGTCGTGATCTACAAGAATTACACCTCTAAGTAATTTGCTCTTATTTAATTTTAACTGTCCATTACAATTGATTCTTAAAGTTCATTATTTGACTGTTGAGATCACATTACTTTAATTTGTCCAAGACACAATAGATTGATGTATCATTACCACTGACTTTTCAAGATTGGATTCATTTCTCTTGGCTCCTTTATATCATACTGCTTTCTTACAATTCAGTGTATGAAGTTTTGCTCTCTTTTGTATTGGGGATTCAAATTATTTGGGTTTGTATTTCTCCATGATGGGTCGATTCGACCTATTTATAGTTAAGTGCCAATGGGTAGTTAACTGAAACGTGAGAGGGCAGTTGGGACATTTAAATATATCCCAACTCTTGCCACAAAATATAGAAGAACGCAAAAAAACTTCTATTTTTCCAAGGTTATGCAATCCAAAATGGTAGTATATAAAGACAAATGGTATTGTATAAATGACTCATGTCTTACCCTTATGTTGATGCGGATTATCTAGCAACAAATCAGAACTCGAGTATGCCAGTTTTTCCAGTTTTCAGTTTACAAAATTAGGTATGATTTTTTCTAACACAAATCAAATCGAATAAATTAAACATGATTATGATAACAATTAAATTAAGATTAAAGATAAGAAACAAAGCAATATGAGTGGAACTGGACAGGGCTATCTCAACAAAAATGATACATATTGCAGCCACTACATTGACAAATATGTATACGTCTGTTGGGTGAGTGAGCCATTTTCTAAAGAAAACGAAATCTGCTCTTGCTAAATCCTCGTTGAAATGATGCTGAATTTTGACATTCGAGTAGTACTAGATAAGGCCATTCTTGAGGTTTGGCCAATTTAGACTTTCGAGGCAGTCTTGTTGATCTGATCTTTGAACCATTTCAAATCCATGCTTTCAATTTCTTTGCCAAACAATGGTTGTCTACTTGTACATTAAGGTGTATCAAAATAAGTAAACGTCTTGTTTATTAGTAACTACACATATTAAGACAACTTAATTTTTTTTTTAATCGTTATACTTGAATGTGTCATTCATTAACTTATAAAAGTTTTCAAACTTGATTTCGATTTTTTTCAAATGTTAAAAAAACTTTAAAAAACTAAAACTAATTTTTTGAGGAAATAAAAAAGATTGAAAATGTAAAATAAAGTCTATGCTCCCATTTTTTCCTCAACCAGCCAAAGCCCAACATGTTCTAGTATTGCACGTTAAAAAATAATGAAAAGTTTAAAATTTTTAAAAATGATAAAAAGTATATATAAAACCCTATCCAATCTCGTCAGACAAGTAAATTCTAGGGCATTGACATAACTATACTAGGTATGTTAAGGTTTTATTTTATATAGTCTCGTTATTAGATTACAGATTTCTTATCTATATAATAAAGTGTGAATTGTTTGATTAATATATTTGAAATTGTTCTTTTATTTTTTATTTTTGAGTTTTTTCATTCTACTGAATAAAAATTTATATTTCAAAGAAGCAAATATACTTGGTTGTTATTGATAATCGTACAAAGTTACTTTTGATGAATTTCATATGATTTATTTTAAAAAAATGTGTTAAATGGTTGATATTATTTGAAAAATTCATAATAATTTAAAAATAAGTTGAATTGACTGAAACATGGATTGGTAAGAGAACCGATTCAATCATTGGTTCGATATACAATTCTAGTGCTTTATGCTATATAAAAAAAATAAAATGAATGTAGGATGCCCCAAAGGTAGTTTCAGTGGTAAACGGTAATATAGGACACCCCACCAAGAAACTATAATTTCAAAATCTCTTGATTTATCTGGTAATTAAGCTTGCCAATTTGATTTCATGTTAACTTATGCCATAATTTGTTAAATCTTTGATGAAACATTGTTTGAAAATTCAATACGGCTAATTTTCTGATTGAAATTTATTTTTCTGTGGTAATGATTGTTGAAAGCTCTTTACATTTGTAGAGATAGATAAGGAGATGGGTTGAGGGAGAAAATAGAGAAATGGTGGGGTTGATTCATCCCAATTTCCCCCACAATGGTTGTTTTGGTAATCCAAGTTGAATGGTAAACATGATTCAATATTGAATCAATCAAATTCATTGGTTAAAATGGGTTTTAGTCATAATCCGAACCAGATTTGTCATCGTGGGACTAGCTAGGTTTAAAGCACTGCTTTATACATGATGGGGCTTTAGGGTTTGTGACTGAATTTGATGTGAAGCGACATTCCTATCCAAATGTGCCTAAGTTTTCTTGACCATTTTAATACAAGACTATTCTGGCAACACCTAGCATCTTCTACTTTATTTTTTCTTAAGACATGACTGAAAGTTATATGTAGGAAAACAAAGAATAGCCTACTGTGGCAATGCAATTTTTTCTATACCTAAATTCCTCAATTTTTCAATGTTCTTTTTGTGTCAACTCAATTTGGCATGGACCTTGCTCTCTTTGCAGTTATTTTATACTGGCATGACATTAGCTCAATTTGGCACATAGAAATGCCTAAACTGCTGGTCCTTAGAAGATCAGAATGTGAGGCAGAAATATTGTACCTTAATTTAAGCTTGGAATTGTGTTGCGTTTACTTTTACACAAGTTTTTCTGCTGTTTGATTATTAGTTGCATGGAATTATATCTTCAAATGGTGAGGTAAGGCTGCCTAGATACTTATTTTGTCAAGTGGGGTGTAACAGTTTGGGAAGTATTCACTTGTGATTGTCAAGTATTTTTGCTCCTTTTATACCCATTTGGTCAAATGTGGTTAATGCCCAGACAATTTGTTATTATGTTAGTTGGATTTTGAAGAAAAACAATATATATAATTGGTCATTTTTTAAGTCAATTCCTAATCTACCCACTGGTAGAAGTCTGTTTCCTGCAAATTCACAACTGGGGTGTTTCTGCAGCTAAGTGCTATTGACACTTGTAATAAGAAGGGTGCCCTAATTAGAATTGCTGCAATTTGAAACTTCTTGATGATCAACATAAATTCTTCTGTACTTGAGATGTCAGAAGTGTAACATCTGTGCTGGGAGAGTTTAATGTGGATGAATTTGTATTATTAAGGCCTTGTTTTGTTCATAGTCTATTTCAGCTTCAATCTATATTGGCATGGCCTTTCAAAACAACCATATGATTAACCCTAATTTGAAGGTTTTTTTTTTTTTTTTAAATTTTTTAGTGTGTTTTTATTTATTTAAGGGATCACATTGAAGTAATTCTTCATGTTCATTCTTACACTGTTGAGATCAGATTACTTCAATTTCTCAATAATTCAATAGATTAATGCATAATTACCACTTATTGCCAAAGATTGGATTCATTTCTCTTGACTGCTTTATATTATATGCTTTGTATTGGTAATTCAATTAAAATTAATTGATTATTTAATGACAATTTCTGAAGAATAAATTAAACATGTTTATGATATGATAACAATTAAATTAAGATTAAAGATAAGAAACAAAGCAATATTAGTAGAACTCAACAAGACTTTTTCAAAAAAAAAAAAATTAGAATAATGTTATGTATATATATTTTTTATACATAATTTATATATACAGATTATGTATTATTATATAATTATATATTAATTTATTTTTAATTTATAATTATCTTATTATATAATAATATATTATTTATATATAAATTATGTATAAAAAATTAGTTTTTTCTTTTTCTAAAATGATATACATATTGCAGCCACTACATTGACAAATATGAATGAGTGAGCCGTCATCTCAACTCAAGAAAACAAAATCAGGCCCTTGTGGAAATGATGGCGAATTTTGACATTCGAGGAATACTAGATAAGGTCATTGTTGAGGTTTTGTCGGTTTTAGACTTTCGAGGCAGTCGTGTTGATTTCTTCTTTGAACCATTTCAAATCCCTGCTTTCAAATCCTTTGTCAAATTATGGTTGTCTATTTGTACTGTAAAGTGGGTCAAAATTTTAGGGTAGTTTTCTAACTTAATTTCGATTTTTTTAAAATAGTAAAAGACGGAAAAAAACAAAACAAAACTAATTTTCAAAGAAATAAAAAAGATTGAAAATTTAAAAACTAAAAGAAAATTTAATAAATTAATTTTTTTTTAATTTAGAGGGTTATTTTAATTTATTTTGTGCAACAATAATTTACATTTTATATCTTCGTATTTATAATAACGAGCTATATATCAATATATATAAAAAAAATTATAATGACATATTAAAAAAAAAACATGTGTGTACAAACTAGACATGTCAATAGGTTAAGTTAGGCCTACTCTAGTTTTATTCATTAAGCTTATAAGTCAGGTCAGGCCTTAAGCCCATACAATAATTAGCCTTTGGACTCATTAATTTTTTAAGGTTTAAAACTCGATCCTTTATACAAGGTCAACCAAACTCGATTGAATGGGGAGAGATATTAGCTTGTCTATGATTTATATTTATATGTACATATTTATTTATTCAAAATTAAGTTAACATATCTCTTTAACGGGAATTCATCAAGAGACAGATGTTACCAAATTCCAATCTTGACACCAGTGGATAACATCCATAATACTGATAAAATGTCATTATAACGAAACCTGAAGGATTCCATGAACACCTTTATAACAATATCTATACTAATTTAGTTATACAAAGCAAAGATAATGGATTAACAGTTGAACAGTGATCCACTTTGTCAGTGCTAATGAAACATTTGAATCAGTAATAATGACAGAAATCAGACTTTTCATTACTGCTGATAATGTGGATCAACAATAAAATATGTGCAAAAATTCAATGACCAGTATGTTCAACGAGGTGGTCCCATGTAAAATTCTACTACTCTATAGTTTATCCTAGTAATCAACAATAAAATTGTGGATCAGAATGAAAGGTTGTCCCATGTAAAATCCTAGTACTTTATGCTATATAAAGAATAGAATAAATAAAATGAATGTGGAATGCCCCTAAGGTAGCTTCAATGGTAAAATGGGTATTCAAACAAGAAAACATCAGTTTCAAACTTATGAAGTCTTGATTATGAGGTTGGTTACTAAAATTGGTAAATGAAAGGTCAAGAGAATGGAGATAAGAGAGACAAGCAGGGGCTGATTTTTAAAATGGGAAAAATTAGTGGATATGAAGGTCATAGATGAATTGGCTTGTTATTCTAAAAAGCCATTAGAAAGAGCTTTTCCAGTCAAGAAGGGAAAGCTAAAGCTTGAAGAGGCATTGAATATACTGGTCATCCCCTGGTTCAGAAATGCAGTACATAAAATCCAGTTATTATATGAGATCTTGCTCTTCCAGGATATTGTGATGTCATTTATTCAATTCTCTATCTTCTTTTTCTATTACTGAGGAATTCATTGCTACGAATCAACAAAGGTTAGTTTGAGTGATAAAAGAGAGGATTCTAAACATAAGATGTGAAGTCATTTTTTGAACTTCTATTAATTTATATAGAAGTTAAAGCTGATCATTTTGTTAATGTCAACTAATTTATCCTTAATTTTATTCTGAAAAATTATAGAATAAAAATAATCTAAGATGGATTTAATTTAAACTCCATAAGTTTCATTATGCATATGAATGCATCATACAAGAAAAACACATTTGTACCAGTCATATATGTGCAAAACTGATGCCTAAAACTTATGACTTCAAAATTATACCTCTTCTACAGTGCTAATATAAACTATATGTGTGCAAAAGCATATAAGGTCACAACTAAACTAATGTTTTCTCCTTTTTTTTTTTTGGGTATGTAAATAAATATATTAACAAAGAAAAATGACGGGTCCTAAAAACGAGGGACTCGACAACAACTTAAGCTCATCCTTCACTCGGAAGGATAGTGAAACCACACCTAGGCCAACTTCTAGACACACAAAAAAACCAAGCAATCTAAGAGCTTCTCCTCTTGAAAGTCTATTAAAGTTTCTACTTTGATAGAGTTCAAGAGGAAGAACATCAAAAAAATAATATCTAATTTTATAGTAAGAAGAGCAAGCCTGACTAAGATATTTAAGCTATAAAAAAATTATCAACAAAATGGAACAAAAATTCAGAGTTTTCAGTTCTGCAGCAGCAGGAATGTCTCTCTTTGTGTCTGAGAAAGCTGGACTCATTCACGAAGGCAGAGAAGGCAGTTGCGCCAAAAAGCAAATTATCATCAGAAATGTAACAAAGAAGCAGACCACAGAAGGACTATTGCACAAAACTTCCATAGGCAGCTTCCATAATGGAGGAGAAAAGTCTGGGCAGCGCAAGGGCTGGGAATCTGAATTTCCAGAAGGAGAATGGACAAGGTTTTGAATGAGGGGGCAGTAGTAGGAGACCATTTAGAGCAGTAATTGATCAGCATGGGAAGAGAAGGAGCCCTTTGGCAGGCACCTGCAGACAAAAATTCTGGTCAGCATAGACTGGGAAATAATCTTGGCAGGACAGGCTGAAGGACAGAGAGCAGCTGGGAAATAATGCTTGGAGCAACTGGAGGTGTCACAGGTAACTAAACTGATGTTTTGTTGTGATAAAAGAGCAAATTATTTGATGATACAACTAAACTGTGCATGTTTTGTGCCTGCTGTCATTTTTTAAACTTGTATTGATTTATATAGAAGCTAAAATTGATCTCCTTATTAAAGTCTGCTAGTTTGTGAGCATATGCATGTTTGCTTTTTCATTGAAACAAAAGCCATAAATATTCACATATAAGCCCTGAAAACTTACCAACAAGATATAAAAAAATTGTTGAGCACACAGATTCAAGAGAGAAGTATCAAAGCATATCAAATTCAATTTACAGACAAAATGCTATTGACAGATGAATCACCTATAAAAAGGCCAAGAAAAGATCAGTTCTTCAAATACTTAAATAAATACTGAAGATAAGAGAGGAAACATCAATGGAAATTTGTATGGACGAAATGCATCAGTAATCACTCAATCACATCTGAAAACCTTGCCAAATGAGGTACCTATTTCTTCAACTTGACACGATACTTGGAAGTTGGAAGTGTTTATATGCATAATTATGGAGCCTCCTCGTTAGCCATTATCTTTGGAACTCCACCAGATCTTATACAACTAAAATTAATTTAATTTTTATATTATTTTTTAATTTGAAAGCTGGCTCAATTCAGTAATCTGCTTTTAAAAAATTTAATAAAAAGAAAACTCAACCAAAAATTCAGTTTTTTAATATTTTAATTCTATAACTAAGTTGGTAAACTAGATATCTTATCTCCTAGATCACTCCTAGATACCTTTGATTAAAATAATAATACAGTTTTGAAAGTTTCTATAGTAAGTGTTCATAATGTCTCACAATCAAGACACGTTTGAATGCTATAACAATACGTTACATTCAAAAGACACTTATTTTTACAACAGGAGATGATGGATGAAGGACCCGATTTGGGAATTGATGTGGCAAAGAGTACTAGAGTCAGGTCAGAGCTAATTTTGCTTTTGTGATTGTAAGCAGTTCTAAGAGGAATCAGAACCGAAAAAACTTGAGACATCAATTGGGTTGGATTGACCTGAAGCCTTAGGAAAAAGCCCAACACGGAAAGGGCCAACTTGTTCTTATTGGCAATTAAAAATAAAAATTTAAACAAATTTTTTAATTAATTTTTTTTTTTTTAAGAAAATCACCGGCCAACCCCCCTAGGCCTAACCTATTATTATAGATAGGGTTAGATTCAAATCGAGTAAAGCTCGAGCTCATCGAACTTGTGGAAGCCAAGTTTAAACTCGATTCGAATTGTTTTTCGTTATTAAAACGATGTCGTTTTAATACATATTGGTCTAAATAATATTATTTTGTATCAAAATTTTTAATTAAAAATTTAACGTATAGTTCGAGATTGAGCTCATATATGTATGACTGACTCGTTTCGAACTTGTTCGAATTAAACTCGACTTTGAACAAACTCAATTTAAATCTAACTCTAATTATAGACACAACGTGACCCCATGTATATAAGATTGAACTGTGGGTTTTATATTTTGATCGTATCAATCTAATCCAAAAAATCATTACTATATAGACCTTGGGTCTAATTGACTATGTTGACATCAATTTGGTTTGATCCACTATCGCCTCTACCTAAAACTATTTGTCGAGGTTATAGGTGAGAATCTATCCTCACGTGATTGTGATTTTGATTCCTGTTCTCACTTTCATAGCAAAGTACCAGAATTGCTCAGCCCTAAGTTTTAGGGACCAAAATGTTATAGACAAGGATCAAAACTACTTAGAATTCGGTATGACAAATACTTAAGGCAAACTTTAGGGACGACAACGCTCTTATTCATACCAAAGAATCTTATTACTTTCATTTGTTTATTTTTTAAGGTAAGTAACTTTTAAAATTTTTAATTCTTGTGTCCGAAACGGCAAATAGCAAATGCAAAGCTATCAGTACTACCTTCACTTCTCGCTAACGCACGAAGTAGGGTTTTGCTCTCTAGAAAACAAGCACCCTAGTCACCAAAGTCTCACTGCTCACTTCACCGATTCTTTCTACTAAACTGCCAGGTCTATATCTTTTTATGTACACGTATTAAATCTGTATTTAATATTGATTTTTGCTTTTTTTTTTTGACTTTTTTAAATGGCGTGATTTCATCTTTTTTTCGGCTGTTAATCTGATCGTTCTTATAGGAGGGTTTGTTTTGTTTTTATTTTTTGATGTTGGGATGTTTGGACTTTTAATTGGAATTATGGGTTAGTGAGGATACTGATTTTTGTATGTGTTGTGGGTTTTGCAGGCTCTGTAAATGGCTGGTTTAAAAGAAATTACAGCCGCTGAGTTTTTGCAAGTAAGTTTTGATTCAGTACTATCAGTTTGGTTCCTGTGAAACTGTAAAAAATTGTTTTAGAATTGAATTATATTTTATTTGCGGACATGCACGCAAAAAAGAACAACAGTTGATGCATTTTTGAGTTTTCGCTATTTTGATGCTATGTTTATTATCATTTTCATATCATTCTCTTTTTTCTGATTCTCTGTCCTGAGGTTTTGGATTGATGTAGTACATGTGATGGTATTTTGTTTTTCTTTTAAATGTTAATAACAGGGTACGCACAGGCACACTCTTCTTTTGAATAAAAATTCTGCTGTCAAGAGGAAACAATTGTTGTGGGGCACACTATGTAATCAGAATTCGAAGTTTGGTATAACTAATAGAAGAGGCGTTTCATTGAAATTTTGTGCTCAATCAAGGCCCAGAGCTATTGTTTCTGGTAATGTTAGCAGTTCCATAGATGAACAGACAAGATTGGTGGAACAGCCCGCTGAAGAGGTTGTTCATTTCTATCGTGTTCCACTTCTTCAAGATAGTGCAACCGCTGAACTTCTCAAGTTAGTTCAAACAAAGATTTCGAACCAGATTGTTGGTTTGAAGACAGAACAATGTTTTAATATTGGTCTTGCTTCAAGTATTTCAAGTGAGAAACTTGAAGTCTTGAAGTGGCTTCTTCAAGAAACATATGAGCCGGAGAATTTGGGGGCTGAGAGCTTTCTTGAGAAGAAGAGACAAGAAGGGTTGAAATCAGTGATAATTGAGGTTGGGCCTAGGTTGTCTTTTACTACTGCATGGTCTACTAATGCTGTATCGATATGTGGGGCATGTGGGTTAACAGAGGTAACTCGTTTAGAGAGGTCCAGGAGATACTTATTGTACAGTAAGGGAGCTCTGCAAGATAATCAGATCAATGATTTTGTGGCAATGGTTCATGATCGAATGACTGAATGTGTATATGTCCAGAAGCTGACATCATTCAAGACCAGTGTGGTTCCAGAGGAAGTCAGATATGTGCCGGTGATGGAGAAGGGAAGGAAGGCGTTGGAGGAAATCAATCAGGAGATGGGTTTGGCATTTGATGAGCAAGATTTGCAGTATTACACCAGCCTTTTTATGGATGACATTAAACGGAATCCTTCAACTGTTGAATTGTTTGATATTGCACAATCTAATAGTGAGCACAGCAGGCACTGGTTTTTCACTGGGAAGATTGTCATTGATGGAAAACCTATGGATAGGACTCTTATGCAGATTGTGAAGAGCACCTTGCAGGCAAACCCAAACAATTCTGTCATTGGCTTCAAGGATAACTCAAGTGCAATCAAGGGCTTCCAAGCTAAGCAATTGCGACCAGTCCAACCTGGTTCAACTTGTCCTTTAAGTGCAAGTACATGTGACCTTGATATTTTGTTTACAGCAGAGACCCACAATTTCCCATGTGCAGTGGCACCTTACCCTGGTGCTGAGACAGGTGCAGGGGGTCGAATCAGGGATACTCATGCCACAGGAAGAGGATCTTTTGTTGTTGCATCTACAGCTGGTTACTGTGTTGGGAACCTCAATATAGAGGGGTCTTATGCTCCTTGGGAAGATCCATCTTTCACATATCCATCAAATTTGGCTTCCCCTCTTCAAATCCTTATTGATGCTAGTAACGGTGCATCAGACTATGGTAACAAATTTGGAGAGCCATTGATTCAGGGTTACACTCGAAGTTTTGGAATGAGACTCCTAAGTGGGGAAAGGCGGGAGTGGTTGAAGCCAATCATGTTCAGTGGAGGCATTGGCCAGATTGATCATACACATATATCAAAAGGAGAGCCTGAAGTTGGAATGTTGGTAGTAAAGATTGGGGGCCCTGCATATCGTATTGGAATGGGTGGTGGAGCAGCATCTAGCATGGTTAGTGGGCAGAATGATGCAGATCTTGATTTTAATGCAGTACAACGTGGAGATGCTGAGATGGCTCAAAAATTGTATCGTGTTGTTCGTGCTTGCATTGAAATGGGAGAGAATAACCCAATTATAAGCATTCATGATCAAGGAGCTGGTGGGAACTGCAATGTTGTGAAGGAAATCATATACCCTAAGGGTGCTGAAATTGATATACGTGCTATTGTAGTTGGTGATCACACTATGTCTGTTTTAGAGATATGGGGTGCAGAATATCAAGAGCAAGATGCTATCCTAGTGAAGCCTGAAAGCCGCAATCTGTTACAATCGATCTGTGAAAGAGAGAGAGTTTCAATGGCTGTTATTGGAAGCATTAGTGGTCAGGGACGTGTTGTATTAGTTGATAGCTTAGCTATTCAGAAGTGTCAGTCAAGTGGACTTCCTCTCCCTCCTCCTGCTGTGGATCTTGAGCTTGAGAAAGTACTTGGGGATATGCCTCAAAAAACCTTTGAATTTTCTCGGTTTGACCAGGCTTTGGAGCCACTTGATATTGCTCCTGGGATTACAGTGATGGATTCACTGAAGAGGGTATTAAGACTTCCATCTGTCTCTTCAAAGCGATTCTTAACAACAAAGGTTGATAGGTGTGTGACAGGGCTTGTAGCACAGCAGCAAACTGTTGGCCCATTGCAAATCACTCTTGCTGATGTTGCAGTCATTGCTCAAACGTACACCAATTTGACTGGAGGTGCATGTGCCATTGGGGAGCAGCCAATCAAGGGCTTGCTGAATCCAAAAGCAATGGCAAGATTGGCAGTTGGAGAAGCGCTTACAAATCTTGTTTGGGCAAAGGTTACTTCTCTCTCTGATGTTAAAGCAAGTGGTAATTGGATGTATGCTGCCAAGCTTGACGGGGAAGGAGCAGCCATGTATGATGCTGCATTAGCTCTTGAAGAAGCTATGATAGAACTTGGTATTGCGATTGATGGAGGAAAGGACAGTCTTTCCATGGCAGCCCATGCAGGTGGAGAGGTTGTCAAAGCTCCTGGAAATCTTGTTATTAGTGTCTATGTCACATGTCCTGACATAACAAAAACAGTGACTCCAGATTTGAAACTAGGAGACGAGGGTGTTTTACTTCACATTGATTTGGCAAAGGGAAAGCGCCGGTTGGGTGGATCTGCTCTTGCTCAGGTGTTTGACCAAGTTGGAGATGAGTCTCCTGATATCGAAGATGTTCCTTATCTTAAAAGGGTCTTTGAGGGTGTTCAGGACCTTCTTGCAGATGAACTTATATCTGCTGGTCATGATATTAGTGATGGTGGACTTTTGGTATGTGCACTGGAAATGGCATTTGCTGGGAACTATGGCATTACATTGAACTTGAAGTCAAAAGGACACAGCCTCTTTCATACACTGTTTGCGGAAGAGCTTGGTCTTGTTCTTGAGGTGAGCAAGACAAACTTGGATACTGTATTGAAAAGACTCAATGGCGCCGGTGTTTCTGGGGAGGTCATTGGACAGGTGACTGGCTCACCCACTATTGAATTGAATGTTGATGGAGTAACTCATCTGAATGAGAAGACTTCTTTAGTAAGAGACATGTGGGAGGAAACCAGTTTTGAGCTAGAAAAGTTTCAAAGATTGGCTTCTTGTGTGGAATCAGAGAAAGAAGGATTGAAGTCTAGGCATGAACCTTCTTGGGAATTGTCTTTTACACCTTCCTTCACAGATGAGAAGTATATGACTGCAACTTTGAAACCAAAAGTAGCTGTGATTCGGGAAGAAGGTAGCAACGGGGACAGAGAAATGTCAGCAGCCTTTTACGCAGCTGGTTTTGAACCATGGGATGTTACAATGTCAGAACTTCTTAATGGTGCCATCTCTCTTCAGGACTTCCGTGGAATTGCCTTTGTAGGGGGTTTTAGCTATGCTGATGTTCTTGATTCTGCAAAAGGTTGGTCTGCCTCCATTCGATTCAATCAGCCACTTCTAAATCAATTCCAGGAGTTCTATAAGCGGCCAGACACTTTTAGTCTTGGTGTTTGCAATGGTTGTCAGCTCATGGCACTGTTAGGTTGGGTTCCTGGGCCTCAAGTTGGGGGTGTGCATGGCGCTGGTGGGGACCCATCACAACCAAGGTTCATTCACAATGAGTCGGGTCGGTTTGAATGTCGCTTCACAAGTGTTGCAATAAAGGATTCACCAGCTATAATGTTCAAAGGTATGGAAGGCAGTACATTGGGTGTGTGGGCGGCCCATGGTGAGGGGCGAGCATATTTCCCCGATGATGGTGTTCTGGATCGTGTTCTTCACTCAGGTTTAGCCCCAGTAAGATACTGTGATGATGATGGGAATCCTACTGAAGCTTACCCATTTAATGTTAATGGCTCTCCCTTAGGAGTGGCAGCAATTTGTTCACCTGATGGAAGACATCTTGCGATGATGCCGCATCCAGAGCGCTGCTTTTTGATGTGGCAATTCCCATGGTATCCGAAGGACTGGACTGTGGATAAGAAAGGTCCAAGCCCTTGGTTAAAGATGTTCCAAAATGCCAGAGAATGGTGTTCATGAGCTGGTTTGGTTTCTGCCTTCATTGTCTGATGATTCAGCATCACTAAATAAAAACACAAGGACTATAGGGTTTATGAAGTGAGTTGTATTTGGCTCAATTCTCTGATTTAACCCAATTTCAGCAAATGTGCAAGATTTTTATTTTTATTTTTTTTGCAAAATTACAGATTAAAGATGAATAGAAGTGGGCCTTAAATTTTCATTTTCTTATGTTCCCTTCAGAATTGGAATTCAGCATTTCTTTTTACCATCTATGCGATTGTTTGCTTGCATGGCCATGAACACACTGACTCAAAAATTGCTCTTCATATTTGAATTAATTTAACATGGCATGGCATGAAATATTCTAACAGATCAGTTGATGGATCATAATCTGTAATCATAATCTGCTAACTCTAGTTGTCAACTTAGCTCTACTTTAGGGTTTTGGGTTCTCTCCTTTAATATGTTCATTTCCTACTCTAATTAAGACACTTAGATTAGAACCTGTTACCAAGAGAGTGAGGGAATAATACTTTGGTGATCAGTGAGTTGTATTTGGAGAAAGTTTGAATTCTATCATTATGATGTGCTTGTTCTCTGATTAATTCCACGGTCACACTGAGTCTACTGGTTCTGGTCTTGATTGTTTAACAAGGCATCTGCTATACAGCTTGATGTATTGATCAATTCTCTAATGGATTTCTGTTGCTGCATCACTGATTCTGATTTTTTTGTGCTTGCTATGTCATTGGTATGGTGTGCCTGATCTCCATAGCTGCTGCTGTTCATCACTTTTGCCATCATTGAGAAATTGTCTCACCTCCTGTTTTTTATGAGTATTGGTGTGTACTGATTTTTCGTTTTGGTTATACAGTTGTTATTTGTTGCTTCTGCTGCTGTTTCTTTTCTATTAGTCTCTGCATTTGTTGTATTCATTGTTTCTCCTATTGCTCTAGAGGTCATTATGATTACTTTCTCGTTGAAATACTGTTGGTACTCTGATGCTGTATCTGCAAGTTTCTCTTATGCCTTGTTACTCTAACTCATCTCTTTAACTCTCAGCTCTACTTCGTCCCTTCTTTTTGTTATTTTACTGGTGCTACTTTCCACTACTTGCCTTATGAATTTCATTCTGCTGGTGAGCAGTACCACTCAGTTTTTTTTACTGACGAATCTGTGTCTTTTTTTAAGGCAATCAGTGTAGTTTGAATGAATCTCTTTTGAGACTCTGTTTCCCTTGCTTGTATTGGTTCTGGTATTTGTTGATCATGCTCTGTTCCATTCAGATTGTTCGTCTTGAGAGATAAAGTTTGTTTTGGTAATCAGCATAGTTCAGATCTTTTTTAATTGATTGTTCCTGAGATTGTATTCTTTGCTTGTAGTGGATTTGTTATTTGTTGATTTTGCTCAGTATCACCCAGGTTGCTCCTCTTGCAAGGCAAGTCTTTTTTTGGATTTGTTACTCGTTGATTTTCCTCAGTACCACTCAGGTTGTTCCTCTTGCAAGGTAAGTTTTATTTTTAACAAAATAAAAACTCTATTTGTGTTGTCTTTTTTTTTTTTTTCTTCTGTCTGCACTTCCACTCTTTGTATACTAAAGCATTTTCCTTATGACCAGTGTCACTTATTTCTCTTACATCATAGAAATTTGGCTTGTGTTGATAACACTATAGGTTCAGCTTATCAACAAATTGGACTACTCCGATTGACACCTTAACCTTTGGTGTTTCCTCATGGCATTTCTCTCATTGCTGGAGCCTATGGTATTTCCGAGCCTGCTCTGGGTTTGTCTCTCCAGGGTTTTTTGGCTTAGTCAACTAACTCTTGGTGTTCCTTATCCCAACAACGCTAGGTCCTTGATTGTTTCAAAAAAAAAAAAACAAAATCATTTAGACAAAAAAAAAAACCTCGAAATGTTCAAGTTCAATAGATTGAAGACAGACAAGCTCAAGAGGGGGATATCAGTGTATCAGCCCGAAAATGTTCAAGCACAAATGTTGAAGTCAAGCTTAAGTGGGGATATTATCATATTAGTGTATTGGGGAGTGCAATGCAAGGCTCAAATTGTGGTGTCCTTTTTAAAGTTTGTCAAGGCTCAAGTGTAGGAAAAAATTGTACAGGTTAACTTTGTAATTTGCTCATAATGGTAACCGTTCCGTTAAAGATAATGATAAAAATTCGTTACATCCAAACACTGTAACAAATTTTTATTCATTTTTCAATAAAACCCACCCTGCTTTATTCTAGAATGCTCTCAACTCTCTCCCCCTCCTTGCGTAATCCTTCTATGACAGCTGAAGTTCAATTAAGCCAACACCTTTCATAGGGAGAATAAAGGTAATTTACACGATTAATATAACGAGAAGGACAGTACGAGAATTATATAATTCTAGACATTACGAGTATATCATGCCAATTTTGCCCCTGATTGATATGACTTTTGTTTTGACATGTCTAACATATTTATCGCATCATTCTATTATTATTATATGGCCACCAAATTAAGTCTTACAGTACCAGAGGAACAAAATTGAGATATTTACTCGGTAAAGGTGATATCATTACAGAGTAAGTAACTTGTTTTCATGTGGTTGTTGAGCTCACGGCTAATCTTGCAGGAATCTCTGTAAATATGTAATATTCTCTTGGTCCATTTCTTCCAGGAATTTCTGTAAATAATCAGGGCTAGACTCAGGAAGAATGTTTTGTTCTTCCCATTCGTTAATGGAAGGAATCTGTATGTTCATTGGGGTATCAAAAGCTTGAGTCGCATTTGTATCTCCTACATGGTTTAGCTGTCCAGCTTCAGCCTGTTGATTCTGATAGTTTTGCGTGTTCATGGCGTCTGGATAAGGAGAAAAATATGGCTGAATGCATAGAAATTCATTAGGTGCTTGAGAACTTCCACTGCAAACAACACCAACCGTTTGATTTGCAGCCATTTGGTTTCCAAGAAGTTCTATTTCCTCTTGTAAGCTAGCCACCTGCAGGGCAAAAATAACATAATCTATAAGCATTCGTTCAAGTTCCACAATTCAGGATTTACTTGGAAGACAAGAAATACTACTCATTTGATGTCACAGGATTTATGGAAACCTGTTGTTGAAGGGCGAAAATCTGCGCAACACAGCCGTAGATAGGATCTCGCATTCGAGCCAATGCCTCATAAGAAATGGTTATTGCAGCATCACTTCGGTAGTGAACTGGTAAGTGAAGTAATAGCTTAGAGACGTTGCTTGCACCAAACACTTTATGGACTGCTGCAAAATGGGATGCAGCTTGTTCATAGCAGAAGTAAGGGGCAAAGACACAATCATTTGTGCATCTTCTTCTCAGAAATTTGCATGCTCCACACGAAGAGCCAAACCCTGTCATTGTCCTCAGCTTTTTCTTATTCTCTGTGTGAATGATGTTTTTACTGGTGCTCTTGCTATTGGACTTGTTTATTTAGGATAAGAAGTCCAAGTTTAACTCTTTATAACAATCATGAGAGAGCTGGATGTTCTTTTTGTTGTGGCTAGGGACAATTCTCACTTTAGTTAAAAAGTTGGTTTCTTTTAGGTCTCCTTTGTGGCCTACATTTTCATTCTCAAATTTGGTAGCCTTTCCTAATTTATGCCTTAAAAGGGTTCTTTTGAATAAAGATTCTTCATGAATGACACTTTGTGCAAAGACCTAATCATCATCATTAAGAACTGGGCTCTAAAAATGAGATATAATTGCCTGAAACAGTACTTTTTCAAGTTAAAAAAAGTTATCATGTACACACCAAGAATTATCATTTCTCCCTTTACAAATCCTGAAAGGATAGTTAAACTTACAAGACTAGGATCTGCATATATGGAGATTCCCAGCTAACTCTGCAACTTTCTGAATGTTGATTAGATGATGAATCAAAATAACTTATGCTGGTTGGGTTCAAAGTTCAGTATTTGCAAGATGAGTTTTGATGACAAAATCCATCAATGAGAAATACCCAAAATTAGAGGAAAATTTCTATACAAGAAGTAAGGATCTGCATATATCAAAAACATACATCTATAGTTATATCATTAACTTGTCTAGAAGTAATTTGACAGATGATAGTATGAGAATTAAAACTATCATCCATAATTAAAAATAGATACACTTAAATTTTAATACATTGAATCTAGATTTTTAAAGAAATATATTGATTGCGTTATCCCATAAAAAATGATGTTGAGTAAATTGTTGAAATAGTTGGAACTGTCAAAACTCATTCTTCTCACTATTTTCAGATGGAATGATTTATACACACTTTGAGTGAGTCGATGTGTAGATGACATATTTAATCGCGTTATATTGTTCACATAACTAGACATTTGATATATAATAACTAGACACTTTATTGGTGTAGTTCTTGTATAGATAAATAGTCTAACACTTATCCATTTCTTTTATATTTTACAAGTAATAAATGAGAAATAAATGCTTAGATGTAGGTCAACGAATTGCATCATGATGGGATTTATTTAGTAATTATGTTAATACAAGTTTATTTGTTATATTGATCACATATTATACCATAATTTATGTTTATGATTGTTCAATAAACATCTTTTGCATGCTCAATTTGTGAATGATGTTGGTTATTGTGATGATTCATAAATAACATGCTATGAAGTTGTTTTATTTTTGCTTATGAAAGTTAGCATCATGTTTGTTACTAAAGAATAAATAGTAATATCTCTTTTTGATGCACTATCTCTTTAGAGGATAACCATCTAAAAAGATTGTTACAGTCAAATATATTTCTTGAATCATGACATGGTAGCATCGAGTTAATGGAATTCGTTTGATGTGATTTATCTTCTATACATCAAAAAAGAACATTTCATCTGTTACTATATTATTAAATTTTATTAAGTGAATTTGATAGAGAAATAATATAAGAATCAAAACTATCGTTCTTTTATCTTTGTAAATTTTTGTTATTTATAAAACAAAAGAAATGTGTTATTAAGTAATAAGAGAAAATAGACACACACATTCTAGAACAATGAAAGTAAATATTTAAAAAAATTTATTTATAATGTTATTTTATAAAAATAAGAGATGATTGTGAAAACAATTAGAACTATTAAAACCCATTTTTCTCTTATTTTTAATATATAGGATGATTTTTACTAATATTTTAAATTAACTTGCATGTGGATAAAATATCTGCCCATTGTATGTTCTTGTATGATTAGTCCTTCAACTATATAAATGCAATTATTGCATATTCTATCGGCACATTAAGATAAGAATAAATATTGAGTAAGTGTTTCAAAAGATGATTTTAGTCAAAATCAAGTCACAGTTGTTGATGCATTACGGCTGAAAGTCACAGTTATCAAATGAGAACAAGTTTACGTGGTTTTATCTGCAAAATTCTAGAGCTCAGAGATTTGACACGCAATGCATGAGCCATGGCGGCTATTTGTCTTTGTCTGTGGTAAATTCCCTGGAATTACGCAATTTTTAATCCCATATTAGCCTGGCTTAGTTAATAATTCTCCATTGTTTATCATATCCTATCACTTAATCAGGTTGTGTTGTTTCCCACTTTACAATGAGTGGGTGATAAAGAGAGTTGAAACAGAAGGAACTGATCCAATTCCCAGGAAAATAAAGGCTAAATCAGCAACAAACTGGCATCAGATAAAGACCATCCACAGTGATCAAACAGGTGCTATTTTAGCTTATCCATTTCTTGTGCTTCATGGCTCTAGAAGTAAAGTGGGAATCAGCAAACTAGACAGAGGCAGACAAAATGCTATCACATTGACATTGAGTTGAATTTGACACCACCAACATTCCCACTTTGTGTCTTTTCAAAAACTGATGTGTAAACTTTTGATTTGTTATTTGGAATGAAATTAAGGGCTGCAGGACAGGAGGGAAGTGTGATGGCATGGTGGAGAGTTACTTTTCGGCTTTCGAGATTAACGATGAAAGTGTCTTTCTTTATCATGTTCAATTATATATCTCTTTCTTTTTTATTTAATCTGTAAATGCTTGGCTTACTTGCTAGTTTTTGCCTTGGAGTTCACATGAACTCCGGTTAAACCCCATTTCTAGGTTTTAGCTTAGAATTATGCCATTGCAGTTTCTTCATTCTTTCTGTTCATTTCTTCTTCTGCAAATTTGAGCTGTCAACGAAAACTTCTCCAAGGTTCTGTTTTTGTTTGACGAGAAAAGAACCGCAAATTGCTACAACATTAAATTAATAGAGTTGAAGTAAAGGTTCCTCTGGGTCAATTTTTGGTGCATCAGATTTTATCATTTTGAGAATTTAATACTGTACAGTTGAAGGTTAGAACAACAAACATAAATTAAAGCTAATCTAATCAAAGTATTGTTAGTATTATTGACCAAACATATTTTTACAGTTATGTTATTTAATATAATGTTTAAGAATTAAGATTTAACTAATCATATCAAACAGGAAAAACTTTAAATCTAATATCTGACTGTATAATCATAATCTTGATATAGAGTTAGAAGGTTTCAAACTCAAACCTTTTTGCTCTGGGATTTCACACTTTGTCTTTCAAGCTAGCCTATGCCCTGAGAATCACATAGTTGATAGGCCTCGAAATGATGCATACTGATGAACACTTTGCACTACCGAGAAGCAGAGGCAAAGTGTAGGTCCCTGAAAAAAGACCAGTTATTTTGTTTCCAATTGAATGTGTTTTGGGCCTGTTTTGGGACCATAATTGGAGCTCATTTATGCAATATTATGTGAGGTAGTTGGTAAACTGAGCCTTGATTATTGCTTTCACAATTCCAAATCCATTCTTAGGAAGGAATGTGACTCATTATTTATCCAAAAAAAAAAAAAAAACCCGGTTTATACGTATATTTCTTTTTCAACTGTTGCTTTCTAATGGGACCAAAAGAAGAGTAAGGCTTGGGTTAGACCCAAGCGCATGCATCACCGGCCTCTGATATTTTTCTATAAAAACGAAGAGATAATGAAACTAAAGAAATCAAGAACAGTTTAGCACCTCAAATGCAAAATTATCTTTTCCACAAAAATTAACTCTGAAAAATACGGAACATAGAGACAAATAGAAATAGCCCATAATCAGACTCTGTTTTTGCTTGTGTGGTAACAGAAATAACCTAAATTTAAGTGGCAAAGAATAAATAGGACCCAAAAGCCAACATCCATTCGCCACGTGTTCGCCATGCAATCTTCATTGTGTGGACACTAAGAACTCGATAACTGATCCTAAAGATTGATCGATTTTGGAACACTCATACAAACCACTATAAGTTTTCACTCCACGCTTCAGTTTTCTGATCTACTCAAAGAACAAATCTGCCTTGATTTTCGTTGCACTCAGCTGCAACTCTCTCTCTATCTCCCTTGTGTTCAGTCTCACCAGTATTCTCATGGCTGCTGCTGTCTCCACCGTTGGTGCTGTCAACAGAACCCCGGTACTCTACTTTATTGGACATGCGTGTTCATATATATGTGTGTGTGTGTGTGTGTGTGCGCGCGCGCATAATTCGCCTTAGAGACTGATATTATGCTTTTCTGTTGTGTTATTTTGCATATGTGTTCATGCTGATACATGGTTTTACTTCATATTATTATACTTATGTAACTTATGTGCGTAAATATATTGCTACATATTGCATATGTACTTGTATGCGTGCTGGTGAATCAGGTGTTCACATGAAATTGGAAATCCAATTGGTGCTCATGAATTATCCGAAGTCTCAACCTATGGCTTTATTTGATCTAAACTTAACATTTAAGAGGTTGTTGAACTGTTTGAAGCTCGGATGCTTTTATACACGTGGCAATATGTATAAGTAATGTGCTCTTATAGGCATGCAACGTTCTTTTTATCTCAAAAATAGCTTAATTTGATTGTATGCATGATTGAAAATCCTTAGTGACGGTTTCACAAGAGTCGTAATTTTTGTTGCAGTTGAGTTTGAATGGGTCTGGTGGTGGATCGTCTGCGCCAACCTCTGCTTTCTTGGGAACCAGCTTGAAGAAAGTGAGTTCAAGATTCACAAACTCTAAGATCCCTTCTGGGAGTTTCAAGATCAACGCTGAATATGATGAGAAGAAGCAGACCAAGACGGACAGATGGAAGGGCCTTGGCACTGACACTTCTGATGACCAACAAGACATCACCAGAGGAAAGGGTATGGTCGACTCCCTCTTCCAAGCCCCCATGGATACGGGAACTCACTACGCCGTCATGAATTCTTATGACTACATAAGCCAGGGTCTTCGCCAGTCAGTATCAATTTCATATTGCTTATGATTTAAGTTTAATTATCAAGAAATTTGATTTTATACTGATTTATTGCTTGACGATGATTCTTTAGATACAACTTGGACAACAACATGGATGGCTTCTACATTGCCCCTGCTTTCATGGACAAGCTTGTTGTTCACATCTCTAAGAACTTCATGACCTTGCCTAACATTAAGGTGTCTAGTTAATTATATCCGATCAAACAAATTCTTTCTGCAAGTTAATGAACTACAACACACTTGATTTAACAATTTTCACAATTTGTTCTTTACAGGTTCCTCTCATCTTGGGTATCTGGGGAGGAAAAGGTCAAGGAAAATCATTCCAATGTGAGCTGGTGTTCGCCAAGATGGGCATTAAGTGAGTTAAGAGGACAAATCTTTTATTAGTTGAACAACACACATATAAATTCACATGCGTTTATGTGTTTGATACATAATGGTGATGAATTTCAGCCCAATCATGATGAGTGCCGGAGAATTGGAAAGCGGAAACGCCGGAGAACCCGCTAAGTTGATCAGGCAAAGGTACCGTGAGGCAGCTGATATGATCAAGAAGGGAAAAATGTGCGTTCTCTTCATCAACGATCTTGATGCCGGAGCTGGTCGTCTCGGTGGAACAACCCAATACACAGTTAACAACCAAATGGTTAATGCTACTCTGATGAACATTGCTGATAACCCAACAAGCGTCCAGCTCCCTGGTATGTACAACAAGGAGGAAAACCCCCGTGTCCCCATCATCGTCACTGGCAACGATTTCTCTACATTGTATGCTCCGCTCATCCGTGATGGCCGTATGGAGAAGTTCTACTGGGCACCCACCAGGGAAGACCGCATTGGCGTCTGCAAGGGTATTTTCAGAACTGACAATGTCGCTGATGATGACATTGTAAGGCTTGTCGATACCTTCCCCGGTCAATCCATCGGTATTTCATCGTATTTTAAAAACAAATTACAAATTTTTTTTTTCCGAAAAGGGTTATGGTAATTACTGTACTTTGGCAGATTTCTTCGGTGCTCTGAGGGCCAGAGTTTACGACGATGAAGTGAGAAAGTGGGTTTCCGGAGTTGGTGTTGACACCATTGGGAAGAAGCTTGTGAACTCAAAGGAAGGACCACCAACATTTGAGCAGCCAAAGATGACAATTGAGAAGCTCATGGAATATGGAAACATGCTTGTCCAAGAGCAAGAGAATGTGAAGAGAGTCCAATTGGCTGACAAGTATTTGAGCGAGGCTGCTCTTGGTGAAGAAAATGAAGATGCTATTCAGAGAGGAACTTTCTATGGTTAGCTCCCATCCTATCTAGAGGCCCTAATGGGAGGTTTGCATTTTATATGTATATATGAATTAAATTCTTGCAAACTTGGTCGAAATCAACTCAATAAATAGAGTAAAATGGAAACCAAGAGAAAAAACTAACTGCTAGTTGTTATTGGATTGTGCAGGCAAAGCAGCCCAGCAAGTGAGTGTGCCAGTTCCTGAAGGATGTACTGATCCAAATGCAGAAAACTTTGATCCAACCGCAAGAAGTGATGATGGAAGTTGCCTTTATTAATTCTAGGGATAATGGACGGAGGAAGAAGCACTTACTAAGAATTGTGAGATATTAAATAATTCATAATGTTTTGTTACCCCTCTTTAGGAACCTCTAATTTTGTGCTGTGATTACATTATATTCAATCCTGAAAGTGCTTTCGTCTCTTACCATCAACATTAACCTGTGCGTTTTGCCTTATGCTTTCGGTTTGCTTTTTTCGTATGGGATCCACTTATGTTTTTAAAATCAGATCAGACTGATCAATTTAATCTATTAAATCTCGAACTAGTCTATAATTCAGTTTAATTTCATAATATAATATGATCTATATATAAATATTGATTTGTTTTGAATTCAGCTAAATTTAGCAAACCTATTGAATCGGAAAAAAATTATTTAAAACCAATAAAATTGGGTTTACATAATATTACATAATTTTTATCTTATTAAAACTTAAAAGATTTATAATTTGTAAGGTTTTAATTAAATTAATAATTAATTTTTTCTTTATATATATAATGAAACATCAATTATTTAATTAATATATTTGAAATTATATTTTATATGTTTTATGTTTCAAAAATATGATAAATATTTGATACTATTTTAAAAAATATATAATTATTTAACAATAAATAAAATCAGTTGACTGTTTAATTAAATTATAAATTAATGAGATAACTAATTTGATCATTAATCCGATTTTCAAAACAGTGATATCCACCTCAATTTATATTATGCCTTTGAGTGCATTGGACTGGTGGGAGTCCAGCAGGTGTTTGGGCCAGGCCTAGTCCGTTTAGGTTCGGTTTATTAATATTAAAATCTGTGGGTATTATAAATAAAATCAAGGCAAAACATTAGGGTGAGGGATAAGGTAGATAAATAATTCTTAGTTGAGAAAGTGAAGTGAGAAGCAATTCATAATAAATAATATATTATTATTATTTAATTAAATAATTTTAAATTACAAATAAAAAATATTTAATTATATAATAATATATTATATTATTATTCATCTGATGTGACAACCTTCTTTGAAAATTGATGTAGTTGTTGACTTTCTTTCAACCTAATAAATTCCAATACACAGTAAGGGAAAGACGAAGAGCATCCCACCTGTAAAATCAAATAATTTTAAATTATTTAAGAAGACCAAATCAAATCGCCATTGAAGTCCAACCATCGAGCAAAAAGGAACGAGATTCATCAAGTCTATAATAGTATATATAAATATTGACTTATCTTATTATTTTATATATATATATATATATTTTCAAATTTGACTTGATTTCTTTTTGTTTTGAATCCCAACAAATTGGGTTTGACTTGTGTGTTTGGTTGTCAAGATAATGACTTTATGAGCCGGATCAACTAACGGATGCACAATGACCATCTCCGTTTATTATGCCCCAATCTCCCAAACCTAGTTGTCATTTGTTTAGAATTATAAAGTTGGAATATGAAAATATTTTCCCCATGACCACAATAGTTATATTATTATATACCTGGTTAGTATGTATAGGAATGGAAAAAAACGGTTTAATAATTATATGGTTATGATATAATAAAAAATATGTTTATAAGAAAAGAGTCACAAAATTTAGATATGAAAAAAAATAAAATATATATATATATATATATATGAGTTTAATATGATATATTGTCAATAATACGTTTTTAAAAATACGATAAAATCAATGACAATTTTATCATTTTTCAAGGATATCTTATTTAAAATCAATATAATAATTCATATGTAAAGTATTTAATTGATTATTAAAATTAATATAATATAATATATCATATTCAATCACTATACCAATACGTGAATATACAATAAGATTAATGAGATATCAATATCTCAAATCAATAAGTATGACAAAGTTACAAACAAGTAAAGAAAATGATAATAAAAGTTTACTTTTTCGAAGAATAACGAAAGTGAAGGGTTACGCTAGATAAAAAGAAAAACATTGATTTGGTATAAAAAATTATATGAAAAAATTTTTATTGCTACCGTAAAAATGAACTTGATGCAATGAATGAAATGGTTAGAGATTTTAAAAAATGAGTTTTTTTTTTTGTTGGCATTATGATAATTAACTGAAAATTAAAAAGATATTTTGGTACTTTAGGCTTAGACATTGAAATAACATCATTTAAAAAAATAGAAAATGAATAAAACAGTTGTTTAATACGAAAAACGTTTAAAATACGCATTTAATATGTTTTTATTTAAAATTTTAAAATATCGTGTTTAATATACAAATTAAACGAGAATACAAATTATTCATGTTTTTGTCATCCACATTATAAATGACACATTTAAGCAAATTCTACATCGACAAAGTATAAGAGAGATATTGGGTATATTTGTATTTTGTCTATGTATCTCACATCAGTTAACGATGAAAGGATTTGACTGGTTGAATAACTTGTAAGATCTTTAAACTGTCAAAACGCATTTTTAAGTTGCAAAGTTAAAAAACAAAACCATGATAGATTTTATGTCTAGAGTAGACAATTTCTTAACAGTGAGTCAAACTATTGAAACATAGATGTTACAAATGGTATCAAAGCAGTTCTGCATGTCCTTTTGAAAGATGGTAGGGCAAACATCAGTAAGAACGTTGAGTCCCGACAAAGCACGAGAGAAGTTGATGAGCTTACAGGTTTTAATCTTTACACTGATAAGCGCAATATATTTCCAACATTATATGAGAGTATGAACCAAATGATGGGTCTAATAATCTAAAGTTTCGTCTAATATGTTTTTTTGATACAAGTGACAATGTACTCGTTTAAAAACAAACTCAACCAAATAGTGAGTCTAACAATCAATGGGGATCACACTTTAAGAGAATGTTAGTCTCACATCTAATAAATACAATATAAGTGAATAATATATATAAGTATAAAAGATCAAATCTTACATAAATTAATTAATTTTGTGTAACTCAAACTATCAAGATATGCTTTAACTTATAAAGTCTATAAATAAAATCATACTAAACTATAAACCGAACTATTAGCTCAAGAATGTTACATTATTTAATCTAACTGATTCTGAAATAGTTGGTTGGTTGTGCTTTCGTTGTCATAATTATTTACACAAATTAGTTGCGCTTTCGCTGTCATAATTATTAATAAGAATAATTTAAATTCCATTCAATATTTTATACCCAGGGCTTTCAATACATCCTACTAATTATAGACTCTTCGGATGGAGTTATATTTGATCAAAGTGACGGGTGACCAAATACCACTGGCATTCTAGTGTTGGGTTTTTCTTAGTTAAAGTTTATCAAGTAATGCTGGCACATATTAAAAATCAGACCAGGGAAAATCATTTTCAAAAAAAATTATACGCATATATTTTAAATATTTTATTATATAATTAAAGAATTTTAAATTAAAAATAAAAATAATATATTATTTATATGTTTTTAAAAATTATATACAAGTAATTTTGTTTAGTCATTTTTTACTGTTATTTCCCGCGTAATCACATGTTAATACAGTTGTTACTGTTGCAGAAGGCAGCCTCAGCACCGGAAATTTTATTTTATTTTTTACAATTTGAGGGTGATGACTGATGAAAACATTACAGTTTTAAAGTCACGAGAACGATGATAGCGTCGCCATCTTCAAATCTCCATCGGAGGAAAACAAGAATCGATGCTGCAGAGGCAGCAAAAGTGGAATTAGGTTTCGTTTCCATGGGCAGACGTACAAGTCGGATCAACCGTAAGGATCATGGATGCCGTATGCTTTATGTTTTTAGCATTTATCTTGTGGTCTAATGGCCCATGCTGCTACCCATTTTCTTCACCGACGTGATGTTTATTTATTGTTCAACGATTCTGCCCTCAAACTTACTAAAAAACAAAAACGAAAACAAAGAAGCCTTTTTTCATAAAACCCCAATACATATAATGAAATCTATTCAGCACTTGCAAGTATTGAAAATAAAATTTTAACCCCTATACCGCTTTAAAAAAAAAAAAAATCATTTGAGCTGAGAAATGAGATTTTTGCCACTAAAGCCTTAACCTTTTGCTCTTTCTGATTTATAGCCGTTGTTTGACTCTCAATTATTGGTAATTGTGTGATGTCATTAGTTGTTATGGGTGTTTTATTGTGTCACTGGACATAATAAGTAGCTGTGAGAGGCTTCCAAATTTTCAACATTATTAGAGGTTAAATTTGGTATTAAAAATCTTATTTAAGGACAGATTTGGCTTTGAGAACATCATTTTAGGCTAAATCGAGTCTCGTAATGATAATAAAATCTAAAACCGACTTTAGAAAAGTATCAAAAAATAGTTTGATGTTTCTTAAGATTGGATCTAGATTTTAGAGCTTTTAGACACTGAAAGATTTGAGTTGATGGCAATGTCAAATACCAAATCGACATCAATGAAATTGCGAAGCGAAAAGAAAACAGTAGGGCAAAAAGGAAATCATGAACAAACTTTAACAACAAAAGCAACAGAGTTAAAAGAGATATTTTTATAGTTATGGGTCTTTTGGTAAATTCCTTTATACAATTGAGATTAACTAAAGTTAGGTCAAATAAAATGAAAAGAAAGAAAAAAAAAAGAAAAAAAGAAAAGACGTATGAAGATGTGAAATAATGGTGCCCACAAAGAAAGAAAGAGACAGCTAAGACTTTAATTTACATGAATAAATTAATCTCCCTGTGCAATCATTAAACGCACTGACTGGACGGTGTCGTTCTCATACTGCTTCCCCCAAAATAAAATTATAAATTTATTCAATAATTTTATTTATATACTTAGAAATTCATTCTCACACACTATGAATTTTAAAAAGATTTGATTTAATAAAAGGTTCTTGGTTTTTTTTTTAATATTAATAGATTATAAAATTAATATTTTGTCTTTATGTGATTAATTTTTTAAATAAAATTTAATTTTAAATAAAAAATATTTTTTATATCAATTAAGGATAAAAATAAAAGTTTATATGTCAGAGCTTGCATAGGAAAAATGTTATTTACACCTCCCCTAGCAGGAGTGTGAACGTCCCAACCTATTCACACGTCCAAAACAAAATTCTCATTTGAATTCTTTGGAGAGTAAATCACCATGACCCACCCAAGGTTTTCCAGGATCCTTCCCACCCATTAAAATTTTAAACTACAAACTCTCACAAAATATTCAACTCCGGTAGAAAATCATTAAAAGGATGTAAATGTTGCTTCTCCTCTTAGAATTTTGAAAAAAAATTAAATAAAAAATGTGTGGTCTCGATTGCAGTTATATTAAAAAAGTTGAATCTAATTAAAATCACACTAAATAAGTTTTATTCAACAAAATTATACTATACAAATATGATTTGATAAAATTATACCGAGAGTAATTTTAGTGTTGAAACACATAAAATTTATTTCAATTTTCGACTTGAATCACATGTTTTTAGTGTGCTTTTATTGAATCACGTTAAAAATGTTGTGATCTCATCAAATCGCACATTGGTTACAATTTTGCTCATTAGCTTGAGCTTTGGCTACAATTCTAATTTTCAATTCGATCATTGTTTAATGTGATTTGGTCGGATCCAACAAGAGCAAATTTTGGCTAGGGCAATTCAACAAAATTGCACTTTTTTATTCATTTAGATTATTGGCGACTGTGTTAGGAGAAATATGATAATTTCACAAAAGTACATTAGATAAGGGCAATATAATTATTTACCTTTACAAGTTTTTATACTATGTCTAGACCTTTTTTTAATTAACAGAGCTAGGTTTGGGTAAGAATTTGTAGTCTAAGAACTAAAGAGGTGGGAACTGTCCACTCCTCTAAACATTGGGTTGTTGCATATTCATTTACCTTTATTAATAAAAAGCTGCAACGAATTTATGTAAATGAAGTTTGAAAAGATATATTAATGTACTTTATATTTTCCTTCTACAGGCTCAACTGTTGGATATGCTCATTGCTCAAATTCCAGAAAACTCGTCACCCTAAAACCATTTTCACTACGTAGCAGCAAACAAAGCTCAAATCTTTTACCTTCTATGGCAGAAAAATTCATACTTTTGTTGGGTTTCTTCCTTTTTCTTTCAACCCCAGTTTTTTCTCAAGTTAATGAGTTTTATTTCAGTGGATTCCGTGGCGATTCCATTGATAACAATATTAGCTTAAATGATGGGGCGCAGATTGAAGATAATGGCTTACTTAAGTTAACAAACACCACTTCTCGAGTTCTTGGGCATGCTTTTTACTCATCTCCAATCAAGTTCAAGAATTCAACTAACAGCAAATCTCCATCTTTCTCTACTTGTTTTGCTTTTGCTATAATTAATCAATATCCACAGCTTGGCGGTCATGGTTTTGCCTTTACAATCTCTCCTACAAAAGAGTTAACCGGTGCTCTTCCCAGTCAATATCTCGGCCTTCTCAGTGCAACTGATAACGGGAATTTAACCAACCACATATTTGCAGTTGAATTTGATACAGTTCAAGATTTTGAGTTTGGTGATATCAATGGTAATCATGTTGGTATTGATATTGATAGCATGACATCAAATGCCTCAGTCACAGCTGCTTATTTTCTTGACAATTCAACAAAACAAGAGCTGAATCTCAAGAGTGGTAAGGTTATACAAGCCTGGATTGATTATGATTCGGGAACAAATCGATTGGATGTGAAGCTTTCACCTTTTTCTGCGAAACCAAAATCTTCAATTTTGTCATTTGTTGTGGATCTATCATCAATTGTTAGAGATACGATGTATGTTGGTTTCTCGGCATCTACAGGTATGCTTTCAAGCTCACATTATATACTGGGTTGGAGTTTTAACATGAGTGGAGAGGCTGAATCTTTGACTTTGTCTTCTCTTCCTTCACTTCCTGGACCTAAAAAAAGTCATATAGCATTAATTGTTGGGGTTTCTGTCTCTGCCTTTGTATTTGTGGTTTTGGTTGCTGCAATAGCCTTTTATCTTGTGTGGAAAATCAAGAATGCTGATGTTATTGAGGAGTGGGAGCTTAATGTTGGCCCTCATAGATTCTCTTATCAGGAACTCAAGAAAGCAACAAGAGCTTTTAGAGACAAAGAGCTACTCGGGTTTGGTGGATTTGGCAGAGTTTACAAAGGAACTCTACCAAAAAGTAATACCCAAGTTGCTGTCAAGAGAATCTCTCATGAATCAAAACAAGGTTTGAGAGAATTTTTGTCTGAGATTGCTACAACTGGCCGTCTTAGGCATAGAAATCTTGTTCAATTACTAGGTTGGTGTCGCCGCAGAGGTGATTTGCTTCTTGTTTATGATTTTATGCCTAACGGTAGCTTAGACAAGTATCTTTTTGATGAACCGAAAAAAATTCTCACTTGGGAACAGAGGTTTAGGATTATCAAAGGTGTAGCTTCAGGCCTTTTGTATTTGCATGAAGAGTGGGAACATACTGTTATTCATAGAGACATTAAGGCAGGAAATATCTTGTTAGATTGTGAATTCAATGGAAGACTAGGTGATTTTGGTCTGGCTAAGTTGTATGAGCATGGATCAAATCCGAGCACTACTAGGGTTGTGGGCACATTGGGATACTTGGCACCTGAGCTCACTCGCACTGGTAAGCCCACAACAAGCTCAGATGTTTATGCATTTGGTGCACTTATGCTTGAAGTGGTGTGTGGGAGAAGGCCTATTGAACCAAAGGCATTGCCTGAAGAGCTCGTATTGGTTGAATGGGTTTGGGATAGATCGAAGGTTGGTGCAATTCTTGAGGTAGTGGATCCAAGATTGAATGGCAACTTTGATGAGACTGAAGCTATAAGTGTTGTGAAATTGGGGCTAATGTGTTCAAACAATGCGCCCGATGCACGACCTACAATGAGGCAAGTGGTGAGGTACTTGGAGGGAGAGTTTGCCTTGCCTGAAGTGTTTGCAGCACTTGATGAATCTACTGGTATCAGTGTTAATACAAGTGCTGCTGGTCAAAGCCTTGAATTTGAGGATTTTGTTCATTCATACCCTAATTTTTCATATAATGAGAAAGTGAGTAATTGGTCATTGCCCCACAACGATGCAGATGTTGATCTTGAAGCAGGTTTATCTTCACAACTCTCGCCCACAGTAAGAGATGATGCTAGATGGTCATAGTAGGGAAATTCTTTCATGATTTTTTCTCTTTTTTTCCTGGGGGAGGGGGGTGCTTGGGTTTCATATTTTTTCTTTTTTCATTGTATGATTATATGATACTATCATGTTGTTGTTTGGTGTACATAATTATTAATTTGGTGGGTTTCTCTGAACTAGCCTTTCTTTACACATGGATTTGTAAAGCAGAAAATAACAAGAAAGAATATATCAAAAACAGCCTTTCCAAAATGAAATAATATGCACTAGGTTCAGAATCACCATTTTGGCAATTTCATATTCTTTCGGTTCTTTGACAGATATAGCTAAACAATTTGGGAAGCACTACACTTACCTTGTTCATAGAGAGAGCCAAAACCAAATTGCATTTATAGTTCATAAAGAAGTTTAACAGTTAGTTGCAGTGATTAGAACAAAGACCACTGCAAGCCAATGTGAGAGTCTGATTTATAATCACGTTCCTACATCTTCCTACCCACTAAATAGCATCTGAATGATCCTCTCTGGTTGCAAACGCAACAACAGGGATAGATTGATAAATAACCTACACTACCTTATTGGGTTGATAATGTGCAAATTGGCAACAATAATCTACTTACCTGCAAGATTATCTCAACATTTCCTCCTCGCCATCTTTCACTCTATTAAAATTCTCACTACCATCAAAGCCTGCACATTGATCAAAATGATACTATAAATCAGTGCAAAACTGAAAGTTTTTTCAGCAATAATTTTTACATAAACGATACATACCTTCACCTAGCTCTTCGAGTTCATCACTGGGAGATCCTAAAAGCACTTTATTAGAAGTGCTAAAAGCAGAGCTTCTTAACATCCACCCTCCTGCTACTGTTATGTCTCCCAACAATTAGAGTAAATTCCCGCGAAAGCAAAATGGTGTGCAATATAGAGCTGAAAATAGCTAGACAATCTAATAGAACATTGGCCCTCACCAGGAAGTAATGTGTCTTTAGCTCTAATTGCCATCTTCCTCCCAAAATCCCCGACAGCATTCCAATACAAGTTTATCTCTTTCATGATTGTATCCTTCACTTTTGTATCAGAAACCAATCCCTCTATGCAGTCATACATTCCTGACACAATCTCACTGGGTATATTACCTTCTATACTTAAAAAAAAACTTGGGATTTAGGAAGAATCCTGCAGTAAGAAGAGGAAGATGCCACTGTTTCCCCAGCAGTGATCTAGATTATTCCAGTAACCATATGCTCTTCCCTCTTGATAAGTTCTTCGTTATTTGTTTTTCTCAATACATTCCAGCATATATGTATCCCATTGCAGGCCTCTTCTCACTAGCACAAATTTGTAGAAGTGGCACTAGTTAAGCGAATAATCGGGCTGCATGATCACAAAAATGACCTATTACTAATTATATCTAACATTTCCAGTCCCCCAGGTTTTTCGAATATTGACATCCGCTCTTATGAATTAACCGTGGCCTGCAACTTATGTTTAAGGTCAATCATTCTTTTCAATGTAATAAGGTTTGCAGCGTAGCAAGTGATTTCTGATTCTACAATATCATTGCCAAAAGTGTATACCTCCTTGCCATATTCAAAACTACACTATGACTGTACACAAATCTAGTAATGGCTCTAGCCTGTTAAATTATTGCATTAATCCACACAAACTTTGCGAAATCCTCAAGTATTAAGTTCAAGCAAGGAGCTGCACATGGAGTCCAATGCAGAGTAGGGGAAGTATCAATTAACTTCTCACAGCGATTGATCATTATGGTATGAAGGCATTGGAACCTCTGATCCTCCTGAGGCAATAGCATCAACCATTGGTTGGAAATAAACTGAGTTCACAGCATCCAGTGGTGCCCCTATGTCATACAAAAACATCCCTGTAGCCATAAAGAGATGAGTATTCACTCTCTTAGCCGCTGATGAAACATTTCACATGCCAACTGTATTAGCATGTAGAGAAGGATGTTTCCCTCTCCATCTCTTTCTCTATCTCCACTAATAGTACTAGTCCCTTCTCTATTAACCAACAAAATGTTAATTTTATGCACAGTGTTAGGATTAGGGTTTCATTCAAACAACTTTTTCCCACTTTCTGCTTATTGTTTGATCTTTTAAAAAAAACCCAATGAAAATTAAACTTAGAACTCATTAAATCTTCTCCGCTGAAGATCCAAGGTCACCCAGAAAGATATAAAATTTAATTTTAATCTGCTTTTACATGCGATTGATCTGAGTTGAATACCCAGTAAGCTAAATTCAAAATTAATTATAATCATTCAATGGTTTATGAAGTTCTCAGCTTTATACTATTGACATGATTGAATTGTGATTAGTGCAGAGTTTAATTGAATTTTATGAACATAAGCACATGAAAGTGAAACCTGACACGTGGGAACAGGTTTCCTTGTTTATTTGAAACAGGCTTTATCCATCTATCACATTATGTAAAAGGATTCTTTGACAGGAAGAATAGAATCTTACGTTAAAAAGGCACAAGCAACATTTGTTACTTCAAATTCATTCTATTTTCGTATGGAAATGGTAGATTTGATACTTTGTACACCCTTTTTTTAATAAACCAATGTAGGAAAATCATCAGCAGGGTTTACTCATCTGCCATTTTCGTTGTGGAAAGGTAATGTTTTTACCTTTATGAAAAAATCAACTGCAAACTTTTACAGAAAAAAAAGAAAAATTCTCTTTTGCTTTGTTCACAAACCGTTTCTGAACAAGCGGTTATCAAAAGCTGCAAGTCTTTCAAAGTGGAGAAAAAGAAGGAAACATGCACCTCTCTCTCACATGCACCATCACGATTCACTTGCTTATATGGTAATGAAACCACCAACGCCCATTTCAGAAGTTCAAAACAGATGCCAAATTCTTCACTTCTTTTCTGCTTCTTCTCTCTCTGGATACTGTCCTCAATCTCATTATCAGGTACTCTCTTTCCCACTCGCAAAAACCTTATGAATTTATCTTTTTTTTTTTCTTACCAAAATATTTCTTTTGGACCTTTTTCTTGCAGATGGCATTCAACTCATACTAGTAAACAACTGCAAAGAAAGCATATGGCCTGGAATCCTCGGAACTACTGGGCATGAAACTCCTCACAAAGGCGGCTTCCGTCTCTTCAGTGGGGAGCAAACAGTTCTTGAAGTCCCTCATAAATGGTCAGGCAGAATCTGGCCAAGACAAGGTTGTTGTTTCAACCAAACAACCAGCAAAGGCTCATGCCTAACTGGGGACTGCGCCGGTCTCCTGCAATGCAATGGTGTCGGCGGAGTCCCCCCCGCAACAGTAGTAGAAATGACTCTTGGCACCATGGAATCTTCCTTGCATTACTATGATGTGAGTCTCGTTGATGGATTCAATGTTCCTGTTTCAATGGCACCTGTAGGTAGCAGTGCAGGCTGTGGAGTTGCAGCATGTGAGGCTGATTTGAACATCTGCTGCCCTACTAATTTGATTGTGAAGCGACAAGGGAAAGTGGTAGCTTGCAAGAGTGCATGTATTGCTGCAAAATCCGATAGGTATTGTTGCACTGGGGAGTTTGCAAATCCAAAAAGCTGCAAGCCGACTATTTTTTCCACTCTATTTAAAGCAATTTGCCCCAGGGCATATAGCTACGCCTATGATGATTCCACAGGTCTGAAAACTTGCAGGGCTCCTCATTATGTCATAACATTTTGTCCTCCAAATTGATGGAATAATTACTGATATTGTTTCCAGTGCTTGTAACTGGATTTCTAGTTATGATTCAGTTTATATCATGAGCGATCGCCAAATGTGTAGTTGAATTTAATGTCAACTGAAATTTGTAGAAGAATGAAGATTTCTTCTCGTTTTGTCTCAGCCCACTGATCTATTGCTTTACAGAGTGGTTTATAAATTCTGATAAATGACAAGGGCAGCCTATCAATTATTGGAGAAGCACAATCCACCCAATTAAATAACTTCCTATGATATTCCAACAAGATCATATGTTGGAAATTCTGTTAGACACGAGTCTTAATCAAGGCCTTTTTTTTCCTGTTCCAAAACTCCAAAGTAAATTGCCACCGCTTGATATCCATAAACAATGTCCAACAATAATTTAACTCCAAGGACTTTCCAGGGGTTCTCATTCTCCCAGCCACCTACATTATTACTTGTATTGTATAGCAACATCATATGGCCTGTCACAAATTTGGCTAAAGCAAGAATTTCAATAGCTACATTTATCATGCCAAACGCAGACTGGAAATTGGTCCACTGGAATCAATGGTGGATGATTAGCGTCACCCCGAGCTATACAAAAAAGATCAAGTATGTCGATTACACTAGACACACTTACAAGAGGAAAACGAATGGCAAAGCCATACTGAATATCCGAAGTTGGAAAGTGTACAGTTATTTTCAAGTTACAATGAGCTGATGGCTTTTGGAAGCTGTGCTTGAATAATTATGCAAATCCTTGAGCATATTATACCGTGCACTCAAACTTCTCAGTCATACTCACTGAAACAACACTATAAGACAACTAACTCGAATAGCTAACCACGTTATTTACATGAAAGTCAATGGCATAAAGAATTATCCAACCTTTAGTCCATAGTGCAGTGCGAGGAACTCTTATAAGTTACAACATCAACTTTTGAGTAACGGACCGATCTACCTTAAAATCAAACATTTTAATTGTCATATCACAAATCTTAGACCTCCAATACAGTCTCAATCTCGCATTCATGAAGTTCCAGTATTAAGCATTTCTCAAGTCTCACAATACAATACATCTGAAACTACAGAAAACGACTCTTAGAAAAATGACTAATTCTGTAAAAAGAAATAGTGCTGTCTTTTTATAAAACTTTGAACGATAATCAATTTTCCCTGTGAATGGACACATAAATCTACACCATAAATTTCTGATTTCTCGAGTAAAACTTGAAAATGTCCTAGGCAACTTCTCTCTAGTTAAACTCAAGTGATTCTTATAGCCATAGTCCCTATGATCTCAATCAACAATCAACAATCATGCATTCAATCCATGATTCCATGAAACCAGCATAGAATAAAATAGCCAATAACCAAAACAATGCATCAATATTATGCCTAAGGTAAGGCACTGAACCATCATATGGAGAAAAAAGGTTCCTTAAACAAAAAAAAAAAAAAATCCATACATCAGAAAAAAAAAAAATCAAACTCTCCCAAAGACAAGCTGTCGCCACCTAACAACTTTTTTGTACAGTCACAATCACAATTTTGCTACCTCATTTTTTACACCCATGAAACTTGTACAGTAAAATTATCTCTCTGGGGCATCAGTTTTTTTTTCACCAGCTGTGCCACAGCTAGCCTGATTCTAGGTATATCCTCAAACTAACAAATGTACAGTTTCTAGTACAACCAACAATTGTTTTTTATTTCCGATCAGCTCTCCAATCTATCCAAATAAATAGATGGGTGCTGATACTAGACATTAAAGAGAAAAAAGAAAAGAAAAGAGAGAGGCACTCATACTATCCTCAGTTAGCTGTACAACAACTTTCTTTTCTATGCCTTCTATGCAGGATGTGGAGTCATTATGCTAATCCTCCTTTCTGTAAAATATAAAGCACCCCGTTATAAATTTGTTCTTTTACTAGGGTTGGAAGATGGCAAAGAACCAAAACGTAAATAAAGCAAGAGAAAACATACCCCCGGCTGCAACAAGCTTCTCTACACGTGCAACTATATGCTTCCCATAAGTATACTTCTTTAAAGCATTCAAGTGAACCTTTATTCGGTTGAGAATAAGTTCAAGTTGCTGGTCATCACAAGTTTCCAGCACTTTCTGTACAACATAGTTTGCAAACTGATCTTTCATCATCACCTGATATAAACAGAAGGTTAAAAAAAAAAAAAATCAGTATAAGACCCCTATTAAGTAGATTACCAACACAACCAAACAATATAAAGTTAAAAGCAATATGATGAGCATGTTGCAAACCAACAAACCTGAAGAGGTTCATTTTCATCAATTGAACCAAGCATCTCATTCACCAGAGTCTGGCGTTCTGCAGGAGTTCCAAAAGTTAAACACTTCTCTATAACATTGGAGGCAAACTTCTGTTGACTCATTTGAACTATCTGCCCAGTTAACTTTTTAATTATTGCTGAGCGCTCGTGGGGTTTTCCATGCTCCAGTACATGCTGTGACATTATAAACAAGAAATCAGAAGTGCAGCAACTATGAAGTTTGGAATAAGAGGGGTAAAGGGAGGACATAGAATATAGTTATTACACAATATTTTGCACACCAAACACCACAGACTTGCACATAAAGGAATGAAACTGACAAAAGAGAAAGTTTCAGTCACTTAATAGCAAAAGGGCAAGCCTGAAAGCCTCAGCACGGAAAGGAAGACTAACTTAATATTTCACATGGGCTCTGCACCTCACTTCTTCAACATTTACTGGTCTATAAAGCTTTTTTGAGAAAAAAATGCCAAGTTGCTAAAACTTGCATTCTCTGCCAACCCAAAAGTAAGACCACCATTTTCCCCATTCAACTCCCAACCCAACAGAACTTTTACATAAGTTTCAGAATCAAAACAGCTCTCTGAACAATGCTGTGTTTTGTTGCTTCCCTTGTTCATCGATATAATGTTATAGGTTTTTCCACTCAGTTGGCTCAACAGCCATATAAAGGGCTTAAATGTTCCAAAGTGCAGCACATCAAGAATAAGGTAAAAATAAGTATATCACTGTGAGTTATTGCTCAATTAATCAGTTTGGAATAAATAACACCATTGATAAACACACCATTAACCGCATTGTCATGTCATAAGTACATTCAGCCCTGATGGGATAGAAAACAAACCTGTACAACATAATTCCCATATTGATCTTGCGCCAACATGCAAACTGAAGATAGAATCTCATCCATCATTATACGTTGGGTTTTCGAATCATGGCAATGCTCAAGGACTCTCTGTCACATGAAAATTATATATTTAGTATTGGAAGTTTTAGTTTGACCATCCCTAGTCATGATATCTATAACAAAAAATGTTCAATAAAAAAATAGGGTTTTTAACCTGTATGACACGACAACCATAAGGATGAGTAGATAGTGTCACAACTTGGTCATAAAATGTTGAAACAATGAACTCGATAGAATCTTCAGGTACACATTCGATACATTTCTGGATGACATGGTTTCCATTCTGATCCCGAACACAGCGCATGATATGACCGTCAAGCTCTGTCACCATTTGAGTCTGCTGGTCCAATTCAACAACTTCTATAGCCTGATAAGATCTAAATGAATTAAATTCAAAATGTAAAATATAAAAAGGCAAAACACTAATTGACCTTAGCATCTAATCCTATGAATCCTACATCATATAGTGTAGTGCAATACAGTAGATCATGGGAAAACATCTATGTACTGAAATCTGCAACACAAATCTTCAGAATGAAGATAAAGTGTTAAAAACTTGGATTGACTAAATAAAAGATACCTTCTGGATCACTCGACAGCCATACATCTGGAGACTAAGAGTCAGCACATGCCCAGTTAATTGGTCAGCGAGTTCTCTTATTTGAGCAGCAGTTCCATGCTCAAAAAACTGTAGATAAGCACGAAACAATTGCCATGAAAAGTCAACATTCCATCTTAGTTTTAGACAGTATCCACAAAATAATTGAACATGCACAGAATTTTTACAATGGAGCTCCTTTATCCACAATAATAATAAAACAAACTCTATCAAAAGATCACAGCAAATCAGTTGTTTTAGATTAGAAGTACCTTTTGAATCACATAGTTACCAAACACATCAGTCATTAATGAAAGTGCTTGGGGAATGATCTCATGGAAAACCATATTTTTCTCGTCAGTTGTGGCAGTTTCAAGTTTCTGTTGAATAAACCGACTTCCATACTGATCCGCACTGTATACATGAAAATAAATGAAGAATTAAACTTCTTGATTGCCACAACTAAGAAGACTAAGTGTAGGCAACAGTATATACCTGAACTCAACAACATGTCCAGCAATTTCTGACAGTTCAAAGCATTTAGTTTTATTGCTTTTGAACTCATCCAGTAAAGAGGATGCAAAGCTTTCATCCAAGCCACCGCCACCTTCTGAGTGCCAAGGTCCCATGACACTCCCAGAAAGATTCCTCATCCCAGAAGAAAAGCGCATATTACGCTCCCCATGCCTGACAGGACTACCTGCTCCAACAGGAGAATTTGGAAAAAGGGATTTCCCAGGATATTGAAGCCCAATACCAAATGTAGGATTGCCATAGAAATTATAATTCAAGCTACCAGATTTACCAAGATAGGGTGCACCAAACTGAGATTTTTCAGGTGATAGCAGCGCTCCTAGGTAAGCTTTCTGGAGTCCAAGTAAATCCATATATGAATTACCAATGTCCATTGTGGGGTCATTGAGAGCTGCAACCTGCGCAGCAGCAAATTCATTTGATCTCAAGTACTGAAGATACAATGGGTCCATCAGAGGCATCTGAAAAGCATTTCCAGAAGTTTGATTCCCCAGTCTATTAATGTTCTGCAATTCTGCTGCTGCTGCCACTATATTTGGTCCTAAACCCAAATTTCCCCCCAATGATCGAGAGTCCAAGCCGTTTGCTCCCATTGCAGAGGCAGCAGCAGCACTTTCAAATAACGGTGGCAAAGCACCACTACCCAGTGGGCTTCCAATCATGGGAGGTGATGAAGGATTCATTGCAAACCCGTTTAAGCTAAAGTTCGAAAATGCAGAATTCATGTTGCCAACCAATTGTGGTTGAGAAGCTGAACTTCCTCCACCAGTGAGAGTTGGAGTAGAGGATCCTTTTAGGAATGAGTTCACAGATGACAAAGCAGGCTTATGAACATCAGCCATGAAAGAAGTGCTGTTCATATCAATCCCAAGCCCACTGCTTTTACCCATATTCAAATAAGATCCTTTAATTGAGTTGGATGCAGAATGCATTTGAAAATTCCCAGGTTCCGACTTATTTAAGTATGAATTTTGTTTCATCTGCTTTGCATCACTTTGTAAATTAAAGAGACTGTGATGATCATCAATTTCATGTTGATTTTGTGACTGCAAATGATTCTCTTGATCTACCATGTCATCTGTTGACAGATTCAGGTCAGACAAAACAGCTGCTAGCTCTGCAGAGCTATTCGAACTTGTAGACACACCATTTAACAAGTTTTGACCACTGATATTGTTTTTATCGATGCTAACCCTCCCCTCTCCAACAGGTGGAATGCGAGGAGTGGGAGCCCTAGCTACAAGTGGATCAGGTGTGGTGCTTCTCGACAAGGAAGCACCTAAGGCAGATGCATAAGAATGAGAAGCTGATGCACCGACATTTTGTACAGCAGGCAGACCCTGCTTATTTGCACCAGAACGCAAAGCATCAATAGTTGCCAAATCACGATGCAGATGAGCAAATTGAGTTTCAGAAGTCTCAACAACATCCTCAAATGCATTGCGGCTAGCAGGACGAGAAGGATGCCTTGAGACAGGGGCTGCATGATTTATATCATCCTGCAATAAAGAAACATAGTACAAAGCATTTGTAAAGAAGCACAAAGGAAGTGTGAAAAAGGAACAAGAAGAAATTGAGCACCTATCTATGAAACTACCATTCAAGCCCAGAAACGAAAAAGATGTACAACACAAAAGGCTGAATGGAAACATTTTGCACATAAGTATTAAAAAAAATACTGACTTAATTGAAAAAAAGATGCATTATCATTTGGAAAATTCACAGAATAGCAAATTACACTAATATTTCCAAAAAAGCAAAGCCAGTGAGGAGTCTCCTACTTAGTGCCTCTTTGATACAGGGTCACAAATCATTGCCCGCTACATCAGAACTTCCAAACCACCAAAGTAGAATCATATTAATGCTATTAATTTGTTCCTTTAGGAAACACTATAGAACAAGACTTGATTGGTGAACAGATCACTTGAAAGCAGCCAAGTAAAGCAAAAGCATATGAATTAACTCTCATTGGCAGACAGATAAATCCAGAACTTATTGAAACTAATTTCACGTTTCTAAACCTTCAATAATAAAGTCACTCCCTTTCTTTCCTTTTCTCTCTCTTTCCTTCTACGAGAAAGGCACACAAACAGTTACTATCAACATGGAAACACTCTATGACATAAAGCATAAGATTTACACGAAAGGAAATGCACACAAATGTGTTCATTACTCAAGCAAAATCCATGTAATCATCAAAATATGACCTTTCTCAGTCACAATAAAATTTCTTGTTCTACCAAATCTCCAGCAAGATTTATAGACATTAATAGACACAAAAAATCATAAATGTTCAATGTGATAATCCCCTTACAATTAGCATGGCACGATAATCTCCCATTAGCGAATTTCATTCCTCGATGAAACATAACATTACTCCTACCCAATCTAACAATATAGAAACAAACTAATAAACCGAACAAAATATAATATTTACCATTAAAAAAGCAAACCAGTATCACATGTATTCACCTAACTAAACCAAACCAAAACCACAAAATTATCACCAATTTTTCACCTGAATGATCTCGGCAATGCTCTTCTGCCTACTTCCCAATCCTAACCCAGGCAACCCAATCAACCCATCTCCTCCCCATTGTCCTCCACTGCCACTACCAGCACCACTATTTTCGTCCTGTCTCTCTCCAAACCCTGGCTGCACCGCAAAAAGAGACCCATTTCCCTTCCTCCTATCACCAATCCCTCCTACTTCTCCACCTCCTCTAAGTCTTTGTGTAAACCTCCAATCCTCCTTGGACAACAAAGGTGGAGGCAACCTTGGATTCAAATTGACATTAGAGTAATAATAATTTACATACGCAGGATCAGCCCTCAACTCCTCCTCACTCGAGAAGCCACCTTTGTTGCTGCCAAGTTTATTGAACAAACCACCTATAGAGCTCAAAGAACCTTCAACAGTTGGCGGGGCTGACCCACTTCGATAAATATTGAGTTCTTTCTCAAGATCAGTCGCAGCAGTTGTAGTATCGACTGATGTTTGTTGCTGCTGCTGCTGCTTTTGTTCACGAATCAGCTTTCCTAAATCTTCAACGTATTCAGGGCTCCGAAACATCGATGATCGTACTGAAATATCTGGCATCATCTTTGAAGACGAATTACACGATGGAAAAGATTATCAACAATCATTTACACATGAAAGATTAAAACTTTGAGCTGCATATTGCTAATTTCTAAATAGCTCTGTAGTTTTAAGCTCAAAAGATGTGATTTTTACGATAAAAACCAAGAATCGAGGTTTCAAAAAACGAAGAAAACAAAACCCAGAACGTAAAAACTAAGCTTTGATGGTGTCAGAATGCAGTTAGTTACGTATAAATAGAAATGGTTCGGATTGAGAGTGGATAATTGCTGGAGGCTTCCGCCATTTTAGAGAGAGAGAGAGCAAGAGTGAAGTGTGGAAGATGAAGGCAGTAATAAGTTGAGAGGGAGAGAGATCTTAGCCGTTGGTAAACGAATGGACGACTAGGATTGATTTTGAATAGATTTGTTCTTGCAACTGTGTATCCTAGGGTTTTATTTGCAAGGTTAAATGATAATTTACTGTTCTATTTTTTAAATAAAAAATTCGGACAAACTGAGTTTTTTTATATATTTTCTTTTTATTTATTCTTAAATACTTTAACAATTATCTGAATAGTTTTTAATTTTTTTCCCAAATAAAAAAATTAATATTTTTGAAAATTAATTTTATAGATTTCTTAAGAGACTTATAAATAGATAAAGAATTTGAAAATTAATTTTTATTGCAAATAGATGAATAAGCTTTAATTTATTCATTGACAATTTCAATGCAAGTTGGAGAATCGTATGAGTAGCGTAGAAATTCCGTGCTTCTCCACGATGGATACGTACAGGGTCAACGTATTTTACAAAGAATTACAATTATTACACTTTGATTAAAAAAAAAATCATATTTTTTTACACTTAATAATATTTAATATGAAAATAAATATTTTGGGCAGTAGAGTCAAAGTACGAAAGAGAAAAGGCGAATGTAAGGGATACACTTGTTGTGTTCTTACAGCTACTAATTGGTCTATCTATCTACGAACTAAAAATAGCTACGAGCCCACGAGGCTCCCTAACGTATAAAACAAGAACACGTGGCGGATATTTACTGGTCACACAGTCACGCCTTCAGCGGTGTGTGTGTCCCACAGCAAGTGGGATAGATTTTTTTTTTGGCAAATCCCTATTTCCAACCCAAGGTTAGCTGATAAATAATTTCTATTTGCAGTTCGGAAAAGTCAAATTTCCACTCATTTATTAAATTTATTGGAGAAAACAGTTAAATTTTTTTGTAAAATATTAAAAAGACAAAAAGACCCTCTAATATTGTACCCTCAAAAATTTATCAAATAATTTTTATACTCTAAATTTAATTAAAAATAAAAAATTATTAGTATAATTATAAATAAAAGTATCAATAATATAATTTTAAAATAAATAGATTAATATTTTGAGGTGATAATGAAAATTTTTAGGGGATTTTAAAAATTCTTAAATGTTTGGGGGTGTTTTAAACTTTTTTAATTCCTATAAGATCTAAAATAATTTCAAAATTATAATTACCAATCCAAAATAAATTAAAAAATAAAATAAATTTAATTGTAAATATCATATTAAAACTATTAGAAATGTAAATATATTTTTAAAATATATAAGATGAGTATGATAACTTTTAAAATAAAATAAAATAATATTTATTTATCTATCGTAAATTTTGAAAAATAACACTTATACCATAATTAATATTTTATATTATAATATTTAAATAGAAAAACATAAATCATTAAAATTAATAATTGATTTTAACGAACAAATTTTAAACTTTGAGTGTGAAATAATCATTTGGCTTTTCATTTTTACACCTATGTTTTTTTTTTCAACCATAACATAAGAATGATTTGAAAATAAATAATAGTTAATTTATTTAACACTTATACCTTAAATGGTAAAAGGTTATTGGAATAATATTAATTTTGTTATAAATTTCTTTAATCAATAATTGTGTTTGATAAAATAACTTTATTTTCAAATAAAATAACAAGTAATGGAAATAATATTTTAAAACATATTTACAATAAGATATCAATTTGAAAACATAATTTAATTAATTGATTCTATATTTTGATAACATAAAAAAAACCCTTATTTTAAAAAATATACAAAGTAAATATTATTAATTTATATTTAATAATCTTTCAACGATGTTTAAATAAAATAATACTTTAGTTTATCTTTATTACTGACAAGTAATAACCAAACATAATAATTATTTATACATATTATATTTTATCAAATATTATAATAATTTATATATATTAATCTTTTATGTAATATATCATTATAGTAATCTTTTATTTGTTGTAATAAAATATTACTCGAATTAAATGAACTCAAAGGGGTTATACTAATATAACTAATAGAATGAGGTTAAGTGAATTTACCTTAATATAAAAGATTTTAATCGAAGTTAACCACATTCAAACTTTGCATACACAGTTGATTTTGTTAGATTCACATACTCGATGCCCCAATACCCAACCTACATTCCAATGATGATGACCCAATCTCATTGTTGATATGCTTGGCGATGTACACGTTACACAAATTTGTTCATTTTGATTTCGTGTATTGATATACTATGATAGATTGTAGGTTCAAATAACTACAAAATGTTTGCTTTTGAAATTCATTGACCACTAAAATCAGCAACACTCATTCGATTTTAGCGATGACAACTCAAAGAATGTAAAAACTATGTTAGTCATCTGTTTGTTCCATTACCATATACGGATTACATATTTTCATTTTGTATACTTAGCTTACACATATTTATGTTTTATACATATATTTTGTATACTACATTGATTTGCTTTTTGTATATAGTATACATATTTTGTATACAATATTTATTTATGTATTACAGTAGATAAACGATATCACAATTCATACACTCTTGATTCCTTAGTCGTGGATTAATGCTTTGCAAAGGAAACTATCATATAACTCCCTAAGATATAAATATAAAAGACTGCCCATTTCATAAAACAAAGGAAAATCATCTGTTAGTCTAGTCGACATTAGTTTGCCCACCAGAACCTCATCACGTCTACCCAAGAAAATTGACTAATATTTCGATTTCAACAACTTTCGCCCTTAAAATTCTATGAATCATTAATAATAATAATAATCAAATAATCAAATTCACATCTTCGTACCTAATTTTTGTCGAGTTTCTTGCTTAATTTTGTGATTATATTCATGTAACTTCTGGATTGTTACTAAAATTTTATGCAAGTTTAAGAAAAAAAGAATATGAATAATTGTTTTTTTTTCTTAATCTTTCATAGTATAAATATCCCTAAAGTTATTAGAGTTAACCACACTTTCCCACCCAAGATTTGTTCTAAAAACATTTTTTTACCCTATAAATTCATAAAATATGCTTTTTCACCCAAAACTTTATCTTTATCAACGAAAAAGTATTTTAATATAGTGTCAAAAAGTCAAGTCATTATATTATCTCTTATTATTTGTATAAATATAACTTTGTTTTAAACATAATAGACTAACCAGTTTATATGTTTAAAAACTTGTAATCAGTAATTAACTTCTTGCAAAAGTATGAAAACTCTAGCCCTAATCACTTCTTTTTTAATTGGAATTTCACTTTCATAACTAACTCAATTGCTTTTACCACTTACAATAATATCACTATTCCCTCATCCGCCTCATTGGAAGTTGACAAAGAAGTAGGAACTATTGAATTTCATCGATGACTCGTTGGCGTTATCAGATTTCATCAATGACTTGACACCATTTATATTTCTATTTCAAATCAATGCTGAGTTTGGTGAAGGAGTTGTAAACTAACTTGTTAGCGAAGACAATGTTGTAACCTTTGGAGGTTTTCAATATAAGAATTTAGTTGTAGCTTGTAACAACAATAGCTTAGAGATGGTGAAAGGGTGGGTTGAGTGAAGAAAAGAGTGAGAGTGACAATAAGAAAGAGGAGGGTTATACTACAAAGTTGATACATGAAGAGATATTTTAAAATTGTGCTAATTTGATTTATATGATAATTTGATTTTTATTTTTCAAATTATAAAATAAGATAATTAAAAAATTCCAAGAATTTAAGAAATATGATGACCGTTGATAATTTTTAAGCCATATTAGACCTCCCCTCCAATCATATTTCTTCAGCTCCCTAACCCATAATAAACATACAATAGTTGTTCATCTTATAAGTTCGAAATTGTGGGTGTCGTGGCAAAGGGCAATTAGTTGACATTACATAAAAAAGAAAACGTTTCTTCTTCACAAGGTAGCAATGAAGCAAAATGAAGAGATACTTTTATTTTATTTTTTTATGCTTTTGACACAATCAAAGCTGCATGCAATGCATATTAATATTAAGTTAAGTTGTGAGATAATGTTAGGCTCATAATTCATATAATATTATTTATTGAATGCCAAAAGATAAGGGTCATTTTGCAGACATGTGATATGATCTTCTTGGTCATGACGTCTCTCACATGTCCAGTCTCTTCTCACTTTTCAACTCCACCGAAAAACAAAGAAACCATTTCCCCTAAACCCTAACCCTAATATAAAGCCCGTCTGATTTCCTTTTTCAATACGAATAAATAATATGTGGATGGATATTGCTCTACGTCTTATCTTTCATTTGAATAATTCAGCGCTCATTGTCATACACATTAAAATATTATATGTATACGACCGCAAGTCTTGAAAGTGAAACATGATGGAAATCTGCCAGTGTGATCTGACCTCACCATTTTTCTAATTTTGAGAATAATTTAGGCCAAAGCACTATTTCCCACCCAAGGTATGTGACAATACATGTTTCTCCCCATTTAACTTTAATAATTCTAAACATCCACCTCCAAATAATTAAAATTAATAATAATAAATATAAAATCGTTATTTTTTTTATACTATTAAAAATAAACTAAAATTATTTTCTCAAATAAAAACAAAGTTGAAAAGATGGTCATCTTTTTACAAATCTTCTTCTGAATGGATATTTGAGATTATCAAAATTAAAAAGAAAAATCTTGGGGTCACAGCCTAACTTGGGTGGGAATAGTCCTTTGGCCAAAAATTTATTGCAGATTGGTCATGTTACCGCCAATATATTTTTTAGTTGCAGTTAAAAAAATTAAAATATTGTGGAAAGTTTAAACCTTTGTCTCCTAACTTGGCTCTGACTTGTTTCACTCTGGCTTAGATTATTACTTCTACATGACGCTTAAGTTTTGTTCCTTAATTTTAAATAAATTTGTTGTCTACAAAATCCCCAAAATACTATGAATATACATTTTTGTATATAGTTTATTATATAAATAATTTATCATCATATAATTAAATAAATTTAAATTAAAAATAAAATAATATCTAATTATAATTAATATTTTATTTATATAGTTAAATTACATATTAAAAATATAAACATATAGTATTACTCTATTACAAATAGGAAGTGATAAATTAAGAAGCATTAACTCTCTCTTGTTCAGAAGAGTCAAAACACATCCAATTGACTCCAACCTTAATAGTAATAGGATTTTGGTTTGAATCATTTAACAATTAAAAAAAAAACTAAATTGCGTCAAAAAGTTTTATTTCATCTCAAATCTCTCAGTATTGTATATTTTGGTAAGTATAATAAAAAAATACAAGGTCAAATTTTCATAAACCCTTACCATACATCATGTAAAAGTTTAATACGATCCCTACTCATTACACATAGTATGATATCAATAACCTTATGTTCACCTTGCAGAGGATAAATTTTCAATAAGGCCCCCATGCATTACATTTTGTAACATGTCAAAAGCTCCCCACACATTACATATTGTAAAATTTGATTGAAACTTAATATGTTGTCCAACATTATAGGGTTTCAATCATGAAATGTGAAAGATTCGGTCGAAACTTTGAAAATTAAATATGTATACTAAATAACAATACACAATCATCAAATAAATGAAATTTGAAGTTAATTATATGTGTATATAATAAACTTTTTTTCTTGATTTCGGATTTAATGTTAGAATGTAAGTGAAAGAGATTGAAAATGATTTTAAGTTGTTGGGTTTTGTTTAAAAAGTTGGAATGAGGGCATTTTTGTAATTAGACTTGAATTTTGGTTATATAGACATAATCTCTCAATCAAAAGCTCATTTTCGAATTGCCCTCAATTTAGGGTGGTGACCAGGGATCATTTTCTAAGTAAACGTCATTTATTTTATTAACATAAATAAGGATATAATTACAAAATAAAATTTTAATTTTTCATTAATATGCCCATAGATATATATATGACTTTACCTATAAATATATTTATTTAAAATTTTATTAAGGGGAGAAATGAAAAACGGTGACGTTTGGAGTTTATGTTGGTCACCTAGTAGTTTTGAGAATTTCAAAAGGGGTTATGTCACATTCAACTCCCTGTTTGTTTTCTTAGTTTGGCATACTAATCACAAGTTCACAGTGTAGAGTGTTTTATAAGTTTTGAAGATTGAAGAAAGAGGCAGGCATATATGACTTTAGAATGAATCTGATGCGTTGCAAACAAGAAGAATGTATGTTTTCTTAAGAGTAAAAACACAATAATCAATATTGCGAGAATGATTTTGTCTTTCCTTGGCATTCATGTTAGTGTTGTCGGCCCATATCAAACTAGTTTGCGCTCAAAAATTGGCTCGGTTAAAATTTATTTAATTCGAATTTTAACCTAGTTTGAATCGTTTTAAAACCAAACCGAATTTGAATTAGAGAGAATTTGATTCCATTTAACTCACGAATTAGGTAGATAACTCGATTTGATTTAAATTTGGCTCATAATTTGATTAAAATTATGTTAAATAATCATTAAACAATGTCATTTTGTCAATGAGTCATAAATTCAAAGCATAACTCTGAGTCACATATTCGAGCTATAGATTTAAACTACAAATTTAAATCAAATTCAAATTGAATTTGAATAGAACTCAAACCATTCTTAGTATTGGTTTGATGAACTTGAACTGAACTCAAACTAAATAACTTTTTATTTAAATTGAATTCAAACTAAAGAATATTCAGACTCAGTTTGATTTATATCCGATCTCTAATAAAATGGGTTTCAGAGAAAGCTCTCCAGTGGCCTAGTTCTAAAAAATTCTGGCCCAATATTGGCTCACAAAATATTTCGTTAAGCTAATAAACCACAAACTAATAACATTTTCGTGGTCGCTATCAATAATCAGTGACTTTGACTGTCAATAAAAGGCCAGTGAATCCTCAAACTTGGAACAAAACTCAATTAAATTGTGAATTCGCTAGCAATATTAATACTTTCCAATTATATGGACAACTCAATGTGTTAATAATATTCATTCAAACCAACCTCACCTAACTAACAAAACCTGACCCATAAGGAAGTTTTTCCGTTTACTATTATTATCAACAAAGAGGTTGATGAGCAACCTGAATTAGCCTCCCCAAGTTTCTAACCAACTTTCAATTCCTCTTGCAAGCTTTCTTTCTTTCTTTGTTTGATGCGCAGTTATTTTAGATTATTCATAATAATATATAAATTATTTGGAAAAGCTACACCCATTTAAGTGACCTGCAAGCAATCTTAAATTACATACGTTTATACTCTCTTGTCGTTTCCTACAATATTTTCTTATGATTTTATCTATTTTATTCATCTGGGTATCTGAAAAATGAACAGTGATTTCAAATTCGTAGTTGAAGGTTGAGAAAATCAATCTGGACTGTTCTAAATTTTTGGATCTTTATGTTAATTTTATATACATACTTTCATATCAATTTTGGCATATTTAAATGTATGTAAATTCCTTAGCAGCAATAACGTGGAAGGAACCATTGTGACAAGCTTTTTAATATATAATTAAGATTATGCATGGATGGTAATTAGAAATACGGCGGCTCAAGTTATCAAATAGTTAGTAACCTAATTTAAAGTTACACAGGGAAAGAGCTAATTAACTAATACTAATACACATCAATCAAACTATACATACCTTATTTTGAGTAGATAAATAAGTATATATTTGATCTATGTCATCATATGATTGGATTATTTTGAATTAAAGATAAAGTAATTCTCAATCATATGATGATACACGTAAGTTTATATTTATATGTATATTTAAACTAGATACATATAATATTTCTCAATACATATTAAGGATTATCATACGAGCAGCTAGACAAAGTTTGGTGGAGTTAAGTAATCAATCTCTGCGTAGGTTTACATGGCGTATAATCCCATTTTCTTTGCGGATATATCAACTTTAGCCATCGAGAAAGAAGAAAAAAAGTATATAAAGAGGTAGTTGTAAACTGATAAACTGCTTCATTCTTGCATTAGACACAGCAGTCAATCCAAACCTTAACTTCATTGCCTTATATTCTTATAGCCATTTCATTCTCAAGCAAGAACAAACAAAACGCCAAAAAAAAAAAAAAAATGGAAATTAAACAAGGGAAATCAATGGAGAATTCATCCGTTGTTTCGGAGTTTGAAGGGACTCTTCTGAAAGACCCCTATCCTTTTTCCTACTTCATGTTGGTAGCATTCGAGGCGTCGGGTTTGATTCGTTTCGCATTGTTGTTAATCGTATGGCCGGTGATTCGGCTGCTAGACGTGTTGGGGATGAGCCATCTGGGGCTGAAGCTTATGATCTTCGTTTCTACTTGCGGCGTTCATGAGTTGGAGATTCAGTCAGTGGCCAGAGCCGTTTTGCCGAAATTTTATATGGATGATATTGACATGGAGGCGTGGAGAGTTTTTAATTCGTTTGATAGAAGAGTTGTGGTGACCCGAACGCCGCGGATTATGGTGGAGAGGTTTGTGAAAGAGCATTTACGAGCTGATGAAGTGATCGGTAGTGAACTTTGGGTTAACCGATTTGGGTTTGCCACAGGTTTTATTAAAGGAGATTCTGATTGTATCTCTAATCAGCTTGCTAAATTGTTCATTGATCAAAATCCTACCTTATGTTTAGGAAGAAATACTTCGAGTTTTACATTTTTATCATTATGTTGTAAGGTAAGCGATTATGGAAACTAGTAAATTTATTAGTAATCATATCATAATTATCATAATTAATTAATAATATCTTTGTTGACAGGAACAAAGGCAGCCACCATTTATCTCCAACGAAACGCAACTTGACCACCAGGTGCTACGCCCACTTCCTGTGATCTTCCACGACGGCCGTCTTGTGAAGCGACCGACGCCGTCCACCGCTCTACTAATCATCCTATGGATTCCACTTGGAATAATATTGGCAATGATTAGAATAATTGTTGGACTAATGTTGCCCATGTGGGCTATCCCCTACATGTCACGTTTATTTGGCGGCACAGTCATTGTCAAAGGGAAACCACCACCGCCGGTGACCGGTAGCAACAGCGGGGTCCTCTTTGTATGCACCCACCGAACCCTAATGGACCCTGTGGTCTTATCTGCAGTATTAAGACGCAAAATCCCAGCTGTCACTTACTCCATTTCAAGATTATCAGAAATTCTATCACCAATTCCCACCGTTAGATTATCAAGAATCCGCCATGTCGATGCTGAAAAAATTAGAAGAGAACTAGCCGAAGGTGACCTTGTGGTTTGTCCAGAGGGAACGACATGTAGAGAACCTTTTTTACTAAGATTCAGCGCTCTCTTTGCTGAATTAACAGACCGTATAGTTCCCGTAGCCATGAATTACCGGGTCGGGTTTTTCCATGCAACAACAGCAAGAGGGTGGAAAGGTTTGGATCCAATTTTCTTCTTCATGAACCCAAGACCCGTTTACGAAGTAACGTTCTTGAAGCAGTTGCCAGTGGAGGCCACTTGCTCGGCCGGTAAAAGCCCACATGACGTGGCGAATTACGTTCAGAGAATCCTGGCTGCTACATTAGGGTTTGAATGCACAAACTTCACAAGGAAGGATAAATACAGGATGCTGGCGGGGAATGATGGAACCGTGTCGTATACTTCGTTTGTAGGTCAGGCGAAGAAGGTGGTGGGCACATTTAAGCCGTTTATTCACTAAGAAAAATATGAGAAATAAGATTGTTTATGTGGATTTGTTTTTGCTTTGTCTAAAGATGGGATTGATCTGTATTTTTAATTATATTCTTTCTTTTATTTGTTTTTGAATTATTATTTCTACAATTGTTGAATAATAGTACGAGGGTAACTGATACTAATCAGTTGATGATGTTAGTTATCCGATTGGGACTTGCAATCATAAATTATACGTTTCCTTTCAATTTATATTATAAACGAGCAATATTATATGTATTCATTTTAGATACATAAATGTATATATACTCATATGTGTCATCATATGATTGATTATTGTTTTATTCTTAATTCAAAATCATCCAATCACATGATGACATATATAAATATGTACATATTTGTGTACCCAAAGTAGGTACACATAGTTTTATTGATTATAAATATTCCTTTCAATCCAACCTGTTCAGATTAATTGAATGAATAAACTTATGCATACGAGAAATTTTGTTTGAATTGGTTAGATAAATAAACTTCAACGTACAGTTATTAGATCTACAAGATAAATTTATTATATATTCACACACAAAGAATCTTATCCATATTGGTTGGATTAATAAACTTATGAGCAATACTATGTGTACCCACTTTGAGTACACAAATGTATACACACTCATATGTGTCATCATATGATTGGTTATTGTTTTATTTTTAATTAAAAATCATTCAATCACATGATGACACATATAAATGTGTATACATTTGTGTACCCAAAATAGGTACACATAGTTTTATTGTAAACTTATATATACGAGACACCCTATTTGGATTGGTTGAACGAATAAACTTTTGAGCACAGTGATCAAACCCACAAAATAAATTTATTTACGTAACAATTAATAATTCAAATCCCACGTTTCTTTTTTTTACACTACCATATCTTAGAATCTCAAATACAAAGTATAAGACTTAAATCTTAAGTTGGCAAGTAGACTCTTCTATCTCAATAACAAACTTTTGAAGTATGATTCTTTCAAAATTTATATCATTTAATATCATAATTATCATCATATCTCTTAGTTACAATCGTATGATATGGGTGATAACGCTAACATTAAAGTATTTGTCTCCCAATTATAATAGTATCTTATATTGAAAAATATAAACCACTAATAAATATTGAGTTGTTTATCTCATATTTCATGGGACCCAAGCAAAATTATTCCTTCACAAGTACGTCCTCCACAATTAGGTATTAAGGAAATTAATTAAGCATTTCTTTGAATATAAAATTTTTTAATTTTTATTATTTTCCTGTTTGGTGAAGAAGTAGATTTGACAATTTCATTTCCTGGTAAAAGAAGCCAACAGGATTAGCAAGTGGGAAATTTATACTTTATAAGGCTAATAATAATTTCCCACCTGGCTAACCTAAAATCAATGCCTGTCAAGATAAGATCGACAAAACGTAACCTTTACTTAGTTTTGTGGAAAAAAGGGAAGACATTTACAGCTTCAATACTTTTATGAAATGCCGAAATGTGGATGAAGAAAAAGAATCCCATGAAAGCTTTATAAATTAATTCACATATCATTTCAGGAAACCATAATTAAAAATGATGGTCAAGGTTGAGAATAAATAAAAACCCTAAAGCCTGAAGCTGAAGACATGCAAATACCGAATGGATAAAATCAATAATTTAGAGGAAGGTTCTCTGTGTTTTCCATGGTTGTGGCCTTCACGTGACTCACAAGAATGAAAAGTTTCCCTGAAAAAGAAAAGAAAAGAAAATGAAAGGGAAAAAAGATATTCCAATTCCAAGTCTGAGATGGAAAACAATCAAACCAAGAAGAAACTTTACCTCACTTTCTCGAGCCCTTTTAAATTTATATTTGTTTCCAAGCAAGTAATTTAGTATTATAAAACGATAAATTAATTTTCTAATTATTTGATTAAATACGGTTTCTAAAAGGGATTACTTGCACCAATAATTAATGTACCCAGCTCTCGTATGTGATGACTCCAACCACCGATCATGTGAGAAAATCTAACTCAATTTCTAATTATATTTGTTTCCAATTCCAAATGACTATTCCCCCCCCCCCCCCCCTATGGTTTGATGCTAACTCAATTTTTTACTTGGTGATTATCGAAAATCTAAACACTTACTATTATGTTAAATTTTATTATTATTGTTAGGGATAAAATTATCATTTAATAAAAATATTTAAAAGACTAAAGATATATCGCATTGCCACCCCTCGGGTTTAAAAATCTAAAGTTTGAAAAACTTTATTCTCCTTTAGGGGTTTTTCAACCACCATTACCGACAACCACGTTCTCTCTCTCTCTCTTTCTCTCATTCCATTTTTGGCCATCACGAACTTAAGAAAACGATTGACAAAGACGTGTTTTTATCTTTATTGGTTGATTTTGTCAACTAATGATGGTCGAAAATGAAGTGCGACTGAGAGAGAAGTCAGGAGGAAGGTTGAAAATCGTGGGGGGAAATGCAAGTTTTTAAAATTTCGGATAAAAAAAATTTGTTAGTTTTTAAATTTAATGTTTAGAAATGTGATAAGTTTTAATTTTTTAAAATTTTTATTAAATGATAATTTTATCCCTAATAATAATAATAATACAATTTTTTAAAAAAAGTGGGTATGTGAATTTTCTATAATTAATAAATAAAAAATTGAGTTTGTACCAAATCTTAGATGGAAAATAATTCTTTAACCTCTATTCTGTTAAATAATTGATTTAAATCACATTCAATTCATCACATTATTATCTATTTTAAAATTATATATGGTTGAATCATATAATAAAATATTTAATACAAGTTGCGTGCATCAATTGAAGCCACAAGTCAAAGTTTTGAAACCCTTCCAAACTACTTTTATTTTGATTTCTATAAGATTTGATTTAGGTATAAAATTAATCAAGACTATATACTATTTTTGCATAATGCAGAATTGCTTTTAATCCAAGTTTCGATACCAAAACAATGAGGGGAACAAGCAAACGCAGCGTTGCATAAAAGGACAGTCAAAAGCATGCAAAGTGGGTAATGATGACGTGTCGGACAGAAAGACGGTCCACCTCTCAAGACGCGCCTGGTCTTGTAATGCGTGCCACGCATCACTTTTGTCAAAAAAAAAGTTGATGAGGCGCGTGACAACAAAAACAAATGGCGCTCCATTTTCCTTTTTGACGATTTTGCTGGCGCGTGAAAGACCAAAACATGGCTCACGTGGAAACCCACTCTACCGATCATGTGTGGATTGCTTAAATCAAAGTAAAAATTTAAGCTTAAATTAGAAAGCATAATTATTAAAATGTAATAGTAATTATTACTGACCAGACTTCTTGTTTATGAACAAGATCCCTTGGATTAAGGGATGATTAATCCATAGGCTTTGTTTGATTTGCAGTAGGATATTATAATTTTGGAAACAATGATGACGTGACAATTTGTCAACAAAATCTTGCCACCTCATCATTTGAGGAATTTTCCTCAAACTGCTACTATAATAAATCATACCCTTTCCTGATTTCAAACTGGATCATTATGATTCTCCACGCGCCTTGACTCCTATGGCGCGTTTGTTTACCAACGTCATTTTTTAATCAACCAATAATAACACATCACAGTTCAAAAATTCACTGCGTTAACAACACGCGAATAAAATAATACAACGCGGCTTTCCCTTAATTTGTTTACACGCGATCCCTTATTACTCTCATTTCTTTCCTCCGTTCTCTTGTCTCTGAAAAGCACCCCCTGCCTCTCTCTCTCCCTGAAGTTTGTAAAATTTTCCTGGAAATCTCCATCTTTCCAAGAAAATTTTTCAACTTTTCTCGTTGCTCAAATTAAATCTTTTGATTTGTGGAAATTCATCTAATCTACAATATTTTTTATTAGATCTGTCTTTATGTCTACTATAGTTTCGTCAACGTCTTATTGGTGTTACAGATGCAACCGGTTCGTTAGGGTTTTGAATCGAGAAACAATTACATGTCCTGACTGCGATGGCGGATTCGTGGAGGAGATCGAGAATCCGCCACGGGGAATCCAAACCACCGACATACAACACCGCGGACGGAGGAGGTTTCCTGCAGCCGCGATGTACATGATCGGTAGTAATAGTAACAACATCCACAATAATCGCTCTAATCGAGATCAGAATTCCTCAACCGGCCCGCTTCTTCGTAGAAGCCGAAGAACCGGCGGCGATCGGTCTCCTTTCAATCCAGTTATCGTACTTCGTGGACCGGACAGGGCGGTTCCCGGAGCGGATGTTGAAAATAACGGTAGTGGTTATGAATTGTATTACGATGACGGTGAAGGCGCCGGTTTGAGACCGTTACCACGTAGTATGTCGGAGTTTTTGTTAGGATCTGGATTTGAACGGTTGATTGAGCAGTTATCACAGATTGATATGAATGGAATCGGCGGTTATGAGCATCCACCGGCTTCAAAAGCCGCGATTGAATCTTTGCCGTTCATTTTTATCGACGCGAGTCATGTAGAACTGGAATCACACTGTGCTGTTTGTAAAGAAGCATTTGAATTAGGATCTGAAGCGAGAGAAATGCCATGTAAACATATTTACCATTCAGATTGTATACTCCCGTGGTTGTGCCTTCGTAATTCCTGCCCGGTTTGCAGGCATGAATTGCCTTCTGATAATAACCAAGCCATTAGTGAAGAGTCCGAAAATGGAGTCAATGGGGAAGGACAAATTTCGGGCTCGAATAATGATGTGGAGACCGTAGGATTAACGATATGGAGGTTACCAGGTGGAGGGTTTGCGGTGGGGCGGTTCGCGGGAGGAAGAAGAGGCGGTGAAAGAGAATTTCCGGTTGTTTACACAGAGATGGATGGTGGGTTTAACAATAGTGGAGGTGTGCCTAGGAGAGTTTCGTTTGGGTCAAGAGGGAATAGAGGAGAGAGAGACAGGGGAGGGGTGATTCAAAGGGCTTTTCGTAATTTGATTGGGTGTTTTAGCGGGTCAGTCGGTTCGAGTTCGGCCTCAGACTCAAGGATAAGGAGAAGGAGTAGAACGGCTTCGTTATTCAATATCTCCACGAGGGGGAGAAGGGGTTGGGATGTTTAGGATAACAATAGCAGTGGGAGAAGATGGTGATGAATGGATGAGAAAATATCTTTTCACTGTATATATTGAGAGAGACTGAGATAAGACTGAAAAGGGTTCATTCCTAATTCCCAGTCGATTAAAGAGTTGAAAGATTGAAGTAATAGGGGAGGGATCAGTTTACAATAATTAAAGCTGTTTTCTTGGAAGAAGATGAAGCTGCTGTAGCAGGAAGGATCACATAAGCCAATGGACAAGCTCTGTAGTCAATAGTTTGGCATTTGGGGAGAAAGAAGGTACATGATTTCATGTACCGTATTTAATTTGCTAGTTTCATGGATCGAATTAGAGGGGCTGCCGTTTATTTTTATTGTTCTATTTATAAATATCTGTAACCTGTAGCTAGTGATAGTTTTCTTATCATGTCATTCTTTTTCCAAGAAATCTATGAGTCTTATCCACCGTATGAAAAGCATTGTTTCTGAAATTCTTTTATTCAACTTTCATCAAACATCTGAAATCCTTTTTTGGATCACTGTTGTTAAAGCTTTGTTTTGAACCCATTGAAGATTTTGACTCAATTGAAAGTCTTTCATATACGAATAACTCCTCCATACGATGTTGAAAGCACAGAAATTACCCGTTGAGCTTAGTGTAGATGATGATATTTGTCTGTTTTCAATGTCATGTGTCATATTCTTGTCATGGAAATTGGGAAACTTGTTCATTGATGCCGAGGATCATGATTTTAATGGGTTTGAAATTACATATTAGAATTGATTGGTGCAGGTGTGATCAGAGAGGAAAGGGTATTGTATTATGAAGACATGGTGTCATAAAATGGATTCGGAGATCTTAGTCTAGTCAATAAGCGCAAGAAATCATATTAATATGAAATGATGTGATGATTAGTGATTATAGATAAGTGATTGATGATACTCTGATAGTGTTCTAATTCAATAATGTTCAGTTTCATGACCTTGCTGGGGCTCACTGGGTAGGCCTTCTGAGTTGTAAGGTTTCTAGAAGTGTGGCTAAATTTTTTACCAGTTAAGATTCCCAGTGTGTTTTGCATAATTTTTCAAGAGCGTTTAATGTAAAATGCGTTCATTGTTGTTGAAAACAAAGTGAATGTGTTTCATATTAAGCGAATTTTAATTACTCGTTAATTTGTTTTGTGGTTGAGCTTGTTGGTTGGATGGGTGGCGTGAATGGTGTTTATGTAAGATGTTATGGGAAAGTAGTTCAGATTGCAAGAATTCAACGGACTGGGACCGTTTCTTGTTCTGTTCGACATCTCTTTCAACCCACCACTTCTTGTCATCATTATTATTAACTCCATTTTAAATTTAATTTTTGTTTTTCTGTTTTGTATTTTTCAGTAAGGCCCATATGAGAGGTTGGGTTTTTTTATTATATTGGACCTCGAGCCCAAGGATGGTTGGGCTTTTATATTGTTGTCCTTCATTTTTCCTTGTTGAGTCTCTCTCCATAACAATTGAAATTCGTTTCTTGTTAGCAATGTTTTGAAACCAGACTAGACTGGTTGATTCAACTGGTCTATTGACCATTTGGGTACGAGTAAGGGAAAAATTAGTTTCTTCCCATGGAGTTGCAGTTGAACAGGTTGAATTTTATAGGGTCGCGAGAGGTCAACTCTAAGCAATTATTTTTGCAAAAATTTTGTTAATGGCTCTACTCTAGCCCAAGATTTTATATTTAATAAAGACACAAGGAAATATGTTTTGCATTTTGGTCTTGTATGTCAACCGATCAAATTCAATTTTGATTAAATATGACTCATATGTTATTTCTAATCATTAAAATAGTTAAAATTATTTTGTAAAATTTTCTTTTCGTCGAAAGTCACCATATTCATCTTGATTGCAAAACTCACAACATATCACGAAACCATTATTATGTTTAATAGTATATTATTCTAATTTTTTATTTAATTTATTTTATTGTCAATCAGAGGGATCAAGGCCTGGTATGAATATGAAAATACTGGTCTTGTATGGTCAGGAAATTAATGTAAAAAATATTAATAACAACTGCAAAAACTTTTTTGTACGACTTACAATTGGATGCAGCAAAGAAACAACTAAAGGTTGACTTTATATTGCTCTTCGTTTCTAATAGTCAAACTAAAGCATTGATGGATATTGAAGTTGTTTCACTTGCGAACAATGTCATTTAATAGTTTTCACATATGCAATCATTTCTGTGAGTAAAGGTGAATCATCTACAATACCCAGATCTACTAAATTCAAGACCTCTCTAATCGTCTGGCTGAAGAATTGAGGCCTCCCAATACCAGAAATCAGAACTGGTATGTTTTATCCAGGAAATGCTCACGGCTAAAATTATATGTACGACCGAATAAGCATATTGATGGTGGTGCTGATATCACTGTATCTTGTGTGTCAATGGATGACAGTCGTGCATCCGGTTATGGACTGATGAAAATTGACAACACTGCAGCCTGCAGGGTGTATCATCATCCAATTCTCGGAGAAACCTAAGGGCCCTGATCTGAAAGCAATGCAAGTTGTTACCACTGTCACTGTGTTGTCCATGCAAGAAGCTGCCAAATTACCATACATTGCAATTTGCATCAATGGATAATTCCGTTTGCAGTTAAGCACCATAAAGTCTACAGGCATATTTATTCAATAATTCTACACGGTTGCTTCTTGCAAGAAATTAGTTTGTAGCACACCATAATGGGTGTGCACTCATGTTTTGAGACTGGAGTTGAGATTCTGGATAATATGATCATGGGTGCAGCTGACTACTACCAAACTGAATCTAATATTGCATCTCTGTTTGCAGAAGGAAATGTTTCAACTGGTGTTGGATAGAATGCGAAAATCAAGAAGTCAAGATTGGAAAGAATGTCATTATTGCGAATGGTGATGGTGTTAAGAAAGTCGAGAGACCAAATGAAGGATTTTACACACAGTTGGGATCAAGTCATTTTAAAGAATTCAACAAGTAGCAATGGAACCCAAATGGATAGCTCAATTGATAAAAGAAGAGTTTTATATATAAGAGAATATGAGTTTAAGTCTCTTTTGATTCGTTAGACTCTTTCTGACCCTTCGGATTCCCAATTTTCTATTTTCCCTTGTTTATATATAAAACAACTCTAAGGTTACACAAATATTGGTATTGTTGGCATAAGTTCATGGTTAACCTAGCTTATAATATAAAGTGTGACTTTTAGCTTAAGGAAAATTCCTAAGCCCCTTTAGAGTATAAAGTTTTCACTTACACCCCTATTCAACTGGATGTTAAATAATGTTTTCAATTTTTGTCCTAATGGCTGAATGTTTGGATCTCTATTTATCTATGATGTGACATTATCTGATATACCAATTTTATACCTATTAATCATGTCAACATTTATTTCCTTTAACCGATATACATGATCAATCATTATAAATGTTATCTTCAATATTTATCTTAATGCTCAAACCAATACTTGTCTATAATATGACATTATTAGATCTCTCTGACATGTGTGTTCAATATTCATATGATAAAGTTGAAAATAGTCACAATCTTCCAACCTTATCGTTGGTGTGCACTATCTATATTGTTCATAAAGACATTTTTATCTCTCATTGTATATTTTGTTATAAACTTTACAGTAATATCCATTCTCCAAAGCATGTCATTTGAATACATCTTGCAAACAATCTTTGGTTGAGAAAATAACATTTGCTTTGAAACACTATTTGTCATTCTCATATAATTTTTTGATGTAACAAACTTCTTTCCTCGATTTTAAAATCATAATGTTGTATTTTACCCAAGAATTTAAAAATGACAATTTTCTAAATTTGTATGGTTTGTTTGTAATGTTATTATTTAATTTTAGGTTTTGATTATATCCGTATAACCCCTACAGAGTTAATCAATTTCATATAACTCCCCTTAATTTTGATTATTTTAATCAATTTCCCAAAAGCTAATCCTAAGTGAGGATTATGATTTAAGTACTCTTAAAATATAATTATAATCAATAATTAATTTTACCTATTTATAACTGATTATTTAATTTAGTAATTTAGATTAAATCATCTATATTAAACAGATAATTACTAATTTATATTTTTACAATTGATCAATTTTATAATTATTATTTGTAACATTTAATTGGAAATAAAGAAGAATAAATTTGTAAAAGTGTAATTAATTATAATTTAGTTTTGAGTTACATAACAGAAGTTAACGGCAGCGCCACTTACGCAACATTGCCACCATATAAATTTATCCGTATGTTGAATTGAAACCATTTTCGAAACGGCAGCACTGATCCCGTAATTCGCAGACTAATCAACGATTCTTCCACCAGATTAAACGGTGGAAAGAGTTGTTCTAAATTGGAATCCAAAGCGTCCTACGCAAATCCTCCGATCCAACTCCTCCTCGCCTCCGATGTAACGAGAGAGAAATTTGTTTGATCAAATTGCGTTAATCGATCCGATCCACTGTTGTTTTGATTTCACGCTGTAAGTCATCTTCTTCTTCTCTCGATCTCTCTTTAAGACCCTGTCATTCGTCGCTTATTGACGTTTATGGAATGAAAATTATCATCATTAAACGCATTAGATTGTGAGTAATGACTAGGATTATTTTAATTTGACTGTCTTTGTTTGAAACCCTAATTTTATATATAAATATATGAAAAAAAAAACCCTAATTAGATATGTGCCTTGCATGTTATTCGATTGAAGCTTCAAATTTCCGTGTCGAATGTTACAATTGTAATGCTAGAGATAATGTTACCGCGATTTTGATTCTAGTACCGTGGCATTCTCCTATATAAGTATTCTTAATGTGTATTGAATTTTAATTGTCTGTGTTTCATTTTGTTTAGCATTTTGCGTGATTGTATGGCTTTGAACATTTGCAGATTCTTAGAAGCTTTGTGAAAGCTTTGGTGGCTCTCTGAGTTTGATTGATCGTATATGTTAGTGAAGCGATTGTGAAGTCATTCAACCATGAGTTTTGTTTTTCGAGGTTCTAGAGCGGATTTAGAAAATGGGTTTCCAGGATTTATTCCAGAGCGGCGGACAGTGGTATGCTACCTTTACAATTTGAGCTTTTATGATACATTTTGTTGTCAGTTTTTGTTGATATCTTTTGATATTGAATTTGTTCTGTCACAGCGTGTTCATGCTACTCGACCTGTTAATTCCAACTCTCTTGCTTTCCTTGTTACAGGTACTTAAGTTCATGACTTGTATTTTTTTATATATGGTTTTTCTTTGATGTGGTAATGTATGATGCATTACATTGGTGTTATTATGATTAATCGACTGTGGGTTTCATGTGACAGTTCTCTTGCTATTCATGATATTGAATTCACATCAGATGTCATCAAATTTTCTGGTATTTCTGTAACTCTGTACATATACTTGACATTTTAGTCTTTCTGGTCCACGTGACTCAAGTTTATATTCTTTAAATAGAAACCCAACAGGACTTCTTGTCAATTTCTGTGTAGCTTTGGCTTGTGCTTGGTATCTTTTTGTTGGCCACATCGCTAAGGATGTATGCAACTTGTCAGCAACTTCAAGCTCAAGCACAAGCCCATGCTGCTGTAGCCAATGGCCTTCTTAGTCATACTGAATTGCGGTTGCATATGCCACCAGCCATAGCATTTGCATCCAGGGGCCGTTTACAAGGCCTCAGACTCCAGCTGGCACTCCTTGACCGTGAATTTGATGATTTAGGTGTGGTATTATGCTTAATTCTGTGTTTTTAAGGTGACTATGAGCTAGAAAAAGTTGTACTGAATTAATTGTTGCTGTAAAAGATAGAATGATTTATCTGTTTATTATTTGCTTTAGTTAAATATTTATTTATTTTGTTTGAAAAAGGTTTGTTCATAATTGTGGTTGTGTATCTATAGATTATGAAGCTTTGAGAGCACTGGATGCTGACAATGTCCCTACAACCGCTTCAATGAGTGAAGAAGAGATAAATGCCCTTCCAGTTCATAAATATAAGGTCTCTGGCTCTCAAAGTCAAAGGTACATTTTGTTAGTTTATCTACTTTCTTCGTATGATTTAAGGATGCCTTGTCCTGCTGATGTTTATTGGAAAAGATGACCCTCCTTTAATGTTTTGCATGTTTGTGGTGCTTGACAACCTGACTTTGTTGGCAGTACTGGCTCCTTAATGCAACATGCCTCATCGTCAGGCCCTACTGAGGTATTAGCTTTTTTCTAATATTTGGAATAAAATAAATAAAAGTCATCTACTAGTCATGCATTTTTATTCATTAGTGATCTGTTCGACTTGATTGAATTATTCCATTAATGTTGAATAGATATGCATTGCATCTGCTATTAAAATTTGCCCACAGCCCTATGTAGATATTCATTTTTAATGGAAATAGTATTGTTTGTTCTTTCCTCTTCAATCTCATCCTTTTGTCTTATTACAGCTTCTTTATAAATCTTTGTAGAAAAGGTCTTCTAAAGATCTTGATTGCTTTTTCTTATGACTATAAAAGCTGATTTTTCAACTTAATTCAAAATTTTCATAGATGAAGAGAGGAATTATTTACATTTTTTGGTCTTTAGCTGAAAAAGGTAGATTCAGCAATTGTGATTGAGAGCTTGAAGGGTGAAGATGAACTGACTTGCACTGTTTGCTTGGAGCAAGTTACCATTGGTGAAACTGTCCGAAGCTTGCCATGCTTGCATCAGGTTTATCCTCATTTTATATTTTCCATTTGAAAAAAAAAATTCTAAGGAAATATTTTAGAGTCCTTTCCACAATGAAGCCTAACAGTTCAAGTCCTCTGTGTTTTTGCCATGCTATGAAGTGTGGAAGTTAGTTTTTCAAATTTGTTGAAAACTGAGTGTCATCACTTATGCTAGTGAACCATATTGTTTTGCAGTTCCATGCAAATTGCATTGATCCATGGTTGCGGCAACAGGGAACATGTCCCGTATGTAAACTCTCAGCAAGACCCAGTTGGCACAATTCCAGACAAGGTGAATTGGATGCTTCATGCATGGTTTAATTACCTGAACAGGCTTGTAGATCGTTGTATTTATCTGTTGATTATACTCTCACATACAATCCCATTGATCAGCAAGAAAAGGTCTACTTTTTAAGGCTACCAACATGGTGTGATTATCTTGATTTAGGCATGAAAGAAATTGCCTAATACTGGATGATCAATCACCGAAAACAGATGTATGATTGTAAGTTTGTATTGAAAATTATATATTTCTTGAATTTATTTATTGAGTTTGAGATAATTATGAAGTTCTGTGTAGGCGTGTGTATGGTCTGATTTAAGTTGTGTAAAAAAATTTTCAAATCAAACTAAAAATACAAAGTCTGAAAAAATTTCAAATCCAACCAAATTAATCTATTTTATGTTATAAACTAAATAAAATCAAATTGAAAAAATACGATTTAATTTGGGTTATATTTTGGTTTAAATATATTAAGTCAATCACTCTCAATTATTTCATACTGATGTAACTAAATAAAATCATGATTTCTGAACAACTTGGTCTGATTTTACCATTTGAGGTGAATACTGAATACTGCACACCCTTAATTCTGTAACAAATTCCATCGTTGATTATCGATGGTTTCCACAAATTATACCGGAAAGTCAACGATCACGCTTCATGATGCACTTTGAAATATCCATTAGATAATCATATATTATCTTTTTGGGTATGAGAATGGGAGATGGCCCTATTTTGCTTTGCCCTTTCCCTTTCCTTGACCCTTCTTGGCTTCCAACTTGGCTTGAATGCGAGCAGCAGCAGCAGCTTTGGCTTCTTCCCTTTTCTTCTTCTCTTCCTCTTTGGCAGCAGCTGCTAGTTCTCTCTGTCTCTTTAGCTCCCTGTTTTAATTTTTCCAAAAACCATATTATGTTCATCAACGTACCTAAGATCTAATTGACAGGTAGAGTTTAATGTACATCATCAAATAATAAAAGGATCCGAGAGACTTACTCTAGCCTAGCTCTTTCCTCTGAAACACTGCCCAGACTAGTGCCCTTTCTTGGCCTGCAGGACAGAAGCTCCACCTCAAAGATAAGGGTTGCACTGCACAAAATAAATGCAATAAACTCAGCATCCATACTAATGCTATTCAAATAAACACAAATTTTACATATGACTATGAAACAAAGACATTAAGCCAAGCATAGTGATCAAAATTTTGAAAATCATTTAATGGCTAAACAAAGGGTTGCTTCTGACTCTTGTATCTATTTTGATTGGGAAAGTTATTTCCAAACACTAAATCTGTTTTCCGTACATTTTTCCATTTCTTGGTATGATATATCAACCTTGAGAATATAAGGTCCCAATTATATGAGTGCAAATGGACTTCAAATCCCAGATTTTTGCTTGACAGACATACTGATCTGGCGTCAATTGAAATACACATAGCTATCTATATTCACATACTTACTTGGGTGGGATATCTGGAGGAGATCCTGCACTGCCATAGGCGTATTCTGGCTTGCAAATTATTTTTGCTACCTCCCCAACCTAGCAGAAACAACCAGAAATACTAAGTGACAGCAAATTTATTCACAGCAACAACAAACATTAAGATAATTAATGTTATTCGACCTTCATGGTTCTCAATGCAATGTCCCAAGCCTGAATGACTGATCCCTTTCCAAGCTCAAAAGAGAAGACAGAATTATCTTCATGCGTAGTATCAAAAACTTCACCAGTTTCAGCAAGAGTCCCCTCATAATGAACTATATCACAAAAACAGCAATATGTCAAGGATAAGATGTGTTGGACCCCTTCACAAATTGCTGAACTCAAGTGAGGGCATTGAAACAATCACACAACTTGACTGCATACTTAACCTTATCACAGCATTGTAAATGGGAAAAGTTATAGAAACGTGAATGTTTCAAGAAACTGAAAAAGAAAAATACAAATTCTTAAGTAATATGAAATGACTGTAAGTCACAAGAACATGCCATCCACGAGAGGTCGGTCCTCTGACGGACTAAGTGCATCAGCCTTAGCTCGCCTTATGATTTGCTTGACGACACCTCCATCAACCGTTAAATTAATTGTATTATCACCCATTGCTGCTGAACTCTTAATAGCCTATGAGAAGCAAAAAGAAACATTAACCCTCACTCAAATCACAAATGGCGTTAGATATACCTCTTAACTAATGGTTTAATAGTGTTTTTTATCTCCTTGAAAACATAAAAACCGTCAAAATTAGGTCTTCATCGTTTCGAATCCTCATGAAAATTGTTATACGAGCAAAATCACAACCGGGATTTAATCACTAAAATTTGTCAAAAATCTTAAATTTTTTAATATCCCAATTGCTGTAAAACAATTACTTTACAATACAATCTATCAAATGCCTCCAAGAATCCTAATTCAACTCTCTCTAAATTATACAACTGCCAAAAAGTTAAACAATTAACGACCTACAGCGAGACACAAGTAATGAGACTAACCCGTCTCCAGGCGACTTCCAAGATTAGTGAGCGAAACGTGAAGATCGAGATGAGGAGTTAACTCGGAAATGACAAATCGGGAGAAATCGCCGTAGTTTCTGGTGGCCATAGGCGTCTGGTGAGTTCGTCTTGGCTGAGTTGTGAAATGCCATATTTGCATGTAAATTTGCAAAGATAATCTCACTCGTGTAGGTGGCGCGTCACTAAAGTAATGCTATGACAGGAATGCAATTTATGTTGTGTGTGTTTAACGTGCAAGTGTAGAGCGTGGATTTTTTTTTTATTCTCTCTGACATGTAAAAGGCCCATTGGGCCTTAAATTTAGGCCCAAATAGACGAATGTAGGAGAAGGAAAAAGGTAGCCACTTTAATTTTGATTCTCGATAGCTTTCTCCATAACGCATATCCTAAATAAATAAAATAGAAGTGTTTCTTTTTTTCTGTATTTTTTCATATATTAAAATTTCCCTTCATTAAAATCAAATTTCTATCCTTATAATGTCACCTAGCTCTCAACATTTGTTTTAATTAGAAGCCAAAATTGGTCCCTATCAAATGGGATTTTTATTGAAGCAACCAATGAATTTGCATGCACAATTAAGGCTCAATTGTGGTCCAATCTCAAAACCCTAAGAAACCCAAGTAATCCAATTTCAAAACCCATGTGAAAAATACATTCAATATTCTAATTAAGATCATACTTCTACCCTTAAGCTTTTGGGGTCCCCTGCCCCCATCTCTTGGGCCTTTTGGGGTCCCTGCCCTGCCCCTAATAATTATTGCTCACTAAAGGAAAACCCATGTCTCAGGAGAACTTATAGATTAATGACACGTGTAGGGAATAATTTTTCATAAAGGGTTTGCGTGGCATTGATGAGACCATTGACCAAACGGGGATCCTGCATAGGTGTTGCTTTGAAATTTTGTCCTCCTTGGAAGAGGCTTTTATGGCTAGGCCCACAAAATGGTTTAGGGTTGAAGAGGAATTTTGAGCTTTTTTAAAGGGTATTTTTGGGTTCACACTTAGAGACTTACTTGCTTCTGGTAGAGGAAGAAGAAGAAGAAAAACCAAAGAGATTAGTGGAAACGAGGTTGGAAGAATCTGTGAGAGCTTTTCCTGCCTTCAATATTGGACCACACTATTTACTTTTTGGCCCAATTCATAATTATTTAGATTCTATTTAAAATGTTATCTCATCATCTAAAAGCTTTATTTTTTTTTTTTTTGAACATATATATATATATATATATATATATATATATATATATATATATATATATAATATTGTCCTTAAAATGTGGCTTTATATATAATTGAATAGAAGGAAGATGCTTCTCAAATAGGCTCTTTAAAATTGAAATAATGAAGCATGTTTTGTCAAATTGCGCATGCAATTTGTGACACCATTAGTATGACCTTTTTGTTAGGAAGACTTTCCACAAGTGCCAACAAAAGCGCCAAATCCAATTAAGATCCTTATTAATGATCAAATGATAGGTCCATTTAGTTTTGTAGCATTACACTATGTTTTCTCTTTTTTTTTTCTTCTTTGTTTCACCTAATATTCATGGGCCACCTCTCTATTAATCTCTAATAAATTTATTAATTTTGAGGAGAATTATTAATTTTCATCCTAGTTATGTTGAAAAAAATAAATCGTCATTTTTAAAGTTGAGAAACAATAGATCCTTGTATTTTATCGAATTCTATTGATAAATTTCATTAATTTTAAAATAAAAATTAAAAAGACAAAAATACATTGAAAAAGGAATAATACCCTTTACTAGTTTGCAAACCATTGACAATTTCTTCTATCTTTATCTCACTTGCCCTCTTTGTCAACCACTAGATTCTTAATTGAATCCAACACTTCATTCATCAACCTACATTGCCAATTAGTAGCTGTAATTTAATTACTCTTTGGAGCATTCAAATAATTCTCAATCGCCTATAATTATCGAGCAACAAACCAACACCTCAAAACACCCCACAAAAACAATTGAAAATGCAAAGAATGTTTGTTGAGATTGTGTGATTCTAACTTAATCATACAATTTTAGTGCAATTACAGTTGGATTCCTATATATCTAAGTTGTAAGGGATGTTGGGGCAAGTAGCAAGTTCTAATATTGGGCATGGGTATCGATCACAGCCTAGAGATAGAATTGCTATTTCAATTACCTTTGCTTCTATTCTGATGGGATCAATGATTGGATTTGATCTACTGATTAAACTACTCAGTTTTAACCTGAGTTTTTTTGTGGAACAACTAAAACTAATATTGAATATAAAACTTAGTTTTGATCTTAACAAGAAACCTTTGAAGTTGCTAAGGGTGTTACCTTTAACCATTTTTCGTAGTGATGACAATAGATAGAATGGTTGCTCTTAGTTTTAGTAACGGTGGTGGGTAAAATAATAGGTTTGGATAGATGAAACTAAAAAATTTTTTTTTTTAAACTTTTATTTATTTAATATTTAAAATTAAATAAAAAATTATTAAAATGTATTTTGATAATTAAAGTTAATTTTAAAAAATAAATAAAAAGTGAGAATTTATCATTTTTCAACTTAAAAACAGAGATAATTTATCATTTTTGGGATTGACAAATAGTCAATCTCCCTTATTTTTCCCTTATCATTTGGTTTTGTGTTCTTTTATTGATGGCTCCATTTTGGCAAGCCGAGCTAAACTCAATCAATGATGTTGCAATCTTTTGATGTTTCTTTTGATTAGAAAATAAAAAATAAAAAAAGGGCATTAAAAGAAAAAAGCTTTCATGCAAATTGCAAAGCAAAGGTCTTGTTTGACTAGAATCATTTTGGAGGACCAAGAAAATGAGGGGGAAAATCTAGGGTAGCCAGAGAAAATGAAGGAAAGTTATGTACACAAATTTAGTTGGGAAAAGTTTTTTTTTTTAGTGCCATCAAAGTGTACTTAAAAGAAAACATTTAAAATTAAATCCATGAATAATATTCCAAATAATATTTAAAAAATAAACATTTTAAGATATGTCCATAAATTATAGTATTATTTCATCTACATAAATCATCCACCCAGATAATAAAAAATTATCTTATAAATTTATAAGGTATTAAAAGATTATGATAATATTTATTAACAAAGATAATGTGATAAATAATATATAAGTTAATTTGATTGTTTATTTTATCTTAGATATTAAAATATTATCAAAATAATTTAAAAAATATCTTAGTAAAAAATGGTCTTCATATTCAATTAACATGAAGAATATTTTAAAAAATATATTATCAATAATAATTTGAAAAATATAATTTAATTAATTAATTAATTACATAATTTGGCAACATAAAAAAATCTTAATATATTATTAAAATGAAGAATATTTTAAAAAATACACAAATCAAATATTTTACCATAAAACATGTTAGTTTAATCAAACATAAGAGATATTAATTAAAATAGGCAAAAAATTTTCCGCTTATACCTTTTTAGGCAAACGCACAGTAGTTTTACTTTTATAAGCAAATTTTTTTGTAACTCCAAAAATACTCTCCCAACCCTGTATACGTAGGCACGGGAAAGAAGGTTTGAGTGCGTGGGTGCGTGTGAAGTGCGCACAAAGTGCGTGGGTGCGTGCGACATGCGCGCAAAGTGTGTAGGTGCATGCGAAGTGCGCGCAAAGTGCGTGAGTGCGTGGGTGCGCGTGGTGCGCACAGTGCGTGTGCAGTGCGTGCACTGTACACAGTGCACAGTACACAGTACATATTATATATATATATATAAAATATTATATTATTATATATATTTATTATATTATAATATATAATAATATAATATATATTTAAAAATTATTATTATTATTTATATATATTATATTAAATATTATAATATTTAATATATATATTTATTTATTATATTTTTTTATATTATTTTATATATATATATAAAAGAAAGGGTGCGCGCACTGCATGCACTGCGCGCGCACCCTCACACTTTGTTTATATATATTAATCAAGGTGCACGCACTGCTCACGCACCGCACGCACTGCGTGCACTCCGCACGCACTCACGCACTCAAGTTTTCCTTCCAGCGTCTACGTATACAGGGTTGGGAGGGTATTTTTGGAGTTAAAAAAATTTGTTTATAAAAGTAAAACTACTGTGCGTTTGCCTAAAAAGATATAAACGAAAAATTTTTTGCCTATTTTAATTAATATCCCCAAACATAATATTAAATATGATGATAATATTTAGAGCATATTTATCTTTACTATAATTATTCATTTATTTTTTATAATAAAAAAAATTATAAAACAAACTTTAGTGGTACCTCATGATTTGAAGGATGAAATTTTCTGCTGTAAAAACTAATTTATTACTAGGATGAATAATATATTTTTAAGTATATAATTAATTTATAAATAATATATTAATATATAATTAATTAATTATATAATAATATATTATTTATATATTTAAATATGCGTCTACGTAATTTTATTGTAAACAGTAAGATATTATATATTATGTGTATACGCAGGATTGAAGCTGAGTCAGCAGATGTAGGGCAAAATGGAATTTCCAAACAATAATAAAATATAATAAATGATTCTAATAGTTTTCTGTACATTACTTAATTTAGTGTTTGAAACTTCAAAGGTTGTGCCATTCTTTCTTTAAACAATGCTCAGATGCAACCAGCTGTTACTTTCTAAATGACAAAATTACCCCCACCATCACATGCTGAAGAAAGAAAGAAAGAAAGAATCTCTTGACCGATATTTTTAAAATTACTTACAATTAAAAAAATCTCAAAAATGGTTCTTACGGCCGCAGAATTCTCTGAAAGGTTCCAGTAAGTACTGCTACAAACAAAGCAGAGGAAATTTACCTAATTTCCCAGCAAATGAAATTAAAGATAATAATTTCAACAGAAATTTGGAGGATTAGAGGATAAGATAGGAACAAAAAATATTTTTATCATCAAAGCAGATCGAAAATAAAGATATATATATTTTATTATTTTAAATTATTTATATTTTTATTATATATATAAATAATTTATATATAATATTTATAAATTAATTTTAATTTTATTATTTAATATCCTTATATCATGTGAATGAGAAATCCCCTCCGCACCCCTCCTGTTCCCGTCGCTACATGAAACAGGAGGTATAAGCGGGGTAGTTTCATGGCAAATGCTAATAGATATGAGGGTAAAAAGGTCACATTAAGGGGGAAATTCACCATAAAAAATCGTGCCCCATTACTTGTCCAGCTATGAACCTGCTACAAGTAGAATACTGTGACAGTGACGGCAGCAGATTGCTTGTTTTTATTACTTTATACAGATATTAAAGTTATTATAAAAAGAAGAAAATTCAATTACATAAACTTAAACTGTGAAAAAAAAGGTAAAAAATTAATTAAAGAATCATATCTCTCACTGCCTGTCCCTTCAAAAGACTCTCCCCCACGTTGAGCCATCTTACACTCTTCCAGGCTAAAGTTTTTTAAATAAAAAATATTAATTAATATAATAATCACTGTCAGCAATGCACAGCAGATCCACAGAAATCTCTGCAGCAATGGCTGAACGGAAAGTTTGCTTGAACAAAATAAACATCTCAGCTTCAAGATTCAACAAACCCAGAAGAGAAATTGTGAAACCAAACTTGATCATTTTATCAGTAATCTCTCCCTGATCTCTATTGATAATTTAACCACAGTAACAATGATAACAACTCTGTTAACAGAGTCCAAAAAAATCTAACTCAATGAAAGAAAACATAAACAAATCTTTATGTACATGTATATATGTTAATGTTCCTGTTCTTCCTTGGACGCTGATTAAAAAGCCTAACTCTGGGTGATGATGGTCTAAGACGGTCTGTCAAAGGAAAGAAAGAGGAAAAAAAAAATAAAGAATGGGATGGAAAAAAGATAGAATTTTGTTAGATTTAGATCGATCCCTTTCTCTTTTTTGCTTCTTCTAAGAATCACTGTAATCCCGCCAGCAAATAAGCATGGTGACACAGCGGCGCATGATGTAGAAACGAGCTCGTTGTTCTTGAAATAATCTCGCACATTTTCTAGTAAAAGAGCACCTTCTTTGAGAGGACGTAGCCGTCGTTGCAGTTGAAGAGCGGCTTCTCGATGATCCTTCTTTCTTTGACAACTTCCACTTCTCATCAAAGTAAAACTGCGGTGGCGCACTGACACTGTGGGCAAGAGTGGCCATGAAAAAAGAGAGGTGGTTTTTTGGTTTTGCTCTTTCTGAGTTTTCAGAGTGAAAGTGAATGTGAAATAGCAAAGGGTTTGTGTTTGTTTGTGAGACTTGAGAGAGAGAGAGATACTAGTATTTATAATAACGTGAACACGGAAAAAAGAAGAGCTGCAGAATGCAGATGGGTGTGGCAGTGGATATCACCTGGGCCTCTCTTTGCCGCGAGAGGCCCACCAAAATTAAATAATTATGGTTTTGTTTTGGAGTCATATGCATTGCGAAATGAGGTGGGTTCCCAATACACTCACGTCATGGGGCTACTTAATTCAGTGAAGTGGATTCAGAGTGTTTGCTTGTGACCTCACTGAAGTTTTGTGGGGCTGGATGAACTGTAAATTTCTACAAAAAGTTATTTATTTTTCTGTGGTAGAAAGCAGTTAACAGCTAAAAGGGAAGGAGATTTGCAGAGGATCAAATTTTAGATACTGCTTTTTCCAGTATGTAATTCCAACTGACAGGGCAGCAGCAGCTCATTCACTTCACCTAATTTCTCACTTTGAGTTTTCAACATTACGTATGGTTTTTAAGAAAATATTTTGTCAGTTTTTCTTTATTTATATAAAACCCAATTGAAAACATCTGAGAATTATAGACCAAATCATGCATCTACTAATCTATCTTTCACGATCCAAGATAAAAACAGAGATAGGGGATTGGTCTTCTTGAACTGAGCAACCGTCCAGGAAAGTGAATAGGTGTCAAACGGAGAAGAAAAGAGAATAAAAAAGTTGCTGCTTTTGCTTTTATAGCAGATTGATACAAGGAAACCAATTCATTCACCCAGTCTAAATACGTTGCTTAGATTTGTTTTGCTCTTCTCACTGACACCCCCTCCTTAACACACTGCGCGAACTGCACCGACCACACCAGACCATATACATCACCCACTTTTTTTTACTGCCTTAGGTAATTTTCTGAAGGGTGTGTAAAATTTTAATGCTTTTTTTTAGCAGTAGGTAACATTGTATTGATTCTGTGAATGTGACCGTACGTGAAAATAGAGGCGACACGCCCCTTCAGTTTGGTGGGGCTTCAGCCAGAGCGACAAGTCGTTGAGCGTATGGTCATTCACTTTGCAGGGAAAGTAACCATTTCGTCCATGAAGTTTGATAGAGACCAATCAAATTCTATAATTACAGTCGATGTAATTTTTAACCCAGTGGGTAAATTTTATAATTGTTCGGTGATAATTTAAATTGCGGCCTCCCACGGGTGCATTGTTGAGGACATCACTCAGTCACAAGATTGGTAGTGATGATCACATGGTGCACATGGACATGGTAATAGTTACATACAGCGGGACCAGAATTTTATTTTTATTTTTAATTTAACCGTTGGTTCCTTCCCGTCTTTTTGTACACATGTTAGGTCGGCTAAAACGCAGCGTTTATGTTCCTGGTCACGGGACCAAAAGTCTTCACCCGCTCTTCTTTAGGTCAAAGGTCAACGATTCATCACCCATCCGGAATCTGCCGCATGCACGTGTATCCTTGAAGAAAGATGTATTAGCGAATTTGATTTTGAGTTGCGGTGGTTGGTCCCCATCAGTTGGATTTATTTGACCCTCTCTCTTGTGCATCAAACCCTTCACTGTCACCTTGAACATATGTTAAATTAATTACTTGTTCTTCATCTTTAAGCTTCAATCTGTCTGGAATTTTGTAGTAATCTTCTATAAACAATCTGCAATCTGTAAATCGATTTTCTTAACTCCTACAAATCCTGGTGTAAGATTTTCTTAATTACTCTATTTTAACTCCAGTTTGGTCTTTTACAAAATATTCCAGACAGGAGATCTTTCGTCTTCTCGCAATCCAAGAGATTGGTGATTTCTTCACTTAATTACTGTACTTCCAGTCAAATTGAAATAATCTCGTTCTTTACTTACAGTGAATCCTGAACAAGGTTCCATCAACTAGAGCTTAAACAATTTTAACCAACAGAAACAAACAATCTTATCATATCTTCTATACGGATTTTATATAAAGTTAGAGTTCAAATGCAGTAACAAATCATGACAGTTTATAAAACAAAACTGCAAAATAATGAGCAGCAGAAGCAGCCTTAAAGCCTGCCATGTTCATTGGAATGGGGGGCAGCTCTCTAAAAATATTTCCTATGTTTTGTATCCATGATTGGATGTTGTGGAATCTTAATCTAATATAAGTTGGTTCTGATCATTGGCTGATTTGACCCGTCAAAGGCCTTTATTTTGGCTCATCCGGAAGATGAGAAGCTTATAACATGAGGACATTAAAGAGAAGAAGATGGAGAATCTAAAATCAGGGAGTGCCTAATGCTGTATTAATTAGGTTTGTATTAAATCAGAAGAATCATTTCGTCCTATGCGGTTTCCCCCTTTATTACTTTATTTTTAATAATCCAAGGCTGATTAGGAGCCATAAACAATAGTTTTTGTCACTTTGTGAGCATCTAATCCTTCTCTTTAAGAATGTCTTCGTTGATTTTCAATCAATTGTGACTTCATATAACAGCAGAAAGAATCATTTTTCATATGTTTTTCTTGTACCCTTCCATTTGGTAAGTATCATTAAAAAGAAAAGGAGATGAAAAATGAAACCATTTTTTACAAATAAAGCAAATATATTGAAAACGGAAACTGTTTCTCCCAGTGGCATTTTGATTGTTCTCCCACAAACTGCCCACCAGGAAATTACAAATAACCAAAAACTAAGCAGAAACTTGTTTGAGAAGGTATAGGATTCAAACAGTAAATTAAATTGTGGCAAATTCAACTTACAGTGCTAATTTGTCACAACAGAAGCTATATCTATGCAAACAAGACGATAGTCTGATTTAGTAGATCCTCACATAGATTTGTTGCATGAATTTAGACAATATTCATCAGGAGAAAACCTTTTTCATTCCTCAAACATGAACTTGCATGTGGCCACCGGCTGCTGCAGCAGTCTGAACTCTTTGAACAAATTGAGAAATCATAACTTCATTCTCCTGATCATAACTTCACTTTTACTCACATGAATTATTTTTCTTAAATCTTAAATCATAAACCAAATCTCTGAAGATTGTCATTGTCTTGCTAATGCAATTTTAAGGACTACCTTCCATGAAGCAGAAAGCTGAACTAGCCAAAAAGTTTCCATATGTCTCTTCTCATTATACGATAATGTTTATTTGTTTGCAATAAACCTGGACTAGCTTTACTGAATTATACATACATACAAAAAAAAAAAAAAAGTTAGCTATCTCTATATTTTTGCAATTCTGCATAACTAATCATCACAGAATCCACTTTTTTGCTAATAATTTACAAAAACAGAAGTTGCAAATTAATGAAAAAGCAGCAACTCCCGTAAAGCATGCCATGTTTAATGGAGAGGAAGCACCAGGCCGAAAACGATTTCTCATATTTTATTCAATTGGTTTATTATGGTATCTTTGTTTCACTTGTGATTAGCTTATTAGTTTAAGTAAAAATTCTGTCCTTAAAGCCTCTGCTGCGCAAATATTTTTATGTTATTCATGCCGCAGTTCAAAATGATTCTGACTCTTTCGGCTCATCTACCACATGAAAAGCTAAATGAGCAAATTAATTAAGAATTAAAGTGATGGTATCTCGGATCATGGGGTGGTTAATGTCGTGCTGACTTAGCTTAACCATGTTTTGTCATTATCTAAACTTGCAATACTTTTGTTTGATGTGAAAAATCACATCAATAGCATGGTGTGCAATATCGCCGGAAACTAATAAAACTGTCAAGATTTTCTCTTCTCGTTATGTCTAAATAGAAGAACTCCTATCCACACGTCTGGTCATGGCATATAGGTGACATGTATAATTGAAAACTTCTTACAAAATCAACATACTTCAAATCCAACCAACTCAATAAAGAAAACAAGAAACCATAGCAAGAAACCCAAGAATGACTAAATAATATTTCAAATTTCTCATTAATCAATCAACTAGGGTTAATTATAATGTATTTACACATGAACAAAGTGATAGATTGTGACAAGTGTTAAAATTCATCACAATTGTTAATTCATAACATTATGAATCAAGAAGGTTGAGTTTAGGTTGTTTTCAAACTCTTCTTTTGAAGATTTGTTTTCCCCCCCTTTTTTTTTGGTTAACATATTTTCTTACTTACCAAAAGGAAAAATCGTTTCATAACATCATGAATCATGGAACACACCTATTTGCACCATTAGATCAATCATGAAATCAAGATCCTGATCTTTCAAATGAAAAAATGCAGAGAGAAGAAAGGGAAGTTGAGAAGATATTTTGAGTATATTAGAGGTAAGGAGTATCCGAGAGACATATCTCTTTCAATAGGGTGCGTTTTGCCTTTAAAATTTTAAAAGAAAAAAACTCACCATTTTAACTGTTGACTTTATATCCTCCCTCGAGCCAGTATTGCAGTATGTTGTATTAGGCTTGCATACAATACAAACTCCTCCCTGAATCCATATTTCTTTGACCATCTAACAAAGCAATACCAAGTTGCAGGCCAAAACTCCTCCTTGAACCCAAATACATACATGTAGATAGGGTGAGAGACGGTTCATCGATTAGTGTTCATAAATTGAATTATCAGGACTACAAGTCTGCTGATTGGGTTAGAACTTATTAGGACATATATAGCTTATTGATTAGGGTTCAGAGATTTATTTTTTATGACCATGAGTTTATTGATTTGCAGCCATAGTAGGACTGCTAGAACTTAGATTGTCTTAAAGAGGAGTATATGATTAGGGTGTTGATTCCCTCTTTTAATTTGCTTAGATAAAAATTGGACTACCTTACCTTCCATGAAGAAAAAGCTTCAAATTTTATAGAATAATTCAATCAATTAAGAGTCTCCTGTCTGCTGCACATGCATCATAAATTTCAGCTATAAAAAATACAAAAACAAATGATTATTTTCATTTAGTTTTAGATGAAAGTTCAGTTTGGACCCGTCAAAGTTTTTGTCAAACGAATATATAACACATATACAAATGCACAAAAATGTTTAATGTGTGCTTAAATGATCTGCCACATGAGGAGACGAAACTGCCAAATTATGAAATGATTTTAGTCGGCAGCCAACAGCCATTGGTTAATTAAATAAAATTGTGTATATTTATTTTAAATATATTTAAATAACTATATATTTATATGTGTTATTATTTAATTTAATAATTTTAAATTAAAAATAAATAACACTTAATTACATAATAATACATAAAAATATGTATCTATTTATATAAACAAAATAAATACACATAATATTATTCATAATTTATATTAACCAGCTTAGAAGTATTTTGTCCTCACTTCCTTCTTTTAAGGGCAAATGACTATTTTCTTCTCAAAGTTAAATGAAGCATAGAATTTCATTATTAAAGTTAAAAAATATATATATTTTATACATATATTAAAGTTAATAGTTAATTTTAATGATTAAAAAATATTTATGTAATTTTATTTAAATGTCATAATGTGAAATATAAGTGAAGGTATAAGTATCATTTTACAAGACCTATTAAAGGCGAATGAATATTTTTTTATCTTATTTTTAAAATTATCATATTTACTCTATATATTTTAAAAATATATTTATAATTATAATAATTTTAATATAGTATTTAAACCCTTAATTTTATTGCATTCTTCTCATTTCTTTGGGGGTGCAATTATGATTTTTAAAACTATAATGGAATATATTAAAATTTTGAAATCTAAAAAGTAACCCCAAATTTTTTTATATTTTCTAAAATCCCTCCTAAAATTTTTCATTATCACCCCTAAAAATTTGTAAAATATAATTTATTTCAAATATACAATTATATGTTATTAACACTCCCATTTAAATTAGTATTAATAATTTTTTTATTTTCAATTAAAATTAATATAAAATTAAAGTAAATATTATTCAATTTATTTTTAGGAATATAATATTATTTAATTTGAGTATCTTTTTGTCTTTACAATATTCATCATAATAAATTTAATAAATATTTTTAATAAATTTAATATATATAGATATATATAAATTAATTTTCTCAAACTTAAATATAAATCTACCGCATCATCAAACTTGCCCGAGGAACACCTTCTTTTAATTCTTAAACAATTATTTTATCAGGTTGAAATGACAATATCACATGCTCCCACGTGAAGTTTGTCAGTATGTGTTACGCTAATTTCAATTGTAATTTACCAACAAAGACATTAACTTGAGGAAAACACATTTTCTCACCTAGATTTGGTCAAAAATGCCTTTTCAATTCTTGACAATATAAATTATTTTTTTAAATTCAAAATAAAGCTTTATAATAAAAATTTAAAATAAAAATAAAGATAATGAAAAGGGCACTCTTCAACAAAAGAGAAAGTTGAAAATTCTAAAAAGTAAAAATTGAAAAGTGGTGGTAAAAGTACAGTTGAAATTAGGGATGGTGGTGAAAGAATTGAAGTGAGAAATAATGACAGAGTGAAAGAAAAATCTAAATTTATCGTGGCATAACTTGATGACGACGTTGGGAGGATCGCTAGGAGTTAAGGTGGTTGGTGAGGCAATGAAGGAGTGGTAGTGGTGGATAAAGTTGAGATTAACAATGATGGTCAAATGATTTACGAGATTAATTATAACATCATCTAAGATGGTAGTTTGAAGGAAAGAAAGAAGAAACTAGATTTAGTGATGTCAAATTGGTGATTGGATAAAGAGAAATTACGGTTTTTACTAGTGGTTTTGTGACGATGGTTGTAGTGATGGTGGTGTTGAGTGGCCGGGAGATGAGAATCATTATTTGAACCCTTTTAGTGATAGTGTCCAGTGATCTCAGTTGTAGTGAAGAGAGAGAAATGACTCGGGAGGGGAAAAAAGAGGAGACAAGGCATAATATGTAAAATATTATATGATAATTTCAATTTTTAACATTTATTTTCAATTAATGAAGTTTGCTTTTGAATAAATAAATGTGATTTATATCATCTATAGATGAAAAAAAAACTTTCGGGCTGCTAAACCTTGAGTTGGAAATATAATTTTCTCAATTAAAATAGATTAAAATCACTCATAGAGATGTTAAGGAGACATAAAACACCATTCCCCATATTTTTGTTCGGAGTTATGAATAAGTACAGAGATGTTGGTTAAGATAAAGAATAAAATCTATTTTATGTTTTTGATTTTTTTTTTTTTTTTGGGTTAACCAAGGAACCTTTTAGATAAAGGTTGGAGACCCCCAATCATCTAGACTCGGGTAAATTTTATTGTAGTATATCACATTGGAATTATTCGAATCCTAAATATTTACAAATAACTCTATACCTTTCATCATTTAGAGCAACCCTTAAGGTCATTCATTTTTTGAGATTTTTTAATTGATATATTTTGGATCATGATTGGAGAAGATTTTATACTCCTTTTATTTTATTTTTCAGATTATATGCTACAAAGATTTGGCTTTGTTGAAAATGTTTTTCAGTTTTCATCTATTTATTTTGTTTTGTCCTTTAAATACCTTGCGTTTGTCAATCACTGATTAAGTTGTATACATTTTGGACAATACAATTAATTTTAAGAAAACAATAAAAAGCACATTTGAAGGCAATTTTGGATTCCTAACAAACATTAATTAACAATTTCAAGGCATGAATTTTTGTCTGCAAATTGAAGTTGGAAATTTTATAACTTGTAAACTTAATTTTCCAATGAAAATTGTCGGGTATATGATAAAAAATATTCTCAAATGCGAACATGAATTTATTTCATTAATACTTCGATTATGTATGCATAATTGAAGTTTGTTATCAGTTATATTTTAAGGATTTAAAATAAACTAAAACATGTTTTTACAATTTAAAAAATTTACAGACTATTTAATTAATTTTATTTTAACATTTTCAACGATGTAAGATGTAAATATAAATTTAATATTTATCATATTTTATCGTTATAAGATTTATATAAGTGTGAATAGTTTACGAGAGCAAATGAAATTTATGAGCTTGACTTTTTTCATCAACTTTAGAGACTTGAAGAGATTCTATATTGCCACGCTAGTATTTTAAAATGGTCCTTCCATCTAAAGGCCCAGCAAACCTGAACCCCATCTCCTTGTTATACCTTTTTTCCATGAGAAGGAAGACAATGATACTGCCAAATTACTTTAACAAAAAAAAAAAAAAAAAAATATTGCCAAATGAATTGGCCTAACAGAATTTAATATTTATATAAAAAAAATCTAGCATATTTTGCAAATATAAGGGTGTCTATGTACTCTTCTTCTTAATTCTGAGTGGAAATAGAATAATTTATTGATATATTATCTTTTTAATTTGATTTTATTAGTGAAACGCAAAGATTTTGAGAGAAAGAAACATGGCATAATACCTCTTTGGCACTACCAACTAATCAATTACAAGAAGACAAAGAAAGAATGATAATAAATGAAACCTAGCAATTTAGAAATATAAGATCAAACCAGATTTTCATCTAGATATTGTCTAAATCGATTATAGTTTTGTTTTTATGTTTTGTAAACAAAACGTATCTTAATAACTTAAGAAACTCACAAATTATTTAAACAATTTCAACCTAGCAACCAAGTATTGTGGAATATATATACAAACCTAACAACTCTCTTCTGTTTTGTGAATATGAGATTTGTCCAAGATGTCACAAAAAAGAGTTTGATTTGTAAAAGTGTATTTATTTGCTAAATCCAGACAAACTTAATATGAAACCAAAATTTCCCATTAAAGACATGTATCATATTAGAATTAATTTTCACAAAGTGGGTAAGCATGGCCAGCTTAGTACAAACAAGCTCCACTTCATGAACTTGGCAGTTGTAACCTATATTATTCATAGCTAAAAGTGATTCTTTTCTAATGAAAAAAGCACCTTATATACACCATCCATATCTACATATTTCAATAAAACTATGTTTATATATTTTTGGTACACGATTGAATATATATATAGATGATTTATCGTCATGTAATTGAATAATTTTAAACTAAAGTTAAAATAACACCTATACATCTTTTGTACACAAATTATATATAAAAAATATATACACATAACATTTCTTCTACATATACAATGTAAATGCACCTATGATTCAACAAAAAACGCAACCATTATCCTTTATAATGCATAAAAGCACACTTCATATGATGCAATGCAAATCATCAGGTGTTCAAATGATCTTAAGAGAAAATGATGCTCAAGAATACCACAATTAAAGGGGAAATTAGATGAATGTAATAGAAATGACAAAAAATTAAAATAATTGATGTTTATCCAATTATCTGTTCTGTCTGATCCACTTATGTTGTGGGTTCTTGATCCTTCTTAACCTGAAAAGAAAAATATGCCAGTAATGATGAATATGGTACTCTTTGTACATTAATTTGTCATAAGTATGTGGTAATATCTATAAGAAAGCTGGCTGCTGCCTTTCCAGATGACTAAATTAATCGCTGCAATGAATCACTTTAAAACAAGTATGCTATAATTAAAGTAGCTAGGCTTTGGCCAGACCAAAGAAGTATTAACAAATTTTAGTACGGGGAAACCAACACTGAAGTCTAACAAACAAAGTTAATCAAGAAATCACAGAAGATTTGTATTTCATATCTGAAAATCTCACATCAAAGGGGTAAAAATATATTATGAAAATATTGGCATACGATTGATATATGGTAAAATTAATGGTGGAGTGTTTATGAGACTGAAGAAAAGCTCCTGGCAGATCTCAAATTTGCCATAGTTTCAAACACATGATGGGATCTGGAATGAGAACGAGAAAAAAAGAAAGAAAGTATCGAAAGAAATCAAAAGAAACCAAAAATATCCATCGAACAAAGGGAGCTTATTATCTCATAGTACAATATGTCAACTGAAGTGCAGACATACCTACTGAGAAACCTGATAGTTTCAGTACACATTCCCTTCCGAGCAAGTATCAGTGAAACCACTCAAATCCATCACTGAAAATAAAATTTCCAGTTAACTGAGATTACATTATTTTGACACACGGATCTTCATCATCAAACAAAACTAGTCATCTCGAACCAGCAAACCCTAGCTATGTTCAAAGTAATTTATTTTTTTTTAAAAAAGGAAAAAAGTTGTACCCAAATCACAGCAAAAAGCAATAGCTGCATCAAATAAACTAGTTTTTCAAAACACAAGAAGGAAACTTTTCAACATAAATCAATAAATTCACCTGTGAATCATCATTATCAATTGTGGCCTTCTAGGAGTTCGCCGTTAATTTTGTGTATATATACATATATATCAAAGGACATATATATACATTTATATATTTACATATAGACCAAGTTTAAGCCATTTATTGCCGCTGCAGCATCATCAAGATTCCCATGTCAATGGGCTCTTGGAGTGAGCGAGGGTCCACAAAAAAGCGACCATCAACCACTCGCTAGCCCTAAAAACTTTGTGAATCTTGATGATGCTGCATCCGCAAACAGTGACTGGTATTATTTTCTCTGGATCTCCTCCTCGTCGTCATCTGGCCATGCAAAAGAGAAGAAAAGAAAAACAAAGGAGGAAAGTAGTCGAAAACCCTAACCCTAGGTCTCCTTTCATGACGATAAAGTAAAGGAAAAATAAATAAATAAAAAACTAGAAAAAAAAGTAAAACAAAAATTAATGAAAGATCCAAAATTTGAAAGATATCTCTATTTATGTCAAATAACTGAGACCCACTTGGTCGAAAAAGCTATCCACAGTGTCTTTACATTCTCAAAAGATTTGAGAAAGATAATGAAGAACTGTTTGTGAAACTATTAAGTAATAAAAAGCTAAAGGAAGGAAACTCGCTGAAAGAGAACAGAAAAACAAGAGAAAGGAAGAAAAGAAGACAGTGTGAGAAGGAGTTTTGAAGTGCATAAATATATAGAAATTTGGAAGAGATAGAGGAGGTGAGTAAGAGTATTGAATATGAGATAGGATGATTGGTTGGTGAAGAGAGATTTGTTAGGCAATGGAGAGAGAGATGGTGCACCCACAACAGTTAAACATCGTAATCCTAGGTACCAAATTTACCAAAAGCCTTTTATCCTTCGATCTTCTCTACACATGTCAACCGAATAATAGCCAATCTCAGAATTGGAAAATGAAAACTTACCTGGTTTGGCGTTTAGTTTTTGGGACTACATGTAGCGTCCTCTACAAGCATTTTGATTTCAAGTTGTGGGTGTAGAATTGAATTGAATTGACAGGGGCCTGACCTGACCCCAGCCAAATATCGACGATGTGAACTGGCCTATGGTTTCAGGTTCCCTTTTTTAGCTTTTTTTTCTTCCGTGTGAATCTTGCTACTTTATGGCGTTAAATGGTTCTTTTTAAGTTCTGATGTTTAGTCTATCCCCCTAACACTACCTAGGTATGACGCTGAACAATTTAATTGATTTTCTCTCCTCTTGCCTTCACTCTTTTTTCATTTAATTAATTGATTCACCTGATTTCTCAATGTTGATTTGCTCACGACTTTGTATATTAATTGCCTCTGTAATTTTACTTTTATCTTCATTTCTTTCATTCATGTAACATCATTTTGCGACAAGAAAGTTTGAAACCATTCTTAAGTTTTTAGGGGCTTTGGTCGGTCTCACGAAATTCAGTTTGATCTTATATGAAAGACTGATCCACCCTAAAGTAAGAGACTTATTTAGGCAATATCTCAATATTTAGTACCCACTAAGTATCAAAAAAACTATGTATATAACTAATAAGTGTAAACTTTGAGTACAAATGATGATATATTATTATATGATTAATTAATTTCAAATTAGAAATACAATAATATTTATTCATATAATGATAAATCATCGTTTGTACTCAAGTTTGTATCTATTATTTATACATATAATATTATTTAATATTCTTTTATTATAATTTTATTCTCTGATAAATGACCGTAGGAATGGTCAAGGCTTATCAAATTCATGGTAGTGCTTATTCCCATTATTTTTCTCTTTCTTTTGTGCGGACACTCCTCATTTTCCACAATCCCATACATCATTAATCATAAGAAGCAGTTTATCTAACCCAAGAAAGAGTATGATTCCTGGGATTTGCCAATCTTAGTAGGATTAAGATAATTGCACAAGTCTCTCTCTAGGATTAAATGATCGTATCATTCTTTCCAACTAGCTAGTTCTATATACACAATTGCTGCTTAACAATCAAGAGTGGCTGGCAATATGTTGAAATGTTTAGAGAATTGTCAATTAACAATTAGCTTTGCAGAGTTCACAAAATTGAAGTTTGGATGATCAAATTCTTTGGTCATGATTGTCACCATCACCTGTATATATTTTGACATGGTCCATGGTTAATTTGTCCCTATATTTAAATATGGAAAGGAAAGAAAAAAGACATTCAACAGAAAGGACACCACATTTGCTCTAAACAATGCTCAAGAGTCAAGAGTTGTTCATTTATTTGTTTGGAAAGTTCATGATAATAGGCAGGTATAGCAAGAACTCTTTGGTATGTCACTGTCCTGCAGAAGTCAAAAATTTATTTTGTAATTTGTTCCATAACCCTTCATTAAACGGGTGTTTAGGTTAGTTTAGAAAGTCATTTACTTCTTTAAATGAAAAACCAGCCATTGTTCTCAAGTTTTATATCATTCTTAGAGAGAGGTTGAGGATGATGTGATATTGATATGGCTGCAAGTGTACGGACAGAGAGAGAGAGGAGACAAGCGCCCAACACGGAGAAGTGGATCCATTTGCCCACATCCTCCTCGTACGCAGGCTATTTCTTTTGGATCTAATCTATTAACTTTGGTGGCGGTGTATTATGTATTTCAAACCCTAATTAACATCTTTATGATTTATTTTTTTCATTCAGAAAAAACTGAAATGGATATACATGGTTTAACAAGGGATAACTTCTGCTGAATAAATGACTCTCTACTGTAAATACATGCACAAGCTTTACATGCTAGTATAGATACGGCAAATAAGCCTTTGGTTAGGGAAACAAATTAGAACTATTTTGGCAAATCATTTGTCTTCTACAGAAAATTAATTAAAGCCGTTGAGAGATAATTGGTTCGTACAGAATTGGTTCAAGCTATGATTAAGCCAGGCATTTCCTTTCAGGGATTTCTGTCCGTGCAGAATTTTGATTCCCACCAACTAAAAAGCAGCACAACCAAGAAAGCCAAGCTGGCCTTACTTAAAACATCATAAACCTCATTGTTAACAAGACCCAGCTGTTTACCCATAGTTTGCATCTTATATATATATAAGACTTAGATCCCCATCTATATTTACTGTCATCATCATGGGCACAGATAAATCTCAGTACTGCAATAACAAAAAATCAAAAGGGTCGATCATTAGGGACTTTCGGTCACTCTCAGCCAAAGCTCATCTAATCGTCACTCACGCTGCACTGCAGAGAGATTAAAAAACAAATAATATTATGTGCTTCCCACATTGATTTGCCGGAGATCTTCTTTTAACACTAGTGGGGACTAGCCTGTTTTTCTGGTGGCCTACAACCTTGTCCTCTTTTCATTTCAAACTCAAAATAAAGCTTACACATTTATATATACCGAATCGATTCCTCTAGTGCATTTAGCACTCCTCCCAACCAATTATTCTAATCTAATTCATTGTACTCCGATAAGGGCTATTTTCTTAACATTTTCATACCCAGAAAAGGGTTATTTCGTTTTATATATTTCTTGAAAGGAGAACAAGTTAATCTAGCCCTAATTTTATTGTTTTGGCAGCAAGCCGAAGCAGGCTGAAGTGATTTTTCAAACGCATGTACAGCCCAGAAATTTCGCTGAACATTGCATGAAGATTTTGTACTACTCAACAAATAATGCTATGTTGCAGTGCATCTTGTAGCTTACTCCAAATAGAAACCCCAATGTTCTCAGTCTACACATCGTATAGCCTTCTTTCAGTTTGCCCTTTTCATCTATATAGAAACACGCTAACTCTGATCTACTCTTTCCCTAGTGTTAATTTCGTGGTCTAAAAACTGAAATTTAATTAATTTTGTACCGTCAAATTGTCATGATTTCTTTACCTTCAAACAGAAATAAATTTTGCAACCAACAATTTATTGCTATGCCAATTCCAATATGCAGAGTTTTGAAGTGCGAATTATGAAGAATTTTTAGGTAGTCGTGTTTGATGGTGGTAATGAAATCACATCCCATCGAGAGAGGAGAAAGGTGTGCTTTACTGAGGAGGAATTTGAGTGAACTGGTGAATCTAACTGTGGGTTTCTTGTTCATCAGGGAAAGGAACCCATTGCATATTTTTTCTATTTAAGTCGTTTTCTTTTACACATTTCTTGAGAATTTTCATCAGTGAAAACTCTTTCAGCCAGCGCATTAAATGATGGATGGATATGGATTTCTTTAAAAAAGAGTTAAGGTAAACGTTATGATCATTGTGATCATGATGGTGATGCCATGAAACGCAGAGGTGATGTGATGCTGTTTTAATTAACTCAACTCTCTCGCAATTACTTAGAAAATGTCTTTCAACATTGACTACTTTGAAAAGGCCTTCAAAAGCAAACTGGTTAAAAGATGGTGCAGCTCATATCAATAGCTGCATTTTCTAGTTGACTTGTATTAATTTTTCTTCGAGCCATTCAAAGCCATCGTCGACATGCACAAGTGAAAGATTGAGAGGACTGCCTAATTGCCCATCTGAACATCAATGAACAACATGGATATTTGAGGTATTTTCAACACCGGTTAATGATTTATTGAATGCGTCGGATTCTTACGGGAGATCTTTCTTTCAAACATAAAAATTAAATTCACTTCGAAATATAATTTATGGACTTAATCATTATTAAAAGAGAATTTATCACAAGAATTAACTTCTTCTTCAAAAATTTATTATCACATTAACAATCATATAACTGATGAAATATATGTATCATAAGTTCCGTCAACTTGCTCATATTGGGGTTTTATAGGTAAAATTTCAAATCTAATTACTAGCCCTATAACCATTGAATCTAGTAACTCAAAAGTTTCATCTTACTCTATCATAACAGATTTCGAACCAATACCCTCTTTTACAAGTTAAACTACCCACAGGATGAATTAATGAATACGTAGTCTATGACTAAGTGATGGAAGGTTTCTATTGTGAGGTGGGAGATAATGAACCATATGTGGCTCCAAAAGGGACCCATTACGGATAGCATGCAGGTGAAGAAGAAGGAATCCGATGCTGATGTAGAGAAGACTTCCCGTTTCCCAATTCAAAAGGAACACACTACTGCCTAGTCCAGACCCAGCATCCTTCAATAAGTTAGGTTACCATCTGCATCGTACAATAATTTATGCAACTTTTATGATTTAGTACAATCATGCTCATACCAATCTTAAACCTTCAATCGGAAGAAAAATATCATTTGTTATATATCAACTTAATTGTTAACATACATTAAGCTTAGATAATCAGAACCATATACTTCCTTCATTTTACAATATGGCATTTAATCCTGTTGATTAGCTTGCTGTTGATAAGAAAAGAATTATAAACTTTTAAGAAGACCAAAAGAGAAAGAGGTAGAGAGGGAAAATAACTCAAAAAAATCTGACTAACTTGAATGACCTAAATACTAATAAATACGAGCTCGACACTTTGCATAAACCAAGAATTTCACACCTTAACTTAATTATAAATTTGAGTCATTCTAATTTGATTTATTTTGGGGGAAAAAACACAAGATTAATCTTAAATCAAACTAAATCATTTTTCTCTTTAAACCAAATCAAATTGAAAAATTCTTGCATGCATGCAAATTAAACTTTCTTCAAAAAATTGATTGCTCTTTACACATGTAAAAAAAATTCAATTTTGACTCGAAAAACAAACAAAACAAAATTATAGTAATTAATTATTCTAATATGATAAACAAATACATAACATTTTCATAAAGAAACCCATGTAGCACCAATTTTGAATAACTCGGTCTGATTTTACTTTATTGCACACCCTTTCATGTCTGATTTTATAGTTTAAATCATTGATCGCACACCATTAATGAGGGGCTAAGATTGATAAGGGGTTTCAACTTTCAACTTTCAAATGCTTTCAGGAACCGTTTGATTTTATTTTCTGTCTGAGGTTGTGACCGGAAATCAATCAGTGCGAATATACCCGTCCATGTGGTTTCTTTCTACTAGAGAAATATATAATAATTTGTATAAGCTCGTCCATTCACTGCAAAGACTTTGAGCAATCCAACTTGGGTTCAGGTTTAGGTAGTCCAGTTTACTTCGGCCGGGCCCTTGACCTGTTTACATCATAAACAGATGAAGGTCCATAGGCCAGGCCCAGTAGCAAAGTTTACCCGAGCCCAGACTTGGTTTTAGCTCAAACTTGCATCATTTGCCATACACCAACCACACATCCATTCAATTTACCCATTTCCTGGTAGGTTTTCTTAGCCAAAAACTAGCAGGAAAAGAAATAAAAATAAATCTTCCATCCTTATGGTAAAATCAATATATATAAGATCGTCCTTAGGACCTTAAACATTTAGAACAAAAGCCAAATGCAGTGATTTAGCAAAATTGTTCACGCAAAATTATTTTGTACTTGATACAGCTTCATCCGATTTACTTTAAGGAATCCCAATCCTGCCAACAGACCAACAACTAATCTTTAAAAAAATGCAGAAATTCTAACGAAACTGCGAATAAATTCTACCTTCGAGGCAGACCAAACATTTGGGACACCTCAAAGTCAAAAAGATAAAATTTACGAGTCACATAATTTACAAAACAGCATATTCGTGGCCCCGTTAACCTTAAGCACAAGCTTTTCTTCTTGGCTTCATTGCAAAGAGAACCTCAAGATCAGGGGGCTGAAAGTAACTCTCCTTCGGCGGCTCCCGCTGCTTCAAATAAAGCGGCTTTTTCTTGGGGGGTGGCGGGCACTGTAACGTTGCAGGTATCCTACACCCGCCGTGTCTTGGCGTCACACATCCCTCCTCCATTGAGACAAAACCTCTACCACAAATTCAACTTTTAACTTGTCTGAAAAGACAGCTGAGCTTTTCAATATAACTGTGGCCTTTATATAATTGTGGAGATCAATTACAGTAGCTTATTCGGGAAGTCGTGGAACTTCTGGCTCCACCTATCCAAACGTGTGGTGGAAGGAACCTACTAAAGCTCGTTACGTGGATCCCACTTGGGAGAACGTTCCACTGGCGGAATTTTATGCTGCAACTTGGAATGGAGAGAAGCCTGGACTGGAAGGGGCGGGAAGAATGAATTTTAATCAGGACCACACGTTTTGATTACCATTTTTATACAATGGAAAGTGGGCCGCAAGTTTGGGAAATTAGCGTGGCTGATAACCGTACACGTGTAAAGTTTCTTTGACTTCGTCGTTATCGTACCGGACGACACCGTCAAGTTTTGTGACTTTGCGGCCATGCAAATGTTGTGATTTTATTTTTATTTCATTATTATTAAAAAGTTACATATGGTTAAAAAGTTGTGAATGTTAATAAAAATATTTTTATTTGAAGTAATACAAATTTACAAAATCCCTTCATTTTGAACTATTTGAGATCATTTTTTGTCATTTTGAATTATTTGAATGATTTAATTTTGGAATTACAAAAGAATAGTACGGTATATTCATGTATTGAAATCGCTCATATAGCATGAATGATCATAAAAAAGGTAAAATTATCAATTAAATTTGATAAATAATCGTGCACTATAAATGTGCAGTTATTCATAAGTAATAGTTATGGATAAATCATGTCTTTGAAGGCCAAAGAGCATGACCTTGACCATTAGAACCATTTAAACGGTTGTGCATAAAGAATTCACAACCATGTGTAGTGATTTTCTTTAAAAGATTATATAAACTTGAAATTGTAAAGTGACAAGAAATTTTACAAATTATAATAACATTTCACAAATCACTAAAAGATCGAGAGTATAAAAGGCTTAAAACTAGAGTGTGTTTAGAGATTATTTCATCGTTTCGAAAAGAAATGAGATCATTAAAGGTGTCCATTTGTCACATAAAGAATAATCAAGCCGTTAGATATAAGATAAGTAGGTTTACTACCATCCCTACCCTACCCGATTTTGAATAAATTGTCATTAGATTATGGTATATCATATATTGATTAATTAGAAACTATGGAATTTGTATGTTTTGAGATACTGTGATTTTGTTTTAGCTATGTAAGCATGCAATTAAGTGTGTAAGCATGATAGAATTGACCTTAGGGACTTAGATATTAAATTATCGTGCATTAAGGAACAGAGATGTGTGGACTCAAAAAGTTATTATACTTTCATTTTGATGAAAAACAAATTAATAAATCCCTAAGTATGTTGACTAATGTCTTAAGTGTGAATTTTAGATTGTAAGGATTTACTTAATACATTTTTAAAAAGAATCAAAATGAAAAATTAAAGACAAAACTTAAATAAAGAATCTGTAAAGATTTGAACAAAAACTTAAATTTAGGTTGATGTTTTTGTAATCTTGAAGTATTAATATTGATTAGAATAATTATTTGCATGTGAAAACTCTTTTAAAAATTTGTTTTCATATCTTTCAAATTTTTTGGTTAAAATGTCATTTTTCAAACTTAATAAGTTATGTCTATTTTTATCAAAACTCGAATAATTCATTTGAAGTTATGAAGTTTTTTGGACTAAAATATCATATCTCAAAGTTAGGTTTGAAAAAGCTTTTCAAAATGGGTTAAATTGTCATTTTTTAAAATTTTAGGAGGAAATTATAGTTTTCCAAAACTTTAGGAGGTAAAGTACAATAAAATTTAGTTGACCAAAATTTTCCAATCGTGGTTGCCAAATTATCTAGAAGTCATGTTTTTGGGTTTCGAAAATCTAATCGACTAAATTCTTTTTGATAGACTAAATCGAACCATAAAATTTTTAATTGTTAGTGTTATATAACATCATATAAGTGTCACATCACATATATATTTGTGTTTTCTTTTATTACAAAAGGTTTATGTGTGTTGAACTTACATTTTGTATCCCAATTAAAGATTGTTGGGTTGTTGTTATCGTTAACAAAAACAAGTGGAATTTAGATGTGGTGTTAAAGTTTTTGCGTTTGTTCTCCTTTTGAGGGTAAGTTTACCTAAAAAGGAGGGCATTACACAGTTAGTGCTATTTTTCTGTTAGGTAATGTTAGAGGAGTTGCCTTAGGCTAGTAGGTGACCACAAATTGATCAACCATCATGGTGAGCTAACTTAATTCCATAGATGGAGCAATTCTAAGCTATTACTTGAATCTTCAAATGACTTATTATCCAAAGGTTTTCTATGTCATCTTTCATCAGCCATTAAACAGTGTGATCATGAAAATATGTAGTGGTAGAACTCTCCGTTTAATGGCAATTTTTTAATGAGATTTCTCGTCACCAACTTATTAATGCAATTCGAAACTTTACATAAGTTAGATTACGATAATAGTAATAAGGATCTAATTATATCCTATTATATTTTCCTAAATGTAAGAAATGAATAAGAAAAAATAAATAAATAAATGAGATGTTATAAGGTTAAACTCAATGGTCAAGATACCCACACCCACCGTATAATTATTAGTTATGTACATCCTACGGAGAATGAATATAATGAATATTATGTGTGTTTTATTTGTATATTGCCTTGTGCAGATTTTTGGTCTTTAGTTGGCTCTTTCTAGTTTATTTTGGCTTCGTTCTTTTTTTTCTCGATAGCTTTTAATTTTTGTAGGATTTATAAGAAGAAATAACAATCAAATTAGAATAATCAGAGATTCCTAATTCAAATATGATTATAATGATTTATTTATATTCTATGGAATATTTACAATATCGAAAATATCTCATTTGGGAGAGGGGAGATAATTTTCCCTAGTTGTCACGGAAGAAAATAAGAAAATTCGTATAGAAGATTTTGCTAAGTGAAGGTTTTTTTATTGCCTCGAGCTGAAGAGTCTACCCATATCCTTTGTTTTGTGACAGGTTTCTTGAATTGTTGGTCCTGCAACTAGTTGCTAATCATAATTGCTTTAGATAGGTTCTTCGTGATGAGAATATTTAATCGAAAATCTTGCACTTGAAGATTATTGGTTAGCATATATATTTGATAATAAATAATTATTTTTTCAATCAAAATATTAATCATATAACACACACGCACGTGCGCGTACACACACACACACACATATATAGATATTAATGAAAATAGACAAAAAAATTTATGTTTATACATTTTTAGACAAACATTTGAAACACTTGCATTCATAAGCAAAATATATGTGAATTACTCATTCTAAGTAACATTAGATCGGAATATATAACAAATTAACGATAACTCTATTTCTTACATTTCAAACATCAAATATTAATTAAAATAGGCCAGATTTTTTATTGTGTTATTGTTGATGGAGAAGAAAGTAAGATTCTGCCGCATTAGCACTCGCAGCCAAAATGTTTTTGAATAATAAACATAACAATTGTGAAACAAAAGAAAAAAAAATGCAAGAATTCAAAACTTGAAACAAAAAATAAAATAGCAGAACAAGTAGAAGATGCACTTGTACTTACACTCGCACTTTATTCGCATCTGTTTCTGCTTTTTATTTTGATCTAGACATATTAACAATTAAACAAAAAATCGACCTATTTCAAAACAATTTTATGAATGTTTCGATCATAAGTTACTAAACTTACAATCAATATAATGATGTTGGAGTATGCTATCAAAAAAAATACTGTCAAAGAAAAAATATGACTGAAGAAAGGTAATTACTAGAGAGTAAGGATATTATTAGAACAAATTTAAGTTTATTTAAAAAGGAAAATTTTTAAATATTTGCCTAAAAAAGTTTAGGTGCAAATTTTTTTTTGTCTATTTTAATTATAATATATATATAATTCTAACTAAGAGGAGATATGAATCAAGCTGATTCTAAATATCTAGTGGCTCGAATTTAGTTCGAATAAAAAATTGTTCAGCTTAAATTCGTTGAATTAAAATGAATAGTGATTTGAGTTTAGACTAAATGAAAAATGGATTAGTTTCATCCTACTTAAGATTGGTTTAAGTTAATAATTTGAATTTATGGTTCAAGTTCACAACTCATTGACAAAAATAATGTCGTTTTAACAATAGCTTACATTATTTGAATCGAGCCATTAGCCCAATTCAAACCAAATCATATTGTTCTCTTAACTTGCAAGTTGAACTAAACTAAACTTCTTTTAATTCGAGTTTAATTTAATTTGATAAATGAATGAATTCTCTCGGTTTTAATTCGATTTGAATTTAAATTAAATCAAATCAAAACCAATTTTTAAAATTGAGTTAACTCAATTCGGGTTAGACCATTTTTTATGTTGCAAAGCTATCAAATCATTAAACCAAGTTATATCATCTTGTAATAACTTGACTTTGACTACGATATAATTTAAAAATTAAATAAATAAAGTAGTTTAGATGGTATGTTTTTGCAGTCGATTGAACCGGCCGGGTCTGGTGCACTGGTTGGTTATCTTCTCAGTGGCATGTGAAACAGAGACATCTTCTCTTTTACTTCAGACTAAAAGGAGACAACAGTTTCAAACCCTCGTTCTCCTTTTTTTCAACACTCATAGATAAATTTCCGGTAATAGAAGGCTAAAAATATGCCTTTCATAGCGAAAATCAAGAGACAAACCGATTACAATCTTTTCCCTTCTTCAACTCCCATTGTCATCGACAATGGCGCCTCCTATTTTCGTATTGGGTATTTTCAAAACCCTAATTTTTACCCTTATTCATTTATTTACTCGTTTCTAATTTATTTTCAATTCCATTCCCAGCTGGGCTGGAGAAACAGAGCCCCGTGTTGTTTTTCGCAACATTGTGCAAAGACCTCGCCACAAAATTACTGGCGAAACTGTAACTATAGTTGGTGATCATGACCCCGCATTGTTGAAGTACTTTGATTGCACGCGCTCTGGTCCTCGTTCAGCGTTTGACAACGATGTCGTCTATCAGTTTGAGATTATGGAATATGTATGCCCAATTTGTTATGTTATTTGTGTTTGCTTAATTAATTAAATTTCAATGGTTTGATCAAATGTTAAGTTGGGTTATCTGCTTTTTTCTTTTGAAGGTAATTGTGGTCTCATGTGGTTTGTTATTTGTTTTTGCAGATTCTTGACTTTGCCTTTGATCGGCTTGGCGCAAATGGGTCAGGGGTAAAGTAATTGACAGTTTGTTTCGTTTTTCTTAACATGGTTTGAAGTTCATATGCTTGTATTTGATGCTTTCATTCTATGGGGCTTAATTTTAAACCCACTTCGTAAGTATACCTTTATGCATGTTGAGCTATCTATTTTTTATGGATTTCAATTGAATTTTGTGAAAAAGTGCGTCATTTGGTGGTTTGCAATGTAAGTACATTCGTGAAATGGATCGGTTATTAGGTTATCATTGGCATTTAGATATCACATGGGATGTGAATGATTTCTAATATTGGTAACAATGATTCAACAGGCTTCTTAAGACTATGAAATGTGTGTTATTTGCATGCATGATATGCAATTCTATACTCTTAATTTCATGCTGTTTAAAGACTGTCCTGTGTATCTAAGTTTTCTGCTTAGGTTATCTGTTAAATTGACCTTGTCCTGATTTATGTTCTTTTGAGGGCAGAACAGATTGATCATCCTATCCTGATTACAGAATGTGTTTGCAACCCGGTTCATTCTCGTAGTAAAATGGCAGAACTTCTCTTTGAGACGTATGGAGTTCCGTCAGTAGGTAAGGTGTCAAATTTTTCTTATTTATACAACTTCCATCAGATCAGGCTTAAAATTTCTTTAGTGTTTTGATAAATCATCGCTTGTTGAAGCAACAGCTCACAGTTGGTTGGGCGGTTGTAAATGTTTCCTTTCCTTATTATATCCTTCCTTCAAAATTGTGGGCTCAAATACTATTATTCTATTCCTTTTTTAATCGTGTATTCCTGTCCAAAGTAATATGTCATTTTCTACATGTGACCGCAGCATTTGGTGTTGATGCTGCTTTCAGCTATAAATACAATCAGCAACATGGGATTTGTGGTGAAGATGGTCTTGCTATCTGTCCAGGATTTTCCACTACTCACGTTATTCCGGCAAGTCTCTTAACCTCAATAACTGATATTTGTGTAGATGAATTTGTTTGCAAGGTACAGTTGGTTGGTGTAAATTCATTCTAGGAGCATATATGGCTGCTTATCATGATATAAATGGTATTGTGAATCAGATGTTGTCTGGATCTTTTTCTATTAAGTTGCATATTGAAGTATCATTGTTAAAGTAACAGCATCTTGATTTTGTTTTATTTGGTGAATCATTTTAGAGGTGTGATCTCTATGTACATAGCAAGGTTGAACTTGTAATGTATGATTCCCTCTTCATGCATGCTCACTTCTGTGTATGTACATATATGTCAATGTGCACATTAGTGTAAGTAACCTTGTTAATAGCAATTTTTACCACTGCTACATTCTTCCGTAGTTACATAATTAACATAACCAGTTTATTCTGCAAGCCTTATCTATGTTTCTTATTGGGTCCAATATTACAGTACCGTTTATGTATATGTGTTTCCTTAATAGATTATAACTGAACAGATAGAATATTGTCACAATTGAACTTTAATGTAATGCATGTCTCCTTGACTCACAGTTTGTTGGAGGAGAGCCTGTTTACAAGGGTTCCTGCCGAACTAATATTGGTGGATACCATGTCACTGATTACTTAAAGCAACTTCTTTCTCTCAAATACCCGCACCATATGTGAGTGTAGATTCAGCTTGGTTTGACCTTGGTTATTTTGATTGGACTTTTGCAAAGCTTTTAATCATTTTGAATGCTTAAATAGGGCTAGGCTCACATGGGAGAAGGTTGAAGACCTGAAAATGGAGCATTGTTACATTGCACCAGATTATTTTTCAGAAGCCCAACTATTTCAGGTAATCTACTTGGTTCTTCTTTTCTTCCTCTCTTTCCTTCAACACATGAACATAATCGATGCAATTATTTTGACAGAAAGGGACCAAGGAAGCTGAAGATAAAACCAGGTGTTGGCAGCTCCCATGGGTTCCACCACCATCTGAGGAACCTCCATCAGAAGAAGAGATTGCAAGAAAGGCAGCTATTAAAGAGAGACAGGGGCAACGTTTGCGAGAGATGGCTGAAGCAAAGAGGTCTTCTAGGATCAATGAACTGGACAATGAATTGCATGGTTTGGAGTTTCTTTTACAGCAACTCGAACAAGTGGAACAGAATAACATTCCATCATTCCTTTCAACCACTGGCTATGTCTCCAAGCTGGAAATAGAAACCTCCCTTGCAAAAGTAACACAGTCGTTACGAAAAGCTAGAGGTGAACCAAAGAGTGAACAAGCTGAAGTCGAGGAGAAGACAGAAGCTTCTGTGAATGAAAAGTATCCTCTTATTCAAATCCCTGACAACATGCTGACCCCTGAACAGGTACTCAATCCTAAAGAGCCAAAACTGAAGAAAATGAAGAAAAAGCCCATAATCATTGCAATAGGTTTTTATTATGAAGTGTCTAGGATGCTAGATAATATGAGTATGCAATAGTGTGCATTTGCAAAGAACCACATTGCTCCCTGCCTCCACCCCTCTTTTGATTTTCTCCTTGGCAATGATAAAATTACTCTTTCTATGGTCTCTTTACAGCTTAAGGAGAAGAGGAGACAGATTTTTCTTAAAACCACCACTGAGGGGCGCCAGCGAGCTAAACAGAAACGTGTTGAGGAGGGATTAGAACGAGAAAGAAAAAATCAAGAAGATGAACAAAGACGCTTGTATGTGCCAATCTCATGTTCACACCTCACACCAAGCCCCCTCTCTTGAAAATACTATTAATTTGTTTTGTTCTTTTTGATGTAGAGAGAACCCAGAACTTTATGCTGAGCAAATGCGGGCTAAGTACAGAGAGCTTTCTGAGAGAATTGATCAGCGGAAGCGACTTAAGAAAAATGGGAGCCACACAAATGGAAATAATACATCTGGAGGGGTGGGCCGTGGTGAGAGATTGAATGCTGCCCAGAGGGAAAGGATGCGCCTCTTAACAACAGCAGCTTTTGATAGAGGGAAGGGTGAGGACACTTTTGGTGCAAAAGATGAAGATTGGCAACTTTACAAACTGATGAGTAAAGATAATGATGATGATGATGAGGGAGCAGAAGCAGATGAAGCTGAGCTGACCCAAATCTCTTCTAGGCTGCAGGTCAGTTGTAAAAAATATATTGTGATGAGCTCTGAAATTTTGACTTAATTGTTCAATACCAAAAAATGGGATGTTTTCTGATCATGATTCTTTAATGTGGCAGGAAATAGACCCAACATTTGTCCCTAAGCAAGAATTAGTACCTCAACAATCTGCTGCTGAGGCACCGAGGCTGCGGCCTCTTACCAAGGAAGATTTCCAAATTGTTCTTGGGGTTGAAAGGTTTCGCTGCCCTGAAATTTTATTTCACCCCAACTTGGTTGGGATTGATCAGGTAGGATTAGATGAGATGGCAGGGGTATCAATGAGAAGATTGCTATCGAAGGATGAAGATTTGGAGCAGAGATTGACAAGTTCAATCCTCATGACTGGTGGATGCTGTCTTTTCCCTGGTATGAGTGAACGCCTAGAAGCTGGAATTCGGATGATTCGACCTTGTGGGTCACCCATAAACGTGGTTAGAGCATTAGATCCAGTTCTTGACGCATGGCGGGGTGCCTCTTTATATGCTGCTAAGTTGCAATTCCCAGAGCAAACATTTAGCAGGATGGATTATTATGAGAAGGGTGAGGACTGGCTCCGTCGGTATCAGCTGCAGTACACATTATAACCATTTGTTCTCCCACTTGTACAACATCTTGTCACATGAGATATCATTTATAATGAGTTATATTTAAGACAAAAAAAAAGAGAGAGAGAGAGAGAGAGAGAAATGGACTCTCCAGCAACTCATTCAGATTGCTGTCATTGTCTTTGCTAACATTCAGATGATACAATTCGAAAACTATTTATGTTTTTATAAACAGATATATGGCTGCCACTTTTGTAGTTCTTTCTCGAATCTCTGGATGAAGTGGGTAATCTGATTTTTTTGAAGATTTCGACTTAAAAAATAGCCCCATTGGAAAAATCATGAGTATTAAAGAAATAAATGGATACCTGATCGAATAATATAACATGTGATGTTTTCAGAGACATCCATCCAATTGAATTACTATAGTAAGTAAATAAGATGATGAATTATAAAAAACGGCTATTTTCGATTTTACAGAACTGGGCAAAACTAAAGCAACTGACAGCTTTGATTTATGAAATGAAATTGACCGTTAGAATATTATTCTCAATAACAAAACAAATACAAAATTTCCTTATTTAAATGTATAAAAAGACCGCTCCTATTATGCCCTACCATCTGTTCACAAAATTTGACCGTTGCAAATCTTGCTCTTTACAAAACCAAACTCTCTTGAAAAGCCCTCTCTTGGCTTGCAAAGAGAGGCCTTTTCCCATCTTCCACCTCTCATTTTCTCAAGAAACAAACATACCCACTTCCTCTATTAATTCCAAGAACCAAGAAAGAATATCCAAAAAGCTCACGGAAATGGATTCTCCTCAAAGAAGAAAATCCGGGCTTAATCTCCCAGCTGGAATGAATGATACTTCTCTCAGACTTGATTTTTCGGGTTCTTTTCGCACAATATCAAACCTTACATCACCTTCATCAAGATCATCAACTTGCAGTGATAGATTCATTCCGTGCAGATCTTCTTCAAGATTGCATACTTTTGAGCTGACTGAGAAAGAATCACCTGTTAAAGAAGGGGGGAATGAGGCTTATAATAGACTGTTAAAGTCTGAGCTTTTTGGGGCTGATTTTGGTTCTGTTTCTTCTCCTGCAGGTAAAGGCTCGCCAATGAGTCCCAGCAAAAATATGTTCAGGTTTAAAACTGACCATTCTCCTGGGCCCAATTCTCCTTACTCGCCTTCAATCTTGGGGCATGATAATGGCTTCTCTAGTGAGACCTCTACACCGCCCAAGCTGCCAAGAAAAGTTCCTAAAACACCACACAAGGTAAGTTAAGCCTGTTGATTTTATGATATCTGCTACTGCTTTTATGTTAATTTCAGTTGAGGATTTAAACATCATTTTTTTAAGTTGAAATTAGCGCCCTGTATTATATGAATTAAAAGTGTGTATGGGTTAATAAGATGAATCTTACAGATGAATCGCATAAGATCTATAGAAATTATAGGCAGCATAGATATGATGGTAGAGAAAACTTAAAACATGTTCGAAAATTGAAAGTCAATGGCTGCAGGTTTTGGATGCTCCATCTCTTCAAGATGACTTCTATTTGAACCTGGTGGATTGGTCATCCCAAAATGTGCTTGCTGTTGGGTTGGGCACTTGTGTTTATCTATGGACAGCATCAAATAGCAAAGTAAGTCTTATACTAGTATAGCTATAACAAATAGAAGGGCAAAATCTTTTGCAACTGTATCTCTAATTCTTATTAGTTGCTGTTGAAAAGTGTCAAATGGATTTGCAAAAATTGAACATGATCCTGTTTTCAGGTAACAAAATTATGTGACTTAGGGCCTAGTGACAGTGTGTGTTCTGTCCAATGGACCCGGGAAGGTTCATATATATCAATTGGCACAACTCTTGGTCAAGTTCAGGTAGCTATTTGTTTTACTTATGTTATGTTCTATGAATATGATATTTATTTGTTTAATTGGAGCATGTAAACAAGATTCTTATTGGGCACTTTTGGCCTCCTTACAGGTATGGGATGGTACACAGTGCAAAAGGGTAAGAACTTTTGGTGGTCATCAAACAAGAGCTGGAGTCTTGGCTTGGAACTCACGCATACTATCATCGGGAAGTAGAGACCGAAACATACTTCAACATGATCTTCGTGTTTCAAGTGATTTCATTGGCAAGCTTGTTGGACACAAATCTGAGGTGAAACACCTATTGGACTCTCAATGATGCAAAAGAAATTATTGCACTTAATAAGAAATACAGCAGCCTTAACCTTCTATATGATCTCACAGGTATGTGGGCTGAAATGGTCCCATGATGACAGGGAACTTGCATCTGGTGGAAATGATAATCAGGTAACAAAATCAGTTCATATTCATTGATCTTTGGAGTTCTGCTACTAGTGATAGTCATTACTAATTCAATGTGGTATGTGTTGCTGGTGTATTAGCTCCTGGTCTGGAACCTACATTCTCAGCAGCCAATCTTGAAGTTGACAGAACATACAGCTGCTGTGAAGGCCATTGCTTGGTCACCCCATCAGAGTGGCCTTCTTGCTTCTGGAGGAGGAACTGCTGATCGATGTATTCGCTTCTGGAACACTGCCAACGGTCATCAGTTAAATAGTGTAGACACTGGGAGCCAGGTTAATAATGTTTTTGACATTCATATTTTCATAGGAGGGTTATATTGAAGTGTTTTAGCTAGAGTGAAATTCTCTATCAAAAATAACTTGAGTGTTCTGTGTCTATGAAAACCATGTTCACTCTTATAATGTTACTTGCAGGTATGTAATCTAGCATGGAGTAAAAATGTGAATGAGCTTGTGAGCACTCATGGATATTCCCAGAATCAAATTATGGTGTGGAAGTATCCATCAATGGCAAAGGTATGAGAACAACACATCAATTTGCTTCTGCGCAGACATTTGGAAAAAAAAAAAAAAAACTAGAAAACAAGCAATCTAATGTAACAAAAATTCGACTTTCTTGATCAGGTTGCAACTCTAACTGGCCATAGCCTGCGAGTACTATATCTTGCAATGTCACCTGATGGACAGGTTGGTAATCTTTCATCAATTACATAAATCTCTTTTACATTCTTATATGTAAACACGTATAAATGACATGGCAAATCTTAAGTCCAATTTTATTTTATGGTGCAGACAATAGTGACTGGTGCAGGAGATGAGACTTTGCGCTTCTGGAACATTTTCCCATCAATGAAAGCACCGGTAAGCTTATGGCATTTTGATAAAAGCGAATTCTCTGAATATATATAGCTTGAGCTGCTCTCCTAACACAGCTTTTTTCTTCTGTGTGTCTCCAGGCACCAGTCAAAGATACAAGTCTCTGGTCATTAGGGAGAACCCATATCCGATAGCAAACTCCTGGCCAATATATAATATATACTATTGTAAAAATTAGTTTGCATGTGGAGATACCAAAAGAAGTATAGAAGCAGCTACAACCATAGATATCAAGAGTTGAGTTTTTATTTAATTGATTTTCTCTTGGCGTATTTTCAAGTGTTTAAAGTTGAGAGGTTCTGTGAAGTGTCTAACAAGAGAAAAGAAAATGTAACAGATTTCAAACATGATTTGTTTGTATAAAAGAGCTTCAGTAGTCCATAGAATAAATGAATTGCAATAGCATGAGAGAAACAAAATGGAAAAGAAGAATCCAATCTTGTTCATTCAAATTTGGTAATTAGAATGATTTTTTATTGAATCCAAAGATATTATTTTTTTATCATTGTACCATGAGTTCCTTGTTGAACCCACATAATAAAGAAATTCCAATTTTCAACTTGAAAAATCCCTACTGCCAAAAACAAAACAATAAATTAATTATGGTTGGATTTTGTTTAGTCCAAGTGACATGAACATTTTATACGATGACATGGACAAAATGTGTGATGACACAGATACGTGCAACAACTATATTCTTTCCTCAATTTTATTTCCACAAAAACCACATAATTTAATTTATTGTTTAAAATTAAATGATACTTGGTTCCTTTAATAAAATAGTAAAGTTTGATCATTTCAATATGAAAATAAAAAAGTTCGGATTCTTTGATAAAATCAAAAACAAATTTTGATCTCTTCTTTGGAAAACAAAAATAGATAAAAGATGAAAAAATAAACTTTTCAAAATTGAGGGGCCAAAATGAACACCTTCTCAAAGTCCAGGTGGGACACAGTCATTCGGCCTAATCACTAATTAATGAATGTGCTTTTGCTTTCACGCGTGCTTGGCTCAAAGTCAAGCCGAACAAATGAAAATATGTCAACTTCCTTCATAGGTAACATATGCCATGACGTTATTGAACAATCTATGACTCATTTGGTTTCTATGGCTGATACATTTTCTTGTTATCTGAAAACATTTATTTCAAAACTTACTGAACAAATTCAACCCTCTATTCCACCAACATTCTTCATTCCAAACGAACCCATGAAATTTGCGTTCCCATCCTTGGTCTAATTGCTTAAAGTGAATTGCCCTTTTCTTTTTCGTTTTAAAGAATAAATCCTATTTATCATTAAAGTAATTTTTTAAGACTCAACTCAGTTATAGCATGTTATTGATCCAGAAGAAAGTACATTTTAAGTTGGTAAGATTTACACAGAAAAAGAGTCCAATTTCTACAAAAAACCAAAATAGTTGGAAATCTTTAGCTAAACGAACAAGCAAAATCTAAATCTGAAAGCATATATAAATGGTTGTGGAAATTGGAACTGCTAAGGAAAAAATAGAACAGGAAGTACTGTGCGGCTTCTGACTGACTCCATTGCTGCCATGGAATTGGGACTAAATCTTTAGCTTCCATAACTATCGATACTAAGTTGTTCAATGTTGCGTACAAGGTAATGAAAAGAAGGCTTTTAAACATAAATGACAGTACCTCAGGCTGCAATGTGAGGAGAATCCTGCAATCATGCCTTCATTAAGTGATGGTGAACATGCATTTAACAAGAAGGCTTCCATGACGAGAGTGCAAAGGCAATACGGCCCTTCCAGCCCTGAAGCAACCACTGGTTATCTTCGTCAATTACAAAATCTTTGTGGTAGCATGCTTCCACTCTTTCCTTGGCCATCTTCATTATGTCCTTATTCAGTGGTAGCTGAGTAAACCCAGCCCTCATGATCCGGTACTGCCACCGCCTGTAAGTTTCTGGTCTCTCAATTCTCTCTGCATCCTCACATGCAATGACATTCATTGCCTCCCGTCCCAACAGCTCTCTCTCCATCAGCATCCGCTCGGGAATATCACGAGGCAAAATGGTTTCAAACATATCAAACAAAGTTGAGAAAAAGAAGATAGCCTCCCTGAATCTAGTGATAAAAAAGGGTGCACTGTAGGCCCCATTCACAATCCCTTGTATGAAAACATCAGGATGTATCTTCCTGATCAGTTTTAAAACAATATCCCTTGGAGCCTCAGCAATCACAGTCTCATCAAGCATATTTTTCAGGCGATACAAAGAGTTCACGACAAGTACTTCACCACTCTCAATCTTGAGATCCTCAAGTTGAATGGTGTCCCACTTTTGTGCAATTGCATTGAATTCAAATGGAACATTAAAAGTCTCTGCATACTTTGCCAAGCGACGACCTGTCTCCTCAACCCTTTCTGCTGGTCGAAAACCTGGTTGTGGAAGATCAATCCCAGTTATCCGAAGCCTAGGAGGTCCCCCACGCCTAGACGAAAGACGCTGTATGAGGCATGGCCATTGAAAACCATACATAATACCAAAGTCTATTATGTGAAGTGTTGTTGCTTTCTCAGCCAAATTCATGATTGTTTTGTTTGAGAAGAAATTTGAGATCTTCCGGAATGGACAAGCAGCAAGAAACAGATGGTAAGCTTTCAAGACATCAGCAGCTGATGCAGCTCGCATTTTGATTAGATTATTGTATACCTTGGTTCCAGCACCAGCCAAGCGTGCCTCAAGTCCGTCAGCAAAAATACAAGCCATTCTCTGCATTCCATCCCCCCCAGAAGAAGAGTGCTGTCTAATTTTCTTCAGAAACAGATCTGCATTCCTTGTATCATTGGCCGCAACAGCTTGTGCAAAAAGGGTCAGCAGATTTCTTAAATCAACCACATCCTTTTTAGCTCCCTGCTTCTTTCCACGTCCCTTACCACCAGTAGGCCCTTTTGGTTCTTTACTTTGCTGCACACTCTTGCTCATCCCATTCTGCAAAGCTTTACGAATCTGAGATTCACTTTCTCCAGGATTTAGCAATACAATATCAAACATTTCTTGACTGACTGTTGATTCAGTATAAACTGCTGACTGCTTATTAATTCTCCCACTCTCTAAATTCACATCATCACTGTAAGGGTTTTTCCTTCCCCGTGACCCATCAGGACAGCACCCGTTGTCAGGCTTCTTGCCCACCGTATTTACCACATTTCTAAATTCTTCATTCGGCTGTTTAGATGACAAACTGTTATTTTCCAGATCAAATATCAAGGAATTCCCATTAGGAAGAAACTTACTTGCCTCTTCAAACCCTTTCCTAAATTGCATTAGAGATTCACTATTGCTAAATATTTGGGATATGTCAAGAGTACTCTCCGGGGAATCTACAAACCCATCAGCTACATTACCATTGTTGTTCCCTGAGCCACAAGAAGTTGTTTGAGAAGCTAAATTTGAACCCGTATACTCACCCAAATCAAAATTCCATCCATGATCCACCAAGCTATCAATATTAGAATTTCCAACACTATTGTCAAAGCATGAAAAATCCAAATCAAGATTTACACCTAGGATTCCATGGTTTTGATCAAGGTGAGTTTTCGGGTCAAGATTGGGTGAAGGAGGATACTGCTTCCCAAGAACCTCATACAAGGACCTCTCAGCAGCTTGAAGAGCCGCTGAAGACTCTTGAAACATACAGGCCTTCTCTCCAATGTCCTCTTCCATTAGCATATCATTTATGTACTTAAGAACTACATCATTAAAATCATAATCCTGATCGTGTAAATTAACCTCTTGGGACACAACCAACGAGGGTGGTGGTGTTGGATTATCAGGAATTGCATCAGGTAGCAAAAACTGCATTTCTTCAAAGCTAACAAAACCATCATTATCATTGAATCCATTACCAAGATTTTGATTGGGTAAGGCCAAAAAGGTTTCATCATTAAGCCTGTATTGATCCACAGAAGCATTGTATCCTCTCAACTGATGATCCATGGCCATCTATTTTGCCAAAAAATAACAAAAACCAGAACTAAACAGTTGAAAACCTTCTAACACTAACAAGTCAAAACTCGTAGAAAGAAAGATCTCTGCTGACAAAAGAACACCTGGGACTTGTATTTAGAGACTAAAACAGCAACTTGAAAACGTGAGGAAAAAAGAAAGCTTTTAACTTTAAAGAAACAAGGAGTACCTTGCCACAGAGAGAGAGAGAGAGAGACCAAATCTTTCCGCTCTGCGTTTTGGGAACGAAGCATATGTTAAAAAATGATAGACGACGATGAAATGGATAGAAATGTTGTCATGGCGAGGAAGAGGTGGACAAATCTCAGCCGTGCAGTATAACGGTAGTATCTAAACCAAGTACTTAGATAATAAGTGATCAAAGTGTTTGAGAACGTGTTTTTTCTTGTAATTATTGTGTTTGTACGGATTAAATAATAATTTGCATTCATCATACAAAATTAATTTTATACATAAATAATAATATATTATTAAAATAATATAAAAATAAAACTAAAATAAAATTTAATTATATAATAATATATTATTATTTGTATATAAAATTATATATAAAAATTATACACATAATATTTTAAATAAAATAATATTTACATTTATCCAATTTTATTAAATATACCGATAATTTATATTTTATAATCAATAATCTTTCGATTAAGAGTAATATTATATGTATTTATTTTAAATATATAATTGTGTATTTACTTATATATATTATTACATGATTAGATTTTATTTTATCTTTAATTTAAATTCACTCAATTATGTGATAACATATCTAAATATGTAAACATTTATATACTCAAAGTAAATATACATAATTTTATTGTTTAATTAAATTATATTTGGTAATAAAGATTACTAAAATCAAATGTATCTTTGATGAAAATAATTTAATTTGTGAATTATAATAATATTTTTTAATCATTAAAGTTATAATTCAATTAACAATAATATATGTATTTACTTTAAGTATATAAATTGGTACATATTTATGTATGTCATTATATGATTGGATGTTATTTTATGGCCAAGAGATTTTTTTTCACTCAAAGTTCATTATATTCCCAAATTAGTATTTTTTAACTATTAAAAACTTAAATACTTACTCATGAACTGTTAAAATTAACGAAACCAGTTAACATTATCTATTTTTCTCATAGGTTTAAAAAATTAACAATTTTCTTTTAGGATTAAACTTTGAAATATTACATTTTCTCTCCTAGGGTTTCTTTCTTTTTCTCCCTCTTTTTTCGATGACATCACCAACCGGCTTTTCTCTCCCTTCCATTTTCTAACATCAAAAACTAGATGAAGACATATCCAGTGAAGAAATTCTTCATTTGGTTTTCAATTTCGAAAAAGAGGAGGGAGGGAGAAGCCGACCGATGACAGCATCGGAAAAGGGATGAAGAAAAAAAGAAACCCTTAGAAAAAAAATGTAACATTTCAAAATTTAATTATAGAAAATTATTAGTTTTTTAAATCTAGAGAAAAAATGAATAATATTTTATTATTTTAATATATTATTAGTTAAATAACGATTTTACCTTTAAAACTATTAATTTTAACTATCTACGTGTGCATGTTTGGGTTTTTAATAATCAACGGATACCAATTTGAAAATGAAATAAACTTTGGGTGGGAATAAGTCCTTTGGTCCTTATTTTATCATTAATAAAACACATAAATATATCTATTTGTATACTCAAAATATATATTCATAATTTTATTATAATTCAATTAATAGAATTAGTTTTTTTAATTATTAGATTAATGGATTTTTTAAATTTTTAATCAAAAAACTAAAGTATAATATATATATATATATATATATATATATATATATGAGTTAATTATTCCAATATTTATATTCAAACAATCACTGATTCGGTTGCCATCAACATCAAAATAAAACACAAAAGCATCTTTTGTTTTGCGGCCAATTTGGACTTGACAATAAAAAGGGAGGAAAAATGTGGACCGAATCACATGTGTTCACATTCTGGCAGTTTACTGGGTAGAATTTAGTCACATTTAGATGGTTCCATTCTTAAATTCATTGTCGATAACCCACACGCTTTCCTCTAGAACATGTCTCGATATAAATTTAAAAAAAAAATTTATCTGTCTGGTCCTGGAATGGTCATAATTTCTCATTTCAGGAACCTTCTGAAACAATTCACATTTATAGCGTCTTGTTTCAGATAGTGTTGACCCACCGTAATTGGAAAAACACAGGCTTTATTCAGATTTATTTGGGCCACTGAACTGCAAATTGGACGGCAAATACAAGCACCGGTAGTGAGGGCGGGTCAATAATAATACCAATCTCATTTCGAATCAAGGGTCTTGTTCTTGGGTCCATCTCTACCTATACGAGTAAATACGTTGGGCCGCCCAAGTTGTTCCAGTGCCAACTTTATGATGCTGTCTATGCTTCAAATTGTCACCTCACTTACGATACAGCCAAGTCCCTCCCATACTTGGTTCAGCAATGTTTCTACGTATTAGGATCAGAGTGGTGCAAGTTAGGTGGCCCAGAAATGGCTCATTCAGTATGCAATTAACAAGTAAACGTAAAGCCACAAGCACACATAAGTAAATAACAATGGCACAGACAATATACGGACAACTCTTTCCAACTTGTATTAATCTTTTTCAAATGGTTACAAAAGAACAAATATTCATGTAAAAGACTCCCCTCACGCTCATTCTACATGATTAAGTGTGCCTACACATAAGATTAGATTCAAATCAAATTTATTCAAACTTAAGCTCAAACTTGAAAGTTTAATATTTTCAAGCTCGTATTTTCGGGTGTTTAGCACATTAAACTCGCGAACTAAAAATTTTGATACGAAATAACATCGTTTTCATCAATATGTATTAAAATAACGTTGTTTTAATAACGAACTAGTTAAAAATTCGATTTAAGTTTAAGCTCGAATTGAACTTGAGCTCAACACTTTTGAAATGAGCCGAGCTCGAACTCAAACTTAGTTTCATGTAAATCGAGTCAAATTCGAGCTCGGTTCAGCTCTAATACAGCCTGACCTGCACATATTTATGCAACACACACAAGGTGGTTGCACAGAAGTTAACAATGGTTCAAATTTTAACATGGCAGTTGCACCCCAGCTACCCCTTCCATTAATCAACGGTCTTGTCCAAGGAACTGTCATATCTAAGACATGAAGAACTGTCTCACTGCCTCAGCATTTTCTTGCAATGCTAGCACACCATCTGTTAAACCATTTCCCGTGCAACTCATGCAAAACAAGCAAGCACACTCAAGCTTCCTGTCCAGTGATTAGTCTGCAACTTTTACATAAAACTTCATTGTGAGCCAACCCATTGAGTGAACCAGTCTTGTTTTTGATAGATAAGACATTGATCTATCATCCTTGTATGCACTGCTATCAAATAACTCAATACATTTGTATACTCAATCAATTTGCGTAAATAGTCTACAAAGCTCCTGCTCTACCGTGTAACCTGGCTTGACACCAGTCTCCTGCACATTTGCCCTCACGGTAGGCCTATAACAACAGAATTTAGCCCAAATTTGGATTTGGCAACACCCTTGGTAGCTCAAATTGATTGCAACCAAGTTACCATTCTTCTTTTAGAACAAAATTTCCCTCTCGAGACATTTGAATTGATAATTATTGGCAACTTCATTTCATTATAAAAATAGCATAGATCCAGGAGATCTTCTTACAAACTATGATAGCATGTGTCTACACATGCTATACCTGGGTAGCGTGCATTAACAGCTATAGTTATAATCAATAATTTATTCATGCCAACTGATTGACTTTTGCCCAACTCGCTTGCTGTTAAATGCTGGGAAACTAACTTAACGCCCACCCACCTTCATAAGTTCCCCTTCAAACAGAATTCATCCCTAAACGTTAAAACAAAGTTGGCTTGCCCCTTTTCCCATTGAGATATTTTATGTATTGATGAATCATGACCGACACTTCGAAACTCTTATAAGAAATAGGAAATTCCAGTTCGAGAAAAATGAGCCACTTCATGACAAGCAAGTGATGCATCAGCAACAAACACAGAATCAAAGCATTAGATAAACAAGAACACTATGAATTAAAAAGAAGGTAAAACTGCATTAGCTTTTCTAATTCTTCATTCCTCAAAAGTTCAACAAATATGAATTACACCAATTGAATAAATTAAATAAAAAATAACACCATGAGTTTGGTTAGAATGATCTTATTTCACCAAATCATTTACAAATGTTAAACTTAACGCCATAGTCGGCCATGAATCACGTGAGTGTGAGAACATTACATAAATTTGAATAAATTTTGTACAGTTTTCATTTTTCACTGTTCCTGTCAACAATTTACCTTTCTTTTTACATCATCACAATTAGATAGCAGGTACTCCATCTTCCCCAGTCTAGGCTTCAATTCTCAGAATTCCAGGCTGATGCCTGCCTTGCTGTTTTTCTTGATGCTGAGACCAGTATGCATGGGCAGCCAAGACTCTGTCCAACAACACCAGGGGTACAGGCTCTCCCCTTCTTTGCTGAGGAGAAATTCGTGCAGTATGAACCAGTGTTTTCCATTTATCCTGCATAAAACCGATAATTATGAGCAAATATCAATAACAGACACCTCCACACCTAGAACTGGTTAAAGGTCAAAAACCTCAATCCCAGTATTTTTTCCAGTATATCCACACTAATAAAGTTCAAAAAAAAAAATCCTAAATTTTCAAAAACTGCCACTTGATTCCCCTTGGCGGTGTTACAGTTGCTTCTCAGTACCAACTAGCTGTCCAAGCATGGCCATAGGCCTCTGTTTAAATGAAGCAGTGACAACTCCTATGAAATGGCAGTAATCAAATAATAACGATAAATAAAGTTCTCTGACCTTTAAGTCCACATAAGTCCTATGATCTGCATTCTCAAAAGATCGCAATTTGACATCACGCCACCTGCAGTATGAATAAAACATTTTAATTCCAAACATCATTAAAAGACATGGACAAGAGCAAAAGGAGTGGATAAGCAGGGCAAAAAAGTAAAAAGAAAAGCAATGGAGAACAGCACACCTCCCAGTTCCAAGTTCCTCGACCGCCTGCACTAGTGCTTCTACTTCTAATACAGAAAATGGTCTCCTGGTTCGACGTTGTGCAATGTCAGTTCGCCTAATTTTCTGGTTTACAGGAACAACAGCTAGTGACTCAACTTTAATTGTTGGAACAGCAACTATAGCTCTGGAATCTGGCAAAGTCATGTCAGTTAATAAGTCAGTGTGGGGGATCAGCGCTTCATGATTTCTTTCTACATGGTTGTCTTCACTGGTAGGAGAAGGGTCAGGTAAGGCATTATGAATAGCTGAATCTAAAGTAGGAGTCACTGGAGACCTGTAAACAAGGCAATATTCATCAATTTAAGTAACAAATGACTGATTAATCTATCTAAACATGATCCATCAATATTTATCTAAGACCTTAATTCACATGGGTCATGATAGATGAAGAATTAAGATGATTATAAAATGAGAATAATCATAAAAGAAAAAAAATCTTCTGTGTACACTGAATTTTAGACATTGATGAAAAATATTGAAAATCCTTTTAAGTTTCAAAATAATGCAAAATTGCCTAGCATATCGATTCCAGTTCAGGAACAGGATCTTTGAAATTACCTTGGTGCAGGTTGGGGTATAACACATGGTAACAAAAGCGGAGGATCAGCAGAGCACAGAGATGGGGGGACCTGCACAGTACTGGTCTCTAAAGTGAATCCCAGAGTATCCAGACTATCTTCAGAAGATATACCAGTTTGTGACAGAGTTCTGTTGTCATCTCTAATCTTCTTCCCATGAAGAAGTATTCCAACATGCAGTCCACCACCAAGTATAGCAGTCACTGCATCCATTACTGTCCTCTACAAAATTTAACAAATAAAAAATGAAACAATCTATAAACCTCATGTTCAAAAGACTAAAGAAATTTACTGCAGAAACTATTTAGATTTGGATACCACTAAGTAGCTAATTACGTAACAAAACCAACCATATTATTCCATAAACATACAATATGCCATGTATCACTATATTAGACAGCCTGATTAGTCTCACATTGGCTATAATAACAATAGGAGATTTCTCTTATAAGATAACCATGATTCTGCAGATGCTGCAATATGAAATTAGGCATTTTGACTATTTTCACCAAAATGAGCAAAAATACAGTCTCTCCTAATACCTTTAGTGAACTAACAGTAGCAGTTTCTGAGACCTCTACAAATATCTCAGGAACCTTGAAGGATTTAATGCTGAACTTAACTGCACAAAGAAATATTCATGTAAGAACTCCATACAAAAGCACATCAAAAATAACAAAGAGTAATGTACATCAGTCCATTAAACACTCTAGTTTCATACCATTAGAATCCTTGGAGTGGAGAGATGCTTGACGAACTGCAACTGAAGATGTCACCCCACTTGCTGCATGGGAGAATTATGATTTTTTTAGTGACCACAAACCTTAAATCCTTAAGATGAATACAAGAATAAAGGATAATGAGTGAGGAAGAGACCTCCATGGGATATTGAGGATACGCATCTTTTGTCTCCATTCCTCCCCTTCTCAGGAGAATTTGCAACACTTTCACTGCTGAATCCCCCATCAAAAGTATCTACTGAGTTGCGATCATGAAATTTCCTCCTCTTACGAAGAGCATCATTCTGACATCTCTCATGGTTGTAAGCTTTCCTCTTGCAATATAGAGGTTTTACTCCACCATCTAAAAGTACATAAATGAATTTCAATTTATTAATAATTCACAAAATTGGTCTTCGGGATAACAATAAGCAAATATACTTCAATTACATGCATCAACAGACTTGTACACACAACAAGAGATGTAACAAACGGTATATCAAACCATTAATCTTGCTCACCAGCTCTAGAAAATTCTAAGTCCTTCCTTTTTGGAGCTACTTTCCAGTATTTAGACGTTCGCAACTTCCTTATTCTTCGGTCTCCAATAAGTGTCACTGGCCTATATACCTTTAACTTGTTGCTAACTTTGTTGGTTCTAGATAAATTATCGTCATAATCTCTAACAGCTAACTTATTATAGGCATTCCTATGCCTTGAAAACAGGAAATTAGGAACAGAGTTCCTGCATGGTGGCAATTTGACATCTCTGTCAGACTTGATCAACAATGGAAATGTCATTCGTAGTTCTGTTGGATCCCTTGAACAGATTGTTTCTGCTCTATTCAGACCTCCTTTCTCCATACCTTTAGTCTCCAGCTGTTGCTCAACCACATTCTCCATGCCATCATAAAATGACTCCCTAAAATTTGGGGAGCCTCCCTCCACTTTACTTGGAAGACTTACATTTATAATATTACTTTTGTAAATTGCATTACCACCTACTTTGCCTGAGAAACCAGAATCAATAACTTTTGAAGTGTGTTCCAAGATGTCATCATCTTTGGGAAGTGGGAACTCATTTAATGAGCGCTTGTAGTCACAATTTTGTGACGCTGACTGAGAGACGACTGCACTCACTTCAGAGATTCCCAACTCAAGGCATTCTTTTTTCAATGGTTTATCTTCAAATTGACATCCATCTTTAATAGCATCTTTATCAATGGCAGTGCGATCCTTTCCAGAAGCATTACTTGAAGCACTGGAACCCTCAGACTCCTGCAGTAATTTTCTGGCTAAAGAAGCCAACAATTCAAAAGGACAGATCCCATCATCCTCATCTGTCTTCATATGTTGAACTGCCCTTCTCTAAAAGAACAACCAAGGATAACCAAGCAAGAACAGAATTCAGCATTAAGCAATGATATAGACACACACACACATATATTGTGAAAAAGGAAACAATAGATGTTTCAACAATAAATACCCTGTTTGATCGGGGAGCCTTGGGAATAGTGGCAACGTGGAATCCATTAAGACCATGATCAAGCCCCTTCTTCAACTTCATATCTCACAATCGCATACAAATGATAACTCAGCAAACATAAAGATGTAGATTTATCAAACACAAAGGCGCCTCACCCCCAGATTTCACTTCACTGTAATATTAGAAGATAACCATGTATAAGTCATAATTTTAACGGCCAATTTGGAGCGCAGATTTAAGAGACGAGATCCAACAGAATTACGGATCCTGTCTGAATTTCTTTAAACAGAATTACACATAAGCCATACCATTAAACATTTGAAATTAGAAACATCTGTCAACAGATGCTTGTATATGCCTGTTGACAATCTAGTTAATAACTTTTCCCTCCATTTCTCGGAACCAAACACATCCATAAATTAAACCAAAATAAACATGCAAAAAACAATGAACATGATCAACAATCCTCCATTAACTATTTTTTTCCAGAAACTAAACAATCACATATCAAGCTGCCTAAGGAAAACCCAGATCAGACATTAACGGAAAATAGAAAATAAATGCATTCTTTTTTTTTTAAATTTGATAGAACTCTGGATTCAATCACCTAAACAGGATTACGTTTAAAATGGATATTTAAAAAAAAATAAAATCATGTAAAATAATTTCACGCTAAAAGCAGTAACAATTACAATTCTTAAGTCAAACAAGTCATCACAACAATTCGAAGAACAAAACCCGGAAGAAAAACTCTAATTTTCAATAAGCTGAATCAAAATCATGATGGCTTGAAGAATCAAAATTTTGATTAAAATCAACCAAGACAATTTTTAACGTCAGGGTCAGATCCCGATCGCAATCACGGTTCAATGTCATTTCTCATCGTGACCATGTGATCAGATTTAACTTTCAAAAAATGAAAAGAGACCACAAAATTCACCACAAAATTTAATCAAATTCAACACAAAAAAATTGTTCAACTAACTAACCTGCCGAAGCAACGATCAAATACAAAAGAATAAATGAATTTTATATCAATTTCTACAGAATTTTTCTCTCCTAAATTCTGCTGCTTTGTTCTGTTTTTCTCTCTCTGTAAAATGGACAAAACCCCCTTGAAAGAAAAAAACTGCTTAAACCCCTTATTATATAAGTTTTCAATATTTCTTTTTTATTAGCCATGAAACCGGATGAGTAGGTAACCGGGGTAGCTACTGGTGATACCCGGTTAACCAAAACCCTCTCCCTCTGGACCATTTCTTGTTAAGGCAAAGAGGTTTTGCCACGTGGAGATGGCTCTGATCATGCGGAACCTTCGCGCAGAGTTCTTATTTATAGGAATAAGAAAAAAAGGAGATGCAATGATCTGCTGCGGGTGAGCCTATATTTGTGAATTATTCTATCTCCGCCCGTTAAATGGAATAAAATATAGAATATGCTTAGTCCCCACCGAAAAGGTCTATGCATTCACAAAATTTATTATTTAATTAAAATTTATGAAATTAATATAGTTTACTACGTCGATTAATAATTACAAAAATATAATTTATTATATGTCAACATTATGACTATGACTGTGACTTATCCGAGAGATAAGTTTTGACAATTTACGTTCAAAATTGTACTTTAGATTATCCATTAAGTCTAATTTGTACGTCGAATCAAATAAATTCAAGGAAATTAGGTAATAGTTTTACCTAATCCAAAATATGACACGTGTTTAAAAGGAAAGTTAATTCTATGCCACGTGGACGCTGCATTACAGCTTCGACCAATCAAACGTAGGCAGTGTCAGTAGATGAGCCAAAACGGCGTCGGTTACGGGAGTGATGGAAGTTAAGATGCTCGTCTTTATGTTTTTTTAATTTTAGTGCGTGGTCGATAGACGCCTGGAAGATAACGAAACGAGTGGCCAAAAGCGTTTTCAACTTTTCATGGTTATCCCGTCATTGAAGTGTCTGCGTTATCTGTGTCCCACGCGCCCTTTGTTTTTACTTTCCCGGTTAGCCAAGTGTCGTCCTGACGGTTTACCTGTCACCTTTTTTACACGTGTCCGTTACAGCTTTCCTCTCTCTCTCTCTCTCTCTCCACTTCAATCATCATTCAATGGACTCCGCTTCACTTAAGTAAGGTTTTTACTTAGTCTATTGTAAATTAAATGACTTCCATAAATAAAATTCATTTATCCCTTTGTGGAATAATATATAGTTCTATCAATATATATATATATACAATATGTATATATATATATATATATAAGAAACCCACCTTCCCAAAGATTTAATTGCAGTTAGATGTACTGTTTTTTCCAGTTAGATGTCTTGAATTGAAGCCTTTGTCTTTGTTGCTCATTAAGCTCGACTTTAATGAATCCCAATAAAGTAGTTGGTTTTGTAAGAAAATTATGACAGGAAGATGCAATGGTGGCAATGGCCAATCAAATAATCAATGGAATCTCTCAAGAGGAGGCCCTATGGGAAGGCCATGTTCTTTGTAAAAAAATATAAATAAAATTTTCACTCAAACAAGAAGGGTTTAAGAGAAGCATATGCTGTAATAATGACACAAAAGTTGATGAGCTAAACCCACATGCAAATTTCAATTAATTAGAAGGCCAAATTATATTTCCTGCTCTTTTTTTTTTTTTTTTAAATTAACAAAATTCCACCATTAACGATAGTTCTGCTTTTTTAGAATTTACCATTTTTCCCAACATTTGTAATGTTTGACCTCTAATTTTGGGTGGAACTGTATTAATTTCTCAAACTAGGGGTGTAAAAAATTTAGCCAAATTTAAGGTGGGGACATGTAATTGGACCTTAATTAAAACTGCAAGCAAAGCTAGACCTCCCTCCCCTGTGATTTGGGTGGTAAAAAATTGGAAGAGCATGTGATTGCTTGTGGCTACAGCATATTTTGCTAGCTAGCTTAAGCAGTTGGCTAGCTGTTTCCCAAGTGGGTGAGATGAATATTCATTGAAAAATGACAAAACTTAAAGAAAACTAGCAAAAAAGTGAATTGCAGAGCGGCTAAAGAACTAAAAAAAGTGAACCAGATCACAAACAACACACATATGAGTTGCTCCATATTTTCCTAAATTGTCCAACCCAACTAAAATTTGAACAAAACCCAGATCTAAAATTAGTATTTTATGAAGGGTGAGTATGAAAGAAAGACTACCAGTGTGAAAAATCATTCGAGTGAATCGGAATCTCTTTGATATGAAGCATGTTGAAGAATCCATCTTTTAGGGCCCTAATTAATTTCGTAGCAGAATCATTCACCCTTTATATACTGTCTCTTCCCTTTAAATAATAAGACTATGCACCTGTCGCATGTGATAAAGTGTGATGCAAGGACGGTGAAGAAATAAAAAAAATAAAAGGCCAAAGGATTATTTTCCACCCAAAGTGTCCTCTCGTTTTGTTTTCACCCCTTAATTTTAAAAATCTTATTTACCTACCAATGAATGGTTAAAATTAATGAAATTTTAAACCCTTAAAATTTTATTCTTTCCCCTCCCCCCAAACTTTAAAAACTAATAATTTTCTTTATAGGCCAAGTTTTAAAAAATAAAATTTCTCCCATAGAGTTTAGTTTTCAAACACCGATACCATCTCTAGCGCTTCGTCAACGACATCTCCTTTCTCTTTCTCCAGCGATCACTCCCTCACCATCTTCCTCTCTGACCAATGGTCCTAATCTTAGTAGGAGACTCCTTGACGAAGACAAGAGATCTTGTCTTTATTGGGGAAAACGATTTCATCTTCCCCGACTAAGACGAGATCTCTTGTCTTCATCTTCCCGATGAAGCTAAAGTTTAGTTTAGACCTCAATTGACACTGAATAAGCTTCTAAACGAGAGAAGCTTGGCTGCTAGAGGGAAACAAGGCATCAGGAGATGTTCATTATCAGCAATAGCATCAGATTTGATGCTAGAGATCTGGAAATTAAACCCTAGGGGAAAATTGTCGTTTTTTAAAATTTGGATTAGAAAACAACTTTTAATTTTTAAAGTTTATGATAGAAAAATGAGATTAAAATTTAGTTTATTTTTAATATTATTGATAAAATGATGATTTTATTTTTAAAACCGTTAATTTTAATCACTCATAAATAGGTTGTTTGAGATTTTCGAAGTTAAGAAATAGAAACTTGAGATCAAAAGATACTTTGGGTGGAAAATAGTCCTTTGGCCAAAATAAAATAAAATTGAGAACAATGACAGAAAAAAGTGGGAAATATACGGCATAAAAAAGGCATCCACATACCCAAAGAGAGTCACAACTCTTCTGACTTCTCCATGATAGTTGTTGTTTCTGCTTCTAGTACTGTTGAGTGGGTTTTGGGTTTCCGAGGATGGTAAAGAACATACATTTGCTTGGGCAATATTTTATTGTTAAAAAAGGCCAAAGGGGCTTATTCCCACCCAAGATTAGTGTTTTCTTAAATTATAAAGAAATTTATATTCATAATGATATTCATCTATTGAACCCAAATGATGTCATGTCAGATTGGGGGAGTCCAAATTATTGGGCTCAATTGCTTTTACTCATTTACTTCGGCCCAACAAAAGGCTCTGCACTGCTTCCCAGCGAAAGTTGATCCTTCTTGCTGCAAAGGGTACTCTATTTAATGATAAGCCTTCATAAATCAAATCTTAGAAGTGATTAAGCTTAATTTCTTATTTCTAATTATTCATCGTTATCATTCTTGTCAACAATTACGTAGCAACGAAGGAGAACAAACAACAATTATACATGCATAAAATAATTGTAGAGCTACCCAAGGAACTTCGTTATTGGGTTTAATGAAATAGTTTAAATAGTAAAAAGGTAAAATTTTAAACATAAGAGTAAAAATTTAAATTTATTTTGATAACATCTCAAAATCAAATATATTTTATCGGGTGAAATATTAAGACTATATTTTAAGTCAAAAATGTTATTAGTGGATAATTTAATAAGTTCGGTAAATTCTACTCAAGTTACCTAATCTCTTCAGTAGAAATGAATGAGCATGGGGTCCCATCCCGTGGCTGAATTCGGTTGCTTAGGCTTCAATTTTGTCAAATGCAAAAATATGACCCCATTATCATTAAATTGAAATTTCACCAGAAAAAGAAATGTTGAAGAAACCATCAAAGGAATTTACTTGATATGGGTTCCTTTAAAAGAACTTGATGAAAGAAATTTAATGAAGTATATGTTAACATGGCCATGGATGATGTTGAAAGGTTAGTTCCTTGTTTAATCTTCATTATTGAAGTTAGTTAGCTAGTGCATTGAGGGTAAAAAATTAATGTCAACATGAATGTAATGTCGGTAAATATTGAATAAAATTACATGTATAGACAAAGGTTTACAGGCTGATTCATCCAAACTAATGCAACTGTTTATGATTGGATGATGTAATTATTTAATTTTTTTCTGACTTCAAAATTATTTAATCATATATTGATATTAAATTTATATATTCATTTGTATATATAATATTACTTGCAAAAGTCGCCTTATAGATTATGTGTCATGAACTACTTATAGACCGATCATTGTCAATTATAAAAAAAAAAAATTATATCTATCCAATTTATTTATATTCAATGTAGGATGTGATATTCACTTTTATTTAATTAGGTGACTCTTTTGTCATATTTTACATTATCATTAAAAAGTTCGTTTATTGTTAGTTCATTTTTCAAAGGGCGGCCGATTTAGTAATCCAAATTAATTGTATTTACCCCGGTATCTAAAAAACTATCTTGTTAACTAATATATATGTAAATTCCAACCCCAAGAGTAATTTTCAAAAAAGAGGCTAATTACAAAAGTTGTGGTTCTCTATTTGACTTGAAGATAGACATCTTTCGCCTAAATAAAATTACAAATTAGTTGAGATTTCTTTTAGATTTATAATTTTTTTGTATTTATATTAAGATTATAAAAGATTATTCAAGTAAAAAGCGCTCGAGAGAAGAGAGAGAAGAGAAAAACCGAATAATAAATTTGATATACAACTTTATATTTTAAATTACGTATGTCAATTGGTGACAATAAATTTTATCAATACTTATGATTCTCTACCCAAGATCTAACTCATACTTATTCGACGTTGGATGCGACATATGTAAGCCAGTATAAATGATATATTTTAGGTTTGCAAACTTAATAAAGAACATTTTATTGGAGATAAATAGCTGTCATTTTTATAATGAAGCAGGATCTCAAATCAAATGGTAAATGTTCGCGTGTACATATTTTTTTACTCTTTTTGGGCTAACTAGACAATAAATGATGCAACTTTTGTAATCAATATGGCTACAATTAAGTCACTTAGGCATTGGGGGGTGGATACAAGCCGAACCAAATCCGAACATCTTTTGACTTCAGTTTGATTCTAGTTCAAGTTTGGTTTGAATAAAAATAATTCAGTTCGAGTTTAGCTTGAATTTATAGCTCAAATTCATGACTCAGATATGTGATTCAAATTTATAGTTTGAATTCGTAATTCATTAACAAAACAATGTCGTTTAACAATTATTTAATATAATTCAAATTGAACCACAAGCCAAGTTTAAACAGAATCAATTTATTTATTCAGCTCACGAGCCAAAATGAGTTGAACGCTTTATAGCTCAAGTTCAGTTAGATTTTAAAATGAGTTAAATCTTTTAATTCGAACTCAGTTTATATTTGAAGTAAACAAATTCAAACTGAACTGTGTTAGTTTGGTTCAAATCTAACTCTATTTAGGCAACAATTTGTCACATGCAAAACTAGGTGTCCCCATAAAACACATTAAAACTATATTTACACACAATGATATGTTAATATATGATTATATAATTTTGAATTAAAGATAAAATAATACTCAATCATATAGTAATATATTATTGTTTGTACTCATTTTTTGTATACATAATGCTACTCTTGGTGATATGGGTTTAATTTAAACAAGATTAAAGAATCAAAATTTAACTATTATTTATATTCATAATATTACTCTTTAATAATATGGGTTTAATTTAGAAAAGATTAAAAAATCAAACTTCGGCTTTAGAAAAGGCCCCCATCCCTAATTCTTTAGGCCCTTTTAGATGTTAGTTAGGTTAGTTAACTGATGTGGTTAGGAATTATGTAAAAACATAGGCAGAGTGACCCTGGCATGGGCCTTCAATTGAGAAGATATGATTCCAAATTTGCTTTCTTCATCGAGAAACTTGGAACCCCCTTTTTTTAGGGATTGCGTAAAGCTCAATGCAAACCTCTACTTGTATTTTCACTAATCCATCTAAGGAGGAGACACAATAAGGTAAATGGGCCCTTGCTCCAACAATTTGGTCTTGCAAAGATCAGGTGTATATTTTGTTGAACAAAAGTAGCCATGATTCTCAATAATTTATGGACATTTAAGCTTAGTTTATGGGTAGTTAAGAGATACTTAGTATATTAATTATGCCTAACGTATTGAGTTGATTAAGGAAGTAATTATGCCAAAACTTCGTTGGATTTTCTTCCGAACTTGAAATAATTTCACACCTTAGAGTTCAAAATTAGTATCTATTTACATCAAACACAAATTATCATAACTTTTTTCCTCGTCCTCTCATAATTTTTCGAAGAAAAAAAGCAATATTATACGTATCCATTTTAAATACATACTTATATATATCATCACATGATTAAATATTAGTTTATATTTAATTCAAATCATTAATTTGTGTATTTAAAATGAGTACGCATAATTTTATTGATAAAAAAAATACATGTAACTTACTAATCATGCATTATATCTAGTGGTGTCAAATGAGTCAGGTTGAGCTGACCAAAGTCTAGCATAACAAAACTTGACTCGATACTATAATGGGTCGAGCCCAATCCATTACTGTACACATATATTAAAAGAAAAAATTAATTTGGTTTTTGCCCTTTCTGTCATACAACAAAAGTCTTATTAAATATTTTTTATTTTATTTATTTTTTATTATACACATGATCGAGACAAATCATGCGTATATAGAATTGGATCAAAATTGAATTTAAATTACAAAATCATGTCTCTAAAGATATCTTTGAAAAATTTAAAAATTTTAACGTTAAAGACAAGTAGATAGATGGTACATATATTATTGTATTTATTTTTATAATTGTATAAAATGTAAATTAATTTATTTATATTATATTATAACATTTTTCATAATGTAACTACGATATTTCTCTATTATAAATGAACGCTTATCAATAATATATTTGAGATAATATATTCAGTTTTAATAATTAAATAATAGTTTAGAAAATATAATTAAAAAGATTTATTAATTTTTTTTAAATTTTGGGCCGACCTAGTATGGTAGAACTTGATACAACTCTTTATATAGAGTTAAACCTTATATTTACTATATGCAAACTTAACTCGTAAGACTAGTTATTATATGGGGTTAACCCAATTTGACTTACCATCACCTTTTATATCAATTAAATTAAAAAATGTGGTGGAATTTAATAAAAACTAATAGTATATATTTAGAATTGATGTGATTAGAAAATGTAAATATGAAAAACATTTCAACAAGATTAGCGAGAGACACATTAACGTGTGATGCTGGTGGGGAATTCACATGGGTTCAGGTGTCATAGGAAAGAGTTGCTGAACCACGGCTTAATTATTTTCTGATGACGTGGCGGATTTACTAGATTTGTTTGGTACGTTTTTTTACACTTGCCCTTAATTGTCAAGCACACCGTCCTAACCGTTTTCTTCTCTTCCATTATCCTCTTAATTACAGTTTACTTTTTAATCTAAATATATTTAAACTGACCACATGGGATTATTAAAATTAATAAGATGATCAACAAAGTCATTTAGTATTATTTTATGTCGTAGAGTCCTTGACTGAATGAAATTACAGATGAGAAAGCTTGACCTTCAACAACTTAACAGAAAGAGTCCACTAATCGTACGGCTAATGCAAGGCGTAATACGTGGACCGGCAATTGCGGATTCCTGGACCCACGCCGAAAATTTGCGGGTAAATTGTTTCGGCCGAAGAAAATTTGGCCTCTCTCATCTCATTTAGTCCTCCAGATTGTATCTGTATTAATAATAAAAATAATTGTTTTTAAAAAATAAAATGGGTCCCTTTAGAAACTCACCACCGTTTAAGAGAGTTTGTTAATAATAATTCGCATGCATGAAATTTGTAGCCCCCACTTTTCCCTCCATATGAAGTCAAAATAAGACAACAAACAATGTTCTTGAGACACCCGCAACTGTCATCGGTGTCCCAAACTTGGACTTGAAGCAAACCCGGTTCATATTACCCTTACATTTTCGCTCAACCCCACCATTTATTTCACCGAAATGGTAAAAAATCAAGGGCTTTTTGGTCATTTAGAAACAAAGCATGAGGAATTTCTCGCTCTTGAATACTGTTACCGCCAAACCAAGAGTCAGAGAGAAGCCGTATTTACTTTCTAATTACGTCTAAAAACAGCACTGATTAAGGGTGATTATTCGTCCTTTGAGACTTCACTTTTTGACAATGTTTCTCGCTCATCTCCTTAAATACCAATCCACTCTTCGCTTCTCCTCACACCGCACTTCTTATCTCTTTCTCTGTTTGGAGCACTATTTAGTCTTGGGTCAAACTGAAGCCAAATGGGTCTTCTGGGTAGTCTTTTTGTGGCTTCTTTTGTTCTTTTTTCGAGCATTGTTGATGCTAGAATCCAAGGAGTTTACACCGGTGGTGAATGGCAAAGCGCTCATGCCACTTTCTATGGAGGCAGTGACGCCTCCGGAACAATGGGTACTTCATATACAACCAAAAGTTCTTTACATTTTAGATTTTCCTTTCTCTTCACGAAATTTTAATATGTTTATGTTCGTTTATTAATTTCTTGCAGGTGGTGCTTGTGGGTACGGAAATTTATACAGCCAAGGCTACGGCGTGAACACAGCAGCTCTAAGCACGGCTCTGTTCAACAATGGATTAAGTTGCGGAGCATGCTTCGAGCTAAAGTGTGCAAATGATCCACAATGGTGCCATTCTGGTAGCCCTTCAATCTTGGTCACCGCCACCAATTTTTGCCCCCCGAACTTTGCTCAGTCCAGCGACGACGGCGGCTGGTGCAATCCCCCTCGCCCCCACTTCGACCTCGCCATGCCTATGTTCCTCAAAATCGCAGAGTACCGTGCAGGAATTGTCCCCGTCTCTTATCGAAGGTAACAAAAAAACAAAGCTCTCTTATATTTAACACATTTAGTAAACCGAAAATAATGTTGACTTCGTAATTCGGCATAATGAAAGAATTTTGATGGGCGTTGAATTGTGAATGTGATTGGACCTTCAAGGCGTCTGATTTTGGTAGGCCAACAGCCCAGTGAACCGGGCGGGGCACACAAAATCAGAAAACAAAACTTTATTGCTGTTCAGCATTTCCACTTTATTCAGATCTTCACGTTTGGCCCACATCTTGCCTTGTCTTTAAGTGGGCCCTTAAACAACTCCTTCCCGCGTAAATCTTACAGATCAGTAGACAAACTGAATCACTTTTCTTTGTACACCGCCGATTCCGTATAAAATTTAAATTCCCAAAAGGCCCTCCATGCAATTTTTAAGTATATATTTAATAATTTTGTTAATGATTTTTTTTTTTAAATCAGGGTTCCTTGCCGTAAGCAAGGAGGGATCAGATTTACGATCAACGGCTTCCGTTACTTCAACTTGGTTTTGATCACCAATGTCGCGGGTGCCGGGGATATAGTGAAGGCTAGCGTGAAGGGATCGAACACTGGGTGGATGAGTTTGAGCAGGAACTGGGGACAAAATTGGCAATCGAACACAGTTTTGGTCGGTCAGTCACTTTCGTTCAGGGTGACAGGCAGTGACCGTCGCACTTCCACGTCATGGAACATTGTCCCAGCAAATTGGCAGTTCAGTCAAACTTTCACAGGAAAGAATTTCAGGGTCTAAACTGACAAGATCTTCCCACCACTTCACATGTTTTCTTTTTCTTGGAAAGTGAGAGGGAAAATGAGGGAAAGTGTGCATGTGTGAGCTTTTTAAGGGTAGGTGGGGGTCATTTTGCATTTGGTTAAATTTAAAAGGTAAAAGGATAAGTGAATGAAATATAATATAAAAAAGCTGAAGCGGCTTCAAAATCATAGCGCCCGCAGCGTTGCTTACATGATAGACTTCGGTTGTATAATACATAATTTACATGATATAAAGTTTTTTAATTTAATCTTATACATTATATGTTGATTCAATCAACAATGCAAATGAATATGTTTGTTTATGAATGAATTTGCCCAGTTGAGGCATAATGTGATACAGAGCGTAATTACCATTTTGCCATATAGAACTTTTACGTTGAATAGGAGGAGAACTCAATATTTCAATTCCACCCACTAAAAACTGAAATGAGTTGAATGGATTCCAATGTGAAAAGGATAGCACAGCACAGAGAGATCTACTAATGTTTTTTATGTTAAATATTTTTTGATATGAATTAATATTAATTATAGTTTTAGTTTAATAAAAACAGAAATTGAATAGTCTATTACTATTTTATAAATAAATTTGAATAATCAATAAAAATAAGTTTAATATATTCAAAAGTTATAATTTGAATAGACAATACAAGTACGGGTTTGAAATTTATCAAATTTTGATAATTCAATTAACCTACTATAAATCGGTTAAGTCATTTCTTCAAAATATAATGTAATACGACTACAATATATCTTACCTATATAAAACTAGAAAATCAAATCACATTGAGAGGCGATCTCGATAAATAATTTTAGACATTATGGTTTCAAATTGGATAATAATCCAAGTATTCTTAAGACTCCAAAATTTAATTAAGTATTTTATACTTTATACATTGATTCTGTAAATTATGATTATATGATTTTATGTTTATATATACATAATAAATCAAACATTTCATTCTTCCAACAAGATTTCGATTTGATGTTTCTTTTTGACTCAGGTGAAACTGGCAGGCGAATAGGGCTATAGGATTCACATAGAAGCCTTATTTCATGCATATTGAAGACTGTTTAAAGTTGAAATTGTTGAGCATGAACATATGTTGCTAATAAGAAGGCTAAATGCCTACGATTTCTTTCCACCGTCATTCCATTTCTTTAATAAAAACTGTTACAGAAAGAAGAGAAAGTCATTTTACTCCACAATCGCTCAAGTAAAAGTGACAATAAAGGAGAAAATACCGGAGATATCGAAGAAGAGATAAGTCTCAGCAGCAACGTTGTCAATGGCCATATTGAAAGAATTCTGGCAATGTGGCAGTTGTTTTCAGATCGTCGCCTTTGGCGGTTGGTACTACTACTTGTACCATCCCAAATTCTTCAAAGTATGATTATAGTCTTAAGTACCACTCATCATATTCATTAGAGCAATATTGTGTATTTAGTTCTGTGTATCCATTTATTATGATAAGGGCTTAAGAGATTGGATCCGGAGATTCTGAGAGCTTGTGTGTGGGTGTGATAAGTTTGAAGGGTTAAGATTAAGGGTTGGGAAGTTGGTTGCTGTAAAATAAGAACAAGAAATAATTTGCAGCCACGACTGCTGCAAATCACAGCCATTGTTGTCCGCAAACCGTAACCATGGCCACCAAAAAATTTTAAAAATCTTTCAAAGAAAAATATGCCGACAGTTCACTATTTTGTTATTTAAACCCAACACGCTGCCATTCCTTGATGGGCTAGACTAGACATGTCAAGACGCTGGGCATGACTCAGATTCCTTTTTTTGGGCATAGCCCGAGAGGAACAACCCCCTCGCATTGTAAGTTTTGCAAGTTATGTTAGGCTTGCGAACTTTATCAAGGGCACTGAGACAAGACTCTCCTCAGGACAGTTTGGCACGATTATTTAAAAATAATCAAATATTAAAATATTAATTTGGTGAGTCAATTCACAAGAGCACGGAAGTGGACTTGCTAAGACCCCCAAAGATATGCCCCAAGAGTCTTGGACTGTGTCTCGAGCCTTTCAATCGTAACAGGTCAACCTTGCCGTTAAGACCTGCAATATAACAAGCATTAACCCACAACAGTACACCACGTTGAAGTTGCTTCGGCTAGACCTTTAGCTCTTACATTGTTTTGTTTACTTGTTGAGCAGGAATTAGAACTAATAATCCGCAGGAGTGCTTAACGTATTAAAATGGTGGATGAAAATTCAATTTGCTAATCGAAGATATACTTACATGCGTTAATGTAAATGGCCAATGGTAGCCATAGACAATCACCATAGTTTTGTCAGAGGAGGCAGGGCCGACATTGTGTTATCAAAATCCATTGTTTTATTCTTCCATCCAAGGTATCAATTTCTTATCTTCATTTTATTGTTTAATACCCTTTACCTTCAATTTCTTTTCTGTGGTGAATTTTTCTGGGTCTTGAAAATGGATGTGGGGACTCTTATCTGGTCCTGAATATTGAATGAACTGGGCTAACTATGTGAGTTAGTCTGTGATGTAAATACTGTTTTAAAACAGAGTGAATCAACAGAACCTGGAATATCAGGATTAAAAGACCTCCACAACTAAAACAAATACCCCTAGTCCTATATCAAATTTAAGAGAGTTGATTCCCCTTTTAATTCAAATATTCAAATATCAATATGAATAATTTTAAATTATAAAATGAATTCGCTCTTCTTCAAGTATCTGAGTAAAGTCCTTTATTAAAACCAGGTTCAATCATACTGGTATAAGTAGCATTTCATAAATCTGTAAGTCCAGGCACCATTATTCATAAATCTCTAGGTACATCACAAAATCCCAAAAGTTTTAGTGTATTTAATAAAATTTTTCCGTATAAAGATAAATTTATGTCAAACTATATGATCGAAAACAAAGTAATGATAAATGTGAGATGGAATCAGTAGACAAGCGGGATTAATTAACCCAATCATCTGTGGATACCATCTCTACGGTTGTCTGGCCGCTGCCTAATCACACACTTGTATTGCCACAAAACAGATTTATGAAAACACAGTGGTAGCTAGACTTTCTCTGTTGCATTGTTGTTAGGTAAGAAAGCAGAAACATAAATTGCCTTCTCACAAGATACACAACCAATGCAAAACAGAAAACGGAAACTGATCAAAGGGGCTCATATCAAGTGTAAAAGAATGAAAGATCTGTCATTGTGGATAAACCCAAATGGAAAATGGGAAAAATAGGAAAAATAAATCTTCCTTTCTCCAGCAAAATCGATTTGGGTTGGTTCTTTGTCTTAGTAAAACTATGATCCCACTCAAGCCTCTCTCTTTGTAATCATAGCCCACAAGCTCAAAATTATTCAGAAAGTAAGAAAATATGCAAACAATCTACAAATTGAACCGCGTGTGAGCAGCCGAGGCATAATTTGTTGAAGAAAGATTCTAGCTAGGGTTACGGCAGAGCCGCCATTATATAGTGACTAGTGAATGGAGGGTTGGAGACCTTGGGCCAGCGTTTTAGTTTACAGGCCCACATCTTGAGTCAGGCCAGAAAATATATTAATTATTTAATAAATTTGATAAATGAAGGTATCATGTGATTAAAATTTATAAATGATTAATTCCTAATTATTATGTATCATCCAAAACTAAAAAATTACATTGTTATTGAAATGTACCATGTTACTTGGATTAAAATATATTATAATTTTTATTACATTATCTTCATTTATTATCGTATCATTTATCAAAGCTCATAATTTATATAATAAAATATCAGATAATATATAAATTTTACAAGTATGATGAAAACTTAAACCTAAAACTTTTTATTATAAATTCTAATACTCTACCAGTTTTGTTAATCCCTCTTATCAAATGATATACTTTTTAGCGAGAAAAAAGAATTTCGAAGAAGAATTTCTATTGTCTAACATAATTCTTTCTAAAAGTTATAATGAATTTCTAAAATTTTGTAGAATAGATTTCAAGGTTAAATTTGATAAACAAACTGATCCTCGTCAACCTGTGGCTGGAGCCCGGAGACAATGCACCACCAGACATTAATGTTACGGTCATATGACTCATGTTGCCAAGGCATCCAAGAATCATGTCATATAATATAAAAACACTTGTGTGCACAACACAGGAATTTTCAGCAAGTTTCTAAAATAGTAGGAAGTGCCTTGTATTACCTCTTTCGACACCAGCTGATCTCAGCTTAGGGAACTTAACTGGGTCTGTGTCATTGACAGTTTTGTTTGATTCAAGAGTTAATGAAAGATTACTATCATTGTGTCTTTCTTGCACCACCTTCCAAATCTTCTTGGCCATATTGTAGAAAAGGTAAGTCCTGCCAATGTTGGGCTCCATAGAGTTGATGAGCCATAGCATTACAGTAGAGCTTTCAGCCTCCCATGACCATAGTTCGCTGTCATAGTCTTAGGCATAGGAATGACTCGCCTGAGGTGTCATGTCTTTTCTTTGCCTTTAATTTGACATATTGGAACCATTCTCGAAACTTGGTTCGATTCAACTTGTGTTACATTAATCTGCAATCAGGGTTTGTTAAAGCTAAAAGGGAGAACCAGATATTGGTGATATGCGTGTATGAGGGCTGGTTGTGAATTGTGATAGACTCAGTTGCAGTCGCTATTGGTGAAATCTCTACCATTATTCTCGGCTAGAAGGGCTATAACACCTCTGGTTAGGTTGCAGTTAGTTGCTAGGACCAGGGCTCTAATTCCATGAAATGAGACATGTTTGAAGGTAAAATTCTCAGCTTTAATTGAATGATAAGAAATATATACAAGCAAATAGATTACAAACATTATAGAAATGAATAGAAACAAACAGGGAATTAAATCAGGACTAATTAATTTAAAAAATAGCAAATTCTAATCTCCTAAAATAAGAGCAGATTCTAATCATAATCAAATCCGGGTTTTCCTTTCTAGCTTTCCAGATTTGGGTTTTCATTTTTAGCTTTTCACCCAGAAGAAAATACAAAAGAAGAATTAAGACGATTGCCACACTGATGCTATCAACCTCGTCTAGTTTAAATTATTGTTTCAAGATTTTAATCAGGAAATGGATTGAGATAAGTTACATAAAAATTGCACGACATTTAAGATTTTACAAGAGAAGTGTAACATTCATTTAAATGATAACAATCTATAATTTTTGGATGTTGAAAAGCAAAACCGAGAAGACTAGAAAATCCGAACAGTTTGTAAACATATTCATTGCAATATCCAATCCAAATAATAGACTACCTTCTTTTACGCTTATGAGTTTTCAAGTGTTTGCTTAGATATCCAATAATTTCTTTCAACGTGGCTCTTCTTCTTTCCTTTGGATTCCAAATCTCCAGCACAGGAAATCTCCCACTCGGGTTGTACTCATTCAGCTCCAGCAATGCATTTGTCACAGCCTCATAAGCAGCCTCCCCATATTCGTTTCTCAATGTTTTCAATCTCTCATCATTATCATCTATTACTTCCTGCATTAGTCAAGAACTCCATCAGAAAGGGGAAATAAAACTAAAATTGTGTTTCTAAACAAAATCACAGTGAAGATAAACCATTCTGGAAGTCAGTTTTCTACTGAAGATTTTAATAGCGATAATCATTTGACTCAATTATGGCAATTGATTTCTGGATCCCAGTAGAAGTTATGAAACAGTATTCAAAATTTTAAAGTTATATTTGTTGCTAGGGGGCACAGAATGAAGTTTAGAGAGACATGAACGGTGCATAAAAAAAAATCATCTATATGTGCCTAGCAATATAAACGAGCCAGTGATGTTCTAGTTATTGATACTTTCATACAAAATTGAAGTTCCAGACTGGTATGGATGGACAGGTTTATATACATACTTGCAGGTTGCCTTGGACAGTGACTTTCTTGAAAGGAAACCAGTGAGGATCCCCCAGACGTTCTTCCCATGATGAACATAACTGGGCAGATTTTGCTTGCCAGTCTCCGTCAGTGAACTTCAGCAAGCATGCATCTTGAAAAGCTTTTATATCAATTTCACCCATTCTTTTAATTGCAAGTGTTGTGCGGCCATCCAACATATGTTGCAAAACCTACATTGCCAAAGTCGGAAAGCATTCTCTGTAACTCCTTTGTTTTACTTGCAAAATTTGAAGATGGATTTCAGTAATGCAAAAGGTAAATGATAATTTAATTTGAATTTTAAACTATATGCAAAACATAAGTTAGCAATTTACACTTATTGATTCTTTGCGTGCATCTTGCAGCTCTTGGTTACTCAAGAACTCTTTAAGTATCAGTGTTTGATTCAGGCTTTCCGAATGTTGCCACGCTTCTTTGTTTTCCTCTAACTGGTTCTTTAGTTCAGTGATCTCAGCAGTTAAATCCCCATCTCCTTCTAAAGTATTTTGACTTTGCAACTTCAATTTAAGCTGCATCAATAATAACTTAAAAAATTAAATTACCATAACAAAAACTTGTAAACAAAATTTCAAGTGACAACTTGTTTCCCAAGTCAAATTCAAGCAATTATACGGATTAACATAAAGAAAATTATTTTGTTAAACATATATTAACTAATCAGCAGAAAGTCATAATGGTATTATTCAGAAGTTACCAACAAACACAATTCAAGGCACACTCTCAAAAGAATTAAAATCTGAAGAGCCTTATAATTTGACACTGCATGTAAACAACTAAACACTATAAAGTAGCCTAGCATTATCTAGCTAGAGGATCTTTCAATGGTTGTTTTATAAAGCAAAATGTGAAAAACTATTACAAGGATGTTCCAGTAAAATATAAAAATGGATACCCACCTCATCAATTTGATCCATTAAGCTTCTTTTCTCTGAATCTTTCTGGGCAAGCAATTCTTCGAATTCTTTAGTTCGCTGCTCAAACTCTTTATAAAGATATCAAATTGTCAAAAAAAAAAAAAAAACCATTCAATTTTACACATCAGATCTAAATGCAGGACAACTTTATCTTCAATAATCCAATTCAAATCATTCATTCACTGTTCATAACATTACTCAAACCTTGGCAGGTCTCATTGTACTTCCGCTGGAACTCAAGCAATCGTAAGTCCCTTGAAGATATTTCTTCTTGGTACATGAGCTCTTGCTCCTTGAGGCGTTTGTCGCTTCTAATAAGCTTACACGTAAGCCCAATGGCGACTTTGCGAAAATTTGCATGCATTTGTTCATACCTATGTTCCACTTCATGTAGCCGCCGGTTTTTGTAAGCCATCTCTTGTTCAAGGGTTTTAATATCACATGCTTTCTTCTTCTCTTCATAACTACATCCCTCCATTTTCAGTCTCGAGACAAAAGGCAAACTCAGAAACTTTTGAGCCTGTAATTCTTTGCACACTATTACGAAAGATTTAAAACCTTCAGCCCTTATTTAGAACGGTAAAGACATGGTATTTTGCAAGTTTAAGCAAGCCAAGCTTTAAAAAATGAGTTTTACCTCGCCTCTTCCTGTTTGCTTCGCTTATGATGAAAATATTTCTTTAGGCCTTGAGAGGTCACTGTCCAGACCCATGTGCATAACCATTCTCATTTTCACAGGGGCCTCTCTGTCTCTGGTTCTCCTTTGGAAAAAAGAAAATAAACTGGGGCTCAAGTTCTCTTCTGGGAACATAAAACACGGAAGAAATGAAAATTAGAATTCCTAGGTTAGTAAATCAGGGCGGTTTGTACTGTTTTAGTTTGGACTCCAGGTTAACAACCTTTAACCTCTAACTTAAATTGAATTGTATAAAAAAATTTTATTCTTATTAGACATTAAAGTAGGCAATGCCTGTCTTGACACTACCCACAATTTTGTGGGTCAACCCATCAACAATTATTGATCAATTGCTATTTCATACTAACCGTATTTTTGTTTAATTGATTTTGAAGCCATATGTGTCTTTGTTACACATGACACAGTGAAGAGAATATGGCTAGCGTCCACAATATTAGAACATATTGAGTTGCTTTATGATGATACTATGCTTAGTAATGAGATATTGATGGGTGTCATGACCATGAGAGGTTGAGAGTTGGAAGTAAATCTAACATTGTTTGACATGTCGGATTTTGATGTTATACTAGATATGAATTTTTCAAAAAACTATAGAATGGAAATAGAGTATCAAAGAAAAAAGGTTTAGTTAATTTTTAATTATAAGAAATTATCAGTTAAGTATAATGATCAGCAATATCAATAGTACATGTTTAGGAGATATACCTATACACTTGGTTACGGTTGAAAAAATTTATATAAGATACATTATCGCACATATTAATAGGGATAGTTATCCCATTATCTTTATGTGTAAGTTCTTATCTCATTTTCAACTAAAAACAAGAAAACTTGTTAAGCAACGGATTTCCGACGGTGATCCTCAATTGGCAAGATTCAAGTGAGAAGGAAAATATGGCTTTAATAGCTGCAAATCTTCTACTAGCTTTTCCTCTGCTTGAAAAGGCTAGTAAAAGATTGCACCACAAATAGATTTAAAGAGAAGGAACCTCCAACACTAGTATGAATTTTATACCTTATATGATCTCTTTTTCTACTTTATATGCATAGATTAGTAAGCTTGATCTAAAGTAAAGGGTTTTGTGTGTTTTAATTAAATTTTTAAATGTTGATTCCACTGCATATCATTGAAATTCATGCAAAATACCCAACAAACTAGTCCTATGGCAAAAATCAATTGTGCCTGTGTTATTGTTTCAGCTCCAACTATTAGGTAATTTGGTTATTAGCAATAGGATCAAATGGTGTTGGGAGAGAGACACCCTTTGTTCCAGTTGTCTTGGTAGGTTGATTGTCCAAAATATTATTTATTCTTATCCCACGAGCCATCAGAAAAGGGTTTTCTTCATTGGAATTTGATGGAAGAAAAGTATTTCTTCCAAAAAGGGTAATAGCTTATCGAAGGGGCTTATTCTAATACTAAATTATTGATGCAAAAATTTCCACCAATGAAAAGTACATGAAGTTGAAAGTGCAAAATCGTGCAAACAACATAAATTGTTACATGGTCAAAACTCTTCTTTAGTCAAACTCAAATATGTAACATTCATAAGGACGATTAGCGATTAGCGACTAACGAACAAGCATTACTTCATCCTATAATTTGAAAAAGAATCTCTAGACAAAATATCATTTCTTTTAGAAACCACTAATAGGAAACGAAGATCTAAATCCTCCAAAACTCTCATTATCCATTGATTAAATGACAATTTCTTATTTAGTTGAACCACATTAAAAACTAACTCTTCACTTTCTTTTGTGTGTTTCTTCAGGATTTTTAATTGTATTCCACCAGGGTTGAACATTTTTAAAGTGGGTTTGGTTGCCACTTAGGATTACGTCTCCTGTTGTATAATTGAAACTTTGGTATAAAGATAGCAAAATAACAATATAAATGTCTAAATTGTTGTGTCCCTTGTCTTAGTACGATTCTTAATTTATAAAACAAGAGAAGGTTACATAAAATCATGTAATTAGATGATATACAGTGATTCTATAGTTCAGATCCAATTTCGTTTTCTTGAAAAATAGATAATTACACTGCTGTTAAGTGATCCAATGTCAAAAGGAGATAAGTTTACCACGTTGAAGAGTTTGCCTGCTCTCTTCCTCACTTGAGGGCTTCCAGTTTGGCACCAAATAAGCTGAATCCGAGTAAAGTTTTAATTTTCGTTGATGGTTGCTTTTGAATCGATGACACGGCACAGGAGACGTGGCTTCGTTGGATGCTTTGGTCTTAATCCCAAAGTGTGCCACAAGCATTCACCGTCCGTATTCTTCTATAACCTAGTTGCCTGAAATAATTAATTTGTTTAACTAACTTATCAATAGTTAGATTCTGCGTTTTTCTATATATTAAATTTACCCCTGCTTGATGGCATACCAATTTAACCAGACTTCCATACAGATCCTTATTTAAACCACTACACACTCAGACAGGTCTCTTATTTAACACAGCACACTCGGACAGGTGCCTTATTTAACACAACACACTGACATGCTAATTGATGTAGACATGAACACAGTTCATAACCAGAAATCCAAACAAGGAATTCAATAAAGTACACCGGTGAATCCATGCTTGATTCTTGTGAGATTACCCGGCAATTAAGTTAGCATAAATAACCCCAAATTGGGTTCTTGGTTATTGATCGTCATTTCCTGCAATTAAAACAAACCACTGTTTGCATTTTAGAAAATTTTGAGTTAGGAAAAAGAAAAAAATGGACATGGATTTCATATAGGTATCTTATGAAATTGGATAATTTTGGAAGCAAGAACATCATTCTCCTATTAAATATTCAAACCTTCATGCTACATAAGCTTTTGAAAAAAGGAAAATGCTGTTTTTTCAGCTGAAACTGCAAAAGTTTAGTTGAATGACATTGCACACTCAGATGTGCTTAGTCATTTTTATTATGAAACCATATGTGTGTGTGTGAGAATCCCTTTAGGGCATTTTATCTATGAGCTCACAATTTTTATCACCTATTTTTGTAGAGACAGAAATTTACGAAATCTACTTAGATGTGAAATGCTAACCTTCAAACCTTAGTCCCCTGCACGTTTCATTGCTGCTTTCAGGTATCTCAGTAAAACTGCCACGCCTTCTTTGAGTGGTGCCCTTCTTCCTTCCTTATAATTCCAGAGCTCTGAGGTGATGTACCTCCCACTTGGATTGTATTCATTTATCTCCACTAAAGCTGATGTCACTGCCTTGTACACATCATCACCCAATTCTTTCTTCAGGCTTTGCAATTTTTCGTCATCCTCATTTATTACTTCCTGAACTCATAGCATACATCACATAAATTATGTCACCTTGAAATGGAAACAAGTTAACAAGGAGCCTGCAAGTTTTTTATCTGAAAAGCTAAGAGAGACTATAATATATCACAAACTTCGGAGCAATTAAGTACTTCATGGGTAACATTTCATGCTGAGATATCTTTAAACTACATGTATTCCGAGCTAACAGATGTACATGAATACATAAATACAATTAAGCAAAGAGAAGTGAGCATCACAAACCAACACAGATTTCATGGTCAGCCATCAAAGCAAGCAAATTAGGGTCATATATGATGAGTTTGGCAATGTGATTCAACAAATGACTTTTGCAATCATAGAAATTAGTGTCTAGCTAATTTCATATGTAATGCGTTATAGTAGGCATAATCAGACCAAACATGCTAAGAATAAACATTTTCAAATTCGAATAAGAGATTGGATGATTGACAGCCAGAAGCAGAGAAATACAAGTGAGAAGGCTAAAGGGGTCCTGCTACCAAGTTTTAGGATTTATTATTTGCCAATGATAATAAGAATTATTGGTGTTATAGGCCTGTGTAAGTTGTAAAAATGCCCAACTGCTCACATTTTGGAAATGAACCATATCTTTATTAAGTCACCATCTTGTATAATACATAGAGATAGAACAATGCACATAATTTAGTACAATTTTGTTCGAAATAACATGAAGCAAAGAGATATGATGAAAGCACTCTACTACTCACATTTTGTGTCATAATCATGCAAAAGAATGCAAGTGCCAATGGCAGATTAATAAGAGAACTTTCCTAGTATGCTATCACGTTCCATTCCAGGATTTAAGAGCCATAGCTAAGCCAATGTAAAAACAAAAATACTTCAACAGAGGAGATACATCATTATCAGGATTTAGACGAATGGTTAACAGAGCTAAACTTATGAAATTAATGGAAGGCATACCTGATGATTCCCTCCAACTGTAACAACTCTGAAAGGATGCCAGTCCGGATCCTTAAGAAATTCCTCCCATAGTGAACAAAGTTCTGAAGCTCTCTCCTCTGCTTCTTCATCATTATACTTTTTCTTCATAGCTTCAAGGAATGCTCTATTGTCAAGTTCTCCCATTCTTTTAACACCAATATGAGCACGGGTTGATATTTCTTTCAAGAACTGTAAAGTGAATAAGAATTAGCACTTTCTCCCAATCTATAGATAATTTAGTGAGGGTAAGAAAGCTTAAAGCAGAACAAAAAGTAACTATTACATACGCTTTACCGATGGTTCACTAAAGAAATGAAATTGGTTGAAATCGGATGCAGTGTAAATGAAATATTATTTCTTCAGTATATATATGTCATCTTCAATTCTTTGGAACACTTGTTTTAGGGAATATAAAACTAAAAGCCTGAAATATTGGCCAATAAAAATTGAGTGATAAATTCTTGAAATTCAAATGTTCAAGATGTTGTTAAACCATCAAATGGAAGGTATCTCAAACAATAGAACAAAATTACTCACACTAATTAATTCTTTACGAGCATCCTGTAGCTCATCATTGCTTTTGCGCTCTCGAATGATTAGTGTTTGGTTCAATGCTTCTAAATCCTCAAGTTCTCCTTCCTTTTCTCTCATATCTTTAATCAACTTGTCCATCTTTTGTAGAACTTCAGAATCTTCGTCATCTTCCATGTGCTTCATCACATTTAACGTTCCTCGCATTCGCTCAATTTCCAATTCTAGTGCTTGTTTAGCATCTAGTTGTTTCTCCAATTGAATTATCCTATTATGGAGCTCCTCCTTCTGCCTCTGCAAGAATTAATAATCACAACCATTGTCATCAATTTTCTACTTTCAAAAAATTTGATGAGGAAGCATTCTGGTTATTATCAGAGAATTTAAGGAAATAATACCTTCTGATCTTCAGCCAGCTTCATAACTTTTTCATCAGCTTTCTGTTGCTCCAATGTGGCCAATTGAAGCGAACTATTTCTCATGGCATTCTGATCGAACAATAGATTTTGTTGCAACCATAAAATTAGTGTTTATTGCATGAAATTTAAGACAAACACAAAATAATTGAGTACCCGCATACAATTACCTTTGCAATCTCTTCCAAAAGAGCTTTTGTCTCACTTTCATTTTGCGCCTCACGCTTTTCCAATTCTACACCACGCAGCTCAAGCTCTTTTTTATGAGACTCTACTTGCAACTTAAGCTTTTCATGATCACTAAAAATCCTCTGAAAGTGATCCCGTGCACTTAGTTGTATTTTCTTGATCTCTTTGATACAAACGGAGATGGCATAAGAAATTGATACCAACATTGCGTCATGTAAGAAAAAACAGTGCAATGTAATAAACCCGAAATAAGGAAAACCAGGATATTCTAACTGGTAGATTATAAATAATATAGATCATTAAAACTAGAAAAGCAGAAAACATTATTTACTCAAAAGTTACAGAATTTTACAATCAACTTCTACTACGAATATACGAAAATGCTATAAAGAGACACACCTTCATTATACGCTTGAAGAAGTTTATCTTTCTCCACCATTAACTTCTCAACAGAGTTTGAAGTCTCAGTGCATCTTTGTTCCATCTCTTGCAAATGCTTATTTTTTTCCTCAATCACGTTTGTCAAATTAGATACAAGTTGATCTTGCTTCCGAGCTTCTTCCTCCATCATTTCAGAAATGGTTTTAAGGTCACCAATCCTGCGTAGGTGCTCCCCAACAATATTGTTTAAATTGTAGTCATCAGAACGGGCAACCCATGCATAAATGCCAGATTTTTCCTGATTACTAGCATACCAATCCTTTTTCCCATGATGATCAGCCTCATAAGCTATCTCAAATGACATAGCATTATGTAGACCAGGCCAATCTTTCTTGAATTCCACAATAGCAGTTCCCGAGTGACCTCGGTAATTCCACAGTGGAGTAACTCTTGTTGGGTTAAATCCTCTCCTTATCAGTTCATCTCTATACTTGGATCCACTTTCTCCAACAAACCGCCCATCATCTGCCCTTCTAGTTGGAGTATTAACCACAACGCCTACCCAAGGCCAGACGAACTTTTCATCATGATTACAACCAGTAGGAGGCTCATCTCCCTTCACACGTTTTGATGAACTTCCTTCCTTCCCTAGATCTTTCTCCAAGTATTTTGCCAAAGCTAGGTGGTTTGCCCTTTCTTTCACACTTCTTTTGTCTGAAGTACTCTTGCCCACCCCAGAAGCATGCTGAAGAAGATCCTTATAAAGGAAATCTCTCTTTCTTTTTTTGGGGCAGTAAGGACATATAAAATTTTCCTCTGAGATTTTCACATTGTACTTTCCACTCTTCAGTTTTTCATAAGATTTATCTTTGTACTCAACCATTTCGGATTCACTTATATCTGAATCCTCTTCTGAGCTTTGATCCATTGAACTTCCCATTAAACTTTTCTCAAATAGAATCTGAAAAAACAATCAATCATTAAGAAAAGATTTACCTAGTATACAAAAAAGTGTGTTTTGGGCAAGCAGAGATTGAAGGAACACAGTAGTTTCAGCTTTAGATGTAAAACAAATGCAAGTTTTCCAGACACTTCGTTCTTTATAATCTGAATATCAGTGCCCACCAAACCACAAGCATTCATGAAAACTGAAAAGGGGGAAATTGCACTAATAAAAAAGAAAAAGAAAAAAAAAGTCATTCATTCATGGAGAGAATTACAACCATGAAATTTTAACATGGAAGGAAATTCTTGGGGTTATCACCTCATTATCTTATACAACCAACAAAAGAAATGGGAAAAAAAAAAAAACACCACTGTTTATGTTATGCAAAGGAATTAAAATGGTATGTTCACATTATGCCAATCTCGGAAAACCAATTAAGTGTCTTCAAGCACTGTAACGAGTAAATTTGAATGTATAAGAAATTAGAGTTGTAAGTAACAAGTAATATATGATTGGCTGACGATACTGTTAACGCTGTCAAAATTATTCTGAATATGAATCAAATGATTTTGCATTTCATTCATAGAAACCATGACACAAATTTAAATTAAATTAAGAAGTCAACATGCAAACATAAATGCATTTACCGATACTTCATCCTATTAGCCAGGTAAGAGCTAAATTAGAAGCGAGAGTAAAATAATCAAAACCAGCGAAAACAACAACCAACAAAGCTTACAGTGCATCAAGCCAAACACTTAAAAAATAATAATAAGAGTGCATTATAAAAAAACAATCACAAACAAGGAAATTTTATTCAGGAAAAAAATAAAGAAAAGAAAACTAAAATCAGCAGAAATGACATAAAGCTGATAACCAGTGCAAAAATTGAAAAAAAAATCTCTGAACGAGTAGAATGTAAATAGATGATAGAATAAAACAAATGCATGCATGAATTCAAAACAGAAAGATGATCAAATTAAAAAGCTGAAATGTGAGAGGAGATTGCCTTCACAACAATTGTTGCTGCATAGGTCTCCGGCTTTCAATCGAGAGTGTGATTTTGAAGCAGTGAGCTCCGATTTGAGAGAAATGTTTGGTAGGGTAATGGCGATGAAAAATGGCGGAGCTGAGTTAGGGTTTGATACTGTGAAGTGTGTGAAGTCAGAGGAGCTACATGGAGTCAATCAATTGTGTTTGGAATTGAGTGCGTTCGGTCGTGAAAATTGAGAAATAGAGATTGTTGTCCACGCGAGTACCGTGCGTATAGTTGGACCTTCCTCTAAACTGACCCGGTAGTTGCAACTAAACAATTACATATTATAAATATTTTTACAAAATAATGAAATTACAAAATCATTTTAATAGTAAACATTGCAAATTTCTGAAGTTACACAGTATAAGGCCAAGGGCCTTTTCCCACCCAAGGTTGGATACATTCTCAAAGTCGCCCCTTTATTTTTTGAAAACTCAATATTCATTTATCAAAAGATAAAATTAATTAAATCTGTTAATTTAATTATAAATTACTAATTTACCTTGATTAACATTTTTGTACATACTGATAGATAACCAAAATTTGATAAAAGAGTGTATTATTCAAAAAAATGATATTCCCCACTCCCCCCGCCACTTAAAGTTTTTTATTATTCAAAAGGCCAAATGACACTCAAAATATATTGTTATCTTAAGTTTTTTTCGTTAACTTTAAAAATTTCATTTACTCACTTATAAATGGTTAAAATTAACAGAATTCTAATTCTTTAAAATTTTATTTATTTTTTCCCTTAAATCCTAAAAATTAACTATTTTTCCCTATACTAAGTTTTAAAAAATAATATTTCTCCCTTAGGGTTTAGTTTTTAATTCCCAATATCAAATCTGATGTCATCATTGGCGATGAAGTTTTTTTGACATATCACCATACTTTGGTAGTCTCTCTCCCCTTCTTAGTCTTATGCAGAGAGAAATAAGATTTAAGATATCCGAAAAAATATGAAAAATCCCTCACAAAAACACAAAACCTCTTAATAAAGATCTCTAGTCATTCATGTTCTTTTCAACACATTCTTCTATAATCATTATACAAATTAAACAATGCTATGTGTATATATTTTTTATATACAAATATATACATATATAGATGTCTCATAATATGATTATACATTACTTTATCACTAATTTAAATTCGCTCAATTACTTGATAATAAATCCATATGTGTATATATTTATGTATGAAAAATATGTATATATAATTTTATTAATACAAATTACATCATAACACCTTCTTAAAATTAAATAATATACTCATAAATATGAACTTCTAAATAGTTAAACAAGCCACGTTATAGAAATTGCAGTGCTTATATATTATAAATAAATCATATTTTTTTATCTTAATTATTATGTATATTTTTTACTTTTTTAATTATCATGACATCCTTAATGTCACGAAGCCGTTGCTCGATATAAATTTTCAATGCTATTGCGGGTGCTAATAGTCTTGTTGACTTCAAATTCGGATCGTCGCTGAGCCATGACAAAAAGAAGGCAAAAAATGAGGGAAAGCACCAGAAATTCAACAAGGAAGGGAAGAAAGACAAAGGAAAGAGTACACCACGGTTAAGAGCTGTTGACACTTGGTTTCCTTATAAATCAACAGGAATCGAAGACACATGTAATTATAATGGATAAGGTGAGTCTTCCTACATAGTTGGATGGTCAACTCTAGATAAAATTACAAGCGTTACCACCACAGTTTCTCTTGATAGAGTCAAAGCTCTTCATAGGTAAGTGGGGTAGATTAAAAAAAGAGAGAGACCAAAGATGCCAGAGCAATGTACAGTATACAATTTGTAGATTGTTTGACATCTTTGTTGTACAATCAAAGTCATATCATGAAATTTACAATCAATAAATGAGAACAAATCATGTTAATTTAAAATTTTGTTAATTTGAGTTACTTTTGAAAAGTTGAATGGTTAAATGGATGAAAAAGATTTTAAAATTTAAAGTCAAATATATATACGGTTCATAATTAAGATTCTGCCCAGTAAGAGAGAGAGTGAGAAAGTTGATGAATTTTAGACAGTGACGGCCCTGACGGGTAAAGTCCAAAGAAGAGGAGAAAGGTTATTAGATATTAATTATGAAAAATGACCACTACATATATATGAAAAATAACCACATTGAGTCTTAAATTACGTGTGTTTTAATTAAATGAATATGTTAACTAATCTCGAATGAGATTCTCCCAAACCTGTTCAAGGTTCAATTCTTTCTCCAACGAGAGCTCGGTTTTCCAACCTACCAAACGGTCCCCATCTCCAGCTAGCTTCTGCTGCAAACTCTTCGCAGTTAACTCAGTCCATCTTCAGGAGAAACCAACAAACTTCTATCTTTCAGTCGATCAGAATTATAAGACAGAAGTAAATTATTATATAATGTTTCCTAATTTTGGCACTACAGCAGACACGTTAAGCAAGGCATCGACAATAGTGTTCCGGATAGGTACGGACGCTCACTTGTACGACGATCCGGAAGATGTTAACATCGCGCCGTTACTTGACAGCAGATTTGATTCAGAGAAGTGCGAGGCTCTGAAGCGACTCCTCGCGCTCATTGCTCAGGGCTTCGATGTCTCCAACTTCTTTCCTCAGGTTCCAATTTTTACTGTTGCTTTAATTTCGTTTTTCGCTCTATTGCCGATGACGTGTAAAAAAAGTATTAATGAACAAAAGACATGAAAAAATTGATTTCGTAATTGCATAGGAGCTGCTGGAAATACAACAATTTTAATTAGTTTCAAGTTGATTCTTTTTGTTTATTCAGATTTTCAATAAGCTTGAGTTTGAATTGTGTTTTATGTCAATTTCTAGATTTAAAACACGTAGAATGCTATTTGCAACCTATTTGAGTTTGTGTCAGGATTAATTGGTGGATTGTTAATTCAGCATATGATCATTATCATATGTATGGAATTTCCTCTTTTTTTTTTTCCTTTAAACTTTTGATCAATGATATTGCAGGTCGTAAAAAATGTGGCATCTCAGTCACTGGAAGTAAAGAAGCTGGTTTACTTGTACCTCCTGCATTATGCTGAGAAGTATGCCACAAACCTTATGTCTTAGTATTCCAACAGTTCTTTTTTTTTTTTTACCTCCTTGCATGATTGCATCATGTTAGGAGTTAACTCATACTATTACATTCAAGTGCTTAAAAGAGTTGTGTTTGCAATATCAAATGCTAGTGTTTTACTTTTATATCCACTATTTGAACCATGCATTGTGATGAACAAACAGTTGTGATTTAAAAGTTCTAGTCATAATATCCCAACCTTATAAATAAAGGCATGTACTTTATGCCTGGATGGTTCCTTTGGAGTAATATGTCTAATAACAAACTGAATTTTTGCTTTTTCAAGGATTTTCCATGTTGGAGGCCATGTCATATCTTGTAATTCAGGTTATTTCAATTAGAAATTCAAGCTTGAATGATAGAGTGGCGAATAGGTGCACTCCAGTGCAACTTCTTGCTGGTTGATTATAATTGTTATATTCTTTTACCTGTCTTTCTAGAAGTTAGTGAAATAATACTGTATAAGCAATCAGAAACTCAAGGATTTGATAGGATAAGACATTTGGATTTGGCTCCTGAAGATTAAATCCAAGAATCTTTCCTTTCCATTGTGTTTGAGGATAGATGGTGAATTATTTTTTTTTTCATGTACATGGTGTATGGTGCATAGAATCGATTTCATCCTCTGTCTTTGATTTCTAGGCGTCCAAATGAAGCATTGTTATCTATCAATTGTTTCCAGAAGGATTTGGGGGATCCAAATCCATTAGTAAGGGCATGGGCACTTCGTACCATGGCTGGAATTCGTTTACATGTAATTGCATCTCTTGTTCTGGTGGCTGTGGGCAAGTGTGCTAGAGATCCATCTGTTTATGTCAGAAAATGTGCTGCCAATGCTCTTCCCAAATTGCATGATTTGCACCTTGAGGAACATACCTCTGCAATTGAAGAGGTATTAATTAACCTAGATTTTGTTGTCAGTGATGTTCTATAATTACTAGCTGATACCTTATTTTTTATTGCCAACCTTTTTTACAGTGGACATTTTTCTATGATTTAGATGTCATGGTTGTCTATTTCTATTATTCTTTGAAAAGTAAATCCCTTTACAATTTTACCCTGTGAAATAGATTGGGTAGTTTTACTTTATTATTCATGAAATATACTTCTCATTCTTCTTGATTTTCAAGCTAAACTGCACATGCATTTCTGATATTAATATTGTTATATCTCATTTTTTGGAAGTATTAGGAAGTTGTCATAGAAGCTCATATGCAAGTCTTGAGTGCATGCATCAAGCCTTACCCTGCTAAGAAATGTACTTGTTTTCAAAAAAAAATGCAGCAGTTCTCGTAAGCACAACTACAGATTGTGATAATTCATAGAAACTCAGCCCAAATCAGTCATATTTTTTTTAATCATCTCCTAAATATATTTCATTTCTGCATACTGAAATTTCATCTTGGAATTAAGAATTTCTGACATGCATTCATAGATTTATTAGAGTCCCCTCTGCTTGATAGGAAGCATTGCCTTAAATGTCATTGTTATATAACCTGGTAAAAAGCAACTCTATACTATATTTTTACATATCTCAAAGGCTAATTTTGGTTCCTCAATTGAGATCTTTGGCCTATGCAGATTGTTGGAATTTTACTAACTGATCATTCCCCTGGAGTAGTTGGGGCTGCTGCCGCTGCCTTTGCTTCTGTTTGTCCCAATAATTTCTCTTTGATTGGTAGAAACTATAAAAAATTATGTCATATCCTTCCTGATGTGGAAGAGTGGGGTCAGATAATCTTGATTGGGATCCTTCTCCGTCATGTAATAGCAAGACATGGGCTTGTAAAAGAATCAATTATGTTTTCTGTTCATCATAAGGAGAATTCTCACTCTGGAAAGGATGATTCAGATGGAAATTTTGCTATAAAGGATAGTGGTGACATAAGTAGGGTAAATGTCTCTGAATTAGCAACTATGGTCTCAAGGTCATATATTGAAGGACTGGATGAATACATAACACGATCAAGTAACAGCAACAGGAGTTCCTCCGATATAAATGGAGCACAATTTACATCTAGCAAGAGTAATGATGATGTGAAGATTCTACTCCAGAGCACATTACCATTGCTATGGAGTCACAATAGTGCTGTGGTGCTTGCAGCAGCTGGTGTACACTGGATTATGGCTCCAAGGGAGGATGTCAAGAGAATTGTTAAGCCACTCTTGTTTGTCCTCAGATCATCTAATGCCTCAAAATATGTGGTATTGTGTTATTTATTTGGGTAATATATAACAAGTGCAGCTTACTTTCTAGTTTTTGTGCTGGTATGTGCATATGGATTATACATATACCTGGTGATGGGATTTTCTGGCTCTGATTTGTGATGTGTTATACGTTGTTAATAAGTCTGTTTCCTGTTTATAACCAAAAAGGAAAAAAAATTCTCTTGCTCTTTGCATTGTTAGTTTTTGCTTAGTTATCATTTTGACAAGCCGTAAGATAGCATTCCATTTAAATCAAAGCTTAGAAAAAAAATGATGAGTAATTTCTGAAAAAGGAAATGATTCTTTCTGAAAATATCAGTTTTTGAGATTGTAACGGTGAATCACCAGAAATGGTTGAGATATTGCTTTTGTTTTGAGTATGATACTTGTAAGAATCTGAAATTCTTGCTTGTTGAAGCTAGTAATGTCTCTATCGGCTGATGTTGTTTTGAAATGGCTTTGTCTTTTGTGCAATCATACTAATATGCAGATGATTGTTGTACGCATTTTTGCATTATCCAAATCAGATGTGTATTTTGGTCAAACCACTTTGTTGTTGTATTCTCACTTCATAGTTGGTTACTGTTAAGGATGGTTATGCAAGTTCATCTTTGCAGGTCCTCTGCAACATTCAAGTGTTTTCTAAAGCAATGCCTAACGTCTTTGTGCCGCACTATGAAGACTTCTTCATAGTTTCTTCTGATTCACATCAAGTTAAGGCATTGAAACTTGAGATACTGTCTTCTATTGTTACTGAGTCATCCATTACATCCATTTTTAGAGAGTTTCAGGTACCATATTCCTTTTCCATGGTTGTTCTTTCACATTTCAAGAAATAAATATTTGTATACTGTTTGGAAATTCTTTATAAAGTTTCTAAAAAATTCAAAGACAAGTGGAAGCATCCTTCAATTTTAGTAGAGGCTAGTAGTTGAAGATAGGTTGAATCACAGGAGTTAAAAATAGGTTGAATAATGAGATGGGAGTGGACGGAGGTGCAAGGTCTATCCATAGGGAATAATTATACATGTGAAATTGGTTAGGACTGAAGGCAAAGTTGGTTGAACAATTCCTAGAATTGTGTTTATGTACACACCACTTGTTCCTGTGCATGTATGTTTTGCTGCAGACACATCCTCACAAATGACATGCACATAAAGACATAAATGCTATCACATATTTTAAATGCATGGAGTGATGCTTATCTTTCAGACTGTTGCTAGGATTATATTAGAGATCCAGACCGGAGATTTGCTGCTGATACTGTTGCTGCTATAGGCTTATGTGCACAACGACTTCCAAAAATGGCAAACACATGTGTGGATGGGCTTTTAGCTCTAACTAGAGAGGGTCTGTCCTCAGCTCTTTATTTCTTCTTGCTCTTCTACTAGATCTGTTTCCTTGTTTTCCTAAACTAGCTGTGAACCTTGCAGAATTTTTGTCTAGTGATGGTGGGTCTGCAAATGAAGGTGCAAGTGTTTTAATTCAAACAATCATGTCCATTAAATCAATCATAAAGCGACATCCAGCCTCTCATGAGAAGGTATTCTCATCTTGTCATACATCTCTTAAGTTGTTGTATGCATTTTCAGATTCCTCTTCCCTCTTATTATATTTGATTCCTTAGATACTCCAAAGTGTTGAAAATACATCAAATGTACTGGTTTCACTAATAGGGCAAATATCTGCTCTATGGATATAAATTTTCATGAAATTAAGATTCTATTGTAATGTGCCTTCTACTTTTTGTTCATTTTGTTGTGAAATTTAAAATTACTATAAATGGTTTGAATTCATCTGAATGAATACTACATATGTACCTCAGGCGGGATCAATCTTGATTAGATCCTTTAGAAGATGTTATAAGAGGAGGTTTTGTATACTGGAATTGGTTTGATCTTTACTTTGGATGTATAAGTTATATATATGTGTGATCATTATAGCCTTCTTTGTGATGATTTAATGTTTTTTTAATGCATTATACAATTGATTATTTCTATATTTATAGGTTATTATTCAGTTGGTCCGTAGATTGGATTCAATCAAGGTTCCTGCTGCACGTGCTATGATTATTTGGATGGTGGGAGAGTACAATTCTGTAGGGAACATAATTCCAAAGATGTTAGCCACAGTACTCAAGTATCTTGCTTGGTGCTTTTCAAAGGAGGCATCAGAAACAAAGCTTCAGATTCTCAATACTTTTATTAAGGTACTCTAACAACGCAGGAATCTGATTTATCAGGAAAGTTGAACTTAAAAAGTTTCGGTTGAAATACTAGAGAGTTTTGATCATCTGATTATAGTTTGTACTTTGTACCTTTAAAAGTCAGTTAGAAGTGTAAAATAGAAAAATGGATCTATTCTGTGAGGATATTTTAGGGACCTAGCGCATATATTTATTAATATCAAAAGAAAATACTGTTGGCAACAAGAGGTGCCAACTCCTCCTAAAAGGTGTCTTTCCTCCCAATCAGCCAAAGACTGTCTGAAATACCCATGTAACAATCTTCTTCTGCCTCTCCTCAATCCAACCATTCTTTTTATTCTTCCAATAATAGGATAGCTGTGGAATTCATGATTTAAATTCTGTGGTTCTGCTAAGAAAGTAAAATACATCAGTGGCTTCTGGTGCAGTGAAGGCAAACTCTTCCTGCAGTTAGAAATTATTTTCTTAATTAATTTCTGAAGTTGAATTAATGTAATGGAGTGTTTACTTGAAAAAATACCATCCTTCCCCGAAAAGCAGAATATATGATTAGATGATTACAAAGATATGTTTAATTCAGGAAGCGGCATTGAAATTATGGTTACAAGATCTGTTCATATAAATATCAATGTATTCTCATTAGCTTTATTGCAGATGAATGATTCTTTTACTACTTCCTCTTGGTTCTGGAGAACAATGTCTTCAATCAGCTTTTTTTTTTTTACAGGTCCTATCATGTGCTAAAGGTGAAGATTTGTGTACATTTAAAAGACTTTTCAGCTATCTGATTGAACTGGCTGAGAGTGACCTGAACTATGATCTTCGTGACCGAGCTCGGTTCTTTAAGAAACTTTTTTCACACAATTTTAGCTCTCAAGGGCTGGAGGAGCAAACAAATTCTCTTCCCCAAATGAAAGACCTTTCACATTTGCTTGCTGAATGCTTTTTTAGGAAACAAACAAAAGAAGCTGCATCTGAACCAATTAATGACCGGTTTTATCTTCCTGGATCTCTTTCCCAAATAGTTCTTCATGCAGCTCCTGGGTATGAACCTCTTCCAAAACCCTGTAGTTTGCCCTGTGATGAGCTCAGTCACTTCTCAAACTCAAATAAGGGAACAACTGCGTTAGGGGAGGAAGTCACATACAGTGATTCTAATGGGACTGATGATCCTAACACATCTGGATCTTTGGATGAGGAAAGTGCTTCAAACTATGATTCTCATCAGTCTTTAACTGGCTCAAGTGATCATGATGACAGTGATGATTCTGCCAGCGAAGGTGATTTCAACACTCATCCATTGATTCAGATTTCAGATGTTGGTAATGCTAGTAACAGTCAGAATGGAGCTTCTCAGTCTTACTCTACTGACTTGGGAGACTTGATGGTGAAGAAAGCTCTTGAATCATGGTTAGATGAGCATCCTGGTTCATCAAATCCAAGCACATCTGAAAAGAGTCAAGTCCGTAGATCGGCTGCAAGAATATCAATTGGAAATGTTGGGCGTCAGGTCAAAGCTAAAAGCTATACCCTCTTAGACCCAGCAAATGGAAATGGCATGAAGTTGGATTATTCATTTTCTTCTGAAATTTCAACCATATCGCCTTCACTTGTATGTCTAGAGGTTTTCTTTCAGAACTGTTCTTCTGAGTCCATGTTGGCCATTAATTTGGTGGGCGATGAATCTAACAAAGCCTTTGATTCTGTTGACCAAGCATTGGCTATGGCTGAAAGGTGATTTTAATCTATGCTTACCAATGAAAGTTGTCTGTTACTTGTCTGTGTGTTCTTGGTCCAACTTTGTTGTTAAAGAAGCTGTCTATACCCAGGTCCCATAGATATTTTTCATGTCATCTATGACATTCGTTTAGCTTTAGTGATGAGCATTTTTCTTCTTTTGGGTGGGATTTTGCAGCCCATGCCCAAAAACATGTGGAGATCATTAAAGTCTGAGTAGAGTCTTCTAAACGTAAAGCATATTAATAGTTCAAGAAAAGGGAAGCAATATCGTGACTTTTATCAGTGCCTTACATTTTGATGACATTAGAGTGAATCTAAATAATGTCTGTTGAAGTCTAAAGTTAGATGTATTTTTTAGCAAGTTGGGGGGCGGGGATTGGTTTGTGTCTACATGACTGACTTAAAGTGATACGCTCAAGTTCATTTGTATTTCTTTCTTAGTTAGAACATATTTTAATTCTTAATGCACTATCATTCTCTTTGAATGTATTATGAGTTTATGGTGCTTCTATGATCTTAACCAGTTTCCTGTATTATGCTCCTTGACATCTCACAGTGATGTGCCAACAATAGTTCCTATGGAGGAGATTATCTCTCTGGAACCTGGTCAGATAACAAACAGGATTCTCCAGGTTCGCTTCCATCATCATCTATTGCCGCTGAAGTTGACATTAAGTTGTAATGGCAAGAAGATTCCCGTTAAGTTGCGGCCTGACATTGGATATTTCATAAAACCACTACCAATGGATATGGAAACCTTCATATACAAGGAATCTCGTCTCCCAGGAATGTTTGAGTATGCTAGGAGGTTAGTCACTTTTGATAACAAAATGTTGTCATTGTTCTTCTTCACAAACATTTAAGGGGGTTCCAGAGTAACAATTGTTGTTTTTCTTTTCTATGGATTATTTTATGGGAATTATTTTGCAAACTTGGTATTATATCTTCTTGAATCTGGTTGTCACTTGTGTTGTTTAGTCATTGTTGTATTTTTTGTTTATGGGCTATTGATAAGTAGTGGATGAAATTTACAAAAGTTGTAATGTTGTGCTTGATATAAGCCATCTAATCAGTTAGATTTTGTTTGGATTGCGTCTTTATGTTGGTACCGAAGTTCTAGATGTTGATTTGGTAAATCAATAGTTCATTGGTCACATTACTAGAAAGTTAATATGTTGGGCAATGCTATCATCAGTATAGGTCCTTATGGTTGATCTCTGCTTTGGAATGTGCCCTAAGATTAAATAATAATGAAATACTCTCTGTTTAGCAAAGGAATGAACCTTTTAGCTGTTCCTGTCACATATGGGCTTTTCAAATTGAATGATAATGGATTTTAAATTATGTTTTCTAATTTAAGTTTTTTTTTTTTTTTTTAAATATTTTGGCTAACTAAATTGCATTTGTTGTATTTGTACAACAGCTGCACGTTCATTGATCACATTAGAGTGCTGAGCGAGGACAAGGGCGAGGGTTTATTAGTGAAAGACAAATTTCTTGTACTATGTGAGAGCCTTGCATTGAAGATGCTCAGCAATGCAAATGTTGTTCTTGTATCTGTTGACATGCCAGTTTCTGCCAACCTTGATGATGCATCGGGTTTGCGCTTACGGTTCAGCAGTGAGATCTTGAGCAACTCAATTACTTGCTTGATTACCCTTGCTGTTGAAGGAAAATGTTCTGAACCACTGAATGTGTCTGTTAAAGTCAACTGTGAAGAAACTGTATTTGGCTTAAATCTGCTAAACAGAATTGTGAATTTTTTAGCTGAGCCTTCTGACCCCATGTAACTGGAATTAAGTGTGAGAACCGGGGAATTGTCAATCATCCCAATTGAAAGCGAGCAACCAAGCCAGCCAAAACTTGAATATATTATTGGTGTCGATGTTAAGATTTGGTGGCCGTTCTGACTATTCCAGATGATTTTCATGTGTTTAATTGTAATGTTATTTAGAAATTCTCAGGCATCTTTGTTTTTGGGTAGTGTTTTCTAATTCTTATTGAATCTTCCTCTCTATTTAATTTCCTTGGTGTCAATTTTCTGTGCCTAAAGTACGGGGTAGTCCTTGGTCTACTTCTCTTTATACGTCAAATTATGACTGATAGTTTCATTTATGTTGAACACATCAAATTACAAAGTCGCTGGAACTTATGACAAATTTGTCGAACAATTGTGAAGGATAATGATCAAGCTAAAGCTACACTTGTTTTCGCAGGTGTAACTGATGATGCCATTTTTCGGGTTGTTTTCCAAATCATTTACAGGGGCAGTAGGTACCGGAACTCAAATTCGTAAGGTTGGGTTTCAATAATTTTTGTTGAAGGACTTTTAACTTCTCCATTTAGGCACTCCATCATCAATCTTTTCAGTGACCCAGAACGTGGCAATTGACTGTAAATCCATTCCAGCAGTGAGTCTATATCGTCTGCAAAGTCTTTCATGTGCCACTGCAGAAGTTTTGGAACCACAATCTTTCTCTTATTTGTAACTCCCACTGAAGCTTCCAAATACTCCACTTTTGCCCTTTCCAGTTCATTCACTACTTCCTTTGGAGTATACACTCTCAACTGCATACAAAAAAATGAAGCAAAAACTCTTCAAAAAACACTTTTAAATGTTATATTAACACATGAGTGTTATGAGCTTACGGCCGGAGAGGACCAACTGCCTCTGCAAAGAGCAAATGTCAAATTTGGCTCTGGATACCCCAAACCATATGCATGCCTTAGCAGCATTTCCTTCTGGTATGTGGGTTCCTATATGCAATAATGAAAACCAAATTTATCAGTAATTTTACAAAGAAGACTACTAGAATTTTTAGTGGCACCTGATAACAAAGTAAAAAAAAATTCTGAATATGATGTTTAAGAAGTAACTAACATTTAAATGTTTTACTTACAGAAGCTGATTCACATGGATGTCGAAGAATGAAGTGCTCAATTGCCAGTGCATTCAGTACTATACCGCCTACATTTAGTGCAGCCTGGATCAAAATAATGTTATGTTGATCAACGAATGATTTGGAAATCGTTCATGCAAATTCATAAGGTTGATTAATCAGCATGTGAACCTTGTTCATAAGTGCGAGTAATTTCTCCTGTGTAGAAGGCAACCCATGCTCTAAAAACGCCTGAATTTCGAAGAAATGTGAAGAGAGTAAGTTTCTGAATAAGGTAGTGATGTTTCATTTAAAGAGGCTTAAGATGTCTTACAGTACATGCATTATGCAGCTATTGTAGATGTTGATCCAAAATGCTAGCTTCTGCTTGTATGTCAAGAATGTCAAGTCCACATTGGATAATTTATGCATCAAAACCCTGAAAGAGAACAAATGGAAGAAACATAAGGTAACTCAATGTAAACTATTGCTGTTTAAATTATCACATTGCATCAGAGAACCTGGAAGCAACCTTAATTTTCTGACTGCGGATAAACATTCTGTGAATCGATTGATGTCTAATGAGCTTCTTGTGATTTGGATGAGGTTCTTGTATGGACCTATGTCTCTGATGCTACCATCTAAATCTGGTAATATGCCATAAGGATCAAGACTTGATGCATTTTTTGATATGAAGCCTTTTGAATTCATGCAGGAGAGGCTAAGTTTTGGCACAATGGCAGATCCTTCTGTGTCTTGAGCCGCCTGGTTCATGTCTAGAAATATGCCTATTAGGCATTTGATCAGTTCTTCTGAAAGTGAATTTGGGTTCTCATTGCCTGTTTTATCAATGGAACAATGTTTTGGGATTCTACTTGTATGCCCCTTCGATTTCTCATAAATTTCTATTATTCATCACATCCAAAACACAAAGCAAATAAACAGAGTTATAATCGTTTTTCTTTCTGATTCTTATCCTAAGTAACTAGATTTATTTTACGTTAGAACATCAAACTTACCGGGGGAAGCTGTAGAAGACATGCTTAAGATCTCTATTTCAGAACCCACAGAAGCCCTTCTACTTTTCATTCTTCTTGTTGAAAATTCATCATAGTTTTGAGACCTGGTTCCAACTTGGAGATCTTTATTGAGCATGGATGAATTTTCGGGCCTACATAACAAGTGATTAGCCCGCTGCAGCCTCCTCTGTTGCTTCTCTGCCTCTGACCTCAGCAATCGCCATTCCTTAGTCAATTTCTTTTCATGATACAGTCTCATTTTCATTTCTTCAACTTTCCTCTCAAGCCACACTATTTCTTCCTCCACCATTGCCAACTCTGAAAGAAGCGCATGAACCTGCATAATTTGCATAGTCAGTTTACTCATTCATTGTAACATTATCACCGTAGTAGGCCTCCTACCTGAGGTGGAAGCAGTGAGGAAAGAAGAGGATGTGAAATAACAGGCCCATCAAGTGCACACTGCAAAACTTTGTTAAGCGTCAATTCTCCATCTAATTCATCTTGCAATTTCTCAACCTCTTCTTCAAGCTCAGTTCTTTCCTGCTTCTCATCACTTTGCTGCATCAAGAAGTCTTCAAATTTCGTCATCACGAGAACAAAATCTAAAGAAGACAACAATGATCTTTAAGCATGGCAATGACAACAACCACAGGGACAAAGTGGGAGATGTTAATGTGAAGGATCGTGGGTGCCATTAAAGGAAGTTAAAGCAAGAGTTGAATAAAATGGAAAGCGGCAGCAGTAAAATTCATGAGAAAAAGTGGTTTTTTAGCGGTGGAAGAATAGGAAGGTGTGAGCTTGAGGTGGGTGTGGAAATGAGAGTTAGTGCATGGCCATCACATGAAGTTGAGTAAGAGGTGACTTGAGATGAGGGGACGTGAATCCCATGAACAGTTGTATTATGACTTACCAACTTTTTTTCCAAGACGCCAAACAAGGCTTTATGACATTCGGGAATTTTTGTTGGCCATTTTGAGCTATATTTCACTTTTTCTGGCGGAAACTTCCCTTGATTTTCTTACTATTTAAAGCCTTTGATCGTACCTGTAAGATTTGTAAGAAGTCTTTTTAGTTTTTACAACTATGATTAGGGGTGGCAGTGGGCCGGGCGGATCAATCTTGGAGTGGATTTGGTCAATCTCAGCATGACCCATCAGACACATATATTAGGCCAAGCCAAGGCTTATCACTTGGTGATCTTTCGTGTTGGGTCAGTTTGACAAAATTTTAGTCATGTTTTCATGAACCCTTAGTAAGTTGATCCACGGGTCGACTCAAAATATAAACTTTTTATGCTTTAATTATATAAAATTAATTTTTTAAATATTTTGACTCATTAAAATAATGAATCGTTTTGGATAGATTAACCCATCAAAAAAATTTTAAAAATAAAACACTATAGTGTTAGATTATACCAGACCAATCTGAAACCACTTAGGCTCATCTCAAAAGAATCATGCCAATGTCATGGGTCAATCTAACCCATTTAACACCTTCTATTAAAGAAATTTAATTATCTTAAAAATCTATTCATATCAATAAACTAATATTAGAATGTGATGAAATTAAAACAAAAAAGAATATATAAGTATATTAAATATATTTTATATTGTAGAAAAAATAAAAATAACTGGAACAAATTAAAAATGAAAAAAAATTATATCGATAAATTAAAAATATATTACAAGAACAAAGTCAAAAGATATGGGAAAACCTAGATTATAATAAAAATCAAATAAAATAAGAGAATTTAAAAAATAGCGCCGTCTGTGGGGATCGAACCCACGACCACGTGGTTAAAAGCCACGCGCTCTACCGCTGAGCTAAGACGGCTGCTGATTGGAGTATTTGGCTTTTATATATAATGTGACTTCATTACTTAATTTATTGAGATAATTAATTAAAATCTGTCTGTTATACGTTTTTACGCTAAGATAAAAAAGTTTTTTTTACCCATTTTATCCTTATATTGAAAAAACAAGTAAAATCCAAAATGAAAAACTTTGAATGTTACTTTTACTGAAAACAGAAAAGAAAAGACCAAAATCAAAAATTGAAAAAATATAAAGCAAAAATCATCGGCGAATATCCTATAATAAGCAAAATATATAAAGTGACAATAGATCGACAATAACTTTACATGTTAGTTACCATTTACATTTATTTATTTGATTTATGTCATTTTTATCGATCGGGTGTAAATAATCTAGTGTGGGTATGATTGAATATTGGGTATTATTGATTGAATAAAAAAATATTTTTTTTAAAATGTGCGTCGGTTGTGGTGTTTATGGTGGTGACTAGGGTTTTTAGTGTGAAACCCTAAATTTGCCAACTTATACATATGAATGTTTTGAATAGTATATAAAGACGTAATTTCGATGTTAATGAATGTCTGAAAGTGTAAAGTTTAGCTGAAAGTATAGAGTATAGCCATCGAAGAGACGAAAATAGGTCAAATTTATAGGCAAAGCGCACAAATGTTACACGTACTGCGCCAACCGCACTGACTATGCACAAATCGCGCCATGCAACATTGCCAATTGCACAATGTCACGCAATCACGCAAAATGCACCACGCAAATGCAAACCACACAAACCCCTCAAAACGCAAACTCAAACCCCGCAAAGCGCAAACGCAAACACCAATCACGCAAGTGCAAACTATACAATTTATCAGCTCCGATTTTTTTATTTAGATATGGGTAACAAAACTATTGAATATACAAATGTAAGTATTTATAAAAAGATTCAAACACTCAAAGATCATCATTAAAGTTTTTAACTTTTTATTTCCAAAAAAGTTATTGGCTTCACAATTTTCTTTATTTATATAAAAGAAACGTAAAAGAAACTTATTTACTATATGATAATGATGAATAATAGAGAAAACAACTAAAATGTGTTATCATTAAAATGTTGCTAGAAGAAGAACGTTGAAGAAAGAGATAATGGTAAAAATAAAATGAATATTACAAAAGTAAATTAGTTAAACAAAGTAAGAAAAATGTATTATTAGAATAAAAATATTGGTTTGCTTATCAAGGTAAAAAATACGATGGTTGGTTTAAAAACGTATAAATGAAAATATTTTTGCTCATTTTAATTAATTTCTCTAATTTATTGAGCAAACATAATTGACGCATTCTGTCAAATAAAACTAATGCTAAAAGGACAAAATAAGTTTAATACTTTTTAATATAATTATTTTGGCGAATTGAAGGTAGGTAAATCCTATTACCCGAAATTAAAGAAATTTGATAGCACACCACATCATATGAGCAAATGAACAATTCTGGAGTCCTAACAAGAGTTGCACATCCTCCTTCAAATTTTACACAATTTAACTAAACTCATTCATTGGAGCAATCAGAGTCTTATGACACATCACTTTCTTTCCAGCCTCCAAAGTCCCTTTCAGTTGCCTGCTCATACTGTTCAATAAGCAACGATCATATCAACCCAAAGAAAAATGAGGCAACAATCAATAACCCAACAGCTAAACAATGCCATTCATTTGTTTTAATTTCCGGATGCAATCTATCAGAAATCATGCCACATGAATGACTCAAGTTACAGGTCATCTTAATTAAAATGCCATGGATACTGTCTAATTTAGAACACCATTTGTACCCGTTTCACACAATATAGATTACTACTAAGTCTATTATTGCTCCAATAACCATATGAAGTGTATGAAGAGGCATCCCACTAAGCTATAGAATTGGAACTAGTATATGTGAATGCATCATGCATGCCAGACCAACCGCTTAACGTATAGAGAAGCAAAGATCAAGCAAAATTTAAAGCTACCTGGCGGGTCAAAGTGAGACCGACTTGAATCTCTCCACAATAAGTTCCATCAGCTTGAACTACGTTATATTTGCGAGGATGTAATTCGGCACTTCCATTTTCCATTCCTATGGACAAAAAATCCTCCATGTAGATTCTACAAGTGGAAAACCAATCCAATACAATTCAGTTTACCGAAGGAGAGAAACACAGCTTCTGTCAAGGCATGCCTACAGATAGTTTTCTGTCAGGATGCCTGTAACAGTAATTCTAAACTGCTCAACTTACTTTCAGCATCTTATCTGTAAATTTAAGTTTCTATTATAGTGGCTTCAAGCAAATTCAATTATAATTCATAAAAGCTGACAAGGACCAACTACTGAGGATTCATGAAAATTGCTTATAGTTAAGGCAAAAGACTTACCTTTGCCACTTGTACTTGGGGAAAATTAGAACGACTTCTCAAAAGATATATACAATGTAAATGAAGCATACTCTTAAGAAAACAATCATGTAAATATACAGAGAGTAAATATTGGAAATCTTAAGATACATGAATTTAGTAAGTCATCCTGATCAGAAAACTTTAGTTAGCATTAACAGATGCTAATGAATTACATCTTTAATCATTCATCATACCCAACAATCTCAACAAAAAATGTTCACCTTGAGTTGTGACATAAAAGAAACATGTTAATTAGATAATTTACCATCATATAAATCTGAGGGTATGAAATACTGCAGGTGAATCATAATCTTTAAATGGAAACATGGTGAATGATAAGTTATTTGTTCTTTTTTTTTTGGTCAATAATGTTAGGATGTTCATATAAAGGCTATAAGATGGTCTTACGTGGCTTCACCAAGGAAATCATCGGGACTGAAGGTGTCCTTGTCCATAATTTTAAGAATGAGCTTGTACTGGCCACCACCTCCTGGATACTCCACCCTGAATGTAAATTTTTCGTTCCAGGTAGGAATACCGCCCTGTCCTGCACATTTTTGACTGAAAGTTTGATGCCAAACTAAAGCTAGAAATGCAATTATCAACTCTTATTTGTACTAGTATTCTACTTGCACTGGAAAAACTAAGAAATATTGAATGGACAACACTAATGAAGAGATCAATTTCAGTAGCCCATCAACCGGGTGCCATTTTCATTTCTAAAACCACCCAAAAATGCTTTTCTCTGTTCCTCCCAAACACTACCACAGATTAATTTAGAAAAGGAAAAGAAAAATCACATATGACTATCTGGAAGCAGCTTAGGCTTAGCATAAACACATTCAAGCACACCCTCTTTATATTAGAGAGACAAAATTAAGAGTACTTGTGTAAATTGAACTAACCTTGGGCCACGCTACTTTTGCGCTCTTGGCCTTTGTATTGCATCACAACATAAGGATCAATATTACCTACAAAAAACAAAGGCATCATTGTCGAGTTGAGTTAGAATGTTACAAATTATGAAGAACAACTATTCACCACTTGATATCATCATTTTGATCTTAAATGAATAATGGATGTTCATGATCCATCATACAAACTGAAACTATGAACATCAAATTGCATAATCAAAGGAAACCATTAATAAGTACCTAAGAAATCGGTGTCAGTAAGGCCTTTAGCATTAACAAGATGAACCTCCAGTAACCCAGTAGCCATTCTCTCTCTCTCTCTGGTGAAAATAAAATGATGATAATTTTTTTCAAGTGAGTACAGCATGGTTCATGTGGCTGTGGGTGAAGTGATAAAATGACGGGCAGTCAAAGTCAAGAGAGATCAGCAGACGCCACTTAGTGGGGTTTAGCTAACACAAGACAACACGTGGGTGAATTCCAAATTCAGAATACCTTGTCGGTGAAAACAAGGTGACTGTTTGAATATGGTTTAAAGAATTAATTAATTAATTCTCATTTGTTATTAATTAATTGCTCTGGGCTCATTGTTTCCTTCACAAGTTAGGCTCATAGTTCCCTTGGCATTTCTCCTAAATAATTTCAAATCAACCACCACAACTAAAATGAGATTTGAAAAGCCCGTTCTCAAAACCGCTTAATACAAAATTTTGCAGGCTCGCTTTGTGAAGCCACTCCTAACTCCAAAAAGGATCTTGGAAACTGCCGTAAGTTAACCCGATTCTTTATCTCTATTGGTTATATAAATAAACACAAAATGTAATGAATCAATGATCAAACTTTGCCGAAACCTTGCCTTACAACAGCCCAAATAGAGGTTCACCTAGCCCAATTCCAACACTTGGATCAAAGCTAATAGCCCAGCCAAACTCATATGCCAGCAACTTGTGCCTGCCACAAGTCAGCAGGGCAGTCATACAACCTGTGTGCAGAAGACTCTTCAGCTGGACAAACATGCAGACAGTGTACAGAAGACTCTGCAGCTGGACACCCATGCAAGCAGTGTACAGAGAACCCTTTTCCTGCAACATGCAAGGGCCTGACAGCGTAGGAATATAAAACATGTCTTTGCCACATTTGTATATATCACATTGATTAAATAGATAAACCCAAATCAATAACAAAACCTATAATCTAAGATATCAAATAATTCAAAGTTTTATAAATATAATAAAAACTCAAATTCATACTTTTTTTTTCTATAAAATCAAATATTCTACCAATTTGTTAACTCTTAAGATATTAATTACTATAATTATTTGATAAATAATAAAAAAAATGATTACTTATGTTAATATATCCAATATCAATGTTAAAATTCATTAATCTAATTATGATAGTTAAAAAAAACCTAATCCTAGTAGTTCTTAGATTATGACTTATATAATCTTAAAATGTGATTATAATCTACAATAGTTATCTTAATCCATGTAATAATTATTATTTAATTCAATAATCTGCACATCATCTAAACAATAATCAAATCCGTTGGCGATACTGGTGCAATTGGTTACAGTTTCTTCCACACATACAAGCAAGCCTATTATCGTGGCTTTCTTTCACTGTCTGCAAGAGGCATACATTTGGGGAGACAATGCTACAGACTGCTGCTTGAAAACCTGGAAAGAGCTAATGTTTGAGCTAAAATCTAACAGCCAGTCTCCAAAAATGTCTTCACCTTAATGGCTTATATTATCTGCCGTGTCTAGGAGACAGTTCCGCAGATCTAGATCTAGAACCAGACGGTGACCCTGATGCTCCACCACCTGGTGGAGACCTCCAATGAGCCCGGGATCCGTCATAGAGAGATTTCCTGCAACAAATAATTTCATCAAGAGAATGTAATAAAAAGCAGAATAAAATCAACCTCAAGGAGTGCATGCCAGTCGATGGAATGCATAACAAAATCAGAACCTGACATCTCCATACAAGAACAATGTTTCATCAATCTTAGCCAAGTGGTATGCACCATGAATATCTAGATCAACGGTGATCTAAAACAGACAAACCAATAACAACCATGGTTTTAAATCCAGATACAAAATAGTGAAAAACATCACATATTCATGATAGTATTGCATTGTGTTGTATACCTACAAGCCTACAAGGTTAATTCGGCGAGACAGAGCCTTGCACTTACTCGCCATAATCATTGCCATGGTTTGGATCAGCAGCATCATCATAAGCTGGAGAATATGCCCTGCGAGTGTATTTTACACCTCTCTCTTGTGGAGGACCTCTAGGTGATCTTGGGAGTTCAGCATGTCTTCTTGGAGAAACAGAGTAATGTTCATGTTGTCTTGAGGTAGGAGAGTAGGACCTAACAAAATTATTAACACCCAAATGTATTTTCCCACGTCAACAGGCATAAGGAGGAGATAGTGGGCAGATGAGAATGATTTAATCAATTACCTTGAGTGATAATGACCTCTAGAACCTTGAGGATGTCGAGGGGAGCGTGAACGGGATACTGAACGTGACCGAGAACGTCCTGGAACACAGTATATGCAGAACAGACAGCAGTTGAGAGAGATTTCTATACACACACACCACTGTAAGAAAAGGAAAGGCATATATGCAAAACAAATGTTGAGAACCACGAAAATCATTCAGTATATCACTTAAAAAAATTTGCAAGCAACGTATTTTACTATATCCACCAAGGGCTTCAAAACCCAGAGGACCCAACTTTAAGTTTCCTAACTCCCACCCAGTCTTAACAATTAAAGTATAATAAAATTTTCTTGGCTATTGACTCATAATTAAACTAAACACATGACACTACAGATCAAGCATGAAAGTTCTGAAAAGATATTCATTTTGAAGCATAAATATCTTAGTAAAAGACAGCATACCATAATAAGATGACCGTGGTCCATTGTAGCCTGACCCTCCACTACAGAATTTAAAACAATAAAAAGAAAAATTAACAAAAGCAACACAAGCAAGCAAAACGGAAGCAGACTATAGGAGGTAGACAGATTACCTGACCCTAGCTCTCTGGCGCATATCCTCTGGTCTTTTCCTTGTCTCTGCAGCAACAACAACAGATATTTCCCTTCCAGCAAAACGCTTCCCATTCATGTGGTACTGAGCTTCTGAGGCATCATAAGGATCCACAAATTGCACAAAAGCAAACCCTCGAGGTTCACTGCATTTGAGGCAAAGCATTGCTTCATTTGATACAAGTTTAAATCTGAGGTAACAGCATTGTCTAAGCAGAGATACTAGTCAAATTTCAATGTTATGTTACTGTCAGGGTTTCATCACTGAGAACACCTTTTTTCTACACATATCAATCCTGCTGCTTACTACATCATGTGTGGGCACTGAATATACATAGAGCAAGCTAAGTGGCTCACCTTTTCTTTAACAATCAAGTATGAAAGGCAACTTGAAAAGAGGGAAGTGACTTCAAAATTCTTCAAATGCTTGTAAATATAAGAAGCAATTGAATTCAACAATTCTCCAAAGTTAAAATCTCTTCATGTAGTCTTCAACTGAGCAAGATTCAATCTTCTTCCTCATCAGACTTCTATTGATTGCATAATTATAAAGTTCCTCTTCAAAAAAGAAACACTCTTCATTTGAACATTAATCTTTATACCCTTGAGACCACTATGTTAGGCATGATAAACTGTAGGCCTTGAAATGTGATAACTCTTCATTTGATTATTACTCTTAACACCCTTGACACCAATAAGTTAGGCATCATAAACGGTAGGTCTTCATCAAAAGTGGGACTTTGGCTTGTTTTAACTTAACTTCAAACCAACATACCCCCTGACAAACCAGTTCAAACTTTAATTTGGTATTTAAAAGAAAAAAAGAAATAAAGGCCTTGATAAGTATTTCATAATTTTATTCAGTGGACGTATCTCTCCAGGCCTAATTGCATAAGCGACTGAGGATGGTGCATCGACTTAGGAAATAGATTGCGAGTAAAAATTTTAAAATAACTATGGACTTGAAAAACTAATCATTGATCTAAAATTTCTGCTTCAGGTAGCAACACATTAAAATGAACTGAATTAACAGCAACTTTATTAACAAGAAATTAACCAAGAGAGGCTCATACTCTGTTCTGACTGTTGACTCAATTAGGTATCCAAAAAATTTGAATGTTGTATTAAAATATACTTAAAAGAAATTTATTCACTGAAATCTTCTTTATGATATAAATAGATAAGTAACATAAAAGCTATAGTAGAATATATTAGCAAGAGAGACTTCATCAAGTTGGGTGTTCAATAGAGAAATATCAAGTTAGTCAAGCACAATTACTTGAGCTTAACCCATCAACATAAACTGAGTTCTGAAGAGCCAACCTCAAGGGTGAATCTCATAGTCAATCTAAAGACAAACACAACTAGAACAAATTCATTTAAAGATAGCATATCCAGCATCCACATAGGTTGGAATTTTGAGGGAGGAAACCATATAAGTCAGATATTTTGAAGCTTGTTGGCCATTTATTGCAAAAAAATTTCAAAGACACCTCATTTTTCTCCATATTTCATTATTGGCAAGGGGTTTTGAGTTCATGCAGACAACTTTTTGGTGGCTTTAAGGGCTGTTGTAATTTTTCTCTCTTTTTGATGTTAATACTGCACAGATTACACATGATTTTCAAGTTTTTTTGTAAATAATTAGCTGTCTATCAGTGAACATGTGGGGCACTTTGTTTCATTTTCAATTTAAAAAAAGCATAAAAATATAGGTGTATTGTTCTCACGAAATAAAACTCACCCAGTGTAATAATCCTTGGGAATGTAGACATCCCTAACAAGCCCGAATCTCTCAAATGGAATTCGAAGTTCTTCTGGCCTGAAATAGCAATAAACACTTCAAGCCACTTAAGTGTATCAACCCTGGGTGGGTTTCCAAGTAACAACCTCCACTATAATAAGTTACCTGCAATCAAGAGGAATATTTCGAACCAAAAGGCTTCCCTGGTTCTGCTCCTTGCGTCTTCCATAACCTCCACCACCACCACCACCACCACCATATCCCCTTCTCGGAGGGCTTCTTCCTCTACCTCCGTATCCTCTCCTAGGAGGGCTATAGTGTGGTGGGCTGTACCTTCTCATGATACTGCAGTAGATAAATTCAAAATTCACATCAATTTGCAATTAAAGTCAGCCTAAACAGATGAATCATTAAAAATAGTGTACAACAAAATTCATCTGATTTTACATTACATTTATATTTAGATTACTGTGTGCAATCAAGGTCCAAAAACAGAAGAAATCTATGAAATTAGTCCATTTAAGTGTGAAATAAAGTAATAAAACAATATTGATGGTAGAAATTCAGAAAGAAGAAGAAACATATTCTGAAAACAAACCAAATAGTATTCAACAATACCTATATATAATTTTTCTTACTTAGTTGACCAAATTCACGTTTTCCATATAATGAATAACAGATGATATAATAAAATCCCCTAGCTAAGAAGTCCGAAAAATTCACACAAAGAAAAAGAAAAATTAATATAGAAAATTAAGTGAAAGAAAAAAAATTAATTTCTCTTCGTTTTCTTGCGAAATTCTGAGCTCTCAAACCGAAAATTGATTTTCACTTAGATCATGAATAAAATGACGAGAAAAACGCAAAGGCGACAACTCACCTATACGAGTTCAACGGCAGGAATGAGAGAATTGCCGAGAAAGATTTACTTAGATCTGTAAGTCTACGGTCAACTGCAATGTCCACCCTCTGCTATATGATTAACTTTTCTTTTGAAGCCCTAGAAATCGAGCCCTGAATTTGCAAGGCCCGGCCCGGCCGACAATTTTTTTTCTTGTTAAATTAAAATAGCTTATCGTATTTTTTTATTTATATATAAATTTTTAAAAAAAAATTATTAAAACCTCTTCAAACTAACCATGTGTAGTTTTTGACTTTTATGTTTTAAGTAAGTTAATTTATAAAATTTTTATATTTTTCAATATTATTTTAATAAAAATAAGGGTTACTTTTGTCTTTTCATTTGAGATTTTAGCCGAAACAGATGAGGCATAGAAAGCAGAGGTTTATGGGGGAAGAATTGAGCAGGACAGAATGATGATGGCCGCTTCAATGGCTCTGCTTCAGCAAGCGAGCTCCACCCCTTTGGCCCGTGCAGTGTTGCGCCCTCGTTTTAGCCTCGCCGTTGCCACAACCTCGCGGCGCAACCTATCTGTATCTTCTCCCTCTTGTGACCCTCACGTCCTTCTTGGCATGTCCGAGCCGGGCTTCAACAACTCGCTATCGACTTCGGCCAGGTAGCTAACCAAATTTAAACAAATTCTCCTTCAAATTTAACTATTTCCTGTTAATAAAAATGATTTTCTTTTTCGATTTTATAATTTAGCAAAGCTACAGAGGGAAGCAACTTCACCATCTAATTTACAAGAGAAAGATCAACGAAATTGAGAATTTTATTCAACGTGAGTATTTTTTTAAGTATAATTTCTATATTTTGCTTGTTTGTGTTTAGTGACTTTTTATTTCCTTTGTATATTGCTATAATGAAGTGCCTCAGGCGTTTAGAAAAGACCTTCAGGAAGCTGGATGGACGGTTGGTCGCTCACCAATTTATCGCACGGTCACGGCAGCTGATGGAACTATTAAAGTATGGTTATTGCATTTGCTAAGTGTTTTTCAGTTGCTCTTTAATTCCTTTTATTTTTCACAGTTTGTTGTATTTTGAATTGATGTTATCATTTAAATTTAGGAAATTCAATTGCAGAATTGGTTTCATAAATGTGTTAGCTTTCTAATTTTTTCTTCCCGTTGGTGTTGTATATATTTTATTAATCAGTTTTCTGTGTTGCTGATCATGCAGTTATTGATACAATTAGAAGACAACAGATTAATTGAAACTGTTGGTATACCAGTTGAAGACGAGAGAGGTTCAATGCGTCTTACTGCATGTGTGTCATCACAGGTGGTTCTTTCACATAATTTTTTAGCTTATGAGAATTTTTATATAGAAGCATGAATACTTTTATATGATTATGCACTGTTGTTTATAATAGCCTGGCTAACTTAATGTGTTATATTCGGATATTCAGGTAGGCTGCCCATTGCGTTGCTCATTCTGTGCCACAGGGAAGGGAGGGTTTTCAAGAAATCTCAAAAGGCATGAAATTATAGGGCAGGTATGTGTGTGTGATTTTATTTTCATCTTCCTTTTTTGATCATCGAAGTCCTCTTTCTGTTGTTTCAGTGCCCACACAATTCTGAAAACAAAGTGAAGATTGAGCTTTAGTATGAAAAAAATTGCTTTTCTATCAATTTATCATGAAAAAGTTATTGAATCCAAGCAGATTCACTTCATTCACCATTATATACTGTTTTTAATGTTTATGCAGGTGTTGGCCATTGAAGAGATCTTTAAGCATAGGGTGACAAATGTAGTGTTCATGGGAATGGGTGAGCCAATGTTGAATCTTAAATCAGTGCTTGAAGCACATCAATGTTTGAATAAGGTGCCTTTACAACTAATTTGTGCAGTTCATCTAGGTTTTTCATTAATAAATTTGTTCCTATTTTCTCATTTAACTTCGTTTGTATTGCTTTTATGGAACGCTGGGTTTCTTTAGAATCAGTTGTTATTTGATTTGAGTTCTATTTGATAGGATGCAATGAAGTTCTTATTTGAGAAAGTCTGTTGTTCTAACTATCCAGTATAATTCTTCACACTTAAGAGATTAATATTTCTCTCTGGTCTAGCAGTAACAAGTTGCATCACATGCCATGTACTATGGTGGTCAAATAATGTTTATGTCTTGTTTACTTTATGAGCAGGAAAAAAAAAAGAGAGATAAGAAATGTAGAAAAAAATTGTAATTGATAATTGCTGGGAGAATCACTATAAGAATTCAAATTATCTCATTTACCATGTCTACCTCGTGTTTACTATTAAACCGTGCATCAATTTTTAATTTGTGGGTTTTCAGTGTAAACTCATTTGTTCCGTGCTGTTATTTATTTTAAAGGATGTGCAAATTGGACAAAGAATGATCACAATTTCCACTGTGGGAGTACCAAACACAATAAAAAAGCTGGCTTCTCACAAACTTCAATCGACACTGGCTGTCAGGTGTGATGCTGTATTTAGAAAATGAGAATATTTGGTGCTTTTCATTTCTAAATCATTCATATTATTTTTTCTTCTTCACCAAGCATAATGATATACGTTCTGGAGTAACCAAATATTGGTTTTTTAGTGTGATTTCTCTCTGTGCTCTACTTTTGGATTTTACCCTTTAATTCTTGAGATTTAAGCAGAAAAACATTTCTTCCAGTTTGGGGGATGTGTACTTACTTTTCATATTTTTCCTTGCACACCAGCTTGCATGCTCCTAACCAGAAACTTAGAGAATCAATAGTGCCAAGTGCGAAATCTTACCCTCTGGAAGCGATTATGAAGGATTGCAGGGATTACTTCGTTGAAACTAGTCGACGGGTAACCTTTGAGTATGCACTATTAGGTACTGAAGTTTCACTTGACATAATTTTTCTTCCCCTTCCTTTTTTGGTGCTCCTGCATGAAAACATGAAAGTAATTTTAATAGCTCTTTTCTTTAATATTATTACTTATTGGTGATCTGTAGCTGGAGTCAATGATTCACTAGAGCATGCTGTAGAACTTGCTGAGCTTCTTAATGAGTGGGGACGTGGTCACCATGTGAACCTCATACCTTTCAATCCAATAGATGGCTCTGATTATAAACGCCCATACAGAAAAGCGGTTTGTTGATAATCATAAGTCATTTTCTCCATATATGACAATAACCCTCGTCTTTTTTTTTTTTTTTGTCAATCTATTCTTTATTTTTTAACATCATTCTATTTGGCAGGTCCAAGCATTTTCAGGTGCTTTGGAGTCTCGTAAAATAACTGTTAGTGTACGTCAAGCCAGGGGATTGGATGCTAGTGCAGCTTGTGGTCAGCTAAGAAATGAGTTCCAGAAGAGTCCTTTGCTTTCCAACTCCAACAGCTCACAATCCGAATCAGACAAAATTACAGTTGCTTGTTGATTGATGCCAAACATGCATTCTCTGCTCCTTGCAGCTCTGCCAAATGTGCTTGCATACCATACACCCCTATTTGCCTTCTCCATCTTCAAGAAGCTCAGAGAGAAACTGCTGATTGATAAGGCTTATTGAAGCTCTGCTAATCGTAAAACAGTAGTTGTGAAAACTGCAAGAATATAGTTTCCTTTACATTAGAAATGCTGGAGATACTGAATCTGAGTAGGCTTCTATTGCTGCAAGTGAGGATTATTTAGTCCTTGTATCTGGGCTTCATCAGCAAATGCGGGCAAATTTAATGTAACCATCTGATTTAACAGTTGTGACTTTCTCGTGCTTGTACTAGCTAAATTTTTGTTGGTAATTTAACAGCTGAAAGAGCGTAAAATTAGCCATAGTTCTTATTCCCCTGCATTATAGCGAGGGTAAATTGCAGTTCCAAATTTGAATATGTTTTTACATGATGGATTTAATGTATTCAAATAATCAGTACAAATTTCTAGCTAATTTACCATTAGCAGCAATAAATTTGGAGTCAAGATGATGACGGACACTGATTTTTTAAAGAAAATATCCATAGCCACCCCCAGATACGTGTTGGCACTTGTTTCAATTAGTCGAACCAGTTTGAGGATTTTTTGAATTAGATCGAATTTTCGATTTGGAAAAAACTTTAAACTAAAATTGAACCAATTAATGAGTTAACGAGTTTTGAACTGAATTAAATAACTTGATCAAATTTTGAATCGAATTTATCAATTTACCGATTTATGGGTTATCATGCTTGCATATCCATCATTTGAGTCTCCAACAATTATTCCGATACTTACATATCCAATTTGACCTATGGACAAATGTGCAAACATACGTTATGCTTGTTTGAGTAATAGAAATGAGATTCCCCAATATCATGCTAAAATAGCTAGGATTTCCAAAAGAAGATGTCATTCATTTGATGAGAGAAAAAAAAAGAATATTGAAAATTTGAGTATCTGAAGTTGAAGCAGCTACATTCAAAAACAGAAGGAAAAGCAACAACTGGTGTGGGAGAGTAGTCAAAAAAGGATTCCTCACTTCTTTCTCTCATTTAAAACCGTACATGAAATTTTCATCTTGCACGGCTCATAAGTGATTAAAGAAAAGAACTCATCTTCTTTCTTTTTCGATTACCTTCCTTGCATTCGTATAAGATCCAATCCATTCAATTTCAAAATGCCAAGTTTTTTCGATTGCAGACCACATGGAACACAACAAGAACAAGAATCAACCACATCCACTTCAACACCATACAGAACATTTATAAAAATTTTGAGCAAAATGAGAACATATAAGAAAGTTTATAAACCAAGAAGATTTCATATGGATAGTTGTTCCATTGATTTGAGGTTATTGGACCATCTTGTACTAAAAAAACAATATGATTTGATACCAACCTAATATAGTCATTGTGAAATGGTTGTAGGTGGTGATTAACTTTTTGGATTATTCAACATCTTTGCAAAGCTTTTAACAGGATATACGTTTCTGGACTTTAAGCCTCATTTACATTCAAATTGAATCGTATTTACACGAACAATTGCAGCAAGGTGAAATTGAAGGCTGTTTCATCAGGCACACTGTAGTTCAATCAAGTGTTCTGCTAACACAATTCTCTGCCATTTAAAAATGCAGGCAGGCTGCTACAAAGTGCCATAGGCATGAAAAAAAAAAAAACACTCTTAAATGAAGGTTTAATGACCAAAATTGAAACCCATTCCATTAAAAAAGAAAAGGCAATAACAATCGAGATATTAGACAAGGCTGTACACCGATCAACTATTGTTTATACATGCACATTTTCAAGGGATTACATTCATCTAATATACCACCACCATTTTCCTTTGAATCGGCAAAAACAATAAAGCATGTATCAAGTTTGTCTTCATTTTTATGCACCAAGAGGAGAAGTTGTTTGTGGCCTACCAGGAGGGAGCTTTTCCGTTGAGATGTACATCGTAGGGCTCTTTCTGTTATATCTGGGATCATTTAGGGGGTTCATTTCCAGAGGACCCTGTGTCATTGGAGTCTTGAAGTTGCTCCAATGCTTTTACTACCTCATCCATGGTTGGCCTGTACTTGGCTTCTGATGATAGGCATACAAATGTGAGTGCAGCTGCTTTTAATGCTGCACTGCGTGAATACTGACCTTCAATACGAGGATCCATAACTTGGAAAATTCTGCGCTTGCTTTGAAGGTAAGGCTTAGCCCATTCAACTAAATTTTGCTCTCCTGATGGCCTATTCTTATCAATTGCTTGTCTGCCAGTTAACATTTCAAGGAGAACAACCCCGAAACTGTATACATCACTTTTGGTAGTTAAATGACCTTCATAACAAAAAAAGAATTGCAGGTTAAAAAGAAAGCCAGCTTGATCCCCATTTGGGCCAAAAAGGTGCATAATAAGATATAGCCTTTCAGACAGATCAAGAGCAGCTAGCAACTTGGGGACTGAAAACATGATACTGCTCGGCTGAGACGGCAAATTCCAATATGAAATACACAGTTACAAATGAATATTAAGCAAACTGGGTGAAGTTCAATAGAGGCAATTTATAAGCTTAAAATCATGTGATGACGCTACACTAGAGAAGCATTCAGTCTACAACATTAGGCCATTTTTTCTGTTTAGATAGGCTTGAATTTTGTGCCAAATAAGGCACTATATCAACTGAGGCATAAACACCAGTGATTGATGGACAAAGTTTATGGTCTGTAATATATGGAAATATACTCAAATATTGAGAGAACTAACTGTAAGTTGAGAAGAAGAAAAGATACCTGTGGCTATATATTCTGGAGCTGCATACCCATAGGTACCCATAACCCTTGTGGAGACATGGCTAGCATTACCTGTTGGCCCATCCTTGGCCAACCCAAAATCAGAGAGCTTAGGATTGTGGTTCTATCAAATTATAATGAGGGAAAAAAAATGTTAGAGAGCTAATCAAGATAATTTAAACTCTTGTGAGAACTATAACATTGATCAATGGTTGAGCATGTTGTACTTACTGAATCAAGCAGGACATTAGAAGTTTTGAAGTCTCGAAATATCACTTTTGCCTCGTTGCTATGCAGGAATGCTAGACCCTTTGCAGCACCAAGAGCAACTTTCATACGGAGGTTCCATGACAGCGGCTGGAAATAAGAGCCTTCTGTCCCAAACAAAACTTAAATTTTTAAATAAAATTCTTAAAGAGACTAGAACTCCTGAATGATTATATAAAGGTTGAAGTGAGAAAAGAGAAGTGGACATCAACAACTCACTTCTGAACAGATGGTTCTCTAAGCTTCCCTTGGGCATAAACTCATACACCAAAAGCCGGTGGCCATCCTCTAAGCAGTAACCGATCAATCTCACAAGATTAGGATGAGACAGCTGCCCCAGGTGTTTGATTTCAGTCTAAAGTTCAAAAGCCACAAAGAAATGAATCAGTCAAGCTATTATTATTAGTAAATGATATCCAAGTCTAGTGAGCTTGCCTTAATTCAAAAGGGAAAAAATGCATAGAATGAAACAAAGGGGGCAAAAGAATGGACTCTAACCAGCCATTCCTGGTGACCCTGGAAGCCCTCTTGATTGAGCCTCTTTACAGCAATAACAATGCCTGTGCCAGGCTTGGCGGGCGCGAAGGTATGCTCATCAATCCAGCCTTTAAAGACACTACCAAATCCACCTTCACCCAAAACACTATCTGGACGGAAGTTCCTGGTGGCTGTTTTCAGTTCATTGAAGCTGAAACTCTTCAAATTAGAGGACTGCAAGATCTCTCCCTCAGTTCGAGGCACCGAAACCGATGAGACCCTGCTGCATGAAACACTTGAACCATTCACATCTCGGCTACGGTATCTCGAAGTTGTTCCTACAAACACCATATCTTCTAAATTTATTGCAATCAAAACGAAAAATTCAAAAATAAATAATTCGGTAAGAGTTGAGAAAGTAATCTAATAATCAAAGTTGTAGTTTTATATGTTTTCCTACCATTTTTCTGAAATCAAACAGACCGTCAATCATCATAATAAAGGAATCAAAGAACAGTTCACAGATGCATTAAAGAAAATCGAAATGTGATCATATATCATACCAGTGTGAAGAGTACTTTCAGCTTTGATTTGAGAACCCCAGCAACACCCCATGAACACAAAGCTCAAACTTTCTTCAGTTTTTCACCAGAACCAACCGAAGAAGCAAAGCAAATAAAAAAAGCTACAGAAGGAACTATGATACAAACAAGGCTGGCTCGTGAGACACAGAAGAGTTTTAAGTGGGTGAAAGCAGAACTTTTATACGAAGGTTAGCTGTTAGCCAGCAACAACCAAAACCGTCGAATCGCAAAATTTGACCGATTAAAAAAATAAAAAAGAGTGAGTAAGGGTTGAGAAATAGATTAGAAAAGAAAGGGTGGGCTGTGTTGGCTTCTCTGCTGTCTGTGACTGAGAAGGTTATTTTTTGCAGAGCTTCGAGAAGGAGAAAAGCATCCGGCTGACCCCGCCATTGGCAAGTGGAAAGCAATAAAATAAAAGATAAAGAGAATTATACGACAGAGGGCGAGTTAATAATAAAAATTGAATAATTATTTGATTTAATTAAGATTATTTTATTTTAATTTAAAATCAATTAATTATATAATAATTTATTATTTACATATTTAAATATTAAAAAATATATATCAATAAAATAAAAAGTAATATTATGTATATTTATTTTTGATATATAATTTATATATATAATTGATGCGTTATTATAAAATTGAATAATTTTAAATTAAAATAAAATAATATTTAATTACATAATGATACATCTTCTGTATTGATGAATTATGTACTAAAAATACGTATATATAACATCACTTAATAAAAAAATGATACTTGTGAAATTTTAAATATTAACTCTATATATATCTATTTTAAATACACAAATAAATATATATTTATATGTGTTATCACATAATTGAGTATTATTTTATCTTTAATTTAAAATCACTCAATAATATGATGACACATATAAATATATATTTATTTATATATTCAAAATATATAAATAATTTTATTGAATTTTTTATTATCGGTTAAATATCTAAATTTTGTTAATATTTTTTTCTAATTGGTTGGAAATATAGTAAATTATTGCATATTTACTTATTCAATAAAATTATATATATTTATTTTAGATACATCAAAATATATATTATATATGTTTACATATGTTATTATATGATTAAATAATTTTTAATTAATAAAAAATAAAAATTAATTATATGATAAAATATATAAATACGTAAATATTTATAAATTTAAATTAAATATACGTAATATTATTATATTAAAAACAAACAAAAAAAGGGAAGAGGTGGGTGGTCAACGGGAGAATGGAAAAGTGTGAAACTTTGGTTTGAATTTTGTTCAAGAAATGGAAAAGTAAACCATAGATGACAACGCCTTCCCGATTACCAGACTTGGTATCATCGATTAATTAGTATTTAATTTGAGGAATATTAAATTTCATTAATATTCTAATTATTTCTTAAACTTAGACGGCACCGTTTTATTTAATACTCATCAATCCAACAGGAAGAGGAGAGAAGGTTTACTATGAAATAGTCTTATGAAAAGAATCTGATTTAATATTTATAAAGATTTGTTTTTTTTATTAATTTTGCGAAGGGTTTTATTTACGGAATTTTTCTAACCAAACATAAACTTTTGTTTTGACCTTTAAAAACCACTCGGCACTACTTTTGTCTTTAAATGTTATTAAATATCAAAAACATAATTTTAGCTCTCGACCTACCGTTTCCAAAAATGTTTAAAAGATAATTTATTTTAAAATAGATCCATGCTAATAGTGATCAATTAGCCTCTAAAGATGATTGATTCTTCTTTGTCTAAGAGGTAGGAGGGAAACAACGATCCACAAAAAACGAAGAGAATATAATAAAACCCTAACATGAAAAATATAATATTTTAAAATTAAAAAATAAAATTTTATTTATTTAATATTACTAATAAAATATTAACAAATTTTAACAAAAATTAAATATCAGATAAATATAACTTAACAAATAATGGGCACAATTTTTTTTTTCTATTTTGTGTTTTATTATAGTGAATTGAGAAATACAAAAACTGAAAGTGTTAAATATGATATTCTAAGAATAATATTTAAAAATATAAAGAATAAATGTTTGTTTTTATTTTTATAAAACACACATAAAAAGGAAATTACCCACTCTACCGCTGGGATAAAAAACCCTTGAAAATACTATTTACCATTTGAAAACAAGAGCAAAGGTCAACAAGCAATTCTGGAGCAAATAGTCACATTCATACGCTAAAAATCTACACTCAAATTTTATTATAATCATTGTGGCATTGAAATAAATGACCCAAAATCAACTTTATCCTTTTTTGTTTATATGTTGAAGAAAAGTAAGATTTAGCCTAATTTTCCCTGAAGATAGTATAAACAAAGTGAGAAGCACATGCTGAGGGAAATAGAATGATTAATTGACAAATAAAATCCAGTTCAATCTGGCTTATGGAAATACAAAAAGTATAGAATTATTGCATCGAAAAAGTATGTCTGAAATCGGAGGCTCAGGAATCATGTCACCTAAAGCATAAGCTTGCTTTATACTATGCAAGCAGCTATGCCTGAAATCAGAGTCCTAAGAAACATGTCAAATAGAACAAAAGCTTGCTACACTCACCAAGCTGTCTGAAACAAGCTCGGGAACTTCTGCTGAAAACCAGAGTCTTATAAACCGTTTCAAGTGCAATAAAAGCTTGCCACACTCAGCAAGCTTCAGGCACTTTTCTTCACCTCGGCAGACTTGATAATCTCAATGAACTCCGGCTGAAATGCAGTAATGAAAGGAGCATAAAAAATAAGTACAAGAAACTTCAGTATATGAGTCGCAAAAGGAGAAAAAGGAAAATTCATTATTACCTTCAGAGAAGCTCCACCCACCAAAAATCCATCAACATCGGGCTGAGCTGCCAATTCCTTGCAGTTTGAACCATTTACAGATCCTGAAACACGTATGCCAATAAGAAATGAGAAATACATACTACATAAAGCATGCCTGCATGAGCAGGGAGAGTGATTAAACATTTTTACAAACTACCATATTTAGTTTCCATTATCACTGCCCTTTAGTACTCAGGAATCCTCCAGAGAGAAAACTATAATGCTTTTGCTAGCACCATATAGAATGCTTGTTTTTAAGATTTTCGTACTGCATTCATATAAATGAAATAGCAAAAAATTGGCAAACACATTTTTGTGATGTTTTGCCACAACTGTCAACTTTAGCAGCTTTAGGAATGTACACATAATTTATATTTAATACATCAACCCATATGTAGCTTCTTTATACTCAAGCTTTGACTAGGCACAAACAGATTATTCAGTTGATGGGATGCTAACATAAAAATTTTACAAAAACTCTTCAGTTTTTCTACAAATATTTTGTTTTTTCTATCAGCTGTACGTTCTAGTGTTTAAAAACCTTACTTTCCTTAAGAAGATTGAAAATTCATTAAAAAAGAAAGTTAAGGATTAAAAGCCAAAATATAACTTATAATGCATGTTGTAAGAACAACTGAAAGCAATATAAAGAAAAGTAGCACTATGGACAAATAAAAAGAGATACCTCCATATATTATCCGGGTTGTTGCAGCAACCTCAGGACTGATGTTTGCATGGAGCCATTTCCTCAGTTCAAAGTGAACCTATCATACAAAAAAAGTCAGGAACGGGAACTAATCCCTAAGAAACAGAAAGCTTTATATAACAAAATCCAATTTATCATTCAAAATTAGCAAACAGAATATCACTTAAGGACTCTTTGTCATATACATCAAATGCAATAAAAAGGGGACCATGAAGATGAACATGGCTATCATCATGATTGAGTTGTTTACAAATAGGACAATAATTAAAAAAAAAACAAATTTCTTTACACTTAGGTCAATCGGAAGTAATATTTTCTTTTGTCAAATATCTTTCTTACCCTTAACCAAATCCACAATCTTAGCTTAAGAAATTTTACGCTATATCAATTTAATAATAGAAAACAGTTGCTACATTCCATTTTGCCATCTAAAGTTGCTGAAACAAACACCCTAATGATTTTCTTTCAAATTGTTTCCTAGAACAATCTCAAAGAAATTCTTTAAGCTACAACCAAACACTGAAAAGGCAAGAGAAACAGTATTACGTTTCAAAATATAGCAAAGAAAATACGAATGTGTTTAATTTAATTAAAAAAATATTATAAATACAACAAATATGGTAAAAGTCTCTCTCACTCACTTCCTGAGCTTGAGCTGGAGTAGCAACTTTTCCAGTTCCAATAGCCCACACAGGTTCATAGGCCAAAACAATGTTTGACCAATCTGAGACTCGTTCTGCCAATAAAAATAGAAAACTAACGATCAAGGGAGGACTATAAGGCTCATAAAAAACAAATTTAGTGCACAAAAAATCATGTAACATAATAACACCACACACAAAATTGTGTAATATGATATTACCACACACTAGACACAAAATGTATTCAAGAGCAAATTTGAGAATAAGTTAATAACAATCATTGAACACAAACAGACTGCATAGTTCTTTCTAAATAAGATATCAGAAATTAACAGCATTAATATCTAACACCTTCAAAACTGCACATGTTTTCTGCAAAGTGTCAATTATGTACCTGCAATTGCTTTAGTTTGAGCAGCAACAATTTCCATTGTAGTCCCTGCCTCACGCTGCTCAAGAGTCTCACCAACACAAGCAATCACCTTAATGCCTTGAGAAAGTGCATACTTAACTTTATCTCCTACAAACTGAATGAAACACACAGAAAATATAACGTTATTGCAGATAAGAAGAAAAGATGAGCAAATGTGAAGTACCAGTTGTAGACATATCATAACCACAAGCGAATTCTAAAATTCTGAATAAACGCTGCTTACCTCGTTTGATTCATTTAAGATAAGTCTCCTTTCAGAATGGCCAAGAATAACCCAAGGAATTTCCAAATTGACAAGCATCTCCGCACTGCACAAACAAGATACTTCAAATTTAAATTTTCTGATTCACATCCATTTTCAATTAGAAAAGTACCCAAGTCAAGTTTCGAAAGTACTGATAGTAACTTGCACTTGCACATACCTAACCTCACCGGTGAAGGCACCTCCCTTCTTCACCCAACAATTTTGAGCCGCAACGTGAAAATCAGGCCTCAACAAACTCTTCACCAGTGGAAGAAACACAAACGGTGGGCTAATCACCACCTCTGCAATAAATCAAATTACCAAACACTTCTAATCAACCTCAGAAAATTTATTGAAGAAGTTTCTGCGTTAGTTCTACCGCATTATATTCAAATTTTTCATAAAACTCCTTATCAAATTTGACCAAACACCACTTAAAATTCTAATTAGATTTCAAATTTTAACCCAAAAAAATTACAGGTAAACTTATCTAATTCAGATCTCATATATTAATCTAAGATTTGGCTAATTGTTTGTAATAATAAAATAAATACTAAAAGAAATGCTCTTACCAACGACATCTTGAGATGGCACTTGGCCTTCGTTGATTACATTAACGATCTTCTTCACTTCTTCCGTGGTTCCATTCTACACACAAATTCAAATCAAACAAACAAAAATAAATAAATAACCAATACACCGCACTGGGAATCAAATCAAACAAAAATACAGAAAACTCGTGATCTGATCAAACAAATTCAGTTCAAAGTAATCAACAGGATGAATCAAGAACTCACGCATTTCCAGTTACCGCCGACGAAGAACTTCCTGCCCATTTTGTTCGTCAGAGATCTTTTGTTTTCGTTATAGCCTTAAAATTGTTGAACGACTGTATATATCGGCGTTTGGGGCTGTAGCTGTGTAGTTTACAGTCAGAAACTTTAGTCGAAATTACTGTTCCAACCTAGCATGCTCTAGAGTGTGAGGCTATAGATGAAGGGTATTTTCGTCAAGTAAGTACAGCATTCGGAAATTGTGAGTTTGGAAAAATTGTGAACGGATTTTATTCACTCTATGGGTTGTGGCCCACGGGTTCATCAGTCACAGAAACAATGGGTGGTGACTAATAGATTAGGTGACCGATGGGTTTGCCAATTGAATAAAGCCACGTCATCTTATTTTGATATGTGCCACTCGTGAGTCGTGCAGTCAGGCATCGTAGGTCACGCGCACTCGCCTTTCACATCATATCATTATTATTTTGTTTCTTTTTTTTTTTTTTTTAAGAAAATTTAATTATAGTTAAGGTTCAAACTCGAAAGCAAACATGATATAGGGGTATTTAGCAGAATGACCCAAATTTGAGGTACGTATGAAGTTTAATCAAATATGTAGAGGTTATATGAATGTGAAAAAGAAATTTAATTTTTTATACAAAATAATATTACAACCAAACTCAATAAATTTTAAAAATTTTCATTTTTATATTTTCAATCAAATTTTAAAATGGTAATTTTGAATTTAAGAAAATAAATTTATTATATTTAAGTATTTATAAAAATATGAACTTAAATTTTCTATTTTTTTGATATATTAAACTTATTTTATAACTTTAAAATGGATTTTAGAATCAAGTTCAAATAAAAAATGTTAGGGGGTTAGATGTTATTTGACACATGTGAGGGTTTTTAGTTCTTTTATCATATCGGATGCTATTTCTCTTGCCCTCTTTATTGAATGGCAGCTGGATTCCCAAGCGCCGTTGTTCTTTTGATTGCTAAAATACACTTTAGTCTTTCCTTTTGAATCGCTTTTCTCCTTCGCACCTTACTCTACCCTGGCTACACAGCACAGCCACCTAAATGCCATCATGAATGGAAGCGTAAGACATGTCAGTGGGAGTAGATTGCCTTTCTGGCATCAAGTCTCGAGTTTTTAATAGAACAGCCAATGGCTCAACCTTTCTTTCAACCTTGGATTGAACTCAATCTGCCTTGTTAACAAAGGAACTTCTCCCTTTGTTCTCAGTTAATCTTCCAGCTCTTCCATTCTTCCTCTCTTTATATATTCACCAAAGTTTCCATCGACGCCATTTGGATTTAGAATTTCAATTTGAAGGCTGGAAATTGATTAGGAGACTGAACACAAGTGAAGAAAATAATAGTTCTTATAGGAAATCGATGGAGAGATTGAACGGAAGACGCAGACAATAAAAAGATTTTTTTTTTTCAGGCTTTTAAACTTTCCAGGAGAAAGTTTAGGTTGGAGTTTCTGTCCATTTGTGAAAACTTGCAGAAAATTATATAAAGTTGGACAAATGTTATTTTGCAAAGTTCAAGGTAAAAAAGTGATATTCAGGCAAAAATATGTGGGAAATTTGCCATTCCATTTAAATCCGTCAATAGTCGCGGGTGGGAAAGTCTTCTGTGTACAGGGGGTAAAAATGGAAGACTGAAAAAATCATTCACTGCTTTTCCCGCCACGATATACACAGTAGGGTTTCTACTTTCAGTCAGGTAAACGCTTTCAAAATCCTCTGATAACCAAACTCCCACATTCGATTTTAGCTAAAGCTTTAGACCCTATCCGATTATACTTTCCAGGATGGCTGGTCAATCTGATTCTCCCATCTCTCTGTTCTCTCCAGAAGAGGTTTCAATTTCTATATTAATTTAATTCTTTTTTTAATTTATCCTATTTTTGCAATCAGTTTTTGGATTGTTGTTGAGCAGGTTGAGTTTATGGCGGAAGATGAATTAATGGAGATTGTGCCTAATTTGAGAATGGATTCTCTCAATTTCATCTGTGTATTTTCTGAGTTTCCCCTTCTTTGTCAAATTGAAGTTTTTATGCCATTGTTAACTTAGTTTATGATCAATTTTAATGGTCAACTTGTTTCAATGGCAGGGTGATTTTGGTCCCTTCTTCCCTCAAATACCCGTTAAAGTGCCACTGTGGCTAGCCGTGGCTTTGAAGAAGAGAGGAAAATGCACAATTCGGCCTCCTCAGTGGATGTCAGTCGGTGTGTTTTTATTTATTAATTTTTATACGTACTTTCTTACCATAAATTTTGTTTTCTGGTATAAAGTTGCTATTGAATTGTTCATCATTATTTAAAGTCAGTCTAAAATGTAAGAAATTAAAAATGAACACTAAATTCAATCTTTCTCTAATTTGTTATATTCTTTGCTATGTCGTGTAGAAAATTTAACACAAGTTTTGGAGGCTGAACGAGAAGATCAAGGGACATTTCAGGCTGTACCATTCCATTACATTGAGATATCCAGACTTCTTTTTGACCAGTAAGCATTAATGCATTTATTTTTTAATTTTAGTGTAAAATCATCTATTATATCAAACAATGTTGATGTGAACTGTAATTTTGTGGATGGTAGTGCACGTGAAGACATTCCTGACATATATATGGTTAGTTTCAAGGTTATTTATCTTTGTTTATTAAGGGATTTGATTTTTCTGGAAGACGTTGACATAATCTTTTTTCATAGGTGAGGTCCCTCATTGAAGACATCAGGGATGTACGGCTACATAAAGTTGAAACTAACTTGGAGAAATTTAGTGCTACATCTGCAGTGAAGGTAAGACTTTACATCTCTCTTCTCTTTTATGTTGATCATCAGGACTGTTATTTCTATGAGGAAGAAGGAAAAGGTTTGGATATGTTCATATAATCATGTCTAAATGTAATGCGTTTAAGAGGAAGAATATCTCTCCCTTGTTTAGTAGCCCGTGTGTATAAAACCTCTTAGTTCATTTTAGATGTAGGACTAAACCATTGGATCTAAATACAATTGCAAGGGATGACAGAGACTATCACACGACAAGATTTATGCGGTTTGGCAGTTCACATATGCCCACTGAGTGAGGTTCATCTGTAAATGAAACTTGGGGCATTGAAATTCTTTCAACCTATCTTTTCAATATGCAACTCAGTGTCTTGTTATCTCCTTAGATTGAATATATTGTCATTATGTTTGTGAATTTGGTGGAGCTAGCTTTCCTCTTATTAATGGAATCTGCCCATTGAGAAGCTGGATAGGCTAAAGCGATTATTTTGTTTAATACATACTTTTAAGTAGCAATGGTTGAATGGTTGAATGGTTGTGAGACATCGGTGCCAAAATATCAAAATAATTGTGTTGTGTAAATGACCCCTTTGTTGTGGCTTAAAAAATGTCTGTGGGAAACATGATTGCATTATTTATAGGAGGGATTTGGAACTGCAGTCATAATTTTCTACCTTTTAATTTGCAAGTTCCTGATCTTGTTGATATGTTATTGCAGATTGCTCATCTGTCTGCAATGGAAGTGAATGTAGTTCGTCCATTTGTTGTGAGAACCCTGCAGGCATTCTACAAGCATGATAATCCAGTAGTGATGGAAGATTTAGACAGTATATCTGACAGACAACCACAAGGAAGACAGCCACAAGTACCTAATAATGCAAGAAGGGTAAGTTCTTGCTCACTAACTTGGTTTCTTTATTTATTCACACAAAAAACTCTCTTTTTTTTCTGAATTTTACTGTTTAACTGTTTGAATGAAATTGTAAAGATTGTTAACCAGAATTGTCCTTTGACTAATCCTTGTTTTACAGCAACCTCTGAAGCGGCGATAAATGGTTCCTTATCTTTTGTAGTCTCCTTCCACCTCAATTGGGAGATTAGTTTCAGTTAGCTAGCTCAGAAGGCATCTCTGCACTTAAATGGTGCCAATAGACCTTTCTAATACCTGTGCCTTAATCATGTGGTTGCCAAATAGCAGTGGTTTTTTCATTGAACCGTCATCTAGTAATGTTATTGTACTAACACTTGAGTCCATAAGTTATTATCCTATATTTTGGTGTTGAGGTTACTCATCATCTTAAAAAGAAAGCCGTTGACTACTGACCAAAGTTGCAGCGGAATGAAGCATTGCCGAGTTGTTAAGTCAATGGCCATAGGTGTTTTTTACTCAAATTACTTAATTTGGTTATGTATCTCTTTTATCAACAAATCCTGGGTTTCTATGAAGAATTGAAGATTGATGTAAATGCTGTGATGTGTAGACATAGGATTTTATTCTATTTAGGTTACTGAATGACCATTGGGCGCAAAATTAGTGGCTTAATGTCTTATAGGGCTTAGACTATTATGGCCTGCGGATCCAGTTTTGGTCAATATAAGATGCTATAAAAGCTTCTTATGGATTGGGAAACAACGACTTTGTCAATTTAGCTATGAATAATTTTTGTCAAACAAAACTATTCCTCTTGAAGGCCCCTCATTACAGGAAACAGGGGACAAACAATTAAAATAATAGTTTCCCCTTCCCTCCATTTAATTGATTTTATTGAAAATAGTTAAACTAAAACCTCCAAAAGGAAGAAGAAAGTGGTCCACACACCATCTTCTTTTGTCTCGATCATATCACTTTGTGCCAAATGCCCTCTCTTTGCACCAGAATATCATGGAAGAGAATCCATCTTGTCTTTGAAAAATTATGGAGGACTCTGGATTTTGGCTAAATTGGCTGGTCGATAACATGCCTCATGTTCCATTCTGTAAAACCGCCCTTAGGTATGGGAATATTAAACTAGTGTTTGTTTGCACATGCCATGGGTCCTTTTATGACTCTTATGTTCATCTCTTCACCTCAATTTCAACTTAAATAAGGTGAAAAAGTTATTGATAATTTTCATATCTTGCAAAGCATATTCTAATATATCTAACACATTTATTGATATTTTTGGGGTTTACGTTTATATTAAACCTTTATTATCAAATTGGAGTATGAATTTTTTTAGACTTGATCAGGCTATAACACTAGAGATTACAAGAAGGATTGTTTCCGGTGTGAGAGGTACGAGTTTAAATTTTTTATTTTGATTTATATAATTATTAATCAGGGGTGGGAAAAACATTTAATAAAGTTTCGGGAGGCAAACATGTTTAACTTCAGTAAAGGTTATAAAATATATATATATTTTTGTAAGCTTACTTCCAAAAGTTGAAGTATTCATTGAGACCAACTTGACCGGAAAACAGTCTTATAGATTGTATGGCTTAATGGTCAATCTCATTGTGATTTTCCTGTAGAAATGGTCCATTTCGGAGGCCACAGCCTGGCGAACAGCGAACAGATCAGCTTCAATCTGTTTTAACTTGTTGATCAAGTTTTTAAAAAAAAAAGTATTTGCCATCACTTCACCCTTCAATTAATGGCTTCTACTAATTTCTTTCTTTTCCACGAGAAACCCCACCTAAGCTGTTATATTAGACTGAAATGGACCATATTAAATATGACTAATTATGAATTTAATGACTAACCCTATAATCATTAAATCACATAGATTATAAATTTGATTTTGATATATTATTAAAAAAAACTTTGACTTCTACTTTAACAAAGACTAGAAATTTCCACCTAAGTCGTTGAACAACATTTAAAATCAAATCTAAATCCTGATATTTTATAAGATGGTTATCAATAATTATGCCTTATTGATTTTATTATTTGACATTCTTTAAAGAAATGGCCTTTTGGAAACTGAAAACCATTATTGTTGCCTCATTGGGTTTGACTTTTAATTTAAATAACTGGTCTAAATAAATAAAAAAGTGCATGTGCATTTTGAATTAGAATAAGACTTTGAATTATTGTTGAGTTTGTTGATCCAAGTTATAGTTGTTTATTTTTTCAATGTGCTGACATGGGTTCAGAACCAGCATATGCCTTGCCGCTCAACCGCTTAAGTCACTCTACAAATTCAAAGCCAATACAATTTCAATCAATTTATTTATTATCTTTTTTTGACAAAAAATTGTTTTTTCGGTTCAACCAATCAAATAAAATAGATGAAAATCAAATCTAGTAATTAATTTTATAACTTGTATTGATAATTTTTTTATACAATCTGTTAACTTGATACAAAAAAAATTGGGTAGAGTTAAGTTTTTTTTATATAAATTTTATTTCAGATCAATCTGATAAGATTCAAAATTAAATTGAATAATATCAGAGTTTATATGAAAATAATCAGATATGACCTAAAATGACTCAAATATTTTGAAAAAATGTTATCTTAATAGAATTCATTATAGATAAATTATAAAAATGTTGAAAGATGATATTAAAAGCAATTGAAATCTTTGCAAATCGTATATAATTGTATCTTTATATAAGTATAATTACTTATTTTTTATTTGTATTTAACATCTGATTTTATTATTAAGTATGAAGAATATGATTTGATTAGTGAAATTATAAATGTATTTTAAAGGTTTTAGTATGTAATTTTTAAACTATTTGTAAATATAATAAAATGTTTTATTGTGTGTTTTATTAATAGTAGGTTAAGGTAATTTGATGAAAAAATTAAATAGTAAAAACATTTTGGAGAGTGAAAATAATATATAATTTTAAGTTAATTTAGGTCAAACTGGGTTAGGTTAAAAAAAATTCGATATTATTTTAATTCAGATCAAATTAAAGTTGAAAGTTTCTGATACAAAATTTGAACTGACAAGATACAAATACGATTCAATGATAGAAATTGTGATATCTATCTATAATTATTATAAGAAATAAGTCAAAAAGTTTAATTTGAAATATCATAGAAAAAGATTTTAACACAGATACTACCTGTATTGAACTGTATACACTACTAAGGTTAATTAATTTAACTGTTCAAAACATTTATCCTAAATCACATTAAACCGATGGACGGATTTGGGAAAACTCTTTTTCTATTCAAACTAACGGCAACGCAACTCTAGTCAGCATTATATCCTCCTATTATAATTTTTTTAATTAATAATGTTACATTCAAATAATTAATATTTTAATTTTTTATAAAAAAATTAATTAATACATACCAAACTAATATCATTTTAATAGATTTTAATATAATATAATATCATTTTAATTAATTTTAATTTAATATAATATCAAATCAAAATCAATTTGAATTCATCTAAATAATATAACTAAACTTGACTTCTTTTAAAGTGGGATATACCAAATTCAAATTGATCTTATCCGGTTTGAGCCAAACTTTGATCTTACCTAGAAAAGAGCTGCCTACTTGAGCTGCATTAATTTGTTGGCAGGAAAGGGTCAAAATCACTGAGATAAGGAAATGTTGGTTTCCTTACCCCGCAAAAAGTAGGCAAGACTAATTCAATTAGTTGTATCCCTGAACCACCAAAAATGGTCATGTGTCCATGAGTTGGCCCCAAGTGCCATGTGATTCATAAAACCATAATGTGGGTTGGTCTCCAGAAGTTGCCGTGCCCTAAATGGCCGACTGTCCTTTTAAATCACAAGAAAATGTGCTAACACTTCATTGAATTTGGAAATTCTTCGTATGTATAAACTTTCTAAAATATAATGTTTGAAAAAGTTTTATCTGCAACTTGAATACTCGTCATTGCATTTAGATGGCCACGTGTAGTCACTTATGCTCTGAAATGGCATATGGTTGGAAATTTGGAGTCACTAAATATTGGTTCATGTCCATTAATGAACGAAATCACTTAACATCTCTTATTCTCAAACTCGATTTTTTTAATAATTGATTTTAAATTTATTATAATATAAAACCATTGATAAATTCTATAAAAATCACAAATGATTCAAATTATTTCATACAAAAATTTAATTGAAAAATCGTTATTCAAAACTTATAAAATCTATTTAAATAGATAAATATCAATATTATAAATTAATAGCCTTTAAGAAATAACTTAATTGGTTAAAGTGTAAAATTCTTAATTATCCTCTCAAAAGAATAAGACTTTTAAATTATTTAATATAATTATACGGGAGCAATTATTGAACCCAAAGTTTTGGTATAATTCTTGGACCTGTAAATAGACAATTTTGTCAAAGTAATGTATTAATTAAATCTTTATAATCTCTCAGAAGTTCATCTATTTCTTATAAATGCTTTTAATTTTAGTTATTTTAATTAATTATTACGTCAAATATTAATATTAATGACTGATTCAGTTAAATCATGAAACAATTATGATTCGAAGTTCGTTTGGCGGTCAATCGTGAGATGATTATTGACCTTCGTTAGATCGAAGGGTCCCGTGTAGCTCACGTCAGCTTCCAATCCTAGGTGTTGCCGTTACTCGCTGACTTCCTATTTCCATGTACTCATGGTGACAGAACCGTCACCGTCACACCAATCTTATTTCTCCCTGTGAAATTCTTATTTTGACCTTATTAAAGTTTGTTACATTTGTTATTAATTTACACATGCTATTATTATTAATGCGGTTAATTAGTAATTTAATATTCGTTAATTGAGAGTTTTAAACTGAAAAGTGAAAATTCTTGTGACATAAATTGATAATTTAAGATATTCTGACTTGGAAATTTGACTAATTATAGATTATTAAAACCATCATAATCTAAAAATTTGCTCTTTTTTTAAAGTTTAATTTTGTTCCTCTCGACTGTGCACTTTCAAAATCCAAAAAAATAAATTGAACCTAAAAAAGACTGAAGAATAATTAACAATTTTCCGTCCAAATACATTTGTTCCTACCAATTAAAAACAAAACCTAATGAATCTTTGAGGGTATTATCGTCATTTCAATCCCTTACAATTCTTATATCAACTCGCCCGTCTTGTTGCAGTCACCTTTCATCCTCTGGGTTTTGCAGCAAGAAAATCATTGCATTTGTTCTTTCCCTTTGGATCGCAGCACGAACACCAGAAAAAAGACAAAACAAACAGAAAACATCGAAAACGTTTTCGCCAAAAAAAAAAGAAGTTGTATTAATCTTGAGCGTAAATGAAATCCGTACAGATTATTTTCTGAAAAACTCACAAAATTCAACAACTTCCTAACCAACTTTTTGTTTCGTTCGACGCCTGTACCGGATCGGGCGGAGGAGGTTATGCTATTGTTGTTGCGATCAGACGGTGGGGGAGAGAAGCTGGGGAATTGGCGAGGAGGAAACGGCGTCGGATTGACAATGGAATTGCTGTGCGCGACGAGGAACACTGGAGACCTATGGGCTCGGGGAATCGGAGGAGGTTTTAGCCATGAGAGCGAGCATGATTTGGCGCTCATGGTTAGCGATTTTCTTGAAAATGGAAGCGGGGGCACTGATTCTCGCTGTAGCAGCGACTCCGATTCCGGCTTCTCCGATCTCGCTCACCTCGCAGATAAAATTTCCGTAAGTTAAATTTTATTCAAGAAATTCCAATTTCGAAAAAATAGATATTTCAATTTCAATTTCGCGGATTTTAATTTGATTTTTGTATACATTTCTTTATTTAACCGTATGAAAAGAAGCTTAAGAATTAGGGTGCATAAAAATTGATTCCAATTTTGTAAATGAGATTACAGTTTTATAAGCATTCTGTGCCACGGTATGAGATAGACTTGATGTCGGTGGTTAATTCTCTCATATTATCGTTTAAAGAGACGGAGCTTCACGTTACCAAGTCAGGCCAATGTAACGGCAGTTGCATTAGGTCTTCACTGGTAAAGCTCTTGAGACTTTCCGGTTATGATGCTGCTGTGTGCTCGACGAGGTGGCAGGGCAGTGATAAGGTGCCAGGAGGTATATATGCTTCTGCAATTCTTTGTTACAATTTCTTTTGGTTGAATCATATGTTGGGTTGCGTTGAGATGATATAATTGAATTTTGAGTTGAATTTTTTTTTTTTTAATGGACGTGTAGGTGATCATCAATATATTGATGTGCTAAATTACAATAATACGGCGACTTCTGAGCGTTTGATAATTGATATCGACTTTCGAAGCCATTTTGAAATAGCTAGAGCTGTTGATTCTTATGATAGAATATTGAAATCCCTCCCAGTTGTGTATGTGGGGTCTTTGGTAAGGTTGAAACAGTTCCTTCAAGTTATGGTCGAGGCGACAAGATCTTCTTTGAATCAAAATTCAATGCCTCTTCCTCCATGGAGATCTCTCGCTTACTTGCAAGCCAAGTGGCAGTCCCCGCACCAGAGATTTTATGAACCAGATGAGCAGAATATCAATGACAACTGCTCGTTTGATTATACACAGTGCAGAGGACACTTAAAAAGGCTGCAGTCTTCTCTGCATTCTGAAATTGATACAGAGCGATTTTTGAAGCCAATAAACAGTGATAATAACTGGAGGTTGAAAATTGAGAGGCATCGGCATTCCTTGTTGAGACCCCTTTGAGAGATATAAATTTTGACCGTGGAAATGCAAGTTCCTTGTGAGAGTGTAATTCTATTGCGGCTTTCTTTCTTTCCAGTGATTTGTTTTCAACATATTGAATAATTGAGAACCAGCGCAAATTGAAGGTTCAGATGAGCAGACACTGCTAACAATATCAAGCAGTATGTTATCTTTCATTATTTCTTTTTGTGTTTCCAATAATTTTCCGGAGCTGCATATGCATTTTCTTTATGCCAAATTGAATCTACAGTAAACCAACTAGTTGGGTTGGTGCCACTGTTAGCGAATTGTTCACTAGATTTTTTCTGGGTTTTGCGTTTTTAATGTCATCTTGAATGTATTCCTCGCCCGTTATTATATGGGTTTTGGAAAGTTTTGCAATTATAATATTTAAAATGTTTCCGCCATTATTGATGAACTGAATTCTGTATTTCTTTTCTATATATTAAAAAAATGCAATTTATTCTTACATTGGCAATTTTAGGTTGTTTGAATGGACGGTAGTCCTTCATTTTGAATAGTCAATGGCTGATTCTTCTATTGTGCCTTTTATTTTGTGAAGAATATATTTACCCATATGCTAAACGATGGGTTTTGACCTTAGATAGCAGGCTGAGTGCATGCCAAGTCTTTTTAGCTGTCAAATTTGATTTTATGGATTTGATCAAAGGGATCCGTTGGGTGTATTATTTAGGATGTCACTGTTATGGCGAATGCCAGTTTCTACCTTTACAAGCATGTGAAATAACCTTAATACTAACAAGATATAATTTGTTTCCAGTTAGCTTTTTTTTGTTTGCAAGCCTACCTGAGCATATTTATTTCAGGCCTCTGTTGCATTATTGGCAATGATTGTAAGAAAAAAAAAATCCGAACATTCTTACACCAATGGGAAATATATCAAAGATCAGACTAGACCAAACACAAGACTTAAAATTAGTAGAATAATTGCATACATAAGTGAGGAATAAACAAAATGAAGTTTTTAAGCTTCAACTTATTATTTGAGAGTCCACGTTAAGTAAAGGAAAAATTAGACGTAGGGATGAATCAGCTAGAGTTTCACTCTTAGAAACCATTAGAAAGAGTAACAAGTTGACAAATATATTGGTTGTCATTGGGACTAAGGTGGAGAATAGGGTCTTTATTGTGGCTTCGCCTTGGAGGCATGCTTAGGCAGCTAAGGATGCTAATATGCTCAGTTAGGAAAGAGCATGGATGAAAGGGCTCGAAGCCACAAATAAAGTTTGTGAGGAAGTTCTTGAAGAATCTACTTCTCAAAAGGTCTTAGGGAAGTCTGTGATCCTTCTCTAGGCCGTGAGGTGCTTGATGCTCAGTCGACCTTCAAGTGTGTTTAACCACTTTCTCTAGAAAGGCATGATAGGCATACAAGTGGTCACACATATTCAACCTTCGGGTTTGATAGTTGGCATTTCCTAACCTATCGAAGTCATATATAGGTTTAATTTTTGGGTGAATTAAGCACACAATATTTTTCCAAGAAGAGATAACCTCTCTATGTTTAAAGATGGTATATGTGGATCACCACTCTAGTTCTCGGGCTTGGCAATCAGGGTTGCCTTGCCCTTTGGGGTCAATTAGAGCATCAACGTGTAATAGCATTGAGCAGATAATATTTTCTTAATTTCGAGAGATGGTTATAAGATCATCAATCATAAACAGTGAAAATACAAAGAATGATGGTGTATATCATGAATAAATCAAACACCAAAAGATTTATTCCCACCCAAGGTATAGTGAAATCTTAAACTCTTGCCCTTCAATAATAAAAAACCTAAATACTCATCCATAATTAAATTTTTATCAAAAATTTTAGTTAGTGTTAAAAATAAAACTGTTATTTATTAAAAAAATTTAAAAATTAAAGTTTTATTATATTTTCTTCTTTAGGTTTAAAAATCTTACAATTTCTTCCCAATCCAAAGTTTCAAAACTGACAAATACCCCTAGGGTTTGTTCCTCTTCTCTCCTACATCAATTCACCGTCTCTGGCCATCAATTGTCCTCTGTTCTCCCTCCTATCTTATCTGTCATATCTGATCACTCTCCCTTCCCTCTTTGGTCGCCTTTGGCCTAGACGAAGACGATTCCGTCTTAGTCTTAGCTAAAGACGGTCAAAGAGGGAAGAGAGAGTGAATAGAGGGAGAGAGGAAGGTTGACGGCCAGAGATAGCAAATCAACACTGAAGAGAAGAGGAACAAACCCTATAGGGTATTTGTCAATTTTAAAACTTTGGGTTGGAAGAAAATTATAAGTTTTTTAAACCTAAAGAGAAAAATGTGATAAAACTTTAAATTTTTTAATAAATGATAATTTCATCCTTAATATTAATTGAGATTTTTGATAAAAAATTGGTTATAAGTAAATATTTGAGTTTTGAAAAGTTAAAAGATGAGAATTTAAGATTTTACTATATCATAAGTGGAAAGAAGTCTACTGGCCTAAATCAAAGTATAAGTGCTTCTGCAAAAGTGATATCACTAAACTTAATCTCATCACTAAATTTGTAGGTAAGTAGGATTAATACAAACAAAATCTAATTGGAGTTACGTTATCAGCAATTAAAGATTCCCAAATGGGAACAAATTATGTAACCGTTACTTCTTATACATGGTTACAATTTCGATGCCAATTTCTAAATTACCTTCCATATATGATATATATCGTTTTATAGATATATTTGGTAAACTGATGGTTATAAGTTTATAAATTTACACTACAAAAATAATTAATATTAAGGAAAGAAAAATATTAAAGAAATAAATATTTGATAAGTATTATTTTTATAATTTTAGTAACTAATTATTTATATCATTAAAACTAAATAAATTTATAATTTTAATAAAGAAAATTGGTTGTTAAAAGTCCGTTTTTCATCATTAAAAAGTTTTAACAATGAAAAAAATTCAATCATCACTCATTGTTATTATAAGAATCAACATTGAACATCACCCTATAATTGTACATGTTATCATAGCAAAACATAAACATATTTTAGTTTAGGCATTTGTTTGTATAATCTTAGGTTTGTCTATTTAATCAGGACCTGATCTTACTAGTCCATATCAATCGAAGTTGAATCATGAGCCTATTAATGAAGCAACAACTTACACCAAAAAGAGGACATAAACTTGAGAGTTTTGGCCAATTTGAAAAATCATTTGTTGTAGTTGAAAAAACTATGAAAGAGGTGGGGGAGAAGCAAAAGAAAGAGAAAAAGGTGGTGAAGAGGAAAGGAGGAGAAGAAGAAAAGGAAATGGCGGAAAAGAAGAAAATGGAGAAAGAGAGTAGGGGCAATATCATATTTCGTTAATGGTGTTAGGTTTTGATTGGAAAAATATGATTCATTCATTCATGAGTGATATTGTTAACGGTTAGATATTCATTATTTTTAATTGATATTGTTAATAGTTAAATATTTATTATTTTCAGATGATACTATTAACGGTTAGATATTCGTTATTCAGTTTGATGAAACAATAATTCCTCATCCTTGAACTAAATAACACTTCTGCAAGGGCAATTGTTTGGATTCAATGATGCATGTAAAGAGGATTTCTTTGATGATATTCAATTATTTGCCACTAAATTTGTCCACGAAATAGAAGGATTGTTCAAATGCATTCCATTAAATCTAGAAAGAGTCTGTCCTTATTTTATTTATTACATGTAGATTCTCTCAAAGAGCTATGTCAGAAAAGAAAACACCCAAACCCAACTGATAATTTTTCTCTTGTTCTCTTCCTCAGACCCAGTTCTCTTCCTGGTTATAGGCTTTAACCTGCAAGTTGCCAAAGAAATATGGAATTTAAAACACTTGTCTTTGACGCATCCAAAAGATAGGTAGAAGTACAAGATACCAAATAAAATACCTTAAGTAACTGGAAACATGAAAGTAATTTTTACCTTCATTTTTAAGACTTATCGAGAAGCACCAAGCCAGATTGTTCCCATGCATGAGTGACCTCATTTTGGCTGTGGTACATACGTCCTTCTGGATCATAATAGTACTGCAACACAAATCATTGATAAAAGACACAATAGATCCAAGAAATTAAGGTAAGTATGATGTGAAGGATGCGTATTTTATAGATTTAAATAAATAAGATTCTAAATATTCATACTTAACAAAAGTTTTGCATACATACTCTATAGATCCTTCCGGATTCCATGTGTCGCTCCTCGGCGACCCATCCAGGCAACAGCCAGCTATAGCCAGGGAAAGTATTGTCCAGCAGCACACACTTGGTGCCTTCCCTTATTGCCCTTCCTCGCCTCCTGCATTTCAGAGTCTCTATTGTGGCTATTGTGGCTGCTGATAGTCTTCCACTTCCATCAAAGTTCCTCTTGCTTTGCTGACCCTGACGATTGTGGGAATGCTCCATGGTTGCTCACTCTGCCCAGTCAAGACTTTAATGTTTTAGCAAATACTAAACAGTTCATTCCCCTTTTATTTCCTAGTATAAGTTGGCCATTTCCTCTCAAGCCTGTTATATTTTCTCCTCTTATCCTTCTCGGTTTTCTAATTTCTCTTATGCCCCTATAATTGATGAATTGTCACTTAGGCCCATGACATGATTAAGATTGTCCATGTATTTCATTCATGAATCTTGGGTGATTAAAACCTTTTTTTTATATTAATTGTTAATTATATAAATTTAAAAGACTTCTCCTTTGTTAAACATGATTTATATTGTAATTAACTACTTTAGAAATTAATTCTTGGAAATAAGGCATTTGGAAAACCATACAAGTGAAAAATACTTTAATCATCCATAATAAACAGTGGAAATAAAAAAGAATTGTCAAAGAGTGATGGTGTATATATAAAAAAATCTAAATATGGGGGCTTCTGAAAAGTGAAATTAAAATTTAATTTCATTACTAAATTTGGGGTTACTTACAAACAAAATCTAATTGGAGTCACGCTGGCAACAATTCTAGATTTCTGAGTGGGTACAGGCACGTTATTGTAACTGTTGCTTCTCATGAATGGTAGCAATTTCAATGCCAAGTTCTGAACTACCTTCCATGTATAATATTATCCTTTTATGGAAACATCTGGTAACAGACGTTTAAATGATCATGAATTTATCCCTCCGGGCTTAGGATTGGATTCGAACCGAATTTATTTAAATTTGAGCTTAAATTTAATTCAAACAAACTTAAAATGAGCCAACTCTATACGAGCGTAAGCTCTAACTTGAGCTACTCGTCAAATTTTCTAATTAAAAATTTTGATACAAAATGAGGTTGTTTTGATCAATATATATTAAAACGACATCATTTTAATAACAAAAAACAAATCAAACTGAATTTAAATCGAGTTTGAACTTAACTTTTACGAGTTCGAACTTAACTATATATAAACCGAATTAAACTCAAATTCGATTTAGTTTGAATCTAACCCTATCTAGATTCATATCTATAACTAGATTTAAATTTTTGTTATTTTTATAAGTTTTGATTTAAATTATTTTAAAAAATAATTATAATATTTGATTTGATCTATTTCGTATCTACCCAACTTGTTTGTTTGACAGATTTAATAATAAATAAACTAATTAAATTCTAAAAATTCCTCAGCCCAAATCTAATATTTGACTTTTACAATTTTTATAGCTAAGATTGAGTTACAATATATTTTTATATTGCTAATATATATTTTTTTAATAAATATTAAATCCCTCATACAAAATCTATAATCAATAATGTGAAATTGCAAGTTCAAATACTAGGAATATGGTCACAATATTGTTAATTGTTATTAAGGTTAATGTATTTATACTCATATTCACTGCTAGACAAATTATATATTGAGAAAATACAAAAGAGATATTAAATATATGTGTATATCTTATATTATTTGGGGATGTTAATTTGTGATTAATTAAATAATTTATGAATTCTTTAAACTGTCATAACTTGTTTTAATTTGTAAAGTCTAGAAAAAAAATAAAAATATCAAAGTAATTTTTACCTTCATTTTTATTACTTTTCGAGAACCACCAAGCAAGATTTTTCCCATGCATGAATGGCCTCATGTTGGCTATAGTACATACGTACTCTATTAGAATCTAAGTGTAAGATATGAGATTTAGATCCTATATTAGAAAGTATAAACTTTTAATATGGAATTTATATGATTTTGAACTCTTCAATCTCAATGATTAACTTTTAAGGTATAATTCTACTAAAGTTTATATCATTTGATAACAGAGTCACTATCACGTCTTTCAGCTGCATTGCAATGTTTGTCTGAAACTAACAAGGAGTTAGTGCACAACACGCTCATGTGGGCTATCATTCTTCTATATCATAGTATATCATAGTAGTACTCGCAACACAAAGTTGATTTATGGTTTTTGTTAGGCCAAACGACTATTTCCCACCCAAGGTTTAGCGTTTTCTCAAAAGTCCCCCCTTTAACTATGGAAACATCAAATACCCACCCATGGCCGGTTAGATTTAACCAAACCCTAACGCCTGAAAATTTTATCTCCTTTTGCCCCCCTAAACTTTAAAAACTGAAATTTTCCCCCCGCCTAAGTTTTAAAAAATGGCAGTTTCACCCTAGGGTTTGGTTTTGAAATCTCCGGCGACCTCTCCGGCTCCGTTGCCGACGACCGCTCCCTCCCGAAGCAACCTCTCATTCCGGCGATCTCTTTCCTCCCATTTGGAGGTCTGATCAACGCCCGGAGACGCCGTGGGAGACGAAGACGACGCTGTCGTCTTCGTCTGGAAAGACGATCGTCTTCCCAGAAGAAGACCTCTGGGAAGACGAAGTTCTTCGTCTCCCACGGCGTCTCCAGGCGCCGATCGGACCTCCAAATGGGAGGAAAGAGATCGCCGGAAGGAGAGGTTGCTTCGGGAGGGAGCAGCCGTCGGCAACGGAGCCGGAGAGGTCGCCGGAGATTTCAAAACCAAACCCTAGGGTGAAATTGCCATTTTTTAAAACTTAGGCAGGGGAAAAATTTCAGTTTTTAAAGTTTAGGGGGGCAAAAGGAGATAAAATTTTCAGGCGTTAGGGTTTGGTTAAATCTAATCGGCCATGGGTGGGTATTTGATGTTTCCATAGTTAAAGGGGGGACTTTTGAGAAAACGCTAAACCTTGGGTGGGAAATAGTCGTTTGGCCTTTTCGTTATATCATTGACAAAAGACACAATAAATCCAAGAAATTAAGATACGTGTGTTGTGTAGGATGCATACTTTATAGTTTTAACTCTAATAAACAAGATTCTAAATATTCATACTTAACAAATATTTTGCATACTTACGCTATAGATCCTGCCAGATTCCATGTGTCGCTCCTCGGCGACCCATCCAGGCAACAGCCAGCTATAGCCAGGGAAAGTATTGTCCAGCAGCACACACTTGGTCCCTTCCTTTATTGCCCTTCCTCGCCGCCGGCATTTCAGATTTTCTATTGTGGCTCTTGTGGCTGCTGACAGTTTCCCACTTCCATCAAAGTTTCTCTTGCTCTGCTCACCCTGACGATCGTGGGAATGTTCCATGGCTGCTCACTATGCCCCCTCAAGACACAGATTTTAATGCTTTAGCAAATACTAAACACTTCATTTCCCATTTATTTCCTTGTATATATTGTCTATTTCCTCTCAAGCCCGTTATGCTTTCTCCTCTTATCCTTCTGGGTTTTCTCATTTCTCTTATGCCCCTGAAATTTATGAATTGTTAATTCTTGCCCATGATTATATTGTAGTTCTTGGAAATAAGGCATTTGGAAAATTATTCAAATGAAAAATACTTTGATCATCAATCATAATCAGTGGAAAATAACAAAGAGTGGTTGTGTGTATATAAATAAAGTAAAATATGGGTGCTTATGCAAAAGTCAAATTAAAATTTAACTTCATTGCTAAATTTGGAGGTAATTAGGAGTAATACAAACAAAATCTAATTGGAGTTGCATTGTCAGCAATTCTAGATTCCCGTATGGGTACAGATAATGTAATGTAACCGTTGCTTCTCATAAATGGTTACAATTTCAATGTCAATATTATCCTTTTATAGATGGCAAAAATATTTATTTCCGTTCAAAGTTGGTTGAAATAATAAAATTTTATTTATTAAGTTTAAAAAACTCAAATATTCATATTTTTGTTAGAATTCAACAAACGGTAAAAATATTATTTAGTTTAAAAAAATATTAAAATAATTAAAAATTTATTACATTTTTCCTTAGGTAATAACAACCTTCCAGAGATGACGACGACCACTAGAAGTGATGACACTTTTAAAACCCTAAAAAGAAAATTATCGTTTTTCAGATTTTATACAAGAAAAAATTTTTAGATTTTAAAATTAAAAGACGAGAGAAACTATGGTAAGTTTTTTTTTTTTAAATTTTATTTTTAACTTTAATAATAAATCCTAATAAAAATATGAGTATTTGAATTTTTTTAATTTAATAAATAAAATATTGTCATTTTAATAAACATTGGGTGGAAATAAGTCTTTTCACCTTTATAGATACATCTAGGAAACTAAGGATCATAAGTTTTTGAATTTACCCATTTGGATTCGTATCCATAACTAGAAAATTAAACAGAGATTTGATATATGTTCACAGGCTTAGCTCTTGTATGAGAGTGTGATTATTTTTTCAAAGCGAAACATGTGTTAAAAATGGTTAACAAAACACGGGTAACCCTGGTTTCACCTGCACCCATAGTTCCGGGTAAAGTTTGTATTTTCATTGCTCGATTAAATTCTATTAGTCTTCGGTCCAAATTTAATACATTTTTTTTGCTAATATATGTTTTTTTTTTTTAAATAAAGATTAAATCCCTAACAAAAAAATTATGTTATTCTAGGAATAGGTCACAATATTTATGATTATATTAAGGTTATTCTATACATTTATAATCATATTCGATAGGCAAGCATATATACTAATTTGTAATAAATTATGATTTATTTTATTTTTTGAATTAATTTGGACAAATCCACAGCCTGCATTGACAATAAATCAATCTTTTAAAAAAAATAATAATAATATATGTTTGAGAAGATTAAAGAAGAAGAAGAAACCATCGAGATATGATTAAAATCCTCAAACCCAAAGATTAAACCATCCATTTATTTTATAAATATATGAAATATTTATAGTCTCAATTCATTTCAGATAAGCAAAACAACATCATCATGTCCATAATTATTCTATGAAATTAAACCATCAGTCTGATACCAGAAAATTTCTGAAACCCAACATTTTCTTGTTTTCCAACAAGACAAGAGCTTTTCACCTTGCTTTGGTTGCCTTTTGACTTGCTGAAGAGTATAAAAAGTCTTGTTCAGTACAGAATCTTGAAACTTGTTGCTTAGACCTGTATTGCCTTCCCAAAGGATCATAATAAACCTGCAAAATCTTAACATCTCGTTCATCTAGCTCTTCTAATTTTATGATGAAAATACCATTAAACATCCAGTTAGACTTACAAAAATCCTCAAGATATCTAACTACTTCTCAATGATTGCCATCTCTAAGCCCAAATATGATTCAAAACATACATACATACATACATATAAATATAGAGGAATTTATGTTATTCAGTCTAATTTGAATGACGAACATTTAACCATTAACAATATCAACTAAAATAACAAATATTTAATTGTTAATGTATTAACTGAGAAGAATTTATGTTGGAATACCCATTTTCATATATGCAATCACTATAATTAATAAAAAGAATTTGACAATAAAAAATAAATGTAAAATAAAATGTATGTTCATTAATTTAGTTGATATAATTAATCGTTAAATGACCGTTATTTTAATTGATTTGTTAACTGTTAAATGTTCGTTATTTTAGTTGATATTGTTAACGGTTAAATATTCTATTTTAGTTAATATTGTTAACGGTTAAATATTCGTTATCCAAATTCGGCCAAATAACTATTTTCCACCTTTGAGGTCTAATGGAATGACAGATCTCAGCCTTAAACTAAATAATACTTGTGTAACGGCAATCATTTGGCCTTGCCTGGAAAATATTAAGTTGGCCTAGAAAATTTAACCGGAAAAGTAATACAAATAACAAATCAATCAACTATAGAAAAATAAATCTTAGCAAACCAAAGTAAATTGAAGAAATAAATAATCAGAGCAGTCAATTAAGCAAAATATATAAATTAAGATTGTAGTAAATTAAAGTCCTACCCAATAGTGAGTATTAACGTCAGGAAGAATCCTTTTCTCAGCAATCCAGCCATCAAGAAGCCACTCAAAGCCAGGAGAGCATTTGTCACAGAAAATAGAGGTCATTCTACCAAAATGTTTCCCCCTCTTTGCCCTACGTTTTATTTCATTCAATGTTGAAATGGTTTCAGGCGAGAGTCTTTGCTCATGTCCAATAATTGCACCATCACGTACTGATATTTGAACTTGAACATCTTCTGCAATGGCATAGTAAGCATGACCCTGTGGCAAAGTTGGCAGGGATTGCTCTCTGATTGGCTGTCTCCGACGCCGCCTGTTTCTTCTGTTGTAATTGGATGGACCAGGTGCATTGGTTGCCCGGATCAGGTTGGCTTTGTAAGACATTCTTAGGGTAAAGATGATTTGAACTGAAGATGGTTTTTGGAGGCCACTACATACATATATATATGTATGTATGTATGTATGTATGTATATGTATATGTATATGTATATGTTGTCACTTGGCCACTATATTGCATATGTTTAATTTGACGTTTTACCATAACACCCCTCCCTTTTTCATTATATTTGACTATCGTATGCCTTGCAATTACAGTAATTTTGATATAATTACCTGACAAGTTTAGTTAAAGAAATATGCATGCATGTCTAACATCTTTACTAGACATTTAATGTAAAACAAAATTTACCAGCTTTTTAGGTTTGCCATTATCTTAACAAAACGGGAATCAAACTTGCCTATTAACCACTTGGGTATTTTCTCACAGTGGAGAATTTTGAACAAAATGACAACATTTGATGCCTTATTGATAATTTTTTTGTAACTGAGCCCTTGTTTTCGAAATTTGACAATCTTCTAGGGCAAAACTGCAATAGGGGTTTAATATTATTATGAACTTTATTTCCTCTGTTAAATGGGTTTGGATGGAGGTGGTTTTGATTGCATCAGATTTACAATTATTAATATGGAATCTATCTGGTCATTAAAAGAGGGGGGAAAAGCCATAAATTTTAGCCTAAAAGAGGCTAACATTACTAAATATTAATCCTTTATATATATTAGAGAGTATTAATTGTATTCCAAATAAGGAAATAATATAAATCTAGTCTAACAAATTTTTTCTTTCAATGGAAATAAAATTTAAAAAGAAAAAAAACAATAATGTTCCACTTTACAAATTTGGGAATTAACCTTTAATTTGTATTCTAACAAATTTTACATGTGATTTTTTTTTTTTGTATTAAATATTTACAAAAGGAGATATCATATTTCCAAACAAAATGAAGTTTAGTAATACCAATTTTTCAATGACGGTATGCTTTCTTGCGGATAAAATTTGATAGAATTTTACAAGATTATTTGGTAGGTTAAAAAACCTTTTTTTTTGTTAACCTAAAACCTCACCCATATTGGTTGAACAAGTAAACCTTTGAATATAATGACCAGACTCACAAATACTACACCAATTTAGTCAAACTTTCATAAATATAATAGAAGATTTTTATTATAATCTTAATAAATATACAAATGATATGTTATTTATATATATTTCCTACAAGATTATATTAATTTGCTAAAAGATATTAATTTGTTAAGTTAGTGCAATAATATATACATAGATTATTTAGAAGCTCAAGCATCAACTAAATGTATTATAATATGATTTAATGATTTAAATTATTACAACAGGAGGAGTTTTTATATATATATTATATTTTTATGTTTGAAATAAAGGCCAAATGACTATATTCCACCCGAGCCGTAATAAAACAACAAATTTTTGTGCTTTAATCTAAAAGAGAAAAACAAAATTATATCGAATTTTCTTTTTAGCATCATAAGCAAGTCACAACTAAAAGTTTCAATTTTTTTTTTTTAAGCAGAACTAATTGTTAAAATGCAGGACCTCAAAATCTTGGGTCCAAATGATTCAGCTTTAGGAGAATTTCCAGTCTTGTTTACAAACTGATGAAAGATGTTATTTTATACATAGACGTGAAGTACCCCCTAATTTAAAAAAATGACCCAACTGACCAAACAATGATTATATACACTTTGTCTCTAACAAAGACAACCAAGGAGGGAGGGTAGAGAATATAGTCAGAGACAGTGAATTTTCTCGTTTATAATAATTAAAAATTTTATAAAAAAAATTATTATTTTTTAAATTTTGAATAGAAATAAATTTTTAAAATTTTAAATTAAGGAGGAAAAATGTGATTATATTTTATTTTTTTAATATTTTTAAATAAATAATTTTTTATCCTTAATTATAATTAAAAATTTCAACAAAATAATCGATATTTAGACTTTTATAGTTTTATAAGAGTTTGAAAATAAACTAAACCTTATAAGAAAATAAGTCTTTCGGCCTTTCTATAACGGGTGAACTTAGGGAAAAGTGGAGTGTATTTAGAAGCTAGTCCTCATCATGTGTTTTACAGGTGAAACGTTTTCTAGTTGAAGACTTATCTTGTATTGAAAAGAGCTGAAGATAACAAAACTAATGAGACTGAAAACATTTGCCCACCGAAGGTTTGGTCCAAAACAATTGTTCATCTTCTATGCTAGTCCAATCGTCTTTCCCACTCAAATAAGAACAAATAGAATCACAAAATCTCCTCTTACCTTTCAATTTTTTTCTTTCCTCTCTTTGACACCCACATAATTCTAAACTATATATAACCTCCTCTCCCCCAACCCTGTAAGTTTTGTTGCTCCCAAATCTACTGGTAATCGAACAAAAGCTAACTCTTAAATCTGTCGATAATCGAACAGAAGCTGACATTGATCATAGTCGTAATCATCACATGAACAATAAAAGTTCACTCATCCTCTAATTATTTGTATGGGACAAAAATAATGGTATGTTAAGAAGATATATATTTTATATATTTTGTAATGTGAATTTGAAGACCATTAACTAGTTACCAATTCAATGAAATGTAAAAATCAAAAAGGCCAAAGGACTTATTCCCTCCCCAAAGTATGTTGTTTTACTAAATTTTTTCTTGTTAATTTTGAAAATCTTATTTTTTTTCACTTAAAAACGGTTAAAATTAACTCAATTTGTCAGTGATATCACTTAATAGTTTTTTTTCAACCCAAATTTTTAAAAACAACATTTTCTCTTTAGGGTTTTTAGATTCAATTTTTTGATAAAAATGAGGTCTTCATTGACAACAAAGACTCTTTGTTGATGAAGAGCCTTCGTTGTGGATGAAGATGAGTAGTCTTCATCGACGACGACGATACCGCACAGTGTTAGAAGGAGGACAATCGAAATGAGGATGTGTCGGAGAAAAAGAGACGTTCCTTGGAGATAGTTAGAGAAGTCTCTTTATCGTCGGAAAACTGAATCTAAAAACCCTAGAAGAAAAATGTTGCTTTTGAAAACTTGTGTTGAGAAAAAATTGTTAGTTTTTAGGGTTTAAGAGGAGAAATGAAATCAAATTTAAGTTTATTTTTAATATTAATATAAAATAATCATTTTATCCTTAAAACTAATAGATTTAACGGTTCATTGATAGATAAATAAGATTTTCAAAGTTAACAGAGGAAAACTTAAGAAAACAGTATACTTTAGATGAGAATAAATCTTTTGGCCAATCAGAAATCGATAAATTGTTAACCGTTATTTCTATTCAAAAAATTTCCTTTTCTTCCAATAAAGAAGACGAAATCTAATTGGCAAAGAGATATTTACCAAGAACACTTGATTAATAAAAAAATGTGATTTATGTCGTAAAAAAATAATTTGCTCAGCTAATAATTTTTTATTTGTTATAAAGCCACCATTCAAAGTAAAGATTCAACCAAAAAGAAATTGCGGTGGGCTTCGTTAGAACTTTCTGATATTGACAAAACCGTGTAACTTGTCAAAATCGAACTCCCATTTCACAAACTTTTCCACAGAACGAAGCGTGTTCACTATGCAAAGCATGATAAGAGCCAGCTTATTTTTCGTCCAGACCAGATTTCTTTCGGTCAAACAATCTTTACGTGCCGGCTACCCCTTCTTGCCAGCTGAGGCAGCATCTTCGAAGCCCCAAAACTTTGCTTTAATATATATCCACATATTTGCTTCTCTTCATTAAAAAAAAAAAATGATAAATTAATTAACAACAGCCTGCTTTCACCATGTTCATGGGTTTGCCGATAATTTGCAATTAATTAAAATTAATCACATGTTTAATATCATATAAAATTGAGATAATGAGACAATTTAAACTGCATCCTCGCTGATCTTATGGCAAACAGAAGTGGCCTAATTTTAGCGTCTGTTGATAGGCAAAGCTGTTTTATAGTACTTAAGTGAAAGCTTCTTTATTACTCCCTTAATTCCTTTGATTTAGTGCTGATAAACTGTATACGTGGATACTTAGTGATAAATTTTCTATCTGTATAATATTACAAACCAGGTACTATTTTTTTTTTCCTATTTTTAATACGTTGATTGTTCTTATAAATACTGTCCTCCCTTCCACGGTCAATTCCACCATCTGATAATTAAACATGTCTAAAACTTCTTCCACGGCTCTTCTCCTCCTTACCAGCTTCATCGTCCAGCTCGCGGCTACCACCAGCGCCATCGGTGTGAACTATGGCACCTTGGGAAACAACCTCCCGCCGCCTGCTGAGGTGGCTAACTTTCTAGCGACAAAAACATATATTGATCGCATTAAAATCTTTGATACAAATCCTGAAATTCTTCGCGCCTTTGCCAACACTAACATTTCTGTGACGGTAACCGCCGGCAACGGTGATATTCCTTCTCTCACTAAGCTCGATTTTGCTCGCCAGTGGGTTGCCGCAAACATAGCTCCTTATTATCCACAAACAAAGATCATTCATGTTGCTGTTGGCAATGAAATCCTACAAAGTGCTGTTAAGGAATGGATTTATAATCTTCTTCTCGCCATGAAAACTCTTAACCAGGCTTTGGTTGATGCTGGGTTTAAAGATATCAAGGTTAGTTATGAATAACTAGTTGACTTTATAAATGAGTTCTAATATTTGGTACTTGATTTTACATTATGCCAGAATTTCAATTAACAGTTAAATGTTTTGCAGGTTTCTACGCCGCATACTCTAGGCTTTCTCCAGACGTCAGAGCCACCAAGTGAAGGGCGGTTCAGAGTTGGCTATGACAAACAAATAATAGCCCCAATGCTTCAGTTCTTACGCGAAACCAAGTCAGCTTTTATGATTAACCCATATCCTTATTTCAGCTACTCATCAAGGATGGAAAACTATGCGGTATTCAAAGCCAACCAAGGAATATATGACAAGAACACTCGCATCACATATTTTAACATGTTTGATGCCCAAATGGACGCTGTATATTCCGCCATGAAAAGGCTTGGTTACGGTGATGTGCCTATTGTGGTGGCTGAGACCGGTTGGCCGTCGGCTGGCGACCAAGATCAGCCGGCTTGTACATTGGAAAATGCACGCTCATTTAATTGGCACTTAGTTAGGCATGTTAAGGCCAGAAGAGGAACACCTTTGATGCCCAACCGCCGTTTCGAGGCTTATATTTTCGGGTTGTTTAATGAGAATCTTAAGCCCGGACCAACTGCTGAGAGGAACTTTGGTTTGTTTTATCCAGATTTTACCCCAGTTTATGATGCTGGTATTATGAAGGTATGATTTTGATCATAATCGGCCAATTTTTCTCTACATTAATGTTTTATTATTAATTTAATTTATCCATTCTATTGATATTCATTAAATATATTTGGTTTAGGTTGCTCCAACACCACCAGGCAAGAAATTCTGTGTAGCAAAAGCAGAAGCCGATGATGAAGCGTTGCAAGCAAACATTGACTATGTGTGTAGCAAGGGCATCGATTGCAAGCCTATTCAAGCTGGCGGAGCTTGCTTTGATCCCAACACAGTACGTTCTCACGCAGCCTTCGTCATGAATTCTTACTACAGTTTTCATGGCCGCCAAGATTTCAACTGCGATTTTGGTAGCACTGGTGTCATCACAACCCAAAATCCCAGTAAGACTTTCATTTCATTCCTTTAATTGTACCATTTATTAAATTAAGTTGGTAATTAAAATATATATTGATTTTGTTCTATTTTTGTATATTTCTGAGTACAGGCTATGGCAACTGTTTCTACTAGAGAAAGATCGTACTTAATTTGTTGATGAGAAGATGGGCGACTTGATTAACTGTAGATTATGATCAGACAAGTGTTATTTGTTGGTTTTCATTTGTAAATTTTTGTGTAGTTCAGCTTTGACATGAATTTAGTGTACTAATCATTTACTAAATAAAAGTCCTAAAACAATTAGCATTGTTCACACTTCACACGGTGCCATTGCCAGCTGCTAAAATAGCTTTTATGCTCATGTGTATACATTATTCCAGCCGTTCTTATGAGAAGGATTCCTGAAAGAAACTGAACTAAACACGACTACATTAATTTAATGAGTGATTAACATTTTCCCATTTGGATTTCAAATAGTTTTTCACTCGACCATTGTACAAATCACATTTTTATTCATCCAAAATTTAATTTAGTAAACGAAAGATAACCCTAATATAATATTAAAAAGTTAAATTATTAAATTTTCTTTAATTATTTCATTTTTTAAAATAAACATATTACTTTTAATTAAAAAAATTTATATATATCTATTTTGATATCAAATTTGAGTCAACACTCTTTTTTCTCTTTTGTTTTCGTTCATTTCTTCTTGAGTGGTTGGATTGACCCTAGCCTCATCACCATTTTTGTTCTCGTCAAGTTGTCACTCGCTTGTTGTGACCTTACATGCTATCCTCTCTCGTGCACCTATCATCTCTTATCATTGAGTGATTGGTCAACGGTTACAATCCCTATTATCAACACTCCTCTTACTCTGACAAATCATAAAATACACTTAGAACCAACTTCAACTCAGATATTTCGTCAAATATTATATTCTTATTCATTTCTTGCACTTACAACCCCAACTCGAAGTTGATATTTCACACTAGAAAGTCTAGTTTGGAAATTCCTTCACCTCACCAAAATCCCACAAACCTTGTCTATATTTCTAGCAATATCACAATCAATCAAATTAAAATGAAAATGCAAGTAAATGTTACCTTCTTACTTGGATTTAATAATCTTTCTTACTTGGACTTAATATATATATATATATATATATATATAAAATTTTATTTTTAAATTCAAAATTATTCAATCATATATTAAAACATTATCACTGGTAATTAAATTAGTACTTATAATAGAATTATACAAAAATTAAATTAGCTCAAATTGATCTTTTAAAATAAGGAACAAAATTTAGTGTTTGAACCAAGAAAAATGAGAGAAAATAATTCGCTTGTATTAATAATTTTGGGGAAGAATCTTTGCCCATTACATGTGAATATTTCAGCTTTTACCTAAGCATTATATTTTCTTTGAACTTCATTAAATTTCCCTGCAAGTCCTTGTATCAAATACATTAAGGTAAAAAATTTGATCCTAAATAATTGGGCAAAACTATAATTAGCTATCCGATACGTGTGGAATTGGAAACAACAAATCAGTGTTTGACCAAAAAATATACTTTGGCATTTTCCTTATATATAGTTTACAACTTTGCATGTAAAGCTTCAATTTCAAAACTACGAAATCTAAACAAGCAATATCATCAATAAGAGCAGAAAGAAATATAAGAATAATGGCGATGGCAAGCACCACCAATGTCTTTCTTGTCAGCATCTTGCTCCTCAATCTGTTGATCTCCACCACATCTCAGGAGGAGAAGTTTTGTGTGCCAAAACCAGACACTAATGATCAAGCCTTGCAAGCAAACATTGACTATGCTTGCGGCAGCGCTGGCGTGGATTGCAAGCCCATTCAACCTGGTGGAGATTGCTTTGAACCCAACGATTTGAAAGCTCACGCAGCTTTTGCCATGCATGCTTACTACAACGCCAATGGCCGCAATGACCACAACTGCGATTTCGCTCAAACTGGAACCTTCACCAATCAGAATCCAAGTAAGAAGTTTGTAGGTATAACATTGTTGTCTTTTAAAATCTTAAATTTCTTAAATCAATTCTTTCCATTTCGTGAACAGGCACCGACAAGTGCGTCTTTCAGTGAGATCACAAGAGGAATATATATAATTGGCAGATCAAAGGCTGCTTTCAGAGCAAGACATTTTTGTTATTTAGAGCTGGTAGTGTTTTTGATGAACAAGTGTACTCATTTTTAATAAATAAAAGAGCAATATTAAGCAAGTGTTCACCAGTGGCCCAAATAATATTAGATGCATCAGCCCAACCCTCAATAATCTCTTTGAGCGACTTAAAATCAAATTTAAATAATTATTTAATTAATATTATCCCAATAACATTAGAAAATTTTTAATGTTCTTTCATTTGAGCGATTATTAATTAAAATCTATTTTTTAAAGAAAATAAAAATTATTTATTTTTGAAAAATATTTTCCTTTCACAGTAGACACTTCACCTCCTTTATTAGTTTGCATATTGAACCCTTTCAACACATGATCTGTGTAGTTTTTCAGAGATATCCCCAAGATATTCTTAGATCAATCATAATACCTATCAGAAATGAAGTTTCTCCAAAGTCTTACATGTCAAAATTAGAATAAAACTCTTAGTTTTATTAAGAAGGTCTATGTTTTTCATACAAGTAAAATGTCATTTGTATAGATGCATTAATCGAATTTATTTTTAGCTATGTTGAATGATTTCGCGACTTTGTCAAACTTCTCATACCACTAATGAGACGTCTGTTTGAACTCATAAATAGATCATAAAATTTGCATACCAAATACTCTTTTTAACTTTCTTTAAATCTTTTAAGTTGTTTCATATACACTTTTTTAACCAAGTCATTATCGAAGAAAGTAGTTTTAATATGCATTTTGTAAAGCTTGTGATTAAAGTGAGCCATCAATTTCATTATCACCTGGAAGACATCTCTAATGGAAATTGGTGAAAAAGGTTTAATTGAAGTCAATTAGTATTCTCTACGTTTAACCCTTCAAAACCAACCTTGCTTTAAGTTTTTTTATATTTTCTTTGTTGTCCTTCGTAGTCTTGAAGATTCATTTGAAACTAATCGCTTTGTGTCCTTCGAGTAGTTTCAAAGAGTTCTCGGACTTCATTATTAAAAACTAATTCATCTCATTTTTTATTGTCTGAGTCATTTATCTATTTGATCATTTTTTACGGCTTCAATAATAGTGTTAAACATTTTTATCGAAAGATAGCAACAAATCGATCTCATGTGTCAACATTATTGAAGTTAATTTAATGCAATACATAACTAGGATTTCATTCATATATTCAATTATAATCAATACGATCACGCGTTTGAGACTAATAAAAGTTAAGGTTAGACTTTTGATTTCTTTCAATTTAAAATAGAGGTTTACATGATAAATTTTTAAATTAATGAAAATATATAATTTGTTTTCATTTTAAAAAGGAAAATTATAATAAATGACTAAAACTAAAGGGTGTTAAGCGAAATTACTTGGAACTCTAAGGATTAAGCAAAAATGCCCTCAATTTGAAAAATAACCAAACTACCCTTATATATAAACCCCACATTTCTCATTGATTTACTATTCAAATTTAAAGAAAATTTGGATCTTCCACGGACGCAATGGGTTTTCATTTTTTCCGTCAACATTTCGTATTTTTCGACAATCGGAAATAACAATTAAGGATAGTACATCATCTTACTTTTTGTTTGAATCAATTTATTGTTAGAAGTATTGAGATTTGAGAGAGAATTTGAGGTTTGAATTTTTAAGGTTTTGATTTTGAACAATACATAAAATATTTTGATTATAGGTTGTTTTGTTTGAATTTCTTGAGGGGTTTTATGTTATTGGATGTGTAGATTTGATTTGTATTGAAATTAGAGATTGAAATGAATATTTTTTATCGAAAAATAGGATACATCTGTCGACGCTACGGTAATCTCCCACAGGCGCCCATGGGTTGGGGGGAGGGGAATTCAGCATTTTCAAAATTTTAGGGGGTGGAGGAGATCACAGGGTTTGTGGGAAATTTTACATTGAACTGTGGGGCAGTTTGTGAAAACCATGGGTTGGGTGGAAATTGACTTTTTTTTAAACTATAGGGTCTATAGGAGATTAGAAAATTGATAAGGGGGCAAAGGAAAAATATTAGACCTGTTAAGAGTGGAAAATTTATAAGGGGGTAAATTGATATTTTTCACACTTGGGGTTTTTCAACGTGTAGTTTTTGAATTTCATATCTATTTTTCTTATTTTAGGGTTTTTTTAATGTAGTTTTCAAATTTGGCATCCGTCTCTTTATTTTTATTCTTTTTTAGAAACGTTTTACGATGTAATTATAAAATTTCAGATCAGTTTTTTGGTTTTCTCGTTTCTAAGTTATTTGAATGTGTAATTTTCAAGATTCAGATCTGTTTTTTCAGATTTTCGAGTGATTTTTTTTTTATTGACATTCTAGAGTATTTCAACACATAGAATTTGAATTTCAGTTTCGATTTTTTTATTTTTGTCATTTTATGATATCTCGACTCTTATTTTTCAGATTTTCAAGCAATTTTTCGATTATTGATATTCTAGGGTATTTCAACTTTTTGTCATTTTAGGATATATTGACTCATACTTTTCAGATTTTTGAATAATTTTTCAATTGTTGACATTCTAGGTATTTCAACGTATAGAATTCGAATTTCAGTTTTGATTTTTCAATTATTGACATTCTAGGATGTTTCAACGTACAAAATTCGAATTTAGTTCTGATTTTTTTATTTTTGTCATTTTAGAATATATCGATTCATATTTTTCAAATTTTTGAACAATTTTTTTATTGTTGACATTCTAAGGTATTTCAACATATACAATTCAAATTTCAGTTCTGATTTTTTGATTTTTGTCATTCTAGATATATCTATTTGTACTTTTCATATTTTTGAATGAATTTTTAATTGTTGACATTTTAAGATATTTCAATGTATACAATTCAAATTCTAGTTCTATTTTTCTAATTTCTACCATTTTAAGATTTTTGGTTTTTCACATTCTAGGGTATTTTTACGTATAGATTTCAAATTTCATTTTCGTTTTTCAATATTTGTCAATTTATGATATGTCAACTCATGTTTTTTCATTTAACCCCCTTATAATTATCTAACATTTCATTTAACACTTTTATATGTTGTCTTATATTAAAATACATCTATCTATTCCTAACATTTCATTTAAAATGTTCTTATAATGTTTAATATCAAAATACTTTCATATTTTTATAACTTTTTTTTAGCCCTTCATAATTATCTAATACTTCATTTAACACCCTTGTATGTTGTCTTGTATCAAAATATATATATTTATTCTTAACATGTTATTTAAATTTTTTATATATTGTGTAATATCAAAATGCCCCCTATATTTTTTTAACATTTATTTAACCCTTAAATTATTATCAAATATCCAAATACCCCCTTTACATGACATACAAACTAGATTTAACAAATAAAATTAAATTTTGAGTTAAGATTCATATAAATACTTTTTTTCACGAATTAATTTTTTTCAATTCAAATTCAAAAATATGAATTTCTTCCTTCCAAACGAATCTGTAGTAATAGATATTAAATAAAAATGAGAGTGAGTGTTTAAGTGATATGAGAAATGTATGTAATAAGAATAAGAATGAGAGAGTTTATATAAATGTGGTGAAAGGTAATTTTGCTATTTTAAAAAAATTACGGCATTTTTACTTAAAAATAAGAAAAATAGATATTTTTACTCAAAAATAATAAAAATAGACATTTTTACTTAATAAAAAGATAAAATAGGTATTTAATATAATTTCCCCTTTACAAATATAAGTGATATTAATTCTGTTATATTTATATATTTTATAAACTGACATATACATTTTGACAGTGCAACCAACATCTGATTATAGACAAAAGTAAAAAAGTATTATTTTTTGACTTCAAAAAATAATCACTCTCCCTGAAAATTTTCATTGTATAAATAGAAAATATTCTTTTAAGAAAATACCCAATTCAGTTGGACATGTTAATGCTTAAATTAATATTTCCTTTATCACTTAACTTTTTATACTTAACTTAAATTAATACCCCTAATTTAATAATAATAATAATAATAATAATATTCACAATTTTGGTCCACATTTAGTTGGAGTGATCTCTTTCATCACTAATTAATTTGCAATTACATCGACAACGCAACTAAAGGATGTTCTCATCACTTCTCTTTATATGAATATTCCTAGTACCAACTTAATTATCAATCGGTTCTTTTTTTTTTTTAAATGAAAACCCAGATCATTATTTTCAGGATTGAACCAATCACATTGAATAAGTTAAACTTTAAATCCAGCTATCAATCTCATAATCATTAAATCATGTAAATTAAGATTTGATTTTGATATATTGTAAAAAAATGATCGAACCCTCCAATCGGTTCTGTTGCTTGATCTTGAATTTAATTAATTAAGTAATTAATTGGATTAAATGAATCTATAGCCAGTAATTAATAATCTCCTCTTTAATACCTAACTTGCTTCCATTTACAATTTTACAGTCTCACAGGACATGAAAGCAGGCAGAATCTTATTGAAGCCCCAGGCGTCCCCAATGACAAGCATTTTGCTTTTAGTCGGTGTTCTAAAGTCCTCAGGATTTTTCTTTCTTGTGAAATGATTTAAAGGCAATGGTGCCTTTAGAAGGAAACAACACTTTAATGAGAAGCCTTATTGGTTGCAAAATGAGGTAAGCTGGCCTTCTCATTCAAAAACAAAAGAGAACCCAAGACAACCACTTGTTTTTTATTTTTTTTTTCTTGATTATTTTTCTCCGAACGACTCCACCAAACCTGTGACAATTATGATATGGGGCCAATTCCTGGCGAGACTCGTTAACCTTTGTTGACAAATAACTAGTGTCCATAGGAAAATAAACTCATACAAAATTAGTCAACTTTTCGGAATGAAATGTTGAGATTTTGTGTAACAAGTTGGTAAGTTTAGTTGTATCAATTTGATAATAATACTTGTATTCATGATTAGAAAACTAATCAGCTTGGGTATTTTTTTTTTTAATTTCCTAGATGGGATTACCATAATTTTGTGCCCCTCTTCTCTATCCAAAAAGCATATTTATTAAAATTAAAGGTTTAATAAGAGTGACTTATAGTTTTAAAAGATAATTTAAGTGATAAAAAAATTAAATTTTATGTATAAAAATAAATATTTAAAAATTTTTCAATAATATTTTAAAGTTAAATTCTCATATAAAAGGTAAATAACTGGACCAACTTTTCACTCCCATAGGAAAAAAAAAAAAAACGGGGACTCCTAAGCCCAAGATAGAGAAATTTGTGAAAGTATACGTGCTTTTTGCAGCCTTGGCCTTGGAACGGATCAGAATTATCAGGTGGGTTTTTGTTGGATGGCATTGTTCTTGCCAAAATCTGTCTATCTTGTCTCTTTATGATGATCTGTGCCTGTGATGGAATTATGGATCTTAATTGTCACTCAACCTAGTAATGATTTAACATATAATTAATTACAACGCTGCATGGGTATAATTAGGTAAAATTGTCCCCCATCTGTGTCCTTGAATGCTTTCTTTATTACATAAATGGTACATTCCAAGGCATCATATACAGGAAAAAGATGGAGAAGAGAAGAGAAAGTGGGAGCATCATGAGATACTAGATCAAAATATTAAGACCAACACTCAAGTAACCCAACTGCTTTCACCTCAAGAAACCCCTTAAATTATAGATTGACTTGCATAGTTAAAGTTTGTCAAATAAAATATGAATGATGTCTTGGGTAATAATCCAAGAAGTAAAAAAAGTTACCTTCAATCTCTGAGATCGTTTCAATAATAGAGTGGCATATACATTTGTAAGAGAGAGCAGATTTATGTAAAGTGATGACTCTCTTTTTGACTGCAACATCCCAAACAAAATAAAGCCAACGTATCATTAAAAGCTTTAGATTGGTTTGTTGTTATACACAAACAAAACCCACCAGCACCAGCACCAACACCACCAGGCCACCGCCACCAGGAACCCACAAAACCATGGGAGAAAAAGAGAAGAAAAACAATAAGAAGCAAAAACACCAACACCCAAATGGCCAAACCACAAAACCAGCTTCAGATATTTCATTCAAGCCTTGTTCCGAGGTAAAAGGCCTCAAATTTGGAGGCCAATTCATAGTAAAATCATTCACAATCCGAAGAGCACGGACTCCTGAGCTTCTGAAACTTCTTTCTTACCCACCAATAAACAAATCCAACAACAATAACAAAGTCCCTCTTCCTTCAACCACAGGTTTCTTGCCTACAAACTTCACAATCTTGGCGCATCATGCTTGGCATACACTCACACTTGGTCTCGGCACGAAAAAGTCTAAAGTAGTTCTGTTTGTTTTCGAATCTGAAACCATGAAGTTGGCAGTGGACAGAATATGGCCGCCAGAGATACCCCTTGGAGAAGTGAACAAGAAGCTTATAAGAGGGTTAAGTGGGTCTGAAATGGCTCGGTTCAAGTTCAGAAAAGGCTGCATCACTTTCTATGTATATGCAGTGAGGCGAGTTGGGAACATTGGCTTCGCCTGCGCCGATGATCTAAGAACAATATTGCAGTCGGTTGTTGCACTAAACGATTTCTTGGATCACACAGCCATGCTCGCGATGCCAAACCAGAGAAGCATCAATTACTCTACTCCTCCGGTCGCCATGGCTCATTAAACATCTTTATCATCTTCAAATATTCGTCTTTTTTCTTCTTTACATCATTATCATCAACATCATCACCAACATATATCATTATCTTCTTCTGGTAGATTTATTTTTTTTAATCTGTTGAATTTTGGAATATTTTTTTAATTCTGGACATGGGGAATTGGTTTATTTGTTGGGAATCTTGTTCATGTTTTTTTTTTTTGTCCCGGAAAAAATTGTATTGTAGTATGAATAAATTTCAGTCTTTTAAGTAAATTCAAGCTCTTTCCAGTTTCTGGGCTGTTCTGAAGATCAGGTTAGTGACAGGTGACCTTGCAGACATGTGAATATCTTCTAATTTTATTACTGTATGTTTTGCGGTATTATCAAGCAATCAATTACTCAAAATAGATTAAACTTTGTTCTAGGCTAGAAATATGAACTGACCCAACTGCAAAAATATTGGTGAGCTTTTAGGGAAAGAAGCTGAGAGATCAACATCTGAAATTAGAATAGTTAATTGACAGTGTAATTAATGGTATATTATCACTATCATTACAAATAAAAATAGTTGAAGTGAAGCGAAGTTGCAGAGTCAGTTTGATCTTTGTTTCACCGATGCAGATTCAGGCCATGCCAAAATTTTTCTTCCCCCTATTATTCCGAAATTTTATTAATCATTATGATTGATTCAAATTTGAAAAAATGTCTCAAAATTTCATTATACAGTATGATTAGACCAATTCCGAAAAAGGTCAAAAAGTGGGATTGTGCGACAAAAAAAATTTTCTTCCTCCAAAGTCCATAACACTGTTTTCTTGTGAATTGTGCAGATATCTTACCGTGAACACTGCTTGCAAATGTTCCGCAAAAACCTGTGGAACCTGTGGCTGGCATCATTAAACTATTTTTATAATTTGGGGCACATATTTCAGTATTTCCATAGGTTAAAAAGGGTATTATCCTTGAGAAAGATGTCTAACTATTACTCACTTTTACTGAAAGTATCAATTGCACCTGTCATCTTCATTTCTATTGAAGATAAACAATTTCAGAAAATACTATGATGTGTGGTGCATAAATATGTTGAAAATTTGTATAAATAATCAAGTAAAAGTAGTGTGGCATGATGAAAAAGGATGATGGTTAGGCTGAAGGGCCAACCTCTCCACCGATAACAAAAGCTTTATGGTCTACTAAAGTGGGGGAAAAGAAAAAAGACTTTAATTTTCTTTTTCTTCTAGTGGCTTTAATCATACCATGGGAAGGAGAAGGCCACTCTCCAACCAACCTTCATCACATGACTACTGTCCAACTCTCTCCTTAAGTTGTGCCCACCTCATTTTTCTTCCCCCAAAAAGGGCCAAATGATTTTTTTCCACCCAAATATTTGATAAAAGGACAATTCCCAACCTTCAAGTTTGTAAAAGACTTTTTCACCCATACGTCCAAATTGATTGTTACTTTTTTAACCCACCAAAATTAATCCTGAGATTTATGTTTTTTTTTGTCAAAATATTATAATAAGATTAATATTCCATCCACCTTTGTTCTTATTTTCATTTCACTCTAAATAACTATAAAATTTATTGGGCACCAACAACATTCAATACTAGCAAAGTTAAGAATAGCATCTATTGATGCAATTTTCAGGTAAAATTTCACCAAATTGCCAAATCGGTAGATTATTATATATTCCCTCAATTTAAAGGAAAATGAAGAAAGTGGATAAGTTTTGCAACTGGAAAATCTTTTTGGAGACTCTGTCGCCCCCATTGATAGACACAAAACAACCAAACCCTTGATTCCAATGTGAAAAAAAAATCAGCCAAATGACCCACCACAATTTGAAAATTGAGCCACGTACCATCATGAACACTGTAAAATTTTTCTTCCTGCTCAGATTCCAAAACTGAAGGAGGATCAAACAAAGCTGAATCCACAGGGCTTCCTACCCACAACCAATGATGCACAAGCTCCCATTACTTTAAAAAATTGATGAGATGAGTTAAAAGTATTGAGTGTTATTTTTTAATTTGCGAAAATTAGAAGATCCAGAGGTAAGAATTTAAAGATTGAACTGTGTTTCGGCTATCTTCTTTCTAAAATACTTCCCATATTTTTGAATTTTGAAGTGTGTTTGGTGTTGCCAATGGCATTCTGTGCCATGGCTTGGCAGTAGATGAGGCCCCTGGAAAATATATAAAAACAGGTAACAGAATATAGAATGGATTATATGACAACGACTAAAGCTGGAAGACAAAATACTTTACTGTCAATACATATATGCTAAAGATTCTTCAAGGGAGCACAGAAATTAATACACAGAAACTTGCAGTTGCCCATGCTCTCGATGAAGAATCTGCAAAACTTGTTGGAAAATCTCTTATCTGAAACTGAATGTTCATGAATGTTATTCGATTTGAATTTCACGGAACTCCGAAGAAGTGAAATGAAGATAAAGAATGAGGCGTGTTGAACATTTTCAAAACTTTCATCCATTTCCGAAGTTGGATTTTGCATGTTTGGAAAGGAATCCTGGCATTGTGAAAGTGTTTCCTTCAACACCTCAAATAAATCAAATGCGTCTTCAGTATGTTTGTCATGAAATCATGAGATTTTGAAAATTTTTCCTTCATTCGATTAAAAATTCTTCCCAACTGTAAATTGATTGTTCAACAAAAAAGAGGGAGCGCCCACCGTGGGGCTCGAACCCACGACCACAAGGTTAAGAGCCTTGCGCTCTACCGACTGAGCTAGACGGGCTAGTTTGCTTCCTGACTCTAAGTATCATTATAATAACTATTAAATCTTGATGAAAATAAGAACCTAAATTTAGGAGAACGAGTTACTTGATATTCACTCATCAAAGGCGGCAAAGAACCAAAACACAACCTCAGGGGCAAAACGATGGCGTTGCTGTGGACGCTTGTGGAAGTAATGGTAGCTCTCATCCTGCTTGTACTATTTGGATTGGTTTTTGTGATTATTTTCGAAGCATATAGAAGAAGACACAATAACGCGTATGTTTACTCATTATTAGAAAAACCTAATATTCAAATTTTATCAATTTCCGCCTTTGTTAATCTCTCCCGTTTTTGTTTTTCATTTTAACAGCCACGTTGAAGCTCCGGCAATCTTCGAAGATCCTAATTCGTTGAAAAAGGTTAGATTTTCAATTATTTTTAAATTTCTTTTTATAATTTGATTCACCATTTATTTAAAAATTATATATTTATTTTCAGGTTCCTTGTCCTTCTCTTACTGATCCAGCGGAGAAATATATATCTTTGATAATTCCTGCATTCAATGAACAGCATCGACTTCCTGGAGCGCTTGATGAAACCTTGAAGTAATTTGAATCACAAAATTAATGTCATTTATTAACAATATTTTGTCGCACATTTACTAATTCTATTAGGGCAATGCAGCCTAAATATTGCTTCACGTTGTAAATGAATTCACTTTGCGTATTTGTTTTAATGATTGATTATGTCTATTACTATAATGGGAAAGTTTTTTCAATGATCTTAATTTTTACTTTGTAGTTATCTTCAACAGCGTGCGTCAAAGGATAAATCATTCTCTTATGAGGTATTTTTTGTTTCCTTCATCTGAGCTAAGATTTGGAACAATGAGAGCTGATTGTAGTAGAATTGCTAGTGTAAAATTGTAGTTTGTGTTTCTTCTGGAAAGATATAAGAAATTATTTATCTCTTTGTGTATGTTTATGATGTATTGAATTGCTTATATGGCCTTACTAAATAATCCTACTAAAAGAAAAATATATAATGATTGGATGAGTTTGTTATTCATTTTAACTGAAATTTTGTTATTGTTTATAGGCTGAAAAGTGAATGTATCAGATTGATGGCAATTTGAACTTTGGCTTTCAATTTTGTTTAATCTAGTGCATTAAATGATGTACAGATCTTTGTACAAACACTCAAACTGAATTCACTTCCAACAGAATTTTAGGGATTACTTTTGTTATACTATTTGAGGTTGGGCGTTACTCTAGCATCTTCACATTGCAACACTTATTTACAGCCAATTTAATTTGCAGGTTTTGATTGTTGATGATGGAAGTGTTGATGGGACAAAGAGAGTAGCTTTTGACTTTGTAAAGAAACACACAGTTGACAATGTGAGGATCATCCTCCTTGGAAGAAATCATGGCAAGGGAGAAGCTATAAGAAAAGTGAGTCTGAGCTATACAATCATTTCATCTATTGTGAGTCATTTTATATGGTTGAAGGGATTCCTTTTCTGCTACTTGTGACAGCAATTGATTAAAGCTCTTTACTTCTGTGAAAGCATTGTAAAACAGGGAATGCTTCATTCTCGTGGGGAATTACTTCTAATGCTGGATGCTGATGGTGCAACCAAGGTTAATGACCTAGAAAAACTTGAAAGTCAGGTTTGTATTAGCTTTGACTCTTCATACCAATAATATAATACTGCAGTTATGTTAGTTTTCTAGTTTTCACTTTCATTTAAAAATTCACCTCAAGTGGAAATATTAATCAATTTACTGCCATATACCTGATCTTCTCTGTATAGATCCATGCAGTCGCCAGAAAGGAGTATCGTTGTAAAGATTCGACACCTGGTGATTCCAATTTTAGATTATCTGATGTCCCAGTAGCAGCATTTGGTTCTCGTGCTCATCTTGAAGAGAAAGCTTTAGCAACAGTTAAGTTTTGTTAATGCCACTCACTATTTTATACCTGTGTTTCATTTGTGCTTAAAGCTTCTTTTAGTTGAACTAGTTTACTTTGTTTCAGAGGAAGTGGTACCGCAATTTTTTGATGAAGGGTTTCCATATTGTGGTTCTCTTGACTGCTGGTCCTGGTATTCGTGATACACAGGTGAGTTTCATCTTTATATATTTTTTTGCCATTTGACACCTCAAATTTTCTTCATTATTGTCGTGTCATAATTTAATAATGTATACTGAAATTGGAGAAATTTTGTTACTATTATCTAATATGTAATTCTTGGTGCATCAGTGTGGTTTCAAGATGTTTACTAGGACTGCAGCAAGGAAGCTTTTCACAAATATCCGCCTGAAAAGGTGTTTGGACCTTCTTACCCTATTGAATCTCCCCGTAAATTCTGATAATTTTTCCAAAAATTGAGAATAGAATTTGTCAATTGCTTCTTATTCTCAGCTGCTTTCATTTTATTGGCTTCTTTGTATAAGCAATGATTTATTCAATCTGTGAGCTGCTATTTATTATTCACTTGAATTTTGTACATTGCTATTACTCACAGAGCAAATTGGACCATGCAGGTGGTGCTTTGATGTTGAGATAGTTTATCTATGCAAAAGGTTTAACATCCCAATGGTGGAGATATCTGTGAATTGGTCCGAGATTCCTGGATCCAAGGTGAATCCCCTGAGTATCCCCAACATGCTTTGGGAGCTTGTGCTTATGTCAGTTGGATACAGGATGGGTATGTGGAAGACCGCCCAATGAGCCTTCAAGCCTCTGATTGGATCATAACTATGCAGTATTAGTTTTTTTAAAGCCACACGATCTAGTTCAGTGCAACAGAGACAGCAACACAGATAAGGCAACCGTAGGTTATACACATCTTTTAAATTATAGTTGAGCAGGCAAAAACTCAGTTTTATTCTTATTTATGCTGAGACCCTGAGCTAACCATTAGCAAAAACTACAAGAAATAATCCTTCTGGTTGACACCACATACTGTAAGGGAGAAGCTGTATTTTACAATTTTAAGGGCATTTCAATGTCAATGGCAATGCTCCAAGAAGAGTAAATTATGCTTTGAGAGGAGACGCTTGGACAATAGTGTCCTCTGAAGATTAAAATCAGGCTAATTTTAGTAGATAATGTTTCTCATCTATCTTCTCATTGACATGTTAAAAAATTCGGTGATAAGAAAATATCGGACCACCCAAATTACTAGCTCGACAACTCTTTGACAATGGACTTATTTTGAATCTACCAAAGACTCTACTTTCAATTTTGGTATGATCGATTATCATCTTAACAATAAAATCTTCATTAATCTATATTCAATGTGCCTGTCATTTGGGTATCCATCATAACAAGATGAGATATTAAACTTGATGACTTGTGTCTTGTAGCTGTTTGGATCACATGTATTAGGAAGATGACTCACCTGATGATTCAGTTTTCATATACAAATTGCGACCAAACCACTGAAAACAGAGTGAAGAGACTTTGATACAACAAAATCTGGCAAGGATATCAAATTCTAGTTAATCAAGATTGCGCCAAAGGCTTGGAGCTACAAGGATATCTTGACATAGATAATCATAGTTGGATGATATTCGGTTTTGTTAAGGAGAGAATTTGGGTGATTTGTGATCCTTGATATTGTGCGGGTCACTAAACATGATTAAGAGGGTATATGTTGTGTGGATTGTATCTAAGTATGTACTCCTGTGAGAAGGAGAGATTGCGAGAATAAAAAGAAAAAACAATACAACTTTTTCCTCTTTGTAAGCATTTGTCAATTTTCCTTTACAAGAAAAATCATTTTTCAGCTTGCCAGAGAGAAGGGTGGGTTTGGTATCTCAACTTCACCATTTTCATAATTAATTCATTAGTACTTTTTTCTTGATTTAACGTTATTGGAAAGTAAACAAAACCGTTAAACAGCGAACATTGTTAATGAACAAGGACTGTCAAATCGAAGTCAATTGAAATATCAAATAGATATATAGTTCTTTTTTAGTCAAAGTTTTACATTAATTTCACCTTCAATCAAGAAGATTTTCCATTAAAGAAAAGAGTTTTGCTACCCAACCCTATGTTTTTAGCTGTAAATTTCCGTGATGAGCTCACCATTCTTATCCCAGTTTCAAATTAAAAGTTGATATCTGCTCTAAAATATTCCTATATGAAATTTTCTTATTAGCCTTGTTACGCAAGCCAGTTCACTTTTATAGAGTAGTTGGTGTTCGTTCATACTGTAATGGAGTTGTTACAGTTCTTACGTACATGGATCTCTATCTAATAAGGCTTTGAAAAATGAAAAAGAAAAATATCAAAAAATTGTTTCCATCATATTCCTTTCCATTACGGTAGAAATGTTAAGCACTAATCAAAACTATAACTCCAACATGAGCAATCTTATTTTTCATAATCTCAAAACACAAGCTTCTTTCTTCTTCAAGGAGAAGATAAAGTCTGCTCGATTGGCCCTCACCGATGTTACACCCGCAGAACTGTAAATTTATTCTTTATATTGTTCCATGCAGATAATGAATGTTTATATATTTTCTTCATGGATTTTTTCTTTTTTAATATAATTCATGTTGCCGGGGCTTTAAGGTTGACAGAAGAAGCGACAAGTGGAAATCTATGGCCACCAGATACACGTACCATGGGTGTGATATCAAGGGCTGCCTTTGAAGTTGATGATTATTGGCGGATTGTACATATTGTACACCAGAGGTAAGTTACGATGAGTGTTCTCAAGTACAATTAAACTGACTATTTTAAACTTCCCTTGATTTATTCTACATTATAATTAATTTAGGTTTCTGAAGTTTGATGGGAAGAACTGGCGAGCCTCTTACAACGCTCTAATTTTACTGGAACACCTTCTAACTCATGGACCCAAAAGCGTTGCTGAGGAGTTTCAGAACGATGAAGATGCTATAAAGGAGATGGGAAAGTTTCAATATATTGATGAGAAAGGGTACTGCTTAATCGCTAATTACTGCTTTATTTGATGATGTGTTCATCATGCTGCTTCACCTTCACTTCATTTCAAACTCATATCTATGTTGATTTCATGCGTATGTGTTATGCAGTTTCAACTGGGGCTTCAGTGTCAGAAAATTATCTGAGAGAATAATACAACTTCTCGAAAGTGAGTCACTACTCAAAGAAGAGAGATCAAGAGCTCGTAAGCTAAGTAGAGAGATTAAAGGGTTTGGGAGCTTCACCCAGCAGCGATCCTCAACAATGGATGAAGGTTTCAGAGACTCAAATGTAAAAACATACGGGAGATGTAGTTCTTACTGTAATGATTATATAAATGAGCATGACAAACTGGGGGACTTGAGCCAGAGTTTCTTGAATGAGGAAAGGACTGAAAAATTACCTGAAAAGCCACCAAAGAATTCTGAGTTCTGGGCAAATACCGCTGGAGATAATGGATATCTTAAGGAAGAAAAACACCCATTCTTGTGGAAAGACGAGCTTGAATCTACAGCATCATTGCTTTCGTCTATCAGATGAAGTTTTAATGAATAATCAAAATTCGGATGTCTTAGAAGTTAAGTGATGGTGCTGTGGTGTAGCGATTGGTACTGTTTTGATGAAGATAAATCGAGTCACCTCTATTACGATGTTTAGCTATGAGACACAGTTAATCATAGCAAAGGTATCTACAGAAATTTCCCAAATAGAACAAATTGTAAAATGAAATATATTTTCTGTACTATATTTCCTTTTATTTGACTTCTATTTCCTTGTAAAACATTTTTATTCTATTTTCATACTATTAGAATTTCTTTGTATATACCGTACAACTTTAAATCAATAATATAGTGACAAATATTTTCTTGTACTCTCTCGCATGTTTGCTCTCGCCACTCTAGCAAACTCTTTTTTCTTTTAATCTAAGACACTGCCACTCCAGGTGAAGTTCCAAACATTAATGATATCATGAGTTTCTCACCTCATGTGCTCTTATTGTTGTGACTTTGGATCTTATATTGCATGAGTTAACCACCTTCAAGCAAAAACAATTTTTTTCTTTTTGGTGTCAGGTGATGAGTGTGTTGTCCTTAGGCGGAATAACACTTGGGTAGTTCCATTGTCTCCTCAATCGAATTTGATGGTTATCATTGGGTTGATAAGGTTAAACATCAAATTAATGGGTTTATTGAGTGATGCAAAACTCATCTAGTTGCCAAGGGTTTTTATCCTTATGTTGGTATGAATTTTAGAAAAACTTTTAGTCTTATTGTCAAGTCCACTAACATTCTTACTCTTACTACCATGTCTTGTTGACCACTATGTCAACTAAATGTCAAGAATTTTTTTCTTTCAAAGGCATCTTGATGAAGAAGTATTCATAGTGTAGCCTCCTAATTTTACTAACCCTAACAAACCGCTTATCTTTGTTGTCTTATTAAAACTATTTATGGCCTTAAATAGACACCTCGTGCATGATACCAACAATTATATTCCTTTCTACTTGACTATAGGTTTCTCAATACTTAATCTAATCCCTAATTGTCCATTTGTCGCACCTTATCATTTATTGTGATCATGCTTATTTATGTGGACTATAGATTTGTCAATACTCAATCTGCTTAGTTGTGACTGGTTATGTTAGTTATTATAGATTGTGTATCAATCTTGTGTTTTACTTTTACTTGTCAAGACTTGAGTTCACTCAACTTCTTTTTTGGTATGAAAGTTTTTTGACAGTGCACCATCCTGTATGTTTCTCAACGTCACTACATGATAAATTTGCTACGACACTTTTAGCTTGACAGATGTGTTTTGTATGCTACGCTTTTTGTCTATTCTAAGACATTATAGTCCTGATGCTACACTTTATCACAAAATCATTGGTGGTCTTTAGTACCTTACCATCACTCGACATGATATTGTGTTTATTTATATTTTAGTAGCCCAATGACTATTTGCTCCTGCTCACCAAGGCATGTATGTAGTTAGACACATGTTTTTGTATATTAGGGGTTCTCTATTTTATGGTCTCATTTTTCATTATGACTCCATCCTTCATCTCTTACCTTGTTTTAATGCTAACTGGGTTATTGATGTTTTCACTGCCAATCTATCATTGGTGATTGTGTTTTTCTTGGTTGTAAACTTTTTTATTAGACTGTCAAGAATCTGGTTTTTGTGTCCCATCTAGTATGGAGTCAGAATATTGTGTCTTCTCTCATGTTGTTCTTGATGTTCGGTGATTCTGTTATTTTCCTGCATGAGTTCGACATTGTTTTTTACTCGTCTGGGCTCCTCCTTTGCGACAATTAGTTTGCTCTCTCCACATGGTCGCTAATTTTGTTTTTCATGCTCACACTTGACATATCAACATCAATTTTTGCTTCATCCTTACTTGGTTGCTCATGAGGCTTTTTGTTCAACATGTTCCTAGGATCTTTCAGCTTGTGGATATATTATTGAGTTGTCTCACGAGCACTTTCTTTCTTTGTGTCTCTAATTGCAATTTTATGAGCTCCCACTGCAATTTTGAGAGAGAGAGTTAAATGAGATGTTTTTTTTTCTTTTTTTAATTATTGATTATGTGGGTAACCATTATGAGAAAGGTTTTTGAATGATCTTAATTTTTACTTTGTAGTTATCTTCAACAGCATGCGTCAAAGGATAAATCACTCTCTTATGAGGTATTTTTTGTTTCCGTCATCTGAGCTAAGATTCGGAACAATAAGAGCTGATTGTAGTAGAATTGCTAGTGTAAAATTGTGGTTTGTGTTTCTTCTTGAAAGATATAAGAAATTTTTTGTCTCTTTGTGTATGTTCATGATGTATTGAGTTGCTTATGTGGCCTTACTAAATAATCCTACTAAAAGCAAAATATATAATGCTTGTATGAGTTTGTTCTTTATTTTAACTGAAAATTTGTTATTGTTTATAGGCTGAAAAGTGAATGTTTCGTATTGATGGCAATTTGAAATGTGGTCTTCAATGTTGTTTAATCTAGTGTATAAAATGATATAATAAACTTTGTATGAACACTGAAAGTGAATCCACTTCTAACAGAATTTTAGGGATTAATATTCATATTCTATTTGAGGTTTGGCTTTACTCTGGCATCTTCTGCATTGCAATTACACTAATTTACTGCTGAGTTGGTTGACAGGTGTTGATTGTTGATGGTGGAAGTGTTGATGGGACACAAAGAGTAGCTTTTAACTTTATAAAGAAATACACAGTTGACAATGTGAGGATCATCCTTCTTGGCAGAAATCATGGCAAGGGAGAAGCTATAAGAAAAGTGAGTCCAAGCTATACAATCATCTCATCTATTGTGAGTTATTTTATATGGTTGAAGGGATTCCTTTATGCTACTTGTGACAACAATTGATTGAAGTTCTTTTCTTCAGTAATAGCAGAATTACTTCTAATGCTGGATGCTGATGGTGCAACCGAGGTTAATGACCTAGAAAAACTTGAAAGTCAGGTTTGTATTTGCTTTGACTCTTCATGCCATAAATTTAATACTGTTGTTTATGGTAGTTGTTTAGTTTTCATTTAAAATTCGCCTAAAGTGGAAATATTAGTCAAGTTACTACAGTCTACCTGATCTTATCTGTATAGATCCATGCGGTTGCCAGAAAGGAGTATCGTCGTAAAGATTCCACATCTGGTGATTCTGATTTTAGAGTATCTGATGTCCCAGTAGCTGCATTTGGTTCTCGTGCTCATCTTGAAGAGAAAGCTTTGGCTACGGTTAAGTTTTGTTAATGCTACTCACAATTTTATACCTGCGTTTCATTTTTGCTTAAAGCTTCTTTGAGTTGAACTAGTTTACCTTGTTTCAGAGGAAGTGGTACCGCAAATTTTTGATGAAGGGTTTCCATATTGTGGTTCTCTTGACTGCTGGTCCTGGTATTCGTGATACACAGGTGAGTTTCATCTCTATATAATTTTTTCCATTTGACACCTCAAATTTTCTTCATTGCTGTCTTAGCCCTTTGGTGTTGTTAACTTTTGTTGCTATTATCTAACATGTACTTCTTGGTATATCAGTGTGGTTTCAAGATGTTTACTAGGACTGCAGCAAGGAAGCTTTTCACAAATATCGGCCTGAAAAGGTGTTTGGGCCTCCTTCCCCTATCGATTCTCCCCTTAAATTCTGACAAAGTTTCCAAAAATTGAGGAGAACAGAATTTGTCAATTGCTTCTTATGCTCAGTGTGTTCACTAAGTGGAATTTAATATCTTTAAGCTGCATTCATTTTATTGACTTCTTCATATAAGCAATGATCTGTTCCTTCTGTGACCCCCTATTTATTATTCACTTGAATTTTGTATTTTGCTATGACTCACAGAGCAAATTGGACTATGCAGTTGGTGCCTTGATGTTGAGAGAGTTTATCTATGCAAAAGGTTTAACATCCCAATGGTGGAGATATCTGTGAATTGGTCTGAGATTCCTGGATCCAAGGTGAATCCCCTGAGTATCCCCAACATGCTTTGGGAGCTTGTGCTTATGTCAGCTGGATACCGGACGGGTATGTGGAAGATTGCCCAATGAGCTTTCAAGCGTGACTGGATTATAAATCCAAAATTAGTTTTTTAAAGCCACACGATCTTAGTTCAACTCAACAAAGACATCAGACACTGATTAGACTACCGTAGTTTAGACACATCTTTTAAATTATAGTTGAGCAAGCAAAAGCTCAGTTTCGTTCTTATTTATGCTGATCATGAGCTAACCATGAGCAAAAACTACAAGAAATAATCCTTCTGGTTGATACCACATATGGTAAGGGAGAAGCTGTATTTTGCGGCTTTAAGGGCATTACAATGTCAATGGCAATGCTGCAAGAACAGTAAATTATGCTTTGAGAGGGGACGCTTGAACAATAGTGTCCTCACAAGATTAAACTCAGGCTAATTTAGTAGGTAATGTTTCTCATCTATCTTTTCCTTGACATATTCAAAAATTTGGTAATAAAAAAATATCAGAACACCCAAATCACTAGTTTAATAGTTTTTTGGGGATGGACTTATTTTGAATCTACCAAAGACTCTAAGTTCAATTTTGGTATAATTGATTATCATCACAACATTTACTTTATTATTCTATATTCAAAGTGACCTCATTTGGACATTGATCACAAGTTTACAATGAGATGAGATATTATACTTACAAGTTGTGTCACATGGCTATTTGGATCATGTGTTCGGTAGATGACTCAGCTGATGAATCCGTTTTTATATACAAATCGTGACCAAACCATTGTAAATGGCGAGAAGAGACTTTGATACAACAAAATCTGGCAAGGACATCAAGTTTTATCCAATCAAGATTGCACCAAAGGCTTGAAGCTACAAGGATATTCTGGCATAGATAATCATAATTGGATGATATTCAGTTTTGCCAAGGAGAGAATTTGGGTGATTTATGGTCTGGAACATGATTAAGAGGGTATATATTGGATGGATTGTTTCTAAGAGTAATGTGATATGTACCCATTTTTGGTACACAATTTATATAAAAAGTGATGTATCATCATGTAATTAGGTGATTTTAAAACATGTGTCATCATATGATAAAGAAACATCCAATCACATGATAACACCTCATCTGTGTACACAAATTGTGTATCAAAAATGGGTATATATAGTTTTATTGTTGTTTCTAAATATGTATTTTTGTAGGAAAGAGAGATTGAGAATAAAAAGAAAAAACAATTTCTTCTTTATAGGCATTTGCCAATTTTCCTAAAAAGATATATTGTTTTTCAGTTTAGTATAGAAATCGTATATTATTATAAGGACAACTAAACGGCTTTGGTGTCTCAACTTCTTCATTTTTATAATCAATTCAGTAGTATTCTTTTGTTGATTTAATGTTACTACAGGCTGAACAAAATCATCAAAAAAACAAATTTTATTAACGAACAAGGACCAAATATTTTTTGTTAAGTCAAAATCAACTAAAATGTTAAAGAGATATATAGTTCCATTTCTAGGTCAAAATTTTACATTAATTTTACCATAAAATTAAAAAGATTTTCTAATAAAGAAAAGAGCTTTACTAACCAATATTATGTTTTTAGCTGTAAATTTTCGTGGTGAGATCACCATTCTTATTCCAATTTGAAGTTAAAAGTCAATATCTGCTCTAAAATATTTCATACATGGAATGTCCTTATTAGTTTTGTTATACGAGCCAGTTCACTTTTATGAAGTAGTTGGTGTTCATTCATGGAGTAAGGAATTGTTACAGTTTTTATGTACATAGATCTATATCTTAATAGACTTTGAAAAATGGAAAAGTAGAACATCAAAGAATTCTTCCAAAATATTAAACTTTGACTAATTGAAACTCTTTGATCAAGGCAATTTGGTTTATAAAGTTCCAACAATGTCTCCCCTAAACCAAACTTGTTTTTCATTCCTAGTCTTGTTGCAATTTTTGTGAAAGTTAGCCCTTCAAGTGCTTTAGTAAAAATGTCAACCTTTTGTTCATTAGTCCTGCAATACTCAACATAAACCACACCTTCATTCACTAGCTCTCTCAAAAAATAATATCGAATTTAAATATACTTTGTTTTTCCATGAAGAATTGGATCCTTTGAAATTGAAATAGTTAAACTATTGTCATAGAATAAGGTTGTTAGACCTATTTGAACATGCTTGAGCTTCTCCAAAATTTCACGCAACCAAAGTAGATGACATCTTGCAAAAGAAGCAGTAATATATTCAATTTCTGTGATAGAGAGTGCAACAATAGGTTGCTTCTTTAAACACCATGTTATTGCTCCAGTTTTAAGATAACAAACATAACCTGAAGTGTTTTTGCTATCATCTGCACTTCCTGCTAAGTCACTATTAATATAGCCAACAAGATTAACTAGCACATTTGCTTGATAAAAAATACCATAATCAATAGTTCATTTCACATATCTCAAAATTCTTTTTGTTGTCTCTTAATGATTAGAGAATGGTTTCCCCATAAACTTGCTTAGCAAACTTACAATATTCATAATATTAGGCCTTGTAACTGTCAAATACATTAAGTTTCCAACCAAACTTCAAAACATAGTTGAATTAACCAACTTCTCCTCACCATGTTTGCTTAATTTCAATCCTGTAATACAAGGAGTTGAAACAATATTTGCATTCTCCATTTTGAATTTTCTTTTAAAAACTCTTTTGCATAACTCTCTTGAATAATGAAAATTTCATGCTTGGATCTAAAAACTTCAATTCCAAGAATTGATGTAATTAACCCAAATCAGTCATTTCAAATTCATTATTCATTAAAAGTTTAAAACCATTCAACAACTTTAAATCATTTCCATTGAAAATAAGGTCATTAACATAAAGACTTACAAATATGAAGCCTCCATGTGAATTGGTTTCGGTGTAGAAAATGTGCTCGAAAGGACATTTCTGAAAATCACTCTTCTTGAAGTAAGAATCGATGCAGTTGTACCAAGTTGTTGGTGACTACTTAAACCCATATAAAGTTTTTCTCAATTTGTAGACTTTATCTTCTTCTCCTTTTTCACAAAACCAGGAGGTTGTTCAAGATAGACTTCTTCTTTAAGTACACAATTTAGGAAAGTCGATTTCACGTCCATTTGGAAAATCCTCCAATTGTTTTGAACTGCAAGAGAGATCATCAATCGAACTATATCGAGCCTTGACATTAGAGCAAATACTTCTATAAAATCTTCTCCTTCTTTTTACTTGTATCCCTTTGCAACAAGCCTCATTTCATGTTTATTGATGGAGCCATTTGCATTCATTTTTGTTTTGTATACCTATTTAACACCAATGGGTTTTTAATGTGGAGGAAGATTAGTAAGCTCCCAGGTTTCATTTTTTTTTCAATAGTTGTTATTTCTTATTTCATGACTTTTTTCCATACTTCTTTTTTGCTTGCATCATCAAAGGAGATTAGATCTTCTCCTACAAAAAAAGCAAAAAATGCAAAATCATCATATTCAATAGCCTCGGTTGAATCTAAGAGTTATTGCACACTTCTCATTCTTCTTAGAAGAGGACTTGGAAAAGTTTTTGATGAAGAATCTGATGAATAACTTGATAGAGTTCTTGGTGAGTGATAAGGATTTTCTTCCTTTGAGTCTTTTTCTTTGTTTAAAGGAATGTGTAGCTCAATTGCTTTGTCTTTTATATCTTTAAAGCTTGAATTTTCATCAATATGAACATCACGACTTATTGCAACCCTTTGTGTCTTTGGATTATACAACCTATAGGCTTTGCTTCTTTCATTGTATCCAACAAAAATGCATTTTTTAGACTTATCATCAAACTTGTTCCTTTTTGCCTGCGAAATGAATGAGTAAGCAACACTCTCAAACATTTTTAAATATTCAATTTCAGGCTTTCTTTTGTACCTTGCCTCATGTGGTATGCAATCTTTCAAACACTTTGTTGGAAAACAATTAATAAAATAACCTGCATAAGAAACAACCTCTACCTAAAATTCATTTGGTAAATTTTTCTTTTAAGCATACATCTCATGCTTTCAAAATAGTTCTTTTTTTTTTTCACTTGCACTGTTCTGTTGCAGTGTAAGGCTTACTGTCAACTCATACCTTATGCCTTGTTCTCTAAAATATTTTTCAACTTCATTTGAAATGTACTCGCCACCATGATTCGTTCTCAAAGTTTTGATGTGAATACCAGTATAATTCTCAACTTCAGCTTTAAAATCTTTAAAAGCTTGAAATGTTTGTGATTTTTCTTTAAGGAAATCAATCCACACCTTCCTTGTGAAATCATCAATGAAAGTGATGAAGTACTAGTTACCCCCAAGAGAATCAGTTGGCAATTTTCCACAAAGATCATAATGGACAAGTTCCAATGTCCTTTTTGCTCTCGAGCATGATTGTTAAGGGAATGGGTCTCCGTATGGCTTTCCAAGTTGACAAGCTTTACAAATCCCTTCAACTTGATCAATTTTAGGTAGCCCTTTAACCATCTCTTTTTTTATAACAACTTCAAACTTCTATAATTCAAGTGCCCAAACCTTTCATGCCACATCTTGGCAACAATTTTGTTGATAGCAGCAGAACAAGATAAATTTATGGTCTCAAGTTTGAGAGGAAATAAGTTATTATAGGTAACACCAATTTTTGCAATAACCTGATTTCCTTTTGATATAGTACAAACATTATCATGGATATGCAAATCATACCCTTTCTTCAGAAGATGACCAACACTAAACAAGTTACTTTTTAAACCAGGAACAAAATAAACTTCAAACATTTTTTCAACATTTCCAAATTTTGTTTTAAAAGAATCTCACCAATTGCTTCAATTTTATTAGTACTAGCATCACCAGTCACTACTTCACCATGATCAATTTTAGATAAACTAGAAAATATTTTTTTGTTACCTACCATGTGTTTGCTAGTACCACTATAAAGGTACCACACTTCATCAACCTAGCTATCATGAGAAGCAAGCAACAAAGTCTCTTCGTTCTTACTTTGGTGAATAAGGCATGTTTGATTTTTCTTGTCATTTGCTTAATAGTTTGTAATTTTATGTTGAGGATTGTGACAATAATTGCACTCAATATAGCCACTTTGCTTGTCATCTACTTGTTTGTGCCAACAATCGACAACTTTATGTTCAGGTTTATGACAATAGTTGCACTCAATATAACCACGTCCACGTCCATGTCCTCGTCCTCTTAGATAACCACGATCTCCTCCTTTTTGTTGAGACTTTCCATTGTCATCATTTTAACGGCTATTGTTGTGTTGATTATTTCTTCCTTTTCCATGAGAACTAGAATCACCACGTCCTTTGAAATTTGTGCCCCTATCACAATTTGATGAACTATGACCTCTTGTAGTTGTCACTTGAGATTTAAGAGTTTGATCAGGTTGTTGTGGTGGGGGAAACAGCAAATTGATCTTCACTTCATGGGCTTTCAGGACTCCTTGCAAATATTCCAAAGTCAAGCTCTTGATATCTTTTTTCTACTCAATTACAATGATCAAATTAAAATATTTTTCTAGAAGAGAACGAAGGATCTTTCGAACAAGCATGAGATCATCTAAAGCTTCATCATTCGAGGCCATTTGATCCACAACAAAATCGACTTTTGTAAAATACTTTGCAACACTTTCATTCTCTTTCATCTCTAGTTTTTCAAACTCTAATCTCAAAATCTGAAGTTAGACATTCTAACTTGTTCATCACCTTTGTAAGCCTTTTGCAAAATCTCTCAAGCCTATTTCAATGTTTTTGCTTTGCAAATTCTTTCTTATGCCACTTTTTCTATTGTGAGATTAATTTTATTAAAAGCATCTATATCCTTCTTTCTATTTTCCACCAAACTTTTTTCTCAACATCACTCCATGCTTCTTCATTTTTAGGTTCGACAAACCCTTTATCAACTCTTTTAGCCAAACTTAAGATCTATTGCTCCAATAATCATAATCTTCTCCATTGAATGTATATGGAAATGGAGTGGCTATATTTCTTGTTGTCATTTTAAACTGAGCTTTGATATCAATTGAAAGGCACTAGATCTTATATTTGATAAATGTAATGACCAAGAAAATATAACTGGAGAACGAAGCTTCCTCTTGTTACCACTTATTAGTAAACAAAACTTGGCTTATATAGTCATTATAAGAGAAGTCTAAAAACTAAATTCAAAACAATATTAAATAAAACATTACATTTCAAGATAATTTAATTAATTGAAAGACTTTTGATTCTCCCAAAATATTGAACTTTGGCTAATTGAGACTCTTTGACCAAGGCAATTTTGTTTAGAGTTCCAACAGTTGGAGTTATTGTTTTGATTGGTGCTTAACATTTCTATCATAAAGGAAAGGAAAAGGATGGAAACAGTTCTTTGATGTTTTTCTTTTTATTAAATTAAATTATCTTGAAAATGTAATGCTATATTTAATGTTGTTTTGAATTTAGTTGTAGGCTTCTCTTGTATTGGCTATATAAGTCTAGTTTTGTTTTGCTGTTAAGTGGTAACAAGAAGAAGCTTGAATTATTCTCCAATTATAGTTTCTTGTTCATTATACTTATCAAATATAAGATCCTGTGCCCTTCACCAACATGAGCAATCCTATTTTCCATAATCTCGAAACACAAGCTTCTTTCTTCGTCAAGGAGAAGATAAAGACTGCACGATTGGCTCTCACCAATGTTACACCTGCAGAACTGTAAGTTTATTCTTTATATTGTTTCATGCAGATGATGAATTTATTTTTCTTCATGGGTGTTTTCTTTTTTAATATAATCCATGTGGCTGGGGCTTTAAGGTTGACAGAAGAAGCGACAAGTGGAAATCTATGGCCACCAGATACACGTACCATGGGTGTAATATCAAGGGCTGCCTTTGAAGTTGATGATTATTGGCGAATTGTAGGGATTTTACACCGGAGGTAAGTTTACTATGACTTATTACTAAGTTAAGATTATATTATGATGTGATCTCAAAGTATAATTTTTTTTGTTTTCAATAACGGGATCTCGTCTATATTAGTTAAACGAGTAAACTTGGGATACAGTAATCAAACTTATAATTATTATACTAGATAAATCAAAATTTCATAAATATAACAGAAGTTTGAACTCAAATCTTTACCTTATAAGTTCTAATACTCTAACAATTTTACTAATTCTTGGGTCTTATCAAGTATAATTAAACTGACTATTTTAAACTTCCCTATTTATTTTCCATTATAATTAATTTAGGTTTCTCAAGTTTGATGGGAAGAACTGGCAAGCCTCTTACAACGCTCTAATTTTACTGGAACACCTTCTAACTCATGGACCCAAAAGCACTTCTGGGGAGTTTCAAAGCGATGAAGATGTTATAAAGGAGCTGGGAGAGTTTCAATATATTGACGAGAAAGGGTATTGGTTAATTGCTAATTACTGCTTTTTCGATGATGTGTTCATCATGTTGCTTCACCTTCACTTCATTTCAAACTCATATATATGTTGATTTCATGCGTATGTGTCATGCAGTTTCAACTGGGGCTTCAGCATCAGAAAATTATCTAGGAGAATAATACAACTTCTCGAAAGTGAGTCAATACTCAAAGAAGAGAGATCAAGAGCTCGTAAGCTAAGTAGAGAGATTAAAGGGTTTGGGAGCTTCACCCAGCAGCGATCCTCAGCAATGGATGGTGAAAGTTTCAGAGACTCAAATGCAAAACCATACGGGAGACGTAATTCTTACTGTACTGACTATATAAATGAGAATGACGAACTGGGGGACTTGAGCCAGAGTTTCTTGAATGAAAAAAGGACCGAAAAATCACCTGAAAAGCCACCAAAGAATTCTAACTTCTGGGTAAATACCGCTGGAGATAATGAATATTTTAAGGAAGAAATACACCCATTCTTGGGGAAAGACGGGCTTGAATCTACAGCATCATTGCTTTCGCCTACCAGATGAAGTTTTCATGAATAATTAAAATTCGGATGTCTTAAAAGTGAAGTGTTGGTACTGTAGTGTAGAGAACAGGTGGCTAGTAAGGTACTGTTTTGATGAAGATACATCTTTGTTGAGTCATTTCTGTTATGGTGTTTGGTTATAATACAGAGTTAATCATAGCAGAGCTATCCGCAGAAAATTCCCATATAGAACATGTTGTAAAATAAAATAAATGCTTATGTACTATATTTATTTCCTTTTATTTGGTTCTTATTTCTAATTAATCCTAATCTATTTATTTTAATTTGATAGGATTAAGGTTCCTTTTTGGATTATATTGTAACTGTATATATTTTACAATTTTGTATTAGTATATATAATTTAATTCACAATAGAATAATAAATATCTCTTGTACCCTTTAATTATAAAAACTGGTTTTTCCCTTTACACTGGGTTTCTTCTTTTTCTTCCCACAACTACCTCTCTGCACTTTTAAAAAGTTGTAGTTACACCCCCACAACAGAGCAACTCTTTTTCCATTGACCTGTCTTCTCGACATTAACTCATACGTTTTCTTCTCTATTCTTCCAGCACCTTCTCTCTCTTCAGCACACTTTTCGGCATTGCTCCTCTTCTTCCGAATCGCAAATCTACGAAAGATCCTACGCTCTCCCACATGTTTGCTTTTGCCTCTTAGTGGACTTTGTTTTTTAACGATTTGAGACACCTCCACTCCTTCTGAAGTTCCAAAGCGTCAATGATATCATGGTTTCCCCACCTCATGTCCTTCCTCGTGCTCTTGTTCTTGTGACTTTGGATTTTGTATTACATAAGCTGACCACCTTCAAGCAAGCACAATTCTTTTCTCATTAGCGTCAAACGATGAGTGAATATGTTACTCTTATGTGGAACAATAGTTGGGTTTTTGTTCCACCGTCTCCCCAATCAAATTTAGTGGTTGTCGTTGGGTTTACAAGGTTAAGCGTCGAGCTTATGAATTTATTGAGTGGTACAAAGCTCGTCTGATTGTCAAAAGTTTTCATTTGTACGCTAGTGTGGATTTTAAGTGTACTTTTACTCCTATTATCATGTCAACTACATTGGAACCATTCTTGCTCTTGCCAACCATGTATCGTTGACCACTATGTCAACTTAATATCAATGATGTTTTTCCTTCAAGGGTATCTCATTGAAGAAGTGTTCATGGAGCAACCTCCTAATTTTACTAACCCTAACAAACTACTCAATTTTGTTTTATCATTAAGGCTATTTATAGTTTAAACAAGCACTTTGTGTATGGTATCAATGATTGTACTCCTTTCTATTTAACTATGAATTTGTCAACAATCGGTCATTCAGCACATCTCATCATTTGTTATGATTCTACTTGTTTATGTGAATAATTGAGTTGTAACTGAATTTGATACATTGACTTTACAAATTGTGTATCAATCTTTTCCTCAATGTTTGTTTGTCAAGACTTAGGTTCAGTCGATTTCTTTTTTGATAGTGAAGTTTTTCAATAGTCCACCACCTTATATCATTGTAAGCGTTGCTATATGGTGAATTTGCTATGATGCTTTCAACTGGAGTCATATACTTTTTAATTATACTTTTTATCTATTCAAAGATATTATAGTCTGTCAATGATGTCCTATTTCTTGATACTATACTCTATCATAGTATAATTGATGGTTTTTAGTATCTTATTTTCACTCGACATGATAGTTCATTTTTATAAAATAGGTCTCATAACAACTATTTGCTCCTATCCACCAAGACATTCTTGTAGTCAAGCACATTTTCAGTGTATTAAGGACTTTATTTTGTGGGCTCATCTTCCATCATGACTTCAACCTTCATATCCTAGTTTATTATGATGCTAACTGGGTTGTCGATGTTTTCACTTTACAATATATCACTAATGATTGTGTTTTTCTTGGTACAACCTTATTTGTTAAAGTATTAACTTAATATTTAATTCAAAATTATTCAATTATATTTGTATACTTAAATTATATATAAAAAATATGCATATATAATTTTATTATATATTATAATTGTATTTAATTCATAATTCTACACATATTACTTTTATTCAGTTCTTAATCCTTCACAGATTACTTTTTCTTAAAATGACGATACTGTTCATTTATATCAATAAAGCTAGATAAACAAATTTTACTCTTTTCGATCAGCTATGTTTCTTCCTTTTTTATGGGTGCTTGCTGATAATAGTCCGATGACAAAAAGTATAATATAAATTAAATACCCACCTCTACTTTAGGGATTGATTAATCATTCAGTTTCAGACTGGCTGTGTAGAGATTTCAGGGAAGATTCTTTATAATGTAGTTATAACGTTGGGACTAAAATTGATTTGGCCCAAGAAATACTGTGACTAATATGTAGGCAGCAATGGAAATTGGTTGTCAACATCTTATATCTCAAGATAAACGACAAAGAAAGAATTTTGAAAATCAACTTCAGCCTTTTCAAAGTCATCACTCCAACATGAAAATAAACATAGAAGGATAGCAAAGGTAGAATGAAAAGGGGTTGCAAAAACAAAAACAGTACTTCTTTCTTCGACAATCCTATCGGTGGTGAACACTTAGAAGCACTTTCTATGCACGATTGATGGCCCAGATTCATCATACTCTGCCTTTGCGATCCACATCTGCACTTGAAAAACAAGGAAATCAGGCTATGAGAAACAATTGAGCAAAATATAAGAAACTTAGTCAGACTATGTATTTGGTGTATGTGCATATGAAAAAAGACTACCTGCTGGAATGTGCTAAGGGAAGCCAAGATGGATCCCCCAATCCAGACACTGTATTTCCTCTCAGGTGGTGCCACCACCTTAATCTTCATGCTACTTGGGGCAAGGGCAGTAATTTCCTTGCTCATTCTGTCAGCAATACCAGGGAACATGGTTGTACCACCACTGAGGACAATGTTGCCGTACAAGTCTTTTCTGATATCAACATCACACTTCATGATGGAGTTGTATGTAGTCTCATGGATTCCTGCTGCTTCCATGCCAATCATGGATGGTTGGAAAAGGACCTCTGGACATCGGAAACGCTCAGCACCAATGGTGATAACCTGTCCATCTGGCAATTCATAGCTCTTCTCTACTGTAGAGCTGGTCTTGGAGGTCTCAAGCTCCTGCTCGTAGTCAAGGGCAATGTAGGCCAGTTTTTCCTTCATATCTCTGACAATTTCACGCTCAGCTGTGGTGGTGAAAGAATACCCACGCTCAGTGAGGATTTTCATCAATGCATCAGTGAGGTCCCGACCGGCAAGGTCAAGACGAAGGATGGCATGTGGTAGGGCATAACCCTCATAGATTGGAACTGTATGACTGACACCATCTCCAGAATCCAACACAATACCTGCAGGCAAAGTCACAATACACATGTTTTAAAGCATGAAAAAACATTTTCCACAACACGTAAATAAACATAAATGAAATTTGAAGAAAACAACTGAAGGAATTCGACATCTCCAAAAATCAATGAGATGATTAACAGCTAGATGTATAAGGAAACAATCACTAGAATCAAAGGCATTCAACTCAATAACAAAGAGAAAATACTCCTCAAGATTCTAGTTACATCACAACTCAAGACTTCAAATCAATACCTCAGCCATTCTAGTGTCTCGTAATAACAAGATATGTTAATAGAGATAACACATTATTATATAATGTTGAGATCCTTACCAGTGGTACGACCACTTGCATACAATGAAAGAACAGCCTGAATGGCGACATACATAGCAGGGGCATTGAAGGTCTCAAACATAATCTGGGTCATCTTCTCACGATTAGCCTTGGGGTTAAGAGGAGCCTCAGTCAGGAGAACTGGGTGCTCTTCTGGTGCGACACGAAGCTCATTGTAGAAAGTGTGATGCCAAATCTTCTCCATGTCATCCCAGTTGTTCACAATACCATGCTCAATTGGGTATTTTAAAGTTAAAATACCCCTCTTAGATTGAGCCTCATCACCAACATATGCATCTTTCTGGCCCATACCAACCATCACACCAGTGTGACGAGGTCGGCCAACAATACTAGGGAACACAGCCCGTGGTGCATCATCACCAGCAAATCCAGCCTAAAAGGTAAAAACATCATCACAAAAGCCAGTGTTTCAAACAAACCAGTCAATAATAGCTTTAATTCATGTTCATTACCTTGACCATTCCTGTTCCATTATCACAAACAAGGGGTTGAATATCCTCAGAGTCCGCCATCTTCTAGTAATATCTACAATATCCAAGTACAATCACTTAAAACAAAAAATATAATAATTTATTAATCAAAACAATCACACCACATTGTCCATGTTTTGCCTCATTTTGAATTGTGATTATCAAATTTCAATCTTGATTAGTGGACAACTCTACTCTGTTCCTTAATAAAATAGCAATATACATTTTTATTCAGTAAGTGATCAGTTAATGCAAGAACATAATTTCTCAGTTAAAACAAGTACACAGCCAATGTCTGGTTTCGCCTCATTTGGCATTGAGAATATCAAAATTGAACAACGATTAACACATAATTAACTCTGTTCCTCCATTAATTTGATGATGCATTTTCATTAGACAAATTACTAAACAAAACACTAGATTAGGATACAATCTAAAGGCTACAATAACACAAATCACCCAAGATCATATCATAATTCATATAAATCAAAACCTAAATCTCAAATCGACGATTAAAACTAATCGCCGATCAATCCATTGACAAAATTAAGCAATTCACCAGATCTATTCTACGAGCTATATGTCAACAGATCGATGAGAAAGATAAAGGAAAATTATAAACAAACAGACTACATTGTTTCAAAGATTAAAAAATAACTGAAATGGACAGAAAAAAACACCTGTTAAGATGATGCGAAAGAATTGAAATCGCAGTTGGAGCCACGCAAAATGGAGGGCTTCTTGTTTTAAAGGCGAGAAGAGGAAAAGGGATTAATATTAAAGAAGAGCGAGATGAGATTTGAACCGTTGGATTACTTATTGGGTACAGCTTATATATAGCCTCGTTTGGGGTCATTATCCCTGCTGCATCTAGCTCCGTCCGCTTTTCCAGTCCTCTTCTTTTACAATTTCGCCCTTGAATTATAAAAAACTAAAATTAAAAATAAAAGATTAAGACTATATTAATTATATATATATATATATATATATATATATATAAGCTTTTTTATTCTGTCAGTGGGTGGTCATAACATAATTGAGTGACAACCATGAGATTGTTTGAGATGTTTAGATTTAAGTAAACAAAGCAAAAGGTGATTTTGTACAGTGTCTTTTCAAATAGACAAGAACCAAAGTTGCAGGGAGCAAACCTTTTGGCAGCACATAATAGCTGTCCACAACTCTCTGTCATTCGATTGCCCTGGATTTTGATCACAGCTTAAGCCTTCAAACTAGAGACCGCAGTGGGTCAGGCCAGCCTTAACCCAAGGCCTCAGCCTAACTTGCATGATTTGTAAGTCTAGCACTAGCAGGACCAAATATAATAGTGAGTCATACCCGTACACACCGTGACCAAAAAAGAGGACTCGGGCCACAAGCTAAGCCCCTTAACATGTCCAGTTCAAACCCTCCAAAATTGTTTTACTCAATTTAATTAATGGGTTTTTGCAAAATCAATCAAACCTCGGTAAGCATTCTGATGAATAGTGGTTATAGTACTGATTAATTGGAGCTCTCAAAGATTTATATATTACGCCAGCAAAGTAAGTGGTTATAAGATTCATATAAACCAGCAGATTTTTTTAAGTCTATGAAGCATCATAAGCAAAACACTCTAGGCCAAGAATACCACAGTTGAAACATCAGTCCTGCAGATGAACAAAATCAGTCACACAATTATTCATTTATAAGCACAAGCTTGTGAATGTTGTATTCAAGATTAAAAACAATGGTTTTGTGTGAGAGCTGAAAAGACATGATGTTACATTCATGTATAAAAAAGAAAGATCGATAAAGTAATGGCACACCAAAGAGAATCAAGAAGGTTCAGAACAATTCCACAGTTAAATTAGGTTTAGAAACAAATCATGAACTTGAAATGAATTACAATGTCTAAATGATGGACTAGATCCAGATGTTTGAAACAACATGAACACACAATCTCTAATTTGTATCTAACGAGCATCCTAGTTGTTGAATCCAATAGTTAACCAACAACAGACATGCTTGTTTACTTCTACAGGAATGGGGGTAATATGACCCATCGGCGTGGATATTTGGGTCTTCCGTCCTTCCCATCAAACAGCTGCAGATGTCAATGAATCATGAGTAAGCAGATTATTCTATATAATGGAAATAGCAAAGATAAGAAAACCATTGAAAATAAGATGCCCTTATCTCAGGAATCAAGATATCAGCATATAGTATTATAATAAATATCGAGAGATTCAAATGCCTCGAGATTGGCTTCCCTCCCCATTTTATATTTCATATGAACAAGTTAATATTATCATACCTTCACCTTCTACACAATAACAGTAGCAGAATAGGCTGTCAATGGAGGGTGATATGAAAACCAAGACATAAATCAACCCAATATAATGAAGATCCCACATTTTAATGTCCAAATGCAACAGAATAACAGTAGGCAACAAAAATTTAGAATGTACCTTCTTCAGGCGACGATGCTTTGCAAGGGCCCAATTAGTCATGATAGCAGCAGCAACCACAAGAAAGATATAACCTGCAACAGTCTGAGTTGCAATATTGAAACCCAACCACTGATAAATTTCAGTTGTGTAATTTGCACATGTCACAATATTGAACAGAAATCCATGAGGGATTTGATATCCTCCGCTGCCATTAGGGCTGCGAAGATTCTTCAACAAGATATGGCAATAAAAGTTTGAGACCTGACAAAGCAACCCAAAGCCAAAACCGATCTTCATTTGAAGGTCACTAACAGGGGTGTAAAGTGGGTGGTTCACATAGTAAGCAATGTAACAACCAAAGGTCCAATAGTATGCGCAATTGCGGAACACATTGGAAAGTGGTGAGGTTGCATGGCTGAAGCGGTGCACAAAGAAAGTTTCCGTGATTCGCTTTAAGTAGTGGAAACACCAGTAATATAAAGCATATGTCTGAACTGGGTGGATGACACGCTCCCCTTTGTAGCCAAAGAATTGGTACACAGGGAAGTAGTAAAAAACAGGATAGAGGATCAAAGGACCCAGGTATTCCCAGAAGAAAAGTGTACGGTAAGAAACTTGTGCCCCCAGGTCCTTGAACACTACAGTTAAATTGCTAGAGTTTCCATCACAGTAGTCCTTGAGACTCTTCTTGGAATTGAGGACAGTAGGTCTCTCCTTTGATCCCGGTGGGAGAGGGAGAGTCAGTCGCTGTCTGGAAGGGTAAAACTTTTTGGCTGTCAACAGAAGGCAAGCAAATTAGATTAATTCAAATTATATTGGTGGCATGGTTATAAGAGTATTGAATATAAGTCTAAGCAACAGAAATAGTATGATGAAATGAAAAATAAGTCTAATCAATGCGGAGGTCATCTTATCATGCTTAAGATATCAGAACAATTACCACACAGAAACATAGATAAAAAGAATTTCTGGAGCAATTTTTCTACCAGAAATGGTTTTTAAAAAAATAAAAATTGCACTGCCAAACCATGCTGTGTTGCAAATAATTCATTTAATGTAAAACTTAAAAGCGTTAACTAAACTTCCTGCAAAGGCAATGACCAGAAGAAATTAGAATGATTCTAAAAGGTCAACAAATTTTGCATCAATGAAGTTCCCCTTTTACAGAATTTAAGAAAATGTAAACCTCTCTCACATGGTTCGCATAATTTACACCAACAAAAAATGCATCGTTATTTGTCAATTACTGGAAAAAAACGGCAGAATCTATAAGCAAGAGCCAAAGTCTAATCTCTTTATTAGATATTGTGTATAAGTTGACCGAAGAAACAAACAAAAGTTTAAAAACTCAATTCTACAATTTGACAAGTATAATAGGCGAAAAAGAGAACCATATGAAGCACTTACTTCGCTTATAAATTGCCTCCTGCAAATCAGCTACGGTAGCCTGCAAAGCAAACCCAAAAACACATATAAAACAACCATCACAATTCACAAATGTTCACCGAAAAGATTAGCGGAACAAAACAAAGTAAAAATACCGAATCGTTAAATTCGAGGCCTCCTTTGACAACTTCTCTGCCACTGCGTGAAACTATGGAGACCTTCATTTTCGGGAAGAAATGAGAGAGACCCAAATGAGAAAATATTTCAAGCAACAAACCCTAGTTAGAGGAGAGGATTTTGTGCAAGAGATCTAATCTAACTGGATCAAAACATGTGGGAGGACAACAAATAATAATGAAGTAGTTATGGAAGTAGAGTAGCGCTTGGAAGACGAATTAAAGGCGCCTGGCAGAATAACTTGGTCACTATACCATGGATTTAAGGAAATTAAGGTTTCTCTGAAAGGATACCATTTTTGAACCGTTCTGATGTTGACACGTCACACATCTCTGACTGGGACCACCAAAGGCATGGCGCATTTGAATAATGGACGGTTGGCGTTAAACTCGAAGGACATTTATCTTTACACAACTTCTAACCAACCATATTAGTTTTTGCATTTATGGTGACATTCACAATCACGTATAATTTCAAAATCGTTGGGGAATCATTGATTAACTAATAATGCATCTCACCTGTCTTGCAAATTTCATAATAGGTCTAAAATATTCAAACAGGAAGATGAATCCAGGCAAACATTCTAACGTTGAACAAATAAATTTGTGCGAATTCGAACTGCAAAAGCCAACAGAAATTGTCATGGTTTCTCTGATTCATTTTTGTTCGTCCCGTGATCTTTTTCCACCGGAGGTAGGGTCGGCACACAAACAACAAACCAACGTTTTAGGTGTCAGTCTTTTAATCAAACAGCTTACAGGCATGCACGATTTGCAGTCTGATTAGGCTACGAAGTAAGAGAATTACAAGATCAGGCTTGTAGATGTTGTGGACGACGGAAGCACCTGAAAGAAGCGAGACGATAACTACAACGCAGGACCAAGCCAATGATGGAGTCCCTGTTGGCTGCGATCCACCTAATTTTTTGTTCGTCTTCCCTCGTAACACGGTGCCGCAAGAAGAAAGGAAAATGTTTTGTGTTATAATCTATAAATAAATGTGGGCTGAGCATGAGCTCACTGTGGCCTGAAAACAAAAGATTGTCATTGACACAAACAATTCATTTGGAAGGTGAATTTGCAAGTAATGACGATGGATTCAAATGCCAACAATAGCAATCCAGAAGCTTCCCAAGTCGTTGGAAAATCATGATTTTATTGAACTTTCCATACACTTAATTAAATTGACTTGTGTTGACCTTATAGAGGATGAAACACTTCACCTAAGCTTCTTCTTTAATTTTTCCCACATCCAAACAACATTCTTGCTCCTAGAATAGTCATATCCGTTTAACTCAAGACAAGACAATATATAGGGGAAATGACAATTTCTCATCCCTTTTTGTCTTAATGACAATTTTTTAATCTTTTGTCGAGATTTGTTAATAATTTTTGTTAAATTTTACTATAAATATGAAAAAAATTAAAACATATTTAATAATTGACTTTTAAAAATAAAATATTAATGTGATAAATTTAATTACTTTTTAACTTCATAGTAATATTGAAATGACATTTTTTATGATTTATTTAACAAATTCATTTGTTTTTCCTATTGACACCACTACCATCCTCATGCACCATTAACAACGTCACAATAAATGTGGAATTTGATTTAAGTAGAGCAATTGGGTCCTTCAACAATTGGATTCCACTGTCCTTCTTTGGCACCGCCATTCTACTTTATAATCTTTTTACTTTGTGTCATTCATCAATCTTCTCATCGATTCAATAGTTTAAACCCTCACCAAATTGGCTTTCAATTCCATACTCCATCTGAGTCCCAAGCCAATCATTTCAATCCACCCATGTGTTTGTCCTAGATTATTCGTCACTTTTTTCTATTCAAATTCAACCAGCATACCAAAGTTTAACATGGCAACCACTCATCCACTCCATTAAAAACTACAACTCCAACCTTAAGTAACCTCCCAAAAACTCGATTAGTAATTCGTCAATCAAATAATTTGAAACCAACAACCCAATTAATATGAATCCATCCAAAAATAGAAAAACACAACTTAAATGGAAATGTATGTTAAGATTTTGCAATTCAAATGCAATTGCATCATGATGGTGCGATTCTAATTAAATCACACCACTTTGATACGATTCTCATAAAATTTCATCATTTTTAATATAATTATGGTTAAACTCACATATGAATAGTGTGATTCAACCTGAAATGATGTTGGTCGGTAGGATTTCATTTAACTATCAATTTTGAGATGAAAGTTGAGAGATAAAAAAGAAAAAAAAGAGATAATAAGTGTTAAAAGGTGTAATAAGATGAATACTTAAAAAAAAGAATTATTGTGAGATTATAAAAAATAATGGGGTGCCAAAAGAAGAATAATGAAGAGTAAAAAAGATGTTCTTAATTATAATTAAGATTTAAAATTAAATAACAAAAAATCACCTAAATGCCCTTGTGTCGTTAAAGTTGACGGAAGAGATTTAACAAAATGTAGGAAAGTATTGTTTTTATGGTTGAAGAGTGGGAGCCTTTCATTATAACCAAAAAAAAAAAAAAAATTGAGGAAAAGGAATTCTTACCCATATATATATTAAACAATAAGTCAAACGATGTTCAATTTATATTACCCAACCCCCACATACAAATGTTACCAACAAGAGTAACTCGTCGACATATTTAACATTAATAATGGTGAAAGTTGCAAACTATTAATTGTGATTAAGTTAATTTTTTTTACATACATTTCTATCAAAGAAAGTTTGAGAAGATGAAAGATAAAGACTGCAAATGAGAGCTTTGCATATTTTGAACTTAGATTCAAACTGAATTTTTTCTAGTTCACTTCTCTTTGACCCTTGAATGGTACCCAAGGCTTTATCTTATTTTGGATTTTTGCTTTGGGAATCGACTTAGTCATTGGCATGAAAATAAACTCATAGACTCTAGAAAAGATGTTTAAATTTGGTGTAGTGTCTCATGAAACACGTATTTTATACAGAAAAATAAATATTTTTAACTTGAAGATTTTTATTTCAACTTGAAGTCTCGATATTCTTAACAAGTTAAATATTTTTGAACTCGAATTCAAACTTTAGGGATGGATAACTTGTCAAGTTTATGAGCTTAGAAAAATTCAATATGAATTCATTAATACGATGTTATTTTAACCAATACGTATTAAAATATTATCGTTTTAATAATATTTTATTTGATTACAGTATCAAATTAAGTTCAAAACTTGACTCAAGTTCAGTTTCTCTCAAGTAAGCCAAGTTTAAATAATTTTGAGATGATCTTAAGTTCAATTTAAATCAAATAAAGTTTGACTTAAGGTTAACCCAAATATAACCCCATTTCAAATAAAGCTCGGCTTAAGCTTGGCCAAATGTAGCCCTATTTCAAATAAAGCTTGGCTTAAGCTTGACCCCAATGTAGTCCCATTTCACATAAAGCTTGGCCCAAATGTAGCCCTATTTCAAATAAAGCTTGGGGCCCAAATGTAGCCCCATTTCATACTTCAATTTCAAAACTTCATATTTATAATTATTATAGGATTCAATTTATTTGTAAATTTATGAATTTTTTAAACCTATATTTTATTTATAGGTCTCGTTATCCTTCCAAGCCTAAAACAAACACAACTATTAATCTTCTTGTAAATGTTTTTCATTAGCATAATTATCATTTTTTTTTTAATTTCTAAAATTTATATTTGGAAAAACTATTGCAATTTATATTATTTTTAATGAAACAAAAAGTGAGTAAAAATATATATTTTTTTAAATCTGCCAACTTTATAGAAACAAAATACCTTAAAAGAGTATAATGAACTTATTTATAATTTCTTTCTAAACTTTTTTGAAATAATATTCAAAATACTATGCCCTTTCTAAGGCGGAAAACGGGGAATAAAAGTAAAACAATAAAATTTTTTTTTATTTTGGGTATATAAATATATATATATTCATATATGTCATCATATGATTGGATGATTTTGAATTAAGAATAAAACAATATTCAATCATATAATGATATATATGAGTATGTATATATTTATGTATCTAAAATAGGTATACATAATATTACTCAAAGTAAAAATATAAGGCCTAAAATACTTTGAAACCGGTTTTTGTTTAATTATTTTACATACACAAAAAAATCCCCAATGACAAGTAGACAATATTTAATTTATATTTATTTATGAGCCCCTCAACCCACTTGTGGCTCTTGTGTAGTGGTTGATATCTTTGTTCCTGGCCATGGAGACCTGCGCTCCAATCCCAGAACGCCACGCGTGTTTTTCCTGTAATGATTCCTGCTCTGCTTTTTTGAAGTCCCATTCATGATTTAGCCCTTGTGAAAGGTCATTGAATGGTGCACAAAGACCACCTTCCGCAAAAGGAATACGGTTTGTCTCATTTTACCATCTTCTTTAGGGATGGGGCCCCAGCTTTATTCAGAGTTTTGTTTGCTCTTTGTGATTTTTACAACTTCATTATTTATCCTTTGCTGTATCCCCACTCAAAACATTTTTTAATAACGTCAAAAAAAAAAGTCCCAAAATCATACATCTTGTATATGAATTAAGTAATATTATATCTATATATTTTAAATATATAAATAAATATATATTTATATATATTATTATATAATTAAATATTATTTTATTTTTAATTTAAAATTATTTAATCATATAATAATATATATTAAATATATATTTATTTATATATTTAAAATATGATAACTAAATTAGATTAATTAAATAAATAATTGATAGATAATTAACACTAAATTCTATATCAAAGCTCACATTATCTTTAAATTAAAATAAATATTTGACAAAAATATAATTGGCTGTGAATTGTGATAGACGTAAATACGAAAGTTTGATATTTCTCCAAATTTAGTTTCGTGGTCCCTTCATTGCAACTTGCCAGAAAGTAAAAAGAACTTTGGATTTATTAAAATGACCGGTGGACCATAAATCCCATTAACCGCTACATCTCGGTCCGCCCCCGCCTATCTTATCATATCGTTCATTCTGAGGCCTCCATGTCAACTGTGACATGCGTATACTTATCTCTTTCCTTCAAACGCCAATCGTGATTCGTGCCCGCATCCACGACATGGAAATTATCTCATACACCCATGCCCACCTTACCTCCTTTTTCAAACGGATATTATTCCTTACCTCATCTGACATCAACGGTCAGCGATGCAAACATCACAGAAGCTTCATAAAATAATAATAATATAATCAAAAGAGATCGAATTTTTTAACATCTATATATATATATATACAAAAGTAATCTCCTCCCGTAAAATACCTTGTTAACATGACTTATGTGGAGATTTATATAGAAAGATTTTTTTTATTTTTTACCTATCTTCCAAAAAAAAAAAATTCTATGGTATAAAAAAATTGAAGTGAAAGAATTCTGCAACACTAGAAAATAATTGAATCAAAAATTTATGATTAAACAATAAAATTTGTGAGAAAAATTCAGAGAAATAAATCGTTTGTTATTCTAAAGGATTCATATAAATATAAAAGAGAGAGAAATAAAAATTGTCGAATTTATTTAGAGAATTCATATTTGTTATAAAAATTTTATAACAAAATTATTTAAATTCAAATCAATCTTGATTCAAACTCTTATATTATATGTTTTTTTTTGTTTAATAATTAAAAATTAAATAATATAAGGTAAATTCATATTTACGACTTTATATAAAATATAATTTTATTATGATTTCATATTGTTATTATTATTTAATATTGTTATTTCATATTATTGTATTGTTTAATATTATTGTAATGTAATTGAAGTATTAATAATTAAAATTAAAAATAAATTAATGAAAATTCAAGTATAAATTAAGAAATAGACAAAGAACGGGTTAGCTCCAACCCCAACCCCCTGTTCCCTCATAAAAGCTGCATCTTAGCCTTCAAAATTTTTTCCAACAACTTTCTTCCTTTCATCCAATATCCAGCAACTACAATTGATTATTGAATTACCATATAAAATCAAATATTAGGGTATTTGCAAATATCTAATCGTTATTGAATTAACATATAAATATAATCTGAAAAAAAATAATCGCTTGGCGCCAAGTGATTTCAACCCCTTCATATGTTTTTCCGGAACTTTCTTTTTCTTTCATCAAATATCTAACGACTAAAATTGGAAAATATCATATGTCATCCTATCATATAGCCATCCATTATCGTTCAATTATGTTTTATCGTTGTCGATGATCGGTGAAGGCTACCGGTGGTCATGGTTCACAAATGTCTCTTTCTTTAGTGCTTCAAATTTTTAGTTTCTCGGAATTTTTATAATGAAGTGTCGCTTTAATTAGTTTTCATAGTTTATCAATATTTTAATTATTTTCTATTGAAATAAGATATAAAGATTCCTTCTAAAATATCAGAATTACTAAAAACAAAGCTAAAAAAAGGAAAGAATTTATCAGTATAAAAAATGAGAGAAAATCCCTTTATATAGGTAACGTAAATAAGGATATTTTAAAAAAGGAAATTACTGTTATAGTATTTTTTATTAGAATTTGAGATAGATAATGTATATACACACATAGTTGAAAAAGAGATTAAAAAATTCAATATCCTTGAAAATAAGTATTACGCACAGTAGTACATGCTCCTCACTTGCAGTTAAGGTTGAATTCGAGCAAAACCCGTTCAAGTTTGAGCTCAAAACGAATCAACCTTATATAGGCTCGATTGAGTTCGAGCTTGAGTTACTCATCAAATTTTTCAATTAAAAATTTTGATACAAAACGACGTCGTTTTGATAACGAAATAATTAAAAATTTGAGCTCGAAAAGAACCAAACTGAATTTAAATTGGATTTTTACGAGCTCGAACTCGAATTCGAGCTTTGCTATACAAATTGAGTCAAATTCGACAAGCTTAATTCGGTTCGAATCTAACCCTATCTGCAGTACAAAATTGACAAAAATGCCAGATCATTCTCTCCTTGATTCCTACGCTAGGATTCCTCAAATACTTTCCCGTTTCATCTGAAATTGCGACCTACATCTGCCCACACAGATTCGATCGTCACCGTCCACTTGTCCCTCACCTCCACATGTATACCGACACCTTCGCACAGCTCATCACGTGCTCTCGTCTAAGCCAACCACTTTCCGCCATGTCAAATCAAAATCCCTCGGACTTTTTATTTAACTGAATTAATTTCGGTCACTCTCACTCTTTCTTGTGTCGTTCTAGAGCGATCCTCAAAATACTGTTACACCAACTGCAACTGATTAGATTTTAAAATCTCCAAACGTGGTCACATTCCCTCTGAGCTTTCATTTCTGTCAATTTTTTTTTTTTGGTTATTTTTCTTCGGGTCTTTTGCGGTCGCCGGAGAATGGTGGAACCGGTGGGACACGAACTCGACGAGGAGTTGTCGCTCTTGTCTGATCATTGCAATGTTGACCGCTCCTGGCGGTTGAACTTCGATGGCTTTAAGTTGTCGTCTGAACACGTGGAGAAGAAGCCACCTCGCCGCCTCCATGACTGCCTGGGAGTTTTAGGTAATAATTACTTAATATATATATATATATATATATATATATATATATATATATATATATTTGTAATATCTGTTGTTTACTAATTCAATAAGCTTGAAATGGATTTTTTTATAGTTTTTTACTTTCTCTGCTTATCTAAATTGCTTATCTTATAGTTTCTTTAGTTACTGGAGGATTTATTCGATTCTGAAATTAGATGTTACATCATATGTTGATGTTATTATTTATTTTTAATGTACAATTTGAGTGATAGGGATAAACGAAAAAAATTGACAAGAAAATTAAAATTTTAGCTTAGCTTTCAAGGGCTGATCAGAGAACAAATTAGTTAAAGCTTGGGCTGAAACTTGAGAAGAAGGTATATAATTTATGCCGTATCTGCTTTAAATATGAGGTTTCATGGCGAAATTAAATTATATTTGAATTTTTTGAATCTTAATCTGACACTTTAGTGGCTTATTTTTTGGCTTCTGATCTTGTTAAGAGGTAGAGTTTGTAATTTTGCCACTAATTTGTCTGTGAGCGGTAGGTTTATAACTTTATTGTTAAGTCCATAATGGTGGTTCAAGAAATTAGAGGTTTTAGGTGGTACTGATTTTAGCTTTTATTCTTGGTTTCTGGTGATTTATAACTTCAGTGTGGATTCTATTATGAAAGTGCGAGAAATTAGAAAATTTAATGTGGTCCCGTTTTTAGCTTTTATTTTTGGTGTACGAATTTATTGAAACCCATATGCTTATTATTTTGTTTCTTTTCAAAACTTTCCCATTCTTGCTTGTACTTTCTAATATTAACATGAATTACGCTGAAGTTGAAACATAACCAGTGAAAAAAGACAGAATCTTTGGTTTGATTGGAGCCTTTGCATAAACTATTATTTTTAGTTGTTGCATCTTAAGCCACGCATGGTTTGACAAATATGAATTACTCCTGTTTATTTTTTGTTATGATTGATTCAGGTCCAGAAGATAACGTGGCTGAGTACTATCAGCAGCAGGTAGAGATGCTTGAGGGATTTAACGAAATGGATGCATTAGCGGAACGTGGTTTCGTTCCTGGGATGTCAAAGGTTTGTAATGTCATTACACCCTCTTCTCTTTCTGAGAAATGGTTGTGTACCTTGATTGCCCTGTACTGAAATTGGCTATCATGTTGCAGGAAGAGCGAGAAAACTTGGCTAGAAGCGAGAATTTGGCTATTAGAATATCAAACATTGCTAACATGGTTCTTTTTTCTGCTAAAGTTTATGCATCTGTCAGAAGTGGTTCATTGGCCATCATTGCCTCCACGTTAGACTCTCTTCTTGACCTTCTGTCTGGCTTCATCTTATGGTTTACTGCATTCTCCATGCAAACACCAAATCCATATCAGTACCCTATTGGAAAGAAAAGGATGCAGCCATTGGTTAGTCTGTTTGGAATTATATAATGGTGATCTTATTCTGTGATTTAAATCATACATGACTACTGCAGTTAACCTGCAAGTTGATAACATATGAACTCTGTAATTTCTATTATCACTTGGTTGTTTTCCCTGTCCCATATCATGATTTTCTTTTTGTCTGGTGAAACCATCCTTCAGACTTAAAATACCTATTTGTATTAACAGTGGCAGCTAACCAATCTTCAAGTTCTTGCCTCAACATGGTTATGCTTTTTTTTTTTTTTTTTAAATTTTTAAGTCATATCTATGGACATGTTCTCTACCAAGAGGAAGTATTTGGAAAACAGTTCCTTAAAAATGCATGCCATAAGAGAAATAAAAGATGACCAATCTACGCTGGAAATGAAAAAATAGACAAGAAAATGACTCTGGAGTAGTCCTTAATCTGCATGTATTCTCATTTCATGAAGTTCAGAATGTGAAAAGTTATATTGTTTACATTTGAAAGAGTGAGAAAGGCATGTAGTTTTGGTCTTTAGCTGATTGTGACTCTGATTGTGGGTAATATTCCTGATGAATAAATGGTATTTCTCTCTGCTTCCTGTGTAAAGCATTACATATTTGGTCATTCGAGGAATTGAAAATGTATTTCGATACTTATATTATTATTAATGTTCAAATTTTGTTGCAAAATGAAATTCGTAAGTTATAAATGATGTGCAGGGAATTCTTGTGTTTGCCTCAGTCATGGCAACACTTGGACTGCAGATTATCTTGGAGTCAGTGCGCACTATGGTATCTCATGTAAGTGGTACTTCATTAAATTTTTAGTCTGGTGAAGTTCCATGCTTCATTGTTGAATGAGACCTTTATTTATGTTGAGAATAGGACCAGTCGGCTGTACTTGAAAGGCAACAATTTCTCACTTTTACGTTGACACATTTTTCAGGAGAATGATTTCAACCTTAGCAAAGAGCAAGAGCGATGGGTTGTGGGCATAATGCTCTCAGTCACCCTGGTCAAACTTCTTTTGGTTGTTTATTGTCGTGCTTTTACAAATGAAATTGTCAAAGCTTATGCCCAGGATCATTTTTTTGATGTTATCACCAACATCATTGGCCTCGTTGCTGTGCTCCTCGCTAAATACATCCACGGCTGGATAGATCCTGTTGGGGCTATCATTGTGAGTGGAATTTCTTTCACCTTTTCATCCTTTTTATTTGCTCATGGTGTGAAATTGTGCTTGCATACAGAGGAGGAACTGAGGCTCTCTTGTTAGTTATGCTAACTCTTTCACTGCTATTTTATTGTTCACTTGTCTTTTATGTATACTGACAATTAACATGCTGCAGTTGGCGTTGTACACAATTCGCACATGGTCTGTGACTGTGTTGGAAAATGTCAATTCCCTTGTTGGAAAATCGGCCGCTCCTGAATATCTACAAAAACTGACATACCTTTGTTGGAACCACCACAAGGCTATAAGACACATTGATACAGTGCGAGCTTATACCTTCGGGTCTCACTACTTTGTTGAGGTTGACATCGTTCTGCCATCAGACATGCCCTTGCAAGAGGCCCACGATATCGGGGAGTCCTTGCAGGAGAAGCTCGAACTACTGCCCGAGATTGAGCGTGCCTTTGTTCATCTTGATTACGAGTATTCGCACAAACCTGAGCACGCTTCCACCTACCCATAGTACCTCCTCGAAACTCTGCTGTAATATCTGGCAATCGTCTTGTTGAACCATGTGGAAGCATACTGTAAATGACAAAGATTATACTTCAGATCAGATATTTTATAAGTTAATGCCAAATATTCGGAATCCGAAATTGATTGGGAGCGGGTAGATAACAGAGACTAGTCATCTCACGTGTGTAGTTGAGAGGCTTGATAAGTTTGGGCCTTTCTGAGAATTAACCAATCAAGTCGGTATTTCCGTATGTGAATATAATTTTGATTCTGCTTGGATTCAACATTGTTGATTGTTTATTTCTTTCTCTTGTTGTTTCTCCTTTCCCTTAGAGCAAAGGTTTTATATTTCCTGCAATAAAGGAGCGTACAGAGGTATAACATGGACATGGACCAAGTGTTAGAGAAAATTTGGCTAAATGACTATGTCCCATCCAAGGTTTGATGAATAGATAAACTCCCAACATCTAAATTTAAAAAACCCAATTACCAAATCTGTTTTTTTTTTTTTTATAAAATTATCAAAAAGACCCAAAAAAAACTTGATTTACTTAATATTTTACCCTTAAAATTTTGCTAAATAATATTTGTATTCTAATTTATATTAATTTTAATTAAAAATAATAAAAATTTATTAGTACAAATATAAGTAAGGGTGTTAATATGTATAATTGTATAATTAGAGGTAAATTATAATTTGTGAAAAAGTTAAGGGTGTTAATGAAAATATTTAAAGGGTTTTTGAAATTCAAATAAAGTTTAGGGCGTCTTTAAAATTTTATTATGACATATAGTAGTTTTGAAAATGATAATTACACCATAAAAAATTACATAAAAAACAATAACTTAAGGGTGTAAATGACATATTACAAACTATTTGAGTTATAACATATTTTTAAAATAGATGAAGGTGAATATGATAATTTATGAAATAAGATAGGAATAAATCTGTTTGTTCCTAGTAAGTTTTTAAAATTTATTTTACACCCCCAATATTGTTAACAATTTAGTCCAACAAAATGTTACTATAAATTTTAAACCTCAAAGACAAAATGATTGTTAATTACACCCATTTTATAGTATTTAGACAAAATGACATGAATATCTTTCAACTGTTAAAACTAATTATTTACTTGAGCTGATAAGTAAAAAATTAGTTTTCATAAATTTAAAGGTAAGAATATGTCATTTCATCAAAGATTAGATGGAAAATAGTCATTTGACCAACAAAAAATATAGGATAAGGGGTGAGTGGTTTTGAGGAAAAGGGCAATAGCTATGAAGACATGGCAAGAAATGAGTGAGGATCAATGGAGGAGAAAAATAGGGAAACATGGAAGACTTGCAGGAGTTTTTATGCAACGGGCAAGTATAAAAGAAGAGTTGTGGGAGGAAGGAGGCAACGAGGAAAAGAGAATAGGCATAGGAGAGTTTTGGACTCTTTGAAACTAGTAGAATTATGTTTGTTATATAGTATTAAAATCAGTCTTAATCGCCCGATCGGACCATAACTCGTAACAAAAAATAGAAATAGCTTATTAAAAAATTATTTTAAAAATTAGATCGGATTAAACTACAATTTGAATGTTTAAATTACCTCAATTCATAATTGAACCAAATAAAAATATGGGTAAAACATTAAAAAAAAAAAAAAACAATTTTGGGATTAATACAGTACCTTATTTGGTCAATTATTCATGTTACTTATCATTAAAATGATGATGGGGGGTGCAAGTGATAAAGAAAGAGATAAGACGAAGGGACTTTACTGACATATTTCGCCCTTCACCGAAGAGACTTATTCTCACGCGTGGTTTAGTGCAATTTTACACTTTTTTCCTGTAAAACTGTAAAAATTTAAATATTTATTATTATGTAAAAAATTTTTATTAAAATTAAAGGTAAAAATATTATTTAATTATAAATATTAAAAAAATTAAAATTTTATCACATTTTTCTTATTTAATTTTAAAATCTAATAATTGCTCTTATTTAAAGTTTAAAAAATAACTATTCCTCCTCTAAAGTTTTTTTCTCTTTGTTTCTAGTAACCATCTCCTTTATGGTTATTGACCAATGTTCCTGAACCTCTTCTTCTCCTATTGATAGTCGCCTTCCCACCATCTTTGTTGCCCTTCTCCTATCGTCTTCCTCCCTTTTTCCTTATGTCATCTTTGTGACGAAGATGACAAGTCTTTGTCTGAGATGATTACCATCCATTTTCGTCCTAGACAAAACAACAAGGGAGAGAGACAAGAGAGAAATTGTGAGAGAGAAAGAATACACCCTAAGACGATAAGTTCGTTAGAAAGTGGTGACAAAAAAATCGAACTCTTAGGAAAAAATACAACTTTTCAAAATGATTAGTAAAAAAAATATTAGATTTTTAAACTTAGAAAGAAAAATGTAATAAAATTTTATTTTTTAAATATTTTTAATTAAATAATATTTTTATCCTTAATCTCAGTTTCTTTATTTTTGTTCAGTCTATTGTGCTCATAAAATCATTGCCTAAAAATATAAAGAATAAAGTTATACATATAATTAAATTTTAGTAACTTATTTATATAAATTGATATGATAATATATAATTAAGTGATGTAATTATTTAATTTTTTATTTTAAAATTATTTAATTATATATTGTTACATTTTATTATATTAATAAATTAGTAAAATTTATTTGTATTGCTTAAAACGATAATAAAAGGTGTTTGGTTTACTATAATAAAATATTATTATGATATTTTTGTTAGTTTATTAGATAATAAAAATTCAATAATTTTATATTACTAATAGTGATGAGATGTAATAAATAATATAAAAGATAATTTAAATATCATTTCAAATTTAAGAATTAAAATATTATTAAAATAATTTTAATTTAATGTAATTTTATCTTAATTCATTTTTAAGATAAAAATGTTTTTATTTTTAATTAATATAATATGATAACAGAAAATATTTTATAATAATTATTATTGAAATATTTTAATAAAATAATATTTTTTGTTATATATCATCTGTTATTATAATTATTTATATTTAAAAATTTTATTATTGTGATAATTTTTTATTTTTTCAAATTAAACAGAAAATTTAAATGGTAAAAATAAGATGCCTATTTTATTTTGTAAGAGTAAAAGTAGAAACGGTAACTTGATAATTGATATAATGATTTGGAGAAGTGAGTGAAGGTGGCTCTTGGGACGGCCCATGAGACAATGAAGGCGTTGTGGTGTACGTCTTTAATTATTACCCTTGAAACTCCCCAATTTGCGAGTCCGATTCATTATCGTGTATCTTTTCTTTTTATTGGCTCAATTCATTATTTCGGTTTCCTCCATTGCGCAAAGAGCCCCACTAAGAAATTTCTAAAAAGTACGTGCAAACATAGGCCAAGTGACTTTCCCACTCAAGGTTTAATGTAAATCTACCTTTTATCAGTTAATTATCAAAATTTTAAATATTTTTTTATTTATTAAATTTTATTATTATTATTAAAAATAAAATTATTATTTATTAAAATTTTAAAAAATTATCACATTCACCTTTAAGTTTAAAAATTAAATAAATTTTTCTCTACCCAAAATTAAAAAAATCAATATTTTTTCCTAAGATTTTTTTAACATGCTATCGATGACTAGAGATAGTGATGTTCTCCCTCCCTCTTAACTTCTCTCTCAATTGTGTTCTATTTTCGACTATTATCGATTATCCTCTCTCTCATTGATTAGCGTATGACGAAACTAAGATATCTTTATTATTTTACAAAGAAATCTCAATCTCTTTATCGTACATCAGTCAATAAATAAGAGGATGACCTATGATGAGAGAGAGAATGACCGACGGTCAATGAGGGTCAATCAGAGTTAGAGAGAAGAGGAAAAGACTCTAAGAGAAAATTTTGATTTTTCAAACATTACGTAAGGAGAGATAGAGAAATTGTTAGTTTTTAAATTTAAGAAAAAATATGATGAATTTATGATTTTTTTAAATATTTTTATTAAATAATAATAGTAAAATTTAATAAATAAATAAATATTTAAATTTTGATAACTAATGAATAGAAAATTGACATTAGGTAAGAAATAATCATTTGGCCATGCAACATATTTTGGCTTTTTTCCATTTGAATCAACACACTGTTTCTTCTACTTTTATTTTCATTTTTCCACGTAAGAATGATGTGGTGGTGAGGATAGTGGCATTAAAATAAAGGCCAAAAGACATGTTCTCACTCAGTTTATTACAAACCTATATCCATTGATGGGAGATCAAGTCATCAACTCAAAGGAAAGAAAGTAAGGGTAAAACATGGAAATAAAAAAGGTCAACAGAAGAGCAAAAGCAAACTGATGGTTAAGTGGAAGAAATGAACGAAAAGGAGAAATGTTATTAATGATATTAAAAACTCATAGCAAGAAGTTGATAGTGTGGAAAATATTGAAAATGATAATGAGTTATCTTTCCCTTCTCCAACGTCTTTGTCTTTAATGAATATAAGTTGTCTTTTCTTTTTAATGGCAATACTGCATAACGTTAAAAAAAAGACATACTAAATAAGAAGAGATATTGCTTGAAGATCGTCAAAAAAAATATATTTGAAAAATTAAAAACCTTAAAGAGAAAATATTATTTTTAAAAACTTAGAACGAGAGAAAATGATTAATTTTTAAAATTTAGAAAAAAAATATAAAATTTTAAAATTAATTATATATCATTTTGAAAATTTTTCACACTCTTTTATTTTTATATATCTTAACGTATATTCTTAATTGCGCCACCAGTGCGCATGGAGTCAGCCTACGCATCTCCCAGCTGTCAGAAACTACCATCCTCCAAATCCTCCTCTGCCACCACCTCCACCACCTACATGCCGTACGCTCGGCCCGTTAAGATTATTCCGCTCCAGCATCCGACAGATAGGGCGTCGTCTAATAGTGCGTCTTTGTTTGGCGCTGCTTTTACGAAATGGATAACGCGTTTCAAGCTCATGACGTGGATTCAGTGGATCGAGATGTTGTTTCCGTGCTCTCGTTGGATTAGGACCTACAAGTGGCGAGAGTACTTCCAGATCGATCTCATGGCCGGTATCACCGTAGGTGTCATGCTCGTGCCGCAGGTAATAATTCTACCTACTCTACTAGAATCAACTACTATATGAAGTATTCAAGTGTTGATAGGCTTAATTTCCTTGATACGTCTGTTTGTGTTTTTGCCTTGTTTAAAACTGAGATTTTTTTTCTTGTTTGGCTTCCGAGAGAACGCGGAGAAGAAAACGAAACTGCAAATAAATTAATGGAAAAGAATTTGTAAGCAGAATGTGATTAAGATGTTCGATATTTTTGTGAATTTTTTGTTATGATTTTTGTCGGAAGAGTCTTCGTAAAGCTTTTCTTCTGTTTGGTTCTGAAAAGACGATAATAAATTAGAAAATCCAACCTGATTTTGATTTTCAGTATTTGCCTTTAGTTGCTGTTATGTCTTTATAAGCGTCTTAGGTGATTTTTATTTCTGTTTGATTGCCTTGAAAACGATGGAAAGGAAAATGAAATTGGTCAGAAAAGCAAAGTTGAAGATAAAACAAAATGTTATAATTTTTTGATATTTCTGTTTGTATTTACGGTGGAGATCACCTTTCTTGTTGGTCCCCGGCAAAAGAGCGAGACTCGAAAAAAATTTGCCACGATTTTTTTACTTTTTTTTTTTGCATGAACATGATTCAAATCCTCAACACCACCACCATCCTCGCAGAGGAAGTCGAGGATTTGCCTTAACAAGATTCAAATCTCAATTGGTTGTGTGTTGGAGTTGGGTCGAACGATTTCATTGCTTTCTGTTGGTCAACAACATGCTGATATTTTGCTGGAAAATTGATTGTTCAACTTGACATTTCCTTTTCTAGGGCCACTAAGTGAAGAAATATATAGCTGCAACCATTAGGTTTTGTCTTTGCCATTTTCATTTCCATCTTCATCATCTTCTTCTTCTTAATTTCCAACTCATTAGTTTAAATATGAAGCTTTGATCCCAGAGAAGGAAGAGGTGCCTGCTACTCCTCTCTGATGGATATTATGAAGAAGTGCATGTTGCTCCTCTTGTGGTGACCCGTTTGTTCTTTTGAAATCTGTTATGGCCCAAAGACAAGAAGGGAGTCAATGACTTGACTGTTCATCCTTCTTAGAAGCTCGCATTGAGTGTTGGGAGAGACAAGTGCTTAGCTTTGGTTAATTTGGTGAGGAGGGAGGAGTTTTTATTATAAGATGGGAAAAGAGGTGAGCTTGATTAAGTTTGATTTGATTGGTGATAAGTTTTTCTTATGGTTACAAAAGGAGTAGAAGAAATTAAAAAAGGGAAAATAATAAAGAAAAAATAAAAATAATGAAATAATAGTAACAATAAAATAATGGAAGTATAATTAAGATTTAATTTGACAGTTAAAGTTGACCCAAAAAAATAGATGGAAAGTGAGAAAGTGTCTTTTCTAAAGTTCAAGGATACGTAAGTGTCATCCAAGTAAAACAAGTGGAAACTAGTTGTTCTGCTCATATTAGGATATTAATTTGTGCAACTAAATGCACGCGAAGTGTTATACATTCCTAACAACCTTTTGGATACGCATGCATGCTTGTTATTATAACATGGCTTATTACCATGTTTGTTGGAATGCCTTGGATTTCTTAATGTCTTATGGCTAGCTTTGGGTACATTAATTTCCTATATAAGGCTGTTGTGAGTGAATGTTATTTTATCTACCCAGCTTGATTAGTATTTGACCATGTAGGTTTTGTAACTTTTGTGGTCTGACTTTTTGGTATTTTCAAATGATCAGGCAATGTCATATGCAAGATTAGCTGGGCTTGAACCGATTTATGGACTATGTAAGTGGGCCTTTAAAAATGTTACTCTTTGGGGTTGCATTTATATGGAAAGTTATTGTTGAATGATTTGCAAATTTTGATGTAAATTCAGACATTTTGGAGGTAAACGTTATGACTAGTGATCCTTTGGTTGGTTGACTTGGATTTTACTTTACTTCAATTAAAACAGGGACAAAGGTTTATAAATTTGCCTCATCAAAGTCTATAAGCAGTGCCAATTCTGTTCAAACCTCCAGTGCAAATTTGCACCTTCTTCCTATATATATATATATATTTTAAAATTTAGAAGATCATGATACAATTTCCTGAAGTGGACCTGTTTTCATACTGACTAATATTTTGGTATTGCTGTCAGCAACTGATTACTTATCAAATCTACCAATGGTGGCTCTTTGCCTTTTGCATTGACATGTTACAGGCATATTACCGTCTAATAATATCTTAGGTAGTTGTACTTTTTATATTGCATTAATTTTTTGCTTTTCACCTCTATATTTCTCTTCCTTTTTAATTCTGGATTTGTCACTTTGGTCTTGCAAGGTAGACTCTGGCTTTGTGCCAATATTTGTGTATGCCATATTTGGGTCATCTCGCCAGCTAGCAATTGGTCCAGTTGCTTTGGTTTCTCTCTTAGTCTCTAATGTCTTAGCCGGAATTGCTGATTTATCCTCTGAGTTATACACAGAACTTGCAATATTATTGGCTCTCATGGTTGGAATATGTGAATGCATAATGGGACTGTTGAGGTAATCTCCCTAGTCTCTCCTTCATGTAATTAGTCACAACATGTATAAAGCCATCTCTTTCTCTCTTGATGTTGGTGGTTGTGTGTCTTGTTGCGTAACTTGTGTATGCTTGTATCCTTTCTAGGCACATTAAGTGGGTCTGCATTGGCTGAATTTACAAACCAGTGTTTTTCTGTAACTGAAAAACTAGTGTGAAAGCCTCACCTTTTGCTGTGAAATATGGTCTGATAGTCATCTTATGAAACATGCCATCTTTCCAAATATTAGTACAGTCCTAATTTTATTTAAGAGTACATTCTAGCTGTGCTAGGGAAGCCGTTTCTTAAATTACTTAGGAATAGTTATGAATTGGCATAATAGTGCCTATCACTTCAGAGCCAACAATATGCTGTCTACTTTGTCCTCTTTCTTTGAAAAGTAAGATAGTGGACTGAAGAGAGAAGGGTTTGTTGGATTTGATTTGGGGAATTCCTAGGACGTCAACGACAGCCTTTCACCTTTTTCTTTCTTTCTATCACAATCACACACACACACACACACACACACACACACATATATATTATGTAAGTTTTAAGTTTCCTCTGATTTTGTTGATGCCTTAATTTCTTTTAAATAGATAATTATGTGTATAATCTTTTTCTTTCCAGGCTTGGATGGCTTATTCGTTTCATTAGCCATGCTGTGATCTCTGGCTTTACAACTGCTTCAGCCATTGTGATTGCTTTATCTCAAGTAAAGTATTTCTTGGGTTACAGTATTGTACGCAGCAGTAAGATTGTGCCACTAATTAAGAGCATAATTGCTGGAGCAGATAAGGTATCCTTTGTGTGTGCTTTATACATATAGTTTTTCTGCTTTTGTGTGTGTGGTTCTTTTCAGAAATTGTGATTAAAATTGCCTCTATGTTGATGTATATTCACTGTTACATGGGGGCTTGTTATTTTATGAGCTAGATATGTAGTGAAGTGCTGAATTCAGACTTCAAACAGTATTTTCTATTTCATGTGTTCTATTTTTGTTTTTTGGACATGGGAAAATGGAAGAACAGGGTTTTCGTCCTTTCCATCTGCATTGTGTGTTATTGTATTTGTTACTTGTGGCTTTATTGACAATGATGTGCTTCAGTACTACATCCACTTCGATGGTTCACAAGAATCTATCTTGATGACTCCTGATAAGTTTAATTTTGCACATTGGGTGATATCAGTTGTTATTTTTCATGAAGCAACCCTTTTGTATTTGTGGGTTTTGTCTACCTATTTAATCTGCATGAGTCCTGTTATTCATTCTTGGTTTTCTGTTACCGTACATGTGTTCATCTACTTGTTTTCTTTCTCTTGACTAATGTCAAAACTCATTCACTCTTTCTTAACCACAGGTGATGTTTTTCTTTTGTAGTTTTCATGGCCCCCTTTTGTAATGGGATCTATCATTCTTTCTATACTTTTGATCATGAAGCACTTGGTACGAACCCTTTTCCTTTTGTTATTTTAACTTATATATGGGTAGAAAATTAGATAGTTTTCTTTGACTAAACAACGGTTTCATGTTAGGGACACACAAGGAAGTACTTGAGGTTTCTGCGAGCAGCAGGTCCTCTCACAGCAGTCGTCTTGGGGACAACTTTTGTGAAAATATATCATCCATCTTCCATTTCTTTGGTAGAGTCACATAAATTAAGTCCACTTAAACGTTTGGATGCATTATTTTCTAAAATTATTGTTTTTTTTTTTTTTACTCTATAATAACTTTTGGTACTTAGTAATCATCTGCCTGTAATAAATTTAAAAATCCTATCTAGTTTATCATTTTGTTAAAGCTGAGCAAATATTTCCATGTAATTTAATCTTGGTTGTAACTGATGTCACAGACATAGAGTTGAAACATTATCAATGTTGGATAAATGTTTTCTTTAAGCTGATGTTTCTATGAAATTTTTTAATGAATGATAGAATTTTCTAAGTCTCTCTTAACCAGCACTGATGAGTCTGTTACATATTGTTTTAGGTAGGAGACATACCACAAGGCCTTCCAAAGTTCTCTCTTCCTAAAGAATTTGGTTATATAACGTCATTAATTCCAACTGCACTTCTCATAACTGGGGTAGCTATATTGGTAAGAAATTACAGCGAAATTTCTGCTTATAACATATTACTTTATAGATCTGAGCCTGTGTTAGGTATCCAGCCACATTTTCATCTAAAACAGCAAATGAAACCACAAATGAAGAAAACATATATCATTTTATTCATAAAAAGGTATTTATATGGATAAACTAAACAATTCGAAGAGTCAAAACCTCGCATTTCCAATCATTCGAGACATTGGAGACTTCCCAATCAGCCCTAAGGCTGCCCACAATCCTAAGGTTGCCCAAAATACCTAATTCTCCTTTTTCTCCTTCTCTTCTTCATAATCCTAACTACCTCTTTATATCATAAAATCTAATGTATAAAAATAGGACATGTTTCCTCGTATCCTAATATTCTGCAAATAATAATCCAGTCACATTACTGTTTGAACTTCAGGAATCTGTAGGGATTGCAAAAGCATTGGCTGCAAAGAATGGGTATGAATTGGACTCAAATCAAGAGGTATATTTTAATAAAGAAAGGGAAGTTCCATTGCTCCATGATTGTCATGGTATAGCCGCCCCATGAGCACCATTTATTTAGTGCTCATATTATGGTGGCATCTGTTTTCTTGATCACCTTCCAATGTGAACTGTGTTTCATGTGATAACTTCATCTGGGGGATTATGCAGTGGATTTAGTGGAAAAAAATGATCCCTGGGTTTATTCTTCTCTTCATTATTTTCACATTAAATTTTCATGCTTTCAATTTTTACTCATAGTTGTACTCTTCCACTGTTATATTTTATATTGAAGAGTCTCAGCTATGAGAAATTTCTGTTGATTTAAATAATGCAGGCTTGTGAAATTGATTCTCATGAATTTTAAGGTCATCTGGGAAAATGATCTGCAACATTTTCTTTTTCTCATTTCAATCCTTACGAGTGCACTATCTAAAAAAAAGATATGAACTTCAGTTTAGACTGTAATGTGTATATATTTATTTTATAATTTAGGATAAGCAAATGCTATCATATCAGTTCAATGAGAAAAGAAAGGGTTTATGATTTTTCACACAAAATTCTCAATATCAATAGAGCATGTCTACCGTATTTGAAGGAAAGAAATTCCTAACAATCTTCTTTTGATTTTCTTCCAACAGTTGTTTGGCCTAGGTGTAGCTAATATGATGGGCTCATTCTTTTCAGTATATCCCACAACAGGCGAGACTTTACTGAGTTATTGAACATAATAATATATGTTATTTTAGATTCCTCTCAGATCATTTTAATTTCACATATAATTTGTTTTCAAGATATGCTACTGAATGACAAGTTCTCTTTTGAACATGTCTAATAGGCTCCTTTTCTAGGTCAGCTGTGAATCATGAAAGTGGAGCAAAAACTGGCCTATCAGGAATTATAACAGGAATCATAATGGGCTGTGCTCTTTTATTCCTGACTCCATTGTTTGAATACATACCCCAGGTTGGTTTAAATGGTGCTTTTGTTTCCGAATTGGAGTAATATATAAGGGTCTGTTTGTGATACAAATCTTGAGAGAACTTTACCTCAAAAACTAGCTGTTGAGATTGAAGAATCTAATTTATACTTTTTAATGTGAAATTTAAGTCCTATACCTTGCATCTGGGATCATAACATGTCATCGTGCTCCATAGCTTGAATGGCCATTTGGGTTTATTGTACACTAGCTCTTTGCTAGTCCCGGACAAACACTATAATGCCAACATCACCACCCGCATTGCATGTTGTAACTGGGAGACATGATAGTGACTTTGATACCAAATAATACACACCTTAGGATAATTAGAGAGCCAAAGCTATATAAACACCCCACACTAGAAACTCATATTTTTCAATATGAAATTCAAGTGTTATACCTTACACTTGGGATTGTAATAGTTTACTAGCATGTTTGTCTTCTATTTTGTTCGTTCTTCCTATAATTTCCTGGCTAAAGAACCTTAATTTGTCAGTTTATGAAGGCCAAGGAAATTAAAAATTTTAGAAGCTTTGATGAAATTTTGTAGCTATATTTTTCTTCCTTTTTTGGTTCTCTGTATTTGCTGTTTTAGTATCGTTGCAGTTTTGAAATTCTAATTATAAACTTATGACTTCATTTCCTTTCAGTGTGTTTTGGCTGCAATAGTAATCTCAGCTGTAATGAGTCTGGTAAGTATGTTAAATCTTCATGGAAAAAGTTAGTACTATTCTAGGTCCACATCTTATGCTTTTCATAGTTAGACTATACAGTTTGGCATTTTAGGATATAAATTAGATCAATCTGTGCTAGAACAATTTGATATGATCAATCAGTCGTGGCTTTGGTGTCCTTCCCCTGCTGTTATTTATGTTATTGAGTTTGTAGTCTGGAATCGATTCTCTTGAATATTGACAATTTATAAAGAAAGATTGCGAGTTTTATTGATTACCGGAAACTTTTGTCTTGTTCATTATTCCCAAAAGTATGTGTGGTCCTGTGATCCTCTGATATTAAACCTTTATTACTTCTGTGCTCATCAACTTAGATGTTATAAGTTGCATTATGGACTAACATGTGAAGTTTCAATAGTCTAATGGTGGTTACACACCAAGTAATAGGACTGATACTGGACTATGGTATGTGTGGTGAAAGATAATTTTTGTACTCAAAGATGACTTTATTAAAACAAAAGAATTTTTTTTTTAGTATGGTGCTTCATGTACTTGTTATTTCAGGTGGATTATGAAGAGGCTATTTTTTTATGGGGTGTAGATAAGAGAGATTTTCTCCTATGGACGATTACTAGCTTTACAACTTTGTTCCTTGGTATTGAGATTGGTGTCCTTGTTGGGGTAAGCATTCAAATGGTGACAATTTTTCATTACTCTTCATTGTCAATGTTGTCTCATACGTGCTTAATTATTGCTCACAATAATACTAGAGAAATTATTTTGAAGTTTTTTGATGAAAATTCTGCAATTTGAGTCCAGGACTTTAGTTTGTTAAAGTGTAATCATCATAGTCATTACAGCTTAGAAAGGCAAGCACTTAATGCTAATAAAAAGATGCATGGGCTGATTGCATGAATATCACCAAATGTTGGAAAAGAGATTATTTAACTTAATATTGCTATTTGAATCGCAGGTAGGCGCTTCACTTGCCTTTGTCATCCATGAATCGGCAAATCCTCATATTGGTATGGGAAGAAATTTTTCCTTGTTTATACATATAATGTGCACCATGGCTAGGGCTGGATTCGAGCCGAGCCAAGCTCAGCTCGCAGCCAGCTCAGGCTTGGCTTGGTTCATATATGGGCGGCTCGAGTTTGGCTCGTTTTCGATTCGGCTCGGCTCAGTTCGGCTCGTTTTTCATTATCAAAACGACATCGTTTTTAATATATATTAATCAAAACGACGTTGTTTTGTATAAAAATTTTAAAAAAAAAATCTATCGAGTCAGCTCGAGCCGAGCCGAGTCCGGCTTGTTTCGGGCTCAATCGAGCCGAGCTCGTGCCTGCTCGGCTCGAGTCCAGCCCTAACCATGGCTTAATTGCAAATTTGCCCACCAGGGCAATTTATTAATCTTATTGCCATTTCTTTTTTAAACTGATCTTTCTATCTCTCTCTCTCTTTAAGGTATCTGATACCCTAGTCGGTTTGTTCTCATTATTATTATCTTTTTCAATATTTTTCATCAAAATTTTGATGATGACAATGTCTTCATTTTCAGAACTTTAATTTTAAAAGATAATGAGTGCATTTCAAATCTTGATTATAAAAATTTTGAACCCCTATTTTAACTTTGTAAAAAACTGTTAACAAGATAATGGGGAATAACTCATTCATTAGCTTATGCCTTAATTTGCACTTACTTTACTAGTTGGTGTATGCCGTAGCTATACTGGGACGTCTTCCAGGCACCACTGTGTATAGAAACATTCAGCAATACCCAGAAGCGTATACTTACCATGGAATTGTGATTGTTCGTGTTGATGCACCTATCTATTTTGCAAATATAAGCTACATAAAAGACAGGTGAAGATCAATTTATGCTTTCTGATTTTATAAGTTGAATTGTTTCTTCAATTTAGCAATAAAATTTAAGTTGCTCCAAATTTTGAGCAGGCTAAGAGAATATGAACTTGAAGTTGATAAGTCTTCAAGACGTGGAGTAGAAGTTGAAAGAATCTACTTTTTGATCTTAGAGATGGCACGTAAGAGTTACTTAACCTATTTATGCGTTTTGGTCATAAAAAAGTATATGCTTTTGTCTAAAATTGTACTTTACCACAAACGCTGGTACACAGTGGCGGCGTTATTTGAAAGTATGATAGATATAACTATATATATTTGTAATTTACTTTTTTAAGAAAATATATTTCGCTTTTGCTGACATGAGATTTTCACCTGCCAAAGTTCTTATGGTTAGCTAAATTCTATTTTACATGAGTTGCATTCATGAACTACCTTTTCTTCTGTGTATTTTAGCTAATTAAGATTCTCATGACAGTCTACTTTCTTACATCCAAATGTTGTTGAGTCTGTTGCAGCTGTTACTTACATAGATTCTGGTGCTGTTCAAGCTTTGAAAGATTTGCATCAAGAATACAAAGCTCGGGACATTCAGGTTGAGTATCCTTCTAGACGAGGAATGACCTTGTGTTGGTAAAGAGCTATTAATTTCTGGGAAGATAATTATTATATTAAAGCTAATCATTGGTATCATATAACAGATGGCCATATCCAATCCGAATCGAGAGGTTCTAATGATATTGTCAAAATCTGGTCTTGTGGATCTTATTGGTAAGGAATGGTACTTTGTGAGAGTCCATGATGCAGTCCAAGTTTGCCTACGGCACGTGCAGAGCTTAAAAGAAACTCTGAAGATGGCTGATCCATTGCCTGATGATAAACCGAGTTTCTTCCAGAGATTATTGAAACGTACAGGCCAGGATTTATCGATTTCTGAACTGGAGTCGGGTAGTACAGGCCCTTCTGATTCCAAGAACACAGACCCTCAACAGGAGCCATTGTTACCTCGCAAATAGAGGAATTGTTTCTCAGTGTCCTTCGGATGGCAGGCAATCCGTGGGTCTTCGTATCTAGAAATATTATAATTTAATTGTTTATTGTAAGTAGAATCCATTGTTGTAAAATTCAATGCCATTAGAACCTCTTTTTTTTTTTTTTTTTGGCTTTAGGAGCCAAGGTTTGTATTGTTTTTGCAATTATATGAAGTCTAGGGAGATTGATAATAGCACCTACTCTGTCATTTTGATGGGAAATTAATAAAAATGATCATATTTTTAGACGATTATTTGTATGAGATTGAGTTGATTTGGGCAAAATAGTTGAATTGTCACAAGATTTTGATTGTAACTTAATAATGTGTAATAGGGTGATTAATGTAATTTTACCATGCATATAAGCCTGTTGATGTAAGTATTTATCCCTACCAAGGGGCAGGAGTACTATCTTGGCACGGGAAGGGATTTTGAACCCAAACTTTTATTTTTAGAAGTCTATCTCTTTATCATCCAAGTCACCACTTGGGGTGTACAATGACTCATAAATCCTTAAATTTATATTCTAAACCCTATTTACATAAGTCTAAATCCTAAACCATATATATAAATAAGATATAATATATACAATTTCATAAATATAATTGAATTATATATTATACCGATTCAGTTATGGTCTAACAATATAAATATAAAATATTATTTTAATTAAAAATAAGTATGATAAATGTCATATAATAAATATAAATAAATCATAGTTATTAGTTTTGTACTTATTTATGTTGATGATATTTTTATTATTATTGACAGAACTGGACGTGATAATCTAAACCCATATTCATGATTTAGGCACTTTAAACTACTTCATCAGTATAAAGGTGTAGATGAGATCCAACTATCCTTTTAGAAAAAAAAAATGCAATTGCAGATGCAAAGCAAATTGAGTTTTAGAGAAAGGGTGTTAGATAGGAGACTTGGTGTTAAACATGTACCTAATGCAAAACAAATTACAGATGCTCTAAGCCCTTGTCAAAAAACAATTTTATGAAGTTCAAGCATGAACTCGCAGTGGAAAACCCATTTTAGTTTGGGGGAGAAAGTTAGAGATAAACAATATCTAACAGAGATGAAGTTAGAGATAATGATAACTCCTACTCATCATCCGTTATGCATATTGTTTACATTACCCTTTTGTATATAACTTTTCAGCTCCTCTCCAATGAATAAATAAGTAAGATTTTCCTGTTCATGTCTATTTGTCTCTGATTTCATAAGATTATAAATTTAAACTCAATTAATGGAATGATCTCCGTAGCCGGTTGGCTTGGTCTAGAAAGAGAGAGCACTGTGAAGCCATCTTACAAGTAAGAGAAAGCTAAGATTCTGGAAAAGGTAGTGAAATCTCTTAGTGACCGTCGTGTGTAAAGATAATGACAGTGAGCTGATTGCCTGAATATAACAAGTTCAAGAGATGCATTGGTTCTAATTAATCCCAAGAAAGTAAAAGAAGCTTGGAATAACAGAGTTTCCGCCAAAAACTGGTGAACACATCAAGGTATGGGCAATTTTTGTATTCTTCTAAGCACAGAAAAAATATCATAGAATATGAATGAATAAAATATGATAAATGAATGCAAACAAGGTCTTCATTTGCTTCATATTGAAGAATAGTTCGATGACTTTGATGAAACGAAATTGATGGAGGCAAAGCTAAGGAAGATCAAAAGCTACTGCAGGAGAAGGCCAACAAAATTGGTGAAATATATTTTGTCTGTATGGGGAACAATTGGACCCGCTTATCACGTGGAGCGGTGGATTGAAGCACAAAGAAATGGTCGTGTATAATCTTCTCTAATCTCTTCTCAACCAATTATCAATTATCTCCCACGTGGTACTCTTGGACCCATCACTCCATCACATTCTAAATGTGTGTTTTGCTCCTCTACTATCATCACGTTGCACCAATTCTTTCATTTTCTCTCTTCATTATTTATATTTCCTTTTCTCTATTCCATTCTACCTACCATAAGAGCTTGCGAGAAGATCATGGGGGATTCTTCTGCTTCTTATATACACATGGTAGCTGTTTTGTTCTTTGTTTCTGGGTTAATTTGGATGATCCTTTCATATGTTTTTGATCCGTTTTCTTGTTTTGGGTTTGGTCATCCTCGTTTCATATTTGATTTGTGATGTGGGTTGTGGTTTAATGGTATTATTGATGATGATGATGATCATGATTTTGACAGCTTTTTTCTTCCATAGGTGCACCACCTGATAGAGAAGTGTTTGATATTCCACATGACTAAAGAAGAATGCATGGAAGCCCTTTCTAAACATGCGAATATCAAACCAGTCATCACCTCCACTGGTTAGTTAGTTTCCCTATAATTAATCTTGTGTTTTCATTAACTAAATATTGGATTAAAATTAAGTTAATTAGATCTTCTTCACTTCAGGGTACCTTTACTTCTCTACATTTATTCTTCATGAATGATCACATATGACTTTCGAATCTTTTTCATAAATTAAAGTTATCACAATCCAAGCTCAATATTGATCAAGGTTGCATTGGAATCTTGAGGGTGGCATGTTTTTTGAAGATGACTCTTAATAAATAGAAATTATTATGTTTAATTACTTCCTCTTACATCCCCTTCCTCTCTTTTTGAGATTCATACGTGAAACATCTATATACATAACCATGCAGTGTGGAATGAGCTGGAGAAAGAAAACAAGGAGTTCTTTGAAGCCTATGCTCAATCTCAAAGCAAAGAAGATAGAATGTCCGAGGAAGAGATAAGTCAAATGATCCAGAAAATGATCACTGATTCCTCCAAAGCCCCTGATGAAGACGAAGACGACTAAAAAAATGCCAACTTCTCTCTCTGCCTGTATTATGATTGCTATAACATACAAGATTTTGCCCTTTTACGCATCCAGCCAAAACCAAGAAAAATTAAACAGCTTAGCTTAATAAGTTTTAATTTAGTCAGTGGTTCCTCTTCTCACATGAGCACAATACGGAAGATGGCATGGAGCATCAATCTAACCAGTCAAACGGTAACCCTGCAAACATTTGTTTCAGAATTAATGGAGGAGAGGCTCTTGAAATCCACACACCTAGAATCTTCTTGCTATTTTATATATTGTCGTATGTCTTGTTTATTTGCGTATATATAAGATTTGGCATGGCTTTGTCTTTGAGAATGGCATGTGATGGTTTCAGATTTGTCTGCTATTTCACATCATGAACTTTTATTTAGAAATTGAAGGTGATGTTAATGGTTTTGTATCACCAATCAATGGTCCAAATGCTTGGACAGTTATCAACTGACTTCATGCATGTCACTAAAGAATGCTCACCGTATGGTGTTAAATGGGTTGGACTGACTTAAAGCATGCGAAAATGGCCCAGCCCTGAGGGGTTCAACCTACTACTGTAACGGGCTGTCCGTGGGTTGGCCCAACTCCACTTGTTATTGATTTCACAATTCTTAAAAATAAATAATTAATTAATAATTATAATATAAAAATTTATTTTTTATTAAAATTAATGGGCTATCTGACCCGATATTGTAGTGCCTACTTTTATTGATATAGAGCAATACTGTGTGTACTCATTTTAGATACACAAATATATACACACTCATATGTGTCATCATATGATTAGGTATTGTGTTATTCTTAATTTAAAATTATCCAATCAAATGATAACACATATAAATGTGTATATATTTATGTACTCAAAGTAGATACACATAGTTTTATTGATATATATAAGGTTTACTTCTCATGTGTCAATCCAATGAGTTACACTAGCACTAATCTGACTTATTATCACCTCTAATTATACTCATAATATGATAGGACATGAAATTAAATATTATTTATCTCTATATTGTCTAAGTATATAAAAAATATATATATTGTTATAAGAGGTAGTTAATTAATTAAATTAACCTTTTTTTTAGGGGTGAATACAAATTAATCCTCAAAATTTTTGTTAAATCGCTGTTGCCAGTTGGACGAATTTGCCCAATACATAGAGGGAATTTTGACCGTAATTGACATGAGTAAACTAAGAACCCATTTGAAGAGAGAGAACTTTTTGCCCAAATCACTCATTGTAAAGGATTTTTTTTGTTCAAAATGGGTATGGTATAAAATGTTTATTGCTTTTATTTTAGAAATTTTTTTGTGTGTTTTGATATGTTTATGTTTTTATTTTAAGTTTTTCATTTTGGATAAGTTTGTTAAACTTTGTTGATGAATATTGTGTTTTTCATAAAACATGTTTATGTTTTATTTTAAGTTTTCTATTTTGGGCAATCCAACTCAAATAAGATTTCTTCAGTTATGACTTCTCTTTTTTTGTTATCAACGGTCTCCCTCCGATGTCCTTTTCTCTTGATCTACCATGAGCTTCCCTCCAACATTTTCATCTCTGACCATTGATAACAAAGAAAAAGAAGTTATGGTTAGATTCTGAGTGCTGGAGAAAAATGGGTTGAAAATAAAACCTTAGGGGAGAGAATGTGATTTTTTAAAACTTAATCAAAAAAAAATTGTTAGTTTTTTAAAACAAAAAAAATAAAATAAGATAATTTTTTAAAATATATTATTTGTTAAATAATAATTTTACTTTTGAAACTAATTAATTCTATAAATTTTAATATTCCGTAAGAGAAAGTTTGAGTTTTTAATACTTGACAGATACTAAAGACCAGTTTGGGGTTTCAACAAACTTTGGGTGAGAAAGAGTCTTTTGATCGTTAAATAAACGAGTAGTGTTATATATACATAATTTGAGTACACAAATGATATTTCATCATATTATTAGATGTTAATTTATTTTTAATCCAAAATTATCCAATCATATAATGATATATCATCTCTATATCTAAATTATATATAAAAAAATATATACATAATTTTATTATTATAAAATTAATTTACAGATGTACCGATACACCGCATCGAGGGGCTGCATAAGTCAGCCCAACACGTATGGAGCTGAACATGCCAGCCCAAATTTTATTAGGCCAGCACAGCAAACAATAATATCAGTTCAATAACGTACTCCGAGAGAGTGAGCTCTCAAATTCTCAAGCGAAATTTTGTCTAAAACTTCGTATCAAAAGACATTTCTACAATTGATTATTCTTAGATACGTTACCCGTTTTGATCTTGTTGATATGTTATTGCTTTCTATGATCTTCAACAGAATGCTTTGATTAAGCAACAGATTGACAGACCTAAAATGAATCTCATGCAACTGCCCTAAATACCAACCAAGAAACAAGCAAATAGTAACTTCTCTAATGGCTGAACAACAAACATCAGAATTCAGATACCATAGCTATAACTATCAACACTGCATTTATTGGATAGGGGACCAGTGTCCATTTTGGCTATTCAAAACCTCAGTCTCACACACATTTCATAACTAAGTTTTAGAGAAGCTAAAATTTAGGACTAGTTCATGCATTGACCTTCGGTGACCATCCTGCAATCACATATTCCGGTACAGTCTTGGTTTTCTGAAATGATTCCAGACTGCCTAGCGTCTGAAACAAAAGATCACAAAATATATTAGAACAACACTCAAACCCAATTTCTGAATTTACTGTAAAAGGACTAAAGTTCCCTTAGGTACAACCATATTGATATAGAATAACAATCAACTGTGCATAAAGTGTCATATGCAATCAGTCAAACTTTCGGAGGGTTAAAAAATCTAAAGAGTGATCTATTCCCTTTTATTATGTCCAAACAACTTGCACATTAAAAACTCTGTTAGCCGACATCATGGAGGTTTTTTTTTCATTATCTAAAACAAAAAGGCATGCTATCACAAGTTTCATAATTTTAAGGTGTGAATATCCGACTACACCAAACTTGTCAGGCTGCAGTTTAATGACAGAGAATCAGAAGCATTTTGATTCTATAAATAAAGTTATTAAGAAACCAACCTTAATATTGTATGCAAAACACCAGGTTAAGTAAAAATCTATGTCACAACAATAAGAAAACTCTTTAGGATCTAGGATAATGTGCACCTTCCTGATTTAGTTAAATAAAATCCGGACAACAATACCTACTCAAAAGCATTTGGTTTGTGAGTGGTATGTATTTTCAGGCTTTTGTGGCTAAGGGAGAACGGATTCCAGATCAGAAAAATTGTACTTATCCAGGCTGAAAAAATACAAAACACTAGATGGGTAACCGATTTAACCTTCACCCAAAAGCATGGGTTTATGGTTGATAAATTAACCCTGTTGGGGCTCAGAAAATGAAACTGTGATAGTAACGGAAGCAAAATGGCGTCAAGCAGAATAATATCAAGCCCAAACCAATCCTTTGGTTTGCCTTCAGTGTGAAGATGCCAAATAAAATTCTATAACCGACAAAAAAGTTGTCATCTCAAACGATAACAGTAACCAAGAATTCCATTGATTATATAACAAGTCCCCATGAATTATCTTGTTCAAGACCAATCAAAAAGAAGAACCAGATAGCATTAATGAAAAATTATGCAGCTTCATACCTTCATGTAGCTGTGAACATGAGGAAAGCTCTCAGGGACACTCCACTTCTTGAAATGCCCTAGAGCTACCTCAAGGTGGTACAGCTTTGGTGCTAAGCTCAAATCGACTGCAGTGATCTTTTCGCCAGCAATGAATGGACCCCCCTGGTTCAGACTCATATAAATTAGTCTCAATTTATAGAGAAAGTAAAAAAATGAAAAATACTATTAATCAGATGCCCATCTGTATCAAGTCTATCAGTACATGTTTCTTCAGATGCTCATCCAACGCCTTCAATTCCTCAAGCAAGGCCTGCTCTGTCCCATCATTTGGATCCTTGCTTTTAAGAAACTGGAAGAAACATGAGAAAATCTTTGATCCCCTACACCATTACATAACAAAGAGAGCAAAAGTTCAAGTTTTACTTGAAACCTTGAATACAAATTTACCAATTTATAGTGACAGATCAAATCAAGTCATTTCTAACGAACCAACCACAGGGAAAAAAAAAAGATATACATCTGTTTGCATCCACTTAAGAAATTGATCATGAAGTAAAAAGATATATTAATAATAAGCACATAACAAAATCTTGTCTCTCCTGTATCATCAAACTGGGAATAAAAGACTGCAAAATTAAACCTCGATCTAACATATCAATATAAATATCTAGAAGTACAAGTAAAGAGCATTACACAGAGGCAAATTCAGGAGGAGTAGTGAGAGGAGGCTCAGGGTACTTCTCCTCAAGAATTCCAACAATCACGTCAGAGTCAGGCACCCATTTATCATCAAACTTCACTACTGGCACCTTCCCTTCTGGGTTTACCTCCAAAAACCTAGCAATCCATCATAAAAGATTTTTAAAATAACCAAACCGTTTCTCAGAAATCACAACAACCCATTTTGCTTAACCATCAATAGCACCTATCGGAACACACAAAAACCAATCTTTTACCATTTGGGTTTGTCACTGGTGTCGATGTGGTGTGCCTTGTAAGGAACTTTTTTCAGCTCCAACGTTAGCAGAACCCTTTGGCAGAATGGGCCTAAAGAACATCAAACGAACATAAAAAGTTTCAAAATGTTTTCCAAATCAGACCCATAAATATATTCACATAAGAAAAGAAAAACAAAACCTACAGTCCCCAAGAAGATCGGGAGCACCAACGGCAGCTTTCACACAGACTTCCAGAGCCATTTGTTGACAGTGAGAGAGAGAAATTGCTTCTTCGGTCACAATAGCGAGATGTTGCAAATAACAGTAAGCGCTTGCACCCTCTCCTAATAAAGTTTGGGTAAATTTCCAAGAATTAAAGGATCACACAACTGTACAATTATATTTATAATAAAATAATTAAAATATTACTTTAATTAGATACCTTCTTATTATAAATTAATATTATTTTTAATTAAATGAATATATCATTATTTATTTTATATATTTTTAAATTATTTCAATACCAATAATTTAGTAAATTTTTTAAACTACCAAATTATAAAATTAATTAATTAAAATAATAATTAATATTAATATTTAATTAAAAATATAGTATTTTTATCTAAAAATAAAAATATGATAAAATTAAAATTAATTTAATAATTTTTTAATATTTAAGATTATATAAATTGATATCAACAATAAAAGAATTATTATGAAATCCCGAATCAGAATTATATTATATTATAAGAGGTTTTAAATATTTTCATTAAAGGAAAAACCTCCGAGGAGTCAATCAGGCAATTAATGATTGAACAAAGTCTGAATTGCGGGCATGTTCATGATCCTCTGGTTCCAAAATATGGCTAGTATTCATCTTTATAAGGTTATCCATTTCAGTATTCAACACATCGCGCGCGTGTGTGTATATATATATATATATAAAATATTATAAATATATTATATAATATAATAAGTATTTTATGATACATATTATTAATATAGGTAGATATATTTTTTGCAAAAAAATGATAATATAATAAATTTTTAATTTTAATAATATTTTAAAAAATGACAGTATTTTAATTAGATTTTTTATTATTTTATTAATTTTTATTATTTAAAATTGTATCATATAATATGATATAATATATGATATAAACATTTAAATTTTAATAGATGATACAATATGCTATTTAATTACTATATGTATAACTACTAATGTATAGATATAAACTTCTATCTTTCACTATTTAATAATGAAAGAATTACTCCTATGTAGATTTTTATCTTTTGTTATTTAACGAGGCAGAGAACTACATTTTCCAAGCCAAGGTTTGGCTTCAAAGCCTTTCTAAGGCCAACATATAAATCATATTTTATCACTGAAATTTCACCTTGTTAATAAAAAATTAATAATTATAAAGGTGAAAATATTATTTTATTTAATTACCGAAAAAAAATTATTTTATTTTCATTAGCTTTTTGACTTAATTGGTCGCCTCTTTAATTAACTTTCAATAACTCTATGCAACACCATTCTCTCTTGTTCACCACCATTAAAAGCAATGTTATCACCTTCATCAGAGTAAATAACGATGATGAGTGACACTAGTTGGTTTGTTCATTTGAACAAAATCAACCACCTACAATCAAAAACCGCAAAACCAAATACTTTGTACCACCGCTTCTCATTATCATTGTTAAATCAAACTCTTGCCAACCACAAACCAACCCACGCCCCCCTCCCTCTTGCACTTTGAATGATTCATGAACTATGCCTCAGTAGATTGCATAAGCTCCAAAGATTAGTTAGATTATGATATTGATTTTTAGATAGTGTCTTTCTATGAAGACAAAGTCGAAGCCACTAAAGATTACCATATGTGCATAAGACATGACCAAAAAGAGCTTAATGACGTTAATGTGAAGGGTGTTACTTTATATCATCTGTAGTTTTGGGGCAAATAATATATTGGTGACAAGACGGTTAAAATAAAAAAAAAAATTGTAAGAAAAATATTAAAAGACGGTTGTTATTGTCAAACCAAATCCTTTGCAATCCATCCCAATAAAACGCAACAATCCATTATCCCTTCCCACACAAACCCTTTTTAATCAAACCATCATAATCTATTTTTACTTCTCTTTTTTAGTAGTACTCAAAATTTATACTTTTAAAGTTTCTTTAATTAAACCAGTTTTTTTTTTTATCGGTGATAATTACAAATTATCTCAGATGTAAATAAAAAAAATGTTACACAAAAGAAGTTGACAACAACTGCCATGAGAGGAGAAAAACTACATCAATTATGTCTTCCAAAGGGGTGGAGACACACAATGGTGGTGGCCAAAGTCAAGAAGAGAATGGTGAGATTCAATTGACAAAATGAGACAACAAAAATTGCAAAAAAAGGAGAATATTCTTTTTCCATAATGTCAGAGGATATGAAGATGATTGCCTCACTGTATGCTTTCTTGACTTTAAGAGCTTGATCTGCCTTCGCTTTGTGACCAGAGAAAAACATAAACAGAATCATAAGATAAAGTATTGCCTTTCATTTCCATCGTATAAAACTCATGGCCTACCATGGCTACACGTCAAAAGATAATTATGTGATGTACTGTCATTTGAAAAGGATGATATATGTAATATTGGCTCCAATTAATAATTAATAAAAAAAATATAATTTTATATATAAATAATAATATATTATTATATAATTAAATATTCTTTTAACATTTTTTAATCCTTAGTCTAATTTAGTCTTAACAAAAGGGATTTTGAAAGAGGCATAATATCGACAATTCACAAAACGAAAAAAATAATTATTTGACATTTTTTTCAATTATTAGTTTATCTTAATTAACCAACAATTTATGGGTTTCTCATTGTTTGATTTGTAAGTTACAAAGAAAGGTGGTAAGGTTATTTCACTGAATAAATGTGTGTTTCTAATTTCCGACCAAATTACAATAATATAATACGATTACACTCTAATCCCATCATTTTATTGTGATTTCAATCAAATTGTATCATATTAAGTATGTTTGACTCAAAAAAAGGATTGTTAATTTATCGATGATCGACAATCAATTTAGCAAAAACAAAAAAATAGGAGAAAAAATATTAAATAATTACTGTGAAATTGTAATTTGTTAGAACTATTTAAAATTTAAATGATGTTAACTTTATTATATATTGTATACAGTAACAAAAATGCCCTTTAACTATTAAGACAAATGTATGATATTGATAAATATGTGGAAAAATAGACTTTTTAAATTTAAATAGTGGAAAAGATCTTTTCATTGAATTTGGGCACAAAATAGTCATTTCACTTTTTTTTTCGGTTTCTTCAAAAAAAAAACTTTTAATGATGTATCTCGTAATAATGATAAATAAAAAAGATAGATCGAGAAAATCATGAAAACGATTAGAACTGCAATAGTTACTATTCTTTGTTGTTTCTAAATCAAAGAAACTCTACCACACCTTTTGGGTAGATCTACCTATAGGTAATGCAACTAATTGTTGTATACTATTTGCATAGTTACTCATTTATTTAATGCAGTTTTAGTACATTTTATTGAAGACAATATTAATAATTTTAAAATATAATCAAATTATATATATACATTTTTTATATATAATTTATGTACACAAATAATATATTATTATATAATTAAATAATTTTAAATTAAAAATAAAATAATACGTAATTATATAATAATATATTCTCTATATAATATTTAAAATAATAATAATAATTTTTTGTTATGTGGATTAAAAATCATTCGGCCTTTCATTGTTCTTCGGAACTTCTAGTTGAATATATGATCCGCCAGGCCCAGAAGCCCAAAGTTTAGCTGAGAGAAATTCATAGGCTGAGCAGAGCAGACTGGAAAGATTAACTGACCTGGGCTTTTCGGCCCATCCCAACGACTTGTTTTATAAATATGAGTACTCAAAAATGGAAACCCTAGTCTAGTCTAGATAGAGATACCTCATATGCTGGAGGTGCTGACACCTATTATTATTTTAACCATAATTTTAGTATTATTATTTTGCTCAAAACCTGATCAACATGCAGCTCACGATTCTTGTCCATCCGCTCTACCCCACCCATCATCTCAATTATTAATAGTTTAAAATAATTAAATATTACATGAAGGTAGGGTTCCAATTTATCCAACTTATAAGTTTTTAGTTTGAGTTTAAGTTTAAAATTTAAGATTAATTAATTTCAGTTTTAGTCATATATTTATATTTAAATTATTTAATTTTTAAATAATTAATTTAAATATCATAAATTATATATTTATCAATTATTTTTTATATTCTTAACGGAGGAATAAAATTTTAAAAATATATGTGAAAGGATTAAATTTTTTTAATTTTATTAATATTTTATTTAAATTAAGTCATAAACTCATAAATTTATTAAACCTATTAATAACAATCTCGAGATTGAATCGATTTTCATCTCTACTTCTCACTTTTGCCAATATATTTTATTTGGGAATAAATAAAATTATGGAAAAAGGCATATTCCCAAAATTTAAAGAGACTATAAAATTTGACAGTATAAATTTCCAGATTTAGTCCAATTAAACATACTGTAACTACAAATTATTGATATTTAAAAAAAATGATTGAGATAAAAAAGTAATACAGATTGGAGGTAGTAAAAAAGAGTGGAAAAATCAAATTTCCCGAACAAAGAAATCGTATGTTTTGTGGCGGTGTGTACGCAAACAAGACAAACATTCGCGCGTAATTTCATAAAACGACAACCAAAACAAAAGGAGAAATAAATTAAAAATAGAATAATATTTAATTATAAATAGAATACTGACTGATTCAGAGGCACCTGCGACCTGACCTAAACACTTGTGCTTCTCTTGAGTTTCCTCATCAATCATAGTTTCGTCATTGCATTTGTCCTTTTCTTTTTTACTTTTCATTTTCTAAACACAAAATTCTACAAGCTGATGAGTTTGGTTTTGTTGTGGCCGTCCATGTTTTACTTCTGCGTGTGAAAATCGTGTAAAATCTGATGCTTTTGACTGGGGATGATTTCATCTCGTCGTTGACTAGCAAAAGTTTTTAATTTGTCGGCGCGTTTTTATATTTCTTGATTTCAAGCGAATACAAAAAATATATATGTATATATTTGTTTACGTTTCTTGATAGTTTGATTTTTTATATAATTGCCTTACAAGGAAGATATTTTATTGCATGCGATGATGGATGAAGCGAAGATCGTTTAAAGAAGGTGAGTATTTTAATTAGTCTCTCTTCATTATCTTCTGGTTGTGTTTCTTTATTCAATTTATGGGTTTCTTTTGTTTGGAAAGAGTTTGATGATTCTGTTGGCGTTTGATTGATTGTTGCGTGCGCTTGCCCCAAAGTGGATTTAAAAAAAATTTAAAGTGATTATGATGGAATCTAATAGTGATGTTTTGTTATGGTGGCATCAAAATCATTTTGTTCCAGTTTTTATAGTTTCTTATTATTTTTTCTTATACATGTGATTACTTGGATTTTCATTAATATCATTTTGTGTTTTGCCAAAACAATGTTTTGGGGTTTCCAAAATTCCTCGATTTCGTTTCAATATTGTAACAGTTTCCTTGATTGATGGCAGACTTTCTTTCTTTCTTTCTTTTCTTTTCTTTTCTTTCTTTCTTTCTTTCTTTCTTTTTTTATTATTATTTTTTTTTTTTTGAGGTTGTTCTCTATCAATGCTGAAGGTATGTTGCTGCAATTGATAGCTTGATGCACTTTGCACTTGTTTCTAAGCTGTTCTTGTAATAAGTAATTACCAAAAGAAGATGTTTTTAATGATTTTGTTTCTGCATGCTCACTGCGAAAACAACCTTTACTATATTATCTTAATTGGCATTTCTTGAAACTTGTTCTGGCTTTATTGGGTGCTCACATAAGCCTCCCTCTTCTTCTTTGTTACCCTTTTCTTTTTCCTTTTTAGTTTATTATTTCTCTTCAAGATGATAGATTTTCTACTTTATTCTTTGATGATGGCATTAGAAATTTTTTTTTTTTTTTTGTTCTGTTTTCATTCTATTTTGGATTCTATTTCCGTGCTGCGATTGAAGACTATTAGCCAGGATTATCTTTCTTTTTTTCTTTTCACTAATTCTGTTTTGTATTTTATTGCATGGACATTGGTTTTGCATATTTATTGAATAATGATACCCTTTCCCTGCAGCAGGGAGGTTCAGAAACTTGGAAATGCTCCAAAGTCAGGGTCTGATTTTAGTTATTGCTTTGTCTGTACTTCAAAAGAAGATTTAGTGAGTAGCACATTGTTGTTTGGTTCTGATGGTAATGTAAATAGCTCATTTATTTTGGTTTATGAATCAAGTTGTGTTTTAATATAGCTCTATCTGATATGGTGCAGGTGCTTTCTTGCAATATCAGGAAATTTCTTCAATTTAGGTAGATTTTATGTAGAATAGTTCAATAATGTCATTAAAGATGGAATCTAAACTAGGTACACCAAGTGTCTTAGCAAGATTAATGGGTCTTGACGAGCCGTCACATCATCAGCCTGTCCAGAAAAAGCAAAGAGTGCTTTCTGATAATTATCTAAGGAGAGTTGCTTCTATTGGTGTGAGCGAGAAGTGCCACTCTTTTCGGTTGAGCTTTGAAGAGAAGAAAGAATTTAAGGATGGTTCTGAAGTGCTAGGAAAATTAAAGAGAGAGAAGGATTACAATCTGTCAGTTAAAAACTCAGTGGATATGCAGCTTCACTCTTCAAAGGAAGGACATGATGCATTGGGAGTTGTGGATTATAAAAAGAACCTATCAGCAAAGGATCTCCAGAAACCAGATTCTTTGGTCACCAAGCATCACCATGATCTGCAAGGTATTCATTACTCTTCTCAATCTGGTTGCGTTAAAGTCTTGAGATCGTCATATGCTTTATATTCTCGAAAGACTGATACATGCGGTAAACATGGGAGGGGCATTGTTCAAGGAAGTGAGAAAGCAGTTCAGAAACTTGGTCTTGGTAATATAGACAAGTTTGTGAGATCTCCAATGGAATTGGAGAATGGAACATGCCTTCCCCCAACAAAGATTGTTGTTTTGAAACCAATCCTTGGATCCAGTTCTAATGGGAATTCTTATTCAATTAGTATGAAAAATAAAGAATTTCTTAGTCATGAAGAAGGAGATATATATGTTGATGAGCAAGAAAGGAAGAATTTGGCCAGAGAGGAGGGACCTGATAGATTGATTTCCAGACAAGTAGGGCATGGCAAAAACAAATTGTCCAGAAAGGCATCAAGGACAGGAAGCAGAGATAGTGACACACTTAGAAAAGAGTCTGGGCTCATGATGCCATTTTCTTCCCCTAGTTCCTCTTACTGGAAAAACCAAAACAGACCCACATTTTACTATTCTGACAGTTCTTATGTGGCTAGGCAAGCCAAGAAGGAGAGTTTAGATAGATGGAAAACTACTGAAAGGTTTCAAGAAGTTGAAGTGGGTGACGGGTCCCGAACTCTGGGTGAAATGCTTGCTGTGCCTGATTGTGAATTGAGGCCCAGAAGTTTGGATGTCAGATCTGGTGAGCAGGGCAATAGCAGCAGGATTGGTCCTCACAGAGACTACTTTATGAAGCCTCTGGAATCTGCTAATAGGTTGCGACAGAGATTTAGGAAGCAAGGTCATTATCAGAAAGATGGTTTAAAATCTACAATCTCAGGTTCCAGCTGCATGAAGTATAGAAATGGTTACTTAGTACAAGATGATTGTGTGTTCCAGGTTGAGCTGAAGAGAAAACTAGAGGAGAAAGATCCATGTGGTGATATTTGCCCTGATTCAGAACATAGATGCACCATCCAAGAGAGTATGGCCATTCAGAAAGAGTTGAAGAATAAGACTCAGGAAAAAGTTGTATCTGAACAAAATTTTGTTATTACTAAGTCATCTGCATTCAGAGTTGCCTCTGACAATATGGTTTCTGAGATGGTGACTGATGCAGAAAATGATTTTGTCAGTAGGCCTTCAGGAAATCACAAGGTTCAGGATTTTGAACCCAGAGACTGCACATCATTGGTGGAAGATGACGATTCTTCTTCTCAAGTTCCTGATACTTCAAGTGAACAGGTTTGATATTCATCTGGCACCATTTTTGAATTCTTTGATATAGTTTGTATGCTGGCATACTTTACTTGGGAAGTTTGTTTCTCAATTAGCTTCAACAATCATTTAAAAGATGCATTTCACTTGAAAATGAGTTATGGCTAATTATATGTTTAGGAGGAGTGGGTATATACACACAGACTGCAGAAATTTCTTTTGCATTTTGAAATTAAGTTTCTTAGGGCAACAGATTGTTGGCTTTGTTGGACTAGAAGAGGGCATGTGCTGTGTGCATGGCTACATTACACAAGCATGAAGGCAAGTGAAGATGTGAAGTGGGAGGTGCAGTTTGATAAACATAGACATAGGAAAAAATTGAGGTGATAACAAGAGTTACTCTAGGATTGGCTACTAGGATTGAAGAAGATATGTTTGCATATTCAGTTGGGCTTTGTGATGCTATTGATTTAGAAATGTCTAATATAACTTTTTGAGTTGCATACCAGCTCGACCTCCCTTGAGCTTGTGAAACCTAAAAATTAAAACTTTCCTCAGTCTGTCATGTTTCATTGAGCTAGTATATAAGTTACACTCAAGATGCAAAGGAAAGTTTGGTTTACTTATTGCCTTTTGTATCTTACATGTCATCATATTTATATTTGGCTGCATAGTTGTGCACAGTATTTTGGTGCATATTCTTCTCCGGGATTCTAGGGAAACAGACAAACTGTTTAGTTGCCCAGGTCTTCCAAAGAACTCTTTAGCTTTACTTACTGATAACAATATGCATTTTTATTGCAATAATTGGCTTGAAATTCTGAATTTCTTGCTCACTGAAAATCTTACTTTATGTTGCAGGATATGTCGTTTGGAATATCTCAGGAAGATTCCTTTTCTTCAATATGCTCTTGCACAGACTTTGAATCTCTTGTGAACGCAGAGGCAGGATATCAGCCTAGTCCAAATTCAGTGCTTGAACCACCATTTGAGAAAGGGATTTCATCTAGCCTTGAATGCTTTCAGGGTGCCAAAACTGATTTGCACGGTAGTGTGACATGGCCTGCTACATAAATTAATTCATTTTATGGTTTTTTTTTTTTTTTTGTCTGTAACTTTTTCAAGTTTTTTCATTTCCTTATTTTCTTCTGTTGCCAGGTTTGCAGCTGCAACTTGAACTATTGAAACCAGAGTCCTTGGAAGCATACTCTGAAGAAGATGGGATGATTGTGTCAAGTGATGATGATTCCAAGGAGGGATCTGTACAGAATTCTGGGGTTTATAAGGAGTTTGTGAGAATATTCAGCGTTGAAGAGAGCAGGGATTTCTCCTACCTTGTTGATGTCTTCACTGAGGCAGGTTTTCATGGTAAGAACTCAGATTTGGGCTATGAGACAAGGTGTTCTTCTGAATTTCCAATAAGCCCTGCAGTGTTTGAGATGCTAGAGAAGAAGTATGGTGAGCAGATGTCTTGGAAGAGGTCAGAGAGGAGACTTCTGTTTGATCGTATAAATTTAAAACTGAGTGATATTCTTCAGACAAGCATTGGGATGCACTGGACAAAACCTCTACTGAGAAGACTTTGCTTTAGGAAAAGCCTTGAGGCAGTTGAGGAAGAACTGTGGATGTCGCTTGTTCGTCATGATAAGCAAGCAAACAAGGATTCACCTGTGAAAGTGCTGGGACAGGATGATGGATGGTTAGAGTTGGGAGATGATATTGAGGTAATTGTTACTGATATAGAGTGTTCGTTGATTGATCAGTTAGCTGAAGAGGTTGTTGGAATCAATAGTTTTTGATAGCATATTTTTTGTGTTTCTCGCAGTTTTAGCAGACTGTCATATTTGTTTTATCAGTACCACGTGAGTTTTTGCATGCATATATACATTTTTTTGTCAGATCATATAGAATCAGAACCACAGGATTATAATAGAGAGGAGCTTTTTTTTCTTCTCTTTTTTCACCAATTCATTTATGATTTATGTATCCTCAAGACCATGAGTAAGTTATGTAAATAGGCAGAGTTTTGATCTTGTAAGGTTTGGAATCACTGTATTAACATTCATGTGTCTTCATTAAGTTGAAGGAAAAAAAGTTATGGTTTTGTACATATTTCTCTCCTTACTTTGGTATTGAATATCATTATGAACTACAATGGTGACCCCCTGTATGCAGCAGCCTGTATCTGTGCAGTGTATCCCACGTTCTGCAGTAACTCTGATGAGATGTAAGACTAGATTAGAAGGAAGAAAGGCATATTCACTAAATTTCTTTAACAGCAATGTGCCCTAAATTGATACTTCATATCTGAAAGGGGAATAAGAGGATTCCAACTATATATTAACCACAACAGGATTGATACAACAAGACTTTTGATCAATTATCACTCAATTTCAGATCTTAATTTAAACACTATAACAAACAAATTACTCTGTAATATGAACACTAAACTTGACAATCATATCAACACCGTCCGTTGTATGCTGATCTTCTTGATGAATTGTTTCCACCGTCGCATACCCTTTAGCATTCTCATACTTTCCAGTCCCACCAACCACCGCAATCTGTGACTCAGGCGACGCCGTTCGATGCACCCCGAAGAAGCTAATGCTATCCTCATATTCATGATTATGTTCACCTCCATGCAACAAAGCCGTCAATGCAATGGTTTGACTGGTACCATCCAGAGAGCTGGCTAAGTAAAACCCTTGAGCTCTGCCAACTACACCTGATCCCAGCTCATGCCCTTCCGTTAATTCATCGTCGATCACGGTTACTGTGCCGAACATCAGCTTCTGAAGGGAGGATCCCGGTGGAAGCTGCCCGGCGGAGACAAAAGGTTGGTTCTTGTCATTGGCAAAAACGTGGTCGTTGCCGGTGTTTTGTAAAACAGTGTTGGGTTGGGCGCCGTTTAGGCCAGTTAAGAAAGGCACATTGTTTTGGGTTATAAGGTTGTTCGGGTTGAAAAGTGGGGTCCCCCCGAGGACCGAGAAGATGTTGTCGTTTAACTTGGAGAAAGGTATGCCGTTGATTTCTGTTTGGGCAATGATCCCGGTTACTACTCTGGCTGATGGGTGGGATCCGCCTAGGATATCATGCATGAAGAAGGACAAAGGTGGGGTTTCTGTGCCAGATGCCATAATTACAGTTGGGGCTTCAGCTTCTTCCGGGAGTGGTGGGTCAGCATCGTCCTCCCGCGTGGCCGTGGGGACGATGGCTGGAAATCGGCCACTAGGAAGAGTGGGTTGGTGGGGTATGTCATCAATAACGGGGGGTTGTGGATCCACTTCGTCAAGGATTCTTGCTGAGTGACCACATTTCAGACCGATGACGACGAAAAAGAGGCAGACTGTTGCCTTGAGTGAGTTGGAGGTGAATAAGAGAGCTTTAGCCATTGATGGATTTTTCCTGTTGGAGAAGGAAGTGAATTTGTGATGCATAAATAGTTTCTTCGGTCTTCCCGAGTGAAGAAGTGGAGCTGATGACAGGGAGTCGTTGCATTGCTGGTTACGTATATGCAGTGCGTGTTCTAGTTGAAAAAACCTAACCCCTATATGAAGAAGTTATTGACTGGCATAGAAAAATTCTTTCAGGTAAGCTTCTTTTAAGTGGTCTGGTTGTCCCTGAAATCAGGATTATAGTGAATCTCCCAACTGTTATTAGAATTTAGAATGACTTGATTTGCTTTTGGAATTTCAAAGTTCTTTCATTATATATTTCTCAGTGCATTATGTCTTGTAATGTTCATTAGCTTTCAGTTATAGAATAGATATCTTCAACAATTAGCTATCCCTTTCAACACTCACGAATTCTAAATTCTAATGGTGACAGTTCAGTTTTCCTCAGATGATTTGACCAACCAAATACTGCAGCCTCTAAATCTGGGTTCCTCAATTGTTAAAATTACAGCAAGAGCTCACAAGAGCAAATTTATGACTGCTATCAGTATTATTTGCTGGAACTGTGCCCGCCGGGAGAATGAAGTTCAATTGACAAACAAGAGCAACAAGCCATTTCCAGGATGGTTAGTTGGAGTTTTGGTTATGGTGGAGTTATTATTTTGTATTTGGTATTATCATTATTATGTTTTTCTTATTATAACACTTAGGGATATTCAGTTAAAGGATAAAAAAATTACTCTGATAAATTTTTTATTATTGATGTGATGGATAATATAAGAGGTAATCTCATTATCATCATTATTTTATTATAATTTTATTCTTATTTATTAAATTTTTAAAATAAAAATAATCTCATTTTCAATTAATACAATAAATAATATAAAGAATATTTTTAAAATAATTAAATCTAAAAATATTTAAGTGAAATAATATATTAATATTCTTTTATTACATTGAAACAAACACAATAATTATTTATATTTATATATTTTTATCAAATATAGTTTTAATTTATACCAATAATTCTCAAGATAATATATCTTTAAAGTAATTTTTCAATTTTAGTAATAAAATATTTTATAAACCAAACACTCATTAATAGTTTATAAATACATTTTTAAATATTAAAAAAATTACAATACAAAATTAAAATATTAAATTATATTTTTTTAAGCTTCTTGTATCTTTCAATTAGAGTAAATAACATTTTTTCATCCAAGGTTTGACTTAAAAATACTTTTTCGCCCTTAATTTAACATAAATAATATTTTCTCATCCAAAATCAAATTTTAATAAAAATATTAATAATATAATAGGAAAATAGTAATTTAAAAAAATAATAGATTTTATAATACTTAAATATTTTAAATATTACAAATTGGTTGTTAAAAAGAAATAAAAGTTCACAAATTAATCTCTAAAAATTTTTTAAATCTCTACAGCGTTCTGATATTTGTAATATGACATTTATACCTAAAATTTGTTGTATAATTGTTATTTTTGAAACTATTAGAATAAATTGATATTTTAAAAAATTTCAAAAGACTCTAAAACTTTTTAGAATTTTCAGTTATTCTGAAAAAATTATCAAAAAAACCCTAACATTTTCAAAAAGTTAATGTATCTCTTAATATATAAATTTACAATAATAATAGTCTATTTATAAAAAAAGAGGTAAAAAATGAGATAGTGAAAACAAATTAATAAAAAATGTTAATATAATTTAAATATTTAATATATTATTTTTAATTTTTATTAAATTAGGGTGATATAATAATTTTAAAAAATAAAATATTAATTTTACTTCGGTACTGTTCATTACCCAAATTGAAATTTGGGTGAGAAAACTCGAAGCACTCATTCAATCATGGTGAAATGTTTTATGAATTTTATATAAATTGACTAGAAACTACCGACATTTTCATTTTCTTTCATTTTTCCCCGTTCCTCTTCCTCCTTTTCAAAACCCTAACTCCTATTCTTCCCACCATTTTCCTCTCACAACCCTAACCCTAATTCTAACCGCCATGTATCTCTACAGTCTGACTCTCCAACAATCCACAGGCATACTCTGCGCAATCAATGGAAACTTTTCGGGAACCAAAACCCCCGAAATCGTCGTAGCACGTGGCAAAATCCTCGAGCTTCTCCGCCCCGAAAGTTCCGGCAAAATCGAAAGTGTTCTTTCCACTGAAATTTTTGGTGCCATTCGCTCCCTCGCTCAGTTCCGTCTCACCGGCTCTCAGAAGGACTACATCGTTGTCGGGTCAGATTCGGGTCGGATCGTTATTCTTGAGTACAATCCTTCTCGAAATGCCTTCGATAAAATCCACCAAGAAACTTTCGGTAAATCAGGTTGTCGCCGGATCGTTCCGGGTCAGTATTTGGCTATTGACCCAAAAGGTCGTGCCGTTATGATTGGTGCTTGTGAGAAGCAAAAATTAGTTTATGTTTTGAATAGAGATACTGCTGCTAGATTAACTATTTCGTCTCCATTAGAAGCTCATAAATCTCACACTATTGTTTATTCTATATGTGGTGTTGATTGTGGATTCGACAACCCAATCTTTGCGGCAATTGAGTTGGATTACTCTGAGGCTGACCAGGATTCAACTGGTCAAGCAGCTAGCGAGGCACAAAAGCAATTGACATTTTATGAATTAGATTTAGGGCTTAATCATGTCTCGCGAAAATGGTCAGAACCGGTTGATAATGGAGCGAATATGTTAGTTACAGTGCCTGGAGGAGGGGATGGGCCTAGTGGGGTTTTAGTTTGTGCTGAGAATTTTGTGATTTATAAGAATCAGGGTCATCCAGATGTTAGGGCTGTAATTCCTAGGCGAGTTGATTTGCCAGCTGAGCGTGGAGTTTTGATAGTTTCAGCTGCCACGCATAGGCAGAAATTATTGTTTTTCTTTTTGTTGCAGACAGAGTATGGAGACATATTTAAGGTTACTTTAGAACATGATAATGAGCATGTTCGTGAATTAAAGATCAAGTATTTTGATACTATTCCTGTGACCGCATCCATGTGTGTGTTGAAATCGGGGTTTTTGTTTACTGCTTCAGAGTTTGGCAACCATGCTTTGTATCAGTTTCAGGCAATAGGGGATGGCCCTGATGTGGAAGCCTCCTCAGCCACATTGATGGAGACTGAAGAAGGATTTCAACCTGTGTTTTTTCAGCCTAGAGGGCTCAAGAATCTTGTTAGGATTGAACAAGTTGAGAGTTTGATGCCAATTATGGATATGAAGATTTCAAATTTGTTCGAGGAGGAAGCACCTCAGATTTTTACTTTATGTGGGCGTGGTCCTCGTTCGTCACTTAGGATATTGAGGCCAGGTCTGGCTGTTAGTGAGATGGCTGTGTCACAGCTCCCTGGTGTCCCTAGTGCTGTTTGGACTGTGAAAAAGAATGCAAATGATGAGTTTGATGCATACATTGTTGTTTCTTTTAACAATGCAACTCTTGTGCTTTCAATTGGTGAAACTGTTGAAGAAGTTAGTGATAGTGGGTTTCTGGATACTACCCCCTCACTTGCTGTTTCTTTAATTGGTGATGATTCTCTAATGCAAGTTCATCCCAGTGGCATTAGGCATATAAGGGAAGATGGGCGTATTAATGAGTGGAGAACACCTGGAAAGAGGACGATTGTTAAGGTTGGCTCCAATAGACTTCAAGTGGTCATTGCTCTAAGTGGAGGTGAGCTCATTTACTTTGAGGTGGATATGACTGGACAACTGATGGAAGTGGAGAAGCATGAAATGTCTGGAGATGTGGCTTGTTTGGACATTGCCCCAGTTCCAGAAGGAAGGCAGAGATCCCGATTTCTTGCAGTTGGTTCATATGACAACACAGTCCGTATCTTATCATTGGATCCTGATGACTGCATGCAGATTCTTAGTGTCCAAAGTGTGTCATCACCTCCCGAATCTCTCCTTTTTCTCGAAGTTCAGGCATCAGTTGGTGGGGAGGATGGTGCTGATCACCCAGCTAGTCTTTTCCTCAACGCAGGTTTGCAGAATGGGGTTCTGTTCAGAACAGTGGTTGATATGGTGACTGGTCAGCTTTCGGATTCCCGTTCCAGGTTCTTGGGGCTGAGACCGCCAAAGCTCTTTTCTGTTGTTGTGGGAGGCCGCACTGCAATGCTTTGTTTGTCCAGTCGACCCTGGCTTGGCTATATTCACCGAGGACGTTTCCTTTTGACACCTCTTTCCTATGAGACTCTTGAATATGCTGCTTCGTTTTCATCTGATCAGTGTGTGGAAGGTGTTGTTTCTGTTGCAGGGAATGCGCTGAGGGTTTTTACCATTGAGAAACTTGGAGAAACTTTTAATGAAACTGCTATTCCCTTAAGGTATACCCCCAGAAAGTTTGTTCTTCAACCTAAGAGGAGATTGCTAGTAATTATTGAGAGTGATCAAGGAGCATTCACTGCAGAAGAGCGAGAAGCTGCAAAGAAAGAATGCTTTGAGACCACTGGAACGGCAGAAAATGGAAATGGTAATGTGGATCAGATGGAAAATGGTGATGATGAGAATAAAGATGATCCCCTCTCTGATGAGCAGTATGGTTATCCTAGGCAGAGGCAGACAAATGGGTTTCCTGCATCAGAGTTCTTGACCCTCGCACAGGCAACACAACTTGTCTTCTGGAGCTTCAGGACAGTGAAGCTGCCTTCAGTGTATGCACTGTCAATTTTCATGATAAGGAGTATGGAACTCTTTTAGCAGTTGGTACAGCCAAAGGACTGCAGTTTTGGCCCAAAAGAAGCATAGTTGCAGGATACATTCATATTTATCGGTTCTTGGAAGATGGGAAAACCCTTGAACTTTTGCACAAGACACAAGTGGAAGGTGTTCCACTTGCTTTATGCCAGTTTCAGGGAAGATTACTTGCTGGAATAGGTAATGTTCTCAGATTGTATGACTTGGGGAAGAAGAGGTTGCTTAGAAAATGTGAGAATAAGCTGTTCCCTAACTCTATAGTTTCTGTACATACCTATCGTGATCGAATCTATGTTGGTGATATTCAAGAGGTATGTTTTCTGAGTGAGTGATATTTAGTTTTTCTATGTTTTGGTATACTGTTTTAATTTCTTTACTTTGTTAATATTTTTCTGCGCATGTGTGTGATGTTTTGTGAATTAATTAAAATTCTTGTTTTTGAATTTGGTAAATGGCTGCTCCTCAAGTTGTCTCTAACCTGCAAAGTTTCTTAGATAGTTAGTGGATCTTGAGTTTTACCTGCTTATATAGTTTGGGAAGTGTTCACATGTGAGCTGAATTATTCAATCTTAATTTCAACTGTTTTCATGTTTTTGCAGTCGTTCCATTTCTGCAAGTATAGACGGGATGAAAATCAACTTTATATATTTGCTGATGATTGTGTTCCAAGATGGGTTACAGCATCACACCACATAGATTTTGACACTGTGGCTGGTGCGGACAAGTTTGGGAATGTCTATTTTGTGCGACTGCCGCAGGATGTTTCAGATGAGATAGAAGAGGATCCAACTGGTGGGAAGATAAAATGGGAACAGGGTAAACTGAATGGAGCTCCCAACAAAGTAGAGGAGATAGTACAGTTCCATGTGGGTGATGTAGTCACATCCATGCAGAAGGCATCTCTCGTTCCAGGTGGTGGGGAGTGCATCATTTATGGGACTGTTATGGGTAGCTTAGGAGCATTGCTTGCATTCACTTCTCGAGATGATGTTGACTTCTTTTCTCACCTGGAGATGCATATGAGGCAAGAACACCCACCATTGTGTGGACGAGATCACATGACTTTTAGATCTGCATATTTTCCTGTGAAGGTAATAACCTCTGTTCTCTAAAATGTTGCTAACTATCACCAAGGTAATTAAGCGTTGTTAATTAATGACTTGCCTCTAAAGCATTTAGTATTTAAAATTGATTTTAAACTTGGTTATTCTTTTTTAAATTTGGGAAGTGAGAATGAAGTTTAGTTGCATAATACTTTAATGTTATTTTCATTACCATCATGCAGGTATAATAATTTGTATTCTAACCTTAATTTCATTAATACCACTGCTTGTTCTTTTTCTTTTTTAAATTTTGGAAGTGAGAATGAAGTTTAGTTGCATAATACTTTAATGTTATTTTCATTACCATCATGCAGGTATAATAATTTGTATTCTAACCTTAATTTCATTAATACCACTGCTTGTTCTTTTTCTTTTTTAAATTTTGGAAGTGAGAATGAAGTTTAGTTGCATAATACTTTAATGTTATTTTCATTACCATCATGCAGGTATAATAATTTGTATTCTAACCTTAATTTCATTAATACCAGTCCTTGTTCCAACTTCTACTGAGTATTTCAAATGTGCAGAAAGATAGAATGTCACTGTCATTTTGTTAATCATCAAGCGCCATATTTGAATCATTAACAAGGAATATTTAATTTTCATTTGCTGCGATTATGAATGAGTGGCTGTGGTGTATGCGCCCATGAAGTGCATTTAGCTGTATTCTTAAAGGCCTTATTGTTGGTAATTTGATTGTCGAAGCTTTCTGCTTTGTTAAGTCTAACGATGGTGATTATTTGAAACAATTTTGCAGGATGTAATTGATGGAGATCTATGTGAACAGTTCCCTACGCTGCCACTGGATTTGCAAAGAAAAATTGCTGATGAATTGGATAGGACTCCCGGGGAGATCCTTAAGAAACTTGAAGAAATTAGAAACAGGATCGTTTAAGAAAGTAGCTCGTGGTTGTTGCCACTTTGTTGTTATTTCGCTTATATGTTGTATATATGGATAGGAGATAACATTGGATATTTCTCATTTCTTTCTGTATGACTACCCTTTAATGAGTACCAAATATTATTAAAATTTTCTCTTGAATTCACCAAATATATTATTTTATATCTTCGATCCAGGTTCAAATTCGATGCCACATTCAATAGAATCTGTGTACTGTTGTATCAACTCAACTCATGTGGTATAAAATTTTCCGAGAACCACCAGACTTGAATCATCTCCATTGTTATTGATGTTATAAACTTTTTATAGAAACCTAAATCTTCTTCAAAACTGAAAATATACAATAAGGTAAATTGTTGCTGTTGTTTCTGAGTCAAGGGCCTAAAAGAAACTCAAAACTCTTCTACAATGTTGAATTTGCTTTGGAACACCTTTTGTCTAACCAGCTGATAATGTCTTTGAATACAATGTCGATATTATCCTGTGGCTCTCCATAGAGCAAACTGTGCCACATTCCTGGGTACAGCTTCAGGGTCTTGTCTTGGCTCGCTGCAACTTTGTACAGTTGCTGGCTCACATTTTTATCAATCACCTTATCGTCCTCGCCGTGGAGAACCAGAAACGGCAATGTCACCTATAATAATTCAACCCACAAAGAATAAGAATCCCTTCATTTGGATAATGGATTGCCCATAGGTATAATGGCAAGTGAGAAACCTCATGCAGCCTCTTCTCAAGATCTGTGCTAACTCTCGCAAGTTCGTAGCCAGTTTTCAAGAAAGCCGGCCCTTTGTAGCAATATTTGTTTTCTCTAATCTGTTAAGATGCAATGTGCAATTCCACATGTCAACAAAATTAATTTGTAGACATCCATTTCTAAACTTTCTTTGGAGGCTATCTTACAAGTTGCTTTGAATGAAATAAGGTTCAAAAATTAAATATATACCTGCTGTCTTACTTGAGGCTCTTTAAAAGCAACATCGACAATATCTTGATTTTGGTTCAACTTCCATTGCGGAGCCAACTTGGTGACCATATTTAAAACGGACATCATCAAAGGATGTGGCCTCATTTCATCTGCAATCTGTATTAAAGCAGAGGAAAAGAAAAGAAAAATAAATCAATAATACTTACATTTAATAGTCCTGGAAATCCCCTTTACCCCTTTTTCCAGTTAAAAAAAAATGGGATTAACAACAGAAAGATTACACCTTGCACATGGGGGCAACCAGGATTGCACCATGCCAGAAGTCTGGTTTCTTTCTGTGTAAAAGAAGAGCCATGGCTCCGCCCATTGACTCGCCCAACAAATATCTCATTTTCCCCTTGTTATCTTCCCTCTCTGTCAATATTCATCATAATGAGATTAACAACTTAATGTATAGTTTATATAATGAGATATTTAATTCAATTACAACTTACCACACATTCCTGTAAAATGTTTACAACAGTCTTCAACGAGATTATCAAAGTTATGGACATAGCCCTGCAGACCACCTGATTTTCCATGGCCTTCATAATCAATCCCATACACTGCAAAACCCGCCTTTACAAGCAGCATTGCAGCACCTGGTTTCAAACACAATACAGAAAAAATGAAATTGTTAATTGGGTTTTTTTTTTTTTTTTACACATTTTGATGATAGATTAGAAGTAGAGGTGCTGACTTTCCATGGTGATGCTGCATTCCATGGCATAGCCATGGCAAATGAAGAGCAGGGCTTTTGGTTCTCGATTCGCCGGAAGCCACCTGCAGGTGAGAAGCTTCAGGCCTCGAGAATTCAAAATGAACCCCTGAAGAACCGCGTCATTGGTAATTTCGAAAGATGATAAATAATAATTAATCAAGGCTAAATTTAGGAATTCTAAAAGAAAATTTGAACACTGTAAATTGATCTAACCTCATCATATTTGAAATTTTCTGCCTACAAACATCAGACAAACCAAATGAGAAAGGACAATAAGAATCAAACCAAAGAATAAGAAGGAAACAAAAGAGAGATACCATGAAGAAGAGTCCTCAGGATCCCAGAGTTGAAGCTATGAGATTATTATTTTCTGAAAATAAAATTCTTACTAGATTAATTCAATAAAATATATAAGAATATGGACTGCAAATTATTTTTTTTCACATATTTAAGTGTGCATATTTAGAAAAAATCTCAACTGTCCCCAATTTATAAGGGAAGGGCCTTCAAACATTACCAAACTAGAAGCAAAACAAAAAAGGCTTTGGATTTATCAAATTCCCACTTCATATTTTCTTTGCTACATTACAGCCAAAATGGGTAAGCAGAGATTGTAGAGTTAAGTAAAGATGCAAGAAATGAGCACCATTTCTTTGAAAAATGAAACAAGTTGAAGCTAACTTGAGAAGTAACATATTTTTTGGCCTTATGGTGCCTTAATTTACTTAATTTATCGTAACTTTGGCTACAGAACAAATTAAACATTTATATCTTGTTTTTGAAATCATCGTGAGCTTGTTTAAGCTCCCTTTCCAGTCTTGAATTTCCCATGGAAACTCTCTCCTCTATCCAATTGATAATGTCTCTGAATACAATCTCGATATTTTCAGGGGGCTCGCCATAGAGTAAACCATGCCACATCCCCTCATATAGCTTCAAGGTCTTGTCCTCGCTGGATGCTACATTATATAGTTGCTGGCTAACTCCTGGATCTGTCACTTTGTCATCTTCCCCGTGCAAAACGATAAATGGTAATGCAACCTGCTCAGAATTCATCGAAAACAAGTCAATATTCGAATTCAATACAGTGTGAACTGGGATTGATTAAGAGTATGAAAACAAATAATAAACCTCTTGGAGATTCTGCTCAAGATCTATGCAGACCCTGAGAAGCTCTTGGCCGGTTTTCAAGCGTGGCCGCCCTTTGTAACAGTATTTATTTGCTCTAACCTGTAAGTTGAGATCATTACTAAGTCAATTTCATCATAAAGACAGAATGAATTGAAACATTAATTTATTGAGCAATCCTTACAGAATTAACATTTTGAAATGAAAATTATACCTGTGCTCTAACCTCAGGCATTTTGAATGCAACATCAACTATATCTTTAGTTGGGACAATTTTCCATGTTGGAATAATCCTGGAAAGCTGGTTGAGAATACTGATCACAACAGGATGTGGCTTCAATTCATCAGCAATCTGCAATTGCATTTTGGCAATGCATTACAATTAAAAAGTCTCTGTTTGTTTTCCTTTAAATTTCAATGTCACATGGCTCTGGAACATTACAAAATATAGCACCCTGGAATCAATTTATTTATTCTACCACAAAACAATCAAAACCAAAAGCCACACCGATGTTGTGGTTTGCGATTTAATCGTTCAATCAATTTAACCTATTCTTGAATAATATCAAATATTTTTCACATTTTTTAAATGTAAAAAGCAAAACTGTATAATTATTAATAACAACCAAGTATATTTCCTTCTTCGAAACATAAATTTAGTGCAATAAAATAAAAAAACCCAGAAAAAGCAAAAAATAATTTCAAATATATTAATCAAATAATTATCGCTCCATTACATAAACAAAAAGAAGTCAATTATAAATTTTATTATTAATTCAATTAAAATCTTACCGATTTTAAATATTTTAAGTTTTAATATAAGTTAAAACGGTAAAGGGTTATATAAACTCGTTTAATTGATTTTAATCGTTTTTCTAGTTCAACAAATTTAATGGGTTTGATCGAATATCAAATTAATCAATATTTATATATAAATCAAACTAAACTGTAAACTGATTTACGGTTTAATCAATAGTAACTAAATCACTGTAAGGGTAAACTTGATTGAAAGGCAGCTATGAACCCGGGAAAAAGAAAGTGTACTATTATTTTAGTCTAGTTGGACATTAAAAATGAAGAGCATTTGGAAATGACATTAACCAATCTCTATGAGTAAACATTTGCCTCACAAATCTGGAGTAAAATTGTCCTCTTTTATAAAGTCAGTAAAATAAAACAGAATAAGATTAAACTATACATAAACTAAAGCTGTCTTTATAGCCTTCCCATCCACCATTGAAGTAATAAAGCCAAATAATTGAGTAAACAAAGTTTGTACTTCTGTCTACATTTTCAAAATGGGTGCTTCTCTTTTATTCTATTCAATTTGGTTTTTTTTTTTAAATCACAAATCAATAAAAAAGCTGATGAATAAAACGTGGATCCAATTTTGCAGGATTTCACATGACAAAAAGAATGGGAACAAAAGGGACAGACGATGATTCAAGACAAGTCACAGTAGATAACTCATTACCTTACACATTGGCGCCACCAAGATGGCCCCATCCCAATAATCTCCTTTCATTCTGTGCAAGAGAAGAGCCACAGCTCCTCCCATGGATTCCCCCAACAAATATCTCATCTTCCCTTTGTTCTCTTCTCTCTCTGAAGTCATTATCTTTCAGAAAATTAATTCAACCACACATGGTATATGTGATAAAAATTCAATCAAATTGAATGATTAAGAAAAAAAAAATCTAACCACATAAGTTACTGAAATGAGTGGAGCAATCATCAACAAGATCGTCGAAGTTAGTGATGTAAGCATCCAAGCCTTCTGATTTTCCATGGCCTTCATAATCTATCCCATAGCAGGCAAAACCTGAGTTTGCCAGCCGAGTTGCAGTGCCTGGAATCGATGATAAACAGTTTTTAATGGCCCCTCAAGAATCATTTAAAAAAAAGGCTCAAGTATATATTAATTATACTCACTATTCATGGTGATGCTGCACTCCATGGCGTAGCCATGGCAGATGAAGATTAAAGCTTTTGGTTCTTGATTCACCGGGACCCAACAACATGTAAACAGTTTATTTCCTCGACCATTCAAAATATACTCCTGTGGAATTCAACAAAAAATTAGTTTTAAAAAAAAAAAAAGATTACTCAGTTAAAAGTCTCAGTATTCACCAACCTCAGCGTACTTGATATCACCAATTTGACTAGCCTGAGCCTTTAAAACAAAGAAAAAAAAAAAAACCAACATCAGAAACCACTATCAAAGAACAAAAACAGCAAGAGAAAAAGAGAAACAAACCATGAAGAAACTTTATCTAAAGGTTTACAGAAAAAGATGGAAGGGGCTTTGCAGAGAAAGTTGAAAGAGGACTGAGAAAAAAAAAAGTAGTGGGATTTGAAAATCCCGCAAGTGCATGGACTTCAAAAGGCAGAGCTCAGGACGTAGATATAAAGGGATGATCAAAAGAGACCCTCATATAACTTCGGTTTAGGGCAAATTTTTTCATGTGGGATAATTTTAAATTAAATTAAAATTACAATATTTTTTATTAATTTTAATTTAAATATAATAATAATAATTTAATATTTAGTAGTAAAAGATAATAAAATCCAAACTTTCCTTGAATATAATGTAATTAACTTGTAATTCAAGTTTATAGTTCGTTAAATTTGTATTAAAAAATAACATTAAAAGAAAATGACAGAGAGGATAATAATAAATTAATAGTAATAAAATTCTTATTATTAGTAATTAATTTAATGAGTTGGGTCAACGGATGAAATTATTTATAAGTTAATGAGTGTCTGAAGCGCGTGTAAGTTAAACCACTAAGAATGCGAATGAGAGGCGAGAGACGGCAGATTTGACCACCTTATCACGTGCCTCCACAAATTGATCTTATCCTTACTCATGGTTCTTTTTATAATTTTCCAGTTGGTCGGTGGTTTTAAGTATATATTTTGGCCAAACGTCTATTTCCCACCCAAGGTATGCTGCAATCTCAAGTTTCCACCCTTTAACTATGGAAACATCAAACACTCACCCATGACCAGTTAAATTTAACAAAACTTTAACAGTGGTAAGGGTAAAATCATCATTTTCTCTATAATATTAAAAATAAACTAAAATAGAATCTACTTTTGCCCCCCTAAACTTAAAAAACTAAAATTTTCCCTTAGCCTAAGTTTTAAAAAATCACAGTTTTACCCTAGGGTTTCGTTTTGAAATCTCTGGTGACATCTCTGGCTCCATTGTCGACGACTTCTCCCTCCCGAATCATCCTCTCCTTTCGGTAATCTCTTTCCTCCCATTTGGATGTCTGATCGACGTCAGAGAAGCCATAGAAGACGAAGTTCTTCGTCTTCCCAATTGTCGTTGTCTAGGAAGACGATCTTCCTCCCAGACGAAGACGAGACGACTCGTCGTCCTCTGGGAAGAAGAGTAGTCTTCATCTGGGAAGACAATCGTCTTCCCAGATGACGAAGACGAGATCGCATCTGGGAAGACGATTTCTCTTCCCAGACAATGTCTCTCTGCGTCAGATGGGTTAGGGTGGAGTTGAGGGGGGCCGTTGGTGGAAGAGAAATCATCGAGAGGGAAAGACGCCCGACGATGGCACCGGAGAAAGTAAAAGGGTTTGGAAATAAACTTTAGGGGGAAAAATACGATTTTTTCAAATTTAGCTTAGAGAAAAAATATTAGTTTTTAAACTTTTAGGAGAAAAATGAGATTAAATTTACTACCATTAAAGTTTTCTTAAATTTAACTGATCATAAATAGATATTTAATATTTTCATAATTAAAAATAGAAACTTGAAATTGTAACATACCTTCGATGGGACATAGTCGTTTGGCCTATATATTTTAGGGAAAAGAAACAATCACGTTTATCATATTTAAAAGGCTTAAATTGGAAAATGTGAATGCACTGGTAATTTGTAATAATATTTTAACAGGAAATGTCCAACCAAATTTGTAAAATCCTGTGTCCCGGATCCTTCGTTGCCACTGCCTTCGTCCATATCAGCATATTTGACTACAGCGCCTGCCTGCCCTTCTTGATTGGACCATCCACAGCTATAAATTTTCCCACTAAATTACAACTTTTTTTTTTTGTTTTGTTTTGAAAAATTTATACAAATTTCACTTGATTATGCTCAATCAAACTTGACCCGGAATAATAGAAGGAAAAGTCAATGCAAATGTCACATGCCTTCTTCCTTCAAGGCAACAAAGTGTGCATGATGTAACCTTCTAGATTGCAACTAACATAATGAATATTTGTGCCATCTAATTGTTTTGAAACCCATTTCAAGGAATTGACTAAAGTATGGTTTTTTTGACATTCTTTACTCGTACAAGTTGTGATTTGTGCTTCCCCGAGTGGGATTTTACTAGGGCCTTATTTGGCCTACTCCAAGGTTTCAAAAAGGCCAAAAGACCTGTTCTCGCCCCAAGTCTAGTAAAATTTTAAATTTTCATTTATTAATTTTTAAAAAACTTAAATACCCATTTTTTAAATTAAAATCTACGATTATAATTAAAGATAAAAATATTATTTAGTTAAAAATATAAAAAAATTAAAAATTTATTATGTTTTCCTCTTTAATTTAAAAAATTAGTAATTTTTTTCCATCTAAATTTTGAAAAATAACTATTTTCTACCCTAAGATTTTGAAACTATTATCATAAATGATGAAACCCTAAATCCTAGCTATCTTTGATGAAAATGATCGTCTTCATATAAGACAAAGACGAAACAAATAATCGTTTTTATTTAAGATTTATTTTCATCTTATGCTTTATAGAAGAAATGATCACTTTTAAAACTTTAGATAAAAAAAAATATTATATTTTCAAACAAAAAAGGAAAAATGCAATAAATTTTTAAATTTTTAACTAAATAATATTTTTATCCTTAACCCTAATAGTACATTTTTATATAATGATATATATTTAGATTTTTGAAAGTTAATGAGCGAGAGTTGGGTTTTAACTAAACCTTGGGTGGAAACAAGTCTTTTGGCTTTTCAAAAATACCAAAAGAGTCCCTTAAGAATTACTCATAAATGACTGAATGGCAAGAAGTGGTACCCAAATCTAACCAAAATTACATCCCAAGGCTAATATTTGAATGTTTCAACTAGGTTCAAGTGGAGGAGACAAGGAATACAATTGTGGGTTAATTAATAGAGACTCATTAACAAGCAGTCCAAATTGTCGATCAAAGTTGAAGCCTTCAACAAAAATATTTAATGCTTACAAATTGAACCTTATAAAATTTCATTTTTAATAGGGGTGAATGTGTCAAACAATTAATTATGCTGGTTTTGATTGTTAAAGTCAATGGTGAAGAGGGAGCTACAGTAACTTTGTCAAATCTTAGAGGAGGTTTCTCAAGGGAGGTTTCACTTCAAACACTTTGTCGATTTGAAATTGAAGACATTTCTTTCAATATAAATGTAATTGTGACTTGTAACTAAGTGGAGATTGACACTTTTAATGCCTTAGATTAATCACTAATAAATAAAATATTTATCTCTTTAACCTCATAATTAAAACAATAATGCGACATGCATAAAAATTGTGCACAGAATTTATACACAAACTGATATAGTAGTGATATGATAAATACTATGTGTCAAAACTGTCACATCAATTTACCTTATTTTGTAGAAATCAAATTGTGGAGATAAAATATTTTATTTTAATGGCACTGATATGACAGTTTTGACACATGATATTTGTCATATCAGTTTGTGAATAAATTTTAAGGTTAGATTTGAATCGAGCTTGAGCTCATCTCGGTTTATATATAGTTGGTTTGAGTTTGACCTTGACTAAAGTCGGCTCGAATTTGGCTCGGTTTGTTTTCTGTTATCAAAATGATATCGTTTTAATATATATTAATCAAAACGATATCGTTTGTATTAAAAATGTTAATTAACAAATATGATGAGTAGCTTGAGCTCGGCTCATTTTGGGCTCGATCGAGTTGAGCTCAAGCTGGCTCAGTTAGAGTCCAGTCCTAATAAATTCTATGCATAATTTCTATGCACGTAGCATTATTGTAATTAAAATAATGATATATATTAGTGGAGACAAAGATTATAAAGTAATAAGTCATGGGAGGAAATTATATACATAAATTATCATCAACGGTAAAAATATTTCCCATATTTTTATTATTTTATTCCTTTTCTCATATGGGCAACTCAATCATATTACAAACCTTTTTTTATTCTTAAAATTTATTTTTAAAGATTTTTCTAACTTTATTTTTTAAAATACAAATTGATCCATTACAAGGTAAGTGGTAATTTTTATATTATTAAATTATTAAAAAAAATTATCATAAATTCAATTTGAAATAATTTCCATGATGAAAAATAATATTTTTCAGAAATTTGTCAACAGATCATCAACATCTAACTCATGGGCCAAAAATCAAAGCCCAAATGTTGAATTAGCCCATAACCCATTAAAGAAATTTTAAGTGGGCTATTTTCCATAGTTCATAACCCGATAAAATAAAAACCTAAATTCACCCAAGCCCGGCCCACAATTTGGCCCGGTTTATATATTAACCTAAACATCTCGCTCAAACTTAGGGCTTCATATTCGCACACTTTGATCAGAGCAAGAGAGAGCCGCTGCTGCACGTACACTTAGAACAAAGCAATGGGTAATCCTTAAACTCGAACCCTTTTGATGAATCAATCGTTTTATTGTTTTATGCATTTCTGAGAACATCTTTTTTTGGTTTTTGTGAAAAAAAAATGAATGCAGCTCGTATCAAAGTGCATGAGCTTAGGCAGAAATCGAAGGCAGACCTCTTGACCCAGTTGAAAGATCTCAAGGCCGAACTCGCCCTCCTTCGCGTTGCTAAGGTCACCGGCGGTGCTCCTAACAAACTCTCCAAGATGTAATTTTTTCTTTCCTTTCTCACTGAAACTTCAATACATTTTTCTATTTTTTGATTAAGCTGTTTATAGTGTTGTTTTCAGATATGGGCAGTGTTCTGTTGTTGTCTTGAGGGTGTATTTGGGCTGGTAGAATCAAGAAGTGAAAATTTTTTAATATATATTTGACAAAATGAATAAATAATTAACATTGAATCTGTTATGCGAACAGAAAGTAATAAATGTATGTTTCTAAAATGGTTGTCCCATTGAAATGTTATGTTTAATGGATATTTATACTAGAAACTGCGATGCGGTGTTTGTGCTTGTAAATATGTGAGCAGTTGACGTTGCCTCTGTGTCCATTGTCAAATTAGTCATTTTCTTTTGTATCATGGATTAATGAAGTGTGTGTTTGGGTATCATTTTTAATGTTTTGTCATTTATTTTGAAAGGAGGAGAAAAGTAGTTGTGAAAGTTATATATTGATAGAAGTAATCTGTTGTTGATGTATATAATTTAAGTTTGTTTTTTGTCACACATTTTTGTTGTTAGAATCATGAAGTGAAATTTTTTGAATATATATTTGACAAAATGAATAAATAATTAACATTGAATCTGTTATGAGAACAGAAAGTAATAAATATATGTTTCTAAAATGGTTGTCCCATGGAAATGATATGTTTAATGTATATTTATGCTAAAAACCGTGATGCAGTGTTTGTGCTTGTAAATATGTGAGCAGTTGACGTTGCCTCTTTGTCCGTTGTCAAATTAGTCATTTTGCATGGCTTTTGTATCATGGATTAATGAAGTGTGTTTCGGTATCGTTTTTAATGTTTTATCATTTATTTTGAAAGCAACAGAAAAGTAGTTGTGAAAGTTATAGATTGATAGAAGTAATCTGTTGTTGATTTATATAATCACACATTTTCGTTGTTTGTGGTTGTGCATGATTGGATTTGATTATTCTCTGGATGCAGCAAGGTGGTGAGGTTGTCTATTGCACAGGTTTTGACAGTTATTTCACAGAAGCAGAAGGCTGCATTGAGGGAGGCTTACAAGAAGAAGAAGCTTTTGCCTCTTGATCTGCGTCCCAAGAAGACCAGAGCTATCAGAAGAAGGCTCACAAAGCATCAGGTATTTTTAGCCTTTATTTTTTGTTGTATTGTTCAAGCTTTTGTCAAATGTATTAGGTTCCCTGGTTAGATTCTGATTTATAATTTAATTCATTGGAGGCAGTGCTGAAATAGCACGGTTATTAAATGATCTTTTGTGGTTCTCTGTTTTAGAGATGATATGCTTTAATGCCATGGTTTTCAATTTTCTTGTTACCAAAGTCTCATCTGTTTTGTTTGTGTCGTTGCCAACATAGTTGTCAAAGCCGTGCCTTAGGCACGCTTAAGTGATGCATTACTCAAGGCGATGGCCACAACGCCTTGAGTATGCTCAAGACAACAAGTGGTTCAAAGACGATTGGTTTTAGTGCTTTTTTGGCACCTTGGGAGAAGCTTTAGGCATTGAAAAAGCTCGCTTTATTATCATCTGGGTTATCCACAACTAGATTGTAGGGTTATCAATAAATATTAGACAGTTTTTGGCACAATTTCAGACTTTTAGGCAGGTTTTGGGCAATTTTTAGTCTGATATGAGGGTTATTGACAATTTTTAAGGTCTTCAGTGAGGTTCAAGATTGTCAAAGAGATTACGAACAAATTCTAAAGTCATCGAGAGGTCAACAATGAGTTCTAAGGTTGTCAAAATGTCAACAATGAGTTTTAAGGTTGCCAAGAGGTTGTCGCTGAGTTCTAAAGTTGCCAAAGAGGTTGTTGGAGATATTTAAGATTGTCGGATAGGTTCATTGATCCCTTACAGATGGTCGTCAGAGAAGTTTAAGTATGATAACTAATTGTTGTCAAATCTGAGATTGTTAGTGTAATTGTTAGTCAATTTTTTATTGTTGATGTAGTATCAAATAATTTAAATTTAATGGAAATAAAATAAAAATTAATGGAAAATTTTAATTGCTTTTGTTAAAAAAACGTCTTTGCTTCACCTTTTTCCCTTAGGTAAATAGGATCCCTCATTGTCTTTTGGTGTTTTTCGCCTTTGACAACCATGGTTGCCGGTCAATGATTGTTGTATTTATTTAATTTTTCTGGTTGGACAAATGACTTGCAACTATATAACATACAAATTTAACACTTTTGCTGTCAATGCATTTATGGGGATGGAAACACAAAATAAATTGGTTTGACCCTAAACACAAAATAAATTGTTCTATTTATTTAATTTTTCTGGACGGGGAAATGACTTGCAACTGTATCATATACAAATTTAGCAGTTTTGCTATCAATGCATTTATGGGGATGGAAACACAAAATAAATTGGTTTGACTCTAGGATTCCCTTGTTAATATGTTTTTGGAAAATAACATATTGGGTGATGTGTAGTATGTTATGCTCTTCCCTCTTTTGTTTATTTATGTTTGTTGAAGAATTCAACATAAAATTTACTCATTTGAAGAATGTTTTAGTATGAGAAGCAAAATTTGCAATTTTAGAGAGTTATCCCCAAATATCTTGTTTCAAAAGTGTTATCTTGTAGCATTCAATATAGACTAAGGGCAATAGAAGCATTTCTTGATAGTTCATGTCCATGTGTTGAAGTTTGGTTCAATATCTTTTAATGTAATTATCGCTTACATGGGGTTTCTGTTTTGTTTGGCAGGCATCATTGAAGACAGAGAGGGAGAAGAAGCGGGAGATGTACTTCCCTATGAGGAAGTATGCCATTAAGGTGTAAGTTAGGATCTTTTTTATAGCATATTGGCGTCATGCAGCCATGGACTCATTTGTTTGAAGAATTTTGATTTGTTGCTTCTTAATGTTACTTTTGGCAAAATTTAGTTTGTGTCTATCAGTTTCATGTGTAAACTGGAAGGGTGGTAGTTTATCATGGAATATTTATTAAAAGAGAGATTTTATTCCTATGCCGTTTATTATTATTAAATGCAATACAGTTTTACTGAAAAAGAATACATTAAACACAATGCAATTTGATTATTAATTAATGGGCTTGGATGAATTGAAAAATGAAAGGCTGATATTAATTGGTTATTTGTTTCTTTCATCTCCTTTTTTCTGCAGGCCTCTAGACTCTTGTTGAATGGAATAAATATTTTACAAAGAATTCGCTTTCATAGAATCTTTCAATGCTTAGCAGACAAGTAGATTAAATCACCCGTTGTCAACCAATATTAATTCACCCATTTAAAAAAATAAAATAAAATTATGTGTATAAATTTATACATAAATAATGATGTATTATTATGTGATTAAATAATTTTAAATTTAAAATAAATAATATTCAATTATATAATAACATATCATCATTTATGCTTATTATTTGTGTGCTACCAAAAAAAACTGTTTCTGCTCATTCTTTGCTCAGGTTAGACAACTTTTTGTATAAGTAATAATATGTTATCGTATAATTAGGTATTATTTTATTTTCAAATTAAAACTATCCAGTCATATAATGATATATTATTATTTGTACATATAACACTATTTTTTTTTTGCTTAAACAAAACCGTTCTCCTTTTACTTATCACTTACCCTCATATTTTCGTTATATCAAACTGAGCTCGAGTTCAATTCAAACAAGTCCGAAACCGGTTAAACTCAAACGAGTTCGAGCCTAAAGTTTAATATTTTCGAACTTGAGTTTTAGAGTGTCTAGCTCATCATGTTCACAAGCTAAAAATTTTGATATAATATGACATCATTTTAATCAATATTTATTAAAATGATATTGTTTTAACACAAGCTAATTGAAAACTCAATTCGAGCTCGAGCTCAGCTCTTTTGAACACAAACCGAGCTCAAACTTATTTGAAATAAGCTCAACGAGCCCGAACTCAAACTCAAACTCAATTTCATATAAATCGAGTTAAGCTCAAGTTTGGTTCGGCTTGACTCGAATCCATTATTCATCATTTAAAATTACATATGGATGTTATGTGCCTTATTTAAAGAAGTCTCGGTCACCCTCATGATAAATTTCTTTTCCTCATTTGATAAAATCAGTAGGTATAATTTTTTCCATTAATTGCATTATCTGGCCTCCGTAACATTCACCATTTTTTTATTCATCATTCATGAGTTGGTTTTGCTTGGTAATCATGCTCCAATCTAGAAGTTCAAATATTCAAGCGGCCGTGGCTGTTGTTGGTCATGTACTTTGATTTTCTAATTTAACCAATCTAATCTAATCCAATCATGAAATTACATGTATTTTCAATGAGTTGAATGCAAACAAAAGCTCTACTTGTGTTCACATAATTTCTAGTGTGAATTTTAACCATTTCTCAACCAACCCCTGTCCTTATTTTGCCTCTTAATTCTAATTTTTTTACTAGTCAAATAATTTACATAATAATATCTTAGATTTTCTGTACTTAGTTTATGATAGACTTGGATAATTCAATTTATATCTTGTTATTCTCATTTGCAAATTACCCATCAAGCCATAATAAATCAATAAAATTATATATATATATATTTTTTATATATAATTTAAATATACCGATAATATATCATTATATAATTAAATAATTAAATAATAATATATTATTTATATACTTAAATTATATACTAAAAATATATATACATAACTTCAGTTCTAATAAATTCCCAACCAAATTAAGTGATTAGATAAAGTCAAAACTCATTTATTAGTTTCCTTTCAGTATTCAAACTATTGGGGCCGCCGGACTGAAGGTCTGGGTCAGTCTTTGTTTCTAGATCCCTTTTTTTATATATAAATTTTATCGAAAATATTCTTGACTTCCTCTATCTTATAAATTTGAATATTTCACACAATCTTAATTATTCCTCTTCATATTTAATATCTAAAATTGATAGTATTTTCTATTTTAAAAACAATTTAATTTTGGGTGGGTATAAAATGGCCAACAACGGTGTTCAAGTAAATTGAATGAAGAAAAACTTAATTAATATGGCTCAAAGTGTTTGATCAAAAAGACACCAATAGTCAACTGAAATTTCCTAAGCATTGCTTAGGCAACTCCGAGTTGTTGGTGGGTCAAGTCACCCGTGTGGCAAAACTTGGAAAGAGACGAAGTTTAAGATGGGTGGGCTGATGTAGAGATAATAATTTGGTTTATTAAATCGGATTTTTGATCTGTCTTTTCCAAATGAAAAGAGGATTCTCCAATAAAAGTAAAAAGAATAACAAAGACAGGGATTAAAGTGTCTAGTCCCTATCCCCTGTCCGCTCTGTTGCCGTTTCAATGCCGGTGTTTGGGAAACTGTCTTTACTTCCAAAAGAAATTTTCTCACGAGTCAATGGCACCAATTGCAAAATCAACACTGAAAATGAAGCGTAAGCAACATGATGCAACTTTCGTTCTTAATTCTTTGAATCGCTCATTGTCTGAAGTCTCCAATATCACACAACCACATATATAAAGTTTTGTCAAATGCTATTTATTAGTCAATTATTTTTGCTCTACCAAATCAAATAAACTCCCAAAATTTTGGCCTGAAAATCAAAATAAGAAAATAAGCAAATCCACTTCCCTCAATTGGAAACTTTGCAGCTCTCTTGCCTCTATATATCCTCCAGCAAAACTCATTCTCAGAAAATAACTTCAACAGAGTGATCCAGAAATGCCAACTCCCTCCTCATCTTCTAACCCCCTCTCTTCTATTTCTTCATTTCCCAGTTCTTATACTCATACTCCGTCTTACCCTATACACACATTCTCTAAATCAATGATGGAGGCGAAAATAGAAAGTGCAGAACCAATCATTACCAGATGGGAGCTAAACTCTTTCTCATACACCAAAGATCTCTCTCTTTTTAATCATATGAGAAAAGAGGGTCAAGAGCTCCTGAAAAGTGTCAAAGACTTGTGTCGAGCCATGCACTTCTTAGTTTCTGAAAATTCACCTTCTGATAAGCTTGCTCTTGCTCAAACCCTCATGCAAATCGCCATGAAAAGGGTTGCATATGAGTTTTATTGGATATTGTCCAAACACTGTGATCAACTTGATCCCGGATCAGTTGCAGGTCAATCCTCTAACGAGTTGAGAAATTCTGATGAGGAGGAGGAAGCATCTGAGGATAAGAATAAGTTAAAGCGAGCCAGTGAGACAACTGAGGTGGAAAGTGCCTCACAGTTTGCCATGTCTGACCTCAAGGCAATAGCTGATTGTATGATCAGTTCTGGTTATGGTAAGGAGTGTATAAAGATATACAAACTGAGCAGGAAATCAGTTGTAGATGAAAGATTGTATCAACTTGGAATTGAAAAGTTCAAGGCTTCTCGAATTCAGAAATTGAATTGGGAAGAGCTTGAACAAATGATGAAGAACTGGCTGAGTGCAGTGAAGATTGTAGTGAAAACACTCTTCAGTGGAGAAAAAGCCCTCTGCCATTGCGTGTTTTCAGCATCTGATATGATCAAAGAGTCTTGCTTCTGTCATATAATGGAAGAGGGAGCTATGAATCTATTTAGATTTCCAGAAATCATTGCAAAAAGCAAGAAATCACAAGAAAAAATTTTCAGGCAATTGGAACTTCATGAAGCACTCACCGATCTCTGGCCAGAAATAGAAATGATATTCAACTCTGATTCCACCTCGGCTATAAAATTGCAAGCTCTTTCATCGAAACAGAAGCTTGGTGACTCAATTCGAACAATTTTATCTGACTTTGAATCAAGAATTCAAAAGGACTCATCAAAGACTCCAGCTATTGGTGGTGGAATTTACCCACTTACTGAATCAGCAATGAGTTTCATATGTTCACTTGGAGATTACAGTAGAATTCTTTCTGAAATTGTCGCTGAATATCCTCCAAGAAATTCAACAGTTACAGAAACTTGCATTGGGGGTTCAGCATCACCAGCATCCTTTCACCTAGCCTGGCTAATACTCGTTCTTTTATGCAAGCTTGACTGCAAAGCTGAGACACACAGAAAGGATGTGGCTTTGTCATATCTCTTCCTAGCCAACAATCTCAGCTTCATCATTGAAAAAGTTAAGACATCTCAACTGAAGGACCTTCTCGGTGATGGTTGGCTGAGTGTGCACACTAAGAAGCTTAAACAATATGTTTTAAACTACGAAACCATTGCTTGGACCAAGGTCTTCTCCTCTTTGCCAGAGAAAAGTTCCTCAGCAATAACACCTGAAGCAGCGATGGAATGTTTTCAGCGGTTCAATGCAGCTTTTGAAGAAGCATATATGAAACAAACATCATGGATTGTACCAGATGGGAAGTTAAGAGATGAATTAAGGGTTTCAATAGCAGAAAAACTTGTACCAGAATACAGAGAATTCTTTGACACATATGTGGTGATGTTGAATGGGAATAGAAACTTGAAAGTGCTGGCAAGATTTGAACCTGATGATTTGGGAAATTATCTATCAGATATGTTCCATGGTGCTCCCATCTTAGTTGATTTTTCATCATCTTCATCATGCAGCAAATCCCCTGGATGCATACTCCGATAAAGATACAGAACATGTACATGATTACAAGCTGCAAACGTTTCAATGCCCAATATAATTACTGTTATAATTCAGCTGTTTCTTCTAAAATGTTGCTTTCAGTATTTTCATCTGATTAAAAATATGTACAAGAAAACAATCGTGCAGGAATAAAATACTTTGCACTCGTACTCTTCTAGTCTTAGAATTGATGTTATAATCAAACTGAAACTTTGGTTTAGAGTAATAGGTTGAGAATGATTGACCTTAATTTCCCTTAGTCGCCACACACAGTGACGTTCAGTCACTCACACTAGGTTTCTAAGAATCAAATCAAACGCGGCGTTCAAAAGTAAAAAGGCAGCTGTTCGTGAATTCAAGCTCTTAGAGTTTGAAATGCCCCAGCAAGAAGAAGTAGAAGCAAAGGGTAAGTTTTTCGTAGGCATCTCACCAAGCATTTTCCGAGTTTCAGTTATTGCAATGAAATAAAGCACAAGATGCAAGATTTCTTTACTTTTTATTCCTAGTTTTCTCGCGAAACAAACAAAGAGCTCAGAAAATTTCCGTGAACCAAACAGAAAGATCAGTAAATTACTAACAAATTAATTAATCATCCGAAAACTAAAACACAACATACATAAATATAATTTTTTCCTAACTTTCTCGCTAGATGAACAAAGAATTGAGAGAATTCTTTTGAGATTGATGGAAAATTCAGTACAGAAGGAAATGACCTTTGAGAAATGGATGTTGAATCGACAATGTACGAAGTTGTAGCTGGCTGCTTCGATGCAATGGCAAGTGCATGTCGTTGACGGATCGACGAGTTTTTGACCTTCTGATTTGGATGCACCTCCATGATCACTATTACGATCAGTGATCAACGACGGATTATAGTTGTCGATAATGATGGTCGGTTATACCGTCGTATGGTTAAGTAATAGATAACGAGATCAGAAAATTATCCCACTCAAGGTTTCTTATTGTCAAATTTTCGCCAAGTAAATTTTCTTAAAAGATCAAATATTCATCTATTAATTATTAAAATTAATAAAATTTATTAATATTAAAAATATAATTATTATTTAATTAATAATATTAAAGAAATTAAATTTTATCTTATTTTTTAATTTTAATTTTAAAAGTTAATAATTTTCTCTCAACCTAAATTTTGAAAACTTAACATTTTCTCCCAAGAGTTTCATTCCTTTTCTTGTTTTTTTGGTGACCGAAATCTGGTAAACAATCCTTCAACTTTTTTTGTCGGTGCTCTCTCTCCATCTTCTCTAGAAGTCTCTCTCTTTCTCTGTTGCTCTTTCATTTCAAACGAAAAGATCTTTGAAGACAGATTTACTCTTCATCTATCTTCATTTGCCTCAACTAAACATATGAGATGAATTGGCCAAAAACCCTTTACTCAATAGCCCATAGGATTTCACATTGGCACACAATGAAAAGCCGATTTGTTTATCGTTGGCTCGAAGACAAATCGAAGATGGGCAATGAAGACCTCTTTGTTTGAAATGAGAGAGCAACGGAGAGAGGGAGCGTTGATGGAGAAAGATGAAGGGCCATTGGCTGGATTTCAGTCACCGAATAAGGGGAAATAAATGAAACCCTATAAAAAAAAAAATTAAATGTTCAAAACTTAAACCGAAGAAAAATTGTTAGTTTTTAAAACAAAAAGGGACAAATGAAATAAAATTTAATTTTTTTTAATATTTCTGGTTAAATGATATTATACCTTTTAAAACTAATAAATTTTCTTAATTTTAACAGTCAATAAATGAATATTTAAATTTTTAAAATTTAACAAAAAAGAGTTTGACAATAAACAAAACCTTTGGTGAAAATAAGTCTTTTGGCCTATCAAATATTTGAATTATTTTTTGATTGGTTAGTGTTGGTAACTGTAATGAGTAAATAAAATTTTCTCATGTAAGATTGACTCAAAAAACACATTTTCATCCTTAATTGATGTAAGTAATATTTTTTTCACTTAAACTCAAATTTTATTTAAAATAATAATAATATAAGAATAAAATAATAATTTTATTATTCATTAATTTTAAAAATAAAATAATAACAATATCACACCCAAATATTTTAAACATAACAATTTAACTCTTAAAAACTTTATTACATTCTATTCAATTTGTTAGAAGCATAATTATAGATTACCTTTAATGTACAATTATATAACATAGACATTAGTATTTATATACAGAGAGGAAGAAGGGCGAGGTTGAAAAGAATGGAAATATGAAACATCATATATAATTTGAATATTTAAAAAAAATAATAATTTAAAATTATCAAATAATTTTGAAATGTAAAATATTAAGAATAAAAGGATAATTTTACTTTTTTAAATTCATTATATTGCAATCAAAACTTCACGTGATTGAAGGATTTTTTTTTTTTTCCCGAAGGAAATCAAAACATGCAGGTATGAAAGTAAATGGCACCATAAGAGATAATATGAAAAGCTATGTGGCTACCATCAGATCTGCTGGTGGAGCAATAGATTACCAACCAGTACAATTTTGAGAACTTCCTTAGAAAGAATCTGAGGATGCTTCGATTGTCCATGTCGATAATATTCACTTGGGTGGAGCACAGATTCAACCCCCACACTGGTCGATAGGCATGTTTGCTTGCACTCCATTCAGAAACGTTGCTGGCTTGTCTGCTGCCTAAAAATACATCCAGTGGCGGCATGTTAAACAATTCAAGCGCCGGTTGAAAAGACTATTCTTTCAAATTTACCCATAAGCAGTACCAAGACAAGGGTTCAACCCCATATTTTGGTATATACCACCAGAAGTCATGAATCATAATCATCCTGATATGCAGATGACACTGTTGATTTCTTTCTGAAACAGATAAATGGTAGAATGAAACCAGACGAGAACTTCACAGTAACCGCAGCAAGAGTAAGACTCCCTGCAAATGATGGTGTATGGTAAGAGATCTTGAGTTTTTCATGCAATGAGAATGCATCCCAGATGATATTATTGGCATTACAGTTACCATACTTTCTGGTCCTAAAATGCATCAGTAAGTACCCCAGTCCCAGATTCCAGAAGACAATATTTCCACTGAAACAAGGAGAGACCAGAGTGCCATTAAGAGCCAAGCTGATTAATCATACCCACTTAAACAGTTAAATTACTTCAGGTTTATGTGCACATGGGTAGACCCAACCACCAGACTCTGTTGATCAACAATGTCCTTATCATGTTTGCAGGTTAAAGAAAACACTCTATGGTCTCAAACAAGCTTTTTGTTCATGTTATCAAAAGTTAAAACAATTTTTTTGTTTTAATTCTAAATCTACATTTAACCATTTATGTTTTAGTCTATGTAAATGATATTATTATAACTGGTTCTGATGCAAATCATATTGAACTCTTCATGACCAACTATCTTATGCTTGATTTCCATTTAGTGTGTGATAAAATTTTCAAAATGGCGAAACATCACATACAACTGGATCAATTTTTATATCTAATTGAATAATGTTCTAATATTTATTCAAATCTAACCTCTAATTAAACCTATCAAAGTAGGATTGACTCAAACCTAACCATTGATCATATTAAGTTCAATCTAGGTCCGAAAACATTGCTTTGGCATCCGCTCTTTAATTACAATTGACTACTTACTCTGAAGGCCTAAACTTTTTCGTTCCGTTCACAACTTAACTTATCCAACAAAACGAGAAAATTAAAAACCAGTTTCAATAGATTTTCTATTCTATGGGTAGGCAGGTAGCTCCAATAAATGTCACTTGGCGGCGTCAGACTGTACTCTGTAGTGCTTGTGGAGTATTTTCTTATTGTTTTAATTAGCTTTGGAGAAAGTATTTCCTGCACTGTACATGGATGAATTTGAAACTATGGAAACCTTATATTAGAAATCTAGAAATGTGCTTGAATATACACAAGTAGTTGAGAAGGTAATTGTTGGATGAAAGAGTAGTTAAAAGCAGATAAACTTTGAGCGAGAAGCACATCGGTCCCATAATTGAGAAGGACAAATTGCATGGTTGTCATAAATAATTAGATTGAATGTTATTTTCCACCGATTTTCATAAAATGATAAATTTTCAGTTGTTTTTTACTTTGAAAAGTTTATTAATTAATCTACCATTCATTTCATGTTAATAAAAAACTGTTTACTTTTATTATAAATTATTTATCCAAATGGATGTTGGATGGAAAATGGAGATTTCAAACTTAAAGGGTAATTTCATTTCGGCAAATTTCGGTGGGACGTTGCATTCAGCCTCAGTAATACTATAAATGGATAGACAAGCAACGTCCAAGGGATTATTATCTTTTCTAATTCTAGTAAAAATTCAATACCCCGAATCTCTCTTACTGCACTGGAGATTTTAATTTATGTGTTGCCTCTAATTTACCTAATGTTCCACCTCTGTAAGTTGGTTTCTCGAAAGAGAAACCAATGTTGCTATATGCTCGCCTATGAATGTTACAAAGCTGCCGATGAGACCAAGCTAGGCACTGGAACGAGCGCAAAAGTTGTGTTCAGAAACAAGAATTTGGGCTTGGAAGAATTCAGATTTCTCTTACAAACCATGGTCAAATCAGGCCTCGGAGAGGACACTTATGGCCCTAAAAATGTCATTGAGGGAAGAGAAGAATCTCCTTCTTTAATCGATGCCATTTCAGAGATGGACGATATGATCTTTAACACTCTTGACCGCCTCTTCGCCAAGACTGGAGTTTCTCCATCTGATATTGACATACTTGTAGTCAATGTCTCACTCCTCCCGGCCGTTCCCTCTCTCTCAGCCCGTGCAGTGAATCGTTACAAGATGCGGGATGATCTCAAGGTGTTTAATTTATCAGGCATGGGCTGTAGTGCAAGTATTGTGGCGGTCGATCTTGTTCATCAATTATTCAAGTCATATAAGAATTCACTCGCAATTGTTGTTAGCTCAGAATCTCTTGCCCCAAATTGGTATTGCGGCAAGGAAAAATCCATGATGCTCGCCAACTGTCTGTTCCGCTCAGGTGGGTGCTCCATGCTTTTGACAAACAATAGAGCGTTAAGGCACAAAGCCATCTTGAAGTTAAACCATTCAGTGAGGATTCATATTGGCGCAAACGATGAAGCATACGCTTGCTGCTCTCAAAAAGAAGACGAACTCGGCTACAGAGGTTTCCTTCTCAAAAGAAGCATACCAAAAGCTGCTGTTCAAGCTTTTACCATGAACCTCCAGGTTCTAGTACCTAAAATTCTCCCCCTGAGAGAGCTACTTCGACATGTAATTCTCACTCGGGGTGGATTAACAACCAAAGGCGTTACTAATGGATTTAGTTTGAATCTGAAAACGGGAATTGATCACTTCTGTTTACACCCTGGAGGAAGAGCTGTTATTGACGGATTTGGAAAGAGTTTAGGGATCAATGAATATGATTTGGAGCCGTCAAGAATGGCGCTTCACCGATTCGGAAACACATCGGCCGGTGGGTTATGGTATGTTTTGGGGTACATGGAGGCTAAAAAGAGGTTGAAGAAAGGTGATAAAATCCTGATGGTGAGCGTTGGCTCTGGTTTCAAATGCAACAACTGTGTGTAGGAAGTCATGAAGAACTTGGAAGATACGAACGTGTGGGAAGATTGCATCGACCGCTATCCTCCGAAATCGCTCGTCAACCCTTTCACGGAGAAGTACAGTTGGGTCAACAACGAGTATATGAGCTTCATTAGGTTTCATAATTAGATGCCATATATGGAAAACTGGTGGGTTTTAGTTTTGTTTCAGGTTTGTGTTAGAACGTATGATTTCATGTACGCTCTGAATTTGCATTTGGTGCTACAATAAAGTTAATTTTCTGATGTATCTTCGTGGAAATTAACATTTAAAAAGCGTAAAGCTGAAAAATAAAAGATGTTTATCATCAATAAATTGTATACCCACCATCAAGTTTGTGTAAAAGCACAATTATATGTTAATTTTATGTAATAACGTATTATCATATGATTAAATAATTAAAATTAAAGATAAAATTATATTCAATTATATGATAATATATCATAATTTAAATACAAAATTATACACATAATATTATTAATTTTATAATACTTTATCTTATATATCTACAAATTGCTATGCATTTATATCACAACTTTTAAATTACCCACTACTACATAAAACCAAATGATATTTAGCAATGGTTTGGCTCCGAGATTAATTGTCACAGACTAAAATTTTCAATTTTTTCTGTACGGTATTTCTAATATACCATTTTAAGGATCGTACACTCATATTTTAGGTTAGGGTCATTAGTTTCATCGTCTTTACAACAACATTGTGTATACCCTATAGTTGGAGTACCTCCAATTATAAATATAACATCTATAAACTCAATAATCACACACACTCACTCTTAAGCATTAATGTGATAAACTAATGTATTTCCGTTTTAAGTTTGAAAAAACAATTTTCCCATCCTTCAATTTTATTAGTGCGAACTATTGGACTTTACTGTTATTTACTAAATCAACTTTCTTTCTAATTAAAATGATAACCTTGTCCATAATATAAATGTTAATTATATAATTTTAAATTAATAATAAAATAATATTCAGATTATATATATATATAACAACACCCATTGTCTATACATTGATTATATAAACCCATCTTTGGAGTCACTAATCAAATATGGAAAACTTCTATAATTATCATTATATAAGCTTTGGCGCACATCCTATGGGGTAATGCAATGTGTATATATATTTTTATATATAATTTACGTATATAGATTATGTGACATCATGTGATTGAATATTATTTAATTTTTCATTAAAAATCATTCAATTATATGATGATACATCATCCGTGTATCAAAAAATATATACTCATAATTTTATCACATTTGAATAGGGACATATATTATAGACAACACTAAATATTTGCCTTATTTACGCAAGACTTTAGCTAGTTACTACCTACTTGAGCCGATTGCATTGATCATTTCTTGGTGCCTCAATTAATATTCATGTATATTGACAACAGCCAACGAATTACATGTTTATCATTACTGTTAATTTGTTGACCCAGCCTATAAAAATCAAGCTGGGTTGCCTTGCACGGCTGCGTTGTCACTTCAAATTATATATTTGTAGCTGTGAAGTGTTGATTATATTTAAACCTTGAGGCCCATGGCAAACCTAACTAACCATTCATCTTCAAATCTTTTTAATGCAAACACTGCAATTGATTTGACCAACCCATGTATACAGTTTAGCTCCATTTTAAAATATGCAGTCATAAGAAGAAGGAAAATAACTTAGTTCCATAGCTCAGTAAATTAAGCATTATATATAGCTGGATTGCTATTACAGAGTCTCTTGTATTCATCAAGGGAATGGTATATATGGTGATGTGATTCTTGAATCGTGACAAATAATTTTGTTTATTATAGCCAGTGGTGAATGGTTAGAGCCTGAGTGATGATAGAGTGCTTGCAGTGTGAGAGGAGTCAAAGAGTTTAAAAGATCAGAATCCCATATCGGGAACACACAAGAACTGCTGCAAGAGCCATGTATATGTAATATACAACAAAACTATTGTTGTTTGCCTAAGATTTGTCGATTTCAACAAAGTTAAAAAAGAAATAAGCAACATAAATGAATATTTGGTTCAGATTTTGTAATCAAAATTCTACATCAAAGTAGAGGTGTTTTCTCTGGTCTAATTCACTAATATCAGTTTAGTTATAACAATATAATAAGAGTTTTTAATATTAACAATACAAAGATACAATAATAACCGAAATAGAGAAGAGTAAAGAAAGATATGACCTTCTTATCAGAATAGGAAACTCAGAATCAACGTAATCGGAGCAAACCAGAAAACCCTAGGAAGCCTTATCAGAGAATACACAAAGCATTTAGAGAGAAAAATGCATAAAAACAAAAGAATGAAGTGCACTACTTTTATCCCGGGGGTTAGTCACTCTCTAATAAGGTTAGTTAATAATATCTAGCCTCTGGTTTTACTTAAATGCCCTTCCACTCTTAGTTAAAGACATATGAACCCTTTAAACAGCGAATTACAAGAATGTTCTCGTTTGTTGGAGGCACAAAATAATAATTATATGCATATATTTTGGTATATAATTTAGATACATAAATAATATATCACAATTTGATTAGATAATTGAATTAAATATAAAGTAATATCTAATCACATATATTACTCATATAATATAACATCGATTGATAATTGTAATCAAACAATCGTGTGGTGAGCACATAAGGAATTGTTCTTCTATCTTTTACTAAAGACTTAGAAAAACTAATTTTTCATATATGCATTCTATCATGGGATATTAATTAAAATAGGCAATCGTATTCCCGTTTAAACCTTTTTCGGCAACAATTTTTACATTTTACCTTTTTAAGCAAACCGTTGTTTTCATTCCAAAAATACCCTTATTTTAATTTCTCACTTTACCGTAGCATTTCTCCGATTATTTGCTTTCCTTTCACGAAAAGCATTAAGATTAAACTACCGTAATATTTATAAATTAAAAAACAGATTAATATTTTATAAAATAATTTATTTTTATATATAAAAAATATTACGTTTTTCTCTAAATTATCTATAATGAATAAATTTTATAAATTAAAAAATAGATTAATATTTTATAAAATAATTGATTGTTATATATAAAAAATGTTAAGTTTTTTTTAAAATTATCTGTAATGAATAAAATTTATAAATTGAAAAATATATTAATTTTTATAAAATAATTGATTTTTTTATATAGAAAACAATGCATATATCGAAAATGGTATGTTTTCCTTGAAACGGTGCGTTTTCTTGTGGAAAAGGTGTGGGTGCGGGAATATGGAAACGGGTGCGGAAATTTCAGAAAGGGTGCGTGGACGGTGCGACAGCAGCATCTGAAAGGGTGTGACAATTGCGAAAAGGGTGCGACAGTTTTTGAAAGGGTGCGAGAATTGCTGAAAGGGTGCGGTAGTTTCTGAAAGGGTGTGGCAATTGCGGAAAGGCTGCGGCAGTTTCTGAAAGGGTGCGGGAATTATTGAAAGGGTGCGCCAATCGTGAAAGGTGTGTGGAAATTGTTGAAAGGGTGCGACAGCTTCTGAAAGGGTGCGGCAAGCACGGCGAGTGCGTGAAAGGGTGTGGCAATTTCTGAAAGGGTGCGGCAATTTCTAAAAGAGTGCGGCATTTTCTGAAAGGGTGCGACATTTGCTGAAAGGGTGCGTGGAACTGTGCGGCAACTCACTGCCTGGAATATATTTAATATATTATATATTAATACATATTATATTATATAATATAATATTAATATAATATAATATTAATATAATATATTATATATTAATACATATTATATTATATATTATATTAATATATAATATTTATATAATATAACAAAGGGTGCGGATGCGGGTGCGGGAATTTGGTAAAGGGTGCGGGACTTTGGTAAGGGGTGCGTGTGCGTGCGAGCGGGCGCGCGTGCTCTGGCGCTGCGTGCATGCGGGCGCTGCTTGCGGGCGCGGGCGCTGCTTGCGGGCGCGCGCGCGTGTTAGCGCCCCCGCACCCCTTACTAAAATCCCGCACCCCGTTCCCGCACCCGCACGCAGAATATGATGTAAGTTTCATGGTCTGGGGTTCTGTTTATTTAATCCTAGTATATATGCTATGATGGAACATATCTAGTGAAAATTTCAAATCATATTTTTCCCTGGTAGCAATGTAATCAATGTTGTTCATGATTTAGGAGCCTCTAGTTTTCGGAAAGAGGACTATATTCATTGCTCGACCATCTGGGTAAGGACTTGAGTATACATTCTACTTGGTGATATTGTATTTGGAATACTCGGAAATTTTAAAGGGTACTAGTAAATTTTTTAAAGTTTTCTCACTGAAGATTTGTAGAGCTCTTATGAGAGAAGGGGCAGCACTTCATCCAAGCTTTCCTAGAATGCTATTTAAACTGTTTAGAATTGCTTATTGAGTCGATTGTCTGAGGTTATATTGTTGTGGCTTTGTCATCTTTGAGAAAACATGAAAGTCTGAAAGTCCAAAGATGTTATCATTTTGTACAGCCTTTGCTACATGCATGCCTAAACATGCACTTAAACCTGCACTTAGCCTTCCACCTGCCTCTTTTTGTACAGCCTTTATAATTTATAAAAGGGGTGCGGGGTTATAAAAAGGGGTGCGGGGGAAATTTCTCCTCCCGCACCCCTTTATAATATACATTAATTATTATATATTATAAATATAATATATTTATATTATAAATATATTATATTTATATATATTATATTATATTATATTATATATTATTATAAATATATTATATTAATATAATAAAAATATAATAATAAATAATATAATATAATATATATTATAATTCTCTTGTACCCTTTTTATAATTTTCCTACACCCCTTTTGTTTTTCCCGCACTCGTTTATATTTTCACGCACCCCTTCATATTTTCACGCACCTCTTCACATTTTCACACACCCCTTCACAATTTCACGCACCCGTTTGTATTTTCACGCACCCCTTCACAATTTCACGCACCTGTTTGTATTTTTACGCACCTGTTTTATATTTTCACGCACCCCTTCACAATTTCACGCACCTATTTGTATTTTTACGCACTCATTTTGTATTTTCACTCACTCCTTCACATTGTCACGCACTCGTTTGTATTTTTACACACATGTTTTGTGTTTATTATTTTCATGCACCCCTTTTATAATTCATGCACCTTTCAGAAAATTGTCGCACCCTCCACACACCCTTTCAACAATTGCCACACCCTTTCAGAAATTGCCACACCCTCCACGCACCCTTCTAGCAATTGTCACACCCTTTCAGAAATTGCCGCACCCTCCACGCACCCTTTCAGCAAATTGTCGCACCCTTTCAGAAATTGTCGCACCCTCCACATTTTCACGAACCCATTTGTATTTCCATACACTCGTTTGTATTTTCATTCCCTTCCCGCACCCCTTTTGAGAAAACGTAACGTTTTGAGAAAAACCGTTATCGATATATCCATTATTTTTCATATATATCAATCAATTTTAAATTTAATTATTTTGTAAATTTATAGATTTTATAAAATTTGTAGATTTTATTCATAAATTTTATTCAATCTATAAATTTTCAATATGTTTTTCAATTTTATTCATAGATTAATATTTTCAATCTGTAGTATATCTGTTTTTCAATCTATAGATTTTATTCATTACAGATAAATTAATCTTAATACGTATAGTTAAGGTTGAGAAAGGTAGACAATTAATCGACGTGAAAGGTAGATTTTATAAAATAAATTCCACGTGAAAAGTAGGTAATTAATCGACGAAATGCTACGGTAAGATTGAGAAATTAAACGAGGGGTGTTTTTGGAATGAAAAAAACAATTTGCTTAAAAAGGTAAAACGTCAAATTTGTTGCCGAAAAAGGTTTAGACGGGAAAACAGCTGTCTATTTTAATTAATATCCCTTCTATCATATGATATGTTTTTTTTCTTAAAATAAAATAATAAAAAAATTAGAGTAATATTATATATACTTATTTTGAATACACAAATAAATACACACTTATAGTGTCATTGTATGATTGAGTATTACTTATCATTAATTTAAATTTATCTAATCATATAACGACACATATCAAATATATACTCAAAATATATGCATAGTTTTATTAAAAAAATTATAATTAATACTTTATTATTTTAGAATACATTTCAAACATTCTAAAAGTATTAAATTATATATATATATATTTATTATATTATTTTTTTTTAAATAAGTATTAATAATATATATCATATAATAATAGAATATATATTATATTATATATTTTATAATATATATTATTTTTTATTTATATTATATAAATATCTACTAAAATACAAATAACTATGCGAAAGACTTAGGCCAGTCAAAGCAGCATAAGCTAATTTTTGCAGAGGGTTTCCTCTTAACAATTTTCTAGTGTAAAATTACGAATATAATTCTTAGTTTTAGTTCATTCTTGATATGGATAAAACCACTACTTTCTCGCGGGCTGGGTGTAAAATCGACTCTGGGCTTTAGGCCATCACAACTTAACTAATCTTATGAGACCAGACCAGACCAGACCAGTACAATAAACTCAAGGACCTAAGGCGGCCTCAACGATTTTGTGAGTTTCAAATCTTCAACCGTTAACATCAGATCTTCACACCATCGTAAAATTAAGTCAACGGACAATTCGGATATAAAAAATATCCGAATTGTGAAGATATTTTTTATATCCGAATTAACTCAACGAACAAATCGTTAACATCAGTACAATAAAAAAATAATGATATAAAAATATTATAGATATAATATAATAAATTGTGAAGAGTATATTTACAAAAAAATACATAAAATTTGGACATAAAATATATATATATATGAGTTTAATATGACACATTGATAATAATATATTTATAAAAATATGATAATATAAATTATAATTTTAACACTTTTCAAAAATTTTGTGATTAATAATTTAAATGTAAAATTTTAATTGACTATTAATCTAATATAATATAATATTTAATTAATATTTAATCATCATTAAAAATTATCGTGAGAGGTCAAGAATTTGAATGGCAAAAAATTAGATTTTTTATTTTATATAGTTATAATATTATAATAATTAATTGAAATATATGAGATATTTTCATATTTAAAAAAAAATTATAAAAAATGATAAAAATATGCGTTTAATATGAAAAATACATAAAATACGAGTTTAATATGTTTTGGGTTTAAAAATTCAAAATAAAGTATTTTATGAATTAAATAAGGATGATTCTCATTATTACTAAATAGGGACCAAAGTATCACAAAAATACACACAGGGCCTTTAATGTACAATAGAACTTGATAGTTGGTGTACAATTCTAATTTAGGTAGATCAGGGTTAGATTATAATAAATGCAAAGGTTTGTACTAGTAAAATATTCATAAACTAATATTTTTTATTTTTGTTTTTGCTTAATATAAATATGTATTTTCGTGTACTAATTGGTTGATGCAACCGTGTATTTATATTCTATATATTAATAAATAATAAAATTATATATATAATTTTTTTATATAATTTTATACATAAATAACGGTATATTATCATGTGAATGAAAGTTGTTTTATTTTTAATTATTTAATTATTTAATCACATGGCAACCTTTTATTTCTTATATTATATTAAATTATTTTATTTTATTTTTTTCACTTTTACCATCTTCTTTATGTGAGTCCACCTAACCCTTAGCTATCATTCTTATTTTTTACAACACGTCTTAGATGCAAATTCAACTTCTACACCCATCAATATTACAGTATCTAATTCATTCTCATGTTAATATCATAATTCCAACACATTATGTGTTGACTTAAACCTTTAGTTACCCATCCCCATACGTTAATCTCTCATTTTCCAACTCTATCCGATTTTATTGATATCACCATTTTTCGTTTCATCTAAACTCTATTTCACTGTTAGTTACTCATTTACGCTCAAAACCCGACAACGTTACTTTTGCAATCTTTTTCCATAATATGGTTTGATCTCTTTTCAATTTTTATCACACATTTCTATTATACGAACTTATTGTTCTTAATAGCCTCTACATCATACAAAAAGTATGATTTATCCTATCAATAGATGAAGAAATGATTTTTTAACTCAAGCTTTAACTAAGAAATGTAATTTGCTTTAAAACTTATTAAATCTTTCACAATAATATACTTAATTTTTAGAAGAGAATTTCGAACCTAATCATCGGTAAAATATGTAATAATACTTCGAATTCATTTTCTATCTCATTAATTTTTACAAAATACTTTTGCGGATTGTGACAAATAAAATTAAATTTGAGCTAAATTAAACTCAAATTTAATTTATTTCAAAGAGTTAAGTTCAAATTTGAGTTTGAATTGAGATTTAAACTCAATTTATTATTAAAACGATATCATTTTTATATATATTATTCAAAATAATATCGTTTTATATAAATTTTTTTTATTTATGAGTTTGACAAATTGAATATCTTTAAAGTTTAAACTTGAAAATATTAAAATTTTAGACTTAAATTTGTTTAAATTAAACTTATTTTGAGTTTATTTAAATTAAACTCAAATTAAAATTTAAACACAAATAAATTTAGTCTGGATCTGATAGCGGTGACAGGTGGCCTTTTAATAATAAAATTAGAAAGGAGATGTTAGCAGTGAGTCACGGCTGTAAAGTCAATACAATACAATACAAATTTATTTAGTTGTTGAAGTGGGTGGAAATAATAAAATAAAATAACGTTATTTTAATATAAATTATTTAAAATAATATTATTTTATATAAAAAAATTTTAATTTATGAGTTTAACAAATTAAATATTTTTAAAATTTAAATTTAAAAATATTAAAATTTTAATTTAAATTTATTCAAATTAAACCCAAATTTAAATTTAAATTTGAATAAATTCATTCCACTCCCGATTGGAGTGGCAGGTGGCCTTCTAATAATAAGACTAGAAAGAAGATGTTGGCAGTGACTAAGGGCCCTAAAGTCAATGCAATACGATACAAAAGGCCAGAGGACTATCCCCACCTAAGGAATTCGGCAATCTCGCGTTTTCACTCTTTAACTATGAAAACATCAAACACCTATTTATGAATAATTAAAATTAATAGTCGTAAAAATAAAATTATTATTTTTTTTATAATATTAAAAAATAAATTAAAATATAATCTATTTTTGCCCCCCTAAACTTTAAAAATAAAAAATTTTCTCCAGCCTAAATTTTAAAAAATGACAGTTTCACCCTAGGGTTTCGTTTTGAAATTTCGGCTACATCTCCAGTTCCATTGCCGACGGTCTCTCCCAGATGAAGACGAAGTCGTCGTCTTCGTCTTCCCCAACGAAGTTCTTTGTCTCTCAAGACTTTTTAGATGTCGATTGAGTGTCCAAATGAGAGGAAAGAGATCGTCGAAAAAAGAGGATGCTTCTAGAGGGAGAGATCGCCGAAAAAAGAGGATGCTTCTGGAGGGAGAGGTCGTCGATAATGGAGCTGAAGATGTCTCAGAGATTTCAAAACAAAACCCTAGGGTGAAATTATCATTTTTTAAAACTTAGGTTGGGAAAAAATTTTTTGTTTTTAAAGTTTAGAAGGGTAAAAAAAAATAAAATTTTCAGACGTTAGGGTTCTATTAAATTTAATCGATCATAAGTGAGTATTTGATATTTTTAATTAAATGATAGAAATTTGAGATTACAACATACTTGGATGGAAAATAGTCCACTGGTGATACAAAACTATTTGGTTGTTGACGTGGAAGGAAATAATAAAATAAAATTATGGCAAAAATCCAAAAGCTCTTTTCCGCCTTTCGACGACACTTCACAGTTCACATTCATCACTCAACTCTTATTCCACGTTTCACCACCCTTCCTTCTCTCCTCTTTCTCTTCCCTTGTTTGTCATTATAGTTTAATCCCCTTTCTTCACTCTCCTCCTTTTCAGCTTCCTTTCTACTTTATTTCCTCCCTTTAATGATCTCTTAGTTTTCCTTTTTCCTTTTCATTTCGTTTCAGTGCTTGATTATGGCCTCATCTGTTGAAGAAGGTAAAGACTAGATGACCATCCATTAATTTCTCTCTGTGTTTTTTTTTTTCTTTTATTGTTTTTAATTAAAGAGACTTTTTCATATTCTGATTGTAGTTTATGATAATATAGGTGAAGAAGCTACCATTTCTATTTTTTAAGCTGAAAGATAAATAAACAAATATTATAGTTGAAGTCTCTGATCTAGAATTTAATTTGTGTTTTTGCAAATAGTATAGAGGTGATATTTTCTTCAATTAGACTTGTGGGTATTTGCTTGTATTGTTTGTCTCATTTATTGTTTAGATAAAAACTTGATCTTGGTTGAGCTATAAAAAAAATGGTTGGGTAGTTGTAAGATTATATGATCGATTAATTTTGAGCTAAAGAACCCTTAGAAGTTAGTTGATTGTAAGATTATCTGTCTTCAGTTCACTTTTGTTAATTTGGGGTTCAGAAATTTACTGGATTTATAGTAAAAGACAACAATAATGTGAGCTCAATAAAATTCTTGGTGTTGTGATTGTTTGGTATTAACAAGCTATTGAGTAGTTACTTTGTGTAATTTTTGACAATTCGTGATGATTCTTTTCAGGATCTGGGAGAGATCTTGAGAAAGGACAAATGACTCCACAGTTGAGTCAAAACCCTCTTTGGGAGCCTTTACAGACGCCATCACCTGTGCCTTCGCCATCCCCTTCACCATCTTCAGCAACAGCACCAGCTTTGGTCCTTTCCAACTCAGGGAAACGCATAGACCAAGCAGGAAAAAAGAAGTATGTGAAACAAGTGACTGGTCGACACAATGACACTGAGCTGCATTTGGCAGCTCAGCGTGGAGATTTGGGAGCAGTTAAACAGATTCTTGCTGACATAGATTCCCAAATGGTGGGGACCTTAAGTGGGGCTGATTTTGATGTAGAAGTTGCTGAGATAAGGGCGTCAGTTGTGAATGAGGTGAATGAGTTGGGGGAAACTGCTCTATTTACTGCTGCTGCTAAAGGTTATATAGAAGTTGTGAAGGAGTTGTTGAAGTATTCAACCAAAGAGGGTCTTACAAGGAAGAATAAGTCCATGCTCGATCCCTTGCATATTGCTGCAATCCAAGGGCATCATGGTAATTATATTGATTTCCGGCTGTTACCTTATCAATGGAAAGTTTGAGTATTCTAAAATAGAATAAGGTTGAAAGGGTTAATTGTGTCTAGAGCTTTAACTTTTCCATAAAATGTTTAGTATCCTAAACAATAAGGTAGTAGCTGGTTATTTCACTTTGTAAACTTTAAATAGTTATTTGCTTATCAGTTATGATAAGTACCTTATTGGTTAATGAATTGGAGATTGATGTTCTGTTATGAAAATTCATGACAGGTATCTATTTCAATGCGATTTTTTAAGGAAAGTAATCTAATTGCTAAGTTACGATTAAATTTATGCATTATTATAGTTACTTGTTATGAAGAACCAATTATAATTGAGGAAAATGTGTGAAGGTGGTTTTCTACTGATATGTGGTCCTTTACAAGTGGAGTTTAGATTTTGATTTTGTTCCTTTAGTCCTTGGTTCCTTTTCAAGGACCAAGGGTGATGGTTTTCTTTACATTTGTGAGAAACGTTACTGGTTGCAACACTTTATCTTCCTGAGACTGGGGCTTCATACTAATAATTATTCTTTTTGTCACAGCAATTGTCCAAGTGTTACTAGATCATGATCCCAGCTTGAGCAGAACATTTGGCCCATTAAATGCAACACCACTTATATCTGCAGCTACAAGAGGACATGCAGCTGTAGTCAATGAATTGCTTTCAAAGGATAGTAGCTTATTAGAGATAGCTAGATCCAATGGGAAAAATGCACTGCATCTAGCTGCCAGACCTGGCCATGTAGAAATAGTGAGAGCATTACTCAGCATAGATGCACAATTGGCCCGAAGGACTGATAAGAAAGGGCAGACTGCACTTCACATGGCTGTAAAAGGGCAGAGCTGTGAGGTGGTGAAACTACTTCTTGAGGCTGATGCTGCTATTGTAATGCTTCCTGACAAGTTTGGTAACACTGCATTACATGTAGCCACCAGAAAAAAGCGAGCTGAGGTATATATATATATGTATATATATTTTCTTTCTTTAAAACTAAAAGAGGAGTAGTCTCTAGTTGATGCTGCATGCTTATCTTGAGATTTTCTTCTTTTGAGGTCCATTTTCTGCATCCCTTCTGAATGTTTAATGATTCTTTTATCTGTTAGTATGATGTAAACTGAAATCAGAGTTATGCACACGTATAATCAAATTAATTGACTAAGAGGATTAAATTTGCTTCTTTCGCTTTATTGGATCAAATTGCTTCTTTTGCTTTAATACATGGAAGCATCTCTAGCAATTTATATCAAAACAACCTTTGTATTGAACTTCATTTTTTCCTCGCAGATTGTGAGTGTGCTGTTATCCCTTCCTGACATCAATGTTAATGCACTAACCAGAGACCACAAAACAGCTCTTGACATAGCTGAAGGGCTTCCCTCATCTGAAGAAGCCTCAGAAATAAAGGATTACCTTTACCGCTATGGTGCTGTCAGAGCTAACGAACTGAACCAGCCCAGGGACGAATTGAGGAAAACCGTGACTCAAATCAAGAAAGATGTTCACACTCAGTTAGAACAAACCAGAAGAACCAACAAAAATGTTAGTAATATTTCTAAAGAGCTCAGGAAGCTCCATCGGGAAGGGATCAACAATGCGACCAATTCAGTAACTGTGGTTGCTGTACTATTTGCCACAGTTGCTTTTGCAGCTATATTTACTGTGCCCGGTGGGGATAATGATGATGGATCAGCTGTAGTGGTGCACAGTGCCTCTTTCAAGATCTTTTTTATTTTTAATGCAATTGCACTCTTTACATCTTTGGCTGTTGTCGTTGTCCAAATTACACTAGTCAGAGGTGAGACAAAAGCAGAGAAACGGGTGGTGGAGGTGATTAACAAGTTGATGTGGCTGGCTTCTGTTTGCACCTCGGTGGCATTTATAGCCTCTTCATACATAGTAGTTGGTCGGAGACATGAGTGGGCAGCAATCTTGGTGACAGTTGTGGGGGGATTGATAATGGCTGGGGTTCTTGGCACCATGACTTATTATGTAGTGAAATCTAAGAGGACTCGGTCAATAAGGAAGAGAGTGAAGTCGGCAAGAAGCGGATCCAACTCATGGCTGCAGTCTGACTTCTCCAATTCTGAAATTGATCGCATTTATGCTCTGTAAGTGTGGACTTGTAACATCTGAGAATATTATGGATGTAGAGAATAGAGCGATTTGATCAAACAACTGTGAAAATGGTGTTTAGGCATCGCTTGCTCAATAACATAGAACTTCATATTAAGCATAATATTTCTGATATGACCAATTATTCTGAATGCTTTCTCTATTCCCTACATTCCTGCAAAAATCAAACTCAAAACTGCAGGTGCTGTGTCTACTTTTGTTGATAAAGGAAATAGTGGGACGTTGCCTAAGTATATATATTCTCAAATGATTATTCGAAAGGCCAAAAATCTCCCTAATTTGTCCAACTTTCAATAGACTAGATTCACTCTCCCATTCAACCAAAGACTGTCGAAACAAAACCCAAAAAAATATTAGTCCTAACAAAAAGGAAGTTGGTAGAGGTTGTGTTCTTGTTCCTGGATTCTGATGCATTGTCGATAATAATCTTGTGATATGCCATCAGTTTCCGTTTTCAGCTACGAGGATCAAGTAGTACATCAGAGAAAGCTTAGCCTGGAAGATGGAATTGTGCCCGGAATTGCTCTGGGATGAATATTCGTAATCTGATTATATGTTTCTGAAACTAAATGCATTGTAAATGTAATATTCATGTTTTCTAATGGAAGATTAGCAAATTTGATGAATGGGTGGCCAGGAAATGGGCATTTTCTTGGAGATGGATTTTTCAAAAAATACGTAGACAGGTCTCCATTGACTGCAAAATTGACCAACTTTGGCTCCAGTACTTTTAACGTGGCCAGATGAATGAACATGGAGGATGGTACAATTCACATGCGAAATGGCTCCACCGACAAGAAATGAAACAATAATTGAAGAGCAAAGTATATGCTCTTCCTCCTTCACTTGGAAATTATCATTGTTGATTCGAATCCCATATAATTTTAAGAATCATTCTAACTACAGTCCATGGCAGGCAGACAAAGAAAATTCTATAAATTAAATGATAACGCATGATTTAGGGTTATGGGTAAGCATAGGAAGCATTTCAAAAGGAATAATTGCAACTTGGTAAGGTTATCAATTAGAATATGATGTATTTAATCTTTGGAAAGAAATAAAAAATTAAAACCCACAAAATGATGCTAACGATAAATAATCAAATTAGACAATAATATTTTAATAATATATCAATATTAAATATTTAATTTATCTATTTTAATAATTATAAGATTAATCACTAAATTTAAAATTTATTATATTTAACGTGATTAATTTAGTTTCATAAAAATAACAATTTAACACAGATGAAATTTATTGTTTCCAAAATGAAAAAATTGGATAGTGACATTTAATCTCACATGTAAATTTTAACGAATGGTGATGTGATTGGCTTTGATGAAGGCAACTCATTTTGGGGAAAGAACAAAGAAAGAGACAAAATACTGTCACACAAATAAAGACCAAAACTAGAAATTTATAAAATAATTAGGGGAATTTAAAATGAGATGTGCCTTGTTTAATGGGCTCTTGCTTGTGCTGGGTTCCGTCTAAACAGAACTTGAACATTAGCCCAAGTCACGTTATGCTCCGAAAATTTTTCGTGAGACTGCAAACAAGTGGAGCCATTCGTGAGTTGTTGTGACTCAACTCTGACTCAATTATTATTGAATCAAGTTTAAATTGAGTTTGAGTTTACTATTATTTGATTTAATGAGTATTGCTCAACTCAAATACGAGTTCGACAACTATTAAAAGTTTTAGATATTATATTTTACATTTTTAAAATTTTAATTCTTAATTTTGAATATTTGAGATAATTGATAAATATATAAATTATAAAATTTGATTATAATCTATTAAGTCAAACTTAAATTAAGTTTGAGTTAATTATTTTATCTCGAGTTTGAATTAAAAATTCTTATCTCAAGTTTGAGTCAATCGTTTTTATCTTAAACTCATATTTAAATTTTGTCTAAATACAATTAAACTAAGCACAAGTCAAACAATATTTAATTTGGCTCTGCTCAATTGTATCTAGTTTTCTTTACTTTATCAATTATTTTTATTTTTAGAATTAATTTAAAAGAATAAAATTATATGTATCTATTTTTTTATATATAATTTATGTATATAATTAATATGTTATCATATAATTTGATAATTTTAAATTAAAAATAAAATAACAATTAATCATTTAATAATATATTATCTATATATAAAAATTATATCCCATAAATAAGTCCAAATAATATCGTCCAATTTGAAAATATATTTCAGGCTTTTAATAAAAAGTACATGTATCTCATATTTCTTGCATCAATTATAAAAATAATTTGTCTATTTCAACTGGAAATTACAAAATAATAGTTTTGATATATTATAACCCTTTTTGACACTCATGTATCCTTGTATCAATTGACAAGAAGGTTTAAGTCTTGTTCAAAAGTCCTTACAAGAAATTCATAAAAAAAGCCCTTTTAAGCATAAAAAAATGGGTAATTAATTAAAATAAGCAAAATTTTAAGCGTTTATACGTTTTTAGGCCATCCTAGAAAAGTTTTACCAAAATAAACAAACCATATTTTTTTTACCCTTTTTACCCTTATGTTGAAAACTAAGTAAAAATATTTTTTCTGAGAATGTGCGTCGGTTTATGGTGGTTACGATGGTAGCTAGGGATTTCACAGTGAAACCCTAAATATATCGAATTATGTATATGGATATTTTTGAATGTTTCGAACGCTTAAAATGATATAATTTCAATGTTAATGGATGTCTGGAAGTGTAGCCGTTGAGAGACAAAAGCGCAAAAAGTGAACAGTGTGGCGCAAACTGCGTAAATTTACAGTGCCGCGCAAACACTGTTCACACCGCGCAAAAACACTGTTCACATTACGCAAACACTGTTCAATTGCGCAAACGCTTGCAAAATCGCGCAAAAATACTGTTCACAAACTATGATATCTACTTTTGTGCGATGTAAACAGTGTTTGCGCGATTTGCGTAGTTTGCGCGACACTGTAAATTTGCGCAGTTTGCGTGACACTGTAAATTTACGCGCTTTTGTCTCTCAACGGCTACACTTTCAGACATCCATTAACATCGAAACTACATCATTTTAAGAGTTCGAAACATTCAAAAACATTCATATACATAATTCGACATATTTAGGGTTTCATTGTAAAATCTCTAGCCACCATCGTAACCACCATAAACCGACGCATATTCTCAGAAAAAATATTTTTACTTGGTTTTTCAACATAAGGGTAAAAATGGTAAAAAAAATACGGTTAGCTTATTTTGGTAAAACTTTTCTAGGGTGGCCTAAAAACATATAAACGCTTAAAATTTTGTTTATTTTAATTAATTTCCCTCAACACTAGAAATATTTCTTAAAGTACATACTTTTAAAAGAAACTAAAAAATAAACGATAAAATTATGTGTATAATTTGTGTGTATAAATAATTATGTGTCATTATGTGATTAAATATTATTTTATCTTTAATTTTTAATTATTTAATTACATAATAACACGTTATAATTTGTGTAAATAACATTACTCAAAAATAAATATCTTAAATGGGTTTTTGACTCACAACCCCCTAATCCTAGAAAACATTTGTCAAAATTTCTGATTTATAATCTTATTTCACCATTGTTGATAAGATGCAATGAATCCTGTAAAATTTAGCGTGATTTGAGGGAAGCTATTGTTGACAAATAAGATTAAAAATCCATTTAATATGATCCTTAAAATATTATTTAGTTTTCTTAAGCGAAGATAGGTTGTTAAACCTTCTTATTTTGCCTTCAACATCAAAGAAAGCTCTTACAAGTACAACAGTGTTATCATTTTCTTGAAAAGAATCTCAAGATCTCTGTTTCATTGAGTAGTACACATGATTTCTTCACTGCATAATTGTAAAATCAGGTCCTGGTATCAGAAAAAGTCAGATCCTCAATTATTCATTATGTACAATGACTGAGTGTTAGAATATCAACATTTTTAGAGGAAAAAAAGAAGAATGTAAATGAGTATTCCAGCTGGTATTTGGGTGAGTCATCCATGGAAGTTGGGTAGGAAAAGGAAAGGGTTTTCTTCTTTTTGTTAGGTGTTTATGAGTTGTCCCTCAGTGCTCAAATACAATCAAATTACTACTTTTTTTTTTTCTTCCTTTTCATTTGGTTTCTAATCCTGTCAAAATTCTGACGGACATTGTTACTTGGTTTAAGGTTGAGTTCCACCCACTAAGAAAATCTAATCTAAAGAAACAAAAAGCAGCCACCTGAAAGGCTGTTTCCTGTTTGTCTGCATTTGAAGATTTCATTTTGCTCATTTTTCTTGATTCAGTAGTGCAAATGTTAATGTACTGGAGGGCCCTCGTTCATCTTTCTTACTGCTTAGTTAAAAGAAAACGTTTTATTTGTTTGGTCCAAAAGAGTTTTCCTAATCTTAACCATTTTTGACACATTCAAATGTCCTTTTGTTCCTCTTAAGAGGCAGACAGGTGGGTTTTCGCCATTAAAATTCTGCTATCCGATGATTGGCTCGAACACAATCATTATTGTTTTTGCCTAATTTATGTTACTTTGTAATTATAAACATAAATGAAAATCAGGGGAGCCATGTTGGCTCATTGACTTGATGACAATGGGGATTCATTTTTCTGCACTTTACAGGTAAGTAATGTAAAATTTTTGTAAATATGTGCTGGTAATAAGTATTAACAAAGGTCTTAAAAAGAAAAGGCAGCTGTATTTACTCGCTTGAACAATTTCATCAGGTTGGCTCTCTGGTATCTGGGATTACTGTCCTGGAAGTTCTTTCTTTTATTCTATCTCTTAATTCGAAACAAAGATTTTAAGAATCTGTAAACTGTCAAAGATCAGTCTTAGAAAATGTAAAATTCATTTTCTTGCTTTTACATCACTATTTTGGACAAGTTCCAGGATAAACAGTGATATATACTTCTATTATTGGTACCAAATTCTGTATCATGTTCCTGAAAAATTTCTAATTAGCCAAAAACTAGTTCCTTTTTTTGGCAGAAACGGACAAGTATGAAGAAACTTCCAAATGATTTATAATAGTTGGACTCAACAGTTAAGATAATAACTTATGAATTATTGGTGGATTCCTGATTTGAAAGTTTTAAGTTACTTTTAGGAAGTATTTTTCATTCATGAGCACTCATTATGCCAGCAAAAGTAAAGACATTTTATAGGGCACTTCAGAAACTTCTACAGGATGAACACTGTCAACAATCCAGGACAACATGGATAATTTTCTTCTTCTTTTTTCTCCCCTCTAAATCAAAGCATATCCATGTCAAAATTATGAAAGAAGAAAATTGGAGCACACGAATAAAAAATATTTAACATTGTTCTTAGTTTTCCTCTCTCTTTTAGCCCCTGCAAAGGTCTGGTCTGTCTTGATCATCACAAACTGTAATCCTGGAAGTCGAAAAAGAATGAAACCCAACTTCACTTAGAGCCTTTCTGGAATGGAATAGCTGCTGAGACTGTTTGCAATGCGCAATTGCTCCCTGAATGGAATTCTCAAACTCTGAATAAGCACTGCTGCTACTTCTTTTGAGGAATTGGAGCTCATGGAACCCGTTAGAGTCATTTGAGCTTGAGGACGAAGAAGAGCCGGATGATGAGGAGGAGGATGAGGACTTCTTTGTCGAGTGCCGCTTGATAACCATTGAGAATGATCTCCTATGGCAATTTGCACTTTCTTCAGTAATCTCTCCTTTATCAAAACTTCTCACTAAACCACCAGAAATTTGGTATTTACACTTACGAATTTGTCCGAATGGATTTTTCTTTGCTGCATTCACATGGTTATTTAAACACTCCTTAGCCTTTGAAACCTGTCCTTCACTTGAAACTTTGGTTGCAGCTGTACAAGACTCATCGGAGCAACCGGATTTACCAAACAAAGACTTGAAATAAGCCCTGGAAGCCCTCAACTTTGAACCAATAGCAGCTTGTTTGATCAGCTTAAGCTTTTTAGTCCAGGACTTCTTCTGATTTTCCCCAATTAAACCACTAACTTCATCTGTGGTGTACTCAAAAAAGTACTCATTTGGATTCAGCTCTCGACTAACTTGACAAGATTCGGAGGGTGAAATATTGCAGGACTCAAATGGGGTACTAGCTGCAGTTGGTGTGGTGAGGGTAGTTGCCAAAGGGGTGCTATAGAAATCTTGATCAAATGCACCCTTGCTGTTACCATAAACACAATTTGTGTTCTCAAGGAGTTTTTCAACCATTTGCAGACGCGGTGGAAGGTGAAGAGGAAGGAGTTTTCCTTTGTAAAAAAGCTCATCAGCAGGTGAAGTTGAAGGTTCCCTTTCAAGGCAAGTTGAAGACATCTGGAACTCAAACTCCCTCGGGTGTGGAGGAGAGTTTGTAGCCATGGTTTTGCTAAAGAAATTGGAGTATGAGCTCACTTCCATGTCAATGTAATCATCATCTGCATTGTCATAAGATAAAAGGTTCACAGCCATTTCAAAAACTCAAATGTAATTGAGAAGATAAGATGTTTCTCCTCTATGGTTTACGGAGGTTTCTGATGAATGAAATGAAAGGAAAAGCACCCTTTAAAATGTGGGAATATGTTACCGTCAGAATGTAGAATGCTTCCAAATATAAAATACATAACATTATGGGATTTTTTTTTCTAATGGCCCAACACTGTCCCATTTCTGCAATTCATTTTTTTCTTTACTTCTAATTTTTGTGGTTCATTTTTCATTGCTTTTCATGTAACAAATATTAGATTGTACCAACCCATGTCTTCTTTTTCTTTCTTTTCAAAGTGAGGTGAGCTAATCATGATAAACAGTTTTGGAAAGTTCTTCACTTTCACATATTTAATACTTGATTTTTTGTTTGAAATCAGTACAAATCCCTTGATTAAATTTGATTCTATCAATGAAGAATCGTGACGATGATGACTAAAACTTCATTAGCATCATCATTAATATGGTTTGATTATCACCTCTTAAACAATTAAACACAGGATATGATTTTGGAAGCAGTTTGAATAAGAAAAACTCAGCTATAAAGCCATAGTGGGATGAGAGTGTCTTAAGCTAATTAAGTAGTATCACAAATAAAATAATATCCCAAAACTGGTCCCCATTTTTTGTGCTCATTTCAATGCTAGTTCAAAATTGCTGAAGGGGATTAGTTTATAGTAAAAGAAAAGCAAAGAGCTCACTAAAGTCAAGAAACAGAAGCCCCACATTCTGATAATATTTTCTATTTCATCAGTTAATGGCTTACAACAAGAGCATGCACATATGAAAGCAATTTGATATTTCTGATACCAAACTCAAATTTTGAATGCAGCCCACATCTCAAAACCTGGTTTTCTGCAATCCCATTTGTATTATATCATTATTACTTTTGTTCCATCTCTATTCCCCAAATTAATAAATTAAACAAACTTGGGAAAAGTTTTATCTATTACTAGTAGAATAATAGCTAAACTATTCACTTTACATACTTTACCTGGTTTTACTACTTTTACTGGATTCCTGGGTTTGTTTTTGTTACTATCTTTTGTTGATTTCTTTATTGAGAAATCCCTCTTGATTGTCTCATTTGAAGTGATGAATATGGATCATACACCTTTTGTGCTTTCTTTTTTCTGATTCTTGTTTAGTCTTTAACTTGCATACTTTATTTCCTTGGCTTACACTTAAAATGACATTTGATTAAAGAAGTGATGGGAGATGAATGACTTGTTGATTTCATTTGAAAGCAATACATGATGATCCGACATTTCTTGGTGGGTTTAAAGAAATTGTGGATGGAATGTTCACAAAGCTAGCTCCTGAATTAAATTTTTTGTCTTCTCTTTTAACACATTCCCTATCTTTATAGAATCTCAAGTTCTTGATTTTCTTCTTCCTTTTCAATAAATTAATTCACACACAAAATGAAAAATAGTTTGATGTAGCTTTGTGCTCTGTTTCTTGAAGCATTCTCAGCAAGTATCTTTAGGCGTGTTCATGTGTATTGTTATCACTAGGCTCTGACTACATAAAAGCAGTAATTAAACTTTGATCCTAATTTCAGTATGTAATGGAAGTACACAGCATGTGGATTGTTGGAAATGTAGTTTATGAATGAATTGTACATTTGATTTTTGATAATAAGGAAATCTTACTTGAGTCAAACCGTCCTTTCGGAGAAAACCCAATCACACCAAACATATAAAACCTTAAATTTAGTGGCTGACCTCATAATAATTGTATTAAATAAATTAAGAGTTTAATATTAAAAAGTCATCAAAAGATTTAAACCTTTCTCTCTTATATTAAAATCTCCTTGTTTGCCACATAAATTGCCCCTTTTAAGGCATAAATGATACATATTGTTGTCTCCAATTGAGTGAAGAAAGTTTAGAAACTCTAAGTTGCTGATAGTACAGGTTTTTTACAATAACTATATTGGTATAGCTGTGTAGTACAATAATAGACAGAGTCATTGCTATCTTGCTAGATTCCCCAAGCTAAACAACTCCGTGCCTTTACCACTTTGGTTCTGCTCACAAATATCTTTCAAAAGCAACAGAGCTGTTATTATCGATTAACAAGTTTCGTCATATTTGTAACATGCAATGACCACACCTGTTGTAGCTTTCACATTACAATCTCTGGTCATCGGATTTTCACTCAACTCAAATGAGATTTTGGATTAAGATTTTTCTGGGCCATAATTTATTTCTGTACAGGCAAAGGATAGCTGAAAGGTTTCAATCCAAAGACCCAACACCCAGAAAATCAGGTGTAGGTTCTTCCATTGGTTGAAGAATCAACAAGTAAGAATTTTTATGGGGCAACTTTGCCGGGAAGCCCACCATCGTTTGACAAAAGTAGAAATTGCAACAACTTATCAACAGTTTGATGCAGAACCTTTTGGTAAGTCAATTTGCAGAAAGCTGCCTGTAGAAGAGTTTACAAATTGGAGGCCTCCCATCCCAGCCCACTAGTTTATGTACCCTTCTGTGGAAAGCATAAAAGCCACTGCACAATGATGATGCTTCTTCAGAAATAAAACAAATTTCCACTTCTATATGAGGAAACCACTTTAACAATTTCTCCTGTACCAAAATCTGAACCATAGATTCTGTTCTTGGTTCCTTCATTCCTTCGCAAAGCAGCATTAGGGCCCCTTTCAATATCAGCTGTCATCCTCCACTTCCAAGCAAAGAAATGGTTATTTTCTCACTCAACGTTCACCTACCCATTCGACTAATAATAGGTGAAATATTTGCCTAATAATTCACTCACCAACAATGTATGCCTGTGATTCAAGCAAAAGAAATGTCGATAAAACTGTAAAGATTCAGCATCCACATCCATAAAAGGCACTTTCATTCGTCTGTTTCATCAATTCCACATTACGACATACAAGTTTTGAGAATTTACAGAAGAATCAATAAATCAAGCATTCCATACAGTGTTACACAAAAGTTACAAAAAATTTAAAAAAAAAAAACCTATGATCTAAAATGCAGCTTTTGGAGAGGTTTGATACAAATTTATAGCATGTTTATGCATGCTTTGGTTATTAGATTTCGACACTAAGGATCACTAATTTGACTAAGAAATTTGAGTTATTTGTTTGCTGCTGAACCTTCAGATTTTAACTCCTTTTCAAGCTCATCAAACTCCCAATCACCAATTTCTTCTCCTGTGTAATCTTGACCAACCTTCCCAAACTCAGACTCAAACTTTGCCAACTCAGCTTCGGGGTCCAGCACCTGCTCTGCCTTGTTGGCAGATTTCTCAGTACGCTCATTTATCTTAGGTTTTACAGTAGCGGTTTCCTGTGCAGGGGTATTGAAGGGATTTCCCAGTGGTTTCTCATTGGATGGAGTATCAGCTGGAGCATCAGCTGGGGCATTAGCCTTTGAGGCAGGAGTCTCCAATTCCAAATTTGGTCTCTCAATAGATTCAAATTCCTGTCGCAACTTCTCAATATCATCAAATAGCTCCTTAACCGTAACATCATCTTTCCTGGATCATAAAGGGAGGGTTGTATCTGAGTCAAATGGAACACAGGAAACAACCATGTATAAGAAACGAAGGAATGAAAACAACCAGAATATCAGACCTGGAATTTGTTCCCTGTGGAGCATAAAATTGCTCTTTCATGTTATCTACCACACTAAAGGTGGTTATGATCTGAATGAAAGCAAAAAATCCACACACAGAAAACATAAAAGTCAGCAGACATGAAGAAACTATAATAAAAATGATTAAAAAAGGTTAAAAACCATGGAACAACTTAAAAATAAGCTATAAAGAAACTTTTGACATGAAATCTTGATGGAAATACCCAATGATGAATCTGAGATGATGAAAAAATAAAAGACCCTAAAATATGGTGAAATGAAGAGGAGGTATTTTAAGCATAATAACAAATCATAACATGACAAAATACAAACTCTCATAGACACATTTGAACTCGGACTGAAAATACATATTTCTACCTTTGCTTCATAGTTCAGATATTCCTCCTCAAGATTTTTCCTAGGGTTCAGCTCCTTTGGATCCTCATTATCTGCCCTTGATTCCTTCTCGGAACTGCTTCAGCAGGTGAAAAGAAATTAAATTTCATGAATATGTGATAACCATTCTGGTGCAAACATAATGTCATTACCCTTCTCTCAAATTCTTTAGGTTCTCCACAAATTTTCCAATACGAACAACAGAAGGCCCCAACTCTTTCTGTACAAAAACAAATGATTGCAACCAAAAAAAGAAAACTTGAGAGGGATAGAGTTTTAAAAAAAAAAGTAGCCGCAATTTCTGAATAAAAATTCTTTAAAAAGTTACAATCAAATACCTTGTAATCAGAGAGGAGGGAAATGGCCAACTTCACAAAATAGTCCTCATGCTTATCCAACTCATCACTTGAAAGTGAAAAACAGCAGTAAGTATTAATAAAAAAGTATGCCCTTTTAACCAGTGATGTAAAGCAGACAAAAAAGAGATAAGAGCTTTACTCATAATGCTCATCCTCTTTAAGTTACATATATTTTAAGAAAATAAGGTCGAAGAACATACTTGACCTGCTTATCCTTAATTTCTGCATAATTGCATTGGAGAACCCAAGTGTCTTCCAAAAAATTAATCCATGTATTGAGCACATCTGCTTCTACCCTACATGCAGCAATGGATTTAAAGAGCTCATCTTCCTACAAAGCACAAACATTAGAAAATGATGATTTGGATATTAATTGATTATAGGGGCCAGAAAATACTGTGGAGTAATCTCCAAACATTAATCCAAAAGAAATCCCAAGAGAAGCATCCAACCTTTGTTTTCAAGTGCTCAACAATCTGATGGTTAGCTTCATCAAATTGTTCCCTCTCTTCCTTGGCATTGCGAAGGCGTGCATGAGCAGCAGCCAAAGTAATATTAACCTACAACATATAGACCAATCTTAAACTGTTTACAACCAATGAACTAAGTAGACAGATGCACCTAAACTAAAGGCTCATAAGCTACAAGAATACTTGACCAGTCCCTCCACAAAAAAGTTTCCTACATCTTTGGAACCAAAATGGCAAAGGTTACAACATCCATTCAGTTCATATAAGTTATATTCAATGTAGACGGTGATCATCAACTAAAAGAAAGTCTCATAGCCCTTACACTCTAAGATTTACATCATTCCAATGGTTCCAAAACAATTAGTAAAACAATATCATTTTAAAGCACCTATTCAATGCATTTCGTGCAGCAGATGATAAAGAAAACATAATCTGGTCAGATGAGATGAAAACTGTTTGTCTCACAGGTACCATATTGCAACACTTACAATACAGCACACAAAAAAAAAAAAAAAAAGAAGAGTGAGGGAAGGCACCACATTCATATTTTCTAAAAAGCAACATGCAACCTTAACATATACTCCGCATAACCACAAGTAACAGTGACAAAGAAAAGAGAAATAGAGACCTTCTTTAGCTCAGCTTCGAGATGATCTCTTTCTTTTTCAAGTTCCGCAATCTCAGCTGCTAATTCCTGAAACAAACATTAAAATAAAACTCAACTTCCCCAACAAACACCATATTAACATAGTAAATAGCATACAAAGGTTATATATAACTCAAAACTTAATGAAAACAACATATAGTATCAGTAAATGAACATAATCACTTTATATAAGACTCAGTTATTTTCAAATGATTGTACAGTACCATTAAGCAAGAAACACATGAAAGTAAAAATTTTGATACCGTAACTGAACTGAAAGTATAGAAAAAGAAAATTTTCAGAGCAGTTTCCTGAACAAAAAAGATTTCAGGCATAACAGTTCTCTGCCACTTGACCAAAACCAGTAAATCAATGTGTAACTGACTGTTCAAATTGGAAGAGGCATCCTAAAAATTAAATGATTGCAGAAATGAGAGGGTGATTCCACAAGAAATAAAAAAAATCATTACTTTTTCTTCTCTTTCTGTTCCTTAGCTCATAGAACAAATTTCCTTTCTTATTGAACTATCTAATCAACTATTAAGTTGAGCTTCCAACAAGCACATTTGAAACCCCTACCATGAAGTGTGCATCATATGAAAATAAATTAGCACAATGCCTCGGTAGGTCAGCAGTCAATGAGAAGAAAAGACCAAAAAAGCATCAACATGCAAGGACATTACCTTTTCTTTTTCATTAGCTTCATTTGACTTGACCACACGCACTTTTAGTGCTTCCTCTTTTTGTAGTCTGCCAGTCATATGGTAAATAAATAACCCTTATTAGAGAAACGATCTTACTACGTTCATGTGTAATTTGGACGTAGACCCAAACATCTTCCCAGTTCATGTAAGACACCATTTTATTGACTATTTTTATATCCAATTGAACTTTTTCATGTGAATGATAAAGAAGCTGAACGTAGATATCCAAACATGATCAAGGCACTCATCTGCTTATACAGTACAAAAAACATCAAGAAGATTCAAAGGGTCAACCCACTCTCACAAGCACATAGCCAGCACCCAGACAGGACACACGCCAGAAGTTATATCTTACAATAACATTCACCATCTTCTTTGCCACAATCATCTCCTCATTTAGAAGAACATATCTCTCAACACAGCCCCACCTCTGCTTCTACAAAAACTAACCTTCCTAGGCAAAATTCCCTCTGAGCAATCACTATGTACTCTAGAATCAGACCTAGAACTGATGTTTCAAGAGCTTATGACCCATAATTCTACACCACAAAAAATTTAAGGCCCAAATGAAAAGAAAAAGGCTATAATAAAAATATTGACGACTGAACTAAACCAAGATTAATTTATCAAGGCATCATGAACACAAGGGAAAAATAAGGATCATCATCCTATCGACAATTATAGTCAAATTATTACAAGCTATCATTAATCACACTACAACAGGTGGGCAAGGTAATGCATGCTATTTCACCTTCACCTCCCATTGCACTTTCCACTAATTCAGTTAAATTGTTTCATAATTCAGATAATTGGTTAGATTTATGATACTTTAGACAAAACACAGCACTAAAAAGATACCTGTGATCTGAAATTCGCTTTTCAGCTTTTATGGTAGAGTTTGCCAGAGATTCTGACAACACCTTCAGTTTCTCAACCTGCTCACATTAATATTACCCCACTCATGTCTGTGTCCACAAATTCATAGATTAAAAGGGACAAAGGAGACATGACACAGAAAAAAACACTTCACATTAACACATAGAAGTAAAATCAAAACAGAAAAAAAAAACCAATAGTGAAAATGCTCATCCAAACATAAGCAAGGAACAACCAAAGAGCAAGCATATGCATACCTTTTGAGCGTGTATCTCAGGAGAGTCTCCACTGTTCAACATTTTCTTTTTTAGCAAAAGACCCTCCAATCTGGAACAAGCCCGAACTTGTGCAAGTGCTTCTTTCAAAGACTATTTATAAAGAAAGAGTGGTCAATTTCATGGTTTATAGTTCTTACTCAGTTCAAGGGTTGAGATTATCCCATGCCCATGAAAACAGCCACCCACATCAATGGGAAGAACCTCAAATAGTTTTTATTTGATCTTGACCTAAAGAATCAAATATAATACACCGGAGTTCTATGGAGGTCAAATAACCAACGCAAATATGAATGTTTTACTCCTGAGCCTGCCTTAAAATGTGACCACTCAGTCTGATTCTGACTTGAAATTTTTATTCAGAAAGTATTGTGATAGCTCATAGCATCTTGGAAAAAAGAAGATGAAGATATAAGTAGTAATCAGTAACCAAGCTCACCTCTATTGTTGCCATAGTAGTTTCTTCATATGCTTGCTCAAGACCTTCATTTGAAGGCTTTAGTGAAGCATTCAATCCATCAAGTTTTTTCCTTAGGTTAAAGGCTTCAGCATTGATTCTACCAGAAAGCAGACCAAAATGAGGAAAGAAAGAACCAGTTAATGCAGTCTTTTCCATGTCAACATGAATACTTATTTATCTGTCAATCTCTATTTCAACATAGCATTGTATTCAAATTAAGAACACTTAAGAATGCATCCAAAAGAAAATTCCAAAATCCTCCAGAGAAATCACACAGAATATAGAATATACTGGAGACTCCAAACATAACAGAGAAATTGACATACACCACCAAAATATGAGTTCAGGCATTGACCTCAAACCAAAATGCAAAAGACTAGAGAAAAGGAGATTAAAAAAAATATTAAATAAAAAATAAACTGAACAGAGAAGCTCCTTATTTCTTAACAACCTGATGATATCAGCATTAATTTTCAACCCTGAAATGGCACCTTGTACAAACTGCAGTAATTCCTCCCGTTTTACCTATACATTTACCACCACAAAGAAGAAGAAAATGATGAGTAGGTCAAACCAGCAATCTTTATTGAAGCAATTAGTAATTTACAAATTAGGCAAGGCAGCTATAATCACAACCGAGTTCAATGTTCCAAAGCCCTGTAAATGAGTAAAAGAATAAAAGTGAGATTTAATGTTTTTTATGGGTTTACCAATACTTCTTCTTCATAGCTTGAGAGCACGGTAGCTAGATCCTGTATACTGCTTGTTATTGCATTATGCACTTCTTTTCCTCCAGTGAGGCAGAGCCTGCAAACAAGTATCTAACTCATGATGTTCTTTCAAAGAAAAAACAAAAGATCTAACTGGGGCTGACTTCAAACATTGGCTCACAACTCCCCTTATATATACCTTGATGGACCCAACAAATTGTCCGGCAAGACACAAATAAACTAAAAAACAAAACATAAATACTAAAATAATTGCTGCCACATCCTGCTCATGCTAACTAATAATTAAGCCTAGGCCAAATGTTTAGAAACTTTTAGCATCATGGATTACCAAAGAAATTTTCAATTTCAATCCAGTAAGCAAATAGTGCATTACAGGTCACAGTCAGATAATAATTATTATGACAATAACAATTATACTCACCCAAACATCTCCAGGAGCAAAGAAATTTCTTCATCACTTGGTGCTTCAAGAATCTGAGTCATCAAAAGCGTTAAAACATGGTTACCTTTCAATACCAACAAACAGAAACTGTTGAAGTCCATTTAGAGCCATACCAATTTCCAAGATTCCATTAATTAATTAAAAGTGGCAAGTAGATGCCAATTCAAGTCTGCACAAATGATCAGATTACTTTTATCATACCATGGATAATGTTATGCCCTCCAGAGCCTGACTTTGGAGAAAAACATCACGGAAGTTCAAAGGTTCACCCCCAACATCAGAGTCATAATACAGAAGCTGTACATACATAACAGCAAAAAGTTCATTTAGTAAAGCAACTTAAATAATTAAAAAAAAAAAATGGCCAAGGACAAATGGTATGGACTAACAGTATCGGTATGCAGAAATTAAATTTAATAAATTCAAATTTCCAGAACATTGGGATATAATTAGCAAATCTACAGTCAATAAATTCAATTAATATTACATCTCAGCAAAAGAAACCAAAACTCACAAAACAAAAAGCACCTTTATGATTGGAAAGGACAAGTATAACTGCAGTATTTATCACATTTAAATAGTCAGTGTATGGGTCTTTCACTTAATAAAAAGGTCTAGCACATGCAATTTAAATTAGCAACCGCTCAGAACCAGTACACACTTTTTCACCCCAGATATGAGATAGTGGCAGGAACATAACTAGCAATAGGAATTTGACATAGTACTCTTGAACCAAGTAGGAGTATTGTAAGCTAAAGCAATAAGAGAAGAGAGGATAGGAACTAATTTTAAGAAAAAGACAAAATTACCCATAATATTTTAGTATTAGTCAAATTGAAAACTTTTAAATACATGGTATTTATAACTAATTAAGCTCACCACAGCTGATTTTCTTGCACTGTCCTTTCCTTCATCAGTCCCCTGAGGCTCACGCACGTTTTCTTTATCCTCAGATACAGAGCGTGATGATCTCTCAGCCTCTTTAAGCACAATCAACCATCTTCTCAGCAACATTACTCTTTCTGGGCCCCTACATGAGATTGCAACTTCCTCCAATCTTTTGATAGTTTGCTTAACGCTTCTAAAATTCTGTGCACCCTTCATTAGAATACAACTTAAACAAGTTACACACTTAGACTTGAATTTCAAAAATTGAATAAACAAAAACTGAATTCAAACAAAGGTCCTTTTGTGGGACTACTCAGGCTACGGTAACAGTTTTGGTAACATCAAACGTCAAATTTTACTACTATTACGTGAAATTTTGGCGTCGTTCCAGTAGCATCAGCTCCAGTGACATAATTCCCTTGAAACATAGATGACAACAGCTTTTAAGTTTCCATAACATGCAGTATCTAACTTTATCAGACAGAACATTATATATATAATTTTTCAAACTATAAATAAACAATAAAATAATCATCAAATAACTCCAAATAAATATTGTAATTAAATAACCTAACGAAAACCCTAAAAGCAGAATTTAAGAACTTCCGGCTAGCTGCATTCAATATTTCCCATACAACATCAGATTTAATTTATTATTGCAAAAAATTGGGAAAGGAAAAAACCTAAATTGAAAATGAGATAATGAAATGACAAAATGACATTACAATTCGATCTTGCAAGATTTTGGCTCCTTCAGCGACAGCTTGGCCGGCCTGTTGAACAACGGAGTCGGCATAGTTCCTTACAGTGCGTGTCAGGTTGTTCTTGTTCCCAACCTCCACGGCTTTGTTCACGGCGTTCCGCCACCACGACATCGTTTGAACTTTTTCTTTTAGGATTTTGAGTAAAATGAAAAATAATTGTGTAGTTTGATTTTATGATTTAATGTTTGAGTGGAAAAATCGAAAGCAAAAAACAGATATTTTTTAATAGTTTGTTTGGAGGTTTAGAGGGTTGAACAAGATGAGAAATGAAACAAAGTCAGCGTGGTGGAATTGGTGGCAATGGGGATTGGCCACGTCGTTTTTCTCAGAATGAAGTGTCGTTTTGATGAAGTTAAGGTGGAGCAACCAAGCGGTCTGTTTTAGGTTTAAAAATGTTTAAACCGAGACTAGATATTTTTCACTTTCACGTCATAAATGTTTTCTTTATTTATTTTTTTTTTCAATAATTTAGAAAAATCTATAAAAATTATTTTATTTCTCTTTCACCAATAATCATCCAAAACCTTGTATGTGTAGTCCACTAATCAGGCAAACACAATGGGTGAGCTATAACTTATTGGTTATTTGATGTTAAAAGAGTGGATTTATTTTAGATATATAATTGTATAAATATTTATATGTGTTGTTATATGATTTGATATAATTTTATCTTTAATTTAAAATTAATCAGTTATATGATGATGTATAAATGTATATTTATATATATAAAATAAGTACACATAGTTTTATTGATATTAAAAATATATGTGGGATAAATTCAAAAATAATAATCAAACTGAGACTTTGTGTTAAACCACGGGCTAAGAATAAAAATATGTATTATCTATGTAAGAAATTTAATAAAGTAAAAATTATTTGTATTTATAAAATTTTAACAATATACATTATTGATATATATTATCATATAATTAAATAATTTTAAAATAAAAATAATATTTAATTATATAATGATATAAATTAATATAAATTTATTTATGTATTTAAAATAGATTACATAATATTACTAAAAATTTAAATGTCTACAAATAATATCACACAAAACGAATAAAAGAAATGTAATTATTTTTTAACTCCCATCAAATCTTTTTTTCAAGTAATTTTTTAAGATTTTACAAATACAACAAAACTTTTAATTCTATTTATATATTTAAAAATTTTAATATTTTATTAACTCTTGTTATTTTAACTCCCACACCGTCAATCTCAATCTTGGAAGTTGATTTTCCTTTTAAGTAAATAAATGAAAATAAAAAATATTGAAAGAGCAATTAATGATAAAGAGTTAAAAGTCTTTGATCTCTAATCGGCATAACATATCTATAATATAATTATATATATCTATTTATAATTATATATATATATATATATATATATATATTTATATATATATATATATATATAAATATATATATATTTTATATATAAATAATAATATTTATTATATAATTTAATATTATTTTATCTTTTATTTAAATTTATTCAATTATATTATGACATACACTCTAAAACACAATAGTATGAACGTGTTTTGTTTTGATACTATTTAGTATAAAGAAAATTAATGAGTATAACCCTATGGATTAACAAAACTGGTGAAACTTTTACTATTTTTGTCGTCAAACTTTGAGTTATATAATACGTAATTGTGGTTATGGTTAGAATCCCGTAAACAAAAGTTAAAAAAAAATGCATGGGTACATTGGTTTAATTTGATTTGTTTTGTTTCTGGACTTATCCAATAAACAAACCATTGAGCTTGGGCTTTCAAATGTTTTAATTGGATTTCTTTTGTAACTGGACTTGTATATTATACATGGTATTGGGCTTGGCGGGTAATCAGTTTAATGTGTTTCGGCTTCAATTTAGATAATTTTTGAGTCAATTACATTTTCCACCTAAGGTTTTATTTAAGACACTTTTCCACCCTTAATTGACATAAAAAACACTATTTTCTCAAAATAAAGCATAAATAATATTTTCCCATACAAAAATAAATTATGTTGATGAACCAACAATATTAACAAGTGAAATTACACTTTTATTTAGACAATTTCATTTTTCAAAATTATTATACAACCTTAAATTATGAAAAATTAAAAATAAATTTTTATGTATTCAAATTATATAGAAAACCTCTTATTTCTCTTTCTTTTCATTCTTATTTTTTTTCCTTTTTTTATATAAATAAAGGTGGCATTGTCATTTGATCGTATATTAGGGGATAAGTTCTAATTTTTAAAAATTGAACGTATTTTTTTAAATTTTAGGTGGTTATTATAGATTTGGAAAAAGTTTAGGGGTTTTTTAGAGATTTTTGAAATATTGTTTATCCCACTAATTTTAAAAAATGACAATTACATCCTAAAAAATTAAACAAAATACAAACAAATTATAAGTGTAAATATCATATAACAACTATTAGTATCATATAAGAGTTTCTAAATATATAAAGGTTTTTGAAAATATATCAGAAATTGATTTATGAATTTTTAAACCATTTTAAATGTTAAATTGATATATTTAGAACAAGTCTAATAAATAGTTATGATTTTTTTAATTTTGTAAAATTAAAAAATTATAAATTATAAATTTACCTTTACACTATTAATCAGACATTATTTGATTTTTGACAAGAAAGTGTTATCTATATTGATGACTCAAGACTAGGTAAGATATAAGCCAATAGAATGGACATTTAGTTTTATTAGGAACAAGTGTTTCTTTATGAACCTGTAAAATTAAATTTACTTCAATTTTAGCAGAAAGAAGAAAGATTGTTCTTATTTGAAAGAACTATAAAAACTTAAAATTTGAGTAATCTTTTTTTATGAACGTGAGTTATTTCTTAATTGTTCATTTTGTACAAAATTTGTTAAGATTTTGAAATTTCTTTAAACATTATGTTCAATATTAAAAAATTTAACCTACCCAAAAAAAAAAGCCAAATCACTATTTCCCACCCAAGGTCCAGTGTAAACTCACTTTTCACCCATTAATTATAAAAAATTTAAATATCAACTATTCTATTAAATTTTATTGTTATTGTTAAACGTAAAATCATTATTCAATAGAAATATTTTTAAAAATTATAAATTTATCATTTTTTTTAGGTTTAAAAACTAATAATTTCTTCTCATTTTTCTCCCACTCAAAGTTTGAAAAATGAGTATTTCTCTTTTATAGTTTATATTTTTCTCTTATCAATTCTCTAATGACTGGAGTCGGTGAATCTCTACTCTGTTATCTCTCTGATGAGGGGAAATTATCGATGATTTTATCTCTGATAATAACAATAAATTTTAATAGATAGATAAATATTTAAATTTTTGATAATTAATAAATAAAAATTTAAATTTGTAACAGACCTGGGGTGAAAAATAGTCATTTGGCCAAAAAAAAAATATATACATATATATGAGTATATATTAAGCATTGTTTCATCGTGAACAATTATTCATTATTAATGAATAATGAATGGTCACTTATCCGAAGCCCATAACTTTATTCTTCATGTTAAAGCTTTCACGGTCGATGACAGTAAGGAGGCTGACTTGACATAGATTTGTCCCGCATGAAAATGGACAATTCCAATCCCGATACATGACGGCTCTGCATCTAAAATAAAACCCCACAATAATTTTAATCCGATGGTAAAGCTCGCCGGCCAACCAATCAAATAATTTTGATGACTGTTGACCAATACATTATATGTTAATGCGTGAGTGGTGCCTTCTTTGGCTTTGTTAATTAATAATTACGATATTCTAGAAGGCGTTAAAATATATTCTAACAAAAATTGAAAATATAAATTATTTAACTTATTAACTTACAAAAATGGTTCAATGTTTGTTACACTGTTAATTTTCTTTTGCTCAAGTGAAAATATATTTGGCCAAAAGACTTGTTTAAAATTTTAAAGCGATTTTTTTCAATTTTTTAAAACTCAAATATTTATTCATAAGTAAAATTTTATTAAAAAATTCAATTAAAATTAAAGATAAAACTATCTTTTTAATAATATTATTAAAAAATATATAATTAATTTTATTTTTGTCCAAGGGTTTTTCAAAATTAACATTGCATAAAGTTTTTCAATTTTGATATATAACACTCCCTCCCAAACCCTCTCCGACCACTATCTCTATCTCTGACAATTGTCGAAATCACCTATCATCAAAGTCTTCTCACTATCTAATCATCGAAAGTTAAATTTTTAAACTATTTTTGCCCGGTGACAATGTCTAAATGAATCGTTTGGATGACGATGTCTAGTCGTCATCCAAACATTGTCATTCAGATGATTTTCATCTAGATTTTTAGACGACATGACTTAGAGAAAGATAATTAGACTTTTCTCTAAAGATTAGAACTAAAAGTGCCATCACCGGTGGCTAGAGATGATAGTTGAAGTTGAAAGAAAAAAAACTTAAGTTTTGAGAGAGAAAAATGTTATTTTTTAAAGTGTAAAAACTTTAAACAAAGTTAAAATTATTAATTTTTAAAATTAAAAAAAATATAATAAATTTTTTATTAAATAATAATTTAATCCTTAATTTTAACTAAATTTTTTAATAAAATTTTACTCATAAATAATTATTTAGATTAAAAAAAAATAGGAGAGTATCCCTTTAAAGTTTCACTATACACTGGGTGACTCGGCCTATATATTTTTATCATTGTCACCTCAAGTGACTGTAAGTTGAGCTCACAAAATAATTATTATATTCTTTTTCACGCCTACATGTCAATGTCAGAAAAGTTGGATTCCATTTGTCCCTTTCAGGGTGGACATGTAATTATCCGAAACGGCAGGGGTTTTTGAGCAATGCTAATATTGCTTTTTCTCCAACAAGACCGCATCTTTCAATGGCGTCCAGCCGTCTACCGTCTAACTCTCAAACAAGTTCAACTAATAATCAGAGATTGACCGCACACTTCCTTCCTTCACGTGCCTATAAATGTGACAACATCCTTTTTTTTATTAAATTGACCCACTAACCATATTATTTACGCAAAATATAATTTTTATGGTCACTAATACTGTTAACTTGTAAATTAAGATGGCAATTAAATCAAATTAAACTCAAGCTTTATTTAATTTAAAAAAAGTTAAACTCGTATTTAGAGAATTCTCTTCATATCAGTTTGAACATAACTTACATATAGAGAGTTATATAAGTAACGTATAACGATTAAACATATCACCTATATACAAAATGACTTAGAATGTAAATATAAATCATTTTATTAAAAAATAAAAATAAGATTAAATCTGATCTATTTCTCAAATTGTTCAACTATATTTAATTTCTATCTTTTACCATTATGAATGTTTTTATATATCAAATTTAATATATTAGAATTTTGATACATTTACTTCCACATATGTAATTGTTATATAATCTTTGTTTTTTTTAATTCGATAAATACACGGTTACATGGAGGCAAAGAAAGGGCATCGTTATATCTCATACTCTTAGTCTTTCGAATTTTCTCTAGGAAACTTAATAACACAACAATAGCTAAACTATTTATCTTTTGTGGGTGGATTTTTACTATGACACAATGCTTACTTATTTTGAATCTTGTTACAAGACAAGTCAAAGTTAACCAATCACATCACAAATTCAAAATTTGCCTTCTATTATAAGCTCAAATTAAAATTTGTTTAAAACAAAATTTAATAATTCTAAATGCGTTGGCGTGCTGATTGTTATTTCAAGTAATTAACCTGTATTCGGTTCAGGTTCCAATTGCTGTTTCACGTGATGTCCTATTTTGCGGTCTGAAGCCATCGTTGACTTGCTCCACGTGATGAAGGAGTCACCCCACGTGCATCCAGTTTCCACCGGTGGATTATGCCCCTTGTGAAGAAAATAATGTTCGCATAGTCAAACAAATAGTCTTATAAAATCAAATACGTATAAGCTATTCTATCCACGACACAGCCACCAACGCCAGAAAATTATTTAAAATCTTAAAAAATAAAAATTTATCAATTTAATCCCTCACCCAGTCGCACATTGCGGTAAGCAGTCACTGTTTCACCTAAAGCCGCCCGGTTACCGGTGAAGAGCTCCACGTGACGTGGCCATGGAACATTCCAAATGCAGCCAACTCTTTACTCGCGACTTCGTTCACAAATTCCACCAGCTGCTCTCTGCCTCTCTTTTTCTATAAAAGCCAACCAACCATACGACAAACTCGATACTCTAATTTTATTCACTCTCTATCTATTTAACATTGTTCCTTCAAAATGAATCCCTCAGCCTCCGTCTCCGATGGCCAGGTCGAACACTTCACCTTCTCCTCCACCATTCAGCCACCTGCCTCCTCTAAAACTCATTTCCTCGGTGGCGCTGGTAATTACCGAATTACGCTCCATCGGCGCTCTCTCCGTTAAATGTATTTGATACGATTTAATAACTCTTAACTATTGGGACTACTTTGTGCAGGGGTGAGAGGTTTGGAAATTCAAGGCAAGTTCGTGAAATTCACGGCAATCGGAGTGTATGTTGAGTATAGCGCCGTGACGTCACTTGCCGGCAAGTGGAAGGGCAAGAGTGCCGAAGAGTTATCTGAATCTGTTGCGTTCTTTAGAGATATCATTACTGGTATCAGATTTTTACCATAATTATATATAAATTAATGGGAGAAAAGGGACTAAATACGTTTTTGCTATCTTTTTGCAGGCCCCTTCGAGAAATTTGTTAGAGTGACAATGATCTTGCCATTAACCGGTCAACAATACTCGGAGAAAGTTGCAGAAAATTGCGTCGCCATTTGGAAATCACTTGGACGTTACACTGACGCCGAATCAAAAGCCATTGAGCAATTTATTAAGGTCTTCAAGGACGAAAACTTCCCACCTGGCGCTTCAATTCTATTCACAATATCACCCCTCGGATCATTGACAGTAAGTAAAATTTACATCAAATATAAATATAAATGGAAAACAGAAGACAGGCCTGACCCTCGCGTATATTCTTGCATGGAAATTGCAAATTGACTTTTGCATAAAAAAGTATTAAAGGGTCAGAATTATATGTCTGTTTTTTATTTCTCCTGCAGATTGGGTTCTCGAAGGATGAATGTATAAGGGAATCTGGAGAGGTGGTGATAGACAATAAACTACTTGCAGAGTCAGTTTTGGAGTCAATTATTGGGAAAAATGGTGTTTCTCCGGCAGCAAAGAAGAATTTGGCTGAAAGGTTTTCAATATTGTTGAATGGAGAAGTGAAATCTGAAGCAGACCACTGTGCTAAAGAATTCAAAGGAGTGGATACTAATTTCATCCAAGTTGAAACCGGAAAAGTGTGAAGAGACCGGCGTCGTTTTATCTCTGGTTCATAATAATGTTAATGTTTAATTCTCAACTCTTGTGATGGGCTTGCCTGAGAATGGAGTCCTTTTTTCAGATACTAGAATTTTGCTCTTGTGATATTATATAATAACTACTTCAAAAGGAAAACGTGTTCGATTGTATCTCCGAACGCCGATCAAATAAAGAAATAAAATATGGCCAAAAGACTTACTGTCAATTAAGGGTTACCCTAACATTAAATTTTCAATATGTTAGATTTTAAAAATTAAAATACTCATTCATCATCTAATTTTTATTAAAATTTACTCTAATAAAAAAGAATAAAATTATTATTTAATAAAAAATTAAAAAAAATAAAATTTTACCCTACTTTAGTTTTAGAAATTGATAATAGTCTTCTCTCTCTAAGTTTTATACCTTTTTTAAGCTTTTTTTTTTTAGACAACCCCTAACTTTTTGAAATTTTTTCTCCCCTATATAGTTTTCGTCTACTATCCCCCTCCCTTTGTCTCTAATTGCCTCTTATCGTCCGAGCTCCCATCATCATTCGTTTGTCAGCAACATCGAGAGAGGAATAAGGAAGAGAGGTTAGACATGCAGAGATGTCAGTCTCTCTCTTGATGCTAGTTTTTAGGCGCGTCACGATGGCATTAGAAGGGGTCGACAGTCCAACAAAGTTCCCCGATGTGCATCAAGAACAAAAGCCATGTTGTTGTTGGACCATGAAATCACGAATGAAAATTTGTGTGAACTCTCTATGCTGCATTGGACGGAGAGATTTGCATTGAAAGAGAGACAGACTCCATTACGTCTTTATGAGCTCTCTTTCTTGTCTCTCTCTTCATGTTGTACAAAATAATACATATTTAATAACAGATTATTAAATAATTTTAAATTTAAAAGAAAACATAATATATATTACTCAAACTAGTTTTAAAATGACTAAAGGCTGCATGATCTACTAACTTTAAACTAATTTTAAAATGACGTTTATTCTTTTAAAGTCTTTAAAATAATATAAATTAAAATTGACCCACTATTATATTATTATTAAAGGCGTCTAATATAATATTTAGTTTCTTTTCTATCGAGTTTAAATATTATTCTTCTGCAAAAAAGGGTTGTACGTGTCCCTAGGCCATGTGCCATCCAATCAAATAATAATTATACCATATTATATATATTATATATAAATTACTCAGCATTAATTTATATATTAACCATGCCATCTAAATTCAACGGTTTCACACGTTTGGTTCATAAAATTTATATAAATTATTATTATATTTTATAAATTTTATAAATATAAATAATTATTATGTTTGATTTAAGATAATAAAAAAATATTAATATATTATTTTATTTAAATACTCTTGAATATAATTATTTTAAAATATTTTTATGTTATTTATTATATTAATTAAAAATAAAAATATTTTTATTCTAAAAATTAATAAATAAGAATATAATTATAATAAAATAAATATTATCTTAATAATTTTTTAATACCTAAAGTGAAAGTGATAATCAAACTATTTTTTATATTACATATCATATTACTAATGATAATAAAATATTATTAAAATTTTTTATTACTTATAAATCAAACAAAATAATATAAATAAATAAATTATCAAAATAATATTTAATACTTCTAACTAAATACCACCTTAATAGTTATATCAATATTTTAAATTAAGTTTATTTAAACTTAAGTTAGATTAAAAAACCCTCCTCAGATCTCGTAATTCCTTATAAGACTTTTGTCTGGATCTGAATCCTTCTGAAGAAATTTTTTTTGTAAATTTTATACACATTTTGCCAAACCTTACCCATAAAATTTAAAATGATATAACCACATTAACGTTCACGCTTTGCCTAAAGAGTTGAATATGTAACTTTAGCCTACAGAGATATACCAACCGACATTAAAAATGGATCTTCACCGAATCTTCACGTGTCTCTTTCATATTATTTTATTGAATTATATATTCTAGAAGGTACTTTTCATTGGTGCAATATGCTTCACCGACAACATATGCACATCTAAACATGATATTTGTTCATATATTCTAGAAGGTATTGTAACGTATAGGGCTGGACTCGAGTAGAGTCAGTTTGAGCTCGGCTCGCTCGAGCCCAAAATGAGTCAAGCTTGACTCGGTTCGATTGAACTCGATGGCTCGATAGATTTTTATTCAGAACGACGTCGTTTTGATCAATATATATTAGAAACGATATCGTTTTGATAACGAAAAACGAACTGAATTGAATTCGAATCAAACTCCAACCACCTATATATAAATCGAATCGAGTTTAACTCGATTCGAATGTAACCTTAATACGTAAGATTTTTTATAAAACAAAGAATTAAAGTCTTCCGCAACTTCTATGCAGGTTATATGTTTAATCAACTTAGATTGCATTGCAGTCCTATGTGATAAAGCCTGCGTTGCCACATAGTTCATCTTCAAAGCCAGGCTTTCTCGTCTCTTCTTCATTTGTTTCTTTAACAACTAATACTCATCCATTTTGGAAAAAACATATTACGGGGCTTGCACACTAGTTATAACAATTGGTGGGTCTGTCTACAATGCGACTCCTAGGTTTGGTGGACCGCACTGGATTCAATGCGACACGATTTACTGTCGTATCTATATTCACCAGTGATCTTATAGAACTATTCCATTTCACTCTACTTAGTTTTGATTCTAAGTGTTTCTTGTTGGCAATGCGCTCATAAACATTCTATATAGATTTGACAGTTTGTACCGTCAAATTATATTTATATCGTCATATTATGGTAGTTCAAATTATGGGTTAAATACCCTAAATTTTAGCCAAATTTAAATTAGATTTATATCAAAATATCGTAATCTTAATTTGATCTAAACTATATTTAGATTGATCTGAAATTGTCTAGTGTTCCCAAATGGAATATTTTCATTACTTTTATTCTTGACTTAATTGACACTTTCTTCCTTGCTTGGCTCAAAATAATAAACACCTCATTCTATATTATCCACTTCGATAATCTTTTTAGTAATTTTAAAATCTAAGAAGAATCAATGTAAAATTTTAGGAATTATTTTGAGATTTTAAATGTTCTAAACTAGTAATTTTTTAAACCTAAATGTGTATTAAATACTTATTTTTTATTTAAAAAATCCACATTTTTTAAATCCAACGGGGGGTCAAGTGGCTCCGCTCGGTTCGGCCCTGAACATAATGTTTGAGTTAGTCGGACTGTATCAGTGTTCCCTGTTTAAGTTGATCTCATTTGCCTCTAATTCTCCATGGCATGGAAGTTTACAGTTACACAGCTTCTGAAATATATCTAAATGTCACTGGTCAGGTCTTTATCTAATGCTTTTCAACGTAATTTCTTCTCTAGTTTTGTTTATTTGAAAATTGAAATAATTTTCATCCAAGCCCTAAATGAAATTAGCATAAAACTAACACCCAAAACTGAATAAATATTTTGTGGTCTTTTGTGATTTTATATTGGCTCAAGCCCATATAAAGCATATAATAAAAATTCCACCAAATCATATGTTATTAAATTAATTAACAAAGCAACTAGAAAAACATTATAATGTCATTTGTTAAATAGAAAACTTTAATCCGTATAAATATTTTATATTATTTTATATCTGATATGAATATCTTGTTTTAAAACATAATTAACCTTAAATATATCAGAATTCTCTAAGTCTTTATTTGTTTTGACTTAATAAAGTTTTTTCTCTAATTTATTATTATTTTTTTTTGGGCGAATAGATGTGTGTATTAAAAGAAGAAAGCTAAACCCAATCTGGAGGATCCAAAGAAATATCCAACTCTCATCTTGAAAGCCTATCTTTACGGTCAAAGGAGTAGGTCACTTGTTATTTGCACCTAACGCTAACTTTGATAAAGGCAAAATCCAACCAAGTTGATCATGTTAATTTGGACTAAAAATGAATAAACACAAATTTGAGGTCAAAATCAAAACCTGTCAAAAAACTTTTTCAAAATATGGGCCCGAAACCCAAAAAGTTGCTTAACAACTAGGGCCCGTCAACAACCATTGGTGAGGAACTTTCCACGCCCCCTATCAATCTGAAGTGACGGTGGGTGGCGAAGCCGCGTATTGAATTTGTCTGCCACCAGGCCAAACCAAAGGATAAAGCATAACTTTGATGATTAGATTTAAATTTGTCTGCCACCAAATATTCCCATCGAACCACCCCACGAAATTTCTCACTAGTCCAACCACAGAGAAAGCACATGTTATCAAATAATCAAAATTATATTTCTTATTTTGCTGTTTTCATAATATTTAATTTAATTTGAGAAAATTTAATTATATTGGAATAAAAAATCTAATATAATATGTTATAAAATATTAAGTGTCATGTTCCTATGAATATGCCTAATCAATAACATTAATAAAAATTTGAAAATATATTTTTTATTACTTATATTATCTTATTTGATTTATCAATAATAAAATATTTCAGTAATTTTTTATTACTAATGATGATATGATAAGTAATATAGATAATAATCTGATTACTATATTTTAAGTGTCAAAAAATTATCAAGATAATCTTGATTTTATAATAATTATGTTCTTATTTATTAATTTTTTAGGATAAAAATAACCTTATTTTCAATTAATATAACAAGTAATATAAAAATATTTTAGAATAATTATACTTAAAGATATTTAAGTAAATTAATTTACTAGTATTCTTTTATTACTTCTAACCAAACATAATAATTATTTATATATACTTATTTTTACCTAAATTTGTCAAAGATAGTGATTATTTGTTCCCAGTAATTTTCTAAATAATATATTTTTAAGATAATTTTTTAATTTTGATAATAAAACATTACTCAAACTAAACGTTCTCTAAATTTTATTATGGATTAGGTATAATATTTTTAGTATTGAAAAAGAATACCATAATATTTTATTATTAAAAATAAAATACTATTATGAAAATAAATTATTTAGTTAGATTAATATATATAAATAATTGTTGTATTTTATAGATCATTTTAAAAGATTAATGAGATACTATTTTAATGAAATATCTTTAAATTTGTTAAAGTAAATTAAATGTGTGGAGACAAAGGAAACATAAGTAGGTAAAAGGTGGTGGACTAAATGAGAAATGACAATAAAAATTATAATAAATCAAAAAATGCGAGTTGAACTAAATAGTTTAATAATTGGTGTTTGAAGGCAATTTAGCCCCTAAGAAGTTAAAACAACGATTAGGGTTTGCTCTCATACCCTCGATTAACATTACAAAAGTTATATCGTGAAAGTGACAAGATAAAAACACGATTTAGAGGTGACACGACACAATATAAACATAAGATGATAAATGACAACGAAAATTATAATATATTATTTTGACATAATAGGGTGAAGGGACTAGTCACACAACGACAACCAAACAATCAGTATCAAAATTAGCCTTGGGTTAGGTGGCTTATAATATTAATTGAAAATAAAATATTTTTGTTTTAAAAATGTATGTGTCAAGGTAAAATAATTACAATAGAAATATAGGGTTTGTTGCTATTTTAATTAAAGATGGTAATATTTTTGTTTGGTAAATTTAATAAATATAAATATAATTATAATAAAATTAAAATTACCTCAAAATCCTTTTAAAAGCAAAATTAATAATTAGTTTACCTTTATCATTGATATACATGCCACTAAAATATTCTTAAACCCCTTACTTATGGGAAATCATATTGCCCCCCACCACATGTGTGATTTGCATGTCAAACTAGGTATAAGTCAAATATCATTTACCCTCCTTTCATATAACAAATATCATTCACACCACCATACTATATGCATGCGTAAGACAAATATAACAATCCCCTCCCCTATTCAGCTTCCCCCGTTATGTATGATTCGCATACTGACTACAAATTACGTATACTAGAAAAACTCATTGAAATATCATATTTATGCCATTTTTCATCCGAAATCTGTTTTAACACTATTCAATCACTAAAACATCGATAAAAATTAAGATAATCACATTCGATTCAAATTCTTTTTCACAAAAACTCAAGAATTGAAAGCCAATTGACTCAATATCCATGAAATCTCATATTTTTTTTACATAAACAAGTAAATCTTAACATTTTAAACAATAAGGGGGAGTTTCGATAGATAGATAAATATTATTTTTGTAATCTATCTTTTATTGTTTATAGTATTTTATTTAATTTATAAATAATAAGACTTTCGATAATCTTTTATTATTAATAATGATGTGATAAATAATATAAGATGTAATTTTATTATCAAATAATTTTAATTTTATAATAATTATATTTTAATTTATTAATTTTTAGGATAAAAATAACTTTTTAATTAATATAATAAATAATATAAAAAAAATTTAGAATTATTATATATAATGATATTTAAGTTAAATAATATTATAATATTTTTTATTATCTTTAATTAAACATAATAATTATTTATATCAGATAATTTTTATTAAATATATTAATTTTTTAGATTATTTATTTTTAAAATAATTTTTAATTTTGATAATAAAATATTACTAAAAGCCAAAAACATCCTAAAAGATAAAAGATAAACAATTTACCAATCTTTTTCCTATTTTCAATTTGAGCTCGCATGTTTACTGTGTGCAAATTTTCAAATGCTGAATCGCTTAAATGAGATAATATTATCCAACCTGATGTGTCGGCCATATCCCATTTCCAATAGAACCCCTAAGGAATTGATCAATTTCCTATACACCCCCTTAATTGAGTCATTAACTTCAACTACCCCTACTGTAATTTTCTCTGGTTTAAGAATAATTCGGTTAAGCAAAGCGAAACAAGCGTAAGCAAATCTAACTTAAGAGGAAAGTGAGAATCAAACAATCATCCTAACCTTGAACTTAAAAGGCTACTTATCCAGATAGCTGTCTTCCTCTTTGTGCAATCTTGTGTTATTGTCTACTACTACTCTTTCTTCTCTTCTTTTGGGTCGTTTTCCTTATAGTTAATGCTTCTCTTGCAACGTGCTGTGCATTAGGTGTTACCATAATGACTTGTTTTACTTCCCAAGCACCAATTTCCATCACCTCAATCATCATTCTCCAGTCTTACATAATCTAAAACTTTTCTCACTCTCTTCTTCTTCTTCGTTGATTTTCAGGTGATTTTGAACCTCGCCCATTTCTTTATTCTCTTGTTTTCTTCATGTTATCTATTCAGTTTTTGCTACCTTGAACGTTTCTTTCACTAACCCTGTTGATCGGTTTTCTTTTTTATTTTTTTCATCTGATTTATTTTCTTATTATCATGGCGAATGTTAGGACTTTTGAATTGCAGATTTGGGTTTCAATTTTTCTTGGTTCAATATATCTTTCTTTTGGGTTTACTCCTGAGGACAATTATCTGATAAACTGTGGTTCCTTCACAAATACATCTGTTGATAAACGTATATTTGTTTCTGATTACTCAAGTTCTATCTATCTTTTAACTCAACAAAACATTTCTGCTGATACTAGCTTGAGTTCTACTTCATCCAACATTAATGATTCAGCTTTGTATCACACCGCTAGAATATTCACAGGACCCTCCAACTACACATTTCCAATCAAACGAAAAGGGAGACATTGGATTCGCCTTCATTTTTTCCCTTTTGTTTATGGAAAATACAACATGACATTAGCAAAATTCTCTGTTTCCACTCAAAGTTTTACACTTATTAAAGAATACCAATCAGGGAATGGTTCTTTAGTTCAGGAATTTTCTTTGAACATAACTTCTGATAAGCTTGTTCTCACTTTTACTCCTCTTGCAAATTCATTTGCGTTTTTAAACGCTTTAGAAGTTTTTTCACTTCCTCCTGAGCTCATCCCTGAAGCTGCCACAAGTATTGGCTCTCAAACTAGTTACCGAAATCTGCAGAAGCAGGCTTTGGAGACAGTTGTGAGGGTAAATATGGGTAATGAAATTGTGTCTCGTCAAACTGACCCGTTATGGCGGCTTTGGGTTGCTGATGATTCATTTCTAGTGCATAATAGTCTAGCCAAGTTTGTGTCAAATGTCAAAGCTGTTAATTTCACCGGAGAAAAAACAACTAAACTAATTGCTCCAGCTGATGTCTATGGCACTGCCACAATGTTGAACTCAGAGCAAAATCCTAGTACCAATGCAAATGTAACATGGATTTTTTATGTGGATCCGGGTTTTGAATATCTAGTTCGGTTTCACTTCTGTGATATATTGAATACTTCTCAACCAATCTTATTTAATGTTTATATTAATTCATGGTATGCTTCTCATGATTTTAATCTTCAAAACTTTACTTCCAAAACCATTGGTGCCCCATGCTACATGGATTTCATCATAAGAGTGAGTGATAACCATAAGCTAAGTGTAAGTGTCGGTCCTTCTACTACAGTGGAGCTTTACCCAAATGCATTTCTTAATGGGTTGGAGATCATGAAGTTAAACAATTCTAGAGGGAGCTTTGATGTCTTGGAGTCTAGCTCTAATTTCTCAAGTGATTCCAGGATGACAGTCAGTCTTATAGTGGGATTAGCTGCTGGGTTATTTGTTGCGGTTGTTTTGGTTTTAGTTTTCTTCCTGTTGCGCAGAAGGAAAAAACTGTCACAAATTGGCCATTTGCAGGCAGAGGACAAGTTTGGCATGAATGGAGGAGGTGCTACTGCCATCTTTCCCAGCTCAAAGATTGGCTACCGCTTCCCTATTGTTGCGATTCGAGAGGCTACTGATAATTTTAATGAAAGTTTGGTTATTGGGGTTGGAGGTTTTGGGAAGGTTTACAAAGGAGTCTTGAGGGATGACACAAAGGTGTCAGTGAAGAGGGGAGGTTCTCAATCACATCAGGGTCTTACAGAATTCAAGACCGAGATTGAAATGCTATCCCAGATCCGTCATCGCCATTTGGTATCTTTGATTGGGTACTGTGACGAACAGGATGAGATGATCATAATCTATGAGTACATGGAAAATGGTACTCTCAAGAACCATCTTTATGGCTCAAACTTTCCCAGCTTAAGTTGGAGACAGCGGCTTAAGGTATGCATTGGATCGGCCAGAGGACTTCACTATCTTCATACTGGCTTCACAAAGGCAATTATTCATCGCGATGTGAAGTCTGCAAACATACTACTAGATGAAAATTTCATGGCCAAGGTTGCTGATTTTGGTCTTTCAAAAACTGGCCCCGACTTAGATCAAACTCATGTTAGTACTGCAGTGAAAGGCAGCTCTGGGTATCTTGATCCTGAGTATTTGAAAAGGCAACAACTAACCGAAAAATCGGATGTTTATTCCTTTGGTGTGGTTATGCTTGAAGTTCTTTGTGGGAGACCAGTGATTGATCCATCACTTCCAAGAGAACAGGTGAATTTGGTTGAATGGGCAATCAAGTGTCAACAAAGAGGGCATTTGGAGGATATTGTAGATCCTAAGATCATCAAGCAAATAAAGCCAGAATCCTTGAAGAAGTTTGGAGACATAGCTCAGAAATGCCTGGCCGAGTGTGGTATTGACCGGCCCTCCATGGGAGACGTGTTATGGAACTTGGAGTATGCGCTTCAACTCCAAGGGAACGAAGAAAAATCGAGTCCTAATGGTGATATATCATCACGGACTACTCTTGTTAATCAGTCACACCACACCACATCCATCGAATTCAGTATGGGAAGTGTAGATGACCTCTCTGATGTTTCAATGAGTAAGGTTTTTGCGCAAATGGTGGGAGAGGAAAGGGAGCGCTAGTGAAGCCATGTACTCAAGCAAGAGTTTCTTTGTTCTTTCACAGAAGGAGATAAGTGTAGTTTTATGGCAAACATGTAGAATGTACTTTGTTGGTATGCAAGAAAGTTTGTGAAATGTAGTTTCTTAAAGTTGTGATTTCTCTTTAGAGTATCCACAAGTTAAATAAAGTCTGGTGCATTATTATTTACCCGTGTGTTATTAAAAGGGTCCTATATTATTGTTTAATAAAATTATATATACATATTTTTAATACATAATTTGTGTATATAAATAATATATAATTATGTGATTGGATGATTTTTAATTAAAAATAAAGTAAAACCTAATCATATAATAATATATTATTTATATATTCAAATTATATTTAAAAATATGTATATATAAATTATTTATTATTGTAAAATTCTCTTGAATGCTTAAAGAATTATTAAAATTATATTATTTATGCTTATTTAACTCTCTTAAAAATGCCGGTCGTAAAATTTAATATTGTATTAGTGACGTAAATTATGACGTCACAACTCTTTCATAACTAGACCGCCCGGTTCCGTTAAACGAACGGAGCACAAGCTAGGATTCAGCCGCTTATATCCATCTCACTTTAACTCAACATTTGTTTTTCACTCTCAAGAACCATCTAGAGGGAAACCCTAGCCATGGATCGGCCCTCCGAGAAAGACAAAGTGTCCAAACGTTCACTTGAAGACCGTGAACGTGAACACAAGCACCGTCACAGAGACCGAGACGAAAGACACCGTGAGAGAGAGCACCATCACCACCGATCATCGTCAGACCAAAAATCCTCGAAGCGCGAGGACTGGGAGAGTTCACGCGACCGCGATTTCAAGCGTGAGAAGTCGCATGACAATCATCGGGAGTCGAGGCGCGACACAGAGAGATCTCATGAGAGGGAGGGAACGAAGCATCGTGAACGTGAAGTGAATCGCGAGGAATTGGACGGTGATGACGTGGAAATTGATGTGAGAAAGAAGAGGAAAGAGAGAGAGGAGAGCGAGGAGAGAGGAGAGAAGAAGGCTAAGGTTTCGGATGATCAGAGAGGGAAGAGAAGGTTTGAGGATTGTTTCGTAAAACAAGAGGACAGCGAGGGTATTTCTGGAAATGTGAAGTTTAACGAAGTTAATGTGACGAAAGAAGTGAGTGATGATGATGCGACGGTTCGTGGTGGCTCCGCCAAGCCTAATGTAAGTTTCCGAACTTTTTTAGTGTTTTGTACACGTAGTTATATGCCCTTCGAAGCGCTCATATAATGTATTATGAATTGGATCAAGTGGTGAAACTAGCGAACTCACATTGCTTCCATTGATATATTTATTGTTCATTGAGGGATATGTTTGCTGATTAGTTTTTGTTTTCATGATTATTTCAGTTTAAATTTCAGTGTAGCTGCTAAGTTTTAATTGTACATGTTTTACAGTTTAAGTTATATATATATGATATATATGGTGGGTGTCTGTGTGCGTTACTAATATGATTTGTTTTCATATTTTTAGCCATTTTACTAATCCGCACTAAAGATTAGGAATTGGTTAAATATTTTTCTTATTATTTTCAATTTCATATTGTTGTGGTTCTGTTTGTTGACTTCTGAATTTAACTTATGCTTGTAGGGTGCCACTGTTGATTCGTATAATGTGGTATCAAGGACTGTGCCTGAGACTTCTGTGGCCACTGGTGATCATCCCCTTCCCACAAAGGTATCTTCAATTCATACCACAAATGAAAATAAGGGAGTTAGTATTACCAGATCTCATGAGGTTCCTGGAAAATCTAGTACAGATGGGACATCTTCAATTGCTGGGAAAAGTGGAAGTCTATCCCTAGATGCTTTAGCAAAAGCTAAGAAAGCTTTACAAATGCAGAAGGAATTGTCAGAAAAGCTGAAGAAGATACCAATGGTTAGAAGAATCTTTACTTTTGAGAGTTTTGTTACTTTCATTCTCTCATGTGGTCAAAACTTATATGTTGGTTAAAGTAATTTGAATTCCTTGGAAGAGACTGAGTGCTGCATTTTGTTTTTGTAGTTGAACAAGGGCACAAGTTCAGATGGTAGCTCACTCTCTGGATCGAAGGAGGGAGTGAAAGCGGCATCCTCTGGTACTGGAATAATTCAGGGAACAGTTTCAACAACTGCAAATGCTTTGTCAGCTGGTGTAATGCCTAGTTCATCAATCTTACCAGCTGCGGCAGCGACTTCTGTGAAGCCACCTGCAAGTGGACTGCCTACCATTCCCACCCTTACTAATATACCCAACATTGAAGCTGTTAAACGTGCTCAAGAGCTTGCTGCTAAAATGGGTTTTCGTCAGGACCCTGAATTTGCACCTCTTATAAACCTATTTCCTGGGCAGATACCAACAGATGTTGTTGTTCCCCAGAAGCCTACCAAGGCTCCTGTTCTTCGAGTGGATGCACTTGGTAGGGAAATAGATGAACACGGAAATGTAGTGAACGTGACTAAACCAAGCAATCTTAGCACACTAAAGGTTTATTTCTGACCCATGGATATGTTTGTCCTGTTTTATTTATATTTTGATTCCTTAAATTTGTTAGTGCTTTATCGTGATCCTTGTAAATATTTCAGGTCAACATCAACAAACAGAAAAAGGATGCATTCCAAATTCTTAAACCTGAGTTGGAGGTGGATCCGGAATTTAATCCTCATTTTGACCAGAGAATGGGTATAAATAAAAATAAAGTTTTGAGACCTAAACGGATGACTTTCCAGTTTGTAGAGGAAGGAAAATGGTCTAAAGAAGCTGAGATGCTTAGAGTCAAGGTACTTCTTTCTTCCTTGGTTGTTCCCATTTGATCATCATTATATATTTCATGCATAATTATATCTGGTTATTGTAGAGTCAATTCGGAGAAGCTGGAGCAAAGGAGCGACAGGCAAAGCAAGCCCAATTGGCAAAAGTGAAGGGAGGGGCTGACATTAATCCTAATTTGATAGAGGTAGCAGAAAGAGTTTTGACCAAGGAAAAACCTAAGGACCCAATACCTGAAATAGAGTGGTGGTAAGTTGTTATATTTTTACCTTTGTTATAGCATGCCAATTTATTTATCAGTGAGGAATATTCTTTATTTAATTTACTTGGTTTGACCAAAGAGAGATATCTATATATAAAAGCTATGTTTGACATTAAAAATTTGCTATACTCATTGCCCCAAGAACAAAGAATTTGTATTTTCCAATGACCTTTTATGGTGGAGGTGCAGATTTTATGTTTGATAGCATATAAGAAATTACTTTGATATGCTGGTGTTGTTAGGTATTAAATACAGTTGAGGTTTTGGCCCATTACAGTAAATTTGGCAAAAAAAAGTATGTCAAAATCCTCGGAGTGGTTGTTAAGAGCCTATTGCTTTTTATCTTTTAGAAGTTAAAATACGAAGCACCCCTAGAGATTACTAATCCTAACAATCTTATAAGATATGTTGAATTATATAGGTATATATACACACAAAAAATTTTATATATATATAAATAAAATTATGAGAGATTAAATGCAGTCTTTATCTTTCTCCACTATTTTATTTGACATTTTGATAACAGTCTGATTATATATGCTCTGAATTTCAGGGATATGCCTCTATTGCTTAATGGTTCTTACGGTGACATATCTGATGGTGGCATAATAGAAGATAAACTAAAGAAGGAAAAAATCACCATCTATGTTGAACATCCTCGTCCTATTGAGCCTCCTGCTGAGCCAGCCCCTCCCCCTCCTCAGCCACTGAAACTAACCAAGAAGGAACAAAAGAAACTCCGTACTCAGAGGCGGCTGGCTAGGGAGAAAGATAGACAGGAGATGATTAGACAAGGCTTGATTGAACCTCCTAAACCTAAAGTTAAAATGAGCAATTTGATGAAAGTTCTTGGTTCTGAAGCAACCCAAGATCCAACTAGGCTAGAAAAAGAAATCCGTAGTGCTGCTGCTGAGCGTGAACAAGCTCATATTGATAGGAATATTGCCCGCAAGCTTACACCTGCTGAGCGGCGAGAGAAGAAAGAGAGAAAACTATTTGATGACTCTACTTCACTTGATACTACTGTTTCCGTTTACAAGATCAATGATCTTTCACACCCAAAAACGCGTTTCAAAGTTGATGTTAATGCTCATGAAAACCGTTTAACAGGTTGTGTTGTAATCACTGAGGGAATTAGTGTTGTGGTTGTTGAAGGTGGAAGCAAATCCATCAAGAGATACGGGAAACTTATGCTTAGACGCATAGACTGGGCAAAAGCAGTGAATGAAGAAGATGAAGATGAAGATGAGATTTCTGAGAAACCTGTCAATAAGTGCATGCTAGTTTGGCAGGGCAGTGCTGCCAAACCAAGCTTCAATAGATTTTCTGTTCATGAGTGCATGACTGAAGCAGCCGCCAAGAAAGTTTTTGCCGATGCTGGGGTAGCACATTACTGGGATCTGGCGGTGAACTTCACGGAAGACCAAATGTAATCAAAGATGCTACTTTGTGAGTGTTGCATGAGTTTGTTCAACTTGAGCTGCTTTGCGCCTACATTTCGGTAGGTTGATATTTTTCCAGCGCAGTAGGACAAACGTTGAGAATGATGACCTTCGGATGCAGTATTTCAACCAAAGGAGAATGTAGCCAATGCTGATCTTCATTAGTCCAAATGTTATTGGTATGTTGTCTTGTTAATTTTAACCCCCATGAATCTGAACCATTTTTATTAATGGGTGTACGCAGAATGTGCATCAATCAGATGGATTTATTAGGAATGATATTATTGTCCAATGCTATACTGATCATATGGTTGATAACTTGATATCCTTGCCAATTTATATTATATGATGCCTTATTTACCAATAGCCAGAAAACCCAATGGATCGTTCGACCTTTATTCCATGAAGCTAACAAGAGTTTATTACAAGACACTGGCCTGTTTGAATGCTGTTTGAAGATATCTTAATTATATTAATTAATAAATAAATGCATCCACTTTCTCCTCGAAGATTTATTTTATTTGATTGTACTGTACTTGGCATTTATTCCCTTCACCAAAAATCAACTTTTTTATATATCAATGTGAGTTTTAATATTTTATATTATAATAAGCTTGATTTTACTTTTAACCGATTTTCATCACCATTCTTCCCTTTCACACGTATAATTGGATAAATCATTCCTAACACGGCTACCTCTAGTCAGAAAATTTCCCAATCCGGTATGAACATAAGAGAAAGTGTATGAGAAGTTTGTGCTAAAATTTGTCAAAACAAACAATGTGAAAACTGAAACTCCCCAACTTAAAGCAAAGAAGAAAAGTCAGGAAAATTGACTTACAAGGGAGTTTGATTGATGCATATTTGTAAGTGACGTCCACGCCGATTAGCCCATGCAGAATGCACATGTTTGCATTGCAGCAAAATCCTCTAATTTGACTTGGGAGAGAGCCAGCCCTCAATTATAGGTATGAATTGGCTTTAAATTTGGCTATCTAACATGAACTAACATTCAAGACCCAGAGGCCTGTTTTTGCACCCAAAGGCTTAATTTCTTCGTTTCTTAATCTTCCCTTCTAGTAGTCTTTTTTAAGAAGATGTAAATTATTTCCTCTTTGGTTCAGCTTCTGAAGGGGAAAGTACATGGGTAGGTTTGGCAATTGCCATGTCTAGAGTGTGTGTGTGACCATATACTCCTTTTCATACCTTTGTCAATATTATTATGATTCAGATTATATCTTAGCATTTAAGTTGTCGAATCACTGAGGTTTTGTGATTATTATAAATAAAATTAAAATATTTGACTTGAGAATATTCCAAGTGAAGTGACAACTTCAACTAGATGGCCATTCCCATACTTGGCTTTTAGATGAAGTAACTGGATTGTAAAGTAGGCGAAGTAATTAAGGGGCTTTAATTGGGCGGCTGCTACTGGTCCTTCCTCCTCATCCATCTCGTAGTTAATGGCTCCTGCTTTGAATTAAAAAAATCCAACATTAATTGTTTTGATATTTTTTTAATATATAAATTTCTCGTTATTTAGGAGTTTTTATGTTTCCATTTGATAAAGTTGAGATTTTTTTAAAATTAAATTAAAAAATAATTTAAAAATTTTTAAAATCAAACTAAACTAAAAAAATATAATCTAATCATTTTAAATTATAATTTAAACCTATTAAAATAATCTACATTTAAATATATATAATTTAATATAATTAATTAAATTATAATTTTTTAAAAATATAATATGAAAATATATAATATATATGTAAAGAGAACAATAAAATAAATATAAAAAATAAACTGTATACTTAATTATTTATTAAAATTTTTTATCAAATATAAATTATATATATTTTAAAGAATACAATTTATAATTTAGTTTAATTTGAATATCGTTTAAACGATACTCTCAATTTTTAAAAAATTTATTAACTTAATCTAAATCATATTATAAATCAAATTAAATTGTAATTTTTAAATAATTTGATCTAATTTTATAATTTGAATTAAATTATACACACTCTTACCAGTATTTATTCCTATTTTAAATCAAAAAAATATCCACTAAATTGATTAATTATTAATTGGAGTCAACTTCTCTTCAATTATAAAGCCTATTCAATAATAATTATTGTGAAAAATTCTTTAATCCAAAAAGGAGAAACTCTGCATTTTCAATTTTAATCAACAACTTTGATAGGCTTAGCTTACGCCTCAGTAGATCAACATCCAACCTAATTTCATTTACACCAAAATATCCAGCACTAATTACCCATTACACCACGTGTCATCAATCACGTAATCCCAACTACCCACGTGTCCTCCCATACCCATCCTCCCTCTAAGTAAAAGAAGACGTATTCATGTCAAACAAATTTGGAGATTTTAGGTCACCTTTCTCCACCCATATGATTCAAATTTATGAGAAAACTATTTAGTATTTACTTGTCAATAAATAAATAAATAAATTTATCTATTAAAAAAATTAAAAAAAAAAAACTTACCTTTTCACATTTACTATATATAATAAACAAATCCCAACGCAAACATGCCCTCAACCAAAACCTAAACCTCTCAAATTCCACTTCTAAATAGACCCACCAAAACCACACTCCCCTCCTCCGCATTCGCCACCACGATTTCAAGGCGTTACGTCTGCTCCCACGCACTCAACATTGCTAAACCTAATATTAATTTCAATTTCAAGCATGTCTCGTGCTGTAGCGGAAAATAGTGTATCCCCAGTTTCTGATAATAATTTTCCCTTCTTTACTCACTCCATGGAGTTAAATGACTTGTCTTACGAGACCCCCGGGGCGTCACCCACTCTCGGCCAGTTGTTGAAGCGAGTAGGCGACGTACGGAAAGAAGAGACGGGAGATGAGACTCCGGTGCATCAGATTCTTGACGTCAGCGAAACCGGCAGTGTGGAGCCTCGTTCTCTACCGTTCGTTTTGTCTTTCAACAATTTGACTTACAGCGTCAAGGTCCGCCGCAGAATGGGGCTCCCGGGGATCTTCCGTCGACATCGGCAACACCGTCTTGGCGCTGCTACTGCGACGGATCTTGTGCCCGGAGAGAGCCTTTTCTCGAAAACCAAGACTCTTCTCAATGACATCTCCGGCGAGGCGCGCGACGGTGAGATTATGGCTGTGCTTGGCGCCAGTGGTTCCGGAAAGTCGACGCTAATCGACGCGTTGGCAAATCGTATCGCGAAAGGGAGCTTGAAAGGAACAATTACACTGAATGGCGAAGTATTGGAGTCAAGGATGTTGAAAGTAATCTCCGCTTATGTCATGCAAGACGATTTGTTGTTCCCGATGTTAACGGTGGAGGAGACGTTAATGTTCGCGGCAGAGTTCCGACTGCCGAGAGCATTGTCAAAGTCAAAAAAGAAAATGCGGGTTCAAGCTTTGATAGATCAACTAGGGTTACGAAACGCCGCAAAAACAGTTATAGGAGATGAAGGTCACAGAGGAGTATCCGGCGGAGAGCGACGTCGTGTTTCAATAGGAATTGATATAATTCATGATCCAATTATATTATTTCTTGACGAACCGACTTCAGGGCTCGACTCCACCAGTGCCTATATGGTGGTGAAGGTTTTACAAAGAATCGCTCAAAGTGGAAGCATCGTCATGATGTCGATTCACCAGCCAAGTTACCGGATTCTCGGGTTGCTGGATAGAATGATATTCTTGTCACGTGGACAAACTGTTTACAGCGGTTCACCGATGAGTTTGCCTCTGTTTTTTGCCGAGTTCGGCCATCCGATTCCGGAACACGAGAATCGGACCGAGTTCGCTCTTGACCTTATCCGAGAACTCGAAGGCTCCCCCGGCGGGACGAAAAGTTTAGTTGAATTTAACAAATCATGGCAACAAATGAAGCACACGAGAAGTACTTCAGTTCATGTAGTTGAGAGCAATCAACAAGGCCTCTCACTCAAAGAAGCCATTAGCGCAAGTATTTCAAGAGGAAAATTAGTTTCAGGTGCAACCAAAAACGATGCAAGTTCAACATCAATGGTGCCCGCTTTTGCCAATCCGTTCTGGATTGAAATAGCGGTTTTGTCCAAAAGATCAATCACAAATTCACGTAGAATGCCGGAACTGTTCGGGATTCGATTGGGGGCAGTTTTGGTAACCGGATTTATTTTAGCCACCATGTTTTGGCACCTTGATAATTCGCCCAAAGGCGTTCAAGAACGATTAGGCTTCTTCGCTTTCGCCATGTCCACAACTTTCTACACGTGCGCCGACGCCCTCCCTGTGTTTCTTCAAGAACGATACATTTTCATGAGAGAGACTTCTCACAACGCTTATCGGAGATCATCTTACGTGTTATCTCACGCTCTGGTGGCGTTACCGTCGTTGATTTTCCTCTCATTAGCCTTCTCCGCCACCACATTTTGGGCGGTGGGCCTCGACGGCGGAGTCTCTGGGTTCTTATTCTATTTAGGGATAATCTTCGCCTCCTTTTGGGCGGGAAGTTCTTTCGTCACGTTTCTCTCAGGTGTTGTGCCTCATGTTATGTTAGGGTACACCATTGTTGTTGCCATTTTAGCTTACTTTTTACTCTTCAGTGGCTTCTTCATCAGCCGCGACCGAATCCCTGCCTACTGGATTTGGTTCCATTACTTGTCACTCATCAAATACCCGTATGAAGCCGTTTTGCTAAACGAGTTTGAGGATCCGGTAAAGTGTTTTGTCAGAGGGGTTCAGATTTTCGACAACACGCCGCTGGGGGCAGTGCCGACATCCGTGAAAGCGAAATTGTTGGAGACTCTGAGCTCGACTTTGGGGATGAGGATTACAAGCTCAACGTGCTTGACGACAGGGTCGGATATATTAGAGCAACAAGGGATCACCGATTTGAGTAAATGGAGTTGCTTGTGGATCACTGTGGCTTGGGGTTTTCTGTTCAGGATTTTGTTTTACTTTTCTTTGTTAGTGGGAAGCAAGAACAAGCGGCAGTAAGAATTCGTGAGGAAAGCTTATTAATTAAAGTTTCAATTTTATGTGAAAATTATTAATATATCTTAATTAATTATTTGATGAATTTGCCAATGGTCTGTCTGTCTGTATTTGTATGTACTAACTGTTGCTTCAAGCTGGATTTTTGCATGGCATGCATGCCGACGATGCCAATAATTAATGAAACAAAGTATCTAATTAATTTAATGTCACCTTTCAACCATCGAAACGTATTTATAAATTATTTATTTTAAGTCCAAAAACGTATAAGTGAAATTGGATTATCCGAATAATTTGTTTTGACATAGTATACTAGTACAAACAGGGGGCTGAGACTGAGTTGGTCACCTAAATTCGGATATGAAAAAGTTGACTTGCCAAAATATATGGGATTTAGTCAAATATATATCTGTTAGCTACATTTACCTTACCACCGTCATACAACTAACAGAGTAAATAATATATAGAATACAAGAAAGAGTCCATCAATTACACAGTTTGAACATAGATGACCAGTAGTGTGACATTTAATTATTTTTTAGGTGTATACAATTTTAGCTGACTCTTTGAAGTTGAGGGTAATAATAAGAATTATGTCTGAGTCGAGTCATGCTAAAATTGGTGTGACCCCTCGTGCTATAGATTATGTTTTGCCAAGCCCAATCAAAATATGAGCCCTGATGGGCTATGTCAGCCAGTAATTTTTTAAAGACTCAGGGCTAGTTGGTTCGGTTTCGAAAATTAACTCATTCGATTTGGTTTAGCTCAAATTCGTTTAATTCGAAATTAATTTGAGTTTGAGCTGAAAGAATGGACTCGTTTTTAAAATCAAATCGAACTTGACTGAGAGAGAGTTTGACTTAGTTTAATTTGAGTTTCACTCAAATTCATAGTTTAAGTATATAATTTGATTCATAGCTAAAGTTTATAATTCATTAACAAAACGATATTATTTTACCTATTATTAGAGAAAATAACATCGTTTTATTAATAAATCATAAACTTGAGTCATTGATTTGAGTCATAAACTCAAACCAAACTCAAATGGAACCTAATCAAACTATTTTTTATATGAGTTAAACTCGAATTACTTTTAATTTTAGTTTAACAAATTCGAATCAAATTATTTTTTATTCGAACTAAAAATATTTAGACTTAACTAGGTTTATATCGATCTCTACTCGGGGTATAACCCATAACATGGTGGGTTATGTCTCCGTAGACTTTTTGGGTTTTATGATATTATATTATTTATTATTCGTTGGCATTTTTCATTTAATCAACCTTAGTGATGCCTAAAAAATTTATAAACAAATATTTGCCATTGCCAAATTGACTAAAATGTGTGAAGTTGTAATTTTGGTAGGAAGGACTGCAAAGGGCAACGGTGACAACGTGATAATGTAGGTGAAAAATAAAGAATGATGAAGTAAAATATGACATAGTAAAGATTGGTGGAATACATTAACGTGACTATGAAAGTTGAAAACTCCGTCAAATAGATTTTCATACAAGATTTAAGATAATCTTAATATTCAATATTTTTATTAACTTAGTTGAAAAAATGATACAAACAGATTCTCTTTATGTGATAGTCTCAAAAGATAAAAAGAATATATCAAGAAGAGGGTTTCAAAGAATAATAGGATGTTAAACCTTCTATTATATTGAAAATAACGATTTTACTCTTACCTCTAACAGAAGTTAAACTATAGATAGGTGTTTAGTATTTTAAATTACTGTAGATATAATTTTAAAATTAGGTTAAAATTGGGCGGAAAATAACCCTTTGGCCTTTAATTAATTATTAATACTTTCAAGGTATATAATTTTGTCCATGTACCGATTTATAAAGGCAAAGTATAAATTAAGTTTGGTGGCCTAATTTAATAATTGTTTTCGTCTAACACGACTGTCATAGACAATGCCTTTGGGTAAATTGTATGCGTATCGTATTGATCTCCTTCAATACCCATTAATTAGTTCAACAAAAACAGCAATCCATAAATGTATACTTCAATTCAATGTATTCTAGAAGCTGAAATTACTGCCTTCAATTCAAGGGAAAGCCACATTTATAATTAACCTGCTTATTTGTGGATAATCACCGTAATAGGGCTTTGTGTTTTCTGGGAGGTCCAATATAGATAATCAAATCCAGCCCAAAACCTACCCGCCACTGATTATTGCCACGTAGATAGATCCAAAACCCCATGATAAACAAACAAGAACCAGAGAAAATTAAAAATAAATAATCTATTAAGAAGTGACCTTACCTTATCCATAGAAAATAATGTAACACACAGCTCACCACGAAGAAAGCCAAGAAAACAATGGTTTCCGTATCACCTTCTTCTTCTCTTCAACTCTCCACAAACTCATTCCCCTCAAGCGCTCCTTCCCTCATCAAATCCCACGCGCAAACCTTCACATTCACTACTCGCGCTGCCGATTCCGAAACGCCAACCGAGTCTGAGTCCGAAACCCCCAAGCCCGATTCGGGAGACCCGTTCGAGTCGCGGCTTGCGCAGGTCAGGATCCGGTACAAGAGCGGAACCGGGAAAAAGGCGGAAGCCCGGAAGGCGAAAAAGGGGGGAACCACCACAAAGGCCGGGTCGTCAATGTACTTGCCTCCGGTCCCACTAAAGCAGCCGGTCTCCGGCGGGGTGAAAGTTGAGTTCGGGTTCAGCCCGTACAGCGAGATAATCAACGGGCGGATAGCCATTCTGGGGCTAACGGCGCTGTTGGCGGTGGAGTTAGCGACAGGGAAGGGGGTGATAAATTATCACACGCCAGCGACTGTGCTAATTCAGGTTTATTTTATGGCGGCAGTAAGCGCGTTGTTTTTGAAGTACGAGAAAGAGAGAGTGAGCATGTGGCCTAAGGCAGAGGCCAAGAAATGAAATTAGCAAAAAGCAATTATATGATAATTGAGATTATCTTTTTGTTTTTGTTAATTAATTAATTAATTCAAATATGAAAAGTTAATAATAAAAATATATTATCTTTTTGTTTTTGTTAATTAATTAATTAATTCAAATATGAAAAGTTAATAATAAAAAGTATATTATCTTTCAATTATTCTAATTATATTGTGCATGGCAGGTAAAACGACGTCGTAGAACAAAATAAATATATTAAAACGAAGAAGCTTATGTTATTAACCTTGCTTATTTCTTCTTTACCATGCATTTGATTTGTTATTCCGAATCCAAGTGGAACAAAATAAATCTGATATGTCAATTCTTCACCAGAAAGAATGACGAATTTCATATAAAAAAAAAATTGAAATCCAATAAAAAGCTACAATGCCCCTCCCTCTGCCAGGGGAATTTGAATTCTGATTCTGTACCAACAACACTTAATACGGCTGTGATCTATACCTTCTCTACAAGTTACAGACAATCCATCAGAAAGTTCAGGCTCCTTCTCCTTCTTGTAGTTGGTGCCGCACCTATTTGGTTAAGCTGTCAATTGAATCGATTAAGTAAACAATCAGCTTGTTGATGAGGATGCCCGTGTTAGAAAATCGTTTACTGCAAGATTACTGTCTCCATGGGACACAGCGTCTTCTGGTTCTGGCATGAACAGTGAAGATGACGAAGCCTGCACATAAAAGCACCTCCATCAGTTATAGCGGCGACACCAAAAATGGTGATAGAAAGGAATAACTTGAGAAATCACAACTACTATTAATAAGTGGATGGTTTGGCTTGGAAATTTTTTACTGGTAGATTGTATTTGGCTAGGCTTAGGTTGAACATACCTTTGCATCAACTTGCAAGTCTCCATTATTGTCTGCAACAAGAGATGCACCATGTGCCTTCAGCCACTCCACACACTCCTCTACTCCATCCGTGTCCTTTTCATCACATCCTTCATTGACACTTGCGAAGCCCAAGACCTGAGCAATGTATGAAACAGGTACCATAGGACGATATGACCGAGACATGCAGCTTACAGCCTTAAAACGCATCTTTTCTACATACAGATCTGCCAAAAGCCCAAAACAGAAAAAAAGAAAAGAAAAGAAAAAACATATTAGAAAAAGGAAAAGACTTCAACCTCCTTTTATTTACTATAATGACAATATGAGATTCTCAAACTAGAGATTGTTCCAATGATTTATACCCACCCATAAAATAAGTGTTCAAGTTAGGCGCAGTCTTGTATAGTCTGAAGAACATAACATAATTCCCTGAAGTAACCGCTGCACGTACTGCAAGGGCATGCTTAACAGCCTCATCCTCCTTTGCAACATTTGATAATCTGGCAACTCAACACAACAGAGATTTTGCATTAGTTGACAAGATAAAAGCTAAAAATTACATTTCATTCAATAGACAAGGCTGAAGTTATTCATCCTAAATTAAAATGATTGAAAGGGTATCATAGAATGAACCTTTGGTTTAAAATCCAATCACGCAACAACAAATGGTGGATCACAGATCAGAGAATCAGATAACTATAAAAATAATAATAATAAACATAGCATTCTTAATATCCGTCAAAATACATCAACACCACATTTCAATTTCAGACAGTAACATAACAAAATACACAAAAGAATGTATGAAGGCAAACATAGAACATCAACAGAAGCAACATTCTTTCTTAAGTACTAACCTTGACATCCCTAGTAAGAGCTCCCTCTTATTGTTTGAGTGTAAGATAACACAAAGTAAGTTGTAAGCAGAGAATTCCAACTGGCATCCCTCAATTCCTTCCGCATAAAGGATTTTCAGCTGAGATTGGCACTGAATACAAATAAACCAAAGTCAGAGAACAACTCTGGTTCAATGGAAAAATGGAACCTTTCATTAAACATTCAACATTACACTAGAAAAAAGAAAGAAAATGGTGCTATTTAATTAAAAGGTCCATCATGTTCAGAAAGACACCGAGCACAAGACCGACTCCCTGCTGTAAAGTAATAGAATATAATAAAGGGATTCAAACACTAGACAGCTTCTGTTAATCAAGCTCTAACATCATGTTCAGGAACCATACAACCTTACAAGTTTAGATTGACACAGAAGGACCAAATAATATTACATAAACTGATATTTTCCACAAGACTATTCTTAAGGATGATGAGCAAACTGCAATTAATTGCACTACCACAATAGAAACACCTTCAAAATTTACCGTACAGCATACTGATAATTAAAAAAGGGTCATTAGATAACCAACTTTAGCCTCAGAAATATAAGGAAAGCACAAAATCAGAATAACAATTTAGCAAAGGCCAAAAAATGAAAAAATCCATCCAAAGAAGAAAATAACAAAATGCCTTTTGTGAAATGTAAGGCCAAAACCTGATTATATTCGGGCAAATCTCCATATTCTATCGCCAATCGAGCATGAGTTTCATAAACCTGAAAGCAAATCAACGTTAAGTACAGAATACTAGAATAAAAATTTAAGAATCATCAAAATACAAAGAACATTATTTCCTTGATGGAAAGCAGGAGTAATTGGATTTGTGGTTGGTTGGGGGGGGGGGGGGGGGGGGGGGGGGGGGGGGGTGTGTGGTGGTGTGTTTTGTGGGGTGGGTGTGGTGTACGGTTTGGGGGTTTGTTGATGTGGCGTCATACATACTCTAACTGTTAGATGATTGCGTATCCGTTGCACAGTTAGATCTTGACGAATAGACTTCAGCTGATCACATTTGTAAAGGTAGTTCTTTTGTGAATTCTGAACCATAAGCAGAGCTTTTTCCAACACTTCTTCTGGTCTCACCTGAAGCCATTATGCCAACAATATCAGTAATTATCCGCTTATAAATTTGTTTCAACTCAAAAGGCCTAGAAACTTCATTAAAGAAACAAGACAGTGATAGTTACAGTGGAAGGATCAGGTGCGGAAGTGAGACGGAGATAACGTTTCTCAATTTCCTGGCAGGTCCCCTTAACAGTCAATGCATCCCAATCAATGTCTTCCACAGCCCTGCTGCCACCATCTTCATAGTTTTTGCTAATCACCAAGGCACTTGCCCTCCGGTCATACAAGTTTCCAGCACCAGCAATTCTAGGCCTGAAGTGATTAGTTTCTACTCGATTTCCTTGGCCTTTTTCAAAACGCTTTGAACGATTTTCACGTCTCATTCTTTCCTCTGGTGAATTAACCAGTGCTATAGCACCAGAATAATATGATGTTAAACTTTGTTCCTTATCACTATCACTTGATGCATCACCATTGTCTAGTGCATTAAAACCATCAGCTGCAACACGCTGCCTCTTAACTGGCCTCTGGGTACTTTTATTTGCAGATTTCTGCTCAGACAGAAGAATTTTAATATTACTCAAGCCATTCTCCTTGCTCATATTCCCACAAAAAGGCTGCAATAAATTCAATCAACTTGACAATTTTAGTATCTAACCAAATGTATGCAGCTCAAGAATTGGTAAGTCAAGATTTGGGTCCAGAACAGCAAAAATGGAGCTCTCACAGAAGAGGTGAATGAAGGAATACCTTTTTATCCTTCTCATTGGAATGAGTCCAGCCACTAAATTTTACCGCGTCATTACTGGCAGAAGCTGACTTGTTAATTGATTTTTCCTCCGGTAAAGGCTCCCATCTACTTTTGGTTCGTCTACTTGGACTCCTCTTATACTTTGATAGTGCAGAAACAGGAGTTGAATTCTGCAAACTGCTAGAAGGCATATAAATTTTAGAAGAGATAGGAAAAGAAAAAGAGCACACTTTCATTCTTACAACATCTACAAAGAGGTCAAGGAGAAAAACGTAACTCAAACTAATTTTATGTTTTGGGGGTGGGGGTTTGGGGAGGAGAAGAGAGAGAGAGAGCATACTCTTTGTTGACCATTTCCCCATTAGGTAAAGGAAAAAGAGGCTCGGTATCCCAGTCTCGTGTGTAGAGTGTCCCATCAGCTGTTGCCTTAGTAATTATCTGGTAAACAAAAAGGAGAAAAAACTTGTTAGATATTTTACTAAACCAGAACAGGGTACTGCAGAAACAAGCATCACTCGGTATATAAACCACATCAAATTATCCCGACAATGAAGCTCGGAACAATTAAAAAGCCTAGTAGTTTATCGTTGCTTAAAAAAAAAAAATTAGGAAGTTGAAAATCTAAAGACCAAACGAGAAAAGCCATGCATGAGATAGATTTTACAGCAGAAGTCCTATCTCCACAGGTACAAAACATAATTAAAGAATAGATGACAAAAGTGTTGAGCTATATGTTAAAATTTCTGATGTGCATCAAATTCTCCTAAGCTTAGTCATCAAAGACATCAATCTTACATAGCAATACAATAAATCATGTGTGATGCACACTGCACTTTCTAATTACGTTACATTTTTTTTTTCATTGCAGATAATAGAATTTGACAATTTGTTACCACTGAACTCTTTTTTAATCAAAAACTCTGACGTGTACATTTTCTTAATTTGCTTTAATCTTCACAATCATTCTGATCAAAGTAAAATATAACTAAATTTTGAACATTCTGATACAAGCCACCATAATCAATAAAAAACTCAAAACCATGCCAAGAGAATTAATAGGGAAATGGACAATGTCAATGATAGAACTCTCATCACCACACAAAAACATGGACATCATGCAACCAGAGGGTGTGAAAGGTGTGATCCAAGAAGATTCTAGTGATGTATATGCAGCTGTTCATAATTGGTGAATTGAGGCATCACAGTTAAAGAAAAATTAAAAAAGAGGACATGATGGAGAGACAGGGGAAGGAAGAAATCTGAATAGTTGGCTCATTGTTGGGAGAGACTGGCACTCTTAAGTCTGCCAAAATTGAAGTGTTCTTTGGATTTCTATTACTTGTGTTTTCCATTGTGTTGATTAGCTTTCTTAATTCCTCTAGTATTCAATACAATTTTCACTCAACTCATATACATTTTTTTTTTTTGATAACCAAGGACCCCACCAATATTTGTTGGACTAGTAAACCCAAGACACAGTGATTGGACCCACAACTACTACACCAAATAAGTCAAGGTTTTACAAGCGTGACAGAGGCTCGAACCCAGGTCTTCACCTTGGAAGTTCTAATGTTCCATCAGTTTTGCTAACCTTTGGGGTTAACTCATATACATTTTGCCCTCATTTCCCTTGATAAAATTAGGATTGTTTTGTGATTGATTCAGTTCACTTTGGGTCTCCAACAGTCAAACTTAGCAGTGAACAACTAATACCTAAAATAAATTTTTAAACTTGCATAGCAGCAAATTTCTTTCTCAAACAGTTTCTCCAAAATACCCAATAAAATACAGTAGAATGTAAACTCACCTCCTTCATGACAGCTTGACAAGTTGCCATCTCTGTATCATCTTTACATCGACCCAAGGCTCTTTCAACATAACCACGTAGTGATTTAGGGAACATACCAGGCTGCAAGCAACAAAAAGTCAATAGCTGCTGCAGTAAAATCACCACTTTCATCATAAAAATAGTACAGGAAATCATCCCAGCATAACTTATATGACAATATGAATAATTAAAGAATGAAAATCACTGGAAAATTCTGATAGTGAAAGAACCATTCAGAATTTTAGGAAGTAGATGATATAACAGTCTCTTCAATCAAATGAAAAAACCACTCATTTTCTACAAATGAAGAACTACTGAAGGAAAAAAATTGAAATCCTAAAAGACTATAGTCATACATCAAATTGAATCACAAGTACCCTGTCAATGTCACAATAAAAAGGCAAGAAAGAAACCACAACAGGGTCTTACAGTTAACAGGAGTCTCACCTTGAGTATTGAATCAGCAGCATCATTAGACAACACTTTCTCATTTGGTTTTGGCATCGAAATGCAGACATAAGCAGGTTTTGCAGCAGTAGTGGCTGAGCTATCCTTGTTGGTTTTCTGTAAACCTATGGCCAAATTTGAAGCAATTCTAGGATTTGTAGGAATCTGCAAGTTGCTTGCCCTTCGATTATCCAATAAAGAAGTCTGTACAGGTGGTGATTGAAAATTTTGAGGTGCCTGCTGAGCAGTGGGATAAGGCGAATTGGGTCCTTGAGGACATGCAACTTTTTGTTGCTCCTGAAAATTATCATAAAGAGTTTTTGACTCCATAGGCTTTTGCAACTGAGACTGCAAATGACTGAGATGATGATTTTGGAAACTTGGAGCACCATGTTTCCAGTAACTATCATGAGAACCATTGATTGGTGCAGTTGGCTGAAAAGGAAGAAAGAATAAGATAATAATTGATTATCTAATGAAGTAACATCATCATATGACATAATTAAACGAGACAACAATTCAACTAACATTCTATTAGACTGGATAATGCTGCCTGAAGATATTAAAAATATATTTGAAAATTATCACAAGTTTGTTTAAATAATAGAGCAGCAGAAACTGCAGGTCTATCTTATGAACAATTATGTTCAATGTCTACACTCCCTAAGCAAAGAACTAATTGAATCACCAAGTAAACATAATTCAGTAAACAATTGTATGACTCTTATTACAACACATTACACCAAAACTTTCCTGAAAACCTAAAATCTTGATAAATCACAATAAAATTGAAATAATTACAATCTTAAAACCCATACAGGAGTTGTTAATAAAATTAAGATATGCATAAAATGTCAATGTAAACACCTTATGAGGCCATATAATTTCAAGCACAGCTCACATGAAAGAAAATCCAAACCTGTAATACAGGCATTTGCAATGAACTTGAATCCTGCTGCCAGGGCAAAGGATAAGTAGTGGGAGGCTGGCTGTTTGTAGTTTGGTAACCAACTGTACCACCAGGAGCAGTAACTTGGTTAGAAGCAGTAGCAACGGGCATATTCTCTGTCCCTGGAGCACAGCTAACTTCTGTTGAACCATAATAATCTGTCCATTGATTGTACTGTTGTTGATATTGCAGTGACGGCGCAGGCGCAGCTGCAGTACCAGAATTGTAAGTGCCACTTGCATCTGCAGGGTAGTTTGTATATTGATGAGGATTATAATTTGCATAATTGCCTTCATTCCATGAGTTCAACTGATTATTGTAACTGCTACTTGGGTAACTTCCAGCTTTCTGATAATCACCAGGATGGTAGTAAGTGCCTGAATAACTTGCAGACCCAGGATAAGACCCTGAATTCGGAAACGAAGATATAGGCTGATAAGGAGCACCTGTATTTTGATATGCTCCTACAGGCTGGGAGTACGAGTGGTTAGGTTGCTGCTGATAGCTGCTATAGTAACCTGGGTATCCAGTGTTTCCATAACTATATGGATCACTAGAATTTAGGTAAGGAGTATAGCCACTGTAATCTTGTGATACAGCAGTTGTTCCTGAATTTGATGAACTTGCTACAGATGTCGCATTTACTCCCTCTTGAACATTCCTTACAAGCGGTTCTGTCTGTTGCTCATGGTGATAAGTGGAATTTGGAAGACTTCCATTCTCTATGGAGTGATTATCTACAACATGTGTATTCCATGACACAGCTCCAGATCCAGTTGTTGTGGGAAGATATGATGTTTGTGATTGACTAGCATCAACAACGTATCGATTCTAGAAAAAATAGAAAAAAATGTTACGCCAGTGAAAGCATAATATCCAAAAATAGCATAAACTGATTGATGTCACTCAACTGGAGATATATAAGGATTTTATATGTACTGGGACCATAAAGATTAAGAGACCAAAATAAAAAGATGCGATATGTAAAAATTGTTAACAAGCAACCTACACCACTCAATGGACAGGCTCTTCTTAGAGGTAAATACACCAAGTTTGCTGTGTGTTACTATAACACAAAAATTATTCAATATTTTTTAAAACCAAACAGTTATAGTCTGGCCATCATGTAAATTGGTAAGACTGTCAAAATTTCTATCAGAATCAATAACTTTACTTATTATAGCTAATCTATCAGGTAGACAGGCAGTAACATCTATAAGAGTAATCTACTGAGATGAAAAAGTGGATGTAATTATTTCATTCAGATAGTTTTCAAGGATTGATTTAGTGTACAAGACATCTTATTCCATTATGCTCAAATCCCTTTAAGATGAAAACAAACAGCTATATTCATTTTCATACTGCATTACATCCATAAGCAGAGTTAGCTTATATGTGAGACAGTGAGAATCAAGAGCTTTTTGATTTGACATAAGTAGTCTAAGAAAAATGAAACCGGAAGATACATAAAATAGGTGACCTTTTGCATATATCCAACTTATATCCAAAAAAAACTATACTCATCTAAAGTCTTGAACCAGATAGTGAGTTGCAATTCAATTATAAATCAATCAAAGCAACTCTATGAACAATTTTTTCTTCCTCACTGCTCCAAATTTACTAAAGAACGTTACAAACTAAAACCTAATTCAATACATCCACATCACTACTATTTACTTCTAGCTATTCAATAAACTTCAGTTCCAAACCTGTGCCCCATTCAAAACCTACATTCTAAATTCTTAGAAAAGCATTAAAAGTAATCTAATCTTGTTGATAAATCCAATAGATGAACACCTTTTTATTTTTAAACATATAACCCTAATAAAAGCTATATATTCTACAAAACATATTCCAGCTATCAATTTATCAGTAACATAAACAAAACTTCTATTGGTTAATATAGCACAATTCATCAACTCAAATTAAAACCATACAACAAATTTAAAAAAAAAGAATAACTACCTCAACTCAAATTAAAACCATACAACAAATTTAAAATAAAGAATAACTACCTCAACCAAATTAGGGTCAAGTGAAGCCACGGTCTGAGTATTCCCTCCTTGATTCATCATCTCATTAACATCCTAATTTTAATCCACTGTACAAAAAGAATATAAAAAAACCAAAACCCTAAATATGAAACTGAACCACTCTTGACCTTCCAAAACAAAACAAAAATAAAATTAAAAAACCCAGTAACTTCAGTTTGAAAGATCTTGGGCTCAAATATAATGAAATCAACGAAGAAAACAGAGAAAAAATTACGACTTTATGTGTAATAGTGTGATTTATTTAGAATTTTTTTTATTCGGAAAAAAAAAAAATAGTGAATGAAGAAGAAAGTAGGACGCAGTCAAACCAGACGGAGACCCAGATAAAGAGAAAGGAAATAATTTTTCCTTTTATTTTTTTTCCGTATCGGACAAGAGAGAGCGAGAGAGATTGAAGTGGGTTTCTACGTTGGGGCGTGTTTGGTTAACGCTGGCGATAGAGAAAGATAATTATTTGTAATTTAGATAAACAATTAATAATAATAATAATAATAATAATAATAATGTTTAGCCTTCTTACATAATTAATCATAAAAGGTCAAAATAATTGTTAGGGTAATTAATTAAAATAATTTGTTCCGGTATTTATATAGTACTAATTAATACTTCAAAAATTATATAAAAAAATAAAGACATGATTTTTCGATAATTGATATAAGTTAGAGTACGAAATTTGAATATCAACTTTGTCCAAACTAATTGGACATGTAAAGTCTGAGATAGAGCGATCAGATCATAAATATTATATCCGATAAATTAATATTTTATAAATGTGATAATGATTCGAACTTAAAATTTTATCTTAAAAATTGTAATATTTCTAACTTTTGAGCTTCGATAGACATGATGTTGCTCTTAATATGAATAACTCAAATTTTAATTTTAGTTTTTCATCAAATTTTGAGTTAGATAATAACTATTAAAAAATTGAAAAAAATAATATTCATTACAAAAAATTAAAAATATAAACGAAAATACAAAATATTACTATAAATATCAAAATAAACAATTAAATAAGCTAATATTAACCTTAAAACCTATTGTAACAAAAAAATCTGAGAACAATTTGAATGAATTTTGACTAAAAAATGGACAAATGAAATTCGAGTATAAGTATACAAAATAGACAAATTTGGAATGAAGTCAATGGTCAATTTTTCTTTATGTATTCAAGTAATTTTGACAAATCTTATTTTCTTAATTATATTCGTATAATTCATAAAGATTAATATCATATAAATCCTCCACAAGTTAGACTATTTCAATTAATTACCTTAATTTTAGGAAAGTTTTTATAATAAGGTTTTGAAAGTTCACTTTTATGGGTCAAGTCTTGCATCAAAATTTCATAATAAAACTGTTTATTTTTAGTGGCAAAAATAAGAACATTAAAGCGTTGTCCAACATTCCAACCATATGATTCAACAAAATAGGTGACTATCAAGGTCTTACATGAATTTTCTCAGACTATCCTATCTTTATACCTGGCTTAAAATAGAGGCCTTCCCAAACATCTTTCACAATCATTGGAAAGATTACAACTCATACAGCTCTGTATGATGGAAATTTAGAACCCAAAAGACATTGCTCTCGTTGTTCTGAAATGACAGATGTGCTTAAGTTTGAAAACAAGCTCAGTTTGAATAAATCCAAAACAAATTCAACTCAAATATAAGATTAAAAATTAAATATTTTCAAGTTCTTATTCATTAGTTACAACTGTGTTTAGTGGACAGGTTTATATGATCTTTGTAAGCTTATAGCCTTTAAACAATATGCTCCTCTATGTTCATATTCGGCTTTCTGTTTCACCGGTTCCATTCCATTGGCCTATTATAAGCCTGCCAGAGACTACAAGAAGCAGTTTCAGTAATGAAACATTTTCTCCAAATAAATACGCGACTCACATCACGTCGTCTCCGGTCTACATAGATCTGAAAAACAATCTGTACAAATCCAGAGGAAACAATCTGTACAAATCGTCAGTGTTATTAAACCGGGTCAAATTGTAAGAACAAGTTAATAAAAGTTGTTTGTTAATATAGTGGGCTGTTTGATTTTGGAAAACTTATAGGCTGTCAAACTCATTGACATGATCAAAAGAGGCTGCAGTCAAAACCAAATTCTATACCCTTCTTCCGGTATAGCTATGTTTTAACTTTTTTAACATCAAAACGATCAACTCAGCAAATTGACCTGTCATCTCCAAGCAAGCAGAGAAGTTTCATGAGTGATTATCCATGTGCTCATAAGACAGTCATATACTGAAAGTGTCAGTTCTACCTGCTTGTAGCATTCTATAGGCAATTAGATCAAAACAAGAGTTGAAAACATGGGGGCCACAAAACAGAAGACAAGCCAAATTGCCTCTCAGGTCATGGTTTGCAAGTCAATATTAATCATGAGCCATCATCACGCTCAGCTCAAGAAAATCCAGAGTCAGTGTGTTTACATAGTGTGTTGTCATAAACCAAAACATCTCCAAATCTCAGCACCGGCTAATCTTTTTATTCTACCTTCTACCAACTACAACTTCCGGAAATTTTTTGTTCCAGGTCATGCCATTACTCTAGCGGTTTAATTACTTAAACTACTGTCAAAGATGAAGATGCTAACAATGATGAATGATGCAAACAGGATAAAAAGGAAAATTCATGAGCGGCAATCTGCAGTAACCAGAGGTGAGTTTATCAATGACAATGCATAGGATCTTCGGTTCTTCACCACTCCTATAATGAAAAACAACACTTCAACCTGCTTGCTAAGCCTTGATCAATCCCCATATCAGCACATGCTTTAAGTGCTGCTTACATCTTTGTTTTGACTGAAGTATATGGTAGGAAGGTTACAAAAAATGCAGAGATCAAAAGAAAGCAGTTTTCCCTGGAGTAAGCAGCTCATTGCTAAATGAACTTGCATCATCAAACAAATCACAAAGTGCAACCAGAAATATAACAAACAGCTACTTACCTCTAAAGCAGGTAATAAGTTCGCGGTGATAAATAACATGGATATACCAGTCAAAAATGATGCGCAAACAGCCAATAACTACAGCTGATAACATAGTTTTTCCCAGAGTTCAAAGTCAGTTTTGCCCACTGCGTATTGAACAAAAAATGTCAACTAACCTCTCAAAAGTTCACAGACGAGACCAGGACAAAGCTTAACAATTCGATGGCGAGTGAATGCACACTTCCATAAAGCATAGAACTTCCATCATACTCAATGGGATCTTCAATTTAAGTAAGACAATGGCTGCTATGTTTCAAGGATCCAGGAAAGACATCAGAAGAAGTCTACTCTAAGAACAACTACGAATATGTTGCATCCTTTGGAGCTCTTATCCCTTTTATTAACAAAATCACCAGACAAACCACTCCACCAAACATCAAACAGTTCAATACACAACTAAAAGTTGGTCAAAATACCTACGCATCTATATTGCACTTCGGGTGGAAGAATGTGGAAGTAAAAGAAAACCTGAACTCAGGATACCTCAGCCAACCAGAAATCATGTAAACCTAATAGGAACAAATTGCTTACAATTATATACAATCTGCACATAAACTTGTTAATCTTTATTTGGTTATGATGTAGATCACATTGAAAGTACTTTATAACAGCTTCAGGCTCCAGCACCATAACTGAAAATGCGTAAACTGACTTCTCATATTTGGAAGTGTGTACAAGCATTACCTCAATGCTGGATTGAAGGATTAATGCGTAACTCAACAAGAGGAATGTGAAGTAGCATATCAAATAGTACACATTTTCGCTTTATTGATGGCTTACAAATTTGATGAAAGTTCCAATTGTTCGTTGCTCACACTCCTGCTCTGCCCCACCAAAGACTATATTCAACACATAAAGCTGATCATACCATACGAAAGAAGGATGACCATTGAAGAATCTAGGGATAACTGAATTCATTGAAATGATCCTTAACATATGTAATGTGCCACCATAATTTATGACAGTTAAAAACTTGTTAAAATGAAACTCAAGAACTGCAGCTGACATCCAGAGTTAGAATAAGGAACCAGTAATAAGATTCAAGAAGAATTAACCATCATGGAACATGAACCAAGGCTATATACATGACATAACAATGAAGCACTTGTTGCAGACATATAGTGTCAGACCACATTAGCATCTAACGTTGCTCTCATATTAGGACCAAGACCATGTCCATGATAAAGCAGTAAATTACCAGATCTAGATCAGCTTCCTAGTACACATCCAGTATCCAGGTTCATACCATATGTAAAATCAAAACTTTTTCCTCTTTATTCGTGACATATCATCAAACCCATTATCATGCCACACCTGCCCACCATGCCTATAATTTCCTTCCTGCTCTTCGATGTTTCTACTTCTCCTTGGACCATTTCCAGGTCGGTTCTTAATCCTTCTATCAAATTCCCTTTCCCTCAAATTGCCTCTCTCATGAAACTCTGGACCATCTTCAGGACAAAATCTAAAAGGCCTAGGCCCATCTCCTGCATTTATATGGAAATTCTCACCCTCAGCACCATTATAAGGAGGTCTAAAAGGACGAATAGGTCCCCGTCTCTCACCAAACCTTCTCCTGTCTTCAACAGTTCCATCAGCATCAAGTTCCTGAAACCTGCCAGAATGCATAGGCCTGCCAAAATAACCATCACTGTCTGTCCTTTCATGAGGATCAACAATGTCAAATCTCCGAGTGTTTCTGAGTAAAACCCTACCAGATGGACTCCTATTAGGCATGGCAGATCTTGGATGCCCAAGATCATGACTAGAATCCATATCCCTCAACTCATTAGGTGGTCTAGACATATATGGAGAACCATGCCTTCTACCTACCATTTCTCCAGGGAAACAAGAATGATCAGGAGATCGCATCCTCTCCATCCTAAAAATTGGAGGAGATCTTCGATTAGGCAATTCAGGATGTCCACCAAATCTATCCGGGGATCTTCTCCTGGCAGGTGACCATGTACCAGGCGAGCGAGTCCTAGAATCAATTGGAGATTTCGAACGAACATGAGGAATACCCCTTCTTTGCATGGGCAAGAAATTCCTGTTGCTTCGGACAAAATGACCATCTAATCCATCATAAGGACCTTGGGGATGTGTATATATTGGGTCTGTGTTGTCATTAGGTAGACCCCTTATGAACTTCTCCCCGCGCCTCGGTCCAACCAATTCTGTACCATCTTCACCAATGCATCCACTCAGGCTAATATGTCTTGGAACTCGGCGAACCATATCAAGGCCACGGCCACGAGGCCCCACTCTCCCCCCCGGAGACCTCCTCCTGGGTAGATGAGGAAAAACAGATGCCTCATCATTAAAAATTTTCCTCCCTCCCCTACCAATACTAACAAAATCACCATTTAGCCCAACATTATAGCCATTAAAATCTGAATCAGGCTGTGATGCATATTTATGTCTAGGAACATGGAACTCTGTCGGACCATAAAATTCTCGAGCAAACTCCCGTTCAGAATTCCAATCACCGTGTACTGAGTCTATTCTACTAGAGATTCTCCCTCGTCCACGCACAAAATTAAATCGAGAGTTCCTAGATTGATGGTCTTGATGCCTTTCCCTTGAGAATTTGTGAGAAGCATCAGTATAGATTTCATCCCTGCGAAAAGCAATCAGAAAAAAGAATATTAAACAAGCATACATCACTTATATCATCCAAACTAACTTACCAAAACAAGGGGGAAGACAATATAATGGTAATAGCAATCACCTCCCTCGATATATTTCTTCGAGTTCAACATCAGTTAACTTTTCCCTCCCAGCTTGGGAAGGCAATGAACTGCCTGAAATTGTTCTTGTTTGACCAGGAGATGGCATGTTAGAAGCTCGAGGCAAGTTTATTATCCGGCTTTTATTTCCTCCATTGTCAGCATCCTTAGCTGCATAATCAATAGTTAAAGATGCTTCTGCCTTCGGTAATGGAGAAACACTCTCTTCCAACACATTAGTGTTTTTAACATTCTCATCCAATCCTTGAGCAATGGGAGCTGAATTTCCTTGGCTTGCACTAATGGCTTGATAATATGACTGTTCAGTCTCCTGGGCATTTAGGCCATCTTTTCTTTTTGACATAACAACAGATCTTATAGGAGAGGTAGTACTACATCTCTTCTGGTCACCATCAATGGCTGGCATCCCTCCTGCCAATGGTTTTTGCAAAATACAGTCTTTATTACCGGCACCCTTATTGTTATTTTCATCATGAGCTGTTTCACCAAATTTGTTTATACTATCATTGTTTGTTTCACTGGGCTCTGCTGTTTTAGTGGGTTCATCTTCTGTTGAAGATGATGTGGAAGGATGCTCACTGGGAAGTCCCACAAAATCCAGTTGTTTGTTATCAGAAGAATCACCACTATTGAAGTGCTGTAGTTCTCTTTTTTCACATATGTGTCCCTCCAGTTCAGTATGTACCAGTGATTCCCGAACTTCACCATCCTCAAAGTCTTCCTCTTTTCCATTGTTGTGCTCAGCATCCATAGCTGTTTCTAGATTATGACTGGCATCAGACTCAGAATCAAAATCATAAGAATCTTCTTCTAGCATATCACCTGATAAATTGATCTTCTCCTCGTCATCACTTGCAGAACCCTCACCATTTTCTCGTGAATTAGGGGGAACCTCTTCCATGAATTTCAATCTGCACCTCTCAGTATCATCAATGTTTTTATTGTCGGTTATTGCAGTATCTACCAAGCTAGAAACATTCAACAAATTGCCATCATGACCCACAGACACTGTTTCTATAAGAACCTGTCCAGCACTTTCAGATTTTTCCTGAGGCACCTCCCTACTAAGATTGTTATCGTGAGGCACCTCCCTGCTAAGATTGGTTTCGTGAGGCACCTCCCTGCTAAGATTGGTTTCGTGAGGCACCTCTATGCTAAGACTGGTTTCATGAGGCACCTCCATAATTAGATTTGAAGCATTACCATCGAGACCCACAGGTGTAGACATTGTTTCCGAAAGAACCTGTCCAGAACTTTCAGGTTTTTCCTGAGGCACCTCCCTGCTAAGACGATATTCTTTAGTGTTCGAAGAATGTTCAAAAGAGTTTGGCACTTCACCACTTGTAGACAAGGCTGCTGAACTAGTAGTTTTTCCTCGATTATCCATAGCTTCTACCATCTGTTTATCTGATTGGTTCAATGTCCCCTCCATTTTCTTTACTGTTTCTTGAATATCCTCACGAACTGGTTCAGATTTAATGGACCTACAATCAACTAATTTTGGGGGGCTAAAATTAAATGATTTCAAGGCTTCTGCATTAAATCTTTCAACTAATTCACGTTTCACAGCTCTAATATCAGGTAACCCCTTAGGAATGGCAGTAGCTCCTGTGAAACCATGTTTGATGCTCTCATCAAGTGGTTCTGATTTTACATTCCCAATATTAATCTGGTTCACAGTGCCAGTTAATTCAAAAGCCTTGCCCAAGCCTGAGTTAGCAACACCCCAGCTAGAATTCAAAATAGCTGATGAACTGGAAGGCTTCTGACTAAGGTTTGACAAAGAAAACGATGGACTGAGCCCTAAATGAAGATTATCCTCAGAATTACAAGGCTGGCCCAACAGATGAGATGATAAAGCACCAGCAGATCTGCACTTGCTCTTTTCAAAATTTTGTCCTTTTGAAGTAACCCTATCACCAAATATTCCAACAGAACAAATCGAAGGCTTTACATCATGTGTTCCACCAATTGTGTTACATCCATCAACAGTTCCTTGACCTGAAGCTTCATCAACCACAGAACCATTCCACGCATCCATGGTAGTATTTAAATCCCAGTTTGATCTGTTAGCATGCATATCAGAATTAGTATTCAAGTCAACATTGTCACCTTTGCATTGATTACTATTTCCACTGATTAATGACAAATTCAACGAAACTGGTCCTCCACTCTTGCAATTCTGATGACTCCTTTCTCCATTATGACCTTCTATAGCTGAAACAACAGGTTCCTTTACAGCCAATGACAGTTCAGTCATACAGGGAGTTTTAACAAGTTCTTGTGTACTATTTTCCACCTTTTTTTGTTTGTTGGATAGATCTGTTCCTATGGTAAGCGCAGGAGCTTCAATTGGTGCTAAGTTCAACTCAACTTTCACTGATTTTATTGCATCTGCAGATTTTTCAGCCCCCACAAGCTTCTCTTTGCTGTCCACATCAGTCCTGGAAACAGAGTGAATTGTATGACTTGGTTGTTCAACCTTGACACTATAGTTTTTAGAGCTGCTGTTAATCGTTTTAACATTTGTTACATCAGGATTTCCCTTTCTTTCTGCAAGAAGCGATTCCTTGATTGCATCAGATAAGCCAGCATTTGATAGAGTTGACCGTTCAGAGGGGCTAGAATTTTCGCTTTGTAGTGAATAATTTATTACAGATTGTTCTTCAGCAGGAGGTGAAGGAGGCCGAATTAACGGGAACCTCCTTTTCTTGATAGGAACACCTGCACTGTAATTACTAGTCATTTGGACAACAGGTCTCAATCCACTCTGCCAATAGAAAATCAGTTAGTCAATAGTCTGATAACAAAACAGTTTGCATACGCTTCTCTAAACTAGTAACTAGCAATTTCTAAAAGTTCAAAATAAACACCTCTTCGCTTCCTGATACTGGAAATCCTTCAAAATTTGCTACTGTTGTAACCTTCTTGCTATCTTATCAAAAAGTCCAAAATCAACTTCTAGCAAGCGTATCAAATGTTACTTTCGAATCCACTCTGACCGATAACCAAAGACAATTTTAGGTACTTAGTTGCAGGAAGTATTGAACGGTCTCGTAGTAACAGTACTGATCATAAAGTAAGTATCTGCAGACAAAAGGATTAAGGCCGTCCAGTCATAAACCCATAAATTTGAATAACTCAAAATAGCCATCTGATGATTCCGCATAGTTAAATAGACCAAGAGATGATATAAAGTTATCCAAATATATGAAGAAATAACCGACTACACAGTTGACACAATCAGATATAGACTAATTACATCACAAGATTGAAACCCGAACTCAGATGTAAGCACAGTTCAAATAAAAAATCATTCGTCAAACCAAACATCTGCAGCCATCAAGACATATATCACTTTGCAAACAAACCAGATCTACAAACTCAAACTAATTTTAATCAATCAAATAAAAAAATCTTAAAGAAATCAATACAACAACAATTTCAAGGAAAAAACTGAAAGAAATCAAAATCATCACGTACCGTTGACCAATCAAAAATCAAAACATGGATGAACAATCATCAAAAACTAGTCGGTTAAAACAAAGATATAAAAAATGGAAATTGATCGAGAAATCACCTAATCGATAGAAGTAAAATTCAGACGCTATTCTGCGCAACTTCAAGGAAATAACTTGAAGAAGAGAAAAGAACCTTGATTAGCGTGTTTTGCAATTTGCTTGGGGTTAGGGTTTCTTGGGGAAGGTATTAAGTAGTCATTTTTGGTGTTATTATAAATTATTAGGGCCACTGAATTGGGTTGGCTTGACTTTTTGGTTCGTGTTTTTTCGGTGAATGTGAATGGGGCGGCCCTCGTCATACTTTGCCGACCACACAATCAATCTGATCTCAACGCGTGTAAATTGAGAATCCCATCCTGGAATTTTCATGTGATATGGCCCCACCATTTGATTCATTGTTGAACAAGTTGCGAAAGTGAGAGGAAAAGACTGAAAAGCAAGCAAAGAAAGAATAGTAAAAATTTGGAAATGATATAATTTGTGGGTCCACCACTGAACAAGGTTTGTTTTATACGGAATATCGGTTCCATCTTAAGAACAACGCCAAATGACTAATTTTTATTTTTTTCACTAATTAATTATTAAAAATTTAAATTTTTATAAATTACAAATTTAATTTTAGGGAAATTATAAAAAATAGCCAAAATTTAGGGTGTCTAACAAAATTGCCCAAAATATTCAGGTTTAAGCAAAAATACCCAGTTTTGTGAAATAACGAAACTGCCCCCATATATATACACAGCAAATTTCTTTACTTCCCACGGTCATTTCACTGTGCAAATTCAAAGAAAATTCAAAATTTCCCACTTTCCCACGGTCGACCAAATTTCCGTCGATTTTCTTGTTTTCCGACAACCGTAAATGGCAAAGAAGGTTAGTATATCTCCCGTAATCTTGTTTGAATCAAGTTATTGCTCATATTATTGAGATTTGATTGAGATTTTGAGGTTTGAAATTTTAGGGTTTCGATTTGAACAATACTTAAAATGTTTTGATTCTTGGTTTTTTTCGTTGAATTGATTGAGGGGTTTTGTATTATACAACGTGTAGATTTGATTTATGTGGAAATCAAAGGTCGAAACAACCAAATTTTGACTGAAAATGGCTGTCGAAAGATCGGCAGTCCGACCGTGGGAACAGTGTTTCCCACGGTCAAACGAATTCTCCCACGGTCAGTAGACATTGACCGTGGGTTAGGGGGGTAAAATAGTTTTTTTAAAATATTTGGGTGTCGGGGAGAGTCCTTAGCCCACGACAGGTTTTTCTGAAATTTACTGCGTGACCGTGGGTTTTCCCATTCTCCCACGCTCATCCCACGGTTCGAAACTTCCCAATCAGATTTCTATCGATTTTCTTGCTTTCCGATAACGACAAATGACAAATAAGGGTAGTATATCTCCCGTAATCTTATTTAAATCAAGTTATTATTCATATTATTGAGATTTGATTGAGATTTTGCGGTTTGAAATTTTAGGGTTTTTATTTGAACAATGCTTAAAATGTTTTAATTTTTGGTTGTTTTCGTTGAATTGATTGAGAGATTTTGTGTTATACAACGTGTAGATTTGATGTATGTGAAAATCGAAGGCTGAAACAACCAAATTTTGGCCGAAAATGGCTGCAAAGGATCGACAGTTCGACCGTGGGAACAGTGTTTCCCACGGTCAAACGATTTCTCCCACGGTCAATAGACATTGACCGTGGGTTAGGGAGGTAAAATAGATTTTTTTAAATATTGGGGAGCCAACGAAGATTTCTTAGAACACAACAGGTTTTTCTGAAATTTGTCATGTAACAGCAGACCTGTTTACAATATAAAATATCTAAAAACCCCCCATATTTATCTAAAATTGCATTTAACCCTTATAGTGAGTGAGAAGTTAAATAAATGAGGGGAAGGGTAATTTTGGTATTTTTTGCTTAGAAATAGTGATTTTGGGCATTTTTGCTTGAAAATAATGATTTTGAGCATTTTTGCTTAATGAGAGGGTATTTTGGCCATTTTTTAAAATTTCCCTTAATTTTATAAATAAAATTATTATTTAATTAATAATATATTAAAATTAATAAAATATTTCAACTTTTCTTATAAATTTGAAAAATTAATAATTTTTTTCAAAAATTAAATTTTAAAAAATCACATATTTTTCTTATTAAGTTCTTTGTTTTTCAACAATTTTTCTTTAATTTTCTCTCTCTCTTAACGATCATTTCACCTTTCTCTCTCTTTTCAACATTTTCATCTTTCATAAAAACATTAGAGAAAAAAAAAAAACAGAATAATATGTCTATCTTAATAATTTATTTTTTATTATTAATATTATTTTATTTTATCTGTAAAATAATAAAATATTTCTAAAATTTTTACCATGTCAAATAATATAAGAATAATTTGATTATTACATTAATTTTAAGTATTAAAATTACAAATGTAATCTTAATATTATTACAAATTTTTTTAAGATATATCTTTTCACAATAAAATATTTATCCCCACTTATCATGTTCTTAGGACTACCCATATTTTTTTTTCCAAGACTATTCTTATTTTCAATTAAAATAATAAATAACTCAAATACCAAATTTAGTTAATTTTTATTATTTAAAAAACAAAAAATTAATGAATTAATTTTATTTTTGGATAATATGAAAAAGTCCTATCATATTATCAATATTGATAATACTTTACGATATAAACAAAAATATTTCCATTTGAAACATATTAATTTAATTAAATATAATATTAACTTATAATTAATAATCTCTTTTAAAAATATTTAAGTAAAATAACATATTAATATTTTATTTTTATTATTAACCAAATATAATAATTATTTATAAAAAATCAATATTACTAAATACAATATTAATTTATATAACAAATAGTTTTGTAAGTGATTTATTTTGGTGGTGATATTTTAATTTTAATAATAAAAATTTACAAAACACAACCTAAAGCCAAACATCTTTTTCCTTGACTTACTGTTATTAAGATAAACCTTAGTGGAAAATAATCACTCTTTCTAGCTAAAATTATATAAACTACCTATAAGTCTTTTAATAGTTACAGTTAGTGTTCAGATTTAAAGGGTAGAAAAAACCATAATTAGAATAAAAGGGTACGAAAGTATATAGAGAAAATCTTGAATAAGAAATAATTGTTATCCATTTTAATATTTTTTATATTATAATTTTATTTGGGGGTGTTAATGATTTTTTAGTTGAATTACGATAAATTATTATCTTCAAAATTAAAAACAACAAATTTATACCTTCTATTAGATTATATTAATAAAATTCCTTGCATTTTATGGCAAAAGTTAAAATGAAAAAATAAAAGTCATTTACTATTAATTACAAATTAATTCTCATCCTTTTATAAAATTACAAAAATATCCTCTTTTTTTTTGTCACCACCACTCGCACATGCATCACTTCTACCCATAAATCCCTTAGATTTTTGGACAACTTGTGGGTTGTTTGTAATACAAAACAACCAAACAGAATTTCTATAAAAAGGCAAAATCATGGTAGTCTAAAGAATGTTTGGTTGAAGGGAATAGTATATTTTGGTAATTTAATTTTTATTATTAATATTATTTTATTTAATTTATTAAATAATAAAATATTTTAGTAAATTATGCTATATTATATAATATAATGATCTCTTATTATTATATTTAATTTAGTTATTAAAATATTATTACAATAATTTTAATCTTATTACAATTTTATTTTTACTAATCAAAATTTGATTATAAAATAATTTTTATTTTTAATTAAATTAATGAACAACCAAAATAAAATTGAATTAATTTTATTATTTGATAATATAATAAATTAATGAAATAATTTAATTAATTAATTTTATTATTTAACAATATAAGAAAAAATTTCTAATCGATAAAAAAGAAAATTTAGACACTGTTTTGGTTAAATAATATTATACAATTTATTTTAAACATATAAATATATATATATATTATTATGTAATTAATATTATTTTATTTTTAAATTAAAATTATTTAATTATATAATAATATATATTTATTTATATATTCAAAATAAATTTACGTAATTTTGTTGATTTTGGTTTGTACTTATTATACAATTTATTTTAAACATATAAATATATATATATATATATATTATGTAATTAATATTATTTTATTTTTAAATTAAAATTATTTAATTATATAATAATATATATTTATTTATATATTCAAAATAAATTTACGTAATTTTGTTGATTTTGGTTTGTACTTATTTCGGTGTATATTAATGGCATATTTTCCGACCGCAGAATCAACTTGATCTCAATACGTGTAAATTTGACGATCCCATCCTGGAATTTTCATGTCATATGGCCCCCACCAGTTGGTTCATTATTGAACAAGCTGCGAAAGTGAAAGGAAAATATTAAAAAGCAAGTGGAGAAAGAGTATCAAAATATGGAAATGATATAATTTGTGGGTCAGTCATTACGCCTAAAGTTGGTCTAATATAGTGTGATCCTTTCTACTCTTGAAAAAATGGTTTGGTTTAAATAAATTTTTTTATTATAAAAATAAAAATAATAATTTATATTGTTACTTAAATTATTTATTAAACAATTAATCATGAATAATTCATGTGAATAATTTAATTATGAATTATAATCACATTTAAAGTTACAATCTAAAAATAAATAAGATTAGGTTAATTAATTTGAATTATTAGATTATTTGATATAATGATTTTTTATACTTCTAATCCAAAATTAAAATATTATGTATATTAGATATTTCAACAAAAATAATTAATTTTTTTATAATATTTATTAAACAATCACAATTATTGATAATGTAATAATTATAAATTATACCAAATATGTAAAAAAAAAAATTATTACTTAATTAATTATTATTATAATCATAATTTAAAATCATAAATCAACCACGTATTGCTTAAATTAAAAAGAAGGTTTCATCTTTTATAATTATTTATCACTTTCTAAAGTATATTTGTGTTATAGTAAAAACAAATTAAATCAAACCAACAATTTCCCATAAATAATTTATGTCAAGTATTTCAAATAATATTAGATGCAAAGTTTTGGGAGAATGGACATCTATTAAATGTCTAAAAAAACGACATAACTAATGACAAAAATTACAGTCACCAAAGTTTCATTAAGTATTAAACACTGCACTACGCATCTAAGCAGCCCATGATGAAACCATCAAACTTCATGTACTGCAAACAATCCTCTATCAAACAAATTTAAACCCCTATACCTCAAGTTCCCTCGCCACATTCCAACAACCACCCCACCTCTCTGGATTTTTCCTTAACAAGATTAATATAATTATTTGTAAGTGATAAGAATCAAAGATGAGTGTTATAGATCCAAGTGACTTTCCACTAAATAAAGTTAAAAAAAAAGGGTGGAAAAACATTTATTAAGGCAAACACATAGAGGTAGAAATTGGAAAGACTGACACAGGAAAAGAAACGTTTGAGTGTGAATGCATTAAATTGATGATGAGCTGCATCATTGCCTTGGTGGAAATTTAACTTGTATTTAGCCATTTTCTTTGACTAATGATACAGCCAAATATCTATAAATATATCTATAAACGCCACCCCCAGCCCCCATTCCTCTCTTTATTTAGAGAATGTGAGACGCTCTCTTCATCCGAATACATATACTCATATCTCTTTCTCTCAATTCTCATAAATTCTTTCTCCTTTCAATTCTTTTTTATTCTTATTATAATCATAACACCAACAAAGTTTTTTGTTCCACGTAAGTGAGGTGATATATAAATAATCTCCTGCACTTTATCTATAAATAAATTTTTATATATGTTTTTTTATTAAAAGAAATAAATTTAAAAATTTTAAGAATAATCTTATATAATTAAAAAATTTGGCTCCACCTCAACAGACAATTTCAAACTCGGCTCTTATGGCTCGTACTTGAAAATTTTCAAAATCATTATTCAGATTTGAGCTTGAATCTTGATAGCTCATTTTAGGGTCAACTTGAGTTAAACTAACAATTGAACGTAAACAAATTCAGTATGAATTCAACCATAACTGACCCAAATCTACAGAAGTCAATCATCTAACCCTAACTCCTGTGTCATTTTCAAGTTTCACCGGACCGAAGTTGCTGGACCAAACGTAAACTCTGCTCTACTGGATAATCCCAGGCCTAGCCTATGACTAAATGAACTAAACCGAGTAACCAAATAGTCCCTAGACATTAAGACCTCCGACTGGCCGACTCCATCTCGACCTTTAGCTGTGCGCCAGCCGCAAATCCGCAATCCGGTTATCAACCGTGAAACTTACATATACTCCTGAGGAAGTTGATACGGCACTTTACTTACCTTCTATCTGCAGATGGTGTTAAGCGTTAGAATCACAAAGCTATGGTGCTCTCAACGATCACTCTTCGCCAATTCCCATCGCTTCTGTGTCAAACTTGCTTTCTCATCCTTATCTAAATCCCAGGTTCGCTTAATCATTCATCCTATATGCCCTGTTTGGTTTCCGAGAAAATGTATGAAAAGAAAAGAAAAAGATATTATAATTTCGGTTAAAGATTTATTTAGCTCAAAGTTATCACTGAGATAATTCAGAAATTAACTTCTTTACATCAATATGTTGAATGTGATTTAGAATTAAAAATCGCGTTGTCCTACAAGCTTAAATGTCTCTCCATAACGTATGTTTGATCACCGAGAAATGTTGGAAATGATAAAGAAACGCAGATTAAGTGTCACTCAACCATTTTATAAAGTTTCCTTGTTCTTAGAAAAATGAAATGGCATAAAGATAGAATCGTTCATTCAAGTTAATACTGTGTATTGTGTGGTATTCTTGATGAAATTCCGAGTTTAGCTAAGTTATTTGTGATTTTTTTGTCAGGTATTTTATTCTATTAATGAGGACTGTGATGATGATTTTTTGCCGTGGTTGGAGAGGAAATCTGGGGTTGAGATTTCGTCAGTACTGTCTATTGCAAAATCTGTACATGGCAGGTTTGTACAAATGCCGTTCTTGCAAATTTCTCATTTGTGTCAGTTATAATTTGGTTGGAATGCTTATTTCTTCTTAAAGTTTTACTGAAGCATGGGCAGTATGATTTGCGGGATAATAAGTATTGTTTTCTTATTTAACTTTAGTTGGAAGTAGTTTTAGAGTATACTTAAAAGTTAAAAAATTCTTGATCATCCTTTGTGGTTAGACAGCATAACTCAATGTAAGCACTTCAAATGTGCAATGATTAGTCTTTGGTTAGTGTGAAAGGTTTATACTGTTACTTGACAATGGGATTTATCTTTATCTTAATTCTTAACGTATCATGTGCACAAACAATGCAGACTGGATTGGTTCTTATCCATCACTAAATGTGCCTTTACAAGCTGTAATTATCATGTGCTAAACCAAAGCACCAACTTGTTTTGGATTTTCATTGGACATAAGACTGATGTTATATTATATTGATACATATGTTTCTTGTACAATGAGCTATGTCTCATTGGTTCTGTTTGTTGTGCTCATTTTTTTTTCTCAAGTTGCTTGGTTGCCATTGAACTGTAATAATTGAAAGAAGTAATTGGCTGCTTCTGTTCCTTATTTTGATAGTGAGCAAGCATCTATTCTTTCTTCTCATTTAGGACTGAGAAGGGATTATCGATTTGTAACAGTACGAATTGCTTCTTCTCACTGAGAATATTTAATTTTGGCTATCAAAAATGTTGGTTGATGTTTCTATACTCTTGTGTTGGGCTTCATTACAGAGGTTCTCTTTTTTTCTTTATTGTTTTCTCTAATTTGACCTGAATGCAGATCACTAGTTGCTTCCGATAAGATACGGAGTGGAGACTGTGTATTGAAAGTTCCTTACAATGTGGTACACTTTTTTTTCCATGGTTGTCAATAACTAGTGATATGCTATAGTAAACTCTCATAAGATGTATCTCAGAGTGTCGAGTATACTAAACTGGAAGGCATATTTTTCTTGATTTTTCAGCAAATAGCACCAGATAATCTCCTTCCAGAAATAAGATCTTTGTTAGGTGATGAAATTGGCAATGTTGCAAAGGTTGCTACTGTCCTTTTATTTGAGCAGAAAATAAACAAGGTAATAGGATTTACTTTGTGTGAACTTTGTATGAAAACTTAAATTACTATTAAAGGACCATTTTATTGTATATTTGAGTAGAACTTTTGTATGTGTTTGTTTTTGCATAGTTACTATTAGCTTGCATGATGAAATTTAAAGAGATGTAAATGTAAGAATACTCTTTTGTTTATCTTATGTGGCAGGATTCAGAGTGGGCTCCTTACATCAACAGACTTCCTCAGCTTGGGCAAATGCATAACACAGTAAATATTTCTATTTTCATATGAATTATGAATGTCTTTTTCTTTATTATTGAAAAACATAAACATTGTTAAAGGTGTTCTATTTCTTTTTTATACATTTTATAATTAGTGATACCTTTTTTATCCTGTTTCATTGAAGATTGTCTTGTTCTAACTCTCTTTCTTCATTTCTATTAGAACGTCAGAGTTTTATTCACTGCACAACATTGTTTTCACAAAATCAACCTTTCATGCATCTTATATATAGTTGTAAGCATAGACTAAAGTAGTTTACAAGATAATCAACCAGCTTATTTATGAAATCATTGTAGATATTCTGGAGTGAAGATGAGTTAGATATGGTTCATGAAAGCTCATTATATCAAGAAACAATCAATAAAAATATTCAAATTGAACAAGATTTTTTGGCAATTAAACGAGTAAGTACACTTTGTCTTTTTTGTTGAGTATGCCCCTTGCTTTATAGTAGTTACAATTGTTATCATTGTTCTCTTGCCTTGAAGTTGCAACCATGATGAGCTATCTTTTACCATTTCAGGCTCTTGAACCTATCCTTGAAGTTGATCATATCACACTTAAGGATTTCATGCATGCATATGCTTTAGGTGAGCATTTCATTTGACTCCACATCGTTTATTTTTATATTTTAGAATGTTTTTAATTCACATTTTGAACTAAAAAGTGTACAATCGAACTCTGATTCTTTTTTGAATTCCTTTGGAGGCACCATAATTATTCTTCTTGCATGTAATAAAATCTTTTTGATGATATATTGGGGTACTCGTTTCTTCAATTGAGTTGATTATGTTTGCACACAAAACGAAACTAGATCGTCTCTAATAGGGTACATGGAATTGGCTCTATCTCTAGGGATAGTTATTTTTAGTGTGTACACATTCAATTTGCAATTACTCTAATTTCTCTCTGAGTTTGAGTGCATATTTTAGTCTCTTTGCATAGATTATTATGACATTGTAAGCTTGAGATAAAGAACCATATCAATAGAATAATCTTATTGCGATATTTAACACAAAACTTGGAATTTTATTTAATATGCATACTCTCCACACTCAAGATCAACCTTGCCTAAGAGGAGCTCACTTTGAGTTGAGTTGACATATGAGCTTGAGCTAGCTCGACTCGAATCCATCCCTTGGGTCAACCCAGGTAACATTCTTGTCCTTCAATTATTGGACTAGATCCAGGACTTGGGCCAGTGAGTTGAATTCCAAGACTTGTAATTCGGCATGAATATCTTCCTTCAACCCATTTACAAATTTTTCTTTAAGTAATTCGTCAGATAAATCGTTGAGAGTTTCTCGAACCAGCTTTGATACTCCACCATGGCTCTCACCTGTCATAGCAAAAGAAGTTCTTCATAAGCAATACCTTATTAGAGAGGGTTAAATCGATCCATTAAAGCCTTTTTTAAGATCTCTCATTAGGTTATTGGATCTTGGGACTTTATCCATTATAGCATGACAACGCTAGACTATCCATATAGACTGCGATAGTTGACACCGTTTCCTTTTCTCCAATTTGATTAACAAGAAGTAACATTTTGCCCTGAACATTCATCCAGTGACATCCTTACTAAAAAGGGCAATTCCAATCACTTGATCTGCTATTCCGTCACACCCACATTTTGTAGCATTACATTTTCGTTGGTCATAAGCCTTAATTCTCCCTTTTCTGGTAATCTTTGACCTAAATCGACATCTTCTGCTCTTATTCTCCCTTCACTTAACTCCCCGACTCCTCCTTGGGCTACTGATTGCTCCATCAAAGCCTTCTCTCTATTCTATTGTTGGTTATTCTGATAGACTAGTGTTAATAGGTCTTTCATCTCGCTAAATCCTTCTCTCAAAGATCAAATTTTAGTTTCCAAACCATCCACCTTGCTTGATAAATCTCCCTCAATTTGAACTAGTTTGGAATCCATTCGAGTTCACCATCACCCAATTCCCAAAGGAGCTCTGATACCACTTTAATAGAGAAGTATATCAATTAATCAATCTTACTCTAATATTCAACACAAAATAGGGAATTCTATTTAATATGCTCACTCTCCATGCTCCAAAACAATCACTTAACAAAATGAAATCAATAAAAAAATATTCTGGCAATAGAGATGTCAATCCCCCTTTGGTTTCAATTTTTAGGATTGAGACACATTTTCTCAATATATAGGTTAGTTTTTATTATAAAAAAGGTACTCAGGTTTCAAATGGGAAAGTCAGATTGAGAACGATGGATTTGTGGTAAATGTCTGATCAATTGGGGCAGAAAGTCTAACAAAAACATGAATGAAGAAAAAGATTACAGAAGAAAAAGAGAAAAGGCATAGGGAAGAAAGGAGGAGAGAGGAAAAAAAATTAGAAAAAACAAGGGGACAGTTGTGGGGAAGGCGAAGAGAATAAAGGAGGAGAGAAAAAAATTAAAAAAAAGACAAGACAGACAATTGTGGGAAAAAGGTTGTGTAAAACAGCTGGTCAAAAGAAAAAAATTAGAAAAGAGGGAATAGTTGGCAAGCGGCAAAACAGTGAAAAAAAAAAACACTACCATGTGAACACATTTTTGATATACAATTTGGGTACACAGATGATGTGTCACATTGTGACTGAGTGTTATTTTATCTTTAATTCAAAATCATTTAATTATATAACAACATATTATCTGTGTACCCAATCTCAAGTGTTGAAAGGGTACCTGAGAATTTACAAGCTACTAAATAGGAAATATATGAGGAGAAAGTTGGGATTTGGGGTCAAGCTGACTTCATGCAAAATGGTCTTGTGGATCATATTGATACAACAAAATTTGCTTCTAACTACCGCCGGTACAATGCAAGGTTAGTCTCACTCTATCTCAAAAATACGTTCATAACACAATTTTATCAATTAATTTTTTTTTTTTGAAGTTACTATGGGGAAGATAGATGAAGGGGGAAGACATAAATAATTTATTCTTTTTATATCTTAAATATATGTATTGAGTTATGCTACCAATAAACTTTTGTTTAACTTGTATTTTGATCATTATATAAATGCAATTTTTCTTTTTTGGTCTTATGTGTTCAGTGAACTTTTTCTTATTTGAATTATGTGGGGTGGGGTATTTATTTGTTGTGCTTTTTTTAATTGTTTGCATTTTTTTATGTAATAATGAATTTTTATTACTCATGTTCCCTTTCCATACCACAATTGGACATATAAGTAAAATGAAATAGGCTTTTAAAACCAGAGATATTATTATTATATTAAATAGTTTTCAAACTAAAGTTTTTCCATGATGACAGTTTTTATGTTAATGTGATTACCTTTAAAGTTTTACTGAATTTTTCCTTGATCTTTCCCTCCTTCGCTCTTCTTTTTTTTATAGTCTTTTCTTGCTTTGGTTTCGTTGAGTTTGGCCTAATTTTTTTGCCTTCAGCTGCCGTTACTTGCCTAGATAATTATTCGTTGATGATTTGTGTGTGATTAAAGTTTCCTGCCCTCTGCTGTTAACTCCCTCGTTTTCCTTATGTATACCTGCATTATTGGCGGCTTAACAGCTTACAAACAAGTTTTATGAGATTTGAAGCTGTGAACAAAATTGTGGCCCCCAATTTGTATATGAAACTCTCTAGATTTTGTGGGCAACTGCTAACTAAAGAAGTTGAAATTTCAATTTAATCAGTAAAAATCTGAACTTGGGTTCTTCTTTGGCAAAAATATGCTTCAGTAAGCCCCATATTAGATTGATTTGGTCTGGCATCTTGCAAAACGATCATATTTCAGATTCCTATTGAATTATCTTCTCTTGCGCATGTCCAGTTGAAACTTATGCATAATGTTGCTGCTAGTTGAAATCTATATTTCATTTTCTTTGTACCTCTTCTTTTTCCTAGTTTAAAGTGATGAACTGCAGACATTTTGCTATTATGTGGCTTATCTCATTAACCTCATTTTAATGTTTGATCCCAATGGTGGATATCTCTGTTTTGGCTCTTTATCGCTTATTGTTTTTGAATATCTAAGTACTGTGTTTTATAAAGCAGTCATCATTTGCCCATTTTTTGAGTTTTGTAACGCTGTCCCAATGGCCTCTTTTTTCCCCATATATTCTCTCCCCCACTTTGCATATATCTAAAATCTAACAAGTTCTTGGCTGGTTTGGTATGATTTTCCAGTTGAATCTCGAGCATGGGGAAGCACAAAGGGCGTGTCTTTGGTATCATTTTTTAAAAGAGGCCATATGTGGACAAATTTCACTTTTTCATCATTTGCAGATTTTTTTTTAAAAGTATTTTAATACTTACTTTAAGTGATTAAATTATTCTGTAGATCCCATTTGCAGATTTTTTAAATCATGATGCGGTTTCAGAAGCAGTTGTATTAAATGATGATGAAAAACAATTGTCAGAGGTATATATCACTTTTTGTTCTTCTTCATTTTACCGCCATCTATTAAGGGAAATTGTATAATAGTAGACTCCTCTGTCTGTCTTTCTATGTTATATATTTAGTATTTTTTACACCAGTTTTAACTTGTTTTTAAGGTTACAACAGAATAGGTCTAGACACAGACTGTTTCCCATGAAAAATTGATCTTGTTCCTATTGCTATGGAGGCAGAAAATCCACATTTGAGCTAGCTTTGCATGTTGTGATGGGATTATGAGAAACATCCATCTCTAAATTTAATTCCTCACATTTATCAGTGCAGGTCTTTGCTGATCGTGATTATGTACCTGGTGAAGAGGTTAGATGCTTCCTAATCAAATATTTTCTTTTCTTCAATACAATTTATCATGCTTATCCTCTAGAATTTTTTCCCTTCCATTTTCTAAAAAATGAGTGTCTTGTGGTTCTTGTTGTAATGATTCATGAATGTACAATCTGATGTTTATGTTCTGGAGTTCACTTGATACACTTGTCCAGGTACTGATAAGATATGGAAAATTCTCAAATGCTACATTGCTGTCGGATTTTGGTTTCACACTTCTGTACAATAGGCATGATGAGGTTGGCTTTATGAGGTTTGCTGTAGTTGTTTTCTGTGATGTGATGAATTTGGTACTGTTCAAATGGTTGTGCTTGTGCCATGTTCGACTATCAATATAGACTGATGTACATTTATTTTGTTTAGATGAGTAAATTTTTACCAGAGTATGTTTATATCTGGTTACAGTCATTGAGTTAATCCTTGTTTCTTATATGTTAATTGATGAGTACCATAAGTTTTATGAAATGATTTTGGTGGCTTTCAGGTTAAGATCCATATTAATATATCTGATCATGATACTCTACGTGAAATGAAGTTGGAACTTTTGCAAAGATATCGTCTACCATGCATTGAAGATGTCAATGGGTTCAACTCTTCTAGGGATTCTTTCACAATCAAGTTGGTACTGGTGCTTGATTTTTTTTATCTTAACACAGATTTCTATTTAGCAGTAAGATTTCATCATGTGATACCTAATGGAATCAACAGTACGCAACATGATCACAGTAAAGCTTGAGGTCTAAAAATAAAAATGCTCCTAGGATTACCCATTGTCAGATATATAATTGTGCTGCTATGTGATACTTATATGATAGCATGTGTCCTTTCAGTATGATAGTCAACAGTCTGACGTCTGCTTTTGTAGTCTTTACTGAAACTTCTAATTGAGTACCTAGAAATAAGGGGCTACAGTCAGTGTGATTGTTTCTGCAACAGATCTTTAAATATAATTTTTGTCTGTCTGAATTGGATAATAGTAAAGAAAACCCTTTTATTCTGGCTGTGTTAGCTGAGTATACATGATGGCATCATCTTTAAAACAGGAAAAAATGGCACATATTTGAAATATTGGGCAATTTGTGTTTGCACTACTATGTTGCCAAGTAAACCACTTATATTTTAAAACAACCTGTGAAAATGCTTAACTCAGACAATTTGATGACATCAATGTATAGGGAGATCAAGTCTGCTACAGGAAAAGGGAAGGGTCTTCCACAGTCACTTCGGGCATTTGCTCGTGTCTTATGTTGCTCAACCCTTCAAGGTCTCTAAAGCATTTTTTTCTCTGTATGTGATTTAATTTGATTCAGAA